>NC_086330.1:177296511-178765593 GCF_032445375.1 Bacillus rossius redtenbacheri
AGCACATTCTGGAAGCACAATAAAAAAAAAAGGCAGCACATTTGGAAGCACCGACAACGAAAAGGCAGCACATTTGGCAGCACCGCCATCGAAAAGGCAGCACATTTGGAAGCACCGACAACGAAAAGGCAGCACATTTGGAAGCACCGACATCTAAAAGGCAGCACCGCCATCGAAAAGGCAGCACATTTTGGAAGCACCGTCAACGAAAAGGCAGCACCGTCATCGTAAAGGCACGGACCGCAAGTCCGGGTCATGTCAATATCAGACATATAGACCATGAACACAGTACACACAGGAAACGAAACGTACACATAGTACACACAGGAAACGGATCGTACACACAGTACACACAGGAAACGGAACGTACACACAGTACACACAGAAAACGGAACGTACACACAGTACACACAGAAAACGGAACGTACACACAGTACACACAGAAAACGGAACGTACACACAGTACACACAGAAAACGGAATGTACACACAGTACACACAGGAAACTGAACGTACACACAGTACACACAGAAAACGGAACGTACACATAGGACACACAGGAAACGGAACGTACACACAGTACACACAGAAAACGGAACGTACACACAGTACACACAGGAAACGGAACGTACACACAGTACACACAGGAAACGGAACGTACACACAGTACACACAGGAAACGTAATGATCACACATACAGTAGCGGAAACACACACAGGCTTAGTTGGAAATCAGAATACAAGAAATAAAAACATTAAATTTTTACTTTTAATATTTTATTACTTCTCAACATTACACAAATACAAGTAAAAGAAGCCATTATTGTATGTAGACAGCTTTCCTCAGTTCTTTAAGTATGGTCGATACTTCCACGATATGCGAGTAGTTTCCTCTACGAACAGATGCCACCATCAGTCTTAGCCGGTCAACCAATATGTTTGGATCTTTCCATGATGTATAATCAATCTCTTCTACCACCATCTTACTTGCTTGTTTATTATAAATACTTTTAATATCACAATCGTCCCACTGATCATAATAAGCATTATCAGATTTATTTATTATAACACGACGTTTCCATCGTTTCGGTCTCAGGACATCGCCACATTCTTCGATCTTGTCAGCTCTAGGTGCTTCATCACAGTCTATGCCTTTGTCAACAGCCTCAGAGTCACTGTAACAATCACTGTAGAAGACATCCTCTTCACCCAGATTACCGTATGAATTCGCTATCGATGATGTCGAAGTGTCTTCATCGTCTTCATGCTTCCTTTTTAGGAGTCCATCATTTTTACAAAGAATGGAGGATCTACTGAATATAGGCTTGAATGTATTCTCACTTTTCACGGTGTTGATACTTCCATTAGTTTCAGTCTTCCTGAAGCCATTAGCATCCTTCAATTTATGTTCTTCCTCACGATCGGGTGAGCTAATACCATCACGCTCAGGACAAGGAAAATTATTGTCATAATGCAGATCACTCTTCTTTAGTCTAGTGGATCCATCGGTGTCCTCTATGCCGTAAGTAGTCTTGACTTTACATGTTCTACTGTGGCCGGCAGGGCCACATTTTTACTTGTAATTTATTTTTGTTGCTGGTCTCTAGTTTTATATGGTTTTTATTTCACGTATTTTTACGCCTTTCTTAATTAATGTTAATTTATCTGTAAATTCTTTTAATTATATTTGTTTCTGTTAATTAGTTATACGCCGTTTGGTAGCTATCGATTATGAGTTTAAGAACATCGATTGTGTTTCACGTAAATACCACTTGGCGAGCGCCCGGCGGTTGGCTGATGACGTCAGACATTCGGCTTGCCGGGGAGAAAAAATCAGCTGGGGCCGGGGGAGTTGGTGCCGAGCGACCGTCGAGGACAGAGCCATGTGACGGCGCGGACTGGTATGCCGGACGGCAACGGGCGACGAAGAGTATTGGGTTGGAGGCTCCACGATGGGTGACAGGGCAAATGGATTGCCCTGTGGTACAGAAGAAATCAAGGTAAAGAGAGGCCGCGATTTTGATTTTTACCCTCGTGGTGCTGCACTGGTTTTTGGCAAACCTAGTGAACTGTGTATTTTCCCATACTAAATTTTATTTGGACGGAACTTTTATTAGCCTGTTTGGTGAAGAGGCCCATTTGTTTCACACGTTGTTCCAGTGTGGGATTTTTTAATAAGGTCGCCCGTTTGCCTGTAGTTGTAATAAAAGTATAAGTTTGGAAGAAACGAACATTTTGCAATTTGTTTTTGAGACTTTGTCTTCGGAATTTGCATACTTAAAGTTGCATTTAGCTAATATATCAGCTTGTGCAGTATAATTAAATGTATGCGATCGGTATTGGACTACATGCGCAGCCTGATGTTGGTTGGTTGGTGCGGCCATTCTACGTTTTTATGAAATCATTGGCAAGTTAATAAAGAAGTAAGACTTTGTTTGAAGTATATGATAAATACTTCTGTGGTAACATAGTTATGTTACGTGAAGAGTTTTTGCTACATTTCCCTTAAAAATAAGATAATTTTTTTTTGATCATCGTTCACGCCTTTGTGAATTCGTACCTATGGCCCGGCGTGGCATTAGACTCTGGAGTTGGTGAGGAAGGTCAGGAAGCCAGCGCACGCCTAGGATATTAACTTTTTTTTTTTTGGCAAGTCTTTAGCAACGAACATCTGAAGAAAGACTAAACCGTTGATTGAGAGTTTAAGAACTTTATTTAAATAATTTGTTTGTACTTCAGTATTATTTTTGTAGATTTTTTATATATTTGTATTGATTGTCTTGTTTGATTTTTTGGTATTAGGGCAGTCAGTAAATTTTGATATTTTATAGTGGCCACGCCTCACGCCCTTATATATTTTTATACTTGTTGTTATCAGTATTTATATTTTTACGATTTTTTAAATGTTATTGTTAGTATCGCAAATGGGGATAAGATGCTGCCATTATTAACGTCAGCTTTTGTAACTAAGCTTGTATGGTTATGTATAGTAAAAATTATTTTTGCAAATTTCTATTTTTTAATAACATACGTCCAAAGTCTTGCCTCTTGTTTGTTTAATGGTTACTCTACTATTATATCCTTTGAATTTTTTTTGGCCTGACCCCTGGGCAGTGGTGTGGGGAATTTATATTGTTTAGCTTTTTATGCCTGGTTTTAATATTTATTTTTTCCCTTCGCGCCCAGAGTGAGTCGGGGACGCAACCCCTCTTCCAATTAAGGAGGGAGAAGGTTTACAACCTGCGCCACTCTGCTAGGCAGAGACTTTGGACTTTTGCGATTTTGCTGACTTTTTTGATTTTTTTAATAATGGCAGTTTCTTGGATTTATAAACTTCCCAAAGAACAGGTTTACGCTAATTTGCAAGCAGCGGGAGTAGAGAGTGGTCTGGAGGATGACATTGATACCTTACGCAGGAAATTAAGTACCCACATTAAAGAAGGGAGGAAAAAACCTGTTGAGGAAAATGTGGAGAATTCGGAGATCAGCCAAGTAAATTCATTGAATACTGCTATGCAAAGTAAATTGCTTTTTAAGGAACTGGATAGGTTGCCATCTTTATGCTCCGGTGGGCCAAGAGATTTAATAAAGTTTTGCTTGGGGGTAGATAGTTTGAAAACTAATTGTTGTTTACAAAATGAGCAAGAATTGTTAAGGTGTATTTCGACTAAATGTAGCGGGATCGCTAGAGACGTGATTACGTCAGGTATAAATAAGTCTGTTGGATGGTCGGTAGTGAAAGAGAATTTGTGGGAATATTTGTGCCCTAAGAGGGTGAAGGACGATCTAATTAAGGAATTGATTTTCCGTTTTCAACGGGAAAATGAAAGCACCTTAGAATTTATACAGGATATTAGAAATCACGTTAATGTATTTGGTCTGCAGTTAGATGATCACCGTTTTGTAGCTATTATTTTGGAAAATCTAAATCCTGCCATCAGACACGAATGCGCATTTATTGGCAGACCTAATAGTGTGGAGGAACTCAACACTTGGGCTATCCAGGTTGATAATATTTTTTACGCTAAATGTGAATTCGATAAGTGTAAAGGTAAAATGAATTTTAAAACGGTTTGTTTTAAAACGCCGGGTAGTGAAAAAATTGATAAGACTTGTTTTAAGTGTAATAAGGTAGGGCATTTTGCTAAGGATTGCTCGGTTTCGAAGGTTAATAAATTTGTTTGTGGTTTTTGTGGCAAAAATGGTCATTCAGAAAAAGTTTGCTTTAAAAAGAAGCGGGAGCAAGAACAGCACCAGGAATTATAGTGGTCTTTAGTTTTTGTTTTTTTTTTTTTTTTTGTTTTAAGAGAGAAGGTTTTGTTTAATACGTTTCGGACTTGACTTTGGAGCTTGTTTGTTTGTTTTGGCATACTTAGATCCCGTTTGTTCGGTTTGTGAGTTTAGTTTGTCTTTTCCGTTACTTGTTGGAAAATCCTTCTCTTGTTTTTTTTTTTTTTTGAGCGTTGAAATTTTGACTGAGGCCTTGGAGGCAAGTTTTCCTTGTTGCAGGTTTGTTTGTTTGAGTTTGGGCTGGTTTGTTGGATTAGAAGTTTTTGAGAATACTTTGTCTCCAAGTCCAAGGTTTTTTTTTGACGTTTTAGTTTTTTAAGGTTGCTGTTTAAATTTTTTTTTTGTTCAAGGCGGAGGTTGTGGCCGGCAGGGCCACATTTTTACTTGTAATTTATTTTTGTTGCTGGTCTCTAGTTTTATATGGTTTTTATTTCACGTATTTTTACGCCTTTCTTAATTAATGTTAATTTATCTGTAAATTCTTTTAATTATATTTGTTTCTGTTAATTAGTTATACGCCGTTTGGTAGCTATCGATTATGAGTTTAAGAACATCGATTGTGTTTCACGTAAATACCACTTGGCGAGCGCCCGGCGGTTGGCTGATGACGTCAGACATTCGGCTTGCCGGGGAGAAAAAATCAGCTGGAGCCGGGGGAGTTGGTGCCGAGCGACCGTCGAGGACAGAGCCATGTGACGGCGCGGACTGGTATGCCGGACGGCAACGGGCGACGAAGAGTATTGGGTTGGAGGCTCCACGATGGGTGACAGGGCAAATGGATTGCCCTGTGGTACAGAAGAAATCAAGGTAAAGAGAGGCCGCGATTTTGATTTTTACCCTCGTGGTGCTGCACTGGTTTTTGGCAAACCTAGTGAACTGTGTATTTTCCCATACTAAATTTTATTTGGACGGAACTTTTATTAGCCTGTTTGGTGAAGAGGCCCATTTGTTTCACACGTTGTTCCAGTGTGGGATTTTTTAATAAGGTCGCCCGTTTGCCTGTAGTTGTAATAAAAGTATAAGTTTGGAAGAAACGAACATTTTGCAATTTGTTTTTGAGACTTTGTCTTCGGAATTTGCATACTTAAAGTTGCATTTAGCTAATATATCAGCTTGTGCAGTATAATTAAATGTATGCGATCGGTATTGGACTACATGCGCAGCCTGATGTTGGTTGGTTGGTGCGGCCATTCTACGTTTTTATGAAATCATTGGCAAGTTAATAAAGAAGTAAGACTTTGTTTGAAGTATATGATAAATACTTCTGTGGTAACATAGTTATGTTACGTGAAGAGTTTTTGCTACATTTCCCTTAAAAATAAGATAATTTTTTTTTGATCATCGTTCACGCCTTTGTGAATTCGTACCTATGGCCCGGCGTGGCATTAGACTCTGGAGTTGGTGAGGAAGGTCAGGAAGCCAGCGCACGCCTAGGATATTAACTTTTTTTTTTTGGCAAGTCTTTAGCAACGAACATCTGAAGAAAGACTAAACCGTTGATTGAGAGTTTAAGAACTTTATTTAAATAATTTGTTTGTACTTCAGTATTATTTTTGTAGATTTTTTATATATTTGTATTGATTGTCTTGTTTGATTTTTTGGTATTAGGGCAGTCAGTAAATTTTGATATTTTATAGTGGCCACGCCTCACGCCCTTATATATTTTTATACTTGTTGTTATCAGTATTTATATTTTTACGATTTTTTAAATGTTATTGTTAGTATCGCAAATGGGGATAAGATGCTGCCATTATTAACGTCAGCTTTTGTAACTAAGCTTGTATGGTTATGTATAGTAAAAATTATTTTTGCAAATTTCTATTTTTTAATAACATACGTCCAAAGTCTTGCCTCTTGTTTGTTTAATGGTTACTCTACTATTATATCCTTTGAATTTTTTTTGGCCTGACCCCTGGGCAGTGGTGTGGGGAATTTATATTGTTTAGCTTTTTATGCCTGGTTTTAATATTTATTTTTTCCCTTCGCGCCCAGAGTGAGTCGGGGACGCAACCCCTCTTCCAATTAAGGAGGGAGAAGGGTTACACTACCATGTCTTTTTAAGCTGTCAATTCGTGTTAACAACCTGCTACAACGATTACAGCTTAACATGTTGCGTAGTGGGTTTCTAGCACAATCATTCTTCTCATGACGTCTAGCATTCCTTCTCATGACAAAATCCTTGCCACAGTATCTACAGCGGCTTCCTTCCGATTCAGCTATAGATAACAAACCACGAGCCATGGTATCTTCTGTGACTAATGTTAGATACAAACTGTCAGTTTTCTCCAATTGGAACAATTTCTTAAATAGAGTTTTTGAAATATTTCATCAGCGAGAGTTAAGATATCTAATGCAAAGCAAATTGATGCAAGTAGTTCTGGCTGTCGTCAACAGATGGCGCCACGTGTTGCTTGCAGGTAAATAATATATATTTCATTAATGTGGGATGCGGAACGCTCACTATCGATCGCAAAGGGAGGTTGGCTTCGATAGTATCCAAGGAGAAAAATGTTCGTCCTTCCTGCTAGTGCTTCTCAGATTTCTCACGGTCCGCCATCTTGGATTACGACGTCACGGCGACCATCTTGTATGGGTGTGACCTTGACCTTTGACCGAAACTGCAGGAATGATCGCAAGCACACGGATTAACCATAAAAATATTGATAATTATAATCAGGAGCACACGGAGAAAACCATAATAAAATTGGCAAGAATAATCAGGAGCACACGGAGAAAACCACCACAAGTTTTCTTTGATATCATTAAAATACAAAAAAAATTAGTAAAAAATTAAAAATAAAAACGAAAAAAAAATTCAAACATTCTGGCTTGTACTAGAACTCTATCTTTGCTCAACAATGAGAAGTTCACAAGCTAGCAGAATGTTTGAATTTTTTTTTCGTTTTTATTTTTAATTTTTTATTAATTTTTTTTGTATTTTAATGATATCAAAGAAAACTTGTGGTGGTTTTCTCCGTGTGCTCCTGATTATTCTTGCCAATTTTATTATGGTTTTCTCCGTGTGCTCCTGATTATAATTATCAATATTTTTATGGTTAATCCGTGTGCTTGCGATCATTCCTGCAGTTTCGGTCAAAGGTCAAGGTCACACCCATACAAGATGGTCGCCGTGACGTCGTAATCCAAGATGGCGGACCGTGAGAAATCTGAGAAGCACTAGCAGGAAGGACGAACATTTTTCTCCTTGGATACTATCGAAGCCAACCTCCCTTTGCGATCGATAGTGAGCGTTCCGCATCCCACATTAATGAAATATATATTATTTACCTGCAAGCAACACGTGGCGCCATCTGTTGACGACAGCCAGAACTACTTGCATCAATTTGCTTTGCATTAGATAACTTAACTCTCGCTGATGAAATATTTCAAAAACTCTATTTAAGAAATTGTTCCAATTGGAGAAAACTGACAGTTTGTATCTAACATTAGTCACAGAAGATACCATGGCTCGTGGTTTGTTATCTATAGCTGAATCGGAAGGAAGCCGCTGTAGATACTGTGGCAAGGATTTTGTCATGAGAAGGAATGCTAGACGTCATGAGAAGAATGATTGTGCTAGAAACCCACTACGCAACATGTTAAGCTGTAATCGTTGTAGCAGGTTATTAACACGAATTGACAGCTTAAAAAGACATGGTAGAACATGTAAAGTCAAGACTACTTACGGCATAGAGGACACCGATGGATCCACTAGACTAAAGAAGAGTGATCTGCATTATGACAATAATTTTCCTTGTCCTGAGCGTGATGGTATTAGCTCACCCGATCGTGAGGAAGAACATAAATTGAAGGATGCTAATGGCTTCAGGAAGACTGAAACTAATGGAAGTATCAACACCGTGAAAAGTGAGAATACATTCAAGCCTATATTCAGTAGATCCTCCAGTCTTTGTAAAAATGATGGACTCCTAAAAAGGAAGCATGAAGACGATGAAGACACTTCGACATCATCGATAGCGAATTCATACGGTAATCTGGGTGAAGAGGATGTCTTCTACTGTGATTGTTACAGTGACTCTGAGGCTGTTGACAAAGGCATAGACTGTGATGAAGTACCTAGAGCTGACAAGATCGAAGAATGTGGCGATGTCCTGAGACCGAAACGATGGAAACGTCGTGTTATAATAAATAAATCTGATAATGCTTATTATGATCAGTGGGACGATTGTGATATTAAAAGTATTTATAATAAACAAGCAAGTAAGATGGTGGTAGAAGAGATTGATTATACATCATGGAAAGATCCAAACATATTGGTTGACCGGCTAAGACTGATGGTGGCATCTGTTCGTAGAGGAAACTACTCGCATATCGTGGAAGTATCGACCATACTTAAAGAACTGAGGAAAGCTGTCTACATACAATAATGGCTTCTTTTACTTGTATTTGTGTAATGTTGAGAAGTAATAAAATATTAAAAGTAAAAATTTAATGATTTTATTTCTTGTATTCTGATTTCCAACTAAGCCTGTGTGTGTTTCCGCTACTGTATGTGTGATCATTACGTTTCTTGTGTGTACTGTGTGTACGTTCCGTTTCCTGTGTGTACTGTGTGTACGTTCCGTTTCCTGTGTGTACTGTGTGTACGTTCCGTTTTCTGTGTGTACTGTGTGTACGTTCCGTTTCCTGTGTGTCCTATGTGTACGTTCCGTTTTCTGTGTGTACTGTGTGTACGTTCAGTTTCCTGTGTGTACTGTGTTTACATTCCGTTTTCTGTGTGTACTGTGTGTACGTTCCGTTTTCTGTGTGTACTGTGTGTACGTTCCGTTTTCTGTGTGTACTGTGTGTACGTTCCGTTTTCTGTGTGTACTGTGTGTACGTTCCGTTTCCTGTGTGTACTGTGTGTACGATCCGTTTCCTGTGTGTACTGTGTGTACTGTGTGTACGTTCCGTTTCCTGTGTGTACTATGTGTACGTTTCGTTTCCTGTGTGTACTGTGTTCATGGTCTATATGTCTGATATTGACATGACCCGGACTTGCGGTCCGTGCCTTTACGATGACGGTGCTGCCTTTTCGTTGTCGGTGCTTCCAAAATGTGCTGCCTTTTCGATGGCGGTGCTGTCTTTTAGATGTCGGTGCTTCCAAATGTGCTGCCTTTTCGTTGTCGGTGCTTCCAAATGTGCTGCCTTTTCGATGGCGGTGCTGCCAAATGTGCTGCCTTTTCGTTGTCGGTGCTTCCAAATGTGCTGCCTTTTTTTTTTATTGTGCTTCCAGAATGTGCTTCCTTTTTGTTGATGGTCCTTCTATTTTTAATGTTGTTTTGACTCTAGTATTATTGTAGATGTTTCTTGATTTGACTAGCGTATTATTCCATACGGTGCATGTATATAAGCGAGTCCTAGACAGCAGGGCGCTCAGTTTGTTACTGACGTCGGCGGTGTAAGGATCACCTAGTTTATTTCTTCTGGTGGATTAATCACGTAATTACCTGTTCTTGCGAACTCGATGGCATCTTTACCGACTTTAACGTCGAACTCGATGGAGGTTGTACCATCGTCTACGGGAACCTTTACGACAGCTACGACGGAGAAGGAGCAGATTCCGTTGACAACCACGTCGACAACACTGGAGGAGATTTCAACAGACGCGATACCACCAGCAGAAGAGACTTTAATCCCGGTAGTGCTGGCTGTGCAGGAAAACTCGACGAACTTCGTTTCGCCCTCGATGGAGACTTCAATGGATGCGGAATCGACAACAACTAACGAACATCGGTGCTGTTACTGTGACAAGATTTTCTCAAACAGCAGCAATGCTCGACGGCATGAGAAGAGAGAATGTGCCAAGAACCTATATCGTAAAATGTTTGTTTGTGAGAAATGTCATAAGCAGTTTGCCAGAAAAGATAATATGAAAACGCACATGAAGACATGTAAAGGTCCTGCTGTGCGGCAGAAAGTAAAGGTTTCGGTGCAACAGCGATGCGTCGATGTTCATAAGAGTATGCCTGGAAATGGTACTACTGTTGCAACGTCCATATCTGGATCGGGTCTGAAAGGTTCGTCTACATCGGCACGGTATCCTTGCAGCTACTGTGATATGTCGTTCACATTTTCCCATGATGCACGAAGACATGAGCGGAGCAAATGCAAAAAGAATCCTTCTCGTATAAAGTTTCGATGTGATGATTGTCATGAATGGTTTACTCGAATTGATAGTTTGCGACGACATGCGAAAATATGTAAAGGTGAAGTCCGTGTGCCTACTGCTGAACTACCTGCAGACATTTCGACTCCTCGCTTTAGATTGAAGGCTCGTGAGCGTACAATCAAAAAAACAGATGCGCAGCAACCGATTGCTATGACGACTGAACATGGACCTAAACCTAAGACTGTGTTCGGAGCATTACAAGTGAACGATAATGGCTTCTACTTGGCGCAGACTGCATTTCGTGGAACGTTGAAAGACTACTATTATCTAAATACGTTCGGTGAGTCGAAGGATATTTGTACTTTTCTTGATGATATCAGACAGGACATAATCAATCAGCTTACTGATGACGTAGCAACAAACGGACCATTAAAATATAACTTGTGGTTGGACTGTCTATATGGAAAGCCATATCCGTTAGATGACAAAGTGAAAAAGTGTGCATTCAAGACATCGGCTACAGTAATTTACAGTTCTAACGATGTGAAGCAAACTGTTAAACACGGTATCCAGAAACTCTGTCAAGAAGAGGAGAACTATGTCAGTAAAGGATCTGGTTGGACTCTGTCTAGTATAAACCGATTGGAGCTAAGAATAAGTCATTTCACACCGATGCGGAACTAAATGATTGATTATAAATTTGCTAGCTTTCGTAAGTGATCCTGTAGTAGAATAGAAATTATGTAATAAATATTCTGTTTGTAAAAGAACTTGCGGTGTTTAATTCCTCGAACCTGTTACTATTATGTTAAATTGATGTTATATTTAATTTTTTTGTATCGGCCAGGGGTCGAACCAAGGATAGGAACTGACCGGGTCAATCAGTATATTGATTGCAAATTTATTTAATAAATTTTGGAACTTTTCCCGAATTTCTAGCTAAATAATTACGGATTTTCAAGATGGCGGCCAAATTTCAAGATGGCGGGCACCTTAGTAATAAATGATTACTGCACTCTAGCGGGTAAGAGTTAAACTAACATGGCGTCAGCGCACTCTAGCCGACGATACAATGATGATGGCTTCCAGCATCGAAGACAAGATGGCGGACATGACGTCATACTAGGTGAAGATATGTATACTATGACATAAGTGGTGGGGGTCAGTATGCCAGCGCCCTCCACGAGGGAACGATCGGTAGCCATTTTTAATTTTTTTTGCACTCGTCGGGTTCGAACCGAGGACTCCGAACTCCGTGTCTAAAAAGTATGTTTTTTATAAATAATTTATTAAATTTTTATTAAATGGATTTTTTATAATTTTTAAATTTTTTTTTCATTAAAATCGGATAATAAATAAAAAAGTTAAAGATGGCGGCCGTAACAAAATTTGCAACGGTGACATCATCATCCAATATGGCTGCCATGACATCCTTATTTTCAAGGTCGGCGGCTTATAAGCGGCTAGCTCTTAGGAGTTTTAAGCCGCTTTTAGGAGTTTTCGTTTTTTCTAGGGCAAAGCGACTTTTGAGGATTTTCGAAATCCTAATTTTTGAACTGTGGAATTATTTGAGATTTTTTGGCGGAAATTTTTTTCAAAAAAATGTAAATTTTGGCGATTTTTGAGGAATTTTGGGCAATTTTTGCCCAATTTTGGCGAATTTTGAGGGTCAAAGGTCAAGGTCAAACTTGTCCCGTTACGCTATGTCCCGTTACACTCCTCCAAGATGGCCGCCGTGACGTCACAATCCAATATGGCGGACCGTCTCCTCGCTCCTCGCGCCTGCGCCTGTGCCAGACGCCCCTATCCTATACTACTCCGCAGCAACCGATTGTTATGTCGTCTGGACGTGGAACTAAACGTAAGACTGTGATCGGCGCTCTACATGTGAATGATAATGGCTTCTACTTGGCACAGTCTGCATTTCGTGGAACATTGAAAGACTACTATTATCTAAATACTTAAGGTGAGTCGAAAGACATTTGTAATTTTCTTGACGATATTAGACAGAACATAATCAATCAGCTTACTGATGACGTAGCAACAAACGGACCTTTGAAATATAACTTGTGGTTGGACTGTATATATGGAAAGCCATATCCGTTATATGACAAAGAGAAGAAGTGTGCATTCAAGACTTCGGCTGCAGTAATTTACAGTTCTGACGATGTGAAGCAAACTGTTAAACACGGTATCCAGAAACTCTGTCAAGAAGAGGAGGATTATGTCAGTAAAGGTTCTGGTTGGTCTCTGTCTAGTGCAAACCGATTGGAGCTACGAATTAGTCATTTCACACCGATGCAGAACTAAATGATTATAAGATTGCTGGCTTTCGCAAGTGTTCGTGTAGTAAAATAGAAATCATGTAATAAATATTATGTTCGTAAAAGAACTTGCGGTGTTTTATTTCTCAAACCTGTCACTTTAGTGGTACTTTTGTAAAATTAAAGTTGTTTTGTATCGACCAGGGATCGAACCAATTAGTTAATTAATGAGTGAATTATTTAATGAATTTTAATTTTTTTCCATTAAAATCAGATAATAAATACAAATATCCTAGATGACAGACGTACTGGCTTATAGGAAGATGGTTTGTTTTGTAAACTATGCTTCTTTTAGGACTTTGATCATTATTTATTAAAATTATTATTTTTTTCCATACAATTAAACATTATTGCATCGATAAGGTATCGAACCAAGGAAGGGAATCCAGCGAATCAATATGTAAATTAATTGGTGATTTATTTAATGAATTTTGGAACTTTTCCCGCATTTTTAGCTAAATAATTACACGATTCCAAGATGGCGCCTAATTTTCAAGATGGCGGGCACCTTAGTAATAATAAATTATTACTGCACTCTAGCAGGGAAGAATTAAACTACCATGGCGTCAGCGCACTCTAGCCGACGATACATGATGATCGCTTCCAGCAAACGAAGACAAGATGGCGGACATGACATCATACAAGATGACGTTATATATACTTTGACATAAGTGGTGGGGGTCAGTCTGCCTGCATCCACTGTGAGGGAAGGATCGGTCGCCATTTTAATTTTTTTGCCCTCACCAGTTTCGAACCGAAGACTACAAGCTCTGGTCGTAAATGTTTATTTTTTAATTTTTTTTATTAAAATTTATTAATAGATTTTTTTTTATAAAATTTAAAATTTTTTCATTAAAATCGGATAATAAATAAAGATTTTAAAGATGGCGACCATAACGATAATTGCAACGGTGACGTCATAATTCAAAATGAAATATTCCATGATGACATCAGAGGCTTATTAGACGCTGTAGACATGGATGCTTATAGTAAGCCTCTATATGGACATTTCTAGCCGCTGGGATTTTTTAGGACTAAAACCGGGAAATTTTCCTTCGAAACAGGAATTTTTCCCTCGAAAAGGGAAATTTTTAATTTATCAAAATTTATGAGATTTTTGGCAGTATTTTTTTTCCACAAAAATTTGAAATTTTGACGAATTTTGACAAATTTTGAGGAATTTTGGGCGAATTTTGGACAATTTGGCGTTTTTTGAGGGTAAAAGGTCAAGGTCAAGGTCACAACCATACAAGATGGCCGCCGTGACGTCACAATCCAAGATGACGGACACCGGCATCGGCACCACATCCTGAATCCTGTGCCGGACGCCCATTTACATACTACTCCAGTTGTTTCGGTAAGGATGCGCATAATGTACCTGAGAAGTTTTGTTTTGTGGTGGTCGTGTATCTACTCGCTGTTCTTTCTCGTGACCTTTCCAAGGAGAATACATTGGTCATTGGACGATCATTATAATTTCTTTTGTTATTGTCCTTGTGTGAGTTGAACCTATCTATTTATTTCTAACCGATCGTATGTCATCAACTATTCCCTAAAATCAATTATCCCTGAAAATTGTCTGCCTGATAGTTGTGGTTGATTTCTAATGGTAATTGTGCGAGAATCATTGCTACGAACTCATCGTCCATCTGGCAATCGATATACCGAGTACGATCGTACATTTCACTAATGTGTGCCTCCGAATTTCGTCCTTTCTTTGGATCGAATATTTCTGAATGTAGCTGTACACGTAAATTACTTTGTATTTTGGTGTTCCAAAATTGTTGTGTAAACAATTTCCGGAATGTTACAAAATCAGTAACGGACTCGCGTACTAACTCCCACCAGTAGAAACCGGTATTCTTAAGGCAATTACTTATGCATTTCAAACTTTCCTCATCTTATAAATTAAATCATTTACAGTACTCGTCAAACTGATTTAGGAAGCGTTTAGGGTTTTCATGGCTTTTGCCGGAGTAAGAAGGAATATTATCCAGCCATTTCTTTGCTGGTTGATGTAGTGCCATCATAGGGTCTGTAACTAATTGACTAATGGATTTTGTATTTGCTATATTCCCAGCTACAGGCTCTACTATATTTTCAGCGACATTACTTTCCGAAGTCGGAATACGAACTGATTCGGAACTCTCGTTATTCCTAATCATGCACAAAGCATTATGATCACGTAGATTCTTTTCAACTTCCACTACTCTTATTTCCAACGAGTCAAATTGCTTACCCAGTTTATCATTAATTTCGTGAACTTGTTGACAATGATCATTCAAACTAGTAGTTACTCCGCCCTCGATAGTATCTATTCTGTTGTGCACTATTCCGAAATTTCGCTCTACTTCGAGTTCACTTTGTTCTAACCTTAATTTAAACTGTTCTGTTTCCATTTTAATTTTATCAATTGATGAATTTATTATCTGCGCAACAGATTCGATCAATTCGCGGTCTCTCTGTTCGCACTCTAGCCTATCTTGTTCCATTTCCTGTCTACGTTTTTCCTCTTGCTCGCGCTCCTTCTGTTCGCGCTCTAACCTTTCCTGTTTCATTTTCCTGTCGACGTTTTTCCTCTTGCTCGCGCTCCTTCTGTTCGCGCTCTAGCCTATCTTGTTGTAAAAATTGCATTAACTGCTCTAAGCTCATAGGTTGACTAGTCGCTATTACAGTCGCCTTCTGTGTTTGCACGAGGATTTCTGAACCTACTTCTACTCTCTCTTTCTCTATGGACGGCCCCACTAACTATTTATTAGCATCATTATCCCTGGTGTCCATGTTATGCTTGATTTTTTTTACGTGTTCCTTGTTTGCATTCCTTGCTATTACCTCTTAGGCAATACCTTTCCATATACACACTTTATTAACTAACCTGACAATTCTGTTAGACCTCGTGTTCGATTTAATTTTAAGCCTGTCTCTTCGCGCTAACTCTTCGTAAGCCCCGCGTTGGGTGTACACTCTGTAAGGGTTGGTAACCTACAGGCATATATGCTTATGTAGCCTCTCGGACTTAACACTCGAGGACCAACACTCACTCAGAAAATAACCAAGTATTTTACCGGTCTGTATTACTGGGTTAAAACATATAAACTGGTTAAATATTTGGGCGCAGTGTAAAAACCTTAAAATGCAAAATCTACTGACTCTGATTACCTTTGAGTTTTAAAAAGGATAACAATATACTATGAAAGAAATTTAATGTATTAACACTGATTTTATCGAAAATTATCCAAAGTGACAATAATCTTTACCATTAAGGTATTCAATGTTTGCGCACAATTAATACAAAATTGAATTTATATGACTATATTTTAAATAAGACAATCAGTAGAACATTAGCATTTAAATAATATTAAGAGACCTGGTAAACAGTCAAATTGTAAACGCACAATTACAGTAACACAAAACACCAAAATATAACTAATCTGAATATTCTATAATTAAACAAACATAACCCAACACCGTACCTTGAGGTCCATTGATTAACATGTATTACAATTTTGGTGGTAATGTCGACCAAATCGTTCAACCTTTACTGCAAATCACGTACAGCCCAGAACGACGTCCGAAGTAGTGGAACCATGTTGGTTCCGATTATTTGCTACTCTTGAAGATAGTTTGCCGTCATACAATTTAATGTCCTCGTTCACAATAATGTCTATATGTAACGATGTCTTCAGAATTGACCGGTATGATAGTGCCTCATTTAGGTATGCACTAATTTTGTAAACGGTCACAATAGAAAATTATCCAATTTTAACAATAGACACCGAGGGAGAGATACAAACTTGAAATTAATATAAAAAGAAGAGTTCTACAAACTCAAAAGCATGTTCTTCCAAATTCTCACTAGGACGAAGTTTTTGTAGTCATCTGGCCATCTTCCAACGTTAATATTATGAAAAAAATATCAATATTTTCTCAGTACTTCACATAGTAAACCGTACAACAGCAATAGTGATTTAAATTTCACAATTTTAGTGGTAATTAAGACTGTTTGTACTCAATAACTTATCCCTCGTACAATTGCTATGTTAATCCTCTTTTTAATTCAAACTTCGTTCTCTCGAATGTTTTTCTTTTCTTTCAATAAAACAAACCTCATTTTTTGTCTATAGCATATTTTAGCTGGTGATATCAACTAGCTTTACATATTGGTTTTGAATAAGTAAAATTAATCATAAAATAATGAATAAATATCAATACATCTAATAAATTTATGCGAGTGTTTCTTTGCTATAAGGTATTACCTTATAATACTAAATTGAGTTTCGTACAGCAATATAATCTTCTTTCCCGCGCTTATGTACTGCCATTGGATGTAAGTGCCAGTCAGTGTTTCAAATAGTTTTTACGAGCGACAACAGATGGCACAACCTGTATGTCCGCGAGCTCTTGCAGCACTAATTGATCTAAGTGTCACAAGCTGGGAGAACGTTGACGTCGTCCGACCGAAGGCCACCTAAAGCCCGACCTGCAACCGCCAGTATTCAACCCCGCTAACGGAACGCGCCCCTAGCCATGGCTCACCCGAGTCAGGCGAGCCACCAGCAACCTAGGTAGAACCCGCCCCCCCCCCCCCAATTAAACAGACCGTCATTACAACCAACCACGTTATAAAAACAAACACAGATTATTAAACAGTATTGCGTATTAATTTAAAGTTGGTTAACGAAAGTGCGACGAAGGAGTGCCCGGGCACTCACGTGTGTAATACGTCGATACGTGTGTGAGTGTTCCCCTGGCGGCCTTCTGCCTGAATTAGTCAATTAGACCATGTGACATAATTATTCACCCCTTGTCTTGCGTTATTACCCCCACCAGAGCAATCCGGCAAGAGACGAACAGTCGCTGGTGTGACGTAAAATTTAAATATAATAATTCTTAAACATACTAGGTAACTGCAATTTGTAGAAGGGACGAGTGATCTTGATTCAGCTCTAATAATTAATGTAAGAATTGAACGCCCTTAAATTCTCTTATTAACATGTCACATTAGAAACTAACGTAATGAGGTCAACCCTGGCGCGAGGGCCACCGAGCCTCGGCCGGACGCCATGACATGAAGCCAGTACAGCGTGACTCGTGGACCGGGGCGGACGCACGTCCCACGGAGAGACATCATCCTTTGTCTACATCGAACTCACTTCTGGTAAATATAGTCACTTCTTAAAACCTCTTTTTTACTAATCTCTCCGTGCGTACCTGGTCCAATTTTCGGTCCAGGACTTAATCCGGCCGCATAACTTTAAAACCCCCTGCACCGCACTTGGTCTGCGGGGTAGATTCAGCATACGGCACGGGCCGCCTCCCGAGGAACAGAACTTTAGTTAAAATCAGTCGCTCCGGCACTGACACCACCCCGTAAGGGAACTTTGAGCGAATTTAGCTGCGGTCCGCGCTCCACTACCATGGACGCGAGCACTGCCTCGATACGTAGATTTACGGGATTGGCCGCCTCCAATCACCCTCACCCCTCGTTTGAGTAACCAGGCTCAGAATTGCCTAGTGCCACGCTAATACGGAATATTGAGTGACTTTGTAC
Organism: Bacillus rossius redtenbacheri; assembly: GCF_032445375.1. Classification (NCBI taxonomy): domain Eukaryota; kingdom Metazoa; phylum Arthropoda; class Insecta; order Phasmatodea; family Bacillidae; genus Bacillus; species Bacillus rossius. Next base: position 177,314,787 of record NC_086330.1, read on the forward strand.
GACGCCTTGGAACTGAGCGTTTTTCTTTTGTAAACTTGTGCAACGCAACTCAACGTAACATTCATAAACTTGTGTCACGCACCCTCGTGTAACATTTTTTTTGTAAACTTGTGCCACGTTTTATTGAGTAACTTTCAGACTCATTTTTGTGTAATTGTGTAGTTTTTGTATTTTGTGACATCACCTGTTGTACGACGTGGCGTGTAACCAACGGCGTTACACCTAAACCACAGTCGCCTGAATAAATGACGCACGTCATTTATTGCCTCACTTCAGCGTATGATTACTTAACCCTACGAATCCCAACCACCGCCGAGTAGGGAATTCCTTAAACCCACGCAACATCGCCGACAGTCCTAGTGGACCACGCAGGGCAATCGACCCCACGACCCACCTATCGACTAGAACCAGAGCTAGTCTGGCGCCCATCCGTACACATTACATTCACAACAGCCACTCCCGCTAGGAACCGCACCGGGACTCGAGCCCGAGACCCCGGACGACGGCAATGTAGACACACTATTTTCTTTGTATGTAACGTGTATGAACGCTTAGAATGGAGGATGAAAATGATGTTTCAGACATTAATAAATTGCCTGATTTTAGTGGTGATGAAAGGAAGTCATACAGGTGCAAATGCGCAGAAAACAGGAAAATGTGTGGATGGACATCATGCGCTAGAAAAAAGTGATGTAGAGGGAAAAAATCTAAACGAATGCCAACGAATGATGTTAGTATTCAATGTTAATTTACGTGTATAATTTCTTTTCAATATTTAGTAAGCATGTTTAACTAAAAATAAATATTCTAGTGGTAACATTCAGGGATTTTATCACATGATTTATTATTATGTTACCAATCTTAAAATTAATTTTCAGTCATTTGAGACAACCCAAACAAGACTAATTTTTAACGTAAAAACAACTACTGTGAACCTAATCAATTTTGGGTCAATCAAATTTATTTGGAAAACACATTTTTTTGATTTTTGCAATAATTATTTCTTATTGTTTGTTTCATGTAAATTGTAAATGCAAGTACAGCTGTAAGGAGATAAAGCACGTGAATATCAAACTGTCCGAATAATTCCATAATTTGAAGCATAACGAACAAGGAAGCTACCTTTTTGGAATCATCCACATTGTTCCTGTGCCGAGACGTCACGGCAGTTACGGTGATCCCTCGGAATGCAGAAGGCAGTGAACAGTTAACTTTACAGTTCCTGATCGAATTGGAGATCATAAGCAGGTATGTAAGAACACTTTCATGGAAATATTTGCAGTCAGTCCACAGAAAATTACTACACTTGTTAAGAAGAAGAAAGTAGGTAATACTTTCTTCAAAGATAAACGTGGCGGTGTTGAAACGTTCAAGTGCACAGTTCGTGACAGGAAGATGGCTAAAACCCATGTTAACAGTTTCCCAAAAGACGAAAGCCATTACAACCGTAAGAAATCCGAAAAACAGTACTTGAACCCTGAGCTGAATGTGAATAGGCTCTTTGAAGCCTTTAAATTAAAACACCCCGACAGTAGTGTGAATTACAAGTTTAGTCGGAGTGTTTTTTTTTTTGATAGAATTTTCCGACTTGTCGTTCAAAAGACCTCGAGTGGACACGTGTAAATACTGTGATTTACTTCACATGAAAACAAAGAATAGGGACACCGCTGTAGTACACCAGTCCAAAATCGATCTCGAACTACATCACAATAAAGCAGAACAGGCTTTCAAGACTATGAAAGATGATAGAACACACAGCGCTTTATCAGACAGTGATACATGCACAATCACAATGGATTTGCAAAAGGTTTTTCCACTCCCGAAGCTGACACACACCAGCGGTATTTTTTTCCACAAAAAATTTGACGAATTTTGACGAATTTTGAGGAATTTTGGGCGAATTTTGGACAATTTTGGTGTTTTTGAGGGTAAAAGGTCAAGGTCAAGGTCAAAGGTCAAGGTCACAACCATCCAAGATGGCCGCCGTGACGTCACAATCCAAGATGGCGGACACCGGCACCGGCACCACATCCTGAATCCTGTGCCCGGACGCCCATTTACATAATACTAACTGGAGGGAAGGAAGCAGACAGAACTGTTGGAAAAGCCTACATGAGCAAGCGAAAGGGGAATATGATCAATCAGGTCATAATCATGCTGCGATACAGACCAACCGGTAAGAAAACCATCATAATTCCTGGCAGGTAGCGGATAAAAACACTGTGTCAAACTCAGATCTAGGGGTGAAAACACTAACATTTTACTCGTTAAATACTAGTAGTGCAAGCGGACGAGACCGTGAACATGATTGAGTAGCAGATGGCCGAAGTAGAACGAGTTGTGAGTCGATTCAAGGAAGTAACAGCATGATCGGAAATCGGTTATTAAATGAACCGTCTGCGCCGCAGTGGCAAAACCCCAGTGATAATAAAGGGCGACAGGAAAACTAGGAAGGATCGACGGAGATGTGCTCCCGTCGTCGGTCCGCATGGATATAGTAGGGGGCGATAGTAATTCGGCTCAAGAATACTCCAACAAAGAGAATGAAGCTATGAAATACCAGGTGAACGCCATTTTGTTGAATTAAAAATGAACGGGAATTTTCATGGAAAGAAGAGGAAGAATTACCAGTAGAAACGAAAGATACTCTATGTCCTGAACTTATTTTAGAAATTAACGGAGTTAATTTACCGGTATTGCTGGATAGTGGGGCGGAAGTATCATGTATTAGCTTGGATAGTGTTTCATATTATTTTAAATACTGGGGTAAATTTACCTATGCTTCCAGTCCCGAATCTGAAGATCTTAGGTGTAACTTCCCATTCAAGTCCATTGGTGAATCGACAGACATTACTGACTATAACAGGTTTAGGAAAACTGAAACAAATAAACGCATTAATTGTGAGGGAATTAGCGAAACCATTTATTTTAGGTGTAGATTTTTAAACTAAATTTAAGGTCATTTTTGGATTTCGGTGGGTGGATGATTACCACACCAGACACCAACATTTCTTCAACGATTGTAAATAAATGGCAGACATCCGACAGAAACATAGCTCTGATGAGACAAGAAGTAGTGTGTTTGAATGTACATCAATGCACTACACATAGTTTCAGCTTGTCCGAGTCGGATTTGAATAGAGCAGTTCAGAGTATACCGATGATAGATTGCGAAGCGAAGCATAAACTCTTAAATACGTTACTGAGTCATCGTGAAGTATTCTCGGACAAACCTGGATTAAATACCTTTTATCAGGCCAAGATAGAAGTAGAGCCAGGTAAGCCATTTCATAGGAAGTCTTACCCTATACCTACCAAATACTTTAAAGAAGCTGAGGATTACTTAACTTTGATGCTTGATTGGAATGTCATTGCCAGGGAAGCGAGTCCTTATGCCAACCTCATCCTTTGCGTCAAGAAGAAATATGGATCCGTGAGGTTGTGCTAAGATGCACGTGATATCAACCGAATCACTATACGGGATCGCGAAAGTCCGCATACCACTAGTGATATTCTACGCCTGTATCAGGGTGTTAAGTTTTTAACAACTTTCGACTTATCCGCAGGTTACTGGCAGATACCTTTGCGGGAGGATTACAGGCAATATACTGCGTTCTTGTTTAACAATTACCAATATGTCTTTAAGGTTATGCCATTTGGGCTATGCAAAGCCATCGCGGAATTTACCCGATGCCTAGACATAACACTTGGCCCCGAATGTAAACCATTTGCACGTGCATATGTAGACGATATAATCATTGCCTCGTCTACGTATGAAGAACACTTAGAGCACATACATATCGTGTTATCGAAGTTGAAGGCTGCTGGTATGACTATTAAATTGAGTACGTCCATGTTTTGCAGGGAGGAAGTACCTTTCTTAGGTCATGTGTTAACACCTTCAGGTATAAAAACAGCACCAGATAAATTACAAATGATTATTAATTTTCCTACACTAGCCACTGTGCGACAATTAAGAGCTTTCATCGGCGTAATTGGGTTCTATAGGAACTACAGCAACAGAATCGCTGAGTTGGCTTTGCCATTGTTTGATCTGTTGAAAAAGGACAGTAATTGGGAATGGAATGCACAGAGGGCATTTGAGGAATTGAAATCATTGTTTTTGAAGGAACGTGTCATCTACCATCCAGTGCAAGGTAAAGAATTTTTGTTGTGTACCGATGCTTCAGCTTATGCCCTGGGTTCCAAATTAGCACAATGTGACGACGAAGGAGTAGAAAAGACCGTAGCCATGGCCAGCCGCACGTTAAACCGTGAAGAAAGAAACTATACAGTGACGGAGAAAGAAACGCTATCAGTAAAATGGTCTTTGCAGAAATTCCGAGATTTGTCAGTCTTTGACGTGTTTAAAAGTCGGCAAAGTATTTGGTAGTAGTCTGACTAGATGGTGCTTGTTAATGCAAGAATTCGACCTCGAAATTTGCCATATTAAGGGTAGGGATAACATCGTAGCCGATTTTCTGAGCCGAGTGCCTGATTCGGGTTCAGACCTGTTATCTGGAAAAAAACGTCCAAATGAATTTTTGGTAGCCAATTTGTTGTCAGATCGTTTGAAAATCAATGAATGCCTAAAAAGAATTTTTGAAGAATTGCCAGCTCTACAAGAGAAATACGAGTTTTGTAAAAATTTGAAAACTAAGTTGCGTAGCACCGACCCCACGCTCAAACTACATACTATATATTGTATATCTAATGCAGGTCTGTTATTTTGTCAAAATAGACTGGGAGTAAGGTTTGAAGACAGTTGGAAGGTGGTCATACCTAAAAGTGTAATAAATGACATAACAATTGAAACACATGTTATGTTAGGACACATCGGATCGAAGAAATTATTGGGAACATTGCGTAGGCATACGTACTGGCCGAATATGCAAAAGACGATTGCATCCGTAACCTCGTCTTGCGATTTATGTCAGAAGGTCAAGCCAGCAAACCATAATTTGTTTGGTGAAATGCAACCTATTATACCAGAAGAACCGCTAAAATTAGTATCGGTAGACCTTTATGGACAGTTACCCGTGTCTACGTTCGGAGTTAAGTATATTTTCGTCGCAATGGATTTATTTTCCAATTTACCAAACTGTACCCCATAGTGAATGCTACCAGTAATACCGTACTACGCAAGATAACTCTATTCGTGAAAGAAGTAGGTCTTCCGGCAATGGTACTCTCGGACCACGGAACGCAGTTCACTAGCAAAGTTTGGCAAACTAGTATACGTAAACTCAACATCATCCCCACAACTTCATCGATACGTCACCCTCAAAGCAACCCCGTCGAGAGGCCAATGCGGTCGTTAGGAAACCTTCTAAGAACATTTTGCCACCACGAACAGCAAAACTGGCGAATTAAAGTACCACTCGTTGAATATATTATGAATCACACCGTTCATATCTCCACCGGGATGACACCCGCAGAGATATTGACTGGGAAACGTTCTGAAGTCTTACCGTATCCGTTAATACCAACAGAAATACCCAACACAGTGCAGAACGATGATGAAGATACACATTAAATAATGCAAGAAATTTGTAGAATGGTCAAATCTAGATAGGTAATATCTGCTGAAAATAGAAAGAAATATAAAAAAACTACCAATGTAAGACAGTTCAAAATAGGAGATTTAGTACTGAAAAGGACAAATCCAATAAGTAAGGTGTGGGAACATTTTTCAAAGAAATTATTCCTGTTATATGATGGGCCATACAAGATTTCATCGATAAGCCGAAACAACTGTTATCAACCATCAAGTAACGATAACAACGAGATAATAGGAAGTTTTAACATTACCCAGCTGCGCGAATATCGCACACTACCAGTTTCCGCAAGTGACGAATAGTTTTAGATATGATTAATGACATGTCTAGATCCTTGTAACATCATTTCAAGTCGTTATTATGAGTGAGGTGTAATTAAAGTTAAATTTCTCACATTTTGTGGAAGTAGTATGCTTTATAGAGTGTTCAGTACAGAGTACACCATAGTGAATACTTATGATAGGGCTATTTGCTATATTTTCGTTGTTGGAGGATATGAGGTCTCAATTTTCATTGTATTCGAGTCGTTGTTTACCTTCATTGTAGTACCCAGGAATTATTTAGAACGTTGGTGCTCTTATCAATTCCACATATTTCGAATATTGTTAGATAGACATCTTCGGTTGTAGAGTTTAATTTTTTTTATTTCACTACAGCCATTTAGGCGTTGTATGTAAAGGATCTAACTGAAGTAATAAGACGTGTTCCTGTTCATTGGGACTTGATTTATTGGGATTTGGATGTTTGTTTTCGCTTGATGTTCCTTGTCTTGATTAATATATTTGTTTCCTTATCAACCTATAATTATTTTGGTTTTTCAGCAAATGACCGGGTTGAAAATTTAATTACGAATACATCAAAGTGACATTATTCTTATAGAAGTATATAACTAAATTCTGATTTGTTACATTGATTGTTGTTAAATCGAAACACTTTGTAATATAGACATAATACCATGTGTAAATAACTAAACCTTAAAAAGACACAAATTCATGTTTGAGAGAGAGTTTCCCCATTATACCATGTTCGGACATATAATGTGAAAACTCTAGTGGGACTATTCTATAAGGTAATACCTTATAGCAAAGAAAAACTCGCATCAATTTATTAGATGTATTGATATTTATGCATTATTCTATGATAAATTTTACTTATTCAAAACCAATATGTAAAGCTAGTTGATATCACCAGGTAAATTATGCTATGGACAAAAATATGAAGTTTTGTTTTATTGAAAGAAAAGTAAAACATTGGAGAGAACGAAGTTTGAATTAAAAAGAGGATTAACTTAGCAATTGTACGAGGGATAAGTTACTGAGTACAAACAGTCTTAATTACCACTAAAATTGTGAAATTTATATCACTATTGCTGTTGAATGGTTTACTATGTGAAGTACTGAGAAAATATTGATATTTTTTTCATAATATTAACGTTGCAAGATGGCCAGACGACTACAAAAACTTCGTCCTAGTGAGAATTTGGAAGAAGCTGCTTTTGAGTTTGTAGAACTCTTCTATTTATATTAATTTCAAGTTTGTATCTCTCCCTCGGTGTCTACTGTTAAAATTGGATAATTTTCTATTGTGACCGTTTACAAAATTAGTGCATACCTAAATGAGGCACTATCATACCGGTCAATTCTGAAGACATCGTTACATATAGACATTATTGTGAACGAGGACATTAAATTGTATGACGGCAAACTATCTTCAAGAGTAGCAAATAATCGGAACCAACATGGTTCCACTACTTCGGACGTCGTTCTGGGCTGTACGTGATTTGCAGTAAAGGTTGAACGATTTGGTCGACATTACCACCAAAAGTGTAATACATGTAAATCAATGGACCTCAAGGTATGGTGTTGGGTTATGTTTGTTTAATTATAGAATATTCAGATTAGTTATATTTTGGTGTTTTGTGTTACTGTAATTGTGCGTTTAGCATTTAAATTATATTTTTAGTACAGCTGAGCGTACTAGTACAATTTGTACACATGTAAATTTGCTAGCACCATCTGACAGTTAATTTGTATAATTAGTTTTCTTTTCTTTGTTGATTTTGCCCTAACAAAAAGCTCAGTGGTTCCCGTAATGTTAATAAGATTCTCAATTTTACTTTTATTTTTCTACCAGAGTTTTAGTCAGAGTGCACAAAGTTGACTATTAATCCTTGAATTAACTTTTGTTTGCTTCAAGTCAACTTATAATTTATTTAATGTAAATTCATACACAAATGAGACTGTTTACCAGGTCTCTTAATATTATTTAAATGCTAATGTTCTACTGATTGTGTTATTTAAAATATAGTCATATAAATTCAATTTTGTATTAAATGTGCGCAAACATTGAATACCTTAATGGTAAAGATTAGTGTCAATTTGGAAAATTTTCGATAAAATCTGTGTTAATACATTAAATTTCTTTTATAGTATATTGTTATCCTTTTTAAGACTCAAAGGTAATCAGAGTCAGTAGATTTAGAATTTTAAGTTTTTCACATGGCGCCCAAAATATTTAACCAGTTTATATGTTTTAACCCAGTATTACAGACCTTTAAAATACTTGGTTAATTTTCTGAGTGAGCGTTGGTCCTCGAGTTCTTAGTCCGAGAGGCTACATAAGGATATATGCCCGTACTTTACCAACCCTTACAGTATATTTTGGAACTTAGATCAATTAGCTTTACCACTCTACAAATGATATCGTTGGCAAATGAGTTTCCAAGGACTTTCCTTGTAAACGTAGAAATAAATTTTACTGTTAACGTTTGCTTTCAGTTGCAAAGGCTGATTATTGTTATTATGTAATTGTTAATATGTGCATCAAAATTTGTAATTATTGATTAAAATAAAAACACTTATGCACAAACATATGACAATTGCCGTATAAATTTTACTATCAATACCATTTTATACAAAACTCTGCTGTTACATTATGTTAAATAGTTAATAATGAAGATAGAATTTTTCCGTTTAGTTACCTTGATAAATATTTTGAATTATCTGGGAAGCAGAGCAAAGAGAATATATCTGTGAAGTGTAAGTTATGTTTGGGAAATAAAATACTCAGATCAGCATGGAGCACTACTTCAAATTTAAGGACATCACGGTAAGCAAACTAGATAATGAATTTTATTAATGATATGTAATAACACTGTTTTTACAACATTTACTGACATTAGCTACTGTATTTACACGACTTTAATTGTTTTGTAAGGTAAATTCCAAAATTTAAAGAGTGTTACTTTTATTATGTGCCGAATCAGTGCTACTTTAGGCACGATTTTTTTTTTATTTTCTTAGTTTTACAAAATTTTAAATTTTTTTATAACTTCAATTTTCCTCCTTCGCCCGCTGCTTTCGCCCCCATCCAAACTTGTTCGGTCGAGTGTACCGGCAGGTTAGCTTGTTGAGCAGTATAGTGCTCTCACCACCGTTTCCCACCAAATTTGCTGGGTCTAGCCGACTACAGGGCTATCATCAGCAACGGTATCCACTGGCCGTCGCGTCTCGTCACGAGTTTAGCGCTACGCGTGACGAAAGTAGCCGCCCTAAGCTTCCCATGGTCGCCTCCACCCCTTCTCGGAGGTGTGCTGAAGTTTGCGGTCTCTAACACGTTTTGGTGTCCTTTTTTCAAGCTCCGCCGCACGTCCCGACGCCTGGCCGGCGAAGTCTCCCAGGGCAGGTCATTCACCGGACATACCCCCCACCCCGTCCTGGTCCACAGCGGTCATCGGCCAGCCGCGGCAATGACCAACCTCAAGGCCAAAATCCCCCCCACTTGCAAAATGGCGGCCACCAAGTGCCGCGATGGTCTCTGCGAGACTCCGATCTGCATGCCCACGCCATCTAGCGGCGAAAGGACGAACCAGCTGAGAGCGAGAGCACACTACTGACCACCCTATCCCCACCAGGAGAAACAGTCGACCTCACACTCAGTCGATAGGTCGCCGGAGCCCTTTTTTTTCTTTCGGAACCATTCGGGTTCCCTTCGGGTTTTCCGAAGCCCCTCCCCTGGACAGGCGACCAAAGACAGCTTTAATTAGGCGAGCCGGCGCCATTTTTGACGATTCGGCAGGCAGCACGCGGTAAGGGCGGATCTCTCTTCGCAGCCCGAGACAACGCGCTTCTGAAAAATCGTGAACGGCTTTCTCTAAAGCATGTAGTTGGTTATCGACAAGGCCATGTGCCTTAGCACTCAATTTATAATTTTTTTTGCTGCCCGAAATAGTTTATTTTTTGAAATAGTTTTTTTGTCTTTACTTATTATTCTTCATGGCGACAGCAATCTTCCGCGTCGCGCATCACCTGGCCATCTCCAGGGACCGACCTGATCTACTCCACCCCGCAGCTTAGGTAAGTTATTTCGTCGACCCACACACACCTTTTCTTTTCCGGTTCTCGTGGGCTTAACTTCGCCCAACATCAGCCGCCTGTTAACCATTTCTCAAGAGTTCCAGCTTTCAACATATTTTTCCCTGAGTGGAAAAAACCCTAAAATAATTTATAATTCTGAACAACCAGTTTCAGGACACTTTTATTCATTTAACGAGTAAATGTAATTTTTTTATAATTTGTCTTATTAAGAGCCTGCGCGCTCAATATTCAATGGCCTGTAAAGTTAAGAAACCAAATGACCTTAAATTCAGTCAAATATAACCATTGTTACTTATTATAATATCTCGCCCCGAGGCCTCCCATTTGGTTTATTGTTTAACAATATTTAATGCATTAAGTATACAAATAAGGTCAACAATTTTCTTGGTATTTTGTTTCGGCTGTAATGCCATGGGTTATCTTCAGTGGAATAAGGTTTGTAAAGTAGAAATAACAGCAACAAAATCATTAAGTAAATGCCAATGTAAACCAAACCAGATCTTATTAATTTCTTATCCTTGATCACGATCCACATAACCGTAGTAGTATATAATAGTATTTCCTAGATCTGGCGCCGGCGCGTGGTGCCGGTGCCGGTGTCCGCCATCTTGGATTTGTGACGTCACGGCGGCAAAAATTCCTCAAAATTCCTCAAAAATGACTCAAAATGACTCAAAATTTCCCGTTTTAAGAAAAAATTTCCCGTTTTCGAGGGAAAAATTCCCGTTTCGAGGGAAAATTTCCCGATTTAGTCCTTAAAAATCCCAACGGCTAGAAATGTCCTGATAGAGGCTTAAGCATCCTTAACTCAAGCCTCAGTTAAGCCTCTATCAGGATGTGGCCTTGACCTTTGACCTTTGACCTTGACCCCGATGGCCATCTTGGATCCACCATCTTGGATGACGTCATTTCGTTTTCTCGAACATTCCGTCATTGTGTTATCGGCCATATTGGATGATGACGTCACCGTTGCAATTTACGTTACGACCGCCATCTTTAACTTTTTTATTTATTATCCGATTTTAATGAAATTTTTTTTAAAAATTATAAAAAAAATTAAATAATAAAATTTTTAATAAAATATTTAAAAAACAAACATTTACAACACGGAGCTCGGAGTCCTCGGTTCAAACCCGACGAGTGCAAAAAAAATAAAAATGGCTACCGATCCTTCCCCCCGCGGTGGCTGCGGGCATACTGACTCCCTCCACTTTTTTTCAAAGCATGTATATCGTCAGGTAGTATGACGTCATGGCCGCCATCTTGTCCTCGTCTGCTGGAAGCCATCATCAGTGTATCGTCGGCGAGAGTGCGCTGACGCCATGTTAGTTTAATTCTTATCCGCTAGAGTGCAGTAATCATTTATTATTGCTGTGACACCCGACATCTTGTCATTTGGCCGCCATCTTGAAAATCCATAATTATTTAGCTAGAAATTCGAGAAAAATTCCAAAATTCATTAAATAAATTTGTAATCTATATACTGCTCGATTAGGTCGACTAAGGTCCTTGGTACGATCTAGGACGATGCAAAAAAATTAAATATAACATCAATTTAACACAATAGTAACAGGTTCGAGGAATTAAACACCACAAGTTCTTTTACAAACATAATATTTAATACATAATTTCTATTCTACTACAGGATCATTTGCGAAAGCCAGCAATCTTATAATCATTTAGTTCCGCAGCGGTGTGAAATGACTAATTCTTAGCTCCAATCGGTTTATACTAGACAGAGTCCAGCCAGAACCTTTACAGACATAGTCCACCTCTTCTTGACAGAGTTTCTGGATACCGTTTTTAACAGTTTGCTTCACATCGTTAGAACTGTAAATTACTGCAGCCGATGTCTTGAATGCACACTTCTTCACTTTGTCATCGAACGGATATGGCTTTCCATATATACAGTCCAACCACAAGTTATATTTCAAAGGTCCGTTTGTTGCTACATCATCAGTAAGCTGATTGATTATCCTCTGTCTGATATCGTCAAGAAAATTACAAATGTCTTTCGACTCACCTAACGTATTTAAATAATAGTAGTCCTTCAATGTTCCACGAAATGCAGACTGCGCCAAGTAGAAGCCATTATCGTTCACTTGTAATGCGCCGAACACAGTCTTAGGTTTATTTTCCTGTTCAGACGTCATACCAATCGGTTGCTCCACATCGGTTTTCTTGCTTGTACGCTCACGAGCCTTCAACCTAAACCGAGGAGTCGAAATTTCTGCAGGTAGTTCAGCAGTAGGCACACGGACTTCACCTTTACAGTTTTTCGCATGTCGTCGCAAATTATCAATTCTAGTAAACCATTCATGACACTCATCACATCGAAACTTCATGCGAGATGGATTCTTCGTGCATTTGCTCCGCTCATGTCTTCGTGCATCATGAGCAAATGCGAACGACGTATCACAGTAGCTGCAAGGATACCGTGGTGATGAAGACGAACCTTTCAGACCCGATCCAGATACTGGCGTTGCCGCAGTTGCACCATCTCCAGGCATACTCTTATGAACATCAATGCATCGTTGTTGCGCCGAAACCTTTACTTTCTGCCGAACAGCAGGACCTTTGCATGCCTTCATGTGCGTTTTCATATTATCTTTTCTGGCAAACTGCTTATGACATTTCTCACAAACAAACATTTTACGATATAGGTTCTTGGCACATTCTCTATTCTCATGTCGTCGAGCATTGCTGTTATTTGAGAAAATCTTGTCGCAGTAACAGCACCGATGTTCGTTAGTTGTTGCCGATTCGGCATCCATTGAAGTCTCCATTGATGGCGAACCAGCGTTCGCCGAGTTTCCCTGTGCAGCCAGCACTAGAGGCATTAAAGTCTCTTCTGCTGGCGGTACCACGTCTGTTAAAGTCTCCTCCAGTGTTGACATCGACGTTGCCAACCGGATCTGCTCCACCATCGTCGACGCTGACGTCATGGTTCCCGCAGTCGATGGTACAACCTCCATCGAGTTCGTCGTTAAAGTCGGTAAAGATGCCATCGAGTTCGCAAGAACAGGTAATTACGTGATTAATGCACCAGAAGAAACAAACTAGGTGATCCTTACACCGACGACGTCAGTAACAAACTAAGCATCCTGTTGTCTAGAGCTCGCTTATATATACATGCACCGTATGGAACAATACGCTAGTCAAATCAAGAACCATTTACAATAATACTAGAGTCAAAACAACATTAAAAATAGAAGGACCATCAACGAAAAGGCAGCACATTTGGAAGCACCGACAACGAAAAGGCAGCACATTTGGAAGCACCGACAACGAAAAGGCAGCACATTTGGAAGCACCGACAACGAAAAGGCAGCACATTTGGAAGCACCGACAACGAAATGGCAGCACATTTGGAAGCACCGACTACGAAAAGGGCAGCACATTTGGAAGCACCGTCATCGAAAAGGCAGCACATTTGGAAGCACCGACAACGTAAAGGCAGCACATTTGGAAGCACCGACAACGTAAAGGCAGCACATTTGGAAGCACCGACTACGAAAAGGCAGCACATTTGGAAGCACCGTCATCGAAAAGGCAGCACATTTGGAAGCACCGACAACGTAAAGGCAGCACATTTGGAAACACCCACAACGTAAAGGCAGCACATTTGGAAGCACCGACAACGAAAAGGCAGCACATTTGGAAGCACCGACAACGAAAAGGCAGCACATTTGGAAGCACCGACAACGAAAAGGCAGCACATTTGGAAGCACCGACAACGAAAAGGCAGCACATTTGGAAGCACCGACAACGAAAAGGCAGCACATTTGGAAGCACCGACAACGAAAAGGCAGCACATTTGGAAGCACCGACTACGAAAAGGCAGCACATTTGGAAGCACCGACTACGAAAAGGCAGCACATTTGGAAGCACCGACAACGAAAAGGCAGCACATTTGGAAGCACCGACAACGTAAAGGCAGCACATTTGGAAGCACCGACAACGAAAAGGCAGCACATTTGGAAGCACCGACAACGAAAAGGCAGCACACTTGGAAGCACCGACAACGAAAAGGCAGCATATTTGGAAACACCGACAACGAAAAGGCAGTACATTTGGAAGCACCGCCAACTAAAAGGCAGCACATTTTGGATGCATTATCGAATAAGGAAGCACATTTGGAAGCTCCATCAACTAAAAAAGGCAAAAGGAAGCACAAGTTACGAGATCTAAGTCTTAGTAAGAAATCATAATACAAGAAATAAAAACATTACATTCTTATAATTTAAATTATTTATTTTATTGCTTTACATTATACAAATGCAAGTAAAAGAAGTCAATATTGTATGTAGCCAGCATTCCTCAGTTCCTTGAGTATGAAGGATATTTCTTTGATGCACGAATAGTTTCCTGCACAAAGCGAACCATGTAGAAGTCTTAGCCGGTCAACCAATATGTTTGGATCTTTCCATGATGTGTAATCATTCTCTTCTACCACCATCTTCCTTGCACCTTTATAATAAATATTATGATCTCTGGTGTCTTCCGTTTTACCACCAACCTCAGGGTAACTTTCATGTTGGAGACGGTGATCATCACAAGCTTGATCAGATTTATTTAATATATCACGTCGTTTCCATCGTTTCGGTCTCAGGACACCGCCACATTCTTCGATCTTGGCAGCTTTAGGTGCTTCATCATAGTCTATGTCTTTGTCAACAGCCTCAGAGTCACTGTAACAATAACCGTAGAAGGAATCGTTTTCACCCAATTTACCGTAATAATTCGATGTTGATGATGTTGAAGTGTCTTCATCGTCTTCATGCTTCCTTTTTAGGAGTCCATCATTTTTACAAAGTAGGAAAGATCTACTTGAATTCGGCTGGAATATATTCTCACTTTTCACGTTAAGGATTCTTCCACTGTCTTCATTCTTCCGTAAATCATCAACCTTCTTCAATTTAAGTTCTTTGTCGAGATCGGAAGAGCCAAGAAAATTATTGTCGTAATGCAGATCACTCTTCCTTAGGCTAGTAGATTCATCGTTGTCCTCTAGCCTGTACGCAGGCTTGGCGCTACAAGTTCTGCCATGTCTTTTTAGACTCTCTCTCCGCGTAAACGACTTGCTACATCGAACACAACTTATCATATTGCGCAGTGGATTTTTAACACAGTCATTCTTCTCGTGTTGTCTTTTATTCTTTCTCAAGATAAACTCTTTACTGCAAAACTTACACCTATGTTCTTTCGATACAGCGTCAGATCCCAAATCGGAATTCATATTAGTTACTGAGACTAATGCCAGATACCAATTGAGTGTTTTAAATTAGATTCAATACTTAAATAGAAATTTTTTCATATTTCATCAGCGAGAATTAATATATCTCATGCAAAAGTACTTTATGCATGTAGTTCTGCTTTTCAACAACAGATGTCGCCACATGTTGCTTGCAGGTAAATAATATTTAGTTATTTTATGCGGGATGCGGGATGCTCACTATCGATCGCAAAAGATGGATGGCTTCGTTAGACTCCAAGGAAAAGGAAGTTCGTCTTGCATGTTGGTGCTCCACAGATGTCTCATGGCGTAATATTAATTTGACTGAGTAATGATATTTGTTAATTCCACCTGATAAAAATATTGCAAGTTTTGATTTAGTAGCAGAAATTATCGAATTAAATGTAACTCCAAATAAAATGACATGTCTCATTAGAACAAAAAAAATCCATGCAGAGAGCGGTTTCTCAGAATAGTCAGAAACACTTGAAGAAACCACAGGAATGATTGCAAGAACACAGGAAAAACCATCAAAATATTGTCAAGAATAATCAGGAGCACACTGAGGAAACCACCATAATATTAACAATAATAATCGGAAGCACACGGAGAAAACCATCATAATATTGACCAGATTAATCGGAAGCACACAGAGAAAACCACCACATGTTTACTTTGATATCATAAAATTACAAGAAAAAATATTTAAAAATAAAAATAAATTAATAAAAAATTAAAAAAAATTAAAAAATGCATAAACAGTTTCTGCTAGCTTGTAAACTTATCATTGTTGAGCAAAGATAGAGTTCTTGTACAAGCCAGAAATTTATGCATTTTTTAATTTTTTTTAATTTTTTATTAATTTATTTTTATTTTTAAATATTTTTTCTTGTAATTTTATGATATCAAAGAAAACATGTGGTGGTTTTCTCTGTGTGCTTCCGATTAATCTGGTCCATATTATGATGGTTTTCTCCGTGTGCTTCCGATTATTATTGTTAATATTATGGTGGTTTCCTCAGTGTGCTCCTGATTATTCTTGACAATATTTTGATGGTTTTTCCCGTGTTCTTGCAATCATTCCTGTGGTTTCTTCAAGTGTTTCTGACTATTCTGAGAAACCGCTCTCTGCATGGATTTTTTTTGTTCTAATGAGACATGTCATTTTATTTGGAGTTACATTTAATTCGATAATTTCTGCTACTAAATCAAAACTTGCAATATTTTTATCAGGTGGAATTAACAAATATCATTACTCAGTCAAATTAATATTACGCCATGAGACATCTGTGGAGCACCAACATGCAAGACGAACTTCCTTTTCCTTGGAGTCTAACGAAGCCATCCATCTTTTGCGATCGATAGTGAGCATCCCGCATCCCGCATAAAATAACTAAATATTATTTACCTGCAAGCAACATGTGGCGACATCTGTTGTTGAAAAGCAGAACTACATGCATAAAGTACTTTTGCATGAGATATATTAATTCTCGCTGATGAAATATGAAAAAATTTCTATTTAAGTATTGAATCTAATTTAAAACACTCAATTGGTATCTGGCATTAGTCTCTGTAACTAATATGAATTCCGATTTGGGATCTGACGCTGTATCGAAAGAACATAGGTGTAAGTTTTGCAGTAAAGAGTTTATCTTGAGAAAGAATAAAAGACAACACGAGAAGAATGACTGTGTTAAAAATCCACTGCGCAATATGATAAGTTGTGTTCGATGTAGCAAGTCGTTTACGCGGAGAGAGAGTCTAAAAAGACATGGCAGAACTTGTAGCGCCAAGCCTGCGTACAGGCTAGAGGACAACGATGAATCTACTAGCCTAAAGAAGAGTGATCTGCATTACGACAATAATTTTCTTGGCTCTTCCGATCTCGACAAAGAACTTAAATTGAAGAAGGTTGATGATTTACGGAAGAATGAAGACAGTGGAAGAATCCTTAACGTGAAAAGTGAGAATATATTCCAGCCGAATTCAAGTAGATCTTTCCTACTTTGTAAAAATGATGGACTCCTAAAAAGGAAGCATGAAGACGATGAAGACACTTCAACATCATCAACATCGAATTATTACGGTAAATTGGGTGAAAACGATTCCTTCTACGGTGATTGTTACAGTGACTCTGAGGCTGTTGACAAAGACATAGACTATGATGAAGCACCTAAAGCTGCCAAGATCGAAGAATGTGGCGGTGTCCTGAGACCGAAACGATGGAAACGACGTGATATATTAAATAAATCTGATCAAGCTTGTGATGATCACCGTCTCCAACATGAAAGTTACCCTGAGGTTGGTGGTAAAACGGAAGACACCAGAGATCATAATATTTATTATAAAGGTGCAAGGAAGATGGTGGTAGAAGAGAATGATTACACATCATGGAAAGATCCAAACATATTGGTTGACCGGCTAAGACTTCTACATGGTTCGCTTTGTGCAGGAAACTATTCGTGCATCAAAGAAATATCCTTCATACTCAAGGAACTGAGGAATGCTGGCTACATACAATATTGACTTCTTTTACTTGCATTTGTATAATGTAAAGCAATAAAATAAATAATTTAAATTATAAGAATGTAATGTTTTTATTTCTTGTATTATGATTTCTTACTAAGACTTAGATTTCGTAACTTGTGCTTCCTTTTTGCCTTTTTTAGTTGATGGAGCTTCCAAATGTGCTTCCTTATTCGATGATGCATCCAAAATGTGCTGCCTTTTCGTTGGCGGTGCTTCCAAATGTACTGCCTTTTCGTTGTCGGTGTTTCCAAATATGCTGCCTTTTCGTTGTCGGTGCTTCCAAGTGTGCTGCCTTTTCGTTGTCGGTGCTTCCAAATGTGCTGCCTTTTCGTTGTCGGTGCTTCCAAATGTGCTGCCTTTACGTTGTCGGTGCTTCCAAATGTGCTGCCTTTTCGTTGTCGGTGCTTCCAAATGTGCTGCTTTTTCGTAGTCGGTGCTTCCAAATGTGCTGCCTTTTCGTAGTCGGTGCTTCCAAATGTGCTGCCTTTTCGTTGTCGGTGCTTCCAAATGTGCTGCCTTTTCGTTGTCGGTGCTTCCAAATGTGCTGCCTTTTCGTTGTCGGTGCTTCCAAATGTGCTGCCTTTTCGTTGTCGGTGCTTCCAAATGTGCTGCCTTTTCGTTGTCGGTGCTTCCAAATGTGCTGCCTTTACGTTGTGGGTGTTTCCAAATGTGCTGCCTTTACGTTGTCGGTGCTTCCAAATGTGCTGCCTTTTCGATGACGGTGCTTCCAAATGTGCTGCCTTTTCGTAGTCGGTGCTTCCAAATGTGCTGCCTTTACGTTGTCGGTGCTTCCAAATGTGCTGCCTTTACGTTGTCGGTGCTTCCAAATGTGCTGCCTTTTCGATGACGGTGCTTCCAAATGTGCTGCCTTTTCGTTGTCGGTGCTTCCAAATGTGCTGCCTTTTCGTTGTCGGTGCTTCCAAATGTGCTGCCTTTTCGTTGTCGGTGCTTCCAAATGTGCTGCCTTTTCGTTGATGGTCCTTCTATTTTTAATGTTGTTTTGACTCTAGTATTATTGTAAATGGTTCTTGATTTGACTAGCGTATTGTTCCATACGGTGCATGTATATATAAGCGAGCTCTAGACAACAGGATGCTTAGTTTGTTACTGACGTCGTCGGTGTAAGGATCACCTAGTTTGTTTCTTCTGGTGCATTAATCACGTAATTACCTGTTCTTGCGAACTCGATGGCATCTTTACCGACTTTAACGACGAACTCGATGGAGGTTGTACCATCGACTGCGGGAACCATGACGTCAGCGTCGACGATGGTGGAGCAGATCCCGTTGGCAACGTCGATGTCAACACTGGAGGAGACTTCAACAGACGTGGTACCGCCAGCAGAAGAGACTTTAATGCCTCTAGTGCTGGCTGCACAGGGAAACTCGGCGAACGCTGGTTCGCCATCAATGGAGACTTCAATGGATGCCGAATCGGCAACAACTAACGAACATCGGTGCTGTTACTGCGACAAGATTTTCTTAAATAACAGCAATGCTCGACGACATGAGAATAGAGAATGTGCCAAGAACCTATATCGTAAAATGTTTGTTTGTGAGAAATGTCATAAGCAGTTTGCCAGAAAAGATAATATGAAAACGCACATGAAGGCATGCAAAGGTCCTGCTGTTCGGCAGAAAGTAAAGGTTTCGGCGCAACAACGATGCATTGATGTTCATAAGAGTATGCCTGGAGATGGTGCAACTGCGGCAACGCCAGTATCTGGATCGGGTCTGAAAGGTTCGTCTTCATCACCACGGTATCCTTGCAGCTACTGTGATACGTCGTTCACATTTGCTCATGATGCACGAAGACATGAGCGGAGCAAATGCACGAAGAATCCATCTCGCATGAAGTTTCGATGTGATGAGTGTCATGAATGGTTTACTAGAATTGATAATTTGCGACGACATGCGAAAAACTGTAAAGGTGAAGTCCGTGTGCCTACTGCTGAACTACCTGCAGAAATTTCGACTCCTCGGTTTAGGTTGAAGGCTCGTGAGCGTACAAGCAAGAAAACCGATGTGGAGCAACCGATTGGTATGACGTCTGAACAGGAAAATAAACCTAAGACTGTGTTCGGCGCATTACAAGTGAACGATAATGGCTTCTACTTGGCGCAGTCTGCATTTCGTGGAACATTGAAGGACTACTATTATTTAAATACGTTAGGTGAGTCGAAAGACATTTGTAATTTTCTTGACGATATCAGACAGAGGATAATCAATCAGCTTACTGATGATGTAGCAACAAACGGACCTTTGAAATATAACTTGTGGTTGGACTGTATATATGGAAAGCCATATCCGTTCGATGACAAAGTGAAGAAGTGTGCATTCAAGACATCGGCTGCAGTAATTTACAGTTCTAACGATGTGAAGCAAACTGTTAAAAACGGTATCCAGAAACTCTGTCAAGAAGAGGTGGACTATGTCTGTAAAGGTTCTGGCTGGACTCTGTCTAGTATAAACCGATTGGAGCTAAGAATTAGTCATTTCACACCGCTGCGGAACTAAATGATTATAAGATTGCTGGCTTTCGCAAATGATCCTGTAGTAGAATAGAAATTATGTAATAAATATTATGTTTGTAAAAGAACTTGTGGTGTTTAATTCCTCGAACCTGTTACTATTGTGTTAAATTGATGTTATATTTAATTTTTTTGCATCGTCCTAGATCGTACCAAGGACCTTAGTCGACCTAATCGAGCAGTATATAGATTACAAATTTATTTAATGAATTTTGGAATTTTTCTCGAATTTCTAGCTAAATAATTATGGATTTTCAAGATGGCGGCCAAATGACAAGATGTCGGGTGTCACAGCAATAATAAATGATTACTGCACTCTAGCGGATAAGAATTAAACTAACATGGCGTCAGCGCACTCTCGCCGACGATACACTGATGATGGCTTCCAGCAGACGAGGACAAGATGGCGGCCATGACGTCATACTACCTGACGATATACATGCTTTGAAAAAAAGTGGAGGGAGTCAGTATGCCCGCAGCCACCGCGGGGGGAAGGATCGGTAGCCATTTTTATTTTTTTTGCACTCGTCGGGTTTGAACCGAGGACTCCGAGCTCCGTGTTGTAAATGTTTGTTTTTTAAATATTTTATTAAAAATTTTATTATTTAATTTTTTTTATAATTTTTAAAAAAAATTTCATTAAAATCGGATAATAAATAAAAAAGTTAAAGATGGCGGTCGTAACGTAAATTGCAACGGTGACGTCATCATCCAATATGGCCGATAACACAATGACGGAATGTTCGAGAAAACGAAATGACGTCATCCAAGATGGTGGATCCAAGATGGCCATCGGGGTCAAGGTCAAAGGTCAAAGGTCAAGGCCACATCCTGATAGAGGCTTAACTGAGGCTTGAGTTAAGGATGCTTAAGCCTCTATCAGGACATTTCTAGCCGTTGGGATTTTTAAGGACTAAATCGGGAAATTTTCCCTCGAAACGGGAATTTTTCCCTCGAAAACGGGAAATTTTTTCTTAAAACGGGAAATTTTGAGTCATTTTGAGTCATTTTTGAGGAATTTTGAGGAATTTTTGCCGCCGTGACGTCACAAATCCAAGATGGCGGACACCGGCACCGGCACCACGCGCCGGCGCCAGATCTAGGAAATACTATTATATACTACTAACCTTACCAAGTTTTAAGGAGGTTAATCATAAATTTTGTTGTGCGTGCGCTGTGCCCCTATGGGTAATGTGTTTAGTACTGTTTCTGCCTGGCGCTTCAACGGCCAATCTATATTTGTTCTTTAGACGAACTTTCATATTGAGCGCAGCGGCACGTCACAATTACAGGTAGCTACTTGTATGAAGTCTTTTTATGTTATTCACGCAAGTTTGTCCTCAAATATTATTCATTTAATTAAAAATAAAAAATTTAATCATTACAAAAAATAAATTTTTAACAAAAATATATGTATGTATATTAATGTAACAGTGTGTAAAAAAATTGAATCGTATGTCAGTTTTAAAATGGTAGCGGAAAGTCATTGTAATTGTAATTTTACTGATTACTTCTATGTTAAGTAATTTTTACTTGTAATTAGTTATATTGTCACCACAGTAATTGCAATTGAGCCCAATAACTTTTTCCGAGTACTTTTAACAACACTGTTTATATAATAATGTCATATATTACTGCCAAAATCTTGTTGAGCACGGTTTTAAGCGCTCATAAGTTCTCTTAATTACTATCCAGTTTTAAAGATTGCCAATATTTAGTCTAATTATGGGTAGATAAATGAACAAAATGACATTTCACATTTTGCTTTTAATTCACTCTTTGTAAACGACCTTTATAAGGTAAAGGCACCTATTATGGGACCCCTTTTAAATAAAATTCATATATTTTTATTAAGTGAACATAAATTAACATTTCACGCATAATAAATCACTTTATATGTTTAACTATAAAATGCAATACATACATATTGTTTTAAAATAATAAATTTATGTCCTCTGCAAAAAACGGAAGACACTGCACTTTTCCAAAGGAAAAAAAAGGTTTCCTAATATGGGACACATTATTTCTTTATCCTCTTTTGGCAATGAGGACACACAAAGTGACTGTCAGTGGCACCACAATGTTCATGAGCCCAACGACAGCAGACAGTACACTGTATCCACTGTTCGCCATGTATTTCATCTGAAAATATGCATCCACAGAAGAGGCATTCAGCATCGTTGTCTTCTTCACCAGAGCTATCTGATAAGATGTCGAAATCATCATCCGACTCGTCGTTGCTGGATTGTTCCATTAATTTTCTTGTACAACATCGTGATCTTGACTTTTGTGTGTTGGCAGAAGGTTTTTGTCAGGGTTTTATGACATTTCCCTGCAGCTTCTTTTTTTATTTTTTGCTGTTGTAGCTCTTTCCAAACTCTTCAGGAGATCGGATTTGTAAGGCGATGAGGTTATTACAGATGCTTTGCCACATCTTCGGCTTTATAAATTTGCTGAAAGACTAGGAAGTGGCTTAATGTCTTTAGGAGAGATAGGTGTGATGTCCATAGTTTAAGCAGGACTAGCATCAGAAGGCCCTGTGCCAGAAAAATGTGGGCAATCCATAGGCAGAACAGGCTGAGAATTAGATGGTCCTGCACCAGTTGATGTGTCATTCGAAGTGGCGATGATAGTTGCACTGGTATGAACATCTCTATCAGGAATTTCGTGACAACTGTGAATTACAAAGTCACAATCACGAAACGCATCACTGTTGAATGGGTAAAATCCTGTTTAACGGAATGCATTGACTGCTATTTCCATTGTTGCAGCTCGTTGATATGCTGAACTGAACAACTTTGCAACCAAGAGTGGTGTTACAATACGGTTAGGGTTGTTTCTTAAAGAAGCCTGTATTTCTGAGGCATAATAGGTTTTCAGTGGTTTCATGAAGCCTACATCCAGTGGCTGCATTTTGTGTGAACTGTGAGGAGGGATAAAAATGAATGATACGTGGTTCTCTCTAGCCAATCGTATCACATCAACATTTCTGGTGTGTGAGTAGTGGCCATCGAGAACAAGAAGAACAGGGTCTTCAAGTGATGGCTATGTATATTCAAAAAATGATCAAACCACTTTGTGAACAAATCCCCCTGAATCCACCCAGAAGGGTGGCACCCCCAAATAGAACCAGCTGGTGCCCCATCCATGAGTTCTATTTTCATATTTTTCCTTGGCCACACTATCAATGGAGGGACAAAATAACCAACTGCATTCATGCAAGTAACGACTGTTATGAGTGACCCTCTCTCAGCTGATGTCAGTGCAGCTACTTCTCGTTTTACTTTCAGGGATATTACCTTCTCAGCTCTGTGCTGTACCACAGTTACCCCAGTCGCGTCAACATTGTACAACCTGTGAGGACGGCCTTTAATTTTGTCAAATTCAGTTACATAGAGCCCAAAAAATGTTTTCACATTTTCAGAACTGAAACCTTTTACTCTGGCGTGAGAAATGCCTTGGGGAACTCTTAATGACAACTGTGGATGACGCTTTAAGAAAGACCCCATTCACTTCTTACCAGCTGATTTATTTTTTCTGAGAATGGGTGTTTGATACCATTAGCAATGGCTAGTTGGAAGGCCATCCTTTTAATATCACATTTCCTCAACCCATAAAACCTTTTATCCATCTCAATGAAGTACGGTACGAGTTCATTTTCTAGTTTACAGCTTAATGTAGGCCTTCTTCCTAATGGCACATTTACCAAATCATCAGTACGCAATTCAGTATTTTTCATATAACTTTCCACTGTGCTTTTTGATACACCAAAATGTTTCGCTGCTGACTTGTAACCCATAGTACCTGTTTGTACAGCTTTGACAGCTAGGATCATCTGCTCCTTGTCCATTTCTTCCTTTTCGGATTTCGGCTAGGATCCCTCTAAAAGCAAAACATTAATATGAAAGGTAAAAATAAAGTTCAAATCAATGTCATTTTAGGCAAAGAAAACTGTTAATCTATGCCTATGAATTAATATCCTAAGTCCAGCATTACTTATGAAATATGTCATTACAGTTTGTTAATAACGAGAATTATATTGCTATACATTAGATATGAAGCAATTTAAGTACATTATAACATAATAAATCATCATTGTGTTGTAACAAGGCGATAGTTAATTGATACTCTCATGTTTAAATGCATAACACTTTATTTAGCAGGAAGCTCTTAATATGAGACCCGGTTCCTAATATGAGATAGTATCCCATAAAAGGGTACTCTGTAGGTCTCATAATAGGAGCCATCAATACGGAACAAAAGTGATTGTGTTGCAGATACAAAAAGTGCACGAAACACAATCTAACTAGCATGCACATAACCACTCATCTATATAGCAATCAGCATGTATGAATGTTATAACAAGTAACCTTACCTTGATTTATATGTAAGCCGTTTCTGTTATCTCGGTGGAAAACTCGATAGCTCGTAAAACACAAAATCGGTAACCACGCTTGTCTGCACATTCGCTCGCTAATGAAAACAATACACACGCAAGAAAACGTTCCCTACACCGAGTTAGTGTATTGTCCGCTAGAGTTGAGGAGCTCCCGGCTGAGAAAGTCTAGGGTCCCATATTAGGAAAGGTCTCATAATAGGTGCTTTTACCTTACACAAGTAAAAACGTTTTTCAAAGCAATTAAATACATTCATTTGCACATTTCTATTACAGGCTTTAAAGTAAACTCGTCATCGTCTACACTTAAAATCTTTGTTGCTTGATGGTGACTATTGTTTGTAAACTTCAATTCTACAGAAGCGGTTTGGTCAGCAACAGAACTGAAAGTGAATCCGGGAAATCGAAGAGTATTGTGACATCGAATGCAGCTTCTGTTATCCCGAACTCACCCGCTGTGCAGGAAGTAAGTATAGACATGCAAATATGTTTCCATTTTAAACGTTTATAACTTCATTCAACTGTTTGAGACTAAAAAACTTTATGTAAGAGTCGTGAGAACCAAGCTTAATGGCTTGCTTAGCAAAATGAAATTTCCTGGCTTTGTGCCTCAAGTAGTGCCTATGTGTATCTAATAAAATTAGAACATAATTTTCCTAATTTTTGTTTAGGTCTACAACTAGTTCAACGAGTTGTGAACTGAGATTTTTAACTAGTTACAAAAGTTGGGGTAAAAATAGAGAGTGATTAAGGTAGTTCTGAAAGCAGACATTTTGACAAGTGGTTAACTGCAAGTCTGAATAGCCCACTGAGTTTTCCTTCCTAATGTCTATTTTCCAACTGTAGTTTTATTTTAAGTGTGTCCTAAATAGAATTAACTATTTAATATATTCCCCTATTTCATTTTGTATCAAGAGAAGACAGAATCCTTTAAATTAAATTCAAAAAATTGCTTACATTGTTATTTAAGTATTAAATATATAAATCCGTACCTAAAAGAACTTTTGAACGATAGGTTACCATATTAACTAAAAATAATTTATCTTGACTTTCAAGGTTAATCATCATCGCAGTGGCATTATGTACCTACGTTGCACCTTGCATTGTACCAATCATCTTCAGGGTTGATAAGGGAAGGGGTAAAAGCTGAATATTACCAAGGTGTATATTGCCAGTTAGAACGACGTCATGTCCGCCATATTGTTTTCGTCTGCTGGAGGCTATCGTCATGTTTTCAGCTCCTAGAGTGTGCCACCATGATGTTGGATAAATGTTTACCCACCAGAGTGCAGCAATCATTTATTATTAGTGAGGCACCTGCCATCCTCTAATTTGCACGCCATCTTGGAATTATAATTATTTAGCTAGAAATTCAGAAAAAATTCAAAAATCAATTAAATAAAATTGCAATCAATATACTGATGGATTCGAATAGTTCCTGTCCTTGGTACGATCCTGGATGATGCAAAAAATAATTAATATAACATCAATTTAACATAATAGTGACAGGTTCGAGACATAAAACACCGCAAGTTCTTTTACAAACATAAAATTTTGTCATTAATTCTATTCTACTACTGGATCACTTGCGAATGTTAGAAATATTAGAAACATTTAAGCTCCAAGTATTCATGACTACGCCACTACGAACCATGAGGTTACGAGATAACGCGACTACAAGTCTACAATGTTATGAGACTGCAAGGCTACAGGACTACGAAGCTTCCAAAACACAAGTTTACGAGACTGCGAGGCTACAGGACTACGAAGCTTTCAGAACACAAGTTTACGAGACTGCGAGGCTACAGGACTACGAAGCTTCCAGAACACAAGGTTACGTGATTGCGAGGCTGCAGGACTACGGAGCTTCCAGAACACAAGGTTACGTGATTGCGAGGCTACATGACTACGAAGCTTCCAGAAAACAGGTTTACGTGGCTACGAGACTACTTGGCTCTAACTGTCTTGGACTCCATTCAGCTGCGAGATTTATATCATACAAAAACTTGTTGAAAGTAGTTCCAATTTTTGTCAACAGATGACGTCATGCGTTTATTTCAGGTAAATATTATTTAGTTATTTTATGTGGAATTCAGGATTATCACTAACGATCGTAAAAGAAGGATGGCTTCGCTAGACGCCAAGGAGAAGGAAGTTCTTTTGCATGTTAGTGGTTCTCATGTGTCTTGTGCCGCCAATTTAGATTTTCGGCCCTATTTTCAAAAATTTTCAATTTTTTTTAATCTGTATTTTACGTATTAAATTTGCGACTCAATTTAATTTTCCCCCCTCAGTGTACACTCTCACCTAAAGTTTGTTATAGCAGTGGCCCTGCCAAGTTCCCAAGCCTAAGTCCCCCCCCCCCCCCCCCCCCCATCATTCTCGCCGACGCCTGCTAAACTCAGCAGGGCGATTCAAATTTTCCTCGCCCAGCCACACGCCTCCCGTCTGTCATTTCGATCCCCTCTCGTGACAGGAACTGCTGCCATCGACAATCTCTCGCGACGAGCTCAGATCCGAGTAGCAGCATGACATGAGCACCTTTTGTCATGCGCGGCTCATGTCCCACCCGACGTTAGCATAACGTCTCGTCAAGAACGGCCGTCGTTTCTCACAGACAGTGCAGTTTCCCCATCCCCCCCCACCCCTCCATGTTTTCTCAGAAGCAGCCCGAGGACCCTGAACGGGCATTCTCCTGGGCACGCCCCGCCAGACTCTTCGGGGCCATTTGCCACCGCCAAACGACTCACCCGTGCCATCTAGTGGCACTGTTTTGAACTAAATTACCCCCGAACGCCTGTAAGTAGGCTTCCCGCTCGTCCCGGAGCTGTCGGCTAACCCTTAGTTTCTCGTGTCACCTACCTAGAGAGCAGCACCGCCCGACCAACAGAACTTACCCCCCCCCCCCCCCTTTTTTATAATTTCTTTTAGCCCCTTCGAGCGACCCCCACCAAGGCATCTTCGGCCAATCAGCTAATTTTCCCTTCCCCTCGAGTCCCAGCTTCCCTGGGCTAGCCGATGTTACCTCGTGCCACTTAGGGAATTGAGGGAGGTTTTTCTTGAGCTCTCGACGCGAACGGTCGTCTTAGAGACTTGGCTCCCGCCAATTCGTCGGTTTTTCTTCTTTTGCTGTCGGAGAGCTCCAACAAAGTCTAGGCATGTGATTACCAGAGTTTCGGGAGTAGTCCCGTCTCTTTTTTCTAGTTAGCCAGTTGGTTTTTTTATTATTGTTTACATCACCGTAGTAATCTAGTTATGTTCGCTTACGCGACCCGCGTCCGCGAGTGCCATCCCGTGGACCGTTTTCTTCGGAATTCACCCTCAGCAGAATGGTGAGTGTAAACAAAAGCTCCAAACTCTATAATTCTCGGACCATCCCTTTTTGTATCCTCCCTTGTAACTTTTTACATTTTCTAAACTCTGTGACCTATTTCTTGGTTGCAGAGGGTGCAAAGTCCCAAGTTCCAAAGTTCCGGGTTCCAAATCTCCGGAGTACCACCCTCCCAACCTCTTGGGGTTTCGGCTCCAACTTCGCGGAGCCCCTGAAAATCGCCAGCCTTCTCCGGTGACCGGGAAGCTATTGCATCTCAACGACATTTTCGGCAATAAGTCCAGATCATGCTTGTGGTACAGTACATTCTTATTTCTCCCGACCCCCTCGTCATGGCCAGTCTTCGGTGAACTTTTAATATTGTTAAAATAACAGAACTGATTTTACGAAGGTTTTATTATAAGACAAAAGACTACGCAAAAATTATTATTAACCTCTGTCTATGTTCTTTTTTAGAGGGGCCCCTGAACTAGTAAATTGAATCTGTCTAATATTATTATGTATTGAAATTGTAAATTTATAATATGTCCGAAGTTCAGAAAATGCCAACTACAGAAATAGTTTTTTTTAAATTCTAACTTTAACAAATAAACAAGGGAATATGGCACAATCACCCATGTTGTATTTTTTCTATCTAGTTGTTAATTTTTTTTATTAACATTAACGATCCACAGTGTTCTCTAAGGTTTACTTGAGGAACACCATTTGGACATTCCGTTTCTCCCTTGTGCCCTCTGGAATTTTCAACGAACATTTGTGTGGCTATAAGCGGCTTCCAGGACTATAAATAAAGGTACTACCCAATGGCACAAGCACAAAGGGGGGTTCAGTCTCATGGTATATTATTTGTCTGAGTAATGGATGTTTATTTTTTTGAATTCCAACTGATAAAACTATTTTAAGACACACATGACAAGGCTACGTGGCAATATGACTGCGAGGTTGAAGGACTTCTAAGCTTCCCGGACACACAAGGCTACGAGGTTACGAGATAACTTGGCTCTAACTGACTACAATAGCACCATTAAGTGGTGAGAGTTAATTTATCTTATGCAAAATAACCTTTTTAAAGTACTGTCGATTCTTGTCAACAGATAACACCACATGTTGCTTACAGGTAAACATTAATTAGTTCTTTTATGTGGGATACAATGCTCACTAACGTTCGCAAAAGAAGGATGGTTTCGCTAGACACCAAAGAGAAGGAAGTTCATCTTGCATGTTAGTGTTTCTCTACTATCTTATCACATATTATAGGACTGTGTAATGATATTTTTGTTTGAATTCCAACTGATTAAAAATATTTTTATTTAGGTAATTTGGTGACAGAAATTTAATAATTAAATGCAACTCCGAATAAAATGGCATGTCTCATTAGGTAAAAAATCCTTCATGCAAAGATCGATTTCTCAGAAATAGCCAGAAGCACTTGAAGAAACCACAGCAATAATCATTTGCACCCGGAGAAAATCATCAAAATATTGACAATAATAATCGGGAGCACATGGAGAAAACCATTATAATATTGACAAGAATAATTAGGAGCACACGGTGAAAACCACCACACGTTTTACTTAATAACAGAAAATCTCAGAAAAAAATTAAAAATAAAAACAAAAAATTACAATACATAATGCCAGCTTGTGAACTTATCCGTTGACGTGAAAGGATAGAGTTCTAGGCAAGCCATAAGTTTTTTGTAATTTTTTGTAATTTTTTGTTTTTATTTTAAATTTTTTCTGTGATTTTCTGTTATTAAGTAAAACGTGTGAAGGTTTTCTCCGTGTGTTCCTGATAATTTTCTTGTCAATATTATGACATTTTTCTCCATGTGCTCCCGATTATTATTGTCAATATTTTGATGGTTTTCTCCGGGTGCTCCTAATTATTGCTGTGGTTTCTTCAAGTGCTTCTGGATATTTCTGAGAAATCGATCTTTGCATGAAGGATTTTTTACCTAATGAGACATGTCATTTTATTCCGAGTTACATTTAGTTAGTGAATTTCTGTCACCAAATTACCTAAATAAAATATTTTTTATCAGTTGGAATTTAAACAAAAATTTCATTACACATTTCAATAATATGTGATAAGACAGTAGAGAAACACTAGCATGCAAGATGAAATTACTTCTCCTTGGTTTCTAGCGAAGCCATCCTTCTTTTGCGATCGTTAGTGAGCATCCCGCATCCCACATAAAAGAATTATTTAATGTTTACCTGTCAGAAACATTTGGTGTCATTTGTTGACAAGAACAGTCATGTAGCCAGGATTTGTGAATGGGAGGGGGGTGAAGAAGCATGGTCCCCCCCCCCCCCCCCCTCTATTAAAGTAGTTGGTCCGGGGGTCCTCTCAAGGAAAATTTTGGATTTTAAGGTGTAAAATAGTGCTATTTGAGCAGTTTTCGGTACTTAACTTTAAATATTGTAATGGTAAAATATTCATAATTTTTTTTAATAAAAAATTGTTTCAATGATAAAGTAAGAAAATATTTAAAGACATTTAAATCAATCCAAGTGCTTTGTCCACGTCCACACAAAATCATAAATTATGCTCGAAGATCGAAAATACAAAAAAAATAAAAAGGGTTGGGTTTCGTCAGAAGTGGCCTATTCCTGGAAACAATTAGCTTTAGCTTGAAGAGTTCCATGACACCATGTCATCGCCTAAATTCTATATACACACAGCGATCCTTACACTTTTGGAAGCCCAGTCACCACCTGCTTATAATTACCGCGCTGATTAAATTCAATAGGTATAAGATATTTGAAAGCTTGGGACTCGTCACGGCGTCACAACCTTATCGCTTCTGCTCGTGACAGGAGTAGGGGAATGGAAGGAGAATCGGTAGGTCTCACTTACTCTTCCCCTCCAGTGCAGTGGCCGGTGATAGCAGTAAGACACCCAGGCTTTTAGCTAACCTGCTTTCAGATACGAAAAAAAGTAGGTTTGTAAGTGGGGGGGGTTAAACCCCCTAAACCCTCCCCCCCTGGCTATGCCACTGGACAAGAATCGACACTACATTAAACAGGTTATTTTGCATGAGATAAATTAACTCTCACCACTGAATGGTACCATTGTAGTCAGTTAGAGCCAAGTAGTCTCGTAGCCACGTAGCCTTGTGTACCATGGAAGCTTAGTAGTCCTGAAGCCTCGCAGTCAATTTGCCACGTAGCCTTGTGATGTGTGTCTTACAAAAGTTTTATCAGTTGGAATTAAAAAAATAAACATCCATTACTCAGTCGAATAATAAGCCGTGAAACATCTGAGAAGCACTAACATGCAAGATGAACTTCCTTCTCCTTGTTGTCTAGCGAAGCCTTCCTTCTTTTACGATCGTTAGTGAGCATCCCGCATCCCACTTAATAGAACTAAATAATATTCACTTGCAAGCAACACGTGGCGTCATTTGTTGTCAAAAATAGGGACTACTTACAACAAGATTTTTCCATGAGATAAATTAACTCTCGCAGCTGAATGGAGTCCAAGACAGTTATAGCCAAGTAGTCTCGTAGCCACGTAAACCTGTGTTCTGGAAGCTTCGTAGTCCTGTAGCCTCGCAATCACGTAACATTGTGTTCTGGAAGCTTCGTAGTCCTCTAGACTCGCAGTCTCGTAAACTTGTGTACTGGAAGCTTCATAGTCCTGTAGCCTTGCAGTCTCGTAACCTTGTGGACTCGTAGTCGCGTAGTCTCGTAATCTCATGGTTCGTAGTTGCATAGTCATGAATACTTGGAGCCTCGTAGACTTGTAGCTACGTAACAAAGTAGTCTTGTAATCTTATAACATAATGTTGCTGGAGCAGTTGGAGCCAAAGAGAAAATTCCGCCGAAGACAGATGCAGCAATTGAAGCCTTGTAGTCTTGTAACTTCGTAGTAAAATACTCAAGTAGACAAGTAGTCCTATAGTCTCGTATCTTGGTAGCCTCCTAGTCTTGTAGTCAAATAGCGCTAGGACAAAGACTATTTGGGAACAAATACTTTTGACGTCATTGATCGTTGGAGCCAATGAATATTGGAGCCACTGTCTGTTCGAGCTAATGACTGTTGGAGGCAATGTATCGTGACGTAAAATTGACGATCACGTCCTACTTAGTTGAATGTTTTTGAAAATGTACATACTTTTCATTAAATGTGCGTAGACAAGACTGTATTATCGAATCGTGCTGATGAGAACGTATCCTTTTCGTAAAATGAACTAGCTTTTCGTAAAATGAGCTAGCTTTTTTGATGAATTTACGTTCGAAATGTGCGCCATTTTCGTTAAATGTGCTTCCTTTTCATTTATTGTGCTTCCGATTCTGCTCCTTTTTCTATTAGGATTGTGCTTCCTCTTTGTCGAATGTGCTTCCGATTGTGCTTCCTATTCGTAGAATAAGCTTCAAAAATGTGCTTACATTTCTATAAAAAATTAATTTTAAATAAAGTCAATATTTTAACTCGAGTATTATAGTAAATGAGTATATGTATTTTGTATGCATGGGGGCACCGGGTCTAGGTTCGGGAGCTAGGGAGCCACGGCGGCCATCTTGGATGACGTCACTTACGGCGGCCAACCTATTTTACGTCACTTCCGACGGTAAACTTAGATTTGACCTTGACCTTTGACCCCAGCTGACATTTTGTTTTCTAGAACATTCCGCCATTTTGATTTATGGCATCATAAATAATAAAAAAATTATATAATAAAATTATTATTAAATTTCACCATCACCTTATAATCGAACACCCCACTCCTATGTGTTTCACATTTCGTTACGACTACCATCTTGGAAAATCATAATTATTAACTTAGAAAATCGGGAAAAAATTTAAAAAAAAAATTAAAAAAAACTATCAAATAAAATTACTATAAATATTATCAATCATCTCATAATCGATCACCCCACTCCTATGTATTGCTCACTATACTGCTATGACATCTCCAGCATATGCTGGAGGCAGCCATCTTGTTTATGTCTGCTGGAGACCACCATCGTCATCGGGTGTAGCTTTCTAAAGTATGTTAGTGTATGTAAGGTCGAGTTTCAATTCTCTACCAACATTATTATGAATCTTATAGACCAAAAAACTCGCAAATTTTGTTAAAATAAATGACAAAATTCACAGTCATTTTGTTGTTGTAACCACCATTTTTTCCTAAAGTCTTATCATTTATAGGTTTTAACTAAAATATATGTTATCAATACTATCGTTGTGGATGCGATAGTTATAGTAATGATAATTTTAAAAAAAACATTCATTGCCCCATCTTAGCGGACCAGAAATTTTTCAGAGTCCTAACTCACAAGTAATATTCTCTTCTCATGTTTGCGTACTCGTGTTTTAAAAGCTGCATGGAAGCAGATATTTTAATGTCAGTATATAATTACATTTTACCATTCTCTAAGACATTTATAAGTATCAGTACCTTGGGGGATATAGGTTATAAAAATTAAAAAATAATAAGTAATATGTAGGTTAAATATTATTTATTAAATTAAGAACATATTTTGTACAGCAAAAACATAAACTGTACAGCAAAAATATAAACTGTACAACAAAAACGGAAACTATACAACAAAAACGAAACTATACAACAAAAACTGAAACTGTACAGCAAAAACAGAAACTATACAACAAAAACGAAAACTATACAACAAAAATGAAAACTGTACAACAAAATGGAAATATATGCAACAAAACAGAAAATATATACACCAGAAAACTATTTGCATCAAATTATTTACATGTCATCACCGACATACCCGTTGGGGACTGTGCAGATACCATCATCGCATATTATGCGCTTGTCGTCCTCCCACGTGATGGTCAACTTATTACTGTACTCGGTATAGAGTATGTGCTGCCGGGAGCGAAAAGCCCTAACACCTGCCCTCCTTGTGCGGTGTTATTGCAGGGCATCCAGGTAGTCATCGAGTGTGATGCTGTTTTCTACCACACAACGCTGGATGCCCTTAGCCTTTTTCTCGACCTGGCCACCACACCTGTAAGCATATAGTTTGGCCCGTAGGCTTACAAACTCCTCCATAACTTCTCCTCCATATTCATCTTTGAATTGGCCAACAACTTTCTTGTTGATGGGGGAGAAGCATGGGTGGTCAGGAGGGTAGCAGTTGGTGTCAAATTCAGACATGAACTTAGGGTCGGCTCTTAGATCATGGCAGAAGTCTGCTGTCTGAATCTCGTATACGAAACTATCTGTGTCCATATATGCCAGATGAATATTTTCCTGATATTTTGGTTTCATAGTATTGTAGTGAAAATAATACATTAGAGTCTTTGATAGATCGATTACTGCTAGTCCGGCATAGATCGGCTTGTCGAAAATGATGGTCTCATGGTTCAGATGCACTAGAGACAAGTTTGGCTCATACATCATGCGGTCTTTGAAGGACACCACACCAGCACACCAGTTTCTTAAACCTCTTCTCGGAGCACGCCAACTCTATTTTGAGCCTCCGTCTCTTGTTCTCCATCAGTTTCCCAAATGAAGAGTTCACAGCAAGCTTAAAGAACTCCTCGAATTCGTTGGCTGCTGCTTTGCGCTTGTTGGTGTTCAGCCGAATATAGGGCTCCAACCATGCTGACTGTTCAAACTGGAGGACTCGGTGTATCTTAGTGACTCTCAGTTCATGAGATACTGCTTGCTGGAGGTTTTTGTAGTGAACAATGTAATGCTCTTTATTTTCCAGCATTTTCATCAGTTTTGATTGCTTTGAGCCGGGCGGACATTGATTCACGGGAAGAAATGGCAGGTCTTTGTGACTTTCGTGGAGTTCGGGAGGGTACTCCAAGTCACACTTAATAATGTAAGCGATAGGAAAAGTTTCCTGAATAGACATGACATCAATGGATGTATCCGACCATTTGAAATGTCGTTTTGAAAGTGGTAGAGACATCGCCCACCCGTACAAATTATTTGCATCAATGTACTCCAGGAATGTAGATGTCTTGGATGCATTATGTGTTTCTGGTACATAAGCGTTATTGGCTACGCAATGGCGTTTAATGCTTTGTGCTACACCACCGCGAATACCTGCTTCCACGAACATATACATGTCATAATCTGTGAGAAGCTCTAGCTGTACACCTGTGGTTCGAAGCATCGTGTTGAAAGCTAATCCAGGACAAGAAATGTAGTGAGATGGATCTAGGCTGTATGTCTCCAAACATATTTAATGGAAATTCACAAATATGTTCGCCAAAATCAGGACATCCGTCTTCAGGTACAAGTCAGCGTACCCACCCAAAGTAGCACACTGAAACTTGACTTTCTGTGCATGCTCATAATCCATCTCTGAAATCACAGAATCAGTAAGACTGTTGTAGAACTCATTGATGGATGGAAGATTGGTATCGTCCAGCCGAGCAAAAGAATCCACAAAATCGTATGGAAAGACCCCTTTGCGGGTAACCAATTCTAGCTCATCAGGAGCGAAAAACTCAGCAGTACTTATAAATTTGTCTGCAGGCAAGAACTCGACGAGCGAAGCAATACCCCGACACATGAAACAGAACATATCAAAAAACTGGATACTAAACTTATCACACAACTTATTTGAAAAAGTTATAAGCTTCTCTTCTGAATTCGGAATTATGAAGATGTTTTTACTGTCGTACCCCAACTTCCTAATAATGAAGTTCTGGTTGTACGCCAAGTTGTGGAAGAACACAATCAACGTTTTTGGTCTGCGTCTTAGAAGGTTTGCAGTCATTACATGCAGGCCTCAGATAGTCGCCGGTGAAGTGATTGTGATCACGAACTTTCTTTGCAGTTCCGCCGATCTTTCCTCCACAGTAGCAACACTTTAGTGCTTGCAGAAAAGCGGTGTTCTGTACATGCGTGAGCAGAGTCATCGACACAGATGTAGAAAATATTTTTTGTATGTCCTGTCTAATCTCTACAATGCGTGAGATGAACTTATCTTCTGCGTCACAACCGCGATACAATTCAGGCCCTGATGGAAGTGCTGAAGTGAGGTTTGCAGGAATGACGGAGTAATCTGCTTTCACATAAATTCAGTAGCTATACGGTTTATGCTTTTGATATTGCAGCATGTATGGCTCATCAGGATTCGGGTGGCATGTTTGGATTTTCTCCAGAATATCTTCAAAGTCGCAATATACCACGATGGGCATCTTATCAGCATGATGGAAGTTTTTGAACTGAAGTATAGGAGGCTGCCCATTTTGATCAGGCGATGGCATTTCCATTCGAACAGCAGCATGCTGTTTGCAGAGCTCATGGTGTTTTTCCAAACACTGAAGACCAGTGAGCCCGCTAACCCTATCATAACTGTCATAATGCTTGAAGCATATTTTGCAAACATGAATAGCCTCAGCGTGTGTAGTGATTTGGGACCAAACCAGGGCAGAACAATTTTTAATGTATGTGAAATGGGACGAATTGTCATTGACCAAGAGCAGAAGATCGAAATGATGCTCTTTTTCTTCAGGAGCGACTCGTGCAGGAACAACATTCAGATTCTCGTCGATGCTGTAAATGTTGATTGAGACTCCAGGGTTCTGTTTTTCGAACAGTGGTATTTGTTTGATTGGAGTACGAAACTCGATGTTGTTGAAGTTGAACTTCTCTTCCAAGTCATGGTAGTGCTGATTGACACGCTCAGGATTCCACCCTCCCACGTACTTCACAAGAATTGACCACTTGAAACACATGTGATCTTCGAGGTTTTGCGTATTTATCACTGCATATTTGTCTTTGATGGAAGTAGGTAGTTCCATGTAGGAGCTGGCACGGAGTGGATCAGGCCTGTGTATGCGAAGTTGAAGTCGCTTAACGGCTGACAAAGTCCATCCGTATCCTTTACCCATGTAGTCTTCCTCCTCTTTGCAGATCTTGGTATTGGACTCGGCAACTGAATTCTCCACCTCGTGAACTGCGTAGAGTGGAACATTAACAGTTTTGAAGGCTCTCTTGTCTTCGCTGGCATCCATGGGCTTCTCGTAATCACACTCAAGCATGATTTTGTACTTCAGCAGACCATTCTCTTCAATTTCCTCCACAAGTTGGCTTATTATTTTTGTCTTGATATAGTTGAGATATGCGCATATGTCCTTGGCAGTACTTGTTGTATTTTCTGCCACGTGCATCTTCATGTTGCCCTTGAATCCCACTTCGGCGGTGAAAAAGCCATGGGTATTGGCCAAACCCGTGCCGGTCACCACCTTTGTACGACTGGTCGAAGGCTTGGGCATAACTGCAGGCTTAACTGCTGCCATCCTCTGCTTCTTTGTCGGAGGCGGAGCAGGCCCCTTGCACACCTTTATGTGGGCTTTCAAATTATCTGCCCTGGCGAACTCCTTAGCACAGTTGTCACGGGAATGTGCTTTGCGGTTTGGGTTGAGACCACAGGACGACTTCTCATGTCGTCTGGCATGGCTAGAGTTTTCGAAGACCTTGTAGCAGAAGCTACACCGGTTGCCTGAAGTCGTAGGTACAGCACCAGTACATGTAGCTAGGTGTTGCTGCATATTGTCGCTGCATGCGACCATCTTTCCACATAGATGGCACTGCTGGGGGTTGCGCTGCATGTTGTTGACGCACTGCCACTCATGTCGGTAACAGTTCTTAGCTGCCGTGAAAGCAGCAGGGCAGAAACGGCATTTCTGCACAGTAGATGCCATCACAGCAATCTGTAGACTGGTCTCGATGTACGGAACACGCGAAGGTAGCTCGACGTACGTAGAACTATAACAGAACAAATAACAAAATCAATGTAGCTAACCATTACACGAAAACAAACATAACCTCAAATATACAAAGTCATTAAACTAATTCTAGAGTTTGTATGTACAACATACTTGAAATCTCAAAATAGAAAACTCAAGCTAAAAGTTCAACCTAACCCTAAAATGTCGACAAAGTACTAGTACTGTGGCCGGCAGTTATCTTGGCGTCTCTCAGCGCGGGGGTGCGGGGACAGCGGGACCGGAGAAAGAGGAGGGGGTAAGCAGGCGACATGTAGCCGAGAGCCATGTAGTGGCTGTTAGGAAAATGTCGCCCTTCAGTGTATACCCGAAAATGGAAGGCGAAGGTGGCAGCTCGCAGAGGCGCGGTAAAGTGATACATAGCGGAGAGCGAGAAATAATAAAAACCGTGATGCAGTTTTGTGATGAAGAAGCGAAAAATAAATGTCTGCTCAATCCTTTACAGAGACAGACGGCAAAAGCAGCGAAGTACACTGGTGTGAGTGAACGGTCCATAGTCAGGATTCGTAAAGTCAGCAAAGAACGACCACATGACCCACAGACTACGCCAGAAAAAAAACCAGTTATTTTAAGTATTTAATAAACAATGGAAATATATCTTTACTACGTTACTGTTACGTAGTGTATAGTGGAGTAAAATATTTGGGCAGTTAGGGTGT
Organism: Bacillus rossius redtenbacheri; assembly: GCF_032445375.1. Classification (NCBI taxonomy): domain Eukaryota; kingdom Metazoa; phylum Arthropoda; class Insecta; order Phasmatodea; family Bacillidae; genus Bacillus; species Bacillus rossius. The sequence goes on from NC_086330.1 coordinate 177,353,137, forward strand.
GTGTGAGTTGGGCGGCTATTAACAAGTAAGGTCTTGATATCCTATTGTAGAGAAATGATGAGTATGAAGCGTTGACGAAATGACAGAACGGGGAAAACGGGATTACCTAGAGAAAGTAATAAGAATAGTAATAATAGAAATTAATTTTAACTTAATTTTGTTTTTCGGCACCTAATACAATCAATTATTATGGAAAGAGAACTTCACACTTACATTAAACAAATCATAAAATATATATGAGGTTTTGAAGGTTATAATATGCATTCTAAAGTGGAAGTACAATGCAAATTGTATTTACATTTATAATAAATAATCGATTATAGGTGCATTAAAATATAAAGCCACACATACACAAGCATTTTTTAAATGCCATTAACGTTGGTAGTCAGGTGTTTCCTAATTGACTGACATGAAGTTAAAGCAGCAAATATAACATAACAAGCTCCATGTTTACTTAAATGTACATCCAGCACTAAATGGAACGTTTTAAGTAAGGAAACCGGAGAACGATAAGGTCTAGACTGGTTCCTGCATCATCAACTGTGAGATATCTTTCGCGCGGAGAGCTACAATTGCGTAATGTTTTGGTTGTTTGCTTTTTCTTGTACGACTTTTGTTTTAATTAACTTTGAGAACACAATTAATTGAGAAGCATAGTTTTAAATTTATTTAACATACTAAGTGACCTAGTTTTCCAAAATAAATCGTGTCTGGTTTTCGCTAGTTACCGAGTTAAAATTTCAATTAATTTTCGTTAGCAGAATAAATAGCAGACACCGTAAGTATATTTAATGGGACAAAGTAAAACATTGCAGGTTTAGATAATAGTTTGTTACTTTTCCTGACAGATGAGTACAAATATTCGAGCACAACCACTGCAATTTACACAATGTTACACTTATGTAATACAAGTACAATTCATAGGATTTCTCACTTTTGGTTTGGTAACCCTGCGCTCTTAGCCAAAAGGCCTTACCGCCCTGGGGCCCCCACGGGCGTGGATACAGACTCACGTAGTAAACTGAATAGAGAGTTTCCCCTCCTTTTGGTTTGTTAACCCAGCGCTCTTAGCATACGCCTTACCGCCCTGGGGCCCCCACGGGCGTGGATGCGGATACGCCGCATACGCAACCAGGAAGAGCGTTAGAGCTTTTGGCTATGCAAAGGGACTGAGGCTACCCATCTCAGTTTATGCACCACCTCCGGCCCCCTACTCCACTCAGCTAACCAGCAAGTTGGATGCTCCCTTGCCCTCTGGAGTATCACTTCTGGCGCCTACCCCGGTCTCCTGCCTCACACTGGGACTCCTCAATCACCCAGCGAACCCGCGGTCCGGTGGAGGCCTACCCAACCTCTTCCAGCTGTCCAGGCTGGTTACCGGAGCTGTCCTCGTCGCTCACTACGTCGGTACTTCAATGGGCTAGGGAACCCTGATACCTGCCCCTAAAGCACTCGGGGCACCACTCCCAAGTACGAGTCCTACCTCACCAAGAATCCTGGGCCATAAGAAAACCTCAGCTGGGAACCATTCAAACATGATGGATTCTTCCCGTACTACGACCAACTTTTGGTCTCGTCGGCAGACTGTTCGCCGGTAGTTTGACCAGACCACCGCGCTTCAGAGTGCGGCCACGGGGTGTCCTCGTCGCCTCGGAAAACCCTCCGACCCGCCGTACCTCGGCCCGGCGTGTTTACAGCCGATTAAGGCCCGGATGTGACCACACTCGTCAGGCGACGACCGCCGTCAACCCCAGCTGGAAAATGGCAACTACAGTGTCTGGGCAGGAAGCACCTGGGGGTTGCCTCAGTACCTCCACCGACTACAAGGCTAAAGGGGAAACCTCGCCGTGCAGTTTACAGCCCGTTTTTAGGCCCGGGCGCCCGACACTGTAACCACCATACCCAGTCGAACTCCTTTACCATGGGGCCTGGTCCATTCACTATGGGGCCCTTTGGGACCGATGCACCGAGGCTCGGCCGTCGAACCCCCCGGAAAGGTTTCTATCGCATCTGCTGTTGCCCGCAGATTCAGCCCTTTCACCATTTCCGGTCTCATACATGCAATTGAGGATGCACTGTGGCAGAGTTTGACCCGGCAGCGCCCTCTTTAGTTAGAGAGGTGCTATGACCAGAGGATGGGGAAACCCTCCCAACATAGTCACCACGATCCTCCCCCAACAGCGGTGCCAACGTGGAGGCAGAGGGTTGCCACTTGATGTGGAGAGGCTATATAATCGCATCACACACCCTTTCCGCGGACTTGGTGGTTCATTTCTCGGATACTAGAACCGGCAACAGTTCCGACACCTCAAACGACAATCACCTTCCTAGCGGTGTGTGGAAACCTTAGAGCAGGCAGAGGAGACCTCGGGGTTGCCTGAGTCTCCTCACCGACTGCAAGGCTAAAGGGGAAACCTCTCCGTGCAGTTTACAGCCCGTTTTTAGGCCCGGGTGCCTGCTCTCCAGCGCCACTGCCAGAGAGGCCAAATCCACTCCCGCCAGACTCACGTAGTGTAGGAAGTTACGCGCCGAATGTTTTCTGTTCTGCTAGTACAAACCTGGCCGCTGACCTTGACAATAGAGTATCGCTTTCTCTTCGCCCTCCCCTCCCCTCCAGGAAGGACTAGGGAGCTCAGACGTCAAGATATCTGCCGGGCATAGTAACTCTAAATGATTAAAGCTGCATACATAACCTCAAACTAATCCTCAAGTTGGCACTACATGCCTGAAATTAGCCTAAAATTTTAGCAAAATGTTAAAGTACCTACTGTGACTAACCAGTTACACAAAAATGTTCAAAGTTTAAAAAAAGTGAAAAATATTCACTAAAAAGTTGATTACATAACCACAAACTTCATGATAAATGATCCTCAAGTTAGTTGCTCCTGATTAAAATTAACCTAAAAACCACTTAAGTGTTAGAAATAGCGATAACCTGCAAGTCACTTAAATGTTTAACCTACTCAAAAGTTAAATCCAAATAACCGAATATGTACACAAAAGGTTATGTCAAAGCCATGGTAACTAGCTGATAACCTACAAAAAAGCTGAGAAACATAAAAATATTAACGAAACATATAGCATACCTCAGAAAACGATGAAGTGGAGCTGCAGAAGATGATGTAGCGTTGGTGGCAGAAATCGTGGTAGCAGCGAAACTCACACACTAACTAGCTCACTCAAACTCTAAGAACACAATGAAGCTCCGACAGCTAATTTTGGCCTTTTATAGCCTCGGAACTCCTTTTTTTAGAACAGACAATAGGAACAGAATATTTCTAATGAACCCACCAATAGGAATAAGTTTGAGGAGGGGCAGGAATATATCGGCAGAGTACTGCGATTGTCTTCGGAAAAACCCAGCATGACTCATGTGCAGGTCGTAGCAGGTCTGTGATGGGGTGGGGGTAGAAATGTAACCTGACAGCCGAACATGGGAAACCACTCTCGGGTCCAGTCCTAAGTACGGCCACTAATGGCCTAGGTGATTAGAGGTAAGGGCGCGAGACACTGCCTGCATTGTGACTCATCACTCAGGAATGTCGTCTTGCAGTGCCGAGGGGACCCGAACAATAGCTTGCCGTGCCTGTCACAACAGGCTCGTTAGTCACCCGACTTTGTGGCGCCATGAGGCGCTCAGGTAGCAGTCATGGCCTGTGGCAACAGACTCATTGATCGTAAACAGTCCAAGCACTGTGCACTCGAGCTGCAGTCATGACATGCTTGTTACAACAGGTCCATTAGTCTGTGACTTTGTGGTGCCAAGGTACGTTCGAGGAACATACAGCTAAATACTCATTATATATATGTAAGGAAATAAATAAATATAAATCGGGTAAGTTTAATACATTTATTAAAAGTAAGAACACATTTCAAAACTATAACATAAACAATTTATTCTACATGTATTATCTCCGACATTCTTTTTAAAATCTTTTGCATTTCATTGCGTACAATCAGGTGAACATCCACAGTATGCAGGGTCGTTGGTTCAAAGAAAGTACTTGTAGTTTTCAAATTGTTTTTAGAAGGTTTGCGAGGATTTTTTTCTTTCTGGTACACTTTTCGCACGTTGGAAATTTGTTCTTTCATGGTTTGAATACCAATTTCACTCGTAGTAATGGAGTTTGTTGCAGGATTGTAGAGATGTATGGTTGCATACTCGGGCGAATGAAGAGGTAGTCTTTCTTGATTCTTAGCGAATTCAATTACTTGATCGATAGCACTCGGTAGTACTTAATGTTTTTCCCCTCATGTAATAAACAGGGCATTGTCCATAAATTTGACAGCTAACAATATTTTGACAATGTTCATATGAAAATTCATCGGAAACTTTAGTATGAAATAGTCCGTCAGATGTTTCCGTATAGCTTTTTAAATCACCGCCACTCCAATAAGAGTAGTTTACCTGGGATAAAGCTTGTTTCATACTGACATACGGATTAGCAGGATGAAACGTCTGCATTCTGAGGCTTCCAAACTCGTACTGATCAGTTTTTTTACATACAACCGGTTAAAACCTGTCTATATGACTCATCATTTAAAAATATATGCAAACAGTCGGCGAATGCATTCACATGGTAGTGGTGATGTCAGTTACAATCACAATTAATTTCTGTAGAACTTGTTTCTGTTTTAGGTACATTATCTGAAGAATTAATATTAAAAACAGGACTTTTTGAAGAATCACACGTTTTAGTTTCAAATATTTTTATTACTGATTTCTCTCCATGTAAATAACCAACATGACAGCCATCATTACACTGTTTGGAGAACACAACATATCCATCCGAACTATAAATAATTGTTTTATGACCCTTTAATAAAATAACATAGTTTGCGTCCTCACTGTAGCGTAACATTTTACAGACTGAGACATTATTCGTTAACACACATTATTTAATCATGTCCGTGAAGTTTCTTGAACCAGCCACGACTGTGTGGTGTTGAAGGCATGTCTTGATCAGGTCCGACATTGATGAAACACTCGGTGCACGGCAGACAATCCACTATGTCCGGATCATTTTTCAAGTTGGCAGGTAAGTAGTTGAATACCCACTTTATTTGATTGGCTGCACACACCAGCAAAAATTATTTAGGTAAGTAGGGCAGTTCTTCTGTCTTATCAAGTTCAGTAAGCATGCCACACCTTCCAAATACTAAAATGGCAGACATTGTTTTTTCATGACTCATTTTTTGCATCAGATTAGTCCGACACATCCATGGAACTGCAGGAAATGGTGTCGTCCTCGTCGTCCTCATCACTGGAAGCAGACCAGCTCGGCTTATCGGCCAACCATTCATTCAAAGTTTCGAATTAGACTCCGCACACTGCAACCTCTTTTTACGTCGGTGGTATTCATGTAATTTATCTGCATACTTCACAACATTGTATGCAAGCGAGGGGCAGCAAAACTCGCTTCGTAGGTCGATAATATTAACACTGTCTACATACAGTACCTCTGCAAATTTTCTGAAACCACAACTTCTGCTGACGGTCGGCGATGTAGATTGTTCCAGTTAGTAACTCTTTAATTCTACTACCGATCTTGTGGAATGGAAGTTCACCTTGATGCCATCGAAGCCCATGTTGAGTGCAGGCTAGTCGAATGTTGGTTTTCTTGCATCTTTGCTGTAGGTAATTCCAGTCGTATGGTGGTTTGAATGTATTTACTATTGTTACTCCTTCTTTACCAGTAAATGCAAGTTCTTTAACAACGAACCCATTTTGTGAGTTTAATCCTTGCACTTTACACGTCATTCTGATACTGACTTATCTGCGCTGAAGTCGCTTCCTTATATAGCTTCGGGGACTTTTTTTTTGCCCCATTTCCTCATAAGCCATGAATTTATCCGCGAGCTTGTTTCAACTGGACCATAGTATTCTTTTCGAAGTTGCGCAAGCGAGGGACAGTCATACTCATCATGAATATCTATTACATTAATTTCCGGTCTGCAATACTTTTTAACATACATTTTTGTTCGATCCCCACCACGTACACATCGCCAAATAATATCTCATTGACATACTTTTCAATTTCTTTATGTGAAATATTACCATCGCCTCACCTGAGACCATGTAAATTTTTCGTTAACCATTTCTTTCTAGACTTTGATTTTCTGTCCAAGTCATTCCATGCAAATGGAGGCTTGAATACATAAGTAATTGATTTTCCATCGTTGTAAGTTACGCTAAGTTCTTTCGCTACAGTACCAAACTGGGACCGGAAGGCTTGAATGTTACAGTACATGTTAGCTCGAGGGCTAAGACACGACTGACATAATACCTTAATATCTTTATCATTTTGTCCCTAGAATTGTAAGTTGCTAAGCGGTCATGGATTATGAGAGCGAATGCTTTTGTATCTTTTAGTATATTTTCAGAGGCTAAAATTTCAATCCTACAGTCAATTATATTTGAGTTAATGCGATCGTCTTGTGCCGAAACATCAAACACGAGAAGAGGTGCCATGGACTTATAATTTTCCGGGTCGAGTGTAGCAGAAGCTTGCCGACCAAAATAAGCTTTTTGGAATCTCGAATATATTTGATAGGCTATTAGGAACAAACCACTATTAAAATTAGTATTTAAATCAAAGTATGGGTATGCGTGACTATTGAGAAATACTTTAACATTTTTTTTATATTAACGTGGTCGAAAATAGACTTATCGGCTGTTATCGTGTTTTGTCTTTCGTTCTGAAAACCTAATATAATAAATCGAGGCCTCTCCGATCCGAATGTAGATTTTACGTTCCAATTTATACTATGTGACTGAGATAAACTAGGCTAGCTTTCCAGTGACCATGATCTAAAAGAAATTTCAATACCTTTACCTTTTTCTATAAATTTAAGCAGTCTTATTGGTTCTTGTGTTTTAACCTCAATGGGCGGTACAAAATACTGGATTGTTAATAAAGATAAAATCATATTTTCAGGATTTTCTTCAGATGCTAGTACGTCATTATTCCATGTGTTTGCAAGAGAAAATACTATTTCTTGTTTCGAGTTGATTATTATATGTTTGTAGTCGTCTCCGAATCCTAGGATCGTAGCTAGCGGTATGCAAATTTCAAATTTCCCACCTTCATTATACAGATACTTAAAAATTTTCTTCGATACCCCAACCTGCTATCTTTGCTACAGGTAATTTGTTTCTCGTAAGATTTAAATAATTTTTTATTGTACATGTAATTCCAGGATTCTAACAGAGTCCAGTTCGATTTCATTTAAGTGACGTGTCCCGGCAACAGCGTCCAGTGCTGGGGTGGCTTGAGGTGGGGTGTGACTTCCTCAGTCGTCACTTGAACAGCTCCTGTAGTCGGAAATCCGCCGTGCAGAGAGGGGTTGGTCCTCTAGCTGGGCAGGGATCAAGGAAGAGAAGGCCGGGAAATCTCCTAGAGCGATATCCTCGAAAGGCCGCTCCAGGGGAAGAGGGATGCTAGAGTGAAATCCCGAAGGCCAATCCAGCGAAAGATTCCAGAGCGTAATCCCGAAGGCAGCTCCGGAGGAAGGAGAGAGAGAAGGAATGAGAGGAGAAAAGAGGAGAGCAGAAAATAATACATCCAATTCTAGCATGCATCACTCGCACAAGGTGGCCGAGGCCAAATGCAGGACACGACATAAGTTATAAGGTATTCTATAAAATAAGTGTAGAACACAATTTCGAATAATCTGCGTAGTTGTTGGGTGTTGACCATTATTCTTTAAAAGCACGCCTCTTGTTCGTATGAAAGACTCGCTCGGAAGATTATACACATCTTCGTTCTGAATAGCTATTATAACTTCGGTTGGACTGTAAGTACGGACCTCAAATATAAGGAGAGTAGCTATGTACTTCCGACTTTGTGATTGAATCATCAATGCTAACTCCCTCATTAAGATTTAGGATTTCCGACTCCATACTTTCTTACTTTATATCCTAGACTGAGTATAAAAGCCTGATTAGTAGTTGTTAACCCTCTGACCTTCTTTCGCAAACTAACAATTTTTTTTAGTTATGTGCCTGCTTTTATACGTTCTGTTAAAATTAATTCCCTTCTTTCTTCAAGTGCATTCTCCAAGTAATTTCTTCTCCTCTAAAATTAACTAGCTTCCCGTGTTGATCTACAAGTTGAACTGTTATTTCACTAACTGATTTTACTATTACAGGAATGTAGATTACGGTTTTTGGTATTTCATTCAAACGATAGCCTGGAGGAACATTTATTCCAAACTCATGTATTGTTGTAGATGGTTTACCATTTAAAAATGAAGATCCTACCAAATTACAAGTTACACGAACTACATTTCTCGGTAAAATATTTATCGACTTAACAGATTCATGAACTTTCCCTGCCTCATATACTCTAGGCTCGAAACCGAATAGCGAACCTATGCTGCTGTCACCCTTAAAATCTATATCACAACTGCTAACTAAAATACTTTTCATGGTATTTATATTCTCTGTAAGAATTATTGTTTCATCCGGTTGTAAAATATTCTTTAAGTAATCTTTAATATCGCCAATTTCGTAACAACCAATCGGTATTTTTACCTCTTTGAAGTAATCTTCGCTAGACTGTTTGTATCTGAAAACATTATTCGATTCATCAACATTAGCTATAGAATTAAAAGTTTGTAAATCTGTAAGCGCAACTGACCAATTTCCTCTTAACTGTATTGGAGGGAAAAAATATAGAAGTTAATTCGCTGCTAGCACCTGACAATATTGCTGTAATACTCATGTTTACAACTGACTGCTAAAATTTGTATGCTGCAGATTATATACTTTTTTACGTGAAGTTTTGTCTAGAATATATACTCTTGTTTCCGAAATCACACAGCCTGCCAGGAAAATAAAGTGCTTATTTCGTGCGCGTTGATGATGTGGAATGTGCATGCAAACTGCGACGACAGAATGTCGTTAAACACGTCGTTAGTGTTTCATGTTAACCAAAGTGCCATGTCTCGTTTGGAAATAAAGTCCGTGCGTAGGCATTGAGGAATGCACATCCTAGTTTGCGGGGACGCGTCATTAGTCGTGTGCCGAACTGCCCTCGAAATGTTATGACGTCAGCACTGAGGAATGTGCGTCCGAACAGACGTGATTACTCGTGCTGATGTTTCACGTAAGGTTTGGCGACGGCATACTGATGACTGTCTGTGACTGCTACCAGAAATATTTCACGAATATTTCGACAGAAATATTAAACATAGTTTTCCACAATTTTCATAGTTAAAGTTTTGTTCTCTATTGTAATTGTATTAAATGTTAACACATTTTAAATAAATTACGAGTTCTCCAGGAGGCTTTAAATCCCCGAAACTATCAAAGTAAATAGCTGTTTTACCTCGTTTCACATATGCTGTCCAGTGAGTACCACTGTTACTTTTACTATCTAAATTAACAATTGAAGCTTCGTTAACATTAGGTTTTTCTGACATTCCATCTCTCATAAATACACATCTAAAGTTCTTTATTTTTAGTTTATGAGCATATTTGATTAAGTCTGTGTTTGAAAATGCTCGAGTAGGTATTGAGTTTATAACTTCTTGTTTCTTCGTTGTTTTTTCTTTATTTTTCCGCCTCCTTTTGCATATGGACGTAGAAACATTCCCTTTCCGTTTTTTGAACTTATAGCTAGTGCCTCTATCTTCTCGTTGTGACGTCTGGCTTCTTCCATGTTTTTTTATTGGTCTTTGTCGAATTAGTTGCCCTAACTACACCGCTTCCTATACCGACCAATCCTGCTAGTGCAGCATAGCAGGTACAAGTGGAAGGAATCCACCCTTCTCGACTCGTTTCTTAATAGTTTTCTTAATTTTACATTTTTTCTTAAGCCCCATACCTAATTTCATTTTTGAATTCATGATTTTTGAAACGGTAAATGAAGCTAGCTTTTCACCTAGTTTAGTACCTCCCACCTTGTACAAATTTTCCGCTGCCTGCGATAGGATTTTGTCGGCCTCGTGTCGGTCTTTCAGATCTGTGCTTATACTATAAGCAACGTCGTGGTTTTTACAAAAATTATCAAGTTTGTTTATACATTTATCTCCTCGCCTAAGTCTCTTAGCTAATTTCGTGCCTGGACCACAGTAGTTATAACCAGAAATATATAATTCGAATGGTAATTTGTTTGTCAAACTATTTACTTATCCGTAACCGAATTTGGACTTACTCTCACAAGTTATTGGAGCTTACTGAGGAAGATATATAAATACAGCTCCTTATATAGCTAAGTACCTCATTTGTAAACTGAACGTTGAATTAGTAGCGTTGATAGTTCGCTTGAGACAGAATGTTTTACTTGTGTAAATACTGTGGTAAAGGTTTCAGTTTAAAACATAATGCTTCACGTCATGAAGAAAACGAGTGTTTAAAGACTTATTCCTACCGCTTGTTTCGCTGTCTTAAATGTCCTCGAGAATTCAAGAGAGTAGGTAGCTTGCAAAGGCACATCATTACTTGTAAAGCTAGTACGGATAGGGAAAGTATTTCAAACAATAGTACCTACACATATTTTTAAAAAATCTACATATTTAAAACAAAACTCAGCCTATTTCAAACCAAATCCGTATATTTTAAACATAAATAAACATATTTCAAACAAAAATTCATACTTGTTGAATGATGATCCAAACACCGATCACGTAATAACGAATAGTTTAGGTTGTGGTATGAAAATTATAAAACCTGATTTAACTTTACCTGTGAAAATATCAGAAGTGGACAAAAAATATAGTTCTCTATAATGTAGACATGGAAGCTTACTACCGAATACTGTAAGATGTATCATTGCAGGGCCATCTGGGTGCGGGAAAACGTGCGTGCTCATGAGCTTGCTCTAGCATCCGACTAGTTTGCGTTTTGAAAACATATACATTTACTTTGAATCCTTACAACAGCCTAAATATGTACGACTTGAATACATACTAAAATGTATTGATGGTATAGGATACTATCATTTTAGCGATAACGATGTAGTCATACCTCCAGAAGAAGCTAAACATAATTCTACAATTATATTCGATGACTTCGCTAACGAAAAACAGGGTAATATTCAAAGATATTTTCCGATGGGTCGACACTCATACGTGGATTGCATATACTTATGTCAAACATACTTGAGAATACCGAAACATATTATACGTGATAATGCAAATATTATTTTATTCAAAATGGATGACCTAAATTTTAAAAACATGCATACAGAGACCATATTTCGGGCGATATGACATTTAACGAGTTTAAACAAATGTGTTCCGTGTGTTGGAAAGATAGGTTCGGTTTCATCTCGATTTTTAAAGATTTTCCCCTATATAATTGCCTTTTCAGAAGGCAGTTGGATAAGTAGGTATATCGTTAGAGATGACTGACTCCATAAGTAAGTTCGGGCATAGTGCCTTGAAACGTACGTGTGAAAAAAGTAATATTACCGAAATGCGTGATGGGAACTTGTCGGCAAATGTAAAAATTTTACGTAACTTAGGACAGCCTACACATTCTACAGATGCTAGCACAAAGCAGTATGTGCAGGAAATAAACTCGCAAACATTACAAAGTCTGAAACTAGTTGTGGACTCTGTAAGTGAAAAACAAAATGAAACTTTTGAATGTTTATTTACTAACATAAGAAATGTGTTTGATGAAATTATTAACAGCAAACTAAAAATTGTGTTAGATGATATGAATGAGAAAATTTTGTCTCTGAGTCATGATGATGAGTTATTTAGACATTGTGAACACATACGTGAATCTTTACTAAAACAAAGTGAGGGAATTAAACTGGTAGCTGAAAAAAAAGTTTTACTAATTAACATAAACAATTCATGACCGAAATGAATGCTCGCATGGATAGATTAGAAAAACATATAGTTATTAAACCTTTACAAGATCCTAAAACTTTACCGCAAAAGGGGAGAAAGTAGGCCTCATAAAGGTATAAAAATGCACGATGATGGAGTTAACCGTCATTTTATTAACATGTCTGAATCGACGAAAGAGCTGCATGACATAATCAAAAGTATTCGTGATAAATACTTACTCGCGAAGAAGGAAAAGTTATGGTGTGATATTGTCAACGAAATAATATTCGAACCGATTACTTCACGTCTAGATAATTTAAAACATGAAAATGTTTCTCCTACACTTGCTAAAACTAAAAATATTTCTTCTGAAGTGAAAGAAAAGAATCCTGCTAAATCTTACCGTAGAAAGCGACGTATCATACATGTAAACGAAGAAGATGTACCGATTTCATATTTACTACAGCATAAAAAATTTCGTTCCTCAGAAGTTGAGTCGGAAACTCTTGCTTCAACTTACTTGTCTTCATACTCGTCACGCAAAGGGGATCCTATTTATGGTGTTTTTAAACATAGCAAAAAGGGGTACATGGGTAAATTGGAAGTACATTTTTTACCTGGTGATGTCATACAAGTAGGTGGATTTACCACGACTGGGACACCTGGTCTATATGATTTTCTGTTTCTTAGAGATCCTCAGCGATATACAAATACAGATTTAGAACAATATAAGCTAATGTTAAAAACAAGTGCTCATTTTAAAAACAACTGTTCGAAAACTAACTCGTTTAAAGATGAGCAACATATAAAGTATGATATTATACCTAAACTGTTCCCTGAAGTAGCTGTTTCAACAGGATCCGGTTTAGTTAGTAAATTATTTGATAATAAAAGACTGTCGTACATGTTTTGGAATGACCCGAATGAACTTGTAGATCGGCTTCGCTTGCTGCTTGCTTCTAAAGAAGCAGGGAATACTTCGCATCAAAATGAAATAATATCCATACTTGAAGAATTACAGGAAGATACATCTCGAATTGAGTCGTCGAGCTATTGCAAAAGAATTACATAAGCCGGCGAGACGTACTTTTCCTAGACGAAGTGTTCTGACATTAGGGCTTTTAGACTTATTTCAGGCAGATTTGGTTGAAAGTGAATGGTGGGTACAAGTATCTGCTTACTGTTATAGACGTATATTCAAAACGAGCGTGGGCAGAGCCTGTTAAAACTAAAAACCTGGAATGATGTGGCTGTAGCCATGGAATATGTTTGTAAATTAAGATCAACACCTAAGAATTTACAGACGGACGCAGGAAAAGAATTCTATAATAGTAAATTCCAGGCTCTTATGAAAAAACATGCAATAAACCATCATTCCACATTCATCGAGATAAAAGCAGGGGTGTAGAACGTTTTAATCGTACTTTAAAGGAAGCCATGTGGAGGGAGTTAATAGCAAAATGATGTTATAAGTGGAGTGATATGTTACCGACATTATTAAATAACTATAACAACAGAAAACATCGAACAATCGGTATGGCACCTGTTAATGTAAAATATGACTCGCACCTTAAAACTGTTTATTCTAATATGAAAAAACTAGAGGTAAAAAAAATTGGTTGTCTGTAAAGTCGGTTTACGGACGATAGTTTAACGTGACAACGTCATAACAAAACATTGATGAAATGATTGATCCAGAAGAAAAGGAAATATCATATTCGGCCTGAGACTGAGCCGTAATAGGTTTTTGCAACCAAACCATTTAGGCATTAAAAATATTATATTCTTTGAGGAAGAATTTTTTTTTAATTTTTCAATATTTTGCATTATAAAATCTGCCTCTGCATACTTTTATGAATAAAATGGAATAATTTTTATTGAATTATCACTGTTTGGTATGGATACAAAGGAGTGAAATGAAATGGGCAATTGAATTAATAAATTTACTTTTATTTGCATTCATTAATTCAAATATATTTATTACTTTTGAAATGTTGCGTGCGCCATATTTATTTTTTTCAAGTACAAAAAAAAATTTTGCAGCTGCCGGGTTTCCAACCGACAACCTTTAGTTTAAGATTCAAGTACGCTAACCACACGCCCACGAGGCCATACTAAGGTAATGTAGTTTCAAATGTTTTATATATATATTTATAAAAACTTTGTTCACGGTAGGGGTATAATATTAACACGATTTTATAACAAATACGCATCCCAAATACACCAAACTTATTTATAATGTGTTACAATATTTTTTAAAACATTGTGCAAAAGATCCCGGGTGTAATTTGAATTATTATGTGTAACTACAAAACACCATTGTTGGTTCAAAACGTATTTGAATTTTCAACATTACTTTTAAATAACCGTACCGATTGTGCTGAAAATCGGTGGACGATCGTTAAATTAAATAATATTAATAATTCAAACGACGAAAATATGATTGAAAAGTCAAATCGATGGTTGTTCCAATCGAGTGGAAGAGAGATGCCACGCATGCGTACAATGAGCAAACAGAACACATCCGTAGTGGGACATCCGTAGTGGGACACTTTTCGTGCGTGCAGCCGGCGTTCATCGATTTATTAGACGTCACGTCTAAAAAACTAAAGCAGAAGTCGGAGAATTTGTATGCATTTCAAAATATAAACGGACTTTTGAAAAAGGGTGTACGTCTAACTGGTCTACAAAAATATTTCATGTTGTTAAAATACGTAATTTACGTCCGAGATTTTACTACTTGGAAGATTTACGAGGTTCGGCGATACGCGGTGGATTCTATGCAGAAGGAATTCAGCCTACCAAGTACCCGAATGATTATTTGGTAGAGAAAGTGTTGAGACGAAAAGATGATAGGTTGCTTGTGAAGTGGTTAGGATATGATAAATGTGAAAACAGTTGGATAAAAAAATACTGATGTTTTAATGTAATGTAATTATTTTATGTTTAATAAATACAAGTTTTAAATTTTAGCTAGTAAATGTATGACTTAAATATTTTTTTTTATTTATTTCCATACTGTTTAAACCTTTTTCTTTAGCGCCAGAGCACTTGTGGGTGGTACCTAAAATTACATTTGGAGGCCAGGGTCGTGTGGCGACAGGCTCGGGCTATTAGGGCCGGCGAAGGACTGTAACAGGCTAGGAGTAGGTGCGTCAGAGGTTGTATGTCACGAGGAAGCGCGCGCTTGGGCAGGGCTGGTAGGAATGATGAGGGTGGGGAAGGGATGGCATAAATACCGTAGACGGCTGGAATCACGCTTCAGTTTGTTGCTAGATGACATACCTTGAAAACATGTCTTTTCACGGAAGCAATTTCAGGCATGGTTGGCTGAATGCTGAGGAAGGAGAGATAATCAATATTTCGAGTGAGGAGGAGGTTGATGAAGAGACCTATCTCCACAACTGGACCGACATCGAGCGGTGTCGTCATCAAGGGCGTCGCTGGACGCGGGAAGAGCTGTGGGGACGGACTCCTGAGCGGGACCGCTCGCCGCTGGACCTCTCGTCGACGCGGACGCCGCAGCTGGTTTGTGGACCACCACCGCCACTCATCCCCATTGCTGCTGTCCGACAGCAGCCTGCTTCAAGTCTGATCGGGTCACCACCACCACTCATCCCCAATGCTGCTGTCCGACAGCAGCATGCTACCATTCGGACTGGGGAGCGTGGATCACCACCACCACTCATCCTCATTGCTGCGGCCCGGCAGCAGCAAGCTACTGACTGTGCTGGGGTGTGTGGACCACCGTCACCACCTCTCATCACGGATGGAGATCTGACTCCGCTGATGGAGATTACCAGCCATCGTCCACCGCAGACTTCGACGGAGCCAACCCCGACGTCATCATCGCTACCACCATCAACCCCGTGCTGGCTACGCTCACCTGCCTCACTATCACAGAGTGTGTGGAGTACTTCAATACCTTCGTAGAGTGACCGCAGGAAAGTGAGCGTGTGTGGGTGTGTCGGGTTGGAAGAGCTGTTCAATGCAAGAATAAACAGCATGGAGTTTATACTCAGCAACCTGAGCGTCGAGGTGCGGCTCCTCAATATGTTTATGCGTGAGCGATTTTGAGGATAATAAGTGTTTTTTTATAAATATTTTGAGGGTTATGTTGTATATAGTGTTTAGAGTTAATAAATAATATTTTTAAATTTATTTCTTTGATATTATGTTTCAAGGTAGCGCATTCAGCTTTTTAAATACGTGTACGCAAACACGAACTTGATTAGGAATGTAATTATACGCAGACATTAAAAATATATTTTTCCATGCAGCCATTAAAACACGGGTACACAAACATTAACTTGTTTCGGAATGTAATTATATGCAGACATTAAAAATATCTGTGTCCATGCAGCTTTAAAACACGAGTACGCAAACATGAACGTGTTTAGGAATGTAATTATATGCAGACATTAAAAATGTCTGCTTCCATGCAGCTTTAAAACACAAGTACGCAAACATGAACTTGTTTAGGAATGTAATTATACGCAGACAATAAAATATCTGCTTCCATGCAGCTTTAAAAACACTAGTATGCAAACATGAGAAGAGAATATTACTTGTGAGTTAGGACTCTGAAAAATTTCTGGTACGCTAAGATGGGGTAATAAGTAGTATGTAAATCACGGACCAGGCACAGGGTCCAGGGTGTGGTGCCTGTGGTGCCGACCGCCATATTGGATTGTGACGTCACGGCGGCCATTTTGGATGGTCATGACCTTGACCTTTAAATTTTACCCTCAAAAATTGCCAAAAGTAGTAAAATTGGGCAAAATTTGCCCAAAAATCCTCAAAAACCGCCAAAATTTCCATTTTTTTGGAAAAAAATTCCGCCAAAAAATCTCTAAAATTTTGATAAATTAAAAAATTCTCTTTTCGAGGGAAAAATTCCCGTTTCGAGGGAAATTTTCCCGTTTTTAGTCCTTAAAAGTCCCAGTGGCTAGAAATGTCCATATATAGGCTTAAGCATCCATGTCTACAGCCTCCGATAAGCCTTGACGTCATCATGGATAATGACGTCACCGTTGCAATTATCGTTACGGCCGCCATCTTTAAAATCTTTAATTATTACCCAATTTTAATGAAAAAATTATAAATTTATAAAATATTCAATTAATCAAATTTGAATAAAAACTATTTAAAAAATTTACATTTACGACATGGAGCTCGGAGTCCTCGGTTCGAACCCGATGAGGGCAAAAAAAATGGTGACCGATCCTTCCCCCGTGGTGGGTGCTGGCAGACTGACCCCCACCACTTTGTTCATAGTATATATATCGTCACGTAACATGACGTCATGTCCGCCATCTTGTCTTCGTTTGCTGGAAGCGATCATCATTGTATCGTCTGCTAGAGTGCGCTGACGCCATGTTAGTTTAATTCTTACCCGCTAGAGTGCAGTTATCATATATTATTACTGTGACACCCGCCATATTGTCATTTGGATGCCATCTTGGAATTGTGTAATTATTTAGCTAGAAATTCGGGAAAAATTCCAAAATTCATTAAATAAATCAATCATTAATTTACATATTGATTCGTTCGATTCCTGTTCTTGGTTCGATGCCTGATCGATGCAATAATGATTAATTTTATGTAAAAAAATAATAATTTTAATAAACCATGTTCAAAATTCTTAAAGAGACTTTAAATCTTCTACTACCATCATCCTATAAGCCATCAAGACCACAATATTGGAAATTCGTAATAATTAACCTAGAAATTCAGGAAAAATTTCAAATATTCATTAAATAAATTTGCAATCAATATACTGATTGATTAGATCGTCTAAGGTCCATGGTACGATCCTAGATGATGCAAAAAATTTTAATAGAACAAATTATACCTAATGGTGACAGGTTCGAGAGTTAAAACTCCACAAGTTATTTCACAAAATAAATTTTATTACTTAATTTCTATTCTACTACAGGATCACCTGCGAAGGTTAGCTATCGTACAAACATTTAGGTCCGCATAGGCGTGAAATGACTATCTTAGCTCCAATCGGTTTATACTAGACAGAGACTAGCCAAAATCTTTACTGACTTAGTCCTTCTCTTCTTGACAGAGTTTCCGGACACCGTGTTTAACAGTTTGCTTCACATCGTTAGAACTGTAAATTACTGCAGCCGATGTCTTGAATGCACACTTCTTCACTTTGTCATCGAACGGATACGGCTTTCCATATATACAGTCCAACCACAAGTTATATTTTAATGGGCCGTTTGTTGCTACGTCATCAGTAGACTAATTGATAATGTCCTGTCTGAAATCATCAAGAAAAGTACAAATGTCCTTCGACTCACCTAACATATTTAGATAATAGTAGTCTTAAACGTTCCACGAAATGCAGACTGCGCCAAGTAGAAGCCATTATCATTTACTTGTAATGCACCGAACACAGTCTTAGGTTTATTTTCATGTTCAGACGTCATAGCAATCGGTTGCTGCACATCTGTTTTTTTGCTTGTACGCTCACGAGTCACCAATCTAAACCGAGGAGTCGAACTTTCTACAGGTAGTTCAACAGTAGGCGCACGGACTTCACCTTTACAGTTTTTCGCATGTCGGCGTAAATTATCAATTCGAGTAAACCATTTATGACACTCATCACAGCGAAACTTCATGCGAGAAGGATTCTTCGTACATCTACTTCTCTCATGTCTCCGTACATCATGTGCAAATGCAAAGGTCATATCGCAGTAGCCACAAGGATGCCTAGTTGAAGACAAACCCGAACCAGATGTCGATGTAACTGTAGGTGTACTCGTTCTGTGATCGATATGTAAATAAACGTATCTGTTTAGCACTTGAAAATGTAACCAATGGTCACAAACAAACACTAAACTCATTTAAAATACAGGAAGGTGGGGTAACTGCACGCACTTAACTTTGACACATTATATTTCTGTTAATAAAGTTAAAAAAACAATGCAATTAATTTGTAGCAAAGCGACATTAAGTCAGTTTAAATATAGCCGAGTATTAGTAGGCCTACTTTGTAAAAAAGGGAAGTGTGTTTTTTTACTTAAATTATTAAAATATGTATTGCGTACGATTACCCAACTAAATTTGTGTTGCGTACCCATGCCAATTCTGGTACATAAAATTTTTCCCAAATATTCCCTGAAAGGAAAAATAATTTTTTAAATATGACAATGTACCTAAATAACAAAATACACTTTTTGTACTACACTGGGGACATAAATTTATTTTCTTTTAAATAAAATACACACATGACTTGAATTTTGTCTTTTTTTTTTATTGTTAATAGCAACTAAATCAAACTTGCAATATAGTATTTTTTAACTATTTATGTAGGTACTTGGATTAAATTATATATAGCTTAGAACATAGCTTACTTATTATTTGCATTGTTAATGTACAGCTAGGGAGAGCTAACACAAAACAACACTCTTACACACTGACAAACCATAGTTGCAAATACATAAATGGATATTTAAATTTTCTTCAAAATAACTAATCACAGTTGTTTAATATGACAAAGACGTAGACTATTGCAGCATCAAAGTTATTGAAATAATTATATTTTTGCTTGACGAAAATTGCATACAAAATTATAGTGATTTTCTGCAGCACTTCAGTCTGAATGGACCCAGCCCGAACACCTGCCACAGCGGTACCACAGTTCTCTGTACTAACCAAGCTCTCCACAAAACATACAGATCTCATTAGTGCCATTTTTGTTGGAAAGATGTAGCCACCATATCCAAATCTTCAATTTCATCATCTTGACAAAGATCTTTTGTATTTCCTTTGTCTTCGATAGATTAAACGGACGAATAGCGAAAATATTTTTCTTCGTTTTCTTCTTTTTTGGCTCTCCTATATCATTTTTAGCTTGTGTTTTCGTTTTATTTTTCCTCTTTGTTTCCACTTCTTCCAGCGTCGTTTTTCTTGGAGTGGCTGTTAGAATTTCCGAACGACGTTTTCGTCTCGGCGCCTATCCTGGTCCCTGTAGTCCTTGATGTCGACGGTTTTGGAACTGGGGAAATTAGTAAACATATTTGTTTCTGTTATTTTTACAATGTATAAAGCCATTTATATGATCAAATTAAAAATAACAGTTACCAAATTTCGCATGGGTGAATGAAACGCAGATGGGGAATTGGTACGCATGCCTGCGTACGAATACCACCAATGACGCCATGTCAGTTTACTGACAGTCACAGTTGAAACGAACACAAAGTACCAGCTTTTACCTCGTTAAGTTATAGTAAAAACAACACTTATTATTTATAATCATCTAAAATTCTACAAAAGTACACAGTTTTTTCCTTACCTCGAATGCAATGAATGCAGGATCTTATTGGAAAAACCTCCGATTTAAAAAAACACGAATATCCGAAAAAAAAAACATTAGCCTCACACCATCACCACTCGATTAGAACGAAGTTACTCGTTTCGCCACTAAGTAGTGCCAGTGCTCCCACGTGCATCTCCTCTTCTTAAGCCAGATACTCACGTACGTACTATTACCCACTGCGTCCAGTTACCCCGCCTTCCCCCATATAAAATTGCTTCAGCACTTCATACAGGATTTATTTAACTTTAAAAATACGAGGTTCACGAGAATCCGCCATTTTCTACATTGTGATCAGAACAAGCAATTGCTTGAGACATGCCTGCAGTGGTCTTGGCAAAGACGATCTTATTCGTGTTCATAAGCACGGTCTCAGCGACTATGAAACATGCTTCTACGATGGTGTTCTCAAGCAATGACTATAAGACAGGAGAATGCCCTCTTAGAAATAAGAAATATGGGACTATCATAAGATGGTCTTCATCAAGATTGTCTTCTTTGCGATCACTTGAGATCATCTCAAGCAACCTCTATGGCACACAAATGTTTAAATAAGAATGCATATAAGAATTTCTTGACGAAGGAATTGCTCAAGACGTGAATATAAATACCACCCTAGGAGCTGAAAACATAACGGTCTCCCGCAGACGAAAACAATATGGCGGACATGACATCATTCTATGTGGCGATATACACCTTGGAATTGGTGGTGTGCGGTCAGTCTGCAGGTGGCTTCCGTGGAGGAAGGAATCAACGACCTTTTTTTTGCTCTTAATGGGTTAGAACCGTGGACTTCTAGGCTTAAGTGCATTTTTAAATAGTATGTTTTATATTTTAATTAATTTTTTTTTTTAATTTTTTTTCCAAATTTCGAGCATCAAAATTACGGCTTTTCAAGTTAACAGCCGTAACTTAAGAGGCCACTCCAGTGTTTCAGGGGCACTACGCAACCCGCGTTAATCTCATAAGATTCAATGCTATTTTCATTTTGCTTACAACTAATTAACTAATATAAATTTCAAAATGATGCTTGCTTGATATGTAAGACAACGATGCTCTTATCAAAGCCCCTTTCTTCAAAAATGTGCATAAATTATGGTTTTATACTAATCTTTACTAATATGCATAAGTGTATTGTCTAGGTTTGAACCATAATTTATGCACATTTTTGAAGAAAGGGGCTTTGATAAGAGCATATTTGTCTTACAAAGCAAGCAAGCATCATTTCGAAATCTATATTAGTTAATAAGTTATAAGCAAAATGAAAATAGCATTCAATCTTATGAGGTTAACGCGGGTTGCGTAGTGCCCCTGAAACACTGGAGTGGCCTCTTAATGTGCAACGATCTAGAATCCAATATGGCGCCCGTAACGAAAAGTGTAACGATGACATCATAATCAACCAAAATTGCAAGGCATAACGAAACTTTTAATATTTAATGAATCCAAGATGGCTGCCTAAACACAGCATGCAACATTTATAAAATCCAAGATGGCGGGCTTAACAATATCTGCAACGGTTATTTAAATATTGAAATTTAATTAATTAAGTATTTCTTTTTTTATCAATTTTAAAATTATTCACGAATTTCTAGCATTGAAATTACGAATTTTCAAGATGGTTTTGTATGACATCATACTATCTGACGATATATATACCTTGACATAAGTGGTGGGAGGTCAGTCTTCCGGCGGCTTCCATGGTGGAAGGATCGGTCGCCATTTTTTTTATTTTTGCCGTCGTCGTGTTTGAAACGATGACTCCGAGCTCCATGTCGTAAGTGCATTTATTAAATATTTTGATTAAAATTTTATTAATTGAATTTTTTTTTATAAATTTAAAAATTTTCATTAAAATCGGATAAAAAATAAAGATTTTCAAGATGGCGGCCGTAACTCAAAGTGCAACGATCTAGGATCCAATATGGCCGCCGGGGTCAAGAACAAAGCTTCCCCATCAGCAGCTTAGAGCAGCTTAACCATGGGGAATTTAAGCAGCTATGGGGACAATTCTAGCCGCTGGTATTTTTGAGGACTTAAAACTGTAAATTTTCCCTCGAAACGGGAATTTAACCCTCGAAAAGAATTTATTAATTTTTGAAAATTTTTGGAGGAATTTGTTTCCAAAAATCTGGAAATTTTGGCAAATTTTGTACTTTTTTGGCGAATTTTGAAGGTCAAGGTCAAGGTAAAGGTAATCCAAGATGGCCGCCGTGACGTTACAATCCAATATGGCAGTCAGCTTCGCTGTTCCACCGCCTGGCGCTTTGTCCAGGACATACTATTTCATAATACTTGCATCTAATTGAACTGCGTAGGCTGCATATGAGTACCCTTCAATCGTGGATATAATTTATTTAAGAAGTTAATTAGATGAATTTATATACTTGATATGCTTCCAGCTTGGATGGGTGTACACCAAAGCCTGAACATTTCCTTTTATTTCAAGTTCGTGGCCAGTGATTTGTCGCAATGTTGTCAGTGGCGTCTCGTCAGGGCAAGCAAGGCAAGCAGTGCTGGTCCAGGCAGTTTCCAGACATTGTATTTTTTAAATAAATATTTTATTCAGAATAGTATTTTACTTTGGCTCGTGCAGTTAGGTGTATGTATTTTTTACACTATCTTCTTAGGACCCAATACTGTGCGCTGTGCGCTATAAAAAAAAGAACTCGTTGACACAAAAACATGCTGTTTGTGCCGTTAATTTGTAAATTCGACACAATATATTTTAAATTTTTATTATGATTTTAAATTTTTGTGTGGAAATTTTATTTGCTCTAATATAGTGTAATTTTAATTTGTTAGTCTGGTGTACTCCTCTGAGTTAAACTTTGTCTCAGTGCCCTGAAGCCCCTTTCCCATCGGCGTATCGGATATTCTGCTGGCCTAATCACTGACTGGCAGACCGCTTACCATTTCCCCCACCTTCAGTCACGCCTCAAGCCTGTAATATTATTTCTCTTCGTGACCCTAACTGCATAGGCAAGCTTGTAGCTTGCAGGCGACCAGTTCGCAGAGACGAGCTGAGATTCGCGTTTTTCATCACGTCTTAGTGTTATATTCGCCCCTCTGCAGCCACGACGGGCGTAGTTTCCCATCAGCGTTGCATGTTACCCCCCCCCCCTTCAAAGTTCCAAGTAAGACCAATGACCGGTCGTAACCCCCTGGACACCGGTGACCGTTCTCAAGGTCTACCCGCAAAAACGAAGGCGCCAGAACTGATAGCTAGCACTACCTAGCGACCAAGTCGCGAACTTCTCCGCTTGCCTACCCTCTAGGGCGCCAGAGAGCAGCACCGCTCTCCCTTGAGTTATATGGACGCCAGGCGCGAGTCGATTCTTTTCAACTCAGCCTCCTCCGACAGAGTTCTCTACGGTCGCCCAGTGTGGCCAACTTCAAGACTCCTGCTAGAGTTTTTTTCTCCGCCCGTATTCGGGCAAGTTCGGTATTTTTCGGCGGCCCAGAAACCCCCCCTTTCCACCTGTTAGCGCCGGCGGCATTTTTTAATTATGAGACGCGGACTGCCGCGACACAGATCAACTCGCGTCGCGTGTGCAGACAGATCGGCGAATCGGCAGACTCCGCAAGACTTCACCCGGCCGCTAACGACGATGTAGTCGCCTTGTATAAGGGATGCTATCCCTCAAGTCACTACTAATAGATTAGTCTGTCTGCATAGTTTAGTTATTAGCCTTCAAAATTTTTTTTTCCTTTAATCAATTATTATGAAGAAATCATCCGCGTCCTGCCGCGCAATTCGCGAGCTCCAGATCCTAGCTGAGTCCACGACGGCAGGGTGCTGAGCAACTACCCTGTTTTGGTGAGTGATAATTCGCGACCCCCCCTTTTTTTTCCCCTTTAAATTTTTTTTTCTTCTGGCATTTCCTGCCCTATAGACTGCCTGTATACCAGTTCTAATCAGGTTTGATTTGGACTGTTGCAGACAGGGTTCGATGACGGGGAGAGATTGATTGGTCTCATCTCGTGACCACCCCCCCCTTTTCTGTTCCATGGGTCACATTCGAAGAAACGCTTCTACTACCCGACGTGATTGTTTGAAGACCCCGGGTGGTAATGTAAATTCAACATTTCCCCCTTACCTAGCTACGAACTATCTTAACCGGATGACCAACCCACCAGCGACCAGTGTTTTTCTCAAGAAAATGTAAAACAAATCGAACTAATTATCAATGTAATCATCGGATCCATCCAACTTTGGGTGTAAAACTCATAATGCAAATGTTTATATTTCAAACTAAGAATGTAAATTGGTTTAAGTAAGCGCTGGCCAGCCCCATTTTCGTTTTTCTTTTGTTAATCTTTGAAAATTGTTAAAACCTTGTGTGTGTAAAATAATGGAAATAAGATAATTCTTCAGGGCAAATAAAACAGGGAAACTATAGATCAAGTTAATCGAGTAGTTTTTATTTATTGATTTTATCGATCCACACCAACTTCCTCCTTGCTTGTTACAGGAAGTTCCTAAATTGTGTTTGTTCCCACCTCGTGTCGCCTCTGGTAAATCAATTTATTTAACGTATTTTTTTATCCAGCTTGTTTCCAAGGCTCTTTCTAATTAATTCCAAATAATTCTATTTTGAGGCACGAGGGGTGTTACAACTTGGTAGCAGAGCGTGGTTACCTTGGTATATAGGCATACCTGAATACTATAAGCATACCTAAACAAAAAAAATAAAAATACAAAATTTTTTTTAATTAATTTTTGATAATAACAATTTTGTAATAATATTGTAAACTGATCGCTGGTACGCCCCCTAGTTATGAGTTAAATTTTTAACATTTATCTTGAGTTAAATTCCCGTGTGGACTTAGGCTAGCGCGTAGCGCGCGAGACGTCTTTCAGCCAGCCACAGCTGTTGTCCCTGCCGCGGCGCAGCCGCAGACACATACAAGGCCACAGACACCCCTCCCCCGTCCCTACGTGCCGGTTATCTCTCACGGCGCACGTCCGTGGCTTCATGTTCAGTTCAGCGCCCTGTGCGCCCTGTGCGACCTTTGTAGGGGTGTCCAACTGTAATCTCACCTGGAACCTTACTTTCCCAGTAGCGCGAGGCGAATGCCCGCGACGTATATTTTTTTTTGTTTTTGTCCAATTAATCCTGGACCATAGCAAATTTTTACGTGAGCAACTGTTCCACTCACATCCTTTTCCCGACAGCCACATGGGAGCTGTCATGTTTGTTTTCCTCCTCCCCCCCCCCTCCTTCTTCGAGCGGCCTCTGCCGCCCGCTTATCTTCGAGGGGTGACCACAGCTGACGTCTTTGTCGTGACGCCGGGCTCTGTTTATCTCCGCCCGCCGTAGTTACTTTATGACTGAGCGTCAAATAAGTTTATTGTTTTCCACTGTTATCCCGCAGTAGTCAGCTAAATGTGTTTAAATTTAATTATTAAGTTTACATATGAACAAATAACTATAAGTTAAGAGTACTTTTTTAGGCTACTAACGCCATTACTAATAAACACGCACATAATATTTAAATATAGATTTTAATTTACATATCAAGGGCTCCCCCCCATCATAATAATGATTTCAAACTATACTGAAAGTCATTTGCCTTATAAGAATTTCACGTCCTACTTTATTAAAGTAATAATACTTGAAAACATAATATAGTGATAAAATAATAATAATATAATCAAGCATATTAAAATACGTATTTCCCGAAATTAAGTACCTACGAGGTGACTAGCCTCATTGTAATGTTTATAGTAATCACCGAGAGTGGTGAAATCCTTTCAACCTCCAACGAGAGGTCTACTAAATTAATTTGGGTACGTTTAAGCATCCCGTCTCTAGGCTAGCACACTCTATGTAATTTAAGATACTTTAATTTTTAATTTTTCCAGATGTAAGTTCAGTCTTGAACAAACTGCGTGCCGTAAATTGTTTTATTTTTTTTAACTTAGTAATACTTCTCTGACAGTTTTTTTTAATCTTCATGAATTTTGTTCGACGATTTTATCTATTTAATTATTGATTAAGTTCAATTTTTTTTAATAATCATAATTCGTAAATTAAGCAAGAATAATGTTTGTAGTTTGTTTTAAATTGATTTAGCGTTAAAACCTTTATGTGTTTATTTCTTTATTTTTCCTTGTACGTAAATGTGATGTACAGCGACGTACATAGATTCTGAGCACAGAAGCTGTCACATCTAGCCATTTTTTTTTTGTTTCCTTTGCATTCTACCCCCAAAGTTGTATTTCTTTTACATCGCTATCGATGATATGGTTTATTTAAGTAAGAGCTACGTGACTTCCAGACGGTAAACAGGTTTCTTTTATGTGTTTTTTTTTAAATAGGAGCTAGGTCAAGCTAGCCAACGAGCAGCGCAAAAGAAGGGTCCTACGAGCCAACGAGCCGAGACTCGGTCCTCTAGGTGAAAAATCCTATGACCATAGAGTGTTACTGGGTTAGATCCCCAGCACTCACCTTTGGACGGCCTATGTTCAAACCCCCTCTCAGGCAGTGTGAAACCTATCAGCAGTCATGGAAGATCTAACCGCTCCATGATAATTAATAACCCTTTTGATTGATAATTGTTGGTTTATTGCATTTCCTTTCTTTAAATAATTTAAATTTGAGTGCGAAGAGTTGTTAATTTATTATTTTGTTTGCAGAAAACTTTTAAATAATAAATATTAGTTAGTTATATTGAACATCAGAGTTGTATGCGCTAAAATTTCTAACTTTGTCGAATATTTAATTTTTTTTTAATTCATTCATTCATACGGATTGTTGATCTTTTAGGGTTCCAACCCCGATAATTTAAAAACCCGCCAAGGGAATCTTACCCTTAGGCCCTGTGTCACTCTGGGACTGAGGATCTGTTTTACCTTCGGGGAAGCAGCAAATTTGACCGTCTTCTCCATGGCCTGATTGTGCAGGGCAAAGTCCCAATGCCTTCGGCCTTTTATGGAAAGACAATTGTACAGGGGTCCTATTACCAAATATATTTTGTAAGTTACGGGTTACGATACCCATTTACAGGGGTTACAATCCCCATCAGTCACTGAGTGCTCAAGGACGCATTTCCCTTGTTTCGGCCTCAGTGCTTTTCGGCCCGCCTCACAGCGCCCATCTTTAGAGTTTTGTCACGTGACACCATTCCCAACATCTGAGATCAACTTTCCTTATTACATCATTCATCGTTAAGTGTTAATTAATTAATTATAATATACCTTCGATTTGATCAAGATATTTTTTTATATGTAAGTAGTTTACTACAGTAGATCCTGGTACAGGGTAAGTTTCTGGAACCCAGGTTTTTGGTGGCTCAAGTGGGCCACCCTGATTCCGTCTTTCAGGGGGGAAGTATGTGCCGTTAATTTGTAAATTCGACACAATATATTTTAAATTTTTATTATGATTTTAAATTTTTGTGTGGAAATTTTATTTGCTCTAATATAGTGTAATTTTAATTTGTTAGTCTGGTGTACTCCTCTGAGTTAAACTTTGTCTCAGTGCCCTGAAGCCCCTTTCCCATCGGCGTATCGGATATTCTGCTGGCCTAATCACTGACTGGCAGACCGCTTACCATTTCACCCGCCTTCAGTCACGCCTCAAGCCTGTAATATTATTTCTCTTCGTGACCCTAACTGCATAGGCAAGCTTGTAGCTTGCAGGCGACCAGTTCGCAGAGACGAGCTGAGATTCGCGTTTTTCATCATGTCTTAGTGTTATATTCGCCCCTCTGCAGCCACGACGGGGCGTAGTTTCCCATCAGCGTTGCATGTTACCCCCCCCCCCCTTCTCAGTTCCAAGTAAGACCAATGACCGGTCGTAACCCCCTGGACACCGGTGACCGTTCTCAAGGTCTACCCGCAAAAACGAAGGCGCCAGAACTGATAGCTAGCACTACCTAGCGACCAAGTCGCGAACTTCTCCGCTTTCCTACCCTCTAGGGCGCCAGAGAGCAGCACCGCTCTCCCTTGAGTTATATGGACGCCAGGCGCGAGTCGATTCTTTTCAACTCAGCCTCCTCCGACAGAGTTCTCTACGGTCGCCCAGTGTGGCCAACTTCAAGACTCCTGCTAGAGTTTTTTTCTCCGCCCGTATTCGGGCAAGTTCGGTATTTTTCGGCGGCCCAGAAACCCCCCCTTTCCACCTGTTAGCGCCGGCGGCATTTTTTAATTATGAGACGCGGACTGCCGCGACACAGATCAACTCGCGTCGCGTGTGCAGACAGATCGGCGAATCGGCAGACTCCGCAAGACTTCACCCGGCCGCTAACGACGATGTAGTCGCCTTGTATAAGGGATGCTATCCCTCAAGTCACTACTAATAGATTAGTCTGTCTGCATAGTTTAGTTATTAGCCTTCAAAATTTTTTTTCCTTTAATCAATTATTATGAAGAAATCATCCGCGTCCTGCCGCGCAATTCGCGAGCTCCAGATCCTAGCTGAGTCCACGACGGCAGGGTGCTGGGCAACTCCCCTGTTTTGGTGAGTGATAATTCGCGACCCCCCCTTTTTTTTTCCCCTTTAAATTTTTTTTTCTTCTGGCATTTTCTGCCCTATAGACTGCCTGTATACCAGTTCTAATCAGGTTTGATTTGGACTGTTGCAGACAGGGTTCGATGACGGGGAGAGATTGATTGGTCTCATCTCGTGACCACCCCCCCCCCCCCCTTTTCTGTTCCGTGGGTCACATTCGAAGAAACGCTTCTACTACCCGACGTGATTGTTTGAAGACCCCGGGTGGTAATGTATATTCAACATTTCCCCCTTACCTAGCTATGAACTATCTTAACCGGATGACCAACCCACCAGCGACCAGTGTTTTTCTCAAGAAAATGTAAAACAAATCGAACTAATTATCAATGTAATCATCGGATCCATCCAACTTTGGGTGTAAAACTCATAATGCAAATGTTTATATTTCAAACTAAGAATGTAAATTGGTTTAAGTAAGCGCTGGCCAGCCCCATTTTCGTTTTTCTTTTGTTAATCTTTGAAAATTGTTAAAACCTTGTGTGTGTAAAATAATGGAAATAAGATAATTCTTCAGGGCAAATAAAACAGGGAAACTATAGATCAAGTTAATCGAGTAGTTTTTATTTATTGATTTTATCGATCCACACCAACTTCCTCCTTGCTTGTTACAGGAAGTTCCTAAATTGTGTTTGTTCCCACCTCGTGTCGCCTCTGGTAAATCAATTTATTTAACGTATTTTTTTATCCAGCTTGTTTCCAAGGCTCTTTTTAATTAATTCCAAATAATTCTATTTTGAGGTACGAGGGGTGTTACATGTTTTAGAAGCGTTGCTAGGTTTAGAAGCGCTGGTAGGATCGCTTTCAGCAGGAAGGCTGCCGCAGTAGTTTCCTTTCGGAAGGGGGGTGGCATGGTACAAAGGTTCAGGGAGGGGATTGGCTGGAAAAATACGTGGTAGAAGCTACGAAGGTAACGCTTTCTTGCCGAACTGGAGCGAACATGGCCGAAGCAGACGGTGGAATTCTTCCGCCGAATGCTTCGGCTATGTCCGGTACAGTTCGGCACGGCAGGTGGCGATGTCGCGTTTCAGTCGGCGGTCGTCTCTCGGGGCGCGCGCATCTCTCCCGCGGGCTGTTGGCTGGCAGTGCGTGGGGGATTTGTGGGCGTACGATGATACTACACTCCCACTTAGTATATAAGTAATGTAGAGTAGGTATTTTACTATCAGAATAATGTAAGTCAATCATTATTTTTCAAAAATAATGTATTTAAAAAAAATTTCAATTTTTCTACCTGTGGAATAGTCAATGTTCAGTTAAGAAAACTACTTAAATAGCACCATTTTGTACCTTGAAATCCATATTTTCCCGGCGGAGGGCCCCCAGACCCCCCCCCCCCCCAACCACATCATCTTTTGGTGTGAACGGAGTTATTGCTTCCCCTCATGTAAACCTCACGCCTCGCCACTGAATGTTGTATAAGCTTTTCTTTATTCCATGATCATTTCTGTCTCCATTAAACTATCTCACTCAAACGACTGCTTCAACCAGAGGGTAGTCATGCATTCACTACTTCACTGGTATTGAGTGAGATACTTTTTTGGTCATCTGATAGTTTCCACCATGTTTGCAGGACCATCCAAAAATTGTCTCAAGTTAAGTGTGTGCGTGGTGGGAACAGTTTTAAAGAGCTATATTTTACGCCAATGACTGCGTTTAGCGATGGAAATTCTAACTCATTTATAGTAACGATCTCCAGATGTGTTCAGTACTGTTTCCTCAGTGTTTTAGGTGTTACAATATAGCGATAGAGAAGTAGAAGGTGACTTCAATTATGTCACAGCCCACCTCCTGACAATCACTAACTCCATGACTTCAGATAACTTATCGCTACCAACCTTTGAAATGGTTAGCACTGAATGCCTGAACTATGAATGGATGTACACGTGGTTTGCTCGCGACTGCGGCAGGAGCCCGCCTCGCGGAGCTCCGGCTACGTGCAGCTGGACAAGAGGCAGGTCATCGAAGCGGATAACAGCGGCTCTAGCACCAGTCTGGACCCAAGGCTGACCCTGGACGCTCCAGCCTGCAAGGGCTTCGTCATGCTCCCAAGTACGTGTGCGCCGCCT
The DNA here is from genome assembly GCF_032445375.1 of Bacillus rossius redtenbacheri. NCBI lineage: Eukaryota > Metazoa > Arthropoda > Insecta > Phasmatodea > Bacillidae > Bacillus > Bacillus rossius. Next base: position 177,383,841 of record NC_086330.1, read on the forward strand.
AGTGGCGTGCAAGGCCATTGCACTTGCCTATTATTAGTTCCCTTTTAAAAATTCATTATCAGGGCAGTGAAAAAGGATAAAACCTCTGTTTTCAACAGCAGTTTATTGGTATGGGTGATATGGTACATGATATTGTAAGTAGGATATGTGTGTAAGGAACCTTTACCTTTAATATGATAGGATCGCCGCTTTAATTCTTAAGAAGCCACGTTGGTGATGCGAAGACTGCACGCCAGTCTGTGCCTGGCGCGCAGACGCGAAGAGGCGTATGATGCGAGAGCTAGGGTCGTCCTTAGCGCCCCCCGTGCTCCTAGAACTCGTGTGCCCAGACAGGCGGCCGCCTTAAAGCCTCAGTCACATCAAGCTGGTTCATCAGCTCGCCGCTCACTGCCGACTAACACCAGCCCCTTACAGCGCAGTGCGGACACTCAGCGGCGGCCACTACCGCCAGCCGGGGAATGACTTGCCAGCGCTGTTTGAAGCCTCTCAGCAGCCACCTGCGAACAAAGAGATGGTCACGTGACCGGCAAGTAGCTGCTGGGAGAACCCTCAACGGCGCACAAGTGGCTGGTTGTGTATTGTTGGAATTCGTTGTGCGTACCGAAAGGTACTTTGCTTCTTTTTATTTCGCGATGACGATATATTTTGGGTCAATAATTGTCAGGAGATCAAGTTATAGTTATTTTTGTAAGTATGTAGGAAGTGTGAGTGCGTATGGGACACTTCGCCCAGTGAATTAATTAAAATGGACGATAAGCACTAAGCATTCAAGAAAATGATAGACGAATTAAATCTACGGGATTAATTTTTTCCAAAGAAACTTTTTTAAAAAATCGAGAAATATTTGAAACTCTCGTTTTGATTAAAAAAACTGCTGCTGACTGTAGTGTGAACCCCTTACGAGCCGCTGTTTGCTGTTTCTGCTTACAGCTGCAGTAAGCAGCGACTGGTAAACCAGCCTAATGTGACCGAGGCTTTAGTCTCAAAATCACACGCCATATTTGGTTTTATCTAAAATGTTATTTTAGTGTTTCTGTGCAGAAACATCACATTTTGTGTTCTGTGGCAAACTGTATCGCTAGAGTTGTGTTAATCACTATCGGCCATTTAAAATTCAGGCAAAATATATATGATTAAATTTTTTACGTAAGTGATTGTGTCGGGTTACTCGCCGGAAGTACATATCCTTAGTCTCTGCAGGCGAATACCACATACACAACTGTTTCTGTAATCACTTCTCCGAAATATTTATGTAAGCCATTCAGATATTTCACACGAGTAGACAAACTTTCAATGAACTTTATCTTAGAAATGACACATATTGTAATTCAGCTCATCCGAACACTTTTGAATAAGCCTATTTTTCGGAATCCTTGAACCAAGATGGTGTAAGTATGGTAAACAACCTGTCCTGATACATTGTAAATAGGAACTGGTGCAACAAATGTCTACGTTTGAGATTAATTTTGAAGAGATATTTTTCAGGAATGGTTCTAAGAGGCCGATTTCAAAATTCTCAGATTAGCTTAAAAACACTATATCGTATGTCATTGACTAAACTCGCAGTTATCTGACCATCAATAAAGTGGAAGGAGCCAGTGGCGTAGCGTGCCATCTCGGCGCCTGGGGCGGGAGACCCATTTTGCCGCCCCCCATACTAAATTCAATGAGTGCGAAAGAGAGGCATCGACACGAGCCGACGCGTGAAACAAAAGATTTTGTATGAGTAATTAACATAATAAGGAGTGCCGCTCAACTCGGCTCGCGCGCGCCGGGCGGCGCGGCGTGATGCGATGTTGCCGTTCGTATGTAAACAAACAAACGTTATAAAGAGCTCTGTCAGTGATTTCGCAGTTTTTCTTTTAAATAAATATTAAAAAATAGTTGGTGCGCAAAATTTTAGATAAAAATGGAACATTTTAGTGTGTCTGACACATGTAATGAATGAATCATAGATCAGATCTCAACCCGCTTCACCGGCGACCCGCCCCCGCGGGCTGCCGCCCGGGGCGGGCCGCCCCCTCCGCACCACCCACGCTACACCACTGGAAGGAGCATAGTCTGTGTTGTTACATGTTCGAAAAAAGGGCTGTTAAAACTTACTATGGTTTTGTTCAGTATAAGGAAAAAACATATTTTTATGGCTCAGTTTTAGTTTCCTCTAACCTTCTGTGTACTTAGAGTTTAACATTTAAACTTGGGTTTTTAGCATAGGAATATTGCTGCAAAAAGCTTAAAGCGAGCCAATATAAGGAGAAATTGTCGGCTCATTTGGTCTAGTGGCTAGCGTGTCTGGCTGCTGGGCCGAGGGGCCCGGGTTTGACTCCCGACCGGGGAGCGGATTCATCAAACTATCTCCCTGAGTTCAGGACTGCGTGTTTGTGATGTCCCTCCCACCTTCATCCCGCACAAGGCAATGACAAACCTGCGCGGAATCATCCCGCCTCGGCAAGCATATGGCTGCATCACCTTGGCGTTGCCTGTGCTCGAGACTCACAGCAATGGTTTAAAAGATTCATCGTCATCAAGGAGAAAATAAAGTTTGAATAAACTTTTCAAGTTCTTGCGATTTAAATTAAATAATATGTGTTCACAAAAATTTGAATAGTACAGTAATATTAATATTGATATTAATAAAAATATTTTATGCAAGAATTTATTTTTTGTAATATTTTGTTAGGATTGTATTTTAATGTTGGTTATAACGCCGCATGCAGTTGGTTATATAGTCATTGCTCTTAATTGAGGTGCGTGAAAAGCAAATAATTCACGGAAAATAGAAGGGTGGGGGGAATCAATTTGTAGTCTAAAATATACCACCTCCCCCCTTTCCAATCCTCTTTCGCCTACTCCAATTTCACATTCTCCTTAGACTTTCCCATGTTTATTTCGTCGGTTAGATAGCTTTTTTTAATTTGTATGATATAAATATGAAATATATAAGCAGGTATAATTTTAAACAGAGCTCGTTAAGTTGATATTGAATCACACACTGATCACTCTAAAAGAAAAATCTAACTACACAGAAAATTGTGCATGGTCAAAATAAAAACTTTCATAAAATAAGTCAGTGGACTACAATTTAACACATCCCATACCTGCGACTGTTAAAGCTTCTTAGCTCTAAAGGATTCTTCCAATCAAAACAATGGTTCTGGAAGTGGCAATGCCTTAGATCAATCAATGAGGTAGAAATAAACATTTTAGTTAACAAATCCCCAAGAGCATCTGATGTTGAGAGAATAAGTTAAGACGGATTAGTTGCTTTCACCTAAATTTTAATTTCTATATACATATTAATATATTATGATATATAATATATATATATACATTTTATATAATTTATTAATATATATCTTATATATTGTTGAGTTCATGGTGAGGAACAGACCACCCCCCTCCAGCATGGAATTTCATTCGAAAGGGTCAACCTCATTCTCCTTCCCCCTCCGGCAAGGGTTCCCCCGGAGCATCTGCAGGGTGGGTTTTTTAGAAGAGGCTCCGTGGAACATGTGTGAAAGAATTGAGTTATTGGAGTTCTGGAATTCTTCGAGTGTGTGAGGACTGTTGAATTCATAAGTCAATTTAGAGCCTCCCACAAGAATAAATAACAGAGGGATAAATCTGGAGAACGAGTTATCCAAGGTTGTTATGTGCTTCGGCTGATGACGGGCTTTCTCTTAAAATACTCAACCTGCATCAATCCATTTCTGATAAATAGGAACTTCCTCGGGCCCAAATCACTGATCTGTAAGTTGTAAGTACTAGGGAACTCACATAAAAAGTGACTGTTTCAACAGAAGAACCGGAGAGAATCAAGACGCTGAAGCAGTTGCAGAGGGACCACCTGATGAACATCCAGCGAGAGGCGAAGCGGCTCCTGGTTCTACAGAAGTACGCAATCTTTTCGCAGTTCGTCGATGTTATGTGTTCGCCTCGTGCGCGTTTTTTTTATCTCTCGCACTCCTTTGAGAGCCCACACTCACTTTCCGGAAATCCTGCAAAGGAACATCTGTGTAGGCCAGGCCTCTTCAGTGCATTTCACGTTTAGAGGTGACAGTGGCATCAGACTCTGTTATCGGGTGATCATTTGTTAGAAGTGGCATTTAAAAACCCGTTGAGAAAGGCATTTGTTTTGTTCGATCGTGGTGCTCTTTACTTCTGACCAGCTAAAAGCATGGTTTTTAGAGAACGTCGTTAGACATGGTTTGTCGCGTGACATCAACCGACCAGGACTGACGAAAGGAACATGCGCTCAGACTGTTCCAAGGAATATAGAAGTAAACAGAGATTTCCCTCCCAGGTTAAACATAATTCCTCCTTTTTTTCCTTCTAAAATCGGTCACAAATGATTCTCACACTACCAACCACACAACATAAAACTAAAGAAACTTAATTTTGTCCCGAATTATCAGGATCTAGGGCTGTTTAAAACAATTTATTAGTTTTATTAAATCATCATCAAATTTTTATTTTATTATATTTATATTCATGATAAAAAATTAAGTATTTTTATGAGGTGAAAGGTGCTGTTCATTGGTGTTCTAAAATAATGTTAGGTTAACCTAGTTTTTTTTTTAAATAGAAAACCAGAGTTCACTGGTAAAATCTCGATATTAATTTACGTAAATGTCCATCTAATACAGTACACTGAAATTTAATTTATTTGAAGTGGTACCTACAAACACACAAATACGTAAATAGGAATCTTCCACTTTCACCCACCTCTCTCTCGGTTTTAAAGGGACGCGGCCATGAATATACTGTCAGTGTTGTTAAAAGTACTCGGAAAAAGTAATTGGGCTCAATTACAATTACTGTGGTGACAATGTAACTAATAACAAGTAAAATTACTTTACATAGAAGTAATCAGTAAAATTACAATTACAATTACTTTCCGCTACCATTTTAAAACTGACTTACGATTCAATTTTTTTTACACACTGTTACATTAATATACATACATATATTTTTTGTTAAAAAATGATTTCATGTAATGATTAAATTTATTATCTTTAATTAAATGAATAATATTTGAGGACAAACTTGCTTGAATAACATAAAAATACTTCATACAAGTAGCTACCTGTAATAAAAGAAACACTCTTTAAATTTTGGAATTGATCTTACAAAACAATTAAAATCGTGTAAATACAGTAGCTAATGTCAGTAAATGTTGTAAAAAACTGTGTTAATACATATCATTAATATAATTCATTATCTAGTTTGCTTACCGTGATGTCCTTAAATTTGAAGTAGTGCTCCATGCTGATCTGACTATTTTATTTCCCAAACATAACTTACACTTCACAGATATATTCTCTTTGCTCTGCTTCCCAGATAATTCAAAATATTTATCAAGGTAACTAAACGGAAAAATTCTATCTTCATTATTAACGACTTCTTCAGCATTTTAATTTGTCGCAGTATCACTTCGGTTACCTATACCATCCATGATTGCGATGCGTTTGCGAGTAGTGGACACAACACAAGTAAACAAAGTTAAGACAAGAAGGCAAAGATATGTAGAACCTGACAAGCCACTTCTGTGCTTTGTCATTTTTGATCATAGATGTTGTGCATACGATCGTAGCACTACAAGCGTAAAATTATAAACTTTACTAATACAAAAATGTATGTTATTCTTGTTCTTAATTGTATTCATTATACGTTCCGAGAATAAAAGTAAAGGCAAGTAAACATAAAGTATTGATTACCTTAATGTATCGATTACAATCAAAGTTATGTATTCCGATTACAAGTACGAATTACATTTTTTTAAATGTAACTCGTTACAAGTATAAATTACTTGAAAAGTAATCGTTACAAGTAATCCGATTACTTGTAATTTGTTACTTAACAACACTGTATACTGATACACGTAAACCCAAATAGTCACATAAATTAACACTAAAGTTGGTATTTAAACATAAAATTTTACCGAGGTCTCCCAATTCATTTACATTTAGGCGCTACGCATTGTTTAATAGCTAAGAAGACTTTTATTTTTAATGTATGTATTAAACAGGCATATGCAATACACGAAGAATTTTTAACGAGCGCGATTTAAAAAACAAGGACTCCAACCTGACGGTGTAACATTTGTTGAATCGCACCTTTATTTTAAAAAGAACATTTTGTAAGTGGTTACTCAGCACTAAAATGTTTTATGAGGGAAATAATTATATTAAGTAAGTAAAATCACAGATTTTTCACAAGTTATATAATTTAAAGTTATTTGTAATTCAGCTCTGAATGTGAATGACATTCTAATGTTGGTATAGACGGAATTATTAGTACACAATAAGCTCATCGTAGGTCCTACCCAGAGGCAGGCCCCTGGACCACTTTGCGCCGGCTGACATGGTTTCAATTCTTCTCCGGCGGCCTGTACGAGGGCTGTCCGAACTGGAATTGAGAATGAATCATCGCCATTTAGAAAGCGTTTTGTAGGATGAATTTGATTTAGCTAATTAGTAATTTAAAAAATTAATGACAGATTTTCATTTTTATTTTTTATGATGTTTAGCATACCCTATGAAAAATAATATTTTATAAGGTTTATAAGGAAGGTTAAACAATATATGCACATATGTTATTTACGTTTAAGGAAAAAAGATAGAAACTTAATTACATAGCCATATAAGAATAAATTTTCAAAAAATATTGTTAACAATCTGTTAAGCAGACTAACAATTGTTTACATTCGAATTGCTCTAGCACATCACAATAATAAGTAAAGTATGTATCTAGGATCGAGAGTATGTACATAGCTTTGTACTTGAACTCCAACAAGGCCTTAGTCTGCTGCCACTGAAGTGAAATATTAGATAGTTATTACTTTTGTAACTTAGCGTTAATAAATATTAAGTCTGGTCTAATTCACATTTCCAAGGAGTTGTGAGTATGCAAAGTACTTGCTTAGCTTCTCACTTCAGTTACAGGATTTTCCAGAAATTTCACTTAAACAGTTAATAATATTACTTTAAAAACAAAAATAAATTTATTGTAAAAGGAAAAAAAAAAGTACAGATAGAATTCCTACATAATAACCATGTTTCAGTTTAAACGAAAGTGTACCGTATTTGTTTTCTTGGTTATAGTTTATCTAATGTCATGTTCATGCGAAAATTTTGAAACTTCAATATTGTATGCTGAGATCAAGCGATACTTCTTTGTCCTCGTGTAACTCACATGAGAGATACATTTTCATGAGCTCGTGTTCCTTTGAACATCATTCCTTTAAAGTGTCTTTCTCTATTTAAGTACAATCTTATAGTTGTACGTATTTTAGGGTTTACATCTTGAAATATATATTTGCGGACAATGTTTAAAATATGAACAGGTGTGGCAATTACCTTACTGCATGGATTTTACAACCCTTAGCTTCCGCAAGAAGTTATTACTTCCACAATGCTTCCTTAAGTACACCACTGGTCAAATGTGCACCATTTTACTTCAGTTCCTTTGTTGATATCACAGCAAGAAATATTACAATTTTGTAACATGAAACTAGTGATTGCATATTAATGTTACTGATTGACTTATTTTAGAAAATCAATATAAAATTAGTCTTCAAAATTAAATTATTAGTACACATTCAGCCTCTTAGAGTTGGTATAATTTCTTATTCTTAACCATTTTCAAACACATTAATCTACATCACACTCCGTTGCATTGTTTTGGGCTTAAATCCTAGAATGTACAATAAAAAAATTTCAGATATAAATATTTTCAAATTGAAAGATAAAAAAGTAAAACATACGTAGTATATGAACGGCAATGTTGTGTGAAGAATTTGTGTCAAAAAGGCATTCAATTAAGTTTATATATGACATCTGTGATATCTGGTGCGCTTCCCTGCAACTCTTATGTCATTTGGTTTCTGTGACACTGATTACACGGCTGCTGCCGTTATATCCGACCATTACTCTCGTTTACATCCAAATGTATTAAGTTAGATCTGTAATGAGCAAGCAACTCATTGCAATGCTAAAAGAAACGGGTCACCTGCTACAACTATCACATTCACGCATGCATGGAATGTGGTGTCCTGGGTCTGCCCAGGTCTGAATTCTTGTTGCACTGAGGACAGGTCAGAACATTGGCCAAAAGAACACTGGAAAAACTTTTTTTCAACATGATTGTAGTAAATTTGATTCATAAAAGTTTTAAGAATCCTATAGCATGTAATATTGCGACACATTGCCTGGTACATTAATCGTGATTCAAACTTAGGTTTGCTCACTAAGACAAGCTAACTACAAGATTGCCGAAGGCTTGAATTTGGCTTGATATTTGCACCTAGGCATTGCTGTGGGCTTGCTCTAGAAGGCTTGCTGCTAGGTCGACGCTCGGAGACTAGTTGAAGTGAATCAAACTTGCTGCAAGTCAGCATATTTGCCATTAAAAGTTTTGACGGTTTGGCAATGCATGTCTGAATCATACATTTTTTATATTCAGAATTCACTTCTAAACATTTTGCACAGAAATACAAACTAAATTTACAAATATTTAAAATAAGTTAAATAAATCCCATTATAATTCATATCTTGACAAATGTGAACTACTTAAAACTGTATCAAAGACAAAAATGTTTTGAAGTATGGTTTAAAATAGTAGCTCTATTTCCCTTTATAAATTGAATAAAGGATGTAAATATGCTTTTCTTTTACCAGCTATATTTTATGCATGACTCTGTCATGTATGGCAAACCTGATAGTTAACTTCTGCCTAATTTTGAGAGACAGAACACAACATGATTACAGAAAATTATAACCAGTTCCCTGCATGATGGCCCGACATGAAAACATAGAGCAGTTCCTGCCACATAATCGTGCAGATTCTGCAAGTGTATTATTACATGGATTTTTCTAGTGCGCGAATAGGTGCAAATTCTGCATGCTAGATTGTCCTTGTGGGGCTTTAGTATCGTTAGTCAAATTATTAATAAACTAGGTTCGCTGTGACGGATTCATGCTGTGCTTTCTGTTCCTGTTCCAGGTACGTTGAAGAACACGTGGGGACGCACTCTACTCCAGATACATCCTAGCTCCGAGAAAAAAATATATCTAAGGAAATTGTTCCTAGTCTCAGGCCATTGTTAAATTATTGTTTACGTCTTTTATCAATATTTTTAGCAGACTTGTTTTAGTAAATTTATATTTATTTCTAACTTTCAATATGTAAACTATTCAATTCGTATTTATTTCAAATAAATTATTGTTTACGTCTATTTTAAATTTTGTAATAGACTTTTTTTAGTAAAATTATATTTATTATTTCTAACTTTATAGAGGATAGCTCTTCAGCACTGATTTATTTCACTTTCAAAACTTTTTTTTATGAGAGTGAGTGACTGTGGGGAAAGAAGCAGAAACAATACATTTAAAAACTAAAGGTTTAGTTACTTGACAACATGATGGCTTTCAACGGCATCTGTTGAGGAGACCACAGTCTCATGCGGAAGGATATGTGAGCTGCGTGGGGATGATAAAAATGAGCAAGCTTCCAACTACTAGAAAACGCCCAGAAACTCTCACAAAGTCTTACTTTTTCAGTTAGCAATGCGGTTCACATGCGTGGAATTTAAATGGATTTGTTAAGTTCGAAGGCCAGACAGTGACTAAGTATATAACTATAAAATATATGTTATTCAAACTGCTGCAATCTCCCACCGCCACACAAACAGAAGAGGTAATGCCTATGCACATGTGTTTTAAACTAATTATGTGAAAGGTATAAAGAGAACAGTAAACGTAAAAATTAAGGCTCGTGTTTTGGTTGTACATACCTATTTATATATTTACATAATGTATATAAACATATATATATACCCTAGAAGTATTTTTTTTACAAACTATGTTGAAATTCATATAAATTGTACATGAAAACAACTTAGGGCCCTACAAATAGAATATTTAGGTCGAATTTTCTTTAATGCTATCAATACAAGGCGTTCTAAATAGTTATATATTTCATGTTAGGTGTTAACCCTCATTATATGCCGAAAGAGAGGTAGCAATTATTGCTCCCAAACTTGCGTGCTCTCAAAATTAAATTAATATAAACTCGTGTGAGAAATTAAAATTTTACTAAAGATAAAGAAACTTCCACGAAAAGAGAATAAATTAGCAAAAATCTTAAATTTTTCAAAATCTTTATGAAGGAATGTCTTCTGGGCAACATAAATAAAATGTATCTGAATTACTGCATTATTTTTCAATTAAATTTACAAAAAATTATATCCCTAGCAGAGTAAATAAGTCAGATAATAAATGACATGGTCCTATGGGGCCACGAGAAAAATATTTTACGAAATAATCTACAATCAAAATATAAAAAAAAAAATATTAAATTATAATGGTGAAGTTACATTAAATAATTATGCAAATACTTACCTTACATAAAAATTTTAATAGTAAAATTGCTTTTTAAAGGTTCAAACGAATAAATAGTTGAAGCTGCCTAAAATTGAAGCTCTAAAAAATAATCACTCAAAAAACCAATACCTTTTTCAAATATAATTCATTAAAATATTAGAAAAGTCCATAATGTAACTGTAAAAACATAAGTATGATTTGTAAGTTAAACAAATTTCGATAATAATAACAACTAATTTAAATTACCATTAAAGATTTTATTTTTATCATTGGCATGAACACATGCCACATAATAATGTAATTTGTGATATTCTTAAGCTGCAAGACGCAACCGAACTGAATTGGTAGTTTAATTTGGAGCGAATATAATGAAAATAAAAGTGAGTGACAGTTTCCAATAGTCATTGGAGGAAACTGAATAAACGCATAGGAGCACTTGCAGCCCACCAACGACCCTGTGACTTCCCGGTTATGAAGAAACCACGCTGCTTCAAGATACTCAAGCAAGCAAGCACCTGACTCGGCCGGCCGTCCACTGCAGCCGAATTGAACCGAAAAGTATTCGACCGTCTGCGGCTGTACACGGCCGAAAGATCCAATAACAAGAGAAGGAATTGGAACGCATCCACTACACACTCCCTATTCGGCCGTTTACGGTCAGATCCAATGTAGATGGGATTTTCCGGTCCCATTCAGCCGAACAGTACAACGATCCTTTAATAATTAAAATTTATAGTCATCTAACTTGTGCAAAATATATAGTAATCATTTTAATGAATTTCAACAAGTTGGGCAGTATTTTAATAAAATTACTTTTTAAAATTAGGCCAATCCGTGGTTTGGTATTTTTTTAAGTAGGTATTTTTCGTTTTTATCAGACACGTTTCATTATATAGTTTAATCTTTTACTCTTCAAATAGAATGATTCGATAGTCTAGTAGCTACTCCGGCATAGAATTCTAGCAGAGAGTGCGGAACTACGTGTGAGTTGCATTCAGAAATTTATTGATTGATATTGAATACTAGTCCATATAATTAAAAACATTTATTTATTGTGAATATTGGTGATAGAAAATATGTTTATAAACTTTTTTAAGTGTATTTATATAAGTGAGGTTCTATCCTCTACGTATAATGTTTACATTATTAACTATAAATAATTACATCGCTATTTAAAACTAATTAAAATCAATAAATGAATCAACATTTAGCAATTTTTATTTGAATTTGATTTTACTTTTTATTTATCTCGATTAATTGTCTACATTTCCAATTCATTTTACACAGATTTACAATAACAATTCACGCGGAGTATTTATTTAGTTACATTTTTACTGTAAATTTCAAATTATTTCAGTTTCTTTAATATTTTTAATAAAAAATAAGTATAACTTCTAACGCGCATACATGAGTTCACACACAATTATTATTGTTTAATTAGCTCGCAGCACGAGGATGTACAACTGGTAACTGAGGCTGAAGTCGGCTTCAATGGTTGCTCGTTCGGCTTCTCTGCTGGTCGTCTGTTTATTCGGCCGAGCACGGCCGGATGAATGTCTGGCAGGCCTTGTGCCTTGGACCAATGGGTCGGACTCCCGACGGAGTCAATTCCGGGTATTTTTCGCAACAAACACTGTTGGTCGTGAACAAGACATGGTGTAAAACGTCCGTGTTTCGCAACCAGGCCAGGGAAGAAACATAAGATGCACAGATGTGCAGTTACACACCCAAATCTTTCATTTTACAAATTACACTTATATATCTAATGTTCGCAAATTGCGGGGAATAAATTTAATGGGCGGCAGAAAATGCCAATACAAGCAATCTTTGTCACTGAACATTATCCGGGAACGGAAACCCTGCAAAGTTACAGGCGCGAACAGAAGCGGTCTTCAGGGGACGACTCCACTGGCTGAGGGAACGAGCGATCGCAGCGCCGTGGCGTTCAAGCGCTACGCGGGAAGCTGGCGAAGATCCGGGCTCGAGACATTGAGAGTTAGTCACACGCAGTATGCCAGTTTCAGGCAGTCGCCGGATAAGCCGTGCAAAGGTCTCCCTATTCGGTACACGTCCGTTATGAGAGCGACCTTGGTAAATACGCACTGCTAATGCTGTTTTTTTAATCTGGCCATACACCGTTAGCATATCGGCCATTTTGGTAAATGAAATGTCTACCATGTTATTGCTGTTTGTCAAATTTGTAATTGCAACACCGTTTTCACTAACAGTCAACATTGCGCTAGTTGCCCAATGCTAAAAGTGTAAACGTACAGCTATCCACTGTGCTGTGCACCAGACTGCTGGCTGCTAAACCTAAACGTCTGATCCCAGCTCGTTACCTGCTACCTCCGGAGGTTTAAACGTTACTGCGCTGTGTTCGCGCGTCCTCTCAGCCCATAGAGTTGTCCCCTTAAGACCGCTATTGTTCACTCCTGTAACTTTGCAGGGTTTTGTTTCTGGACAAGCTCCTTGACAAAAGTTACTTGTTTTGACATTTCCTGCCATTCATTAAATTTATGCTCCGTAATTTGTGAGCAGACTGTGTATGTGTCTACATATATCTGTACCTCGGAGACATAAGACACTATGAACATATTTAGAAGAAGAAAAAACCTTTTTAACCGTAAACTTGTTCACCATTTGACATTATTTCTAGTGGCATACAATATTAAGATATACGACATGCAAAAATTCACATATTTTGGATAGAATATAGTTAAGTAATTGAGACACTATTTAAACTTCTTTAAACTGGTCTCATGAAAACTATGGTTTTAGTGACACAGTGACTTATGCGCCCAAGGTACATAAATAAATATTTATAATTATATGTGTGTAAGTGTAGGTGTGTGTGCGTGTGTGGGTTGGTCCGTGTGTACTATTTTTTTTGCAGGTCCAGGTGATCATCATTAAAGTTAAAGGTTGGTTGGGTTGGGTAAGCCTCATTATTACCGTAAAATCATTTCTATCTTCCCAGAAGTCAAATTTAGAAGTCGCACAACGGATATAATTCGGGCGGGCAACAGAGGATGTCCACATCTTGGTCTCCCTAGGGCAAGGCCACTATGTCGAGTCAAGTAAATAAAATCCAAGCAAATCTTGGCAGGTTAACCAAATGGAGAAATGAATGCTTTGCTATAATCATGACTGTACACGCTTGCCTGAGTGTTTTTCTTATCTCGGAGAGTCTCGGTCGAGTGACAGTAGCCCAGAGACACAATGGCGTCTCGGGCCGCTGTTCAGCTGGAAGAGCGGTATTTCAAGAGACAAAAGTAAGTTTAAGGCTTTGAATATTCTAAGTAAATACTAGTAACTTTTAAGTAAGTGTCAGGCGTTGAATATGAACTGTAATTTCTAGTGCAAATTACTGCTCCCAAACCCTTAGATAGGTCACGGCCAGTCTCTTAATTTCAGTGAGCTGATGAGTCGGCGTCTGAAGGACTGTTGTTCTGCATCACGGAGATGTGGGGCCGCGGGTACCAGCATCACCGTTGCTCTTATGGCTCGGGCTCATACGTCCAGTGGCTAGAGTATCTGGCTGGTGACCAAGGCGCCCGGGGATTTCTGTAACCTACTCCCTGGGTTCAGGACTTAGTGTTTGTGATGTCCATTTCACCTCCATCCCGCGGAAGACACTGGGAAACCACTACTGAAACATCCTGCTTTGTCAAGCAATGGGACGTCACGTACCATTTTCCATTAGATCTTTTGTTTTTGTTCTTAAGTCACATATTTCTCACAAAATATTTACTAAACGTTATTTTCGATTTGTAAAAGATCACGCAAACCATGATAATTATGAACAACTAGCTGACCCAGCGAACTTCGTGCCGCCTAACAGTCAATGAATGTCGGGTTAACTTTTAGCTAAAATTAACGTAGGATTTTATTAATGTAATAAAATGAATACTAAAAATTCAATAAAAGTACTAATATCTAGTATTTCAATAGCGTGTCAGCAAAAGGTTTGCTTTAATGAAGCATTTTGCTGCATGGGTTGCACTCGGGTTGATTTTCTTCAGTGAAGCACTTTGTGATATACAAAATTTTTCGTTTTGTCATCAGGCGCAAGAACAAATAAAGCGGCTGGTTTTCCGACACGTGAACATGCCACGTACCATGTGAAAAACATGCCAGACAGTAAAATCATTGCGTCTCCAAAACATCTCGAGTCATTCCGCAGATCTTTCAATGTTCGGTCAAGTGCTTCCAATGCGCGTTTGTACGCCATTGTGCATTCGTTACAGATGATGATTTTAGATACTACTAAAACTTTGGTCATTGCGGAGTGTTTCGCAATGTTACATGTCAGTTGTTCAGTAGTTTGAAGGTTTAACGACAATTTTAACGCTGAATGAGCCGTACGGCATCCTTCTAACAATGTGGCCGCTATTACAGAAAAAGCATCTCGCACGAACAATGGTCAAAATCAAGGCAATGAGGAATGTCTTCCCAGTTCCACCGGGGACATCCAGGAAAAATAAGCACCATTGCCGTCATAAATTGCCTTCATTAATGTATCATACACTTTCTTCTGTTAGGGGTTCAACGGGGGTACATTTGTTTGAACTGATTGGTCTAATTAATGTCGATCATGTTCACATTCACTTTCCAACTCTCGATTAAATGCGTCATTCATTCCACGATCTGGCGCTGGCATTCCGAACATGAATAACAAACTGCCGCACATGAGGTAACACATGTCTTTGATCAAGAGCAAAGCCTGGTTATGCAACTCCTCATTCGCCTCATTTCTTGAATTTACAAGAATTCGATGCAAAATATCATCTGACATATTATCCTTGTATTTGTTCCTCAGGTCACGTGGATTCTATGTGAAGCATGTCAAAATGATGATAGCAAATAATGTGCGTATCTGACATAGAGATGCTGTAATAATTGCTTTAGCGATTGTTGTGACCCAATGAGTATAGTTTTCAATCAAATTGAGCTCTTGACATGCAGCACGAAATGTTGTGCATACTATACCATTCACAGTTCGTAGTGATTAAAATGACGTTGGCCTACGAACATTCACCAGCAACGACCGAAAATAGAAGCATTCATCATTCTTCGGATGAACTGTGTAAATACGACCAAGAGCATCAGTATAACGCACACCCGAATGAACAGGAATCACATCGCCTTGCTTCCGACGTTGAAATTTCTTCGATGAAGCGTTCCAATTGTAATAACGTGGCATCTTCGAGTAGAGCAAAGTTCGTGCAAACGGATCGCTTTGGCAAATCGCAAAGAAACTGGTCAATGTTGTCGCTGGAGGTGATTCAGCATGTTGAGCAAAATTCTACGTGGTGAAATAAACTCGTTGACCATTCTCCAGATGCACCGCCAAATGTTCAACAGTGGGATGGCGTTTGTGAATAGAGAATGAAAATCTACGCCAAATCGCCTCATTGCAGTTTACATATCGACCAACTTGATAGCGCGTAATTTCATCGTTGGTATTGGATGTTAGGTTGCCAAAAACCGCCATAACGCTGCCTTTCATTATGCATTTGATGAACTTCACCGAATTGCAATACTCAACGTTGCAATGTGTCTTGAATGTTTTGGAAAGAAGTGGCGAATATGGAATAATCCAACTGTTGTCGACCATGAAATTAATTCCTTTTACTTTCATTAAATTTCAAGAAATTTAATTAATTTTAATGATAAAAGTAAACAATAAACCACAAAATGGGTAAAAACAATTGTCCCGAACATGGCGACAACAAACGGTTTAGAGCTTTAGTTTTTTATACTCTCTCTACTTTATTTGTTAGAATAGCTTCGCGGCAATTGCTTAGCGGACATAGAGAAATAACACAGTTTGTACGTCTGTAACTTTGTATGTCTATGGCCAACCTGCGTGTCATGAGCTGTCAATTGCGGAATATGGCGGAGTTCCAAACCTAATTTATTTAAAAATTATTTCTTTTTTAATTTTATCAATATTTTTAATAGTTATTCTGCTATTCAGGGCGTAGATGAATTCAAAAAATCATAAAACATTAAAATCGGTCCAGCCGTTCTTGAGTTATAAATGGTTTAACTAACCCAACTTCGTTTTATATATATATATATATAGTTTTTCCTCTGAAACAGAATAAAAAGTATCCTATGTCCGTCTCCTGGTTCTAAGCTACCTCCCTACCAATTTTCAGCCAAATCGGTTCAGCCGTTCTTGAGATATAAATAGTGTAACATTTTACGCTAGGTTGTAATATTGAGTAAATAAGAGTTAAAAAATTTTAGAATAAATAAAACATAAAATTCAATAGCCCTATCATGATGTTAACAGGAAAAGCCTTTTAAATTGCAGTGTGGTGGGTACGAGACGCACCACCTTACAAACTTGCGCACGAAGACACCAAACTAAATTGAAATGATTAAATTGAAATGAATAAATTGAAATGATTAAATTGAATGATTCCAGCTAGATGGAACACGCAGAAGCTTCTGAGGTTGAGTTGAATCAGATCATAGGCACATTTAACACAATTATTATATTTATTTCTTTAAATAAGGTAAGTAGAGTGACTTTAACGTCTTTTTAATGGAAATATCAAACAAACAGCAGGTACATAAGTGATATGAAACGCGTAATGTGAACTCCAAGTATTTCAGTAGTATCCATGTGTAAGTACACAATTACGCTTGCTAGCTTTGATACTCCAAAAATTATATACATAGTTTCCTAGGTAAATTACAAGCACACGCAGGTGCTGAAAAATATAAAATGGCTCAGTAAAACAAGGTAAATTAGTACAGAAAAAAATACAGAAAGGCCTTTCATTAAACACAACGTCATGGGTCTGCGCAATTACACATGCCTGGTCGGTTGGGCTTCGGCGTATGAGACGGTGATACAAGAGCAAACTAGAAAAATTACGATAGGACAACGTCTCATACTTGCAAGACGACGAACAACAGGGATAGTACAGGGGCGCTAGCAAGTTTAACTTGGCACGTTGCTAAAAGAAATCAAAAACAGAGATATTATTTAAACATGGCTAAATTCAACAAGAAAAACGCCAAGCCACGGTAATAGGCAATCCCGCGGGGCCACATTGCAAAACTAATATCAGCAACGTTTATAATCGGCAAGGTATTGGGTTGTTTCCAACGTAAGGAGTAGTATAGGATAGTCGGAACTGGGACAAGATGCAGCATGTGGAGCCGAGAGCCGAGCCACATATCTGATTCTGACGTCACGGCGGCCATCTTGGATTGTTGTGACCTTGAACTTTGACCTTGACCTTGAAATTAGACCCTCAAAAATCGTTAAAATTTGCCAAAATTGGGCAAAAATTGCCCAAAATTCCTCAAAAATCGCCAAAATGTACATTTCTTAGGAAAAAAATTCCACCAAAATTCTCAAAAAATTCCACAAACCAAAAATTAGGATTTCGAAAATCCTCAAAAGCTGTTTTGTCTTAGAAAGAATCCCAAATGCCTAAAAGCGGCTTAAAACTCCTGAGAGCTAGCCGCTTTTAAGCCGCCGACCTTGAAAATAAGGATGTCATGGAAGCCATTTTGAATTATAACGTCACCGTTGCAATTTCCGTTACAGCCGCATTCTTTAAAATCTTTATTTATTATCCGATTTTAATGAAAAAAAATTTAAAATTTATAAAAAAAAATCAATTAATAAAATTTTAATAAAAATTTAAAAAACAAACATTGACGACACGGAGCTCGGAGTCCTCGGTTCGAACCCGATGAGGGCAGAAAAATAAAAATGGGACCAATCCTTCCCCCGTGGTGGGTGCTGACAGACTGACTCCCGCCACTTTTTGTCATTCATATATATCATCAGGAAGTATTATGTCATGTTCGCCATCTTGAAATTTGGACGCCATCTTGAAAATCTTTATTTATTATCCGATTTTAATGAAAAAAGTTCCAAAAATTCATTAAAAAATTAACTTATTTGATTTCTGTTTGATTAGATCGATTTACGTCCTTGGTTCGATTCCCGACGAGAGTAAACGGTCGATCCTTCCTCCATGAAAGCTACCTAGACTTATCTACCACCAACAATACCAAGGTACATATACTATCAGCTGGTATGACGACATGTCCACCATCTTGTCTTCATCCGCTGGAGACCACCGTCATGTTTTCGTCTGCTAGAGTGTGCCGATACCACGTAAGTGTAATTATCTGGTCACCATACCTTTGTCCTCAACTGTTGACATTGAACCTTGACCTTGAACTTTGACCTTGACCATGAACTTTGACCTTGACCTTTGACCTTAAAATTTGACTTTGTTCTTGAAATTTGACTTTGTTCTTGAAATTTGACTTTGTCCTTGTCGACAATCACGGATCCGACATTTTATGTTCAGTAAATGCTACCAGGAACTACCACCTGCTGGAGTACACCATCATGTGTGTGTACTCGTATTATAGAGAACATTTCCATCTGGATAATTTTATTCTAACCCGCTACAGTGCAGTAATCATTTATTACCGAGGTGCCCCCCGCAATCTTGAAATTCAGCCGCCATCTTCAAATCATGTAATAATGTAGCTAGAAAAGCGGGAAAAAATCCAAAATTCATCAAAAAAATCACTCATTAACTTACATATCGATTCGATCCGCTCCAGTCCTTGGTTCGATACTCGATCGATGCAATAATGTTTAATTTTATGAAAAAAATAATAATTTCAATAAACCGCATTCAGCATTCTTAAAGAGACTTTAAATCCTCTACTACCATCATCCTATCAGACATGAAGACCACCATACTGGAAATTCGTAATTGTAATGCTAGAGATTCGGGAAAAAGTTCAAAATTCATTAAATAAATTTGTAATCTATATACTGATTGATTAGCTCGACTAAGTTCCTTTGTCCGATCCCTGGCCGATACAAAACAACTTTAATTTTAAAAAAGTACCAGAAAAGTGTAAGGTTCGAGAAATAAAACACCACAAAGTCTTTTATAAACATAATATTTATTACCTAATTTCTATCCTACTACAGAATCACTTGCGAAAGCCAGCAATCTTATAAACATTTAGCCCTGCATAGACGTGCAACGAATACTTCTTAGTTCCAAACGGCCTCCAAATGGCTCCAACAGCTCCAAATGGCTCCAAATGCTTAAAACGGCCTCCAAATGCTTGAAAGCTCCAAATGTCTCCAGCAGCTCCAAATGCTCCAAATGGCTCCAACAGCTCCAAATGCTCCAAATGGCTCAACAGCTCCAAATGGCTCCAAATGCTCCAAACGGCCTCCAAATAACTCCAAAAGCTCAAAATGGCTCCAAATGCTTCAAACGGCCTCCAAATGCCTGACAGCTCCAAATGTCTCCAGCAGCTCCAAATACTCCAAATGGCTCCAACAGCTCCAAATGCTACAACAGCCTCCAAATGCTCCAAAAGGCTCCAAATGCTTCAAAAGGCTCCAAATGCTCCAACAGCTCCAAATGGCTCCAACAGCTCCAACATCTCCAAAAAAAGGCTCCAATGCTCCAACAGCCTCCAAATGCTTAACACAGCTCCAAATGCTTCAAAAGGCTCCAAATGCTCCAACAGCCTCCAAATGCTCCAACAGCCTCCAAATGCTTAAGACAGCTCCAAATGCTCCAAATGGCTCCAACAGCTCCAAATGCTTCAAAATGCTCCAAAAGCTACAACAGCCTCCAAATGCTCCAAAGGCTCCAAATGCTCCAAATGGCTCCAACAGCTCCAAAACGCTCCAAATGCTTCAAAAGGCTCCAATTGCTCCAACAGCTCCATCTTCAATTGGTTCCAACTGATTCCAATTACTTTTCTTATCGAACTTGGCATGATTACTAACATGTCTTTATTAGTATACATTCTGACTGGCAGTGGTAACGTATTTTGCACCTTTAAGTTATAAGTATTATTTAGAAATCAGATTTCGATAAATGGTAGATACCATTTGGAAAGAAAATATATTAATTTATCTTCAAGTTTATACACATACATTTAATTTAAGCCATTATTGTATGTAGCCAGCTTCCCTCAGTTCTTTGAGTATGAAGGATATTTCTTTAATGTTCGAATAGTTTCCTGCACAAAGCAATCCATGTAGTAGTCGTAGCCTGTCAACCAATATGTTAGGATCTTCCAATGAGGTATAATCAATATCTTCTGCTGCGTTCATCATCCTTGCATGTTTATAATAAATATTATTATCTCTGGTATATATCGTTTAAACACCAACTACAAGGTCATTTTCCTCATCGGGCCAGTGATTATCACAAGCTTGATCAGGATAATTTATTTTATTACGACGTTTCCATCGTTTTGGTCTCAAGTTTACCATCACAGTCTTCGCTCTTGCATGCCTTTGGTGCTTCAACACGGTACTCAATCATGTCAGCCTAGATGTGTCAGCACAGTCTTCGTTCACGCCAGCTTCTGATGTGTCACCACAGTCTTCAAACATGTCAGCATCACAATCTTGATCAGGATAATTTATTTCATTACGTCGTTTCCATCGTTTTGGTCTCAGACCGCCATCACAGTCTTCGATCTTGCCTGCTTTAGGTGCTTCAGTACAGTACTCAATCATGTCAGCCTCAGATGTGTCACCACAATCTTCAATCATGCCAGCTTCAGATGATTCATCAAAGTCTTCGACCTTGTAAGCTTCAGGTGGTTCTCCATCTTTCACATTTTCATGGAGACGACTAGATATTGGAGTAAATATTTTTCATTTCTAATGTGGTTACAACTTCCTTCGTTGGTTTTAAATTTTAAATTATTATCTTGATCTAGATCAGTAATTTTAGCATTAGCTTTTTCGCCTTCGTTCCTCTTCCGCGATGTTGTAGCCCAGTCTTCGTTATCTTTATTCATCTTAATTGTATAGGTCTTGTAATGTCTATCCAAGTAATATCTTCTACCAAAGGATTTCTGACACTGACTGCAATGAAATGGTTTTTGACAAGGACCCAAATTACACTCGCTTCTCTCATGTCGTTTAGCATTCTTTCTCAAGGTAAACACCTTGCTACAGTATCTACAGTGATGACGTTTTGATACAGCAACAAGTCCCGAATCAGGATTCATATTAGTTACTGAGACTAATGCCAGACGCAGACTAAGAGTTTTAAATTAGATATATTACTTAAATATAATTTTTTAATTATTTCATCAGCAAGAATTAATTTATCTCATTCAAATGTACTTGTTGCAGGTAGTTCTGCTTTTCAACAACAGATGTCGCCACATGTTACTTGCAGGTAAATAATATTTAGTTCTTTTATGCGGGATGCGGGATGCTCACTAATGATCGCAAAAGAAGGATGGCTTCGCTAGACTCCAAGGAGAAGGAAGTTCGTCCTTCCTGTTAGTGCTTCTTAGATTTCTCAGAGATTATTATTATTTGACTGAGTAATGATATTTTTTTTTAATTTCCACCTGATAAAAATATTACAAGTGTTGATTAAGGAGCAGAAATTCACTAATTACATGTAACCTTGAAAAAAAATGACACGCCTCATTAAGTAAAAAAATCCTTCATGCAGAGATCAATTTCTCATCTGTAACCAGAAGCACTCGGGGAAAACCATAAGATGTCGAGTCAGGAATAATTAGAAGCACTCGGAGGAAACCATCAGATGTCTAGTCGCGAATAATCAGAAGCACTCTGAGAAAACCAATCAAAAAATTGTCAGGAATAATCAGAAGCACTCGGAGAAAAACCATCAAAATATTGTCAAGAATAATATGGAGCACACGGAGAAACCACCAAAAGTTTTCTTAGATATCATAAAATTACAAAAAAAATAATAATAATAAATTTAAAATAAAAACTAAAAATACAAAAACAAAATCGGATAGCTTGTGAACATCTCCTTTTAGTGCAAAGTTAGAGTTCCAGTACAAGCCCGATTTTGTTTTTGTATTTTTTTTTTTTTTGTAATTTTATATCTAAAAAAACTTTTGGTGGTTTTCTCCGTGTGCTCCATATTATTCTTGACAATATTTTGATGGTTTTTCTCCGAGTGCTTCTGATTATTCCTGACAATATTTTGATGGTTTTTCTCCGAGTGCTTCTGATTATTCCTGACTAGACATCTGATGGTTTTCTCCGAGTGCTTCTAATTATTCCTGACTCGACATCTTATGGTTTTCTCCGAGTGCTTCTGGTTACAGATGAGAAATTGATCTCTGCATGAAGGATTTTTTTACTTAATGAGGCATGTCATTTTTTTTTTCAAGGTTACATGTAATTAGTGAATTTCTGCTACTTAATCAACACTTGTAATATTTTTATCAGGTGGAAATTAAAAAAAATATATCATTACTCAGTCAAATAATAATAATCCCTGAAAAATCTAAGAAACACTAACAGGAAGGACGAACTTCCTTCTCCTTGGAGTCTAGCGAAACCATCCTTATTTTGCGATCATTAGTGAGCATCCCGCATCCCGCATAAAAGAACTAAATAGTATTTACCTGCAAGTAACATGTGGCGACATCTGTTGTTGAAAAGCAGAACTACCTGCAACAAGTACCTTTAAATGAGATAAATTAATTCTCACTGATGAAATAATTTAAAAATTATATTTAAGTAATATATCTAATTTAAAACTCTTAGTTTGCGTCTGGCATTAGTCTTAGTAACTAATATGAATCCTGATTCGGGACTTGTTGCTGTATCAAAACGTCATCACTGTAGATACTGTAGCAAGGTGTTTACCTGGAGAAAGAATGCTAAACGACATGACAGAAGCGAGTGTAATTTGGGTCCTTGTCAAAAACCATTTCATTGCAGTCAGTGTCAGAAATCCTTTGGTATAAGATATTACTTGGATAGACATTACAAGACCTGTACAATTAAGATGAATAAAGATAACAAAGACTGGGCTACAACATCGCGGAAGAGGAACGAAGGCGAAAAAGCTAATGCTAAAATTACTGATCTAGATCAAGATAATAATTTAAAATTTAAAACCAACGAAGGAAGTTGTAACCACATCAGAAATGAAAAGATATTTACTCCAATATCTAGTCATCTCCATGATAATGTGAAAGATGGAGAACCACCTGAAGCTTACAAGGTCGAAGACTTTGATGAATCATCTGAAGCTGGCATGATTGAAGATTGTGGTGACACATCTGAGGCTGACATGATTGAGTACTGTACTGAAGCACCTAAATCAGGCAAGATCGAAGACTGTGATGGCGGTCTGAGACCAAAACGATGGAAACGACGTAATAAAATAAATTATCCTGATAAAGTTTGTGATGCTGACATGATTGAAGACTGTGGTGACACATCAGAAGCTGGCGTGAACGAAGACTGTGATGACACATCTAAGGCTGACATGATTGAGTACTGTGCTGAAGCACCAAAGGCATGCAAGAGCGAAGACTGTGATGGTGACTTGAGACCAAAACGATGGAAACGTCGTAATAAAATAAATTATCCTGATCAAGCTTGTGATAATCACTGGCCCGATGACGAAAATGACCTTGTAGTTGGTGTTTA
Source organism: Bacillus rossius redtenbacheri (assembly GCF_032445375.1). Taxonomy (NCBI): domain Eukaryota; kingdom Metazoa; phylum Arthropoda; class Insecta; order Phasmatodea; family Bacillidae; genus Bacillus; species Bacillus rossius. Next base: position 177,407,703 of record NC_086330.1, read on the forward strand.
AACGATAGATACCAGAAATAATAATATTTATTATAAACATGCAAGGATGATGAACGCAGCTAAGATATTGATTATACCTCATTGGAAGATCCTAACATATTGGTTGACAGGCTACGACTACTACATGGATTGCTTTGTGCAGGAAACTATTCGAACATTAAAGAAATATCCTTCATACTCAAAGAACTGAGGGAAGCTGGCTACATACAATAATGGCTTAAATTAAATGTATGTGTATAAACTTGAAGATAAATTAATATATTTTCTTTCCAAATGGTATCTACCATTTATCGAAATCTGATTTCTAAATAAAACTTATAACTTAAAGGTGCAAAATACGTTACCACTGCCAGTCAAAATGTATACTAATAAAGACATGTTAGTAATCATGCCAAGTTCGATAAGAAAAGTAATTGGAATCAGTTAGAACCAATTGAAGATGGAGCTGTTGGAGCAATTGGAGCCTTTTGAAGCATTTGGAGCCTTTTAGAGCTGTTGGAGCCATTTGGAGCATTTGGAGCCTTTGGAGCATTTGGAGGCTGTTGGAGCATTTGGAGCCTTTTGAAGCATTTGGAGCTGTGTTAAGCATTTGGAGTCTTTTTTGGAGCTGTTGGAGCATTTGGAGGCTGTTGTAGCATTTGGAGCCTTTTGAAGCATTTGGAGCTGTGTTAAGCATTTGGAGCCTTTTTTGGAGCTATTGGAGCTGTTGGAGCCATTTTGAGCCGTTTGAAGCATTTGCAGCCTTTTGGAGACTTTGGAGGCTGTTGTAGGATTTGGAGCCTTTTGTAGCATTTGGAGCTGTTGGAGCCATTTGGAGCATTTGGAGCTGCTGGAGACATTTGGAGCTGTCAAGCATTTGGAGGCCGTGTGAAGCATTTGTAGCCATTTGGAGCTGTTGGAGCCATTTGGAGGCCATTTGGAGCTAAGAAGTAGTCGTTGCACGTCTATGCAGGGCTAAATGTTTATAAGATTTCTGGCTTTCGCAAGTGATTCTGTAGTAGGATAGAAATTAGGTAATAAATATTATGTTTGTAAAAGACTTTGTGGTGTTTTATTTCTCGAACCTTACACTTTTCTGGTACTTTTTTAAAATTAAAGTTGTTTTGTATCGGCCAGGGATCGAACAAAGGAACTTAGTCGAGCTAATCAATCAGTATATAGATTACAAATTTATTTAATGAATTTTGAACTTTTTCCCGAATCTCTAGCATTACAATTACGAATTTCCAATATGGTAGTCTTGATGTCTGATAGGATGATGGTAGTAGAGGATTTAAAGTCTCTTTAAGAATGTTAAATGCGGTTTATTGAAATTATTTTTTTTTTCATAAAATTAAACATTATTGCATCGATCGAGTATCGAACCAAGGACTGGAGCGGATCGAATCGATATGTAAGTTAATAAGTGATTTTATTTGATGAATTTTGGATTTTTTCCCGCTTTTCTAGCTACATTATTACATGATTTGAAGATGGCGGCTGAATTTCAAGATAGCGTGGGGCACCTCGGTAATAAATGATTACTGCACTGTAGCGGGCTAGAATAAAATTATCCAGATGGAAATGTACTCTATAATACGAGTACACACACAAGATGGTGTACTCCAGCAGGTGGTAGCTCCTGTTAGCATTTACTGAACATAAAATGTCGGATCCGTGATGGTCGACAAGGACTAAGTCAAATTTAAAGGACAAAGTCAAATTTCAAGGTCAAGGTCAAATTTCAAGGTCAAGGTCAAATTTAAAGGTCAAGGTTCAAGGTCAAAGTTCAAGATCAAGGTTCAATGTCAACAGTTGAGGACAAAGGTATGGTGTCCAGATAATTATACTAACGTGGTATCGGCACACTCTAGCAGACGAAAACATGACGGTGGTCTCCAGCGGATGAAGACAAGATGGTGGACATGTCGTCATACCAGCTGATGGTATATGTACCTTGGTATTGTTGGTGGTAGATCAGTCTAGGTAGCTTTCATGGAGGAAGGATCGACCATTTACTCTCGTCGGAAATCGAACCAAGGACATAAATCGATCTAATCAAACAGAATTCAAATAAGTTAAATTTATAATGAATTTTTGGAATTTTTTCATTAAAATCGGATAATAAATAAAGATTTTCAAAATGGCGTCCAAATTTCAAGATGGCGAACATGACATAATACTTCCTGATGATAGGTATATATGAATGACAAAAAGTGGTGGGAGTCAGTCTGTCAGCACCCACCACGGGGGAAGGATTGGTCCCATTTTTATTATTCTTCCCTCGTCGGGTTCGAACCGAGGACTCCAAGCTCCGTGTCGTTAATGTTTGTTTTTTAAATTTTTATTAAAATTTTATTAATTGATTTTTTTTATAAATTTTAAAAAATTTTCATTAAAATCGAATAATAAATAAAGATTTTAAAGATGGCGGCCGTAACGGAAATTGCAACGGTGACGTCATAATTCAAAATGGCTGCCATGACATCCTTATTTTCAAGGTCGGCGGCATAAAAGCGGCTAGCTCTTAGGAGTTTTAAACCGCTTTTAGGCATTTGGGATTCTTTCTAAGACAAAACAGCTTTTGAGGATTTTCGAAATCTTAATTTTTGGTTTGTAGAATTTTTTGAGAATTTTTGGCGTAATTTTTTTCCTAAAAAATGTAATTTTTGGCAATTTTTGAGGAATTTTGGGCAATTTTTGCCCAATTTTGGCTGATTTTGACGATTTTTGAGGGTCTAATTTCAAGGTCAAGGTCAAAGGTCAAGGTCACAACCATCCAAGATGGCCGCTGTGACGTCAGAATCAGATATGTGGCTCGGCTCTCGACTCCACATCCTGCATCCTGTCCCAGTTCCGGCTATACTGTACTACTGTAAGGCTATGTAAAGTATTAATCGTTAGCTCTATAAATGGACTGAAATTTACTGGGAACAGAGCCCGTTACGTTACGTTCGCCAAACATGGCTACAACATGCAAAGAAGCAACGAGAAGTCAATTACCGACCATGACGGAGCCCAGACGACCAGCACCCACAGACAGGGCAGGCGACAGCGAAGCGACAGACCCGAGGCCTAGTGCCTCGCACCCTTATATAAAAAACATAGATGGCGCTTCAGTCGCGGCTCTGTGAATGCAGGTGGGAGAGCGCCGACGCCACACAACCTGGAGGAGGGGAAATCTGGGGGGGGGAAGTGGAAAGGGGAGGGAAATCGGTGCACACGACCTCAAGAAGACGGCGCAGCCTCTTCAAAATATACGTAATGAAAATAAATTAAATATCCAAAATTACGTTGTGAGACCTAGCCTTAAAACGGATTGCTACCGACATAAGACGACGGACATTTGGACAACCAGGCATTTCCCCTAGAAGCTCTCGACGAACAGACATCATTGTTGGTTGATTTCTTATTTACCAAATGTAATTTCCATCTTTGTAACAAATATGAGGATAGTTTTGTGAGTTTCCCTAGACTGCTAGAATTTAACTGCTCTTCAATATACATACATATAAAAATTTAATGAATTATAATTAAATTTATTAAATATATGATATGATGATTGCAAATCGAAAAAGGCGATTGCTGTTCTGCTGTATCCACCTCAGTCGGTTAGGTTAACATCTTGGGGGGGGGGGGGGAAGACAACAGGGAAGCTCCAGGATCTTAGGCTCAATGGCGCTGCTTTGTATGTTTAGAGGTATACAAGTAGAGAGAATACGCCGACTGGCTCATCATGTGGCTCATACAAGCAACAGAACTCAACCAATATATATTAAATTAACTTACGAAAGGAACTGATTTTATATGAAGAAATACATATATTTCGGTTCAGGCCATTTATTTTATATTTTTGAAGTTATACTTCTTTAGGCGCGTTATGAAAAAATAACGAGAGTGAAATTTTAAAATGCAAGCGCATCACTGTAACCAAAAATTAACAGGTTGAAGCTGCGCGCGCACCATGTGACGACATTTTCATTGGAAGATGGCGGACCCATGTGTATGAACATAAACCTACATTTGGGGACATACCAAACGTATTGGTGTGCCAAATGAAACTTTATGATAGTGAAATTACCATGGAATTTATTTTGGTAATCTAAAATAGTCATAGTAAAGAGTAAATTCCAAGGTTAAAAAAAACATTATTTTGGTATTACATCAAATATAATACACATTTTCCTCGTAACCTTCTGTCAGAGCAGTGGTTATACTGTGCGGTCAATATGCTGGGTGCGCAACAATGCCGCCCCAGGCCCGGATGAAGTCACCCCACGCCTTCTCAAATCCATTTCACGCAAAGCGCTCATATACCTCACCAACATAATCAACATTATCCTCATCTCAGGTCACTATCCACTCCCATGGCGCGAGGCCACAGTGGTACCCATATTCAAGGGGAAAGGTGCACCCAACCGACCGGCATCTTACCGTCTTATATCACTGCTATCTGTGATTTACAAAGTAGCGGAGCGCATAGTCCTGGCCAGGCTGGAGGCGGAAGTAGCACGTCTACAACCTCTGCTGGAATTCCAGTTTGTTTTCAGGCGGCAACTGTCAACTAAACACGCACTGGCTCATGTCACTGACCAAATCGCCCTCAACTTCACCCAAAGGACTCATACAGGCATGGTGTTGCTAGACCTGAGTCATGCATTCGATACTGTCCACCACCAAGCCCTCATCCTCTAGCTAGCTTTTCTGGGATTCAACTCTGCACTTCGCCACATACTTCACTCTTTCCTGGATGCCCGCACATTCCATGTGCGGGTGGAAAGGTCCACCTTATCCTCGAGAGAGATCACCGCAGGAGTCCCTCAAGGGTCTACGCTCTCACCCCTGCTATTCTCCTTATATACTTACTACATTCCCAAGAGCCCCCCCCCCCAGCCCCCCCCCCCCCCCCCCCCCCGCCGAATTCACGATTGTCATGTACGCAGACCATACCGCGCTGATGGTAAAACATCATGATCCCCTTCAAATAAACGCCAGGCTGACCTCGGCCATCCGCATTATCACAGCATATTTTACCTTCTGGGGCATCCACCAAAACCGAAGCCATATTTTTCACGAGACGACGCCCCCGTCTGCCGCCAGCATTGTTCGTGGGAGGTGTGGTGATCAAGTGGAGTGGCTTGGACTAGAACTCTATCTTTGCTCAACAATGAGAAGTTCACAAGCTAGCAGAAACAGTTTTTTTTTTGTATTTTTTTGGTAATTTTTTTTATTTTAATTTTTTTTTTAATTTTTTTTTTTTTTTTTTGTAATTTTATGATATAAAAAACGTGTGGCGGTTTTCTCCGTGTGCTCCCGATTATTCTTGAACGTGTGGCGGTTTTCTCCGTGTGCTCCTAATTATTCTTGTCAATATTATGATGGTTTTTTCCGTGTGCTTGCGATTATTCCTGTGCTTTCTCCAAGTGCTTCTGGTTATTTCCGAGAAATCGATCTCTCCATGAAGGAGTTTTACTATAAATGAGACATGTCATTTTATTCAAGGTTACATTTAATTAGTGAATTTCTGCTACTAAATCATCACTTGCAATATTTTTTATCATGTGGAATTTAAAAAAAAAAAATGTCATTACTCAGTCAAATAATAATAAGCTCTGAGATATCTGAGAAACACTAACTGGAAGAACATACTTCCCTATTCTTCCATTCTTCTTTTGCGATCGTTAGTGAGCATCCCGCATCCCGCATAAAAAAAAAATAAATATTATTTACCTGCAAGCAACATGTGGCGTCATCTGTTGTTGAAAAGCAGAACTACTTACAACAAGTACCTTTGCATGAGATAACTGAACTCTCGCTGAAAAAATATTTAAAAAATTCTATTTAAGTAATGGTTTTAATTTAAAACTCTTAGTTTGCATCTGTCATTAGTCGCAGAAGCTAACATGTACCCTGGTCCGTTGTCTGTAGCTGTATCAAAACGACATCACTGTAGATATTGCAGCAAGGTGTTTACCTTGAGAAAGAATGCTAAACGACATGAGAGAAGCGAGTGTAATTTGGGTCCTTGTCAAAAACCATTTAATTGCAGTCAGTGTCAGAAATCCTTTTGTAGAAGATATTACTTGGATAGACATTGCAAGACCTGTACTACTAAGATAAATAAAGATAACGAAGACTGGGCTACAACATCGCGGAAGAGGAACGAAGACGAAATATTAGACGACAATAATGATTATGAATAATGTAAAAAAGCTAATGCTAAAAATACTGATCGAGATCAAGATAATAATTTAACATTTAAAACAAACGAAAGAAGTAGCAACCTCATTAGAAATGAAAATATATTTACACCAATATCTAGTCGTCTCCATGAAAATGTGAAAGATGGAGAACCATCTGAAGTTGACAAGGCCGAAGACTGTGATGAATCATCTGAAGATGACATGATTGAAGATTGTGGTGACACATCTGAGGCTGACATGATCCATGACTGTGCTGACACATCTAAGGCTGACATGATTGTGTACTGTGCTGAAGCACCTAAAGCATGCAAGAGCGAAGACTGTGATGGCGGCCTGAGACCAAAACGATGGAAACGTCGTAAAAAAATAAATTATCCTGATCAGGCTTGTGATGCTGACATGATTGAGTACTGTGCTGTAGCACCTAAAGCAGGCAAGAACGATGACTGTGCTTGTGGTCTGAGACCAAAACTATGGAAACTTCGTAATAAAATAAATTATCCTGATCAAGCTTCTGATAATCTCTGGCTCGATATATGAAAGTGACCTTGTGGTTGATGTTAAAACGGAATACACCAGAGATAATAACATTTATTATAAACATGCAAGGAAGATTAACGAAGCAGAAGAAGATGGGAAGATCCTAACATATTGATTGACAGGCTATGACTTCTACATGGTTTGCTTTGTACAGGAAACTATTCGAGCATCAAAGAAATATCCTTCATACTCAAAGAACTGAGGGAAGCTGGTTACATACAGTAATGGCTTAAATTAAATGCATGTTTATAAACTTGAAGAACAGTAGTATAGGATAGGGCATCCGGGCGCACGGGTTCTGGGTGTGGAGCCGAGAGCCGAGCCACACCCATGACATCATGACTATCTGTGACGTCACGGCGGCCATCTTGGATGAGTGTAACGGGACATAGCGTAACGGGACAAGTTTGACCTTGACCTTTGACCCTCAAAATTCGCCAAAATTGGGCAAAAATTGCCCAAAATTCCTCAAAATTCGCCAAAATGTACATTTCTGTGGAAAAAAATTCCTCCAAAAAATCTCAAAAAATTCCACAATTCAAAAATTCCCGTTTTCGAGAGAAAAATTCCCGTTTCGAGGGAAAATTTCCCGTTTTTAGTCCTTAAAAATCCCAGCGGCTAGAAATGTCCATATGTAGGCTTAAGCATCCATGTCTACAGCCTACGATAAGCCTCCGACGTCATCATGGATTATGACGTCACCGTTGCAATTTTCGTTACGGCCGCCATCTTTAACTTTTTTATTTATTATCCGATTTTAATAAAAAAAATTTAAATTAATAAAAAAATAACTTAATAAATTTTTAATAAAAAATATTTAAAAAAACAAACATTTACGACACGGAGTTCGAAGTCCTCGGTTCGAACCCGACGAGTGCAAAAAAAATTAAAAATGGCGACCGATCCTTCCCCCGTGGTGGGTGCTAGCAGACTGACTCCCACCACTTTTTTTCAAAGCATATATATCGTCACCTAGTATGACGTCATGTCCGCCATCTTGTCTTCGATGCTGGAAGCCATCATCATTGTATCGTCGGCGAGAGTGCGCTGACGTCATGTTAGTTTAGTTCTTATCCGCTAGAGTACAGTAATCATTTATTACTATGACACTCGCCATCTTGAAATTCGGCCGCCATCTTGAAAATCCGTAATTATTTAGCTAGAAATTCGGGAAAAGTTCCAAAATTCATTAAATAAATCACTCATTAACTTACATATCGATTCGATCCGCTCCTGTCCTTGGTTCGACACCCGATCGATACAAAACAACTTTAATTAAAAAAATACTAAAAAAAGTGTTAGGTTTGAGAAACTAAAAACACCACAAGTTCTTTTAAAAAAAATTTTATTACATAAATTCAATACACTACTACAAGTACAAAAAAACACTGACAAATTACCAAAGCCTTTTGGATACCTCGATTCAAACAGTCTTCTTGTTGTATGGTACTACAATTGGGTATTACATAATCCCGTAATTTCAAGTTTTTGATCTTCTCACAGTACGTGCAGTCGGGTGATGGAACACCACTGGATGCTCCTTCCTTCATCAATGCCACTGGAACTGTTGACAACCATTGTAACACTGCTGACATGCTAACTTCTGAAGCCTTTGAGGTCTGCTCTGCAGAAGATGTTGCACACGTCGAAATCTCCTACTGTGCTGAGAGAGCAGGTGTAGCTGTAGACACCGTTGTCATCGTGCTCTGCACTGATGATGGTAGACCTTCGATCCAGGTTGGTATATATAGTGGTAATGATGCCATCGAGTTCTCAAGAATAGCTAGATACCGGTCTATTATGTTATACAAGTCTAACTATCCAATCCGTTCATTACCGCAGCCAGAGACGGACTGAAGTCCATATCACCAGGGTCTCACTTATATAGACTCATCAGTCGGTACAACACATGAGTCAAAACAAGATCCATGTTCATTATACTCACACTTAACTTTCTCGAAGCATTTTTTATAATGAAGATGTAAGCTATCAAGACGTGAAATTAGTTTTTTGCACTTATTGCACTCAAATTGTATTCTTTTAACATTATTAGAACAACTGCTTCTTTCATGTCTGCGAGCATTTGAGGTGATAGTAAATGATGCGTCACAGTATTTGCACTGACGCAATGTATGCTCTTCATTAGTTGAAGAATCCATTGCCGACGATGAAACTTCGGATGATGGTGGTATCACATCTGTTGAAATCTCTTCCAATGTTGACGCCGTCGTTGCCAACGGGATCTGCACCTTCTCCATCGTAGCTGTCATCAAGGTTCCCGTAGACGATGGTACAACCTCCGAGTTCGACGTTAAAGACGGTAAAGATGCCATCGAGGTCTCAAGAACAGCTAATTGACACGACTTATGCACCAGAAGAAACAAACTAGGTGATCCTTACACCGCCGACGTCAGTAACAAACTGAGCGTCCTGCTGTCTAGGACTCGCTTATATACATGCACCGTATGGAATAATACGCTAGTCAAATCAAGAACCATTTACAATAATACTAAAGTCAAATCTACAAATTAAAAAAGAGGATCATTTGATCGAAAAAAATATCGATCTCTCCAATATACGCCAGGCTCCAAGAGTTACAATTCACGTCATCAGATCCATCTACATTTTGCTCGTATGCTTCAATTGACCATTAGCTGCAAGTGCTCCAACAGCTCCATCAGCTTCAACACGTAATGTACGCAATGTACGCGCAATACATGCAATTTACACGCAATAAATGTAATGATTACACAGTACACACAGGAAACGGAACGTACACACAGTACACACAGGAAACGGAACGTACACACAGTACACACAGGAAACGGAACGTACACACAGTACACACAGGAAACGGAACGTACACACAGTACACACACAGGAAACGGAACGTACACACAGTACACACAGGAAACGGAACGTACACACAGTACACACACAGGAAACGGAACGTACACACAGTACACACAGGAAACGGAACGTACACACAGTACACACAGGAAACTGAATGTACACACAGGAAACGGAACGTACACACAGTACACACAGGAAACTGAACGTACACACAGGAAACTAAACGTACACACAGTACACACAGGAAACTAAACGTACACACAGTACACACAGGAAACGGAACGTACACACAGTACACACAGTAAACGGAACGTACACACAGTACACACAGAGAACGGAACGTACACACAGTGCACACAGAAAACGGAACGTACACACAGTGCACACAGGAAACTGAACGTACACACAGTACACACAGGAAACGGAACGTACACACAGTACACACAGGAAACGGAACGTACACACAGTACACACAGGAAACGGAACATACACACAGTACACACAGGAAACGGAACGTACACACAGTACACACAGGAAACGGAACGTACACACAGTACACACAGGAAACGTAATGATCACACATACAGTAGCGGAAACACACACAGGCTTAGTTGGAAATCAGAATACAAGAAATAAAAACATTAAATTTTTACTTTCAATATTTTATTACTTCTCAACATTACACAAATACAAGTAAAAGAAGCCATTATTGTATGTAGCCAGCTTTCCTCAGTTCTTTGAGTATGAAGGATATTTCTTTGATGCACGGATAGTTTCCTGCACAAAGCGAGCCATGTAGAAGTCTTAGCCGGTCAACCAATATGTTTGGATCTTTCCATGATGTGTAATCAATCTCTTCTACCACCATCTTACTTGCTTGTTTATTATAAATACTTTTAATATCACAATCATCCCAGTGATCATAATAAGCATTATCAGATTTATTTATTATAACACGACGTTTCCATCGTTTAGGTCTCAGGACATCGACACATCCTTCGATCTTGTCAGCTCTAGGTGCTTCATCACAGTCCATGCCTTTGTCAACAGCCTCAGAGTCACTGTAACAATCACTGTAGAAGACATCCTCTTCACCCAGATTACCGTATGAATTCGCTATCGATGATGTCGAAGTGTCTTCATCGTCTTTATGCTTCCTTTTAAGGAGTCCATCATTTTTACAAAGAATGGAGGATCTACTGAATATAGGCTTGAATGTATTCTCACTTTTCACGGTGTTGATACTTCCATTAGTTTCAGTCTTCCTGAAGCCATTAGCATCCTTCAATTTATGTTCTTCCTCACGATCGGGTGAGCTAATACCATCACGCTCAGGACAAGGAAAATTATTGTCATAATGCAGATCACTCTTTTTTAGTCTAGTGGATCCCTCGGTGTCCTCTATGCCGTAAGTAGTCTTGACTTTACATGTTCTACCATGTCTTTTTAAGCTGTCAATTCGTGTTAACAACCTGCTACAACGATTACAGCTTAATATGTTGCGTAGTGGGTTTCTAGCACAATCATTCTTCTCATGACGTCTAGCATTCCTTCTCATGACAAAATCCTTGCCACAGTATCTACAGCGGCTTCCTTCCGATTCAGCTATAGATAACAAACCACGATCCATGGTAGCTTCTGTGACTAATGTTAGATACAAACTGTCAGTTTTCTCCAATTGGAACCATTTCTTAAATAGAGTTTTTGAAATATTTCATCAGCGAGAGTTAAGTTATCTAATGCAAAGCAAATTGATGCAAGTAGTTCCGGCTGTCGTCAACAGATGGCGCCACGTGTTGCTTGCAGGTAAATAATATATATATTTCATTAATGTGGGATGCGGAACGCTCACTATCGATCGCAAAGGAAGGTTGGCTTCGATAGTATCCAAGGAGAAAAAAGTTCGTCCTTCCTGCTAGTGCTTCTCAGATTTCTCACGGTCTGCAATCTTGGATTGTGACGTCACGGCGGCCATCTTGGATGGTTGTGACCTTGACCTTTGACTTTGACCTTTGACCGAAACCGCAGGAATGATCGCAAGCACACGGATTAACCATTAAAATATTGATAAGAATAATCAGGAGCACACAGAGAAAACCATCAAAATATTGATAAGAATAATCAGGAGCACACGGAGAAAACCGCCACAAGTTTTCTTTGATATCATTAAAATACAAAAAAATAAAAATTAATAAAAAATAAAAAAACAAAAAAAATTCAAACATTCTGCTAGCTTGTGAACTTCTCATTGTTGAGCAAAGATAGAGTTCTGGTACAAGCCAGAATGTTTGAATTTTTTTTTTAAAAGAAATTAACAAAAATCACCAATATTAAGACATCGGCCAAAAATAAATAACTAACATGATTCCGGAGGAATCAAGAAAGAAAACTCACCCAAAAGGCGGAAAGCGGCAATCAATTTACCGCCAAAAAAAAAGACTCTTTATTTTAAAAAGATAAAACAAATGATTACATGAAGGGGAACATTTGGTACATTTATATCAAAAAGAATTACAATAAATTATAGATACATACATAAATTGTCCCTTCCAACATTCAAGTTCTTGGGGGCAGGTGATTTGTGTGAGGTGAAGTGTCTATTAACATTTGTTGGTGAGGGTGGTGATGATGTGATGGTGTGGCCGGGTCCGTTGGCTCGGGCCCGGTCCTTGCGGCCGACATCGGGATCTGCGTTTCGGTGGGGTGGTCAGGTAGAGAGTGGTGCAGTACCGTGGTGTGATTGGTTCCGCAGTGTCTTATCGTAGCTGTGCTGGTCCCCAGGGTTAGCCATCGGCCCCTCCCGCTGGGTCGATGTCATCCTCGTCGGTGGAGTCCTCTGCCTGGAGATGATCCGTCGTGAAGAGCGGTCTTCTGTGGTGAGGTGAGTTGGGGGGAGGGTCAGCGATCTGTCTGATGAGGGGGTTGAGGTTGTGGGAGCATTTGTTGATGAATTTATTGGTGGTTTTGGAGATGGTGTCGTGGATGTGGGGAAGACTGGTTTCATGTAAGAGTTCTTGCCGGGGGCTGGCGCGGGGAAGCCCCAGGATCAGACGGGTGTCAAGGAAGTACGTCCTGGTGATAGGTCTTAGGTTGTAGAGGGATGAGTGAGACCAGGTCGGACAGGCGTACATGAGGTGGGAGATAACGTGGGTGCGATAGACAGTGATTCTGTTCTGGAGGGAAGTGCCGGAGGTGGGGTGTAGGACTGGGGCTAGTTGTCCCATGACTGCTCTGGTTTTGGCACAGATACTGTTGAGATGCGGGAGGAATGTGAATGATGCGTCCAGTGTGACTCCCAGGTAGCGAATGGTTGGTGACCAAGGGATGGTGTGTTGGGTGATTCTGGGGGGATGGTCATGGCATGGGTGGTATCTGGAGAACAGGATGGCGTTGGTTTTGGCGTGGCTGATCCCGATGCCGTGCGCTAGGAATTGGGTGTTCAGGGAAGTGAGTCCGCGACTGAGGCGATCCCTGAGCAACGGCTCAGAGACAGAGGAGGTGAAGAGGCATGTGTCGTCAGCGTATTGGACAAGGTAGGTGCTAGGTAGAGGGGTGAGGTCTGCAATGTGGAGGATGAACAGGATGGGGCTCAGGATGGCTCCTTGGGGGACACCAGCCTGGATGGGTCGGGGGTCAGAGAGGATGTTCACCTGGAAAGATCTGTCCTCCAGGAAATAGCAGAGAAGGCGGGTCAGGTGCGGAGGGATTGCGGTGGCGGATAGGCGGCGGATGAGTTGAGCGTGTGGGACAGAGTCAAAGGCTCGTGCGAGGTCGAGGAGCACCATACCCGTGTGTTGCCGCCAGGAGAAGCCCTGTACCACCAGCAGTTCCACCCGGGCGATGGCGTGGGATGTGGAGTGGTGGGGACGGAAGCCGAACTGGTGATTGGGGAGAAGGTTGTGGTCAGTGATGACAAGGAGGAGGCGTTGCAGGATGGTCCTCTCCGTGACCTTTGATAGGATTGGAAGGAGAGAGATTGGTCGGTAGGATGAGGGGAGGGTCGGTGGTTTGCCAGGTTTGGGGATGGGGCAGACGATGGCTGTCTTCCAAGAGGAGGGGAAATGGCAGTGGATGAACATGGCATTGATGAGCTTGGTGAGGAAGACAATGGCTTTCCGGGGTAGGTGGCGTAGGATTGGGGTGGGTATTGAGTCTGAGCCGGGGGCCGCAGAGAGGCGGAATTGAGAGATTACTTTTTGGAGTTCCCTGGGGGTGACCAGGGGGAAGTTGGGGGTGTCGGGGAGTAGGGGGAAGGTTACGTGGTGAGAGAGGGGGGAAGCCTCGTCATCGGAGGAGTCTGATGAAAGGGAGGTGTTAGTGGCTTAGGCGAAGGTGGTTTGCAGGTAGGCGGCCACTGCCTCGGATCTCTCCTTGGCAGTTTCCGCAACTCCTGTGGGAGTGGTGATGGGTGGGATGGTGGATGGGGTGGCTTTGAGTCGCCTGAGGTAGGACCAGAGGGAGCCGGTGGTTGTGGAGAGGGAGGCGAGATGCTGTGTTTCCTGCCGGGCCTTCCACTCTGTCGTCAGCCGGCGGCACCAGCCCCGCAGCAGGAGGAAGATTCTCCTGCTGAGCGGGGACCGGTTGGCCTGCCAGCGAGCACGACAGTGGTTCCGGAGGGACAGAGCGTCTCTGATGGTCTGCGGGAATGGGATGAGGCGGGAGCGGTGGGGGGCGAGGGGGACATGATCGTGAGCCGCATCCGATATTGCACGGGTGAGGGTGAGGGTGTTGGTGTCAATATCGGCTGGGGAGTTGAAGGGGGTCGTGAGATCGAGGGAGTCGGAGAGGGAGTTCTGGAAAGCGAACCAGTTCGCCTTCGGGAAGTCGAAGCGGGGGAGGTGGGGGTTGGTGTGGGGGAGGTAATAGAGTGAGCCGATGACGGGGATGTGGTCTGAGGTGCCGGTGGTGATGGTGTGGAGGTCTTTGATGAGGGGGAGAGCTGAGGAAAGGGCGAGGTCTATCCAGCGGATTAACACAGATACTTGAATTACGAGTTAACATGATGGCTGACCGATTAGGAAGAAAAATGAGGAACACAGATCATATCTCTAAGAAGCTACACCATAGATGTTGACACAAGATGTTAAACGTGGTGAGCAAAAATTAAAGCAATACAGGTTTAGTTCCAAATTTATCACTAATACATCTCAACTAAAGTAAATAAAAAAGTTTAAGGTAATTAAATACCTATTAGTGTTTTGAAAAAATGTTGATATTTTATAAAGTCCTTTAAATTAATGTTTTTCCTTATGGTATATAAATATCTTGAAGCACTTCACTCTAGATTATAAATAAGTTTCACATTTCTCACAATTTACATTTAGATATGATTAAAATACAAAAACTCACATAACAAATTAATTATTTTCAAAATTCACAAAATTGAGCCTACATGATGTCCAGTTTGCAAAAAATAAAAAAATCACGACAACCGGTTGAGTACATGCAACGTTACGGAGTGCAACGGCACAGTGCCAGTAAAAACAATTTATGTCAGTCTTAAGAATATAATTAATATATGCCCTGTTCCCTAAGGAGAAATATATTTTATATTACCCTCTACATATTATACACGACTTCGCATCTTTATGTCAAGGTTTTTAACAATCAAGTTTTCTCTAAGTTTGGTTATAAAAATTTACATCTATGTAATTAAATTCACATATAGGTTGTTGTAACAAATAATGTCAAGTGATGGTAAAAATAATTATAGGAAAACTAAATTAGGATCCAAATTTATCTTCACTTGCAATATATAGGCCTATATAGAATATTTATTAAATTAAAAAATATAAAAAATACTTGCTTATCTCTCCGCCTCAAACAATAAATATCTTCTTATTCCTTGAAGGCTTCACCTCCAAATGAGGATACTATTTGTGTCCTCAACTTTAGACATTTACTAGGGTCTTGGCCCCAACCTTCTCTTTGGGGGCGCAATATTCCACGTTGGGGGTTTCGCACCCAAACTTCCACAGATCAAATTGGGTTCTTCGACGTAAGTTGGAGGCTGCAACTCCAACTCCAACCTCGAAAGAAATTCATCTCCAAATTATCACGTAGAGTTTGGTTTATATGTGTGTATATAGTGCTGAATAAACAAATAATTTTTACTTTCTTAACTGATAGCTATATTCATCAATTTCTAGCTGACCCACCAATATTAAAAGTCAAAAATAAATTTGTGTTAAAGCACACAAATTTGAGATTCAAAATCATTTTAAAGAATAACCGAAGGAGATACGACGAAATATCATAGGTCCTAAATTGTAGATATTTTCAAATTCTTTGGCCTACTACGTTGGAAGACTTTATCTGTGTATAAAATATGAAACGTGTGTTTTATTTATTATAGTCTGTTAATTATATTCACTGAAAAGTCATATTTTCACAATTTTCCATGACATCTAATGTCATAAAATTTAGCAGGCATATTCTCACATTCAAAAGCCATTAGCATGTAAATTTTGATAATTTTAGCTGCGTTAATAGTATCCAAAAACTATATATATACCATAGATTATCAAAGTTTCAAGCCCTATTATAAATCAAAACCGGTGGAGACACGATAAAATGTCACATGACAAAAATTGTACACCTAGCCAAATCCAGTACAATGGTTCAAACAGTATTTCGATATTTCTCACCGTTTAGCTACAGTATATCTCTGAAAAAAAATCCACTGACTTTAAAAATTGCAATATTAAATAATTTTCAGGTGTCAAATATATAAAATTACAGATCTTGAGAATTTTTCCTTGGGTTACGGACCGATCTATGAACATTACAAAATTTCAAGTTTATAGCTCAACTATAAGTGTGTTATAATTGATATCGATCAGTGAGTGAGTCAAACGTGGACCTGCGGATATACAAGCATATTTCCAACGCACGTGTGAACCACGTGCTGACGTGACATGGTTATTGTGTGACATATGTAACTGGTTAATCAGCGTGGACCGAGAATGCAGTCAATTTGGTCGAACTATTTGGTAATAGTTAGAAATATTGTTATATGTGAAGGGACAAAAATATTTTTGAAATACAATCTAGCTTATGTCCGCCTAGAATAACTAAATAAGCTTCATAACAGACGCATGGGCATAGATCTAGTGTTGACGGGGGGGGGGGGGCGGGCGAGGGCGGGCCCCCTGGATTTAAGATGCCCCTCACTGAGTTTGCCCGCTTGCGCTTGCAAAATCATGGCTGTAAAAAGAGGTTCAAAAATGTAAACGTCAAAACTGTTTTATGGAAAACTTTTAATTTATTTTAAAGTTTTCTGATTAATGTATGCCTTAGGCCAACATATGGGCTGTATATAACACACAATCACTTTATACAGAGCTGACTTGTGTCAGTTAAAGCCCACGCGCAAATCTCCAGTGAAAGAAGTTTTGAAATCGGTCTAGTTATTTGAATGTTTATTTCTTACAAACTCATGCTCTTTTTTTACAGTATTATTATAGGTTCTAGTATTCTAGGTTCTACTATTTTCTCAACCCTTTCCAAATATTTGTATAGCTGTTTACTACAAATAAGTTATTTATTAGTAATATCTGTATTGGTATTTAGTTTCAACATTTCCCTCGATTATATCCCAATTTTAATCCTCTGTGGTTTTTATTTTGAAATAACACATTTTAAAAAGTTATTTATGTTTAAATTCCCTTTTCCTCATTTTGGTTAGTACTCATGTTCCTGCTACTTTTGTTTTCAATTTACTTATTTACCTCCTTGCATTATACTATATCACGGACACTGTCATGTAGATAGGTCTGGCACCTTCTTTTTGAAATTTTTCTCAGATTACTATTTTTTCATTCTTTTATGTGCTTGGTAAATGCCTCATATGTACCAATGGCCTAACACTTTTCCACATTTGTTAGTTAAGTTGAAGTTGTGAGAGAGAATGCCTCTCTCTTGTATTACACCTGGTTGTAATGAAGGTTAAACATTTTTTCTCGTTTTCTAGGGCCCACTCAGGAGAGATACTTCAGGAAGTTGAAAGGGGCACCTACCTACCTGCTTATACCCACACAGTTTAAGCCAAGTTGTTGACCCCCGACTCGGACCCTCCCTTTGTTAGATTAGAAACTATTACTAGATTTAAAATATTTTGAAAAAAAAAATTGCACTCTCTTGAAGATTAAGATGCAAGGAAACGAATATTTTTTATTTATGTAAGTTTTTAACAATTATAATGCTTTTTCTTATGGGAGATTCCAGTTCGTTTGGAATCTAGATTCTTAACACTCCACCGTTTAACTGACAATTGTGGAAAAGTTACAAAATATTGCTATGCATTAACCCCTATAAAGCTCCCAAATAAATTTTAAAAACCTAAACTTTAACTGAAGTTTAAAACGAGAGTTCTAAAAAAAATATTCCCACTTTTATACGAAACTCCCATTTAACACACTGTTAATGATGGTCTCGCTTTCTGCTAGGCCCGTTAGTTCGCAGACCGCCACGAGCTTCACTAAGCGGACGGAGAATAAAGTTAAGTTGTCAGACCTGTCTATATGACAGTAATCACGGTCTATATGACCGTGGACCATGGAGTAAGGAATCGTCACGGCATGCAGTGACGTAGTTGAAGTCACATTTAACCTTGTTCCGTGACGTAGTTTAAGTCACGTTTTAACCTCAACAATGCCATATTGACCCCACCCAAAAGATTACGTAAATGGTGTTTCACAACTTTTGATGACGGTAAGTAAGTATGAAATAGAAACTCCGTCGTTAAAACAGTCTCTTTCATCAAAGCAATTATTTAAAACTATTTCCACACGGAAAACAATACACTTCATCCAATGTTTTGGGCGTCTAACCAATATGGCGCAACAATTAACTGAAAGAAAAAAAACTGCTTCACACACTTACTATGCTATCATGCGGACGTGGCTAACCTTTGCCGTGGATGGTATTGTCACGTCACATTACTTTGGAATTGTACAAACGAAATTCTCTTTGCAGTGTTACTGATTATGATACATGTGTAGCTATGGAACTATTTAAAGTGAATTTAAACAATTGATTAATTTGTGTGTTTTATTATATTTTATCGACTTTATTAACAACAGTTAATGTTTTTCCAAATATTAGTACAAATATATACAGTTACAATTAATATTTAAAGAAAAATTATTCAAGAATTATTGTAATGAAGGTAAGACTTCAGATTTAACATTGTTAAAACTTATAAAGTCTGTCAAATGCTCTGAAGTTAACTACAGAAAAATAATATTTTTTTAACACAGAGATACATCTTAATGCATATGAGTCCACATTCAGAATTATTTTAAGATAGTTATTCAGTAACTGGTTATTTTAACCAGACGACTACCTCATGAGGTTGTTCTTGAAACAAAAATACGTGAGAAATGTTTAAATTAATATTAGATATATATGCTAGTATGTAAAATTAGTCATTTATAGTCCCTCAGAATTAATAAGCTACATGGAAATTCATCTCACTGAATTCACATGTAATTGATAAAATTTACAATTGATAAACAGGTGTTAACCATAATGACCCATATCATTGAATATATATATATATATATATATATATATATAAGCTGCCATATTAAACTTTGTGATATGGGTGTTGATCCAAATGAATGAATTATTATTATTATTGCTATTCGTCAATTTTAATTGCCGTTTGAAAAAATGGTTCACCTTGGCTGGACCCCTCGAAACCACACTGATATTCAGGGGGCGTTTGGAAGCCTGGAAAAATCATCAACTAACTAATCGTAGCAGCCGTCGTTAGTACGATTAGACACAAGTTACATGTTTTTTTCTGTGTAGCATCTTAGCTTTCGGTATACAGCAATTGGTAGCAGTAATTTCGTGAATGCGACGGAAGTCAAAAAAGGAAATGTGTAACCACGGTGTTGCCATCTGTGACGGACAGCGCAAATCAAAGTTCACAAAGCCAAAGGAAAACGTTATATTATTTACTATTAAATGAATTTTGACCAGATGGGCAGTGTTTTAATAAAATTCTTTGTCAAAAATCAGGACCAAAAGGGGGTTTGGTATTTTTTCGTGTTTTTTCGCTTTTATCGGAGTCGTTTCATTATATACTTTCAAATTTTGGTCTGCTAATCAAATTATTTGATAGTCGACGTAGCTGATCCGGCAATGAATTCCAGTAGCAGGTGCGGAAACTACGTGTGATTTGCGTCAAAAATATAGTTGAAAACACGATTTGCGTATATTTATCACTATCAGAATTATTTTTAAGGATTCTACGTTATATTTCGTATAAGTGTAATTACAACATAAGAACGCATGATTTTGCTCGTTACCGGGGTTTGTTGTTACTCTTCTCTGGCGAGTAGTGAATACTATATTTCGTGTTTTTTTAAATTTTATTTGTCAATAAATGCTGTGTTGCTGCTAACTACGACTCGCACATTGCGGCAATCCCAACAAGTATATGTAAAATTATTTAGTCTTGAATTACACCGTGTTTTCTTCTTTTAAATTTTGGCAGCCACGAGCACCAGAGAACACGGGTTCAGATGACGTGCGACAAGCTATTATTGGTTACTTTGGTTTTCTTGCGACACCTGGGGAAGTTTCATCATTAAACAATTATATATCACCTCTTGTCTAATTTGCGCCAGATATTTTCTACACGTCATCTGCCACTTTAAGTTTTCAGGCAAATATTCACATTAAAATACTTGCTTGACTAATTTTTGGCCAATCACTACAGGTTTGTATTCTGGATTTCCACAGATGGGCATTTCATATAACTTTGCCTGTACAGTTCCATTTACGAAAAATTGGTTCCTAAATATCAGCACGAATACGATAAATTAAAATGGTGTACGAAGTTGAGCCTTAAAAGTCAGCGTCCGCGTGTCTCGGCGTACCGTGGCTGCATACCTACCAGGCTTTAAATTGTTCCCTAAATATCTGCTCGCAAACAGATCACCAAGGCCTGGACTGGTAGCTTATGGAGTGAGAGAGAGAGAGAGAGAGCAGAGTGTGCAGCAAAACAGTATTGCCATTATTGCTGTAGCCTTGCAGAGCTCCGACCCACGGGCCTGCGCACAGTCGCAGGACTACGGATTGTTGCTTCCATCTTCCGATTTGAATAATATACTGGGTGTGCATAAATAATGTCCCACTTAATAATAGCATCATTTGTAATCGCTGTAATTTGTTGGTTCAAGGTCACAATCAAAGAGTATCTCAAACAGTTTTAGATACGCACATAAGTGAGTATTGTATTGTTGTTTTCTCGCTTGCAGCGCGAAAGAATGGCTCTTTCCCCAATTAGTAGAGGGTGAACCGGTAAACTTTATTTAACAACAGGATGGACCCCCTCCTCATTGGAATCTATTTGAACGAGAGTTGTTGAACGACGATGTTCCTGATAGTTGTATTGGTCGTAATGGTCGAAATGAAAGAGCTCACGTTCACCTTATAAAACACCATGGGATTTTTTTTTTCCTTTGGGCTTTATAAAAGATCGGTTCTACGTTTCGCCAATAAATAATGATTTGCCAGTGTTGAGAATTGAAGAGAACAGAATTAAAGAGGCCATTGCTCCAGACCAGGGGGGGGGGGGGGGGGGGGCGCAGCGAGTACAGGTTTGGAATGCTACTGCGCAGTACTTCACGCGGCATTCAATCCGACCCACGCCAGCAGCCTAGCCTATACGGCGCGACGAATATGTTTAACTAAACTCGTCACCAAACGAAAACCATTCAATGAAAAGACGTCAAAATTTTTACAACAAAACTATGAATTGTTCTTTCAATGACTATATCAGTTAATGTTATTTACGTAAGTAATTTAATGTAAAAAATATTTTTTTAATAATGTCCTGTAGACAGCCAAGCGGAAAATGCAGACCAAAATGTAGTATGCAACAAATGGAGGGCATCAACGTATAAACATCTTATTTTCGTGCACCTGTAAAATACTAATGTGAATCGATGTTATATTAGCAGTAAATAAAACACCCAGAACATTTCGGTGGCGTGCGGTACAGTGACAAGTACAAACATCTCTGTAGGTTTAGCCACAAAACTTTTATATATGGTTATTTAAATTTTAAAATTTTATATTTGTACAGCAGACTCTGATAATTGACAACATAGTACTCAAGCACATAATGTATGCACATAATGTATGCATTTAATACAATTTCATTTAATATAACAATGACTCTAGGTTTGGTTTATAATAATTTGTTGCAAAAGTACGACACATTTTAGCAACAGTATGAAATATATAATACACACAACACTTGCAATTGTAGATGTTGTTACATTTATACAGAAAGCAATAGAAATAGATAGCTATACATTACCTATAGTTACAAAAATATTTACACATTGTTATAATAACACATATGCAATATTTATAAATCGAAAATTTTGTTATATTAAGCTATCAAGTATGGTATTGCATTGGACAAGCTTAATTTCTGTGAGTTCTTAATTTAATAAAAGTTGTATAGTTTGGCAAAAATGTAAGTAAAATATATTAATAAACTATATTCAGACAAGACACACAATATAATAGCTACACATGACTCAATGTTTAAGGCTTTGAACGTGACATTATTTAAAGTAGACAATACCTATTACAATTTGATATATGTAGGCTATTGCGTAGCTCCTTTAATTTATCGTAGCTCGAAAAATCAAATTTAAATTCCTATTGTATAAGAAACACTCAGTTCCACATTATTTTCAAATCTGTGCACAAGTTAACTTATAACCATTTAAAAATAAGGCGATAACATTTTATCATATGATGTTAATTGCACATAATAAGTTATTATCAAATACAGGGCTGTACAACAAATAAAGTTGTCTTCAAATAAATAGTAATTTACAATAAAGTTTCTGCCGCCATCTACAATATCTTATAGTTGTTGTAGGCACCATTAGTTTGCTACTTTCTTCATTTTTATTGGTTTTCTTCTATTTTCATTCAACGTGTTTTCTGCAGCAGTGTTAAGTTCCTTAATTCTAATAAACGTACGGGTTCGAACGAAACATTGCACAACATCGTATGGCATGCTGTTCCCAATCTTGTGTACAATTGCGTCTGTAACTTTCCTGAATATGTTTTTGTCTTTACAAATGTGCTTCCCATGAATAATAAGGAAGCATCCTTCAGCTATGACAATGTTGCTCATAAATTCTTCTGTGGGGGTTACCAACCCCCCCCCCCCCCCCCCCACGGTATACGTACTGTATCCAGTTGGCGTACTGAAATGCCAAATTTGTCCCTCCCAGTTCGGGATATTGGTTTCTAAATCTGTGGGCAACGTATCCAGCTATATACTTTAATACTTCGTAAGACACTACTTCTTCTCTAGGAATAATGGAAGTCTCCATATCTTATGCGCAGTATTCATCGCAATAGTCGACAGATTCCCTTAAATCCTGTAAGGTTGTTGTGATTTACCTCTCCTTGTGAAGTAATATTTAATTTCTCTCTTTTCTGGAAGCAACAATAGCGTTTTCTTGGGAAGTACCAGCTGTGCTAGATGTCAACCACGTTTCGTCTTCTCTGTCCTCAGTGTTCTGTTTTTCAGAGAAAATTGCTGCGGACTGCTTTCCCAAAATGTAATTTCGAATGCGATACTTGAAATCTACGGCCGTTCGGTGACTGTTTTCACGACCCATTGCCCGTATGTACGAAAAAAAAAACTCCAAAATATCCTGATTTAGTTTTGCTGTTGTTATATAGCTCACAACCTAACGAAGTTTGCAGATACGAAAACAAATCTTGTAATGATTTGTTGCTGATCTGGATACCTTCTTGAAAAGGCAGTTTGCGTTTGAGTCCTCCTGCTCTTGCTATTTCCCTGAGCTATGTCATTTTTTTTTAATATTGCATCTTGATGTGCTTTGTTCATGCCGTGGGCATCAGAAAGACGTGATGAATTGATAACATCAAACCAGTCATTAAAAGATTTTATGAAATTTGCTGTAGGTGTAGCATATCCAGTTATTAATTTATTTTCTTGTAAGAAGAGCAAAGCTGTAGAAACTGAATTAGAAAAAAAGCTGTACTGCTGGTTTGACTTTTTGTCTTGCACAGCCTACAACATCCAAGTGACGCTGAGTTAGTTTAGGAGCTATTTTTAATGCATGCATTGAGTTGTTAATTAACCGTTGTACATACTCCTTGTTTATATCGTTTCCTTCCACAGTAAATCCTTCCAGTGGCGTAGCGTGGGTGGGGCGGAGGGGGCGGCCCGCCCCGGGCGGCAGCCCGCGGGGGCGGGTCGCCGGTGAAGCGGGTTGAGATATGATCTATGATTCATTCATTACATGTGTCAGACACACTATAATGTTACATTTTTATCTAAAATTTTGCGCACCAACTATTTTTTAATATTTATTTAAAAGAAAAACTGCGAAATCACTGACAGAGCTCTTTATAACGTTTGTTTGTTTACTACATACGAACGGTAACATCGCATCACGCCGCGCCGCCCGGCGCGAGCGAGCCGAGTTGAGCGGCACTCCTTATTATGTTAATTACTCATACAAAATCTTTTGTTTCACGCGTCGGCCCGTGTCGATGCCTCTCTTTCGCACTCATTGAATTTAGTACTACGCATTGTACTGTAAAGTTTGACCTTAACCCAGGGCAAACCAAACAACTTCCGCAAACCGGGACACAGTAAAACTCCTATATTGCCCCGTACCGCGAGCGCAGGTAAACCCAAAAAAATATTAAAACCCAAACTAATAGCAGGCTTAAAAAATACTAATAAGGTTGCGAACAGTGAGAGGAGGCAGGAAGTTAAAAAGACGCAAAATTTATATGACAGCATTTAATAAGTATATATATCATAAAATCGTTTCATCACAAATCGGCGCATCCATCATAAAATACATACCCTATTTCTACTTATAAAAAAATAGCTATATAATAATACTAAAAAAATACTTTAACAATTCCCCCCAAAAATTATAATTTGATCATATACTTCGGAGCTCCGAAAATTAAATATAATTACCAAAAAGGCATTAAAAATATATAAGAACATAGTAATACAAATACAAATACAAATATAGATACGCACCGGGCGTATCACCGCTGTAAATACCAATTAACATAGGCGAAATCTAGCAAAAAATTGACACACCTTAACATGCAAATAAATATACCAAAAATTTAGCAAATTACAAATTATGGGTTTACAAGCCCTTCTCAGTTAAATCATTTTCTAACGGTCGACGCCTTTTTTCTTCTAGGTCTGGCAGGGATTGGGTGAAACACGCTGAACGTAAAATCCCAGTTTCAGTTTTATTAGTCCGTTAATTTAAATCCCAAAAATCCAAAAATTATAGTTTCGCACCAGGAGTCAAAGGGGTCAACGGGGCAGTGGCACGGCTGGCACTTACTTGCTTTTTGACGTCGTGATGTCCGGTCACCAAATACACTCGTTTGCTCACGAGTGATTTTAATGGCAAACCCTTGCCATTATACGTTACCGTAGCTGCAGGTAATTGTACGGATATGACGAATCCTTCGCCATACGTCTTGGAGTTTATTTCGGCGCACATAATTCATCCTTGGAAAATCCTCGCGATATTCACACACGCCTCACCAACCACTCGCGTTCATCGTACCAAAGCGTTCTAAATTATATAAATGAACCCCGTTCATATTCAAAAAGGAACACTCGTATACAGTTACTTCAATGTGGAACCGTCACCATGGCCAACCCGCGTTTTACTTCACGTGCGCGCCTACCAGGCGACTCCGCTCGCCCGTCTCACCTGACGTCATACAATCAGCTGTTCTGCTCGCGCGCCATCTAGCGCAACGATTACTAACATATTCGGTAGTGTCCTCGAACTTTCCAGACCAATTTAATAGCTTAAAATCTTAAACTTAAAAATAATAAGACTAAACAAGAATTACAAATTTCTTTTTTAAAACAACATATAACAAACTTAAATCCAAAATAACTCGTATTACCAGGGCATCCGAAAGATTAATAAAATACGTTAACCATTTCTGCCAACATAAACATTATCAAAGGTAGCAGCTGTAGCACACACTAGCGTTTATATAGGTCTATGTATTTTATGTACACCTGGGATGTGTACAATTAATGTAATTTCCTAGCAATATTGGTTTCATAATCATCATTTATTTTATTGCAGGGAGTCACCAAAGAAACAGTGTCCTCCAACAGCCCCAAATCTTCCAAGTGATGTTGCAAACGAAGGAGGCGATTTTTTTCGGGAGCGCATACTTGCTCTAGAATCGGAGATAGCAGACCTTACCGGAAAAAAATCAAGAAAATCGTGAAGTACCGTTACGCAATCACGCTTTACTCGTATGTTTGTTTCGCGAGAGTTTCGGATACGGAACGAAAGTAATTTTGATTGTGTTTCGATCTTTTAAATACTGTTGAATATTCTAAAACTAAACATTTAGAACTTTACCCAATATTTGAACTAGTTTTTGAAAATGAAAAGAGTCAAAGAAAGCGGTCCGCGAAAGGCCTTAGCACTGACACTTTTAAGAGAAATAGTTGCAGCTATGTCTTCTGCCGCCCAGTGGATTTTCTTCTGTCGTCGTAAAACGCAGCGTATTTGTCCGCGAAAGGGCTAAGAAAGAAGCATATGCGAAAAAGTCTCAAGGTGCATTACTGAAATATTTTAGTTCCAGTTCTGGTTCGAAAGCCACGTTAACGTCTTCGGTGGCATCCTGCAGCCACATTCGATTCAAATTCTTGATTTTTTCCGGTAAGGTCTGCTATCTCCGATTCTAGAGCAAGTATGCGCTCCCGAAAAAAATCGCCTCCTTCGTTTGCAACATCACTTGGAAGATTTGGGGCTGTTGGAGGACACTGTTTCTTTGGTGACTCCCTGCAATAAAATAAATGATGATTATGAAACCAATATTGCTAGGAAATTACATTAATTGTACACATCCCAGGTGTACATAAAATACATAGACCTATATAAACGCTAGTAACTTAATAATTTAGAAACACATGAAACGATGGTAATAAGACCATCCCTGCTTTTCTTTATTTATTCGTGTTAGATCTCGCAGTGAAAGATAAAATTGGCGAAGTATAAGCTTACGAAGTGCCCAGCAGAATTTAAGAAGTCGTTTCAAAACTTGTTATTTTTAATATATATATATATATATATATAAAGCCCTGTCGGAGAGGATTGTTAAGTACGTACAGCTTAACAGCTTGTGTATAGTCAGGTTTCAAATTGTCAAATAAGATCTTAACCGAATTTTACAGGTTTTGACAACTATTTAAAAATTGAAATTAACTCCAGTTAATCATTGACTGTTGAGAGATTTTTTTCCTTATTTATTTTGCCCCTCCCCTTCTTTTCCTTCCACGAAATCACATTCGGTTGTTGCCCCATCTCTAGCTCCCTGCACACTGATCGGTGTTGAAAAAAATATTGTGGGAATTGTAACATCTGCATGAAGAATATGAAATCCAACAGCCTTATGCCATTCACTGTACTCTTACTATTTCTCGTGATGTTTTATTAAGTTAGAATAAAGTTGTTAATAAAAAAATTGTACTTCCATATTTTGTAGTTAGTAGGCGGTTTTCTTTCCACAATGATTAGTTATTGCAAATCGCCGACTATAAATAATAAACTTAGAATCAGTATGCCCTACACCTAAAACAAATTACGTTTATGTTACACTTTTATTCACAAAACACTGTCATTGGTTAAATATTTTCTTTCAGCAACATCAAAAACATATGTTCACTACTCGTAATTATCTTCAATCTATCGTTTTCCTCAAAATATTTATTTCCATTATAGTAATGGTTTCGTTTAGGTTCCAAAGATTTTAAGTTATGGTGACAGACTAAAATACATGTAACAAACTAACGTAAACTGAAACGAACACTCACTGTGCTTTGTCTTCAAGCAGTATAACTCGAACGAGGTTCCTTCGAACTCGTTTTCTCTCTCTCTCCATTCTGTCAGTGTCAGTACGAGTTGCAAAATCCGGGATATGCAGTGTAGGAACGGCATCTTTCCTAAGTTTTCTTACTGACACCGGAGAGTAGTTCAAAAGCTTTTCCCTCATGAAGTCCATTGAAATGTTACAATTTAAGGACCGAATATTGCATTTTTTATAGGACGCAATTTTATTTTTGGGACATGTTTGGGGGGGTCAATAGAAGCTTGTCCTCAAGTTTGTGGGGTCGCCACCCTTGTCCCCCGGCCGCCATCTTTGAAAAAGTGGTGCAAACACCTTTTTCGCGATATCTCGGAAACTATGCGTCCTACAAAAAATTTGTAAAGACATAATTTGTAGAATATTTCTTTGCCTACAAATATGTTTATATAACTTTTTTCCCTAAATTTTAAATTAAAGAAGTTATAAGCAAAAAAGTAAGAAAATTTCTATAAAGGTTTTCTTTTTTGCTCTATAACTCTTTTTTCATACATTTTACAAAAAAATTACCCCAGACCAATCTTGTAGATAGTCTTTTGAGAAAAATTTTTGTCAATAATTTTTTTTAATTTCATTCATTTATAAAGCTGTTACAGCGCTCCAAAGTTGATCGGGATCGTCAATGCTCATGAGAATCCGGTCAAAACGAAATGTTTAACTTAGTTTGATGATCTTTTTTTTATTGTAAATACATTTTTTAAAATTTTTTGTTAAATCTGTACTACTTTCCGAAAAAAGCAATTCCGAAAAAACACTTTTTTTTTATTTTCTTCCGACAACGATATCTCTCGAACGAATCAACCAATTTCGACAGTATTAGCGGCGATTGACGTTGTTTTTTAAAGTTAAGAGTTGATTAGTTTTTGGAGTCGATCGGTAAAGCTGTTTAAAAGTTATTCCAAAAAATCAGTTTTTTCGAATTCTTTTAACGACGATAACTCACAAACGAATTAACCGATTTTGACCCGGTTTGCAGCGATCGACGTAGTTTTTTAAGCTTTAGAGCTGATTAGTTAAGCAGTTAAAAAGTTATTCCAAAAAAAAAAAAATTCAACATTTCTATTTTTGAGATTTCTCAAAATCTACTGGTCCGAATCGGTTCAAATTTTTATGAAATCAAAATTCAGTAGAATTCTTTGGAACCCCACTTAGTTCATTCCAATGGGTCAAGCCGTTCAAAAGTTATAAGAGGGTTACATACAGGGAAACGAGGTAAAATATTCAGGGAAGCTTCCTATGGCCTCAAAACGTCGAGATCTGATAACAACTCGATTTTCGAAAAACTGGGTAAAACCAATAACTTCCCGATTTTTGAAAATTTTCAATTTTCTTAGTGGAAAGTTAAAAAACGCGCCTACAGATTCTGTCTCATAGGTGGCGGGGAAAAGAGTTAGCAATGAATAAGTAAAGTTGTAGGTAGGGATTTAACATCTAGGGCCGCAACCTGGTCGGTGCTTTTGCTGGTTTCGGCGGTAAGATATTGGGAGTTGTACCCGGCAGGTCAGGCAGCTCATTAGTCCCCTGCAGAGTGGGTTCGCATCTCGCTGTTGGCCCTGGTTTGGGACCTGCTCGGTCCCCTACGGGCTTCGTTAACGGCGGGTTTTTTGGGGGCGGAGTAGGTGAGGCGGCCGTTTCCCTGGCACCACGTATGTTTTCCCAGTGTACCTTGGTCATCATGCCGTTGGACAGCAGGTGGCAGTTCCGAGTCGTGCTACCATTCTCACAGGAGGGACCATTTCGGGGCCAAGCCTGGGCATAAGTTTCGGCTGCTGGCTGATAGGTGGTGACCTCTGGCATGTACCAGCTTCCCAGGGGACAATGGAGCTGGCGGTTTGGTGGAATAGAGGAGGTCCACTCTTCCTGGAACAGGGCCTGATATCGCAGTGCCTCATCCTGCTGCTCTTCGAATGGTACCAGGTTCGCCGCCCCAGCAGCCCCAATCTCTCTGGGTAATGCCAGGTTGTGTCCATGCAGGAGCTTGGCCGGGGAGTGGTCAGTGACCCCATTGGTCCGACGCCGGAGGCAGTACAATAGGGTGGGTAGGTGGAGATCACATTTGGTGTGGTTCTAGTCCAATCGGAGGCGTATCTGTGTCTTTATGTCCTGATTACAGTCCTATGTCAGATTCGCACGGGGTAGGTAGGGGGTAGGGAGATGATCAACCCCCCACTTCTGGTTGGACACTCGCCATTGGCAGCCCAAGAACTGGATGCTTTTGTCGGTAATGAGTTCCGTGGGGAAACGGGAACATGAGAACCCTCCCGGTCCATTAGAGTGACCATGGTTCTGGCTTTGACATATGCTACCGCAAATGTCTCTACCACCTGGTGAAAACGTCAGTTACCACTACCAGGAGATGCTTCCCCGCGATGTGCGGGGGTAGGGATCCATTATGTCTACTGCCACCATGGACAGGGTGCCTTGGCACCTGTTTTTCGACCCCATCGGGCCTGTGCGCCTTGCGCTGCTGACAGCGCTGGCACTGGCGAACATAGCTCTGTACCTCAGCGACTACCCCTGGTCAGTAGAATGTGCGACGGACCTCCCACACTGTCTGGTCGGCACCAGGGTGTCCTGCGAGCTTGTGAGTGTGCAGGAAGTGCAAAATGGCCGGATGTGTGGCTGGATCCGTGTGGATCTGCCACCGGTGCTCCCTGCTGGGGGCCTGGGTTGGAAATAGTCCTTCCCTTGATGTAAGCTTTTGGACATACGCCATTGCTTACATCAAGTCATGCACTCCCATTGCAGAAATCTTTCAAAAATAATATAGTCCTTCCCAGCTCTGTTGGTTTGGGACTATACACCTCCCACACTCAGCAAGTCGGGCTTGGGTGTGCTGCTCGTGTTGTTGGGCCTCACACACTTGTGCAACCAGCTCGGCCATGGTCATGGGTGAGGGGGGTTGTGCCGGCATGTCCGGTCCATGTAGCGCATACAGCTAGGTGGCTGGCGGGCTCAGATCGGGGCGAGGTGATGGGGGTGAATGGGGCAGGAGATCATCCCATTCCTGGTTATCACTGACGATGTTCTGCAGATCGTAATGTCGAGAATGTTCATCTGCCAATTGGATTTCTCGTCCCAGTATGTGTTCTACGGTGAACGAGAAAGACTGGATCATGAGGGCCCACCAGATGAATTTGGATTTCCTCCCCTATGCGGACTCTAGCCAGAGGAGACCCTGGCTGTCAGTTCTGAGTGTGAAAGGATAACTCTCTAGATAATGTTGGTACTGTTTCAGGGCTCACACCACTGCCAGACACTCCTGTTCATTGATGTGGTAAAATCTCTCAGCAGGACAAAATTTGGCACTCGCATACTCTATCACATGTTTGTGGCCTTCCTCACTCAGCTGATAGATGATGGCTCCCATGCCGTCTTGGCTTGCATCGGTATGTATGAACAGGGATTTGTCAGGGGACAGGCATGACAAAGTGTGGCAGTACCTGAATCACTGCTTCACGAGGAAAAGGGCCTTCTCAGTGGCCTGTGACCACCTGAATTTACTCTTGGACGAGAGAAGATTAGTCATGGGTGTTGTGAATGTGTCAAAATGGGGCACGAAAGACTGCAACCAGTTCGGCAGCCCCATAAGTTTCTGCAGCTGCTTCTGTGTCCTGGGTGTCTGTTTGTCCTCAATCAGGGATAACTGGTCGGGCAAGGAATGGTAGCTCTCGGCATTGACAATGTGGCCCTGAACTTTATCTCTTCCACCCCAATGTGGCAATTCTGCAGGGCGCAGGTCAGGCTGTGTCGGGTGAGCTGTTTGAGGACCAGTGCGAGGTGATGACCATGGTCCTCCCACGACTGTGACCATATGATCACGTTGTTCAGGTAGGCTATGGCGAACTTGCCAATGTAGCCATCCAGGATGCGGACCATCATGGTCTGGAAGGTCGCGGGGAAATCCATCAGCCTGAACAGCATCGCACATAACAGGTAGGTCTGCCATCTGGGGTGGTAATGGCAGTTTTGGAACAGTCAGGCAGGTGTACTGGCACCTACCAGTACATGGACTTCAGATCAAGTGACGTGAAAATCGTGGCCTCCCCTAGCCCTGCTATGGCCTCGGCAATGTTGATGATATTTGGAGGGGTGGGGATGGCGAGATGGTTAACTGGCTTAAAATTCATGCAGAATCTAAGGGTCCTGTCTTTCTTACTGGCCAGGACAATACGGCAGTTGTAGGGTGAAGTACTGGGCTCGATCACTCCGCTGGCCAGTATCTCTCCGATCTGCTCCTCGATTGCTACCTGTTCTCTGGGCCCAAAACCATGCACTTTTTTTCAAATGGGGGTTTATGTGGTATCAGGGGACTGCAATGATCAGTGATGGTGGTCCTGTGGAACCGGTCTGCAGCTGCAAACACTTGGGAATGTTGGTCCGAGTTTTAACCATTAGGAAGACATACTCAATGGGGACATTGTGTTGGACGTTGGCCAGGTGGGTGACATGGCAGGACTGGGGCCTTGGATGGGTGAATCCATAGACTATCCAACGCCCTTGAGTACTCTAGTGCATCCACCCCGCACAGACCTCGATCATGGCATCCATCTGCACCAGCCAGGGAGCACCCAGGATGATCTCTCACAGGTCGTGCACAACTAGCGTGTTTTTTTGGCTTACATGATCCCTTATGTTGATCTTTACCTTAATGTGCCCAGTCATGGACATGTTGGCTTTGCTGGTGGACAACTGTAATGTCTGGGTGCATGCTTTCATCTCGGCCACTTGGATGAGGTGGGCCATGACATAAGTGTGAGATGTCGTGGTATCCACCAATGCCTCTAAGTCTTGCCCGTTCACCCGGACGGGGATCCTGAAAAGCCTGCCCTCCTCTGGTCCCATCTGCCCGAGTCATGGTGACACGTCATCAGGTTCGTCAACTGCTGCCGGGGTCGCCGATGATGTTAGGTGCATGCCGGCACTCGCCAATTACATGGGGTGCAGCGGCTCGTATTGACGCAGGCCAGCCCTGCCAATGTCAGGTTGGTGGGATGGCATGTCACTGGCACTCTCAACTGCTGCCGGGGTCACCAATGACATCAGGTGCGTGCCAGCACTCGCTAAATGTCACTGGAGCCATTGGAACTGTATCCTACCGTATCCTGTGACTGATAAATTCCCTATAGCTAGATCCAATCCCTGTGCCGAGATCGTATCCCTGTGCCGAGAATGTATCTCCACTGATTTGAATGTTCGTGCATGTATGTCCTTTTCGTTAAATTGGCTTCCTTTTTGTCGAATTTTTGTCCAAAAGTGCATCTTTTTCTTTAAATGTTCTCGTTTTTTATGTGCTTCCTTTTTTTCAGTGTGCTTCCTTTCTGTAAAATGTTCTATTTCTTTAACTGTCGTGCTTCCTTTTGTTCGTTATCTTCGTTTGGCCGAAAATGGTTTCTTTTTTAACTTTTATGACGAATGAGTGTTGACACATGCCTGTACTCAAGAAATGTTTAGCCTTGTGGTTTGGAGACTCTTGGTCTATATGCCAGACATTGAACATAACCAAATTATAATGTTCACAGAGTATCGACGAAAAATATATCTTGTTTCGTGGACGCTGGGTTAGTGCGTATGACTTTGTACATGACCTGTTCAAAATGTTCACCAAATTATCAACGAAAAATACCTCTTGGGAACTGACTGGATGTCTCTGGCCACTTCCTGGCTTCTGCATAGATGTGTCTGGCCTCCGACTTGGCGTGCCTTGCCACCAACTGGGCCTGTTAGTCTAACCAACCGACTGGACATGCGTGACTGGCGAACCGACTGACATGCATAGCTTAACATCAAAATGTGGCTGGTCACCAACAACGTGCCTGGCCACTGAATATACATGCCTGACCACCAACTAGAATTGCCTTTTCACATTTCGGACGTGCATTCCTGGCTACTGAATAGATGTTCCTGGACTTCAACAAGACGCGCCTTGCCACCTACTTAAGTACCTGACCATCTAATATGTGGCTAGCTCTCAACTGGATGTCTCTTGCATCATATTGGATGTTCGTTCCTGGTCTCTGAATAGATGTTTCTGGCCATCGACTGGGCGTACCTCCTTGCCAACCTGCTACATGTCTCTGTACAACCTATGTAATGTGTCTGACGTCCAACTATTTGTACCTGGCCACCAACTGATTGTATTAGCCACACCACAAAATTGAAGTACCTTACCACCAACTGGATGTGTCTAGTCAACAAAATATAATTGCCTGTCCACTAAATTCATGCCTGACTGCTGAACAGACATGCCTGGCCACTGACTGAATGAGCTTTGTCACCAACTGGATGTTAATGACCATCGAATATGTGGCTACCTAACAACTGAATGTGTGTTGCCACCAACTGATGTTCTTTCCTGGTTACTGAGTAGACGCACCTGGCCACCAACTGGATGTACCTTGTCCCCAACATGATGTACCTTGTCACCAACAACTGGATGTGTCTGTTCGTTGACTGGACATGCCTAGGTGATAACTGGACATGTCGGACTGAATGTATCTGGCCGCCAATTACGTGCCTGGCTACTGAATTGACATGGTAGGTCACCAACAGATAGTATTAGGTTGACCTCAAACTGGAAGTGTTAACCAACAACTGGACGTGTCTATCCAACAAACTGAATGTGTCAGTCTGCAAAATACATGCCTAACTGCTGAATACACATGACTGGACACTGACTGGACGCACCTTGCCACCTACTAGATTCCTGAACATCGAATATGTGCGTAGCTACCAACTCAGTGTGTCTTGCCACCTACTGGACATGCGTTCCTGGTCACTGAACAGCTGTGCCTGGCCACCGACTGGACGAACTTGCCACCAACTTGATGAGTCTAGCCAACAACAGGACATGCCTGGTCACTGACTGGCAATGTCTAGCTGATAACTGGACATGTTGGTCACAAACAGATTGTACCTGGCCGCCGATTACGTGTCTGACTACTGAATTGGCATGCCTAGCCACCAACTGGATACGCCTTGCCACCTACTGGACGTACATTCCTGACCACTGAATAGATATGACTGCCCTTCGACTGGGTGTACATTGCCAATCTGCTAGATGTGTCTGTCCAACCTATCAGAAATGCCTGGTCAATAGTCTGGCATGTAGAGCTGCCTTGAAAACACATATAAAGCCATGCAATGGACTCGCTTCGCCTTCTAAGAAGACTGTACAAATCGTGAAACGCTGTTAATTTCCTTGTTTTTACTTGCAGAATTTATGGAAATATTTTTTTTGTAATTTTGTTGTGTTTGCTTCTTGGACCTGTAACTTCAATGTGAAATTGAAATTAAATAAATATTAGTGACTTGAATTTATATAATTTTGCACTGATCAAGGATAAAACCGACAGGAATCGATGGAATAACGATTATTTTAATAAGTGATTTTTTTGATAATTTTTGGAATTTTTCCTGAATTTATCACTACATAGTATAAAACAAAGTCGCTTCCCGCTGTCTGTCTGTCCCTATGTATGCTCAGATCTTTAAAACTACTCAACGGATTTTGATGCGATTTTTTTAGTAGACAGAGTGATTCAAGAGGAAGGTTTATATGTATAATATATGCATAATATAGTAGAGAAACACTGATAATGTTAGAGGTTTCTAATGTGATGTAAATAAACACATTTTTTTTTGCGCTTACATTGCAAACGCTGGCTGAACCCTACGAGATAGATCAAAATAATGTACGACAGTATTGTACACCTTAAAAAGGTCTACAAAAAAAAGTTCGCGATGTCTATCTCTTAGGGATAACCCACTATAACCATTTTTTATCCTTTACTTTTTACGAGAAATAATGGCTTATTTACGAAGCGATTTTAAGCAATACGGCATTAATCCTTATCCAATTAAGTACCTTAAATACATTGTGCATTTAATTGATATTGTTATGTTTGTATTCTCTAATGTCAAAAAGCTGTGAACGTTGTATATAAAGACATTCTGTAGTATATTTAGTATCAGCATTGCACCTGTGCAAAGTCGGGGCGGGTCGCTAGTATGTAAATAAATACGAGTTTTCAAGATGCCAGCCAAGATGGATTTGTTAGCTTAATGTTCTCTGGTGGATGGGAAATGTTAGCAGTGTTTAAGATATTTTATTAAATAAAAATTATTTGCCTTTAATTAATTTTGCATCTTACAAAAATCGCCCCAATGACATTAACGAAGCGAATCAAATTTTATTATTAATAAGTGAATATTTGGATGATTTTTGAATTATTTTTTCGAATTTCTAGCTAAATAATTACTGCATTAAATATTTGTGGATTCCAATGTGGCGAATGTAGAGTCAACTAAAATGGCCGACGAGGTCCTGATAATAAGAAAATAGCAGCGGACTCGTCCGTACATGGCCGATTACTTTCGATTGGTAATCCACTACTGAGTAAGCCACCAAGCCACAGTCCCATAAGAAATACATTGTGCCATAAGGATCCAAATCATACTACTTATGAGTCTGGACCACAGATTTAATAAATAGATAAGGAAGAAACTGGAATGCTCTGATGAAACCCACAGGCTTATGGCAATATCTTAAACGTTTTCCAATTCCGCCTTGATGGAAAGCGATTGATCACACTATTGAACCACCTTGGCCCAGAGCTGGTTATTAGAGTCTGATACACACCACTGAATCCAATAATGTAGCAGCTTGAAGCAGGGTGAATATGATGTTCTTGTGATTGGCTGTGTGCGTGTACCAATGGGCTCGTTTGTTCGTTTGCAGACACACGTGAAGATACCAGATCACATGTTGCTCCACCCACATGCTGCAGAGGACAATGTTGATGGACACGGTGATGCTCCGCAATACTACTTTTTGCCCGAGTCCAGGATACCAGTCAAACATTCTAGTATGGTGGAGCCTAGGAGACCAGACATACACTCCAGTGTGGCCGAGCCCAGGAGATCAGACAGACACTTCAGTGTGGCCGAGCCCTTGAGACAATACAGACACTCCAGTGCCATTGAACCCATGAGACCAGGAGGACTTTTCAGTGTTGCCGAGCCCAAGAGACCAGACAGACACTCAAGTTTGATCGAGCCCTTGATACAATACAGACACTCCAGTGCAGCCAAGTCCAGGAGACCAGAATGGCACTCCAAGGCTCAGAGGTAAGGTTAAACCGCTGCAACTGATAGATAGAAGGTCGCATTTTAGATCCCAATGCATCAGCTTGAATCGCACAGACAGCGACTTTCTGTTTGTGTGACTAAGTGAGAGTAAATCGTGGCTGTAGGTGACAGTTACCTTTGCACATGAGCATCACTTACATCGCAGTATAATAATGGAGCTCGTAGAGTTAGCATCTCTTTATAAATTCCTTATTCGGAACGCACATGCAAAAAATAAACGAGGCTCAAATTCTATATCTACTTTTGGATTTCTACAAGTTTGTTCATGAGCATTTATTTTGAATTTGGTTACAAATTTGTGTAACAAACAACCAGTGGGTGATACATGTGTGTCGGTTGTACTGATGCAGTACTCTATTTTGCAGTTATGTTAACTGATTGAAGAGATGGGTTAGAATACAATTCATTGTTCATTGCAATCGCTTCACGACTGTTTTAACAATGCTACCCTAGACAGAAATGGAACAGTTTGCTTTTTTTTAGCCGTGGTGATAAAATAATCTCCCATGTTCATATGATTTTTTCTATATCATAGTCATACTCTATATCATATATATTCTATATCATTATAGTCTATATAATATATCATAGTTCAGCCATGTTTGTGTGCCACCCAAAATATTTTATGAAATGAAGTGTTTGCATTGACGAAACAGGTTCAAAGGACTATACCTATTTTATGGAAGTGACTGTGTGTGACAATGAAAATTTTAACTTATATTTATTAACATCATTGGCCATGGTTAGACTAAGCTCAATTTTCACAATGTTTTGGTTATTGCTGTATGAAGGTGACGAGGAAGAAAGTGACTTCAACAACGTCACAACATATCCATTTCTTGACAATTCCTGATTCCTTTTATAAAACAATACCAAAAATCTAAGAGAGACGGAGTAAGGCCCATGCAATACAGATGGCCACATTTGGACCAAAATGAAGGGTGATACATGCCAGTGGTAATTACTAGTAAAAACGTATATCTTACTAAATATAAATATATACAGTTAGGCTATTTTATATCATCGAACATTTTTTCTATGTTTTAACTAAACATACTTTACATGTAAAATTGGAGGTTGGCCTCTGAATATTTACATATATATATATTCTAAAATACTGAACATTAATAGTATCAATCAACTTTTGATGAAGGAACCTTTAACATATGAATTCAATCGTTCAAGCAAACATAATTATACACCCCAAAATAAATAAAACAAATAACCTCACCGCGACTGTCGGTCAAGACCTGTTTTGCATACTTACAGTAACATTGTGCATGATTTGTTTCCAGGCGCAGGCATTCTAAGCCACTTCCCCTCATTGATCTCTCTGAAGACCTCGACAGCTTCCTCAGCCTGTACGACGACGAAGCAAAACACCGCGGACAGGATCAAGCCCGCGTGCCGTACGCCTCCCTCCAGCAGTTCGTGCCAAGGCACCCCGCGAGGCCTAGGAGGCGGGGCTTCTCGGCGCCACTCACCGTCCCGACCGGCATCCCCCTGCCTCGACTCCCGAGGAAGCTCGCGCGCCGCTCGGAGATACCTCTGAGGCGAGGCCGGCCGGTGTTCTTGCAGGCTGCGGACCAGGAAATGGAGGAGAGTGCTCCTGGCGCTGGAGGTCGGGAGGTAAACACAGCCTAGCGAATGGTCACTAAATACCTAAAGATCAAAAATACATTCTAAAAATAAAATATCCAATTCTTTAGTGTTTTAGGATGTTGGAAAAGTCTAAGAAGGAATTACTAAAGGTATTAACTATAAAATGAGAGATGAAACAACTGAATATCTGCTTGGGTCAGGCACATCCACCAAAACTATCGCTGAGAAAATTGTCGTAAGGAACTCATTTATTCAAAATATATTTATTACAAATGAATTAATTATATGTGAAAATTACAACTACCGCTACTTGACCATATAACATACATTTTTTTGATATTTTAAACTCAGAAAAAGGTGTGCATCTTACAATAGATATAAGGACTTACGTTCGCTAAATTTATTTGTGTAAGAGTTGGATGAATTGTTTAAATATTAAAATTGTGTGCGTTTTAAAAATTTGATGACTTCCAATGCTTACAGGAAAACTAATCAAAATTTGAAATAAGTAGATAAATGTACAAGAGGTTGTTATCTAATAAGTTACCTAATGGATTTGCACAATAAACTGTGGCAGCTAATCAACTGTCGCATTAATATTAAAATGCTGGTAGTCAAAAATACACCACTGCAATACTCCTATTTATTTTAATAACACACAGAGCTTTTGACATATCAAAAAACAACTCAATATTTAAGATTGAAACAGCCTATTAAATGCAAGGTGAACCAGTATACAAAAAAATTATTAAACTATTAAGTGGTCTTATGAGGGGTACTAACATTCAAAATTAATAAATTAATTGTCTTAAAACTACATATTAAGTAAACTTTTCTTTTTAGGAAACGTAAGAATTATATATATATATATTTATATATATATATATATATATTGGAATAAAAGGTGTCTTAATTTCAAGGATGGTATTTACATACTTACATACATCGTTCCCCCACAGTTTGAAATAGAGGTTATTTAAAATTAATTCGAATTTAAATATTTTAGAGTTTTTTTTAGAGTCTAAAATTTCGTGCAAAGGGCTGTCTTATAGCACATAACTTCAACAATATTGTGATCTCACCTGCCTCCGACGGTGTCGTGATGCTGCGTTGTGCCCGGAGCGCCAACTATCGGATTACCGTGCGCTAGTGCACGTGAGATCTCAAGGCGTGGGTGACTGGCTGCGTGGCAGGCGGCGGACGTACTTCTCAACAGGGAAGGTGTTCCCCTCGGGACACCGTTAGTTGAGAAATTAAAGCCGGAGGTTCTGGACTCGTGTTTAATACTAGTAACACAGATCTTTACACGGTGCTATCTCTGCGCCCAGCCTGTCTTGTGTGAGAGCTGGAGCTCGTCCCAACGCACTGTCATAGATTGTTCATATGACGAGTCGAAACTGGCGGTTACACTCACAGCTGGTTGCGTTGCGCGTAAGCACTGCCACTAATGCGATTGGCACAATTACAATAAGAGCCTACTCGTGGAAAGCTCGGCGCGTAGTTGAACAGAATGGAATGTGGTCGCTGGTATGGTGTCTGAGGTGAGTACCCCAAGAGTCTGTTACACGTGCAATAAAATTAATTGGGTGGGGCTGTGTTGGTTTAAAGTGAAAGGTCTATGTCAGTAATTCGCTCTTAGTGTCATGGATTGAAATGAAAACGAGACATTGACTGCATACTTAAACTTTCAACACAAAACAGACACTGAATTGTACATAATTATTTATTCAGATTAATATTCGACGACAACGTTTTTGAACATTACCCTGTAATATGAGAAATAAGATACATACGGCATAATATCAACATTAATATGTCTGTTGAACATAAAATATATAGTAGTATTGCCTAATGTTGTAGGTTCTGTGTCGTTGATCGTTATTTAAGCCTTTAAATAGAATGATCGGAGCCTCTAAGTGTGTCGAAAATTATGGATTTCCTTTGCACGGTTTTACATTTTTTATATATTCATATTTTTAAGCATCAAAATTATCATATTTAATTTTCTTTGATTTATGTACCCCATGGAGCTCTAACAATTTAAACTTTAACCAGTCGGTCCGACTGCTGTGCCCGGATGTGTCATACAGTCCCACTTCTCGTTAACAGCATGTACGATTTTCCCCATCTTCCATAATATAAGACCTCAAGCGCCCGGCGCAGGCGCTGCATCTTTCGTTACATCCGGCCTCCCGTTCCCGTCACTCCAGACACACATGGCGCCGCGCATCCGGCCTGTGCAAGCATGTTTCCCAGCAACTCTGACATTTTATGCTCCTCCCCATCCGCCTATCTTTTCTCGTCACGACATACGTATGATTTCCGTCTCCTCTCCCCGCGCCTTGGTGTCA
The DNA here is from genome assembly GCF_032445375.1 of Bacillus rossius redtenbacheri. NCBI lineage: Eukaryota > Metazoa > Arthropoda > Insecta > Phasmatodea > Bacillidae > Bacillus > Bacillus rossius. Next base: position 177,448,345 of record NC_086330.1, read on the forward strand.
CCTGCCATTTTGTCGCCAGCACAATTTTTTTTCTTACTGACAGGACTCAGCTAACACTACTCCTACCGTGGACCAGGTGCGACACTTGTCAGACTGTTCACGAACTAAATTAAGGCCTTTGGCAGTCCTGGTTTCTGCCACCAGGGAGAATCACCTCTCGGCACCTCCTCCAACTCTACTCTAACCCCTTCCCTCCTCGTGGTTCCCCCCGTAGATCGCGTTGCGCCGCTCTCCAATGCAAAGCATCTCTTGATCTATTAAGCCACACCCTCTTCCTGGCTCAGGGACCATCTTTAACTATGCGAACCACCACCTCCTTCCAGGGAGTATCTGGGTAACCTCACGGAAGGTCGAATCTGCATTTCATGTTTGCAGTTTTTTTGGTGGGCGGAGGAGTTCGGAAGTCTCTTTGAAGAGATCAAGGCATATAGTCCTGAGAAAAATAAAGCGTAGCTGATTTCCCGATTTACTTTATTCCATATCAACATGTAGTAAGTATTTTACAGTCATTTTCTGTAGTTCTGTCTTTCACCTTGTTTCCTTAGATACAGTGCTTTCTCGGCCCACCTGGGAAGTAGCTTCTGGATTTTTTCAACAGTGGTAAGTGGAACTTGACTCTCAAACCTAAACCTTAAATTTCTAGATTGTTCTATTCCTTTTGCTTCTCCAGTTTATTCATAAAAATTTCATTGTTTACTATCACTGATCGGTATGGTTATTGACTGTGGCGTTTTCTCGATACGGGAGATCCCCGCAGATGAAGCCCTCATATCGGCTAGCGCGCAGAAGTTATGTCCTAAAGAAATGTGATTTCTGTATAATCTTTAGGAACATTTTTAAATTCTCGGATTCTCTTACTTACAAAAAAATATAGTGTAAGGATATTAAGCAAGGAAGTTTTTAAGTCCTGTTTTAAATTTAATCTTTACTGTAACTGGTCAGATATGATAATTAATGAGTACCATTATATATTATCTATTTTATGGAATTTACTTCAACATGATTGCTATACCTCAAGGAACATGAATTAAATGTTTCAAAAATTAACTTATTAAAATGTAACAGACGTACCATGAGATACCTGGCTGTTATTTACTATTAGTTCATTTCTCCTTCCGGTTTGACAATCCAAAATTTGCTGACCTTAATAATTGTCGGTAGTTGTCAATTTCATTACTAACATATCTGAGGTGTTCTAAATAATTTAGTTATTTATTCGTGGACTAGCTGCACTATCTGGCGTTGTCTGGGCTGAACACAGGGTGATATATTATCTGCGAGTTAAAGCAAAATGGATAGTACTATATGACAGTGTGGTGAATATAGAGAAATGACACACAAATACTGTTTGTATGTCTATGACCTACGATTTTTTGTTTGGTTTTGTTTGGTTGAATGGTTTAGAAGTCGATAAGCTGCAGCGCTATCTATTGGCGAGTTATTGCAAACTGGATATTGCAAAAATATTCTCCACGTTCAAATATCTATGTATACTAATTTTTGTGGAGATCGGTTGAACGGTGTATAAATTAATACACTGCAGCGCCATGTAGCAGCAAGTTACAAAAGAATGGATAGCAAAAAACAACTTTCTCCATGGAAAAACGCTTCGATGTGACAACTTTCATGGCGATAGGTTAAACGGTGTCGGAGTTTATCAATTTTATACATACATACCAAAAAAATTTCAAAAAATTGTATCCATCCTCTCCTCGGAAAAATATCAGCGGGTATTGTAATGCATCATACGAACGATGGGTTTCGCAGTCACGCCGTCGAATCACAATGTCGCGAGACACCAAATTCTCGCCATCAACCACAATGGTAACTTTATTTTGCGTCGGTGCATTGAAGTGTCTTTCATGTTTTCCTGCTGGTCTTTTATCTACTTTGATCAATAATTTGTGATTTTCTGAAGCCATCATTTCTAGTGCAAACTTGAATAATTTGACCAATTGATTGTGTTCATGCAATAATTCTTTCAGTTGCAAAATAATCTCTCGATTTAGGGCATGACTTATGGCAAAACGATGATTGATTTCATCATTAGAATTTCCAAGGAAATAAATCTGAAGAAATTCATTCACCGATGGCAACAATGCTCCTGCACGCTGGTGAATTTGTCCTTGAATCTGTAAAATATAAAACAAATAATGCCTCGGCAAAACGTTGTGATGTGTTTGTTTATGTGATGTGTGATGCAGTCAAAAAATAATTTACCTTAAAAGTTGGGTTGACACCTCGTTCTTCGATAATGTTCGCTCCAAACGATGTCATTTGATAGGAATTGTTTTACTTTTGTATATACTGCAAGAAATGATTCGATTAAGGTTCTTGGGCAGGAACCAATGATTCCAGTGGCTCTGGTGGTGTGTATTAATCGTGGTAATTTTACCTTTCCACTCGCACATGTTTAATGTAGAAATCTCAAAGCATTGTAATTTTGACAAACTGTGTTCCGAAGACGCCCGATACATCGCGGCGTAATTGACTGTTGGACCATATCTGAATACAAAATGTTTATGTCATAACGTCACGCTTGGGACTCTGTTTTGTCGCCGTTCCAAATTATTTTGTTTGTAGGCTCCAACTGAGCGAGTCGAACTCGAATGTATCCTTTGTTCTGGAGTAATAATGGATCGCACCTGAGAAATTCTTATTTGATTCTCTTTCAAATTGTGTCCTCACTCTTCGTCAGTCTCGTTTATTCTACGATCGTGTAGTTGGCTTGCATTGCGCATAAACCGACCGATATTTCGATGCCTCACTGGCGGCATTTATATTAGGGGAACTGTGCCTAATATCGCACCCATTTTGAAAATGCTAATTTATGTGGAGACAAATTTCCTAAAAAAATAAGTAACAGCTGTTTAGCACATTAGGGTTATTACTGCAAAACATGTTATGTTGGACATGATTTAATTTTTATTATTTTGCAATTTATTACAAAGAAAGGAATTTGATGCACTTTCGTCATTTGAAAAACAGTGTTCCTAATATCGCACTAGTGTGCGATATTTGGGACACCATTTTTTTTAAACTAATATATCTGGCACATCTTCCATTAAAAAGAATAACTAACACATGGTTCAGTTTACATCGTTCTTATACTAGTATATTGTAAAAGAAGAGTTTCTAATTAAAACTAAATTTTAAATGTGCATTTTCAAACTAGAACAATGAAATCAATACGAGTCTCGTAAATCTTCAAAATATTTGTAGCATTACCCTTCTAAACAAAAATCACATATGAATGAAGTGTAATCATCTGTTCCTGAACACTCTTCATGGCACCAAATGTGACACTTTGTACAGAGAACCCATTTTTCCATCTGCCTGTCTTGTGAATACAACTGGTTGCAGTAAGGACACACACAATCTTCATCGTCACTATTTTCTTCATCTGTGGAAACTGTCAGAGGTTCAGCCATCTCTTCTTTACTTGATTCTGAAGACAGTGATATCTTCGTCTTCCGTTTCTTTTGTTTGTTGCTCTTGTCCATAACAGATTCCTTCTTGCTTAGAGGTTTACCTATCTCACAACTTCTTTTTTCCCTCGTGCAGTATTCTTCTTGTAGCCCATCTGTAGCTGTTTTGTCCTACCCTTTATAGATATGTTTTTCACATAATCGGATCGCTTGTTTTTGTAAAGCGAACTTGTCAGTGCGGCAGCAGGGCAGGTTGGTCGACCTCTCCCTCTTGATGGTTTTGTTTGGTTGGATTTCAGAGAAGGCACAGGTGAAATGTCAGCAGGACCTACTAGAATCCCTGACGCCATGATTGTGCTTGGCTGAGATGATGAACAGATGTCACTAGGACTTTTATGAAGCTCTTGTTGGATAGGCCTACTTGCTGTTGATATGCCTAACGACCGATTTCCTTTGTTTTGTAGAGCTGTGTCGTATGAGGTTTGTTTACTTTATCGTTGTATAGAGGGCTACTGTTAAGCTCGCTAACAAACTCATGTTGACCGAAAATGTTGCGGTTGCAGGGGAACAAACCAGTTTTCTTGAAACCAGTTGTAGCTGTTGCAACAGTAACTGCCTTGTTGTAAGCTTCTCCCAGAAGTCTTCCAACTTGATAGTGAGTTACCACTCTGCCTTCATTTTGCTTGAGCCAAGTTTACATTGCTTGAGCATAGTAAGTTTTCAGGGGCAACATAAATGCAGCATCAAGGGGCTGCATTTTGTGTGTGCAGTGGGGGGAGGGGGGGAAAAACACAATGTGCACACCATTTTCACGAGCAAGCTCCAGAAGTTGAAGATTTCTGGTATGGGAATATGACAGGAACTTCTTTTTTAGGCTTCACAATGGCCAAGAACTGATGTTGGAACCACTGAAGGAAACTGTCCATTTGTATCCAACCAGATTTATGACACACAGCTATAGAATCATTTGGAGTGCCATCAAGCAGTTCTGGTTTCATGTTGACTCTAGGAAAGACTATAAGTGGTGGGACATAGTGACCCGAGGCATTCATACACGTAACTAGTCACCAAGAAACCTCTTTCGGCAGAAGATACTGCTCCGACCTGACGTTTCCCCTCTACTGAAACCACCCTACTAACTTTGTGCTGCACGACAGTGAGACCTGTTTCATCACAGTTGTAGAGATTATTTGGGGAATGTTTAATAACATCCATAAATGGCTCAAAGATGTCAAAAAATAGCTTGACATTTTCTTGTGTGAACCCTCTTATTCTTCCCAGTGATGTTGCTTGGGGTTTTCTGAGGCTAAGTTGTGAATTTCTCTTCATGAATGAACGTAGCCATTTCCATCCCACTGCTTATTCTCCCTTAGAAAAAATATGGCATTTACCATTATTTTCTGCCAGTTCAAAAGACATTCGTTTAATGTCTTTAGCTGTTAAGCCATAAAACCTAGCCTCCATTTCCAATGCGTACCTTACCAATGCCTCCTCTATTTCATCATCAAGTGCTGGCTTCCTTCCAAGTTTTGTAGCAACTAGTTTATCTACATCTTCCTCACGACTATTAACTTTGTCTTTCAATGTAAATTTAGGAACATCAAACAGTTTCGATGCTCGTGACAATCCCATTTCTTTTCCTCTAACTGTTAATATAGCATCTCTCATGTTTTCTTGTGACCACTGTTTGCGCTTTTTTGGCGCCATCTGTAAAGAAAAATGCCAAATATACAAAATTCTTTTGAAATAAATTCTTAAATGCATATGCATGACATTCCCCAAAACAAAACTGTAAGCTACACATCACAAATCATTCACTCAGATAGCATTACAGGCAGCGTGCTTGCATGTGTGTGCATGTGACAATTTTAAACTGTGTTTGCTTTAACCAATGTATCGCTTGCTATTTTCAAACTACGCAAAAGTAATTTCAATAGTTAGGTATTTTTCTACTTATGACATATTTTGTTTTATATACTATGTAAGTAACATGCCACATACAATAATGTATAATATCTGACTAGATAATAATGTAATGTAGGTTGCATTGTATTGTATTAAGCTGCTAGTCATAGAAATTTTAAGATATTCCTAATATCGCACCATGCGATATTAGGACTACTTCAATGTGCGGTATTCGGCAAATGCAAGCAAAACAAAAGGCGGCCATTGTTACAAAAAACGTAACTTCAATTAAAATAACCACTCTTACTAGCAACACTTTGGTATTATGACACGCTATTTATACAGTCAAATTGTAAAAAACACATATCTTTGTTGTTGAAACAAATCGAAGAAGTGGCCCCTTACAAATATATAGCTCACAGTAAAAAATTCATTCTCTCCTAGCACACGCAAATCTTTGTGAGGACGCTTATACTCTCCCACCAATACGATACTTTGCACGCAGCAACAAGTTGTGCTTATTGCCGCTATGTTGCAGCACATACCGGCCGAGATACCATGGGGTGAGGAATTAGGAAGCGGTGCGGTATTAGGCACAGTTCCCCTAATAAACTACGAACTGAAATCAATTGAATATTCAAATTTGATAATTTTAACGGTTATTTTGTGCTATTAAAACTTGTTACGGTTTTGAATTTACCATAGATATGAAAACCACTGATAAAATAAGTTACTGTAATATTTTATGATTTTTAAGGTTATGTTATAAAAACATTTGACGGTTTTGAATGTACCAAATATATAACCCCTATTAAACACTGAAATATTTAATGTGAAATTTGCTATTGTTATGAAAACCTGTGTCAGCAGAACTCTCAAACTGAACGAAGTTTTCAGAATTTTCCTGTGGATTTTCAAAAACTTTTTCAAACAAATCTTGTCTCGACAACTACGAACTCAAAAAAAAAAGCAACCATAATGGTTAAGCAGGTCTCAAGTGGTTATCTTTCATACATGCGGCAATTGATTTATATATGTAAATATATAATAACAAGCACATATTTCCTCGAATGTTATAAAAATGATATAAATATATATTCGGAAGTAGTTGAATACAAGTAGGGATGAGATCTTGGTAATAAATTCGTAAATTCCTTTAGTATGTTCATTAATAATGACACTGTGCTTATGTCTCTAATACCAATAATTAATTATTAATGCAAGACAATATAGCCTTTTCATTAAGTACCCCCCCCCCCCCCCCTTCACACATTACTGTTCTGGTACCCGTATGTTTCGGTGTGATTTTAAATAGTTTCATATCAAAACAGTTACATAAAAGGTACACGAACAAAGTTGGACATAACAATCCACTCGATAGACCACCGTCTCCAGCGTGATGCCTAGCCATAGGACCCCTGTAGTTGGACCGCCTCGTGGGCACTACACACCCCGCCGCAAAGTCCGAGATTTAGCTACTACACCACACCTCGTGGTCAGGAGAACGATTGAGGAACAAGTACGTAATACACGATAAACAATGTTGGTGGTGGAGGTTTTGATCGCGGAGCCGGTGTTGAGGTTGATACGCTTACAAGAGTAATAGGCGATGACTGGTGGTTAGAGGCGGCGCTGGCTGAGACATCACACTTCCGAGGCTCAGCGAGAGGCCCCAACGTGACGCGTCCGGCCTCTTTGCTGGGTGAGAGACGACTGATGGGGCCCCAGAAGTGCGGAGAGATCGGGAGACAAGTCAGGCTAGGTTTAAAGACGTAGGCTAATCATAAGATGAACAGAGGTCACTTTCTTATAATACATTTAACCATGATTTTAAAATGTCTTATAATCAGTTTTTTTATTAAATAGGGTAAGCTAATATCGTGATGTTTTTTACAAAAATATTTATTACAATGATTATGAAGATAAATAAAACGTTCTGTAATGGAGACCAATATTTGATCCTTTTTTAACAGTCTACAGCTAATAACACTTTTTTATGGTGATTGGAGTAATAATGAAAAAGGATTTAAAACACTACAACACAGACAGGTAATTCCATGATACGGTAGTTAATATTGTGATTGTAGGTAGTTAATATCGTGACAAAAAAAGTGATTAAATTGTATAGGGGAAGGTCGGGCAGTACCGGACACCTTAGGTTTTCTTTTAATAAAAATATAACTTACTGCAAAAAATGAAATGTACATATGTCTCTGGAATTGTACTTTAATTATTTATAATGCCTAATAAAGAAAATGGGCCAAAACATTTAGAAATATTAGTATTTTACATTTGAACAAACAGTGGTATTTGGAAGTTTCAGTAAACTGGAGGGTTATATCGGACAGTCATTTCCCCTTCAGATTTTTACAAAATACCGCCTGTAAATAACATTTAGGTTTTCTTACAAACATCACACTTATAAAATACAGCATCCCCTTCAAGGTCAGCACAGTTTTCATGTGCCCATCCTTTACATATGGTACATTGTATCCAATCCTCACTGAAATTTTCACCGCAAATGATACAGTCAGTAGTCTCTTCGTTTGTTGCACATGGAACTTTTGGTTGGGGTGTTCTATGCATTGATGTTTTTCTGAGATGTTTCCCTTTTAGTTTCTTAGTGGTTTGCGACTTTTGATTCACATTCAACTTGCATCTTTTTGCTTCAAGCTCATTTTTGTATGGGCTAGATGTTAGAACTTCACTTCTGTCTCCCCGTCGTTTTCGTGAGGCCAACTTGGCAACTGCACTGCTAGGAAGTGGAGAAATTTGTTCTACTACATTGAAGGCTGAAGTGTGCAGTACAGTGCTTTCAGAACCTTCCATTCTGGAGCATGATGGAGTTGACATTTGCTGTGTTGTTAGACCTACTGCTTGATCTGAAGTTGAAGGCTCTGGTGAACTCTGTCTTCGAACACACGGTGGAGATTCTTCTTGAACAGTGATTGGTAAGTCATTCAAACTAGTATGGAAATCCAAGTCTGTGAATATGCTACGGTTGAGTGGGTAAATTCCAGTGCACATGAATGCTGATTGAGCGAGTTCCATTCTGCAGACTTTTGCTAATGCATAGTTAACCAGTCCAGCTATGTCCTTGAGAGCAATTTTCAGCTTTGGATATTTTCGCATCCACAAAGAACATGCTTCATTGAAAGCATTCTTAAATGGCTTCATAACTACTCTGTCCAGTGGTTGCATTTTGTGAGTTGTATGAGGTGGTAAACTCAGGATATGGACGTGGTGGGAACGAGCAAACAGAATCACTTCTAAGTCCTTGTGACTTGAATGACCATCAACAATTAACAGTGTAGGGTTCTTTTCACTTGGCACAACTCGTTCAACAAATAATTTGAACCATTTTAGGAATCCATCTTTGGTTATCCAACCACTTTGTTGTCCGTCAAACACACTTCCAACAGGAGCATCTTTAGTGAGATCCTTATCGATGCGAACTCTGGGGAAAACAAAGAGTGGGGGAACAAACATGTCTCCAGAAGCATTGATGCATAAGAGAACAGTTACATTTCTTCCTCTTTCGCCTGATGTTAATTTCCCCACTTGTTTCTTTCCCTTTATTGTCATGACTTTCAGTTGATTGTTGTGAACACAGGATACCCCAGTTTCATCTGCATTAAAGATCCGCGATGGACTAAATGAATATTTGTCCATTAATTCAGTCAGCTTTTCATAAAACCGATCAACTTGTTCTTTATTAAACCCTGCAGCTCGCTGCAAACTTGTGGATTCTGCAGACCTTAGGCTCAAATCGGGGTGCCTCTTCATGAACTCATAATAGAAGTCTTTTCCAGCCCTCTCTTTTTGCTTATTGAAGCGATGATCAATATTTAGGTGTTCTGCCAAGTCAAAAGATAATTTAAGAAATTCATCTCGAGTTAATGGCATGAGTTGTCTATCTAAAGCTTTAACATGGTTGTATAACTGCTCCTCGTGTGCATCACTGAATGTATTACTGAAAGTACCCATGTGTGGTTTCATAATTGCCTCATTTCCCGAACCAAGTTTAATGAGTCGATCACCTAGTGTACTCTTCGGAACAGAAAATTGTTCACTTGCTTCTCTAATGCTCATTTCTTTATTTATAACATGCTCTACTGCTAATTTCATATCTTCTTCTTTCCACCTTCCCCTTCTTTTCTCCATTTTCTGCAAATAGAAAGAATACTTGAATCAGAATAGACGGGAAATTACTCTACCATTGTGTCCGATACCACCCGCAACCGTCCGATATAACCCTCCAGCAGGTTGTCCGATATTACCCGACGGACATGCCATCGAAATTACGTCATAAAATATTTAGTATTTGTCGCACACAGATGTTACACTGTATGGTAATATATAAATGGTTAGTACACAAGTTACTATACTTAAACTTATAAATATCTTACTTGTTATGTTGTAACAACCCGGCAAAGTTATCTTCGTGCAGAAGATCTTGGCCTAAAATCAATAAAACGTAGCACTACTCAACAAGCAGACAACGCACGAACTCATAATGGCGACACTGCGTGTCCTTCACAGAGACCTACGAGACAAACGACCGACTGGTGCTGCCCCTAGCGCGCACCTCTGGAAACTGGTACTGTCCGGTATCACCCGCTGTCCGGTATTACCCGACCTTCCCCTACCACTTCTCAAGATTGACCAGAATAATCACTTTTACAGACTGATTCCTCTTCTGCACAATTATCACACATATATACATGATCATCAGAGAAACCATTCTGACATTTTAAATGGTATAGGGCGACACAAAAAGAACACAATCCAAGCAGCATCTCTAAATATGTGGACATCTGCAGAGTACTTTCCAAAGGCCATGTCCACACACCCAGTATTCAATATCATTGTCTTTATTTGTTGTTTAGGGCCCAGCTACTGGCTCTTCAGATGGTATTTGACATTTTGCTGGAGAATCACCTTTCCTATTCCCTGCTGGGCTTGTTCTCTGAGTTTTCGGGGTCTTCAGAAGCCTGTCAACTCTTTCCTGAACAGAGACTTGTTTTGGAGGTGGATAAGACATGATAAGTTCTTGAGATGAAGATTATTCCACCTCCAGTATTGTGTCTGTTAATTTAGAGGGCGCATAAGCATCTTTTGAAAAAGCCTTATATTTAAGGGTTTGCGCTCCAGCTTTTTTGAATGCTTCTTAAATCGAGACCACCAACATTTGCTAGCAGCTCCTTTTTCTGAATTCAAGTGGCTTTGGCTAAGTCATATGAAAATTTTCTTACTTAGAAAACTGTAAGACAGAACCCTAATTCCTGCATCTCAATTAAATAGCAGTAAATATGTTGCTCTACTTCAGCAGTCGGGGTAAAAGGATGCCTCAATTTAGATGTATGAGAATGCAGCAGATCATCATTTTGGGCCAGAAAATAATTCACAATTGGCTAAGGGCCCCCAAATCCTTTGGAAGCTTTATAGAAAGTAGTCTTTTGCTCCTCCCTTGCTTTACTTGCAGCAGCAATTAAAGTTTTATATTCATACTGGCGACAACATTTGGTTTATGTCTTTTCAGTAGATTTCTGGCCTTTGATACCAAGTTGTTTCATTCCCAAATTCTTTTGTCTCTCCTTAGGGGAGCCATACTTCAAAATAAAACTGAAAAAAAATTATATATTTCAATGTAATGTACGGTTACATGGTACCGCGTACAGAAACATATAAAATATGTATTAATTGTGTTATTATTATTTATGTCTTCTTTATTATTATTAATGTTACGATGTTGTTTAACACTTCTATATAAGATACTGTGACCATCAAACTACGGAATTGTGATGCTACAGCTTAGTATCTATAAACATTGAACTGACCATAATACCATCAAACCTAACCTGATTTAATATTTATATAATTGTTGTTACTTCACTTCTGTTACCTCTTGTATTTTTCTCACCACAGATATTTTATGTTTAATAGTTTTACACTTTGTTTACATGTGATTGTTAATCACCTACATTATTTTACCTGTTCTTGGCTGAAGTGTTTACAGCCGCAGGCTATCTTGCATAATAGCATACCGCCGTGGGCGGAAATGCATCCGTGAATTATGTCATGTAAAAAAAGAAAGTAAGAAAAGGCGTCTCTTCGTCAGGGCCTATCCCGACGCCGGCCTTATATAAATTGCTATATTTTACATAATCTTGTAAAATACTGTAAATTCAGTGTCTTGAAACTAATTTGTATTGTTGTAACTACGACCATGAGCGTTTGCAACGAGATCCGGCGGCAAAGAGATAAGTTATCTACAAATTAAATTGAGGCTTATGCTCTAAGCAAAAAGTAGCCATTTTGAGCTGGGTAGCGTTCCTAGTGCGGACTTTGACGCGATTGTAAGTTTGAATATTATAATTATTTCAAAGTCAGTCACCCTTATTTTGGACATTTTAAACATATGATTGAACATTATTGCAAATTAAAATTATTATTTCAGCGTTATTACAGTGTAATTCTACTCAGTGGTCCTAATGCAGAACTCTTGCAAACCCTGAGCTATAGCCGAGGTAAAAACATTATTTTTTGAAGAAATACTATTTATTTCACGTATATTTTACCAAAACTGAGTTACGGTAATTTACGTAATTGGAAGAATTTGACCACTAAATTGTCTCTCATACACGAACTTTTGGTAAAGGATATTTTTAATTTAACGAACTTTTGTTTTGACTATAAATCTGTGCCTACATATATCCGGAATTTTTAACCAGTTAAACATAACCAGGAAAGCCACAATAAACAATATCAATTCAGAATTTTGTCACTATCAACCGGCAAAATATATCCCTACTCATAACAAAACAGTTAATCACGGATTATTGCAATTGAAGTGTTATTGTGTTGTGTATTTATTTGTTTAGAGTTAGTATTGTTAAGTGCATTTGTTATCGTTGTGTATATTTTCTTTGTTTATTAAACTGTGTTGTATTTCGATTGCAAGACACATACCTTCTGATCATTACACTTAACTATTAGTATAATAATTCATATTTTTATGTAATTATTCAATTCCCCGCAACTCCTATAATAGACCTTGGTTTAGTATAACAACGGCGCCCAATTCACTACAATACTATTTTCATCAGGTATACTACACACCTAGGGAAATTGACAGCACATACGTACAGCATAGACAGAAAAAGTGGCATATTCATACATATTATTATACACCAGTAAGTCACGTTTGCAGCTAATTACGTTTTGCAAAGCTTTGAATAGGTGAGAATGAGAATTTGAAAAAAAAGGTAAGGGAATGTTGTAATTATATATGTATGTATATATATAAAAATGATATGCGTACGCTTCAAAAACTCAAAAGTTCTGCATCGATTGAGCTCAAAATTGACATTATATACAACCCGCTTCAAAGATGATTTTTATCTATTTTTCGCGTCAGTAAAATACCCGCAACAGAGAGAAAACAGGTTTTTTAAGTCAGCTGTCTACCAGCAACCGCGATATCTACCGGAAGCGAGGGGAACACTCTATACTAGCTAACGAGAACCACAGTCACATGTGAAACATTATCTGTTCCCAATTACAGTGTTTATTGACAAAAAACGTATCCACAAATCGTAAGTAGAGGTTGTGTTAGGTATGAGAGATAGACAAAAAATATTATTTTTTTATAATTATTATTTAACTATATTATTTAACAAATATTTTACTTATTTATTTCAATTCATCTCTTTTGTAAAAACGATGACGGACGGCCAGAAAAAATGTTAATAAAAGTTTTTGCCTTCTTAGAACTGCAGATTCTTTATTATAGTTTTTTTGTCCCTACAACAGGCAACATCTTGATTGAAGTGCTTTTCCGTGGTCGTATTGGAATTTCACTGTGCTGTTCACCAAAATGTAATGCACAGTTTAAGCTATGTGTACTTTGTATCGAAATTTTTGCAACTTGCAAATAAGTTTTGTCCATTGTCTCATCCTGGTTGAGTTGCAGCTATAAAAAATATGAGAGATAGGTGAAAAATGTTCAAATAATTATTTAAATTTTTTTCAATTCAACTTTTTGTCCTCTCTCTCATTGTTTTAAACCTAGAGATGTGAGAGCCATAAGAGGTTATAATCTGATCCCTTCTTTCTATTCCAGTGAAAACCGAAATAATACCTCGCAGAAAAACGAATTTGGGACATCGCAAGCGCCACACAGAAGGATCGAGAAGGCGGCTTTAGAATATGACTGAGGAAGAGCGGGCATCCGTAAGAGAGACGAACTGACTAAGCACCAACACGGAACCAGCAGAGAAACGAGCAGCCAGGCTTGAGGATGCACGATTGCGAGCACGGAAGTCACGTTCTGCAGCAACAGATTTGGTTCGTTCTCAACTGAATGAACGCGAGGCGTCAATGATAACTGAAACACGTACCCAAAGAAAAGCTGATCTGAATCTACAATACAATCGTCTTGCATTCCGGTATAATCCAGCTGTTGATTATAGTCCAAGTCCGCACGTTGTCATTGGCCAAATCAGTCATATCTGTACCTACTGCCATGCTATAAAGTTCAATAATGAAACAAAAGGTGTGTTGCACTGGCAGAAAAATCAAATTGCCTCAACTTGAAGCACCACCAGAACCGCTGAAAACTCTACTTGCTGGATCCATCGCTGAATCGAAGCATTTCCTATAAAACATCAGGAAATATAACTCTGGCTTCCAAATGACATAGTTTGGTGCGGAAATTGTGACTACTCAATTCATGCCAACTTTTAAAACCAAAGCACAAATATATCACAAAGTTGGCTCCCTGCTCCCGTTCTCAGGTAGTTGCCAAAAATTCCTTCAAATGTATTTCATCATTGATAATAGAGATGAAGTCGATGCACATTGTGGAATACATACCTCGCTAAGAAGATCCATCATTTCGCAACATCAGGAGCTCCTTCACGAAAAGAACAATTAGGTGTGTTTGTTCAAAACGGCAATGGATATGATGCCATCCTATACCCACAAGATCGTCATTCACGCTGACAAAACGCCCGCAGGAGAACATGTCCGGAGATATAATACTCCAAATATAGAAGAAGTAGCAATTGTCATAGTTGGAGATCAGTTCCAACCTAGAGATATTGTTCTCCATCGAAGAAACAATCAATTGATAAACGTTGAAGAATCTCACCGTTTTTACGATGCTTTGCAATATCCAGTTATCTACTGTAATGGTGCCGATGGATATCATTCCAATTTGAAATTGATAAACCCAGTGAATGGTGCAGATATCAATAAAAAGTGCAGCGCAATGATATTTTATGCATATTGCTTAATGATTAGGAGAAACGAGGAGAATTATATTTTGAAATGCCGTCAGTTCTTTCACCAGTAAATTGTGGATATAAATACAAAAATTGAAACTGAACATTTGCCGTTCCTTCGTTTGAATCAGACCAAACCTTGCTCCGAAGAATACATTCATTTGCGAGATGCAGTTGTGAATGACGGTAATACAACCAACGTTGGAAAGCTAACTATTTTGCCATCTTCATACATAGGCAGTCCACCTCACATGCAGGAATATGCTCAAGATGCAATTGCATATGTTCGTAATTACAGGCGTCCAGACTTATTTATCACCTTCCCATGAAATTCAGCTTGGGACGAGATACAGCAGCTCTTACTTCTTGGTCAATCACCCGTGGATAGGCATGACATCACAGCATGTGTTTTCAGACAAAAGCAAATTGCTAATGGATTCATTGTGAAACATTTAGTGTTCGGATCGCTGCGCTGCTGGATGTATGATGTAGAATGGCAAATGAGAGGAATGCCTCATGGGCATATACTAATCTGGTGCTACGATAAAATACCTTCCGATGAAATCGACGATGTGATATGCGCTGATATTCCACAGGGTGATGTCTATAAGGATTTACATGCAGTTGTTATCAAAATCATGATACACAGACCATGCGGTACACTAAATCCGAATTCACCTTGCATATTAGACGGGAAAAGGCCTAAGCAATATACTCGAACATTCACAGCCAACACAGTATCAGAAGACGATAGATATCCTCGATATAGTAGACAATAAACTGAAGATGGCGGAAATTCGGCAACTATACACATTGTAAGTGGTGATATTGATGTAGACAACCTTTGGGTAATCCCATGTTCGCCTCTGTTGTCAAAACATTCAAAGGGCACATGCACTAAGAATATTGTAATTCTGTCAAATCGATTAAATACATATGTAAGTATGTGAATAAAGACAGCGATATGGCAGTTTTTGGTGTGCAACCAGAAAATAGTGACAGAAATACAGTACGAGTTATCGATGAAATTGCACAATACCGGGCTGGAAGATACATACGCAGCAATGAGGTTGAATGGCGAATTTTTTCATTTCCCATGCATGAACGCCATCCATCTGTGGTTCACTTATCAGTACATTTAGATAATGGACAGCATGTTTATTTCACAGATGAAAATGTGCAGCAAAGACCCCTTAATCCGCCTGGTACAACTCTGACTGCTTTCTTCACCTTATGGCAGGAAGATGCTTTCGCCAGAACTCTGATGTACTCAGAGGTGCCCTCTTATTACACAAGATAAATGATTTTTTTCCTTCGCCTGTTGTTGGTAAATGTGCCTGGTGATCTTTCGAGAAATTTAAAATTGTTTACGGCGTCACACATGCCACTTTTCGCAGTGCGTGTCAAGCTCTGAATTTATTAGAAAATGGCAGGTGGGATATATGTATTAATGACGCATGCAACAGGGCACATACAAACCAAATTCGCGCATAATTC
The DNA here is from genome assembly GCF_032445375.1 of Bacillus rossius redtenbacheri. NCBI lineage: Eukaryota > Metazoa > Arthropoda > Insecta > Phasmatodea > Bacillidae > Bacillus > Bacillus rossius. The sequence continues at coordinate 177,464,462 of NC_086330.1, forward strand.
GCAATTATATTGACCGCTTGTTTTTCTTCACCTCCCACAGAGTTATGTGAAAGATATCGATCGCAAATGGCTGAGGATATTTTGCATAGAGTATGCCTAGGAAATGCCAATATGTCCATGGAATTTACAGAAGGCGAAACATTGATAATTATTAATACAAGGGCTTAGCTACTGCAAATAAAGTTATTAGACAATTGGGAATGCCAAAACCCACCCGAATTGCGACTTCTTCAATTCGATGTGGATTTGCGCCGTGAACAGAGTTACAACACAGGTGATCTAGTCATATGTCCAATCAAACATTCCAAATGAACGCGTGAACAGAAGGACATTTATGATCACATAATGCAAATGATAAATGGTGGATGCGCCAGGAGGACTGGGAAAACATTCCTTATCAGATTGATTCTGGCAATGGTTCGATCAAAAAATGACATAGCCTTAGCTTTCGCTTCGTCTGGAATAGTTGTGACATTGTTACAAGGTGGAAGGGCTGCTCATTCAACTCTGAAGTTGCCATTAAACATGCATATCATCGAGACTCCCACATGAAATATTTACATAGCATCCAGTATGGGAAAAGTATTACAAGAATGTAAGCTCATTGTTTGGGATAAATGAACGATGGGACATAAAATATCGCTTGAAGCTCTATATCGATCGTTACGAGATTTTCGTGGAGATGATTAACCATTCGGGAATGCATTGATATTGCTCGCAAAAGATTTTAGTCAAACATTGCCTGTAATTTCTCGATCGACACAATCGGACGAAATAAATGATTGCCTGAAATATTCAACATTGTGGCGACACACGTACTTACATAGCAGTTGACTACGGATATGCGTGTCAAGCAGTAGAATGGTCAATCAGCCGAGGTATTCTCACGACAGTTACTGGACATTGGGAACGGACAGCTTCCAGTCGATGAGAAGTCAAGACAAATATAATTTCCTGATAATTTTTGTAATTTGGTAACATCCAAATAATAACTGATCGAAAAATATTTTCCTAATATTCAATTTTACTATGGGAATAATGATTGGCTCAGTGAACGAGCTATCCTGGACTCGAATAATAAAGATGTCTATCAAATTAATAATGTTATTCAATCTAGCTTTCAAAGTGAGTAAATTACATATAAGTCTATAGACACAGTTGTGGTAGCAGATAAAGTAGTTAATCATCAAACGGAACTTTTGAACTCATTTGATCTACCAGGGATGCCACCACATATATTAAAATTTAAAATATGTGTGCCAATTATCATGGTGCGTAATATTAATCAGCCAAATTTCTGCAACGGCACGCGAATAGCGGTTAAAAAATTAATAAACAATGTAGTGGAAGCAACGATTTCATGGGGCTTTTCAAAGGTGAAGATGTCCTCATCTTTCGAATTCCCATGATCCCTACTGATACACCACTTTAATTGAAAAGATTGCAATTTCCAATTCAATTGGCGTTCGCATTCACAATCAATAAAGCTCAAGGTCAATCTCTAGAGTTATGTGGTTTAGATTTAGATGCTGATTGCTTCTCGCATGGACAACTGTATGTTGCGTGTTCCCGTGTAAGCAAACCAGATAGCCTTTATATCTATTCAGACAATGGAAAAACAAGAAATATTGTATACTCTCAAGTATTGCAAAATTATACTTCTATGTATGCTTTGTTTTGTCCCTTATTTCTCATCCATGCAACCACAATGTGCCACCGTGAAATGTGACAGGATACAGCTAGTTTAAAATATTTTTTTAATAGTATAATTGTGTACAAAGCAAACATTTTAGCTATACTGTTTTTAAACTAGGGTAACTATAGTTTACAATATATACAAATATATGACTAAAGAAAGAGTTTTTGATATATTTAACTTGAAAATGCTCTCAAAACCACTAATTTTTGTCGAAAATGCTAATGTTTTATCATGCATGTTTTAAATGGAATGAAATTATTTGAAACTAGTAAAATTCTCACAACTTATAGTTGGGAGCTGTAGAAATGCCACATAAACACTTTTGCTTTTAAACTGTTGTTTCATAACTTTCCAAAGTGTTCCATTGTTGCAGTTTATATTTCAGTTACAGAGATTGCTTGTGCTATCTATCGGCTGAAAACACCACAACGTTCGGTGGGCAGGTAAATGCACGGTGGCTGCCTGAATATTTGTCACGATAATAACTATATTACGATAACACATTACCTTACCCTACACATAAGTAACTAGCGGAAGGATACATTTACACACTAGTCGATAGCTGCGCGGGCGGCTATCGATACGTCGGAGCGGGGGTCGTTCACTTCGCTGCACTTTGCTGCACTCGACCAATTGGCCACCCCCATCCCTCCACGCACATGCCCTGAAGGAACAGCAATGGGTCATAAGAGCCTGTGCGAGCCGGGTGAGCACCGACGGTTTAGCATCTATATTTAATGTGAATGTTTAACCTTTATTCTTTCATTTTATCAGCGAAACTATAATATTTGAGGTAGCAATAACCATCAGTTCTTCCATCGTCAACGATGTTTGCTCGACAGTGTGATTACCACCACACCAGTTGTATTGTGAGTTCCCAGCCTGGTGTGTGTACGCTTGTATTACAGGCTCCCAGGCGCAAGCTTGGCCGCTCGAGCAGTGTCGCCAGTGACTAATATACTGTTTGTTATTTATTTTACTGTATTGAGTATGATAATAATTCAGAATTTTTCTGCAGTGAGTTGCATACACTGATTTACAGGGCCGCTGCGACTATTTGAAATATTCGGCTGAAGCGGCAGAAAATGAGGACTCTCAACAGTTGGCACATAGTATCGCCAGCAATGTGTCTGTCGATGAAATGATGCCTTTGATTCCAAGCAGGATTCTGAAACACTCCAAACGTGCGATAAGACGCTCCAATCCCGCTCTCATTGCGCAGTGGCTGCCCAGACCTAGACGTAGCAAGAGAGTATGTATTCATTCACACAATAGTATGCATGGCCAAATATTAAATAAACTTATTATAATATTATACGCAAAGATTTCAAGTATTTTATAATAACAAAAAATGAATTCAATATTTTATAAAACATGTAATAATAATTAAAATTGAGAAAAAGTGTAATGGAATTTTACTATGTAAATTAGTTATTTCACGATTTTCTCCGTTTCATAAAGCAAGAACTCAAACTTATAAGTTATAAATAATGAAATAAACTCAAAGTTAACTGCATATTTCAATTGTAGAAATTTTTCTTCAGCAGGCCATTAAAATGATTAAACCCACAAATTTGTTTTAACTTTTGCACATTATTGATAAATCTGGTTTATGTTGTTGCAAAAAAAGTTTTAACACATTCCTATAATGGCGTTCCCCCACCAAAATACAACCTTTAAAGATAACTTTCCGCAGACATCTTCCGACCCCGCAGCTCCTTAACCCGTCCCGAGATGAAACAGATCAGCTGCGGAAAGCTTCACACGACTAGGTGTGTGATATCTCTAACGTAGCGTCTAGAGAAGACTGTTGTTTGCTAGTGTCATGTTTGCTCACGAATTACTTAAATAAATATCAGCTGTAAGATGCTGTTTGACATATACTTCCTAAATAGTTTTGAAATATATATTTTTATGGTTTAAGTCAGTTATAATATTTGCTGTTTGTGGATATAGCGCCAAGGGAGTGCTGCATGCCTATTATATTACATGCACACTTCTATGCACACTACTGTGCACATATCTTGTGCGAAATCGGTCCACAATTGAATTAATGTGTGTTAATTTTAGCCAAAGAAATTCCACAAGGGCAATAACCTCTGTTGATAGCGCTAGTAAATAAATATTTAAAAAGAAATGATTTTTCCACGACATCTGAACAGAATTTCAATAACAGTACACCCGTGTGTAAAGCAATAACTTTCAAGTACAAGAAGAGACAAAATTTGATGGTGCTATCTTCAGGCTAATTTCCTTTTTAAAGCAGGATCTTTTTGTGTTATTTTATTATTTTTATATATTCTGTTTATTTAAATATGACACAAAATATTTCTTTATGCGTGGTTATTTCTCGAAATCGAAGTAATTTTGACTGTGATAAATTACATTTTTACATTTAACTCAACATCAGGAATTCCTTTAATTTGTATTTAATAATATACTTGAATGAAGTTTGAATTAAGAGTATCAAATGATAGAAAATCGAAACCTTAAAGCTGTTGAAATCAAGAAGGCATTTTTCAGTCTCTATCTCTTCTGATTAACATTCCACTTCCAAACAGAGGGGACCCAGTCATTTTATTTAAGTAATGCTAGTAAAAACTGTCACAAAAACGTTGTTTTTTTGAGTTGTTTGTTTCACCTATTAATGAATTCTGGTTCACTATGATCGTGAAGAAGCAGATTTTAAATGTTGAGTTTTACTGCAGGAACCCAAGTCACCGAGGAAATCAGACGTGAACAGAACAGAGTCAGAAGTAAAGCATGGGTTGCCCAAAGACCTTGACAAGGGGGACCTTGCACATGATCACATCTTGGAGCAAGAGGGAACACAACAGCAAGAGTTGGTGTAAGTTACTTGTATAAGAGTATGTCTGTATGAGACTAACCACTGACTTCATGGTCATAAAAAACTCAAAAATGCCAAGGCACTCTGATAGTTTCACCTAACACTAAGATATCAAGTTGCTACCAGACATAGCAGAAATTCCAATTTGAATTCAGTGCATGAGCTTGTATTCCACTTGAGAAACAATACCATTTAGTTATAGATTGGTGTCGATTAAATTAGAATGTCAAAAAAGTATTGATATTAATGTTGACTAGTTATAGTAAAAAAAATTAAAGAGACAATTAACAAGTTAGGGGAGGGGAATAAATTCCCCAGGGCCCTGTTGAGTCTCGAGATATTTTTAATTCATGAGTTTACCCTTGTCTATTGATAAAATAATGCATTAAAAACCTTACAAGTTGTACTATAATTGCAGGGGACCTAATATTTATGTTGGAATAATTTCTCTAAAGGAATAAGCCGATAGTTTCATTCCGGTAGAGAGTTCAAATTACTATTATATAAACTTATATAGTGGACATCAGAACCAACAATGCCAGGTAAACGAAAAGTCTCTTTGGAAGTTGTGGCATCGTTGTTTTTAGTGTTTACTTCACTGGCAGAAGGATCGCTATAAAAAGAAAGCGTATTGCTCACGAAAGTTGTGTTAATTTCTTTCATTCTCTTACTTTCTATTATCTTGTTGGTGTATGTAGAAGCTATGTGTAAAAATGTAAAATGTATGAAAAAAATTAATAATTAGCTGTATGGTTACGCCCGAAAAATGGCAAATTCCATTGACTTTTAAGAAGAAAATTATGTTTTTGAAATAAAAAATTTGATCCTTAATTTGGTAAAAAAAATAAACTGTGCAGATAGTTTGTGGCAAAGGAAAAAAAATAATGGTAGTTTTAGTTTATATTCCTTTCTTGTCACGTAAAATTGCATTAAATTTCGCGAAACTAATCCAACCAACCATTCAAACAACTTTAAAGTGTTTGTAATGCAACTAATTTAACATAACCAATTATCAACACGATTTCAAGTATTTCAAATGTAGGTAACTTAACCTAACCTACAGTTCACACGATTTTAAAGTATTTTGGAACCACAATTGAGAATATATTTTCAGGAACTCGAAATTCCCAAGATCGATAAGCTCCACACTCTCTAGAGGATCTGAGATTTCGGCAGCAAAGGAGGTAGTGGAAAAATTTCGACAGTTTGTAACATCATTCCGATCTAGCGAGTGTTCGAGAACAGAATTTAGCAATTCTCTGTTGAATCGTTCATTCTACTAGCCGAATTATTACGACAGAGTCGATAATAAGGCCTCAGGTCACATTTACAGGTACATCAGGTAACGTTTACAGCCACTATATTTGATTTTAATTGTGAGGTATTGGGGAGGAGCCCCAATAAAATTATTTTCCCCCCCAGCAGTAAGTTTCTCTCAATAGCCCAGCCTGAGAACTGTTCAAGCATTAATTTTTTTTTTTTTTGAAATATGATGACTATATTTTTACTTTGCTTTCGAAATACTAAACTAACAATAAACCGTTAAGAGTTATTAATTCATATTATATTTGTAATCAACAAAATTAAAAAAAAAGTAAATTATTTCAATGTATTTGCTCATGTATAACCAAAATTTAATAGTTGTATATGAATGGGGGTCTGGAGACACGGAGTCTGGACGTGGTGGTGGTGGCTTCTGCTGCCTTGGAACCTACATCTCCGATGACGTCACGGCGGCATCTTGAATGATGACGTCACTGTTGCAATTTTTACGCCGCCATCTTTAATTGTGATGTCACGGTGACAATATTGGTTGACCTAGACCTTTGACATTACCTTTGACATTGACCTTGAACTAGGACCTTGAACTTGGACCTCAAACTTGAACTTTAACCTTGATCTTGAACTTTACCTTGAACTTGAACTTTTATCTTGAGTGTTGACCTTGACCTTCGACATTGACCTTCGACCTTGAATTTCGCCATCTTGCCATCGATTGCCACAATCCATGAATGTTTCAATTTTCGTTACGACTTCCATATTGAATTCTAATTATATGTCCGCCATCTTGGATCTGAGGACTCAGATCCTTTTTTAATATTACGATGGCACAACCACCATCTTGTTGTCGTCTGCTGGAGGCCGCCATCTTGTATACCGACATCTTTGTTTAATGTATCCTAATGATAATATCATATCCTTGAGGCGAGATTGTATCAATGTGACGAGATCGTATCACTGCGATGAGATCATATCCCTGTGATGAGATCGTATCCTACCATGTTGAATTTCCGTAAAAATGTGCTTCCTTTCTTGATTGTGCTTACAAATGGGCTTTCTTTTTTAATGTTCATCCTTTTTGACGATTGTTCATCGACAAGTCTGTACTCAAGTCATGGTTGGCCTCGTGGTTTGGAGACGACTGGTTTACACACCTGACATTGAACATGGCCTGTTTCAAATGTTTGTCGTGTTTCGGCGAATAGCACCTCTTGGTTCGAGACGCTTGATCTATTTGCATGATTTTGTACATGTTCTGTTTAAAATTTCCAAGTTTAGACGAAAAATGCCTCTTGGCTACTGATTGGATGTGTCTGACCACCTACAGGATGCGCTTGGCTACCAACTGGATGTTATAGACCTTCCAACCGAATGGTCGTGCGTGTCTGACCAACCGACTTATGTGCCGGGTTACCATCTTGAAATGAATAGCTTACATCAAGACGTGGCTAGTTGCAGACTGGATGTGTCTGGTTAATCGACTGCCATGTGAAGATGTCCTCAAAACACATGTCAAGGCACGCAAAGGACTCGCTTCGCCTTCTAAGACGACTGTAGACATTGAGAAACGGTTGTAATTGGCTTGTTGTTTTGTACTTGAAATTTTTCTGTAGTAATTTTTTATTTTTATTTATTTATTTTTTCTTGAACCTCACATTTTTTTGGTAATTTTAATTAAATTACCTTTTTGTATTGAGTAAGGATCTAACCAAGGATGGATATCGATCGGTTCACTGCTTAAATTATCAAGTAACGTTTTTATTAAATTGGGAATTTGTTTACGCATTTTAGCTTAATAATTATAAAATTTCAAGATGGCAGTTATGATGACTTATTAGATGGTGGTCCCCACAATAATAATTTATTACTGTACTCTAGTGGGCAAAAATAAACTAATATGGCGGCAATGCACTTGTGTATGCTAGCGCTCCAAGTATAGATGACTGAAAACAAGACGGCGGCGAAGCCCTCTGGCAGGCGAAGTGTGTTAACTGGTAGCAAGTATTGAAAAAATTAAATATGGTGGTTTGGTCTCGAACATATTATTCTATTATTCCTTCAAATTCAAGCAAATTACAAGTCCGAATTTGTGTTTATTTTTACATGCCTTTATTAATGCCTGGTTTGGTAAATGTCTCGATGGCCGTGCGGTCAAAGGCATATGTTTTCTAACCCAGAGATTTGAGCTGTCATGGTTCGAATCACAGTGTTGCAACGTATTTTGTAAAAAAAAAATTTTAATATGTCGATGAGGACGACAACAACATTAGCAGGTAATGGAACATCGGTCTTATGTGCTTGAGGCAGAGCGATTCTGGTGGTCTCTAGGAACAAACAGCAGAAACAAAGATGTCGGTATACAAGGTGGCGGCCTCCAGCAGACGACAAGATGGTGGTTGTGCCGTCTTAATCTAAAAAAAAAGTGACTGAGTTATCAGATCCAAGATGCCGGACATGTAATTATAATTCAATATGGAAGTCGTAACGAAAATTGAAACATTCATGGATTGTGGCAATCGATGGCAAGATGGCGAAATTCAAGGTCGAAGGTCAATGTCGAAGGTCAAGGTCAACACTCAAGATAAAAGTTCAAGTTCAAGGTAAAGTTCAAGATCAAGGTTAAATTTCAAGTTTGAGGTCCAAGTTCAAGGTCCTAGTTCAAGGTCAATGTCAAAGGTAATGTCAAAGGTCTAGGTCATCCAATATTGTCACCGTGACATCACAATCAAAGATGGCGGCGTAAAAATTGTAACAGTGACGTCATCATTCAAGATGCCGCCGTGACGTCATCGGAGATGTAGGTTCCAAGGCAGCAGAAGCAACCACCACCACGTCCAGACTCCGTGTCTCCAGAGCCCCAATCATATACTATTTTTATGTTTTTTATTATTAAAAGACATTAAACATTAGGTTTACCATTGATGAAGTACTCGAGGTGCACTTGCTGCGTCCTACCGCGTGCGGCGGTTGATAGGGACTGGGCTTTGGTCAGGATGTAATGGCAGCAGGAAGCAGTGGAGTTGCTGTTAGGTCGGCAAAAAATTACAAGATGGTACAAAGTGTTTATATACAAAGAAAAGAAAACATTAAATAAGACAACTTGTGCATTCATTACAAGAAGACAAGAAGATTTTTGAGTACCTTCATACGCAAAATAAGTTTTAACTAGTATATTTTTTGGCAAAGTGCGATGTGTATTTTTTTTAGTGATATCCACTTTCATTTAGTATTTAAGAAATGTTACATAATTATATTGTGAATACATATTTGTGTTTGGGAAAGTGAGAATGTGAAACTGTATCGACAGTACTTGCTGAGACAGGGTTATAACTATATAAAACCAATTTATAAGGAATACAAAACTGCATAACTTACCATATGACATTTTAAATAGCATATCAAAGTTCAGGCTTGGTTTTATTTTTTAAGTTTCTTTCACAATTAGTATTCATACATAAATAATTTACAAAATCAAAACAAAAATGTTATATAAAATTTTTACGATATTTTTAAGTGCTTTAATCATATGTTTTTTTGAATCACCTTAGTTGGGGGAGGGATGGGAGCGTTTGCATGAATGAATTACTACATGGATACTGCATGAAGTCACTTGTTGACCAGCCGATGGTCTGTGCCATGTTTTCGGGACACCTACCACATTGGTTGCAGTATAGTATTTGCATAGTGTAAATAGTTTTGAGGGGCTTTATTATATCTAAATGACTAGGTTTAAATATATCAATTCTAATTTATATTTGTCAACCATCAACAGTTATGGTCAAAGCATAATTTCCTCAATGTTCTTGGTATTGCAGTATGAATGGGGTGTGGCATAAAGTTACTGCAACTGCGTCACAGCAAGCCATCGGCTGACAATTCGTAGCTCCTTGAGGTTCACGGTGCATAAAATTGCATTACATTCTCGTGATAAGGGTGATGGTGGTTTCAAACCCAGCCAAAAAAAAGCTCTGTTAAGACTACCTATTTGGTGTTGTGAGTGGTTTGGATCCCCCCATAATATCAAATGTCTTGTATTTTTGAGCCTTTGAATAAGTGACATATAAAAATACTTACATTTATACCTTTACATTTCAAAATAAAAGAGTGAGACATTAATTATTAATTCCATCAGACTATATATACGATGCAAAAGAATCTACTGGATAAAGTAATGAACAATTCTGGCACAAAATCTTATGGCATTATTGTAAATAAAAATAGTGATAGTCTAAGAGCCCGTGGGCGGCTACCTATATGTATTTGACCAGACTTGAGTTTTTGTACATAGAAGCCCTTATACCTACCATACATGAGGTGGGGACTCACTAAGCCTAAAGTGGTGGACGCGACGGGCGCTCAGGTAAGACAGGTATCAATATTTGGTGAATTTTAAATCCATTTGACCACGTCTGCCGCTTTCAAATTTGAAAATATATTACTATTACTATCAGAAAATAACAATGGCAGACCATTATCGCACGGTTAACATTAAAGCAGACAATTTTGAAAATGCTGAAAAAAATAAAATTTTGAAAGTAATTGACCAGATCTGCCATTGATATATTTTATTCCTTATACTCTTAAGAACTTATATTTATTACGGCAGACGTCTACATGGCGGACACAGATCAACAGATAAAAAAGTCTTAGCTATTATCCGGTAGAGGGGTATACATAGATTTCATATAGCTATCTCTCTTCTTTCTCGTTGGTATATCTATTGTACTCATTCTAGCCAATAGTATGTTCCCTTATAGTTGTAGGGTCTGTGCCTGAAAGGTCCCTGTTATAATTCCAACGTAACGGTTTTTGTCAGATGTTTTCAGTATACTTGTGAAAGTTCATACAGATACCTCGTGTTTCGTGAATGTATTAAAATATTTACGTAGTGTTGCTTTATTTTATTTTACTAATTTGTCCATTATTTATATAATATTATTAACATTATGTCGGGTGAAAACGAAAAAGTGAAATCTGTTTTTTTTTTTTGTTCTACGATAAAAACTGAGAAATTACTTATGTTTTCGGAAGAGACTATGGCAAAATGTCGAAATATTTTAAGGTTAAGGAAAATTCATAACCTAAAATATAAAGATATTATTTTACCGAACGAAATTTTCGATTGTGTTTATCATAGTTCTTGTTACAAGGCGTTTACAGCTCTGAAAAAAAAAAATTCTACAGATGTCCCCAAAAAAATTTCATAACAATCTAGTACTTCTTCGTCAACGATTGAACAACCATCGACATCAACTAATAGCTCTATAGTTGATGAAATAATAATAAATGATTCCCTTGTAGAAGATGTGAACGTTCTTGAGACAGAAGTCGTAGAAAAAGATATCGAAGCTGAAGTAGATCAGTCATTGGAGAATCCTGCAGAATCATCAACTGTTCAGTCTTCTGATACCGTGGCTGCAGCTAACCTGAAATTGTGTTTTTTTTTTTGTAATAAAAAAAGAAACAATATCGGTCTAAGAATGAGCCATTACGTACTTCAGCAAAAAATATATTTGAAAAATATATTTTATCAAACTTTAAGCCAGATACAGATATTTATAACGAAACTTTGACAAAAAAACAAAGTGTTCTTTCTTGTGAAATATACTATCAAACTATGATGATGATGAACTATAATGATTTGAATTATTTTTGTTATTAGCTGAATACCTTAATATCTATGATTTTTCGTAATAAATCTACATTTTCATCATCTAACTTATGAAGTTCAGTATATAGATTACAAAACTATATTAATTTATATAAACACAGTGATAAAGTAAATCACAATTAAGTTATATTAATTTAAAACAGCGAACTTAATACATATCCACCTGGCCGGATAATAGCTAAGACTTTTTTATCTGTTGATCTGTGTCCGCCATGTAGACGTCTGCCGTGATAAATATAAGTTCTTAAGAGTATAAGGAATAAAATATATCAATGGCAGATCTGGTCAATTACTTTCAAAATTTTATTTTTTTCAGCATTTTCAAAATTGTCTGCTTTAATGTTAACCGCGCGATAATGGTCTGCCATTGTTATTTTCTGATAGTAATAGTAATATATTTTCAAATTTTAAAGCGGCAGACGTGGTCAAATGGATTTAAAATTCACCAAATATTGATATCTGTCTTACCTGAGCGTCGCGTCACGTCCACCACTTTAGGCATAGTGAGTCCCCACCTCATGTATGGTAGGTATAAGGGCTTCTATGTACAAAAACTCAAGTCTGGTCAAATACATATAGGTAGCCGCCCACGGGCTCTTAGACTATGAACGTAATGCAGTAAATGCATTGGATATAAACTTATCTAAGTACTTAATTCAGTTCCAATGTTTTTACTTCATATAGTACATCTGTGCATTCATTATCAGCAAACATAAATGGGTCATGATTTAATATTATAATCATAAAAGAAAAATATATTGAGAGTTAAACTCAATGATATTTAGTTCGCACTATTTGAACATGATAGCAGTTAATCGGTAGAGAGACTTGAGACTTAGCTTAATATGTTATTCCAGATTTAAAGTTCTCTTACTTACCACCAAGTTAAAAAAAATTTAATTGTGCTTAATTAAGACATAAATAATCATGTATTTCAAAATATAGCTATTAAATGTATTTTTTATGTTTTAAAGGCTATACATATATTAATAAAATATCATAAATACTACTTGTCATCAAAAATACAAAAAATTATCATCTCACTACAGGACCGCCATGCTCGACACATATTTAAGTGTACTACTGTCTTGCTAGACTGTAGTGACTGAAGTGTTTGGGATGACTCATTAACGGTGCCGGCTAGTATATAATAGGCTAGGAGCCGTCCGCTAACCCACAGTGAACATGAGGGAGCGAATGCCCTTAGAAACCTGACATTACCAGTGACAGTGGCGTAGGCAGCAGAGTCGATGCCTGATGAGAATACCCTGAGAGATGGCCCCCAGGAAGCAGCTAACTGAACAAAGAAGACGCAAACACGAGCTGGATTGTTGTTACCTAGCATATAGACAATGTGCATCGTGGGAACACAGATGCAGCCATCCCTGTCTAGAGTTGAGAACACACTGCTGATGTCTCTGAAGTCACTGCTGAAAGCGGGTTGACTAATCGTCCTTGAAACTTCTCGATTGTTCTTTGATTCATTGTCATATACGCCCAGATACATTCCCTCGATGCACTTTGTCCCGTTAGCACTTGATGTTTCACAAACATCGGTGGCACAGATGAACACCGATAAATGGTGTTAGTAGACCTGAGGGAATACAGAGGGTCGGCATCAACATTACACCAGCTGTTGGACAGTTTCTGCTCTGTGTAAAAGAATGCTGTATTATCCATTTACTTCACAGGACTGACAGCGAAGCTGGAGACTTACAGAGCATTGGTTCGTTTGTGGACACTATTGCTGACCAGATTTTAAGTTTTGGACAGGAAGACAAGGTAATATGTGCAATGTGCATGTTCACAATATATCTCTTAATTATGGACACATTGTTGCACGCGAAAAACTTAATTGTATGAACACAAAGTACCCTATCTCAATTTTCAATCTCAGATCAGTTGTGTGTGTACAGTATTTAAGAAAGGGCTAGAGTAAGTTTAGTATTAAATATGCTGTTGGTTTAACATCGACCAGGGACCACGCCCCTCGCTGCAGTCCTATGCAAAACATCCATGTCTCCCATCCCAAACCTTACTATAAAATTTCCGCGTAGTAAAGAACGGAGATATCATCAGTTATATTAACTCTACTGTAGCAAGGGCCATAGGTTAAAATCCATCCAACACGAGCACGAAAATTTAGAATGCATGTAATTGAATCTCGAAAGAACTATCATTGAAGCTCAATGCATTGCCATGAGTCATATAATTGTTTGGTAAAAGGAAGGGATTGTAACATACGGAAACCACTTTCAGTGAGAAAAGTAGTACTCTTACACTTTTTTTAAAAAATCTTATGATTTACTGCAAAGTGGTTGTGTTCAACCCACTCTGTGTTTGAGTTCAATTATATGCAGTTGCGAAAAGGAATTTTTTTTACCAGATTAAAAAAAATTGTGTTATTGGAGAAAATTCCCTGAGACATGCTATAATATTTCCTACCATTACATTTTTATGGCCATCAGCGTGATATTCCTATCGTTGGTCTCAAAACATTACATTCAACACTACTTTATTTTTTATAAAGTTTTCACTCATATGAAGTTGAAAAATCCCATCTCTTTGGAAAATTATATGCTATAACCAAGTTCTACAGTACATTAAAGACCCCTTAAACTCCCTGTCGTGCCCAGATATATGGGGCAATAACAATATAAAGAATGATTCTGCATTCGGCTGGTATATATATATATATATATATATATATATATATATATATATATATATATATATATATATATGCCTTTGAAGTAATAGCTGAACAACATTATTATTGTAAATAATTATTAGAGAAAATGTTTCTTTGGAAAACTGAGCATCTTTATTATATTTTATAATTAATTGAATTAAGTTCTACAATCACGGCGAATTTTGTCGCTGTTGCAAAATAATTTCATTGAAATAATTTGAAGTAGTAAAAGTCACAAAAGTATGTGGAAAATAAAAATGATATCCCAAGACAAACTTACTTCTCCTTGATGTCTAGCAAAACCCTCCTTCTTTTGCGATCGTTAGTGAGCATCCCGCATCCCACATAAAATAACTAAATAAAATTTACCTGTAAGCAACATGTGTTGTCATCTGTTGACAATAATCGACACTACTTTAAACAGGTTATTTTGCATGTGATAAATTAACTCTCGCCACTGAATGGTGCTATTGTAGTCAGTTAGAGTCATGTAGTCTCGTAGCCATGTAGCCTTGTGTCCTGGAAGCTTCGTAGTCCTGTAGCCACGCAGTCACGTAACCTTGTGTTCTGGAAGCTTCGTAGTCATGATGCCTTGGAGCCTCGTAGACTTGTAGCTACGTAACCAAGTAGCCTTGAAATCATGTAACCGTGTGTTCGGGAAGCTTTGTAGTCCTGTAACCTCGTAATCACGTAACCTTGTGTTCTGGAAGCTTCGTAGTCTTGTAGCCTCGTGATCACGTAACCATATAGACTTGCAATCGCATAGTCACATAACCACATGACTCGTAGTCATGTAGTCATGATGCCTTGGAGCCTCGTAGACTTGTAGATACGTAATCAAGTTGCCTTGTAATCTTATAACATAATGCTGTTGGAGCAGTTGGAGAAAAAGAGAAAATTCTGTCTAAGACAGATATTGCAATTGGAACCTTGTAGACTTGTAGTTACGTAACCAAGTAGCCTTGTAATGTTATAACATAATACTGCTGGAGCATTTGGATCCAAACAGAAAATTAAGCCGAAGACAGATGCTGCAATTGGAGCCATGTAGACTTATAGCTTCGTAGTCAAGTACTCATGTAGACTTGTAGTCCTGTATCCTCGCAGTCTCGTAAACTTGTGTTCTAGAAGCTTCGTAGCTCTGTAGCCTCGCAGTCTCGTAAACTTGAAGACTCGTAGTAATGTAGTCTCGTAACCTCATGGCTCGTAGTCGCGTAGTCATGATGTCTTGGAGCCTCGTATACTTGTAGCTACGTAGCCAAGTAGCCTCGTAGACTTGTAGCTACATAAACAATTATTCTTGTAATCTTATAACATAATGCTTCTGGAGTAGTTGGAGATTTGTAGACTCGTAGGCAGTTGAGTGGGCTTCTATTTTTAATGTTATTTTGACTATAGTATTATAGTAAATGGTTTTGATTTGACTAGCGTATTATTCCAACCTGTGCATGTATATAAACGAGTCCTAGAGAGCAAGTCACTCAGTTTGTTACTGACGTCGTAGATGTAAGGATCACCTAGTTTGTTTCTTCTGGTGCATAAGTCGCGTAATTACCTGTTTTTGTGAACTCGATGGCATCTTCACTGGCTTTAACGTCGAACTCGATGGAGGTTGTACCATCGTCCACGGGAACCCTAACGTCAGCGACGACGAAGAAGCAGCATATCCCGTTGGCTACGACGATGTAAACATTGGAGGAGACTTCAACAGTCGTGGTACCACCAGCATAAGAGACTTTAATTCCGGTAGTGCTGGCTGCACAGGAAAATTCGGCGAACGCTGGTCCGCCATCGATGAAGACTTCAATGGGTGGTGATTCGTCAACAAGTAACGAACATCGGTGCTGTTACTGCGACAAGATTTCTCAAACAACAGCAATGCTCGTCGGCACAAGAAGAGAGAATGTGCTAAGAACCCTCCTCGTATAATGTTTGGCTGTGAGAATAGTCACAAGCATATTGTAAGACAAGATAATTTATGAAAACGCACATAAAGATATGCAAAGGTCCTGCTGTTTGGCAGAAAGTAATGGTTTCTATACAACAACGATGAATTGATGTTCATAAGAGTATACCTGGAGATGGTGCAACTGCGGCAACATTAGAATCTGGATCGGGTCTGAAAGGCTTGTCTACATCACCCCGGTATCCTTGCAGCTATGTGATATGTCGTTCGCATATGCTCATGATGTACGGAGATATGAGAGGAGTAAATATTCAAAGAATCCTTCTCGCATGAAGTTTCGCTGTGATGACTGTCATGAATGATTTACTCGAATTGATAATTTGCATCTGTGCCGGAAATTAAGGTATTTCGGCACTTTTTTTTTAAATTGTAATTATAATTTTAAATTATTTTTGGAAATTTTATTTTCTATTTTATTTTGTTACAAAAGGGTGATTTACACTTTGTTAGGCTGGTGTACTCTACTTAGTTAAAATTTGTGCCAGTGGACCGAGGCACCTTTTCTCAGGGACCAATCTGATCTTTTGAAAGTCTAAGACGTCGTTGGCAGCCCGTTTGACATTTCTCCCGCTTGCAGTCACGTCCCGGGTTTGTAATATTAATTCCCTACATGAATAGAATTGCATAGAGCAGCTTCTGGCCTGCAAGCTCTATTTCTTAGAGACCCACTGAGACTAGCTAGTCTCGGCACGAACGAGGATCCTGTGGACGCTCGTTCCCAGCTCCGTTGCGATTTTTGTCCAATCTCCCCCTCCCAGTCCACCATCCTAGTTCTCAGAATTATGCCCAGGACCATTGACCTGACCTGAACCTGCCAGGCGGTGGCCGACTTCAAAGACGATTTGCCATAGAAAAAATATGTGCAAAGATGGACCACCCACGACATCTAGCAGCAGAAACAGTAACATCTGCTCTGGTCGTCAGCGAGTGGAGCTGACGCCCGCGACACCTGTTGGCTATCATGCTAACCTCCCCTTCTGACCCCTTTAGGCCGCGAGAGTGCAGTACCGGCTGCTCCATAAGGCCCTATGCTTCCTCCTCGCGTCCTGTAAAAATTGATTGTATGTTGCTTTCTGTGCCTGCCGGTAGAGACAGCAGTCACCCTTCGGCGCAAACAACTGAAGTCATGGTTACGACCACCTCGGTCTCCTCCGGAAGTTTTCGGTCCAGAGCCGAACCTTCCCCCTCTTTTCCCTAGGTCCGAGCGCCCGTTTTAATTAGGAACTTTGTCCGTCATCGCCGGCAGTCTGACTTCGGCTACTTACCGCGTCATCTCGGCGTCA
Source organism: Bacillus rossius redtenbacheri (assembly GCF_032445375.1). Taxonomy (NCBI): domain Eukaryota; kingdom Metazoa; phylum Arthropoda; class Insecta; order Phasmatodea; family Bacillidae; genus Bacillus; species Bacillus rossius. The sequence goes on from NC_086330.1 coordinate 177,481,902, forward strand.
CCTCTGTTAAGAGGCTTTTTCGCGGCAACAACGAACTCGTTTGAATAAGGAATGTAGTCAGCTGTGCTAAGGGATGTGATCCCAGGTTCAAATTCAGTAGTAGCCAGTCAGTCGTAGTAATTAGAAAACAAGTCTTGTTTTGTTGAAAGTTTATTAATATTTTTTTATCTTACTAAATGATGATTTCTGCCGCGTCATCCGCGCAATTCTCGGTCGGCGCCTTTCGGATATTGGCACGAGACATTTCCTGAGCCCAGGAGCTACACCCTGTTTGGTGAGTTACTTCGATCTATTTTTCCTCCCCGAATTCCCATTTGTTGGCCTTTTCGCGCCGACTGTGTTTGACTGTCTGGAAGCAGGTCTAATTCATTGGAATTTGACTTGTGTTTCAGACAGGGTCCAACATTTTGGAGCCGAAATTGCATCCAACATGTTGTCCAGGACCTCCAGCTTCATTTCTCTCTAAGAAGAGCTTCCTCCCAGCCTGACGTGCAACTTTGAAGCCCCAGGTGATATTTAAAATAAAACTTCTCCCTACCACCAACGAAAGAACTTTCCTTAATGAATACCAGCGAGCAATGCCATAGAGTAATTATCAAATTAGAATATGTGAAATTGTTACAGTAATGAGTGGATGAACCTAACCTGATATAATACGTCAGGAAGGACATATTTTAAATTGTTTTTCTGTGCTTGTTTTGTTGTTAACAGTATAATATAACGTGTTTTCATAACATCGGGCTGGCCCTCCTTTTTGTAACTTATTAATACCATTTTATTGTGAAACCAAAACAAAGGAAAAACAGATTTAATTTACCTTTTTAAATAAACCAGGAAACCTATAGACCAATCTACTTAGGTAGTGTTTATTTATTTATCTTTTACCTATATATATTTAAACGATCCACTAGCTCCCAAGTTGCCTGTGTGCAGGGAGTATAAAATTGCCTTGTTCTCCACCTCGTGCCACCTCTGGCAATACTAGTTTTTTTCCTTATAATTTTGCTCAGCTGTTTCCTAGGCCTTTTTATTAAATTAAAATAATATACTTTCAGGGCACGAGGGACGTATCACGTCGACATGTGAAAAACTGTAAAGGTGAAGTCCGTGTGCCTACTGCTGAACTACCTACAGAAATTTTGACTCCTCGCTTTAGATTGAAGACTCGAAAACGTACAAGCAAAAAAACAGATGCGCAGCAACTGATTGCTATGGCAACTGGACATGGAACTAAACCTAAGGCAGTGATCGGTGCTCTACAGGTGAATGATAATGGCTTCTACTTGGCGTAGTCTGCATCTCGTGGAACATTGAAAGACTACTATTATTTAAATACGCTTAGTGAGTCGAAATACATTTGTAATTTTCTTGACGATATCAGACAGAACATAGGTAATCAATCAGCTTACTGATGACGTAGCAACAAACGGAACTTTGAAATATAACTTGTGGTTGGACTATATATATGGAAAGCCATATCCGTTCGATGAAAGAGTTAAGAAGTGTGCATTCAAGACATCAGCTGCAGTAATTTACAGTTCTGACGATGTGAAGGAAACTGTTAAACACGTTATCCAGAAACTCTGTCAATAAGAGGAGGACTATGTCCGTAAGGGTTCTGGTTGGTCTCTGTCTAGTATAAACCGATAGGAGCTAAGAATTAGTCATTTCGCGCCTATGCAGGGCTAAATGTTTATAAGATTGCTAGCTTTCGCACGTGATCCTGTAGTAGAATAGAAATTATGTTATAAATATTATGTTTGTAAAAGAACTTGCGGTGTTTTATTTCTTGAACCAGACACTTTTGGTGTTTAAATTAAATTTATTTTTAGCTTCGTCCATAGATTGAACCAAGTATCGATTCAATAATTAAAGTAATGTGGGATTTTTTCGGTGAATTTTGGAATCTTTCCCGAATTTATAGGTCAATAAATACATATATCCAAGATGGTGGTCGTAATGGCTTATAGGATTATGATTGATTTGGAAACTATGCTTCTTTAAGGATTTTAATCATTATTTATTGAAATAATTTTTTACATAAATTTAAGGTGTTTTGCATCGTCCAGGGATCGAACCAAGGACGATAATATATCTAATCAATTAGTATTCTGATAAGTTATTTTTTTGATGAATTTTAAACTTTTTTCATTAAAATCGGGTAATAAATAAAGATTTTCAAGGTGGCGTCCGTAACGATAATTGATACCGTGGTGACAATTCAAAAATTCGAGTGTGGTGTAAGATGTTTTTATTACTTTTTATTGAGATTTTTTTAAATATATTAATAAATTACTGGTTTACTCTCGCCGTAAATCTAAACGAGGACCAAAAAGAATTAAGTAACTAAATATTTCAAGTACCTAGGTAATTTTTTAAAATATTTTTGGAATTTTTTCGGAATTTCTAGCATTGAAATTTTCAAGATGGCAGCCGTAACAAAACATACAACTTAAATAGGTTCCAATATGGTGGTCGTAACGTAAAGTGTAACGATGACATCCTACTCAACCAAGATGGCGGGCGTAACGAAACATGCAACGTTTATAAAATCCAAGATGGTGACCGTAGCGATAAGTGCAACAGTGGGTTTTATGTAATATTTTATTAAATTTTTATTAGTTAATTGGTTTGATTAGTTTTTTAATCATTTTTAAATATTTACCTGTATTTCTAGCTTTAAAATTACGGATTTTCAAGATGGAGGACATGATGTCATACTAACTGATGATATATGCTATGAAAAAAAATTGGTGGGGGTCAGTCTGCCTGGAGCCACCATGAGAGAAGGATTGGACGCCATTTTGTTTTTGACCTCACCGGTTTCGAACCGAGGACTCCGAGTTCCATGTCGAAAAAGTATGTTTTTAAATTTTTTTTAATTTTTTAATTGATTTTTTTATAAATTTTAAAATATTTTCATTAAAATCGTATAATAAATAAAGATTTTCAAGATGGCAGTCGTAACGTCATAATTCTAAATGACGTCAGAAGCTTATCGGAGGCTGTAGGCATGGATACTTAAGCCTCTTTTAGGAATACGTGTTCTTTCTAAGGAAAAAGACTTTTGAGGTTTTTCGAAATCCTAATTTTTGAATTTTTGAGAAAGATAACGAGAAATTTTGTCTAAAAACGAGAAATTTTGAGTCATTTTTGAGGAATTTTGAGGAATTTTTGAGTCCAAGATGGCCGCCGTGACGTCAGAGCAATCAGTCATTGACCCGGCTCCACCTAAAAAAAAACCTATACACACAGCTCCACACCCTGAACCCTGTCCCAGGTCCGCCATTTACATACTACTCACAGGATGCGTTGTACTGGACGTACACAAAATTTAGTTTACTGATAATGAGGTACGTGTTTTCTAGTTTAAGAGGGATTAAGCCTCACCATTTTGCAATTGCAAATATTTTGATACCACATACATTAAAGCTTCCGGGATAAATGTTTTGGTTTTACATGGCATAGGACTTAGCTTTGGCTACTTGTTAGTAGTATAGGAATGTTCCTCCGGAAACAGGATTCAGGTTGTGGATTGTGTGGATTGTGATTGTCGGCCCGCCATCTTGGATTGTGACGTCACGGCGGCCATCTTGGATGACCTTGACCTTGACCTTTGACCTTGACCTTGACCCCGGAAGCCATTTTGGATCCGCCATCTTGGATGCAGCGTAACGGGACACGCCGTAACGGGACACAGCGTAACGGGACAAGTAGGTCTCGGTCGCCATCTTTAAAATCCACCATTTTTAAATCGAGCACCCCACTCATGATGAAATTTTCGTCTCTGTCGTCATATTGATTTTTTCTGTTTCACTGGAGGCCGCCATCTTGGGTACCGTCGACTCTGTTTCTGTTGTTTGTTCCTAGATAGCGCCAGCGTCGCTCTTGATTTTTTTTCTGTTCCACTGGAGGCCGCCATCTTGGATACCGTTGACTTTGTTTCTGTTGTTTGTTCCTAGATAGCGCCAGCAGCGCTCTTGATTTTTTTTTTCTGTTCCACTGGAGGCCGCCATCTTGGATACCGTCGACTTTGTTAATGTTGTTTTTTCCTAGATAGCGCCAGCGTTGCTCTGTCTCAACACATAAGGTCGATGTTCCATTACCTACCAGAGCTAGTATCGTCCTTATCGACATATCAAATTTATTTTTTTATGCAAAATACATTGGAAGCGCTGTGATTCGAACCAGCGCAGCTCTGATCTTTAGGTTGGAAAACATACGCCTTTAACCGCTCAGCTATCGAGACATTTACCAGACTGAGAATAAAATAAGGTATATAAAAAATATTATGCATATCGGGACTTGATTTTTTTTTTAATTTTAAGTAATAATAGCACTACATGTTCGAGACAGATCCGCCATCTTGTAATAAGTCGTAACTGTTGCGATTAACGTTACGCCCGCAATCATTAAAATCCGCAATTTTTATGTTAGAAAATCGGGAAAAATTTTAAAAATCATTAAAAAAATTATTTAATCAAATAAATAATAAAAATTTAAAAACCACTGTTGCAGTTATCGTTACGGCCGCCATCTTGGATTATATAAATGTTGCATATTTCGTTACACCCAACATCTTGGTGGAGTACTATGTCATCGTTACACTTTATGTTGCGTTCGTCATATTGGATCCTATTAATGTTGCAATTACCGTTATGGTCGACATTTTGAAATTTAGTCGTCATCTTGGAAATCCGTAATTTTTATGTTAGAAAATCGGGAAAAATCCCAATATTCGTCAAAAAAATAACTTATTAGAATTCTGATTGATTATATCGATTCCCGTCCTTGGTTCGAAACCGTTAAGAGCATACAACCGATCCTTACTACACGGAAGCTACCTGGACCGACCTCACACCACCAATACCAAGGTATACATCGTCAGCTGGTATGACATCATGTCCGCCATCTTGGCTTAGTCCGCTGGAGACCGTCATCTTGTTTTCGTCTGCTAGAGTGTGCAGGCATCATGTTAGTATAATTTTATGTTCACCATACCTTTAACCTCGACTGTAGGCATTGAACTTTGTCATTGACCTTGTACTTTGACCTTGACCTTGAACTTTGACCTTGACCTTGAACTTTGACCTTGACCTTCAAATTTAACCTTGACCTTGACATTTGACCCTAACCTTTAAAATTGTCCTTGACCTTGATCTTTGACTTTGACCTTGACGACCATCATGGATCCGACAGTTTATGTTTAGTACATGCTACCAGGAGTACCTACCACCTGCTAGTGGTCATTGCCACCATCTCTTTTTTGTCTGATGGAGGACACCATCTTGTGTGTACTCGTCTTTCCATTCTAACCCGCTGCAGTGCAGTAATAATTTATTATTACCGAGGTTCCCCCGCCATCTTGAAATTCGGTCGCCATCTTGAAATCATGTAATTATTTAGCTAGAAAAGCGGGAAAAAATTCCAATAGTCACCGAAAAAATAAACTATTAATTTACAAATTGATTAGAGCAGTTCCTGTCCACGGTTCGATTCTTGAACAGTGACAGTTGTAACTAAATATTAAATAAATTTTAGATTCTGTTTTCCATTACCTTTCGCGGAGTTTATTAATCATTCACTCTACGAAAATCAGCTCAAGACAATATACCGGACGAACGAATTAAATACAGCGTCGCAATGCTTTACATGAAAGTCTAGTTTTTTGATATTTAGATTATCCTTTAAAATGTTCATGTACAAAGTCATCCATACATATAGCCCAAGTGTCTCAGGACCATGAGATCGAGTCATGAACAGTCAGTCATATAGTCCATGAACACAGTACACACAGGAAAACGGAATGTACACACAGTACACACAGGAAACGGGTCGTACACACAGGAAAACGGAATGTACACACAGTACACACCGAAACGGAATGTACACACAGGAAAACGGAATTTACACGCAGGAAAACGAAATGTACACACAGTACACACAGTACACACAGGAAAACGGAATTTACACGCAGGAAAACGAAATGTACACACAGTACACACAGGAAATCGAAATGTACACACAGTACACACAATACACACAGGAAAACTGAATGTACACACAGTACACACAGGAAACGTGACGTACGCACAGGAAAACGGAACGTACACACAGGAAAACGAAATGTACAAACAGGAAAACGAAATGTACACACAGGAAAACGAAATGTACAAACAGGAAAACGAAATGTACAAACAGGAAAACGAAATGTACAAAAAGGAAAACGAAATGTACACACAGGAAAACGAAATGTACACACAGGAAAACGAAAAGTACACACAGGAAAACGAAATGTACAAACAGGAAAACGAAATGTACAAACAGGAAAACGAAATGTACACACAGGAAAACGAAATGTATACACAGGAAAACGGAATGTACACACAGGAAATCGGAATGTACACACAGGAAACGGAATGATCACACATACAGTAGCGGAAACACAGGCTTATTTGGAAATCAGAATACAAGAAATAAATCATACTTTTTTAAAATATAAATAATTCATTTTAATTTTCATTAGTACACACATGTCAGTTAATCAAATGATTATTGTATGTAGCCAGCGTTCCGAAGTTCTTTAAGTATGGTCGATACTTCCACGATATGCGAGTAGTTCCCTCTACGAACAGATGCCACCATCAGTCTTAGCCAGTCAACCAATATGTTTGGATCTTTCCATGATGTGGAATCAATCTCTTCTGCCACCATCTTCATTGCTTGTTTATTATAAATATTATGATCTCTGGTGTCTTCCGTTTTAACACCAACCTCAGGGTTACTTTCATCATCTATCCAGCGATCATCACAAGCTTGATCAGATTTATTATAACACGACGTTTCCATCGCTTCGGTCTCAGGACACCAACACATTCTTCGATCTTGTCAGCTTTAGGTTCTGCATCACAGTCTATGTCTTTGTAAACAGCCTCAGAGTCACTGTAGCAATCACCGTAGAAGGAATCGTCTTCACCCAGATTACTGCAAGAACTCGATATCGTTGATGTCGAAGGGTCTTCAGCGCCTGTATGCTTCCTTTTCAGGAGTCCACAATTTATACAAAGTATGGAGGATCTGCTAAATATAGGCTTGAATGTATTCTCACTTTTCACGGTGTTGATACCTTCATTAGTTTCAGTCTTCCCGATACCATCAACATCATTCAATATTTGTTTCTCGTCACGATCGGCGTGCTACGGCTTCCATCTTTTCTATATTAATAATATTATTTGTCTTAAAATCTCCGCGTCCATGTCACTATCACAGATGTAAATCATCATCATAGCTGTCATCAATATTATCATGAGCTGCATCAATATCACTCATTTTATGATATCGTTTCCACATTTCAGTTGTCAGTGATTAACCACAATCTATGATCTTGTGAGCTCCATTCTCATTTTCTTTAAAAGCCTAAGTGTCCAGTTTTATTATTTAATCTGTCAACCCATCATCACAAACTCAATTAAATCATCTTAGTATATAGAAGAAAAAAATCATCAAAGTTCCTTTCATTTAATCATAGGAACCGCATCATCCTTTCCACCTATAGTGTAGTTTCTTGAGCCCATGAGTCTTTCATTATATATACCATGCAGTGTTCTTCAAGAGATGTGGTATACTAACAGTTCTACATACAAATCCATCCTATCAATAATTTGTTTACACATAAAAAAACCTTCACGCTATTTTTTCGTGTTTTACTAAATTATCTCTTCGTCTAAAATAATTACCACACATAGTAATTTCTACAAAGGACACTTTGTCCAAGACATTTTAACCATCATCTGTCTGAAAACAACCATGTCCCATCTATATCACAAAGTAAACGAGGGTTAGTGGAGATAGGTCAAACAAGTGCTAGTCACTCATAGGGTAAGAACCATGTGTTCGATACCTATCTCAGTCAATGTAGCATTTATGTATTTTTCTTACCTCATGTAGAAAAATATCTTACAATGCATACGAATTTAAACTTATTCATGTACGACCAGGCAAAGAATTTAAATTCAAGCACGTCAACCGCAAAATAAAAATTCTCAAGGATAGAGACAGAGACTACACGATCGAGACACGCATACCGTCGCCCACAAATGTACATTGACCCCTCGCGCGGAAGTTGCAAGCTAGCAGAATGCTGCGACAGTCATATGTTTGCTCGAGACATGCATACATCACGTCGCTAGCCTTCCAACCCATTTCACGTAAAACTCCAGTGAAATCGTAATCCAGCATACGTAAATTAATTGCTGGAACCACTTCAAAGTATACATCACTGAACCAGAGCAGAAAATTAGCTTACACATGTATAACTCGCTACCAACAAAAAAAAATTTGTAGCACATATACGAGAGGAGTCGAACCCTACGTACCATACTGTGAAAGTCGATACTCCGATAGTTATAAGCGGCAAAATATTTTAAATCAAGACCCCGGCCAGTATATATTATTTTTTTCATGTTTTAAAAATTCATGTTAGTAATCAGCAACGAAGGAGTGAGTAACTTGGACGAAGAATCGTTTACCAAGTATCCGGAATCTTACTGATACAACCCATCCAGTGCACCAGCTTACTCCGAAGTATGCGCAATTGATTAACATTTTTCAATTTTTTAATATCACGTCCGTAGTGTACACCAATATAAGACAGGTTACGATTTAAGACCATAAATTTCCCACAAGTCTGTTAGTTTTATTTCGGGGAGTAATAAATTATTTCTCAGAAAAAATAAATCAAGTTCCTATCAGATTTTCTCTAATGTTACGGTATTACCTTTACCTGCTCATTACCAAAACATCTCCCATAAAAAATCTTAAGAATGCAGATGGCATACTCAGACAAAAATAATTTTAACAAAAAAAACAGTCTTCAGCATTATTAATAAAAAAATAATACACACAAACAAGACAAAACGCGCATTACAAATTCGACCTAAATTTCGTGTCAAATTTAGTTTATTACATTAAGATAAACGATGTAGGTTAGGGAAAAATATATAAAAAATTCTTTAATTCTATAATTTATTTAAAATTGAACATTTATACACAATAAAATCTGACTTGGTATATATATCGTATACATTTCTCATTTCATGCGACATTCATTTTTATTAAAATAAATTATTATAGTTCGTTTTTAGAGTGACAAAATAAAAATAATTCATACAGATCTCGATACATCAGTTCAGGAGTGTAACACATTAGAGGGCCAGAAATTATGCTAGAAACCCGTCTTTACAAAATTTATAATGTTTTTTCAAGTAAAATTTTCGTGTAACCTGTATTCCGCACTTCTCACACAGAAATTTTACACGGTCAAGATTTCTTCTGCAGCCATGCTTTTCATGGATGCGTGTACTTCGTAGTCGTTCAAATCGTTTACCACAGTAGCAGCACTGATACAGATATTCATCGCAATTACCATCACTTACCCGCTGTACAACCTGCAAATGAACTTTGCTTTTACAATGCCTAATCAAATTACTTTTGTTTGTGAAATGTACACCACACGGATCACACGGAAATGTCACACGATCAGCGTTTCTTCTACAGACATGATTTTCATGTCTTCTTGCATGTTGTCAGTATTTAAAACTTTTGTCACAGTACGTACACAGATGTCTTGTCGTTAGACCTTGAGTCACCGACGGCTCGGAAAGTATCTTACTTTCAATGCACACTGCTGTTGTAGACGACGAAGTCCCGTATGTTGCATGAGCTGGAGATTTCCCAGTCGACATTGACAGATCATCTGTACTGGATGCCAAAGAATCTGAAGTATACACGACTAATGCAGAAGCTGGGAATTGCTCACAAAATGTTTTATTTACGAAATGCGGTGTATTTGCAGGTATCGGAGTCTCCTCTGCGTTCGATAATGAACACATTGAAGTCTCTTGGAGTGAAGAGACAGTAGATACAGCCATATATCGGGATCTCTGGAGATGGTAGTTTCGTTACCATCGGAATCTCTGGTGTTTCCCTCATCGTTGTCATAGGGATCTGCTTCGTCATCATCGCCTCCGTCGTCAGGGACCCCGGTGAAGACGTGAGACCCTCCGTCAAGATCTCTGCAGTCGTTGACCCCGCCACCATTGGTATTTGTACCGATTTCAACGTTTCTACCATTGAGTTCGGATACACATCAATATTCATATACCAGACTTATATGCAGCCAAAGACTCGCTTAAATAACAGTGTCCGCTTGTATAATACACAAGGCAATACATCATCCATTGTTATTACTTTAAAAAAATTAGGAATTTCAAGGAATAAGAATTTAAATTATATATTCAATCAACTAATCACACATCATACATACAAGGTTCATTTAGACCTACAAAAGGAGCAAGAGTCTGTAATCAATGGAACTTTCAGAATCCAAACAAAATTTAAACTACTCAAATGTAAATTTTATTATGTACTTACAGCTACACATAACCTCCAACTGACTACAAATTTCTACAACACATGACTAAATTATTTTATCCGATACCAGGCTAGGTCCAAAGTCAATTATTTTTTGTACCTCTCATCTACAGTTCAGGGGAGCTTCAGTGCTGATATAGCTACAGCCAAGACATGCTCAGTACCACACATCTTCAAAATCCTAACCCTTCAAAGTCGATCCTTGTTAAGCCTTACGACAAAAGTCTCCGAAACAAGAGACCTACTCTATAATTTTACTAGACATTTTTAAGCTTTTCATAGCACACATCGATAAATATCGTCGTAAATAACCCAAAATATTATCAGACCACTTGCATTCGATTTATGCACATACAGTAGGTCACCAGCGTATTCATTAACACATGACCATTCTACATTAAGCTCCCCACTTACTTCCATCAGTCTACTAGGCTCCACGCAGCACACATAAACTAAAAGAAGTCAATTAACAACCTATTATTTATTTACATTCGAATATTTAACAGCATACCGTCGACTAGTAAAATAATCCTGTCAGTGAACATGTTAGCAAAGTCTACATTTATATAGAACCAGGAATCCATTGAACATTCAGAACCTAGCTACACATACTCAGTGCTGGATGCAAGTTAATTCTACACTTATTTATCATCACTGTCACTCATATTACATCATAGGCACTTGAATCAACACTCATTTTACATAGTCGACACTCAATGCAACCATCCACTTTCCATAATCTAATCTCATTTCGGCACTCATTTTCCAACATCGACATTCAATTCAACACTCACTTTCCATCATGGACACTCAATTCAACACTCACTTTCCATCATCAGCACTCAGTTTCCATCATCGACACTCAATTCAACACTCATTTTCCATAGTCGACACTCAATTCGACACTCATTTTCCTTAATCGACACTCAATTCATCACTCATTTTACATAATGGACACTCGATTTCCATCATCGTCACCCAATTCGACACTCATTTTCCATCATCGACACTCAATTCAACACTCATTTTCCAACAACTACACTCAATTCAACACTCATTTTCCATCATAGACACTCAATTCGACACTCAATTTCCATCATCGACACTCAATTCGACACTCATTTTCCATCGATGACACTCAATTCAACACTCATTTTCCGTCATCGATACTTAATTCTACATACTCCTTCCTTCTTCGACACTCATTTTCCTTCATCTACATACAGTAAAATGGTAACTTTACACACACACACACACACACACACACAGATATATATAAATATATTCGTACTCAACTCAATTCTTTAAAGTAGCATACACATGAACTTTATTAGGGCATGAATAACGACACATTTTAATAACAATTTTTAAAATTATATTTATATCAAAAATACAAAAGCATAAAAATTCATCAGTCAATAAACATTACTAACTTATTATATATATATCCTGAAATTCTAAGTTCAAGAATAGTCCACGTTTCTTTGATAACTGATACAATTTCGTCATTTTGCGAAACAAGTAAAAGTCGCAACCTGTTCACCAACACGTTCGGGTCTTTCAACGATATATAATCAATTTCACTTGATGACATCATCTTCTTCGAATGTTTGCTGAACATATTCTGAAAATCGTTGTAATAATGATTATGATAATTTGTATCATCATCATCATCGATGCTGTTCACATCTTTATCAAACACACTGACATCTTCATCTTGCATATCCCAGTATTTCGAATTTTTTGACATTGGAGTACCATCATTGGCAACAAGCTTACTTGCTAATTTTCCAAAAAAAATATTCCAAAGTCCGTGGAAGTCTACTATAAGACGCCTTGTCACTTTTTCTGGAGATGTTACTTTCATTATCTTCTACCTTACTTATATCTCCAACACCATTTAAGCTATATCCTTTCTCAAGACCTGGAGAGATTTTAACACAATCGCTTTTAAGACTAGGTCGATCAATTTCATTGTAAGACATACTGTCCCAGAGCATATCGTCTCCATCTTCGTACTTTATCTCCTGAACGAGCTTGGCTTTACAAGTTTTATAGTGTCTTTTTAAATTCTCTCTTCGTTTCATCCGCCTACCACACTTGTCACAACTTAGTATTTGACGGAATGGACTTTTAACACAATCGGTCTTTTCATGTCTACGAGCATTATAGCTTTTATCAAAGTTTTTGCTACAGTATGTACAATGTCCTTCAGATCGAGATCGATATTTGAGTATCGTACCTTCACTAGACTGTATGTACTCCATAATGGTTGAATAGCCACTAAAAGTATTATTTAGGTACTTCGTATTTTTATGTATGAACATTCATCAATTATTTACGAAAAAAGATTTTTTTTTTCTCTCATTTTGACTAAAAAACTCATGTTCCACGTAGTTTTACTACCCACCTTCAAATTTTCTCATATGTTATGTTGTAAAAGCATCCAAAGTTGGTTGTAGGTTACGGAATTCTCACTCACGATCTCTTGAAAAAGGTGTGCCTCCCTAGATCTCAAGAGGAAGAACATTGACCTTATTTAAAAATTAGTGAATAATATCATGGCCTAGCAAGAATCACAAGATAATCTATTCACATATTAGCAACCATCATGTATCAGTTGTCTGTATATGCAGTCTCTGTTGTCTGTATAAGTAGTCAATGTTTTGTGTGGGATGCGGGATGCTCCCTAACGATCGCAACAGAAGGAGGGCTTCGCTAGAACTCAAGGGGAAGGGAAATCTTCGTGTGTGATAGCTTTTTCCATTTGTTTCAAGGCATAGTAATCGTCTGATTAATGAACTTTGGTTTTTGTGTGATTTCCACCTGTTAAAATTATTTTTTATGTGTTGATTTGATAATATGACTTCGGAAATTTATACGAAACTCTGAATAAAATTACCTGTCTTAGACACCAAGGACAATACAGTTTGTCTTTCATGTTAATGCTTCTCAGATGTCTCAAAGCATATTATTTGTCTGAGTAAAGTTATTATTTTTTTAAATCCACCTGATAACAATATTGTAAGTGCTGATTTATTGACAGAATTTCACTGATTAAATGTAACTCTGAATAGAAATAACATGACTCAGTAAGTAAAAAATTCTTCATGCAGAGATAGATCTCTCACAAATAATCAGGAGCACTCGGCGAAAACCATCAGATGTCTAGCCAGGAATAATCAGAAACACTTGGAGAAAGCCATCAATATAATATCAAGATTAATCAGAAGCACTCGGAGAAATCCATCTGATGTCTTTTTAGGTATTATCAGAAGCACACGGAGAAAACAACCATAATATTGTCAAGAATAATCGGAAGCTCACGGAGAAAACCACCAGGGAGGATGTCGTTTATAAACATCATAAATTACCAATTTTTTTAAAAAAGTCCAAATTTAATCCTGCTTAAGCAAAGAGTTAACAAGCGGGCTTGTGCTAGAACTCTCATGTTGCTTAAGCAAAGAGTTCACAAGCAGACTTGTGCTAGAACTCTCATGTTGCTTAAGCAAAGAGTTCACAAGCGGGCTTGTGAACTCTTTGCTTAAGCAACATGAGAGTTCTAGCACAAGCCCGCTTGTTAACTCTTTGCTTAAGCAGGATTAAATTTGGACTTTTTTAAAAAAATTGGTAATTTATGATGTTTATAAACGACATCCTCCCTGGTGGTTTTCTCCGTGAGCTTCCGATTATTCTTGACAATATTATGGTTGTTTTCTCCGTGTGCTTCTGATAATACCTAACAAGACATCAGATGGATTTCTCCGAGTGCTTCTGATTAATCTTGATATTATATTGATGGCTTTCTCCAAGTGTTTCTGATTATTCCTGGCTAGACATCTGATGGTTTTCGCCGAGTGCTCCTGATTATTTGTGAGAGATCTATCTCTGCATGAAGAATTTTTTACTTACTGAGTCATGTTATTTCTATTCAGAGTTACATTTAATCAGTGAAATTCTGTCAATAAATCAGCACTTACAATATTGTTATCAGGTGGATTTAAAAAAATAATAACTTTACTCAGACAAATAATATGCTTTGAGACATCTGAGAAGCATTAACATGAAAGACAAACTGTATTGTCCTTGGTGTCTAAGACAGGTAATTTTATTCAGAGTTTCGTATAAATTTCCGAAGTCATATTATCAAATCAACACATAAAAAATAATTTTAACAGGTGGAAATCACACAAAAACCAAAGTTCATTAATCAGACGATTACTATGCCTTGAAACAAATGGAAAAAGCTATCACACACGAAGATTTCCCTTCCCCTTGAGTTCTAGCGAAGCCCTCCTTCTGTTGCGATCGTTAGGGAGCATCCCGCATCCCACACAAAACATTGACTACTTATACAGACAACAGAGACTGCATATACAGACAACTGATACATGATGGTTGCTAATATGTGAATAGATTATCTTGTGATTCTTGCTAGGCCATGATATTATTCACTAATTTTTAAATAAGGTCAATGTTCTTCCTCTTGAGATCTAGGGAGGCACACCTTTTTCAAGAGATCGTGAGTGAGAATTCCGTAACCTACAACCAACTTTGGATGCTTTTACAACATAACATATGAGAAAATTTGAAGGTGGGTAGTAAAACTACGTGGAACATGAGTTTTTTAGTCAAAATGAGAGAAAAAAAAAATCTTTTTTCGTAAATAATTGATGAATGTTCATACATAAAAATACGAAGTACCTAAATAATACTTTTAGTGGCTATTCAACCATTATGGAGTACATACAGTCTAGTGAAGGTACGATACTCAAATATCGATCTCGATCTGAAGGACATTGTACATACTGTAGCAAAAACTTTGATAAAAGCTATAATGCTCGTAGACATGAAAAGACCGATTGTGTTAAAAGTCCATTCCGTCAAATACTAAGTTGTGACAAGTGTGGTAGGCGGATGAAACGAAGAGAGAATTTAAAAAGACACTATAAAACTTGTAAAGCCAAGCTCGTTCAGGAGATAAAGTACGAAGATGGAGACGATATGCTCTGGGACAGTATGTCTTACAATGAAATTGATCGACCTAGTCTTAAAAGCGATTGTGTTAAAATCTCTCCAGGTCTTGAGAAAGGATATAGCTTAAATGGTGTTGGAGATATAAGTAAGGTAGAAGATAATGAAAGTAACATCTCCAGAAAAAGTGACAAGGCGTCTTATAGTAGACTTCCACGGACTTTGGAATATTTTTTTTGGAAAATTAGCAAGTAAGCTTGTTGCCAATGATGGTACTCCAATGTCAAAAAATTCGAAATACTGGGATATGCAAGATGAAGATGTCAGTGTGTTTGATAAAGATGTGGACAGCATCGATGATGATGATGATACAAATTATCATAATCATTATTACAACGATTTTCAGAATATGTTCAGCAAACATTCGAAGAAGATGGTGTCATCAAGTGAAATTGATTATATATCGTTGAAAGACCCGAACGTGTTGGTGAACAGGTTGCGACTTTTACTTGTTTCGCAAAATGACGAAATTGTATCAGTTATCAAAGAAACGTGGACTATTCTTGAACTTAGAATTTCAGGATATATATATAATAAGTTAGTAATGTTTATTGACTGATGAATTTTTATGCTTTTGTATTTTTGATATAAATATAATTTTAAAAATTGTTATTAAAATGTGTCGTTATTCATGCCCTAATAAAGTTCATGTGTATGCTACTTTAAAGAATTGAGTTGAGTACGAATATATTTATATATATCTGTGTGTGTGTGTGTGTGTGTGTGTGTAAAGTTACCATTTTACTGTATGTAGATGAAGGAAAATGAGTGTCGAAGAAGGAAGGAGTATGTAGAATTAAGTATCGATGACGGAAAATGAGTGTTGAATTGAGTGTCATCGATGGAAAATGAGTGTCGAATTGAGTGTCGATGATGGAAATTGAGTGTCGAATTGAGTGTCTATGATGGAAAATGAGTGTTGAATTGAGTGTAGTTGTTGGAAAATGAGTGTTGAATTGAGTGTCGATGATGGAAAATGAGTGTCGAATTGGGTGACGATGATGGAAATCGAGTGTCCATTATGTAAAATGAGTGATGAATTGAGTGTCGATTAAGGAAAATGAGTGTCGAATTGAGTGTCGACTATGGAAAATGAGTGTTGAATTGAGTGTCGATGATGGAAACTGAGTGCTGATGATGGAAAGTGAGTGTTGAATTGAGTGTCCATGATGGAAAGTGAGTGTTGAATTGAATGTCGATGTTGGAAAATGAGTGCCGAAATGAGATTAGATTATGGAAAGTGGATGGTTGCATTGAGTGTCGACTATGTAAAATGAGTGTTGATTCAAGTGCCTATGATGTAATATGAGTGACAGTGATGATAAATAAGTGTAGAATTAACTTGCATCCAGCACTGAGTATGTGTAGCTAGGTTCTGAATGTTCAATGGATTCCTGGTTCTATATAAATGTAGACTTTGCTAACATGTTCACTGACAGGATTATTTTACTAGTCGACGGTATGCTGTTAAATATTCGAATGTAAATAAATAATAGGTTGTTAATTGACTTCTTTTAGTTTATGTGTGCTGCGTGGAGCCTAGTAGACTGATGGAAGTAAGTGGGGAGCTTAATGTAGAATGGTCATGTGTTGATGAATACGCTGGTGACCTACTGTATGTGCATAAATCGAATGCAAGTGGTCTGATAATATTTTGGGTTATTTACGACGATATTTATCGATGTGTGCTATGAAAAGCTTAAAAATGTCTAGTAAAATTATAGAGTAGGTCTCTTGTTTCGGAGACTTTTGTCGTAAGGCTTAACAAGGATCGACTTTGAAGGGTTAGGATTTTGAAGATGTGTGGTACTGAGCATGTCTTGGCTGTAGCTATATCAGCACTGAAGCTCCCCTGAACTGTAGATGAGAGGTACAAAAAATAATTGACTTTGGACCTAGCCTGGTATCGGATAAAATAATTTAGTCATGTGTTGTAGAAATTTGTAGTCAGTTGGAGGTTATGTGTAGCTGTAAGTACATAATAAAATTTACATTTGAGTAGTTTAAATTTTGTTTGGATTCTGAAAGTTCCATTGATTACAGACTCTTGCTCCTTTTGTAGGTCTAAATGAACCTTGTATGTATGATGTGTGATTAGTTGATTGAATATATAATTTAAATTCTTATTCCTTGAAATTCCTAATTTTTTTTAAGTAATAACAATGGATGATGTATTGCCTTGTGTATTATACAAGCGGACACTGTTATTTAAGCGAGTCTTTGGCTGCATATAAGTCTGGTATATGAATATTGATGTGTATCCGAACTCAATGGTAGAAACGTTGAAATCGGTACAAATACCAATGGTGGCGGGGTCAACGACTGCAGAGATCTTGACGGAGGGTCTCACGTCTTCACCGGGGTCCCTGACGACGGAGGCGATGATGACGAAGCAGATCCCTATGACAACGATGAGGGAAGCTCCAGAGATTCCGATGGTAACGAAGCTACTATCTCCAGAGATCCCGATATATGGCTGTATCTACTGTCTCTTCACTCCAAGAGACTTCAATGTGTTCATTATCGAACGCAGAGGAGACTCCGATACCTGCAAATACACCGCATTTCGTAAATAAAACATTTTGTGAGCAATTCCCAGCTTCTGCATCAGTCGTGTATACTTCAGATTCTTTGGCATCCAGTACAGATGATCTGTCAATGTCGACTGGGAAATCTCCAGCTCATGCAACATACGGGACTTCGTCGTCTACAACAGCAGTGTGCATTGAAAGTAAGATACTTTCCGAGCCGTCGGTGACTCAAGGTCTAACGACAAGACATCTGTGTACGTACTGTGACAAAAGTTTTAAATACCGACAACATGCAAGAAGACATGAAAATCATGTCTGTAGAAGAAACGCTGATCGTGTGACATTTCCGTGTGACCCGTGTGGTGTACATTTCACAAACAAAAGTAATTTGATTAGGCATTGTAAAAGCAAAGTTCATTTGCAGGTTGTACAGCGGGGAAGTGATGGTAATTGCGATGAATATCTGTATCAGTGCTGCTACTGTGGTAAACGACTTAAACGACTACGAAGTACACGCATCCATGAAAAGCATGGCTGCAGAAGAAATCTTGACCGTGTAAAATTTCTGTGTGAGAAGTGCGGAATACAGGTTACACGAAAATTTTACTTGAAAAAACATTATAAATTTTGTAAAGACGGGTTTCTAGCATAATTTCTGGCCCTCTAATGTGTTACACTCCTGAACTGATGTCTCGAGATCTGTATGAATTATTTTTATTTTGTCACTCTAAAAACGAACTATAATAATTTATTTTAATAAAAATGAATGTCGCATGAACTGAGAAATGTATACGATATATATACCAAGTCAGATTTTATTGTGTATAAATGTTCAATTTTAAATAAATTATAGAATTAAAGAATTTTGTATATATTTTTCCCTAACCTACAACGTTTATCTTAATGTAATAAACTAAATTTGACACGAAATTTAGGTCGAATTTGTAATGCGCGTTTTGTCTTGTTTGTGTGTATTATTTTTTTATTAATAATGCTGAAGACTGTTTTTTTTGTTAAAATTATTTTTGTCTGAGTATGCTATCTGCATTCTTAAGATTTTTTATGGGAGATGTTTTGGTAATGTGCAGGTACAGGTAATACCGTAACATTAGAGAAAATCTGATAGGAACTTGATTTATTTTTTCTGAGAAATAATTTATTACTCCCCGAAATAAAACTAACAGACTTGTGGGAAATTTATGGTCTTAAATCGTAACCTGTCTTATATTGGTGTACACTACGGACGTGATATTAAAAAATTTAATAATGTTAATCAATTGCGCATACTTCGGAGTAAGCTGGTGCACTGGATGGGTTGTATCAGTAAGATTCCGGATACTTGGTAAACGATTCTTCGTCCAAGTTACTCACTCCTTCGTTGCTGATTACTAACATGAATTTTTAAAACATGAAAAAAATAATATATACTAGCCGGGGTCTTGATTTAAAATATTTTGCCGCTTATAATTATCGGAGTATCGACTTTCACAGTACGGTACGTAGGGTTCGACTCCTCTCGTATATGTGCTACAAATTTTTTTTTGTTGGTAGCGAGTTATACATGTGTAAGCTAATTTTCTGCTCTGGTTCAGTGATGTATACTTTGAAGTGGTTCCAGCAAGTAATTTACGTATGCTGGATTACGATTTCACTGGAGTTTTACGTGAAATGGGTTGGAAGGCTAGCGACGTGATGTATGCATGTCTCGAGCAAACATATGACTGTCGCAGCATTCTGCTAGCTTGCAACTCCCGCGCGAGGGGTCAATGTACATTTGTGGGCGACGGTATGCGTGTCTCGATCGTGTAGTCTCTGTCTCTATCCTTGAGAATTTTTATTTTGCGGTTGACGTGCTTGAATTTAAATTCTTTGCCTGGTCGTACATGAATAAGTTTAAATTCGTATACATTGTAAGATATTTTTCTACATGAGGTAAGAAAAATACATAGATGCTACATTGACTGAGATAGGTATCGAACACATGGTTCTTACCCTATGAGTGACTAGCACTTGTTTGACCTATCTCCACTAACCCTCGTTTACTTTGTGATATAGATGGGACATGGTTGTTTTCAGACAGATGATGGTTAAAATGTCTTGGACAAAGTGTCCTTTGTAGAAATTACTATGTGTGGTAATTATTTTAGACGAAGAGATAATTTAGTAAAACACGAAAAAATAGCGTGAAGGTTTTTTTATGTGTAAACAAATTATTGATAGGATGGATTTGTATGTAGAACTGTTAGTATACTACATCTCTTGAAGAACACTGCATGGTATATATAATGAAAGACTCTTGGGCTCAAGAAACTACACTATAGGTGGAAAGGATGATGCGGTTCCTATGATTATATGAAAGGAACTTTGATGATTTTTTTCTTCTATATACTAAGATGATTTAATTGAGTTTGTGATGATGGGTTGACAGATTAAATAATAAAACTGGACACTTAGGCTTTTAAAGAAAATGAGAATGGAGCTCACAAGATCATAGATTGTGGTTAATCACTGACAACTGAAATGTGGAAACGATATCATAAAATGAGTGATATTGATGCAGCTCATGATAATATTGTTGACAGCTATGATGATGATTTACATCTGTGATAGTGACATGGACGCGGAGATTTTAAGACAAATAATATTATTAATATAGAAAAGATGGAAGCTGTAGCACGCCGATCGTGACGAGAAACAAATATTGAATGATGTTGATGGTATCGGGAAGACTGAAACTAATGAAGGTATCAACACCGTGAAAAGTGAGAATACATTCAAGCCTATATTTAGCAGATCCTCCATACTTTGTATAAATTGTGGACTCCTGAAAAGGAAGCATACAGGCGCTGAAGACCCTTCGACATCAACGATATCGAGTTCTTGCAGTAATCTGGGTGAAGACGATTCCTTCTACGGTGATTGCTACAGTGACTCTGAGGCTGTTTACAAAGACATAGACTGTGATGCAGAACCTAAAGCTGACAAGATCGAAGAATGTGTTGGTGTCCTGAGACCGAAGCAATGGAAACGTCGTGTTATAATAAATCTGATCAAGCTTGTGATGATCGCTGGATAGATGATGAAAGTAACCCTGAGGTTGGTGTTAAAACGGAAGACACCAGAGATCATAATATTTATAATAAACAAGCAATGAAGATGGTGGCAGAAGAGATTGATTCCACATCATGGAAAGATCCAAACATATTGGTTGACTGGCTAAGACTGATGGTGGCATCTGTTCGTAGAGGGAACTACTCGCATATCGTGGAAGTATCGACCATACTTAAAGAACTTCGGAACGCTGGCTACATACAATAATCATTTGATTAACTGACATGTGTGTACTAATGAAAATTAAAATGAATTATTTATATTTTAAAAAAGTATGATTTATTTCTTGTATTCTGATTTCCAAATAAGCCTGTGTTTCCGCTACTGTATGTGTGATCATTCCGTTTCCTGTGTGTACATTCCGATTTCCTGTGTGTACATTCCGTTTTCCTGTGTATACATTTCGTTTTCCTGTGTGTACATTTCGTTTTCCTGTTTGTACATTTCGTTTTCCTGTTTGTACATTTCGTTTTCCTGTGTGTACTTTTCGTTTTCCTGTGTGTACATTTCGTTTTCCTGTGTGTACATTTCGTTTTCCTTTTTGTACATTTCGTTTTCCTGTTTGTACATTTCGTTTTCCTGTTTGTACATTTCGTTTTCCTGTGTGTACATTTCGTTTTCCTGTTTGTACATTTCGTTTTCCTGTGTGTACGTTCCGTTTTCCTGTGCGTACGTCACGTTTCCTGTGTGTACTGTGTGTACATTCAGTTTTCCTGTGTGTATTGTGTGTACTGTGTGTACATTTCGATTTCCTGTGTGTACTGTGTGTACATTTCGTTTTCCTGCGTGTAAATTCCGTTTTCCTGTGTGTACTGTGTGTACTGTGTGTACATTTCGTTTTCCTGCGTGTAAATTCCGTTTTCCTGTGTGTACATTCCGTTTCGGTGTGTACTGTGTGTACATTCCGTTTTCCTGTGTGTACGACCCGTTTCCTGTGTGTACTGTGTGTACATTCCGTTTTCCTGTGTGTACTGTGTTCATGGACTATATGACTGACTGTTCATGACTCGATCTCATGGTCCTGAGACACTTGGGCTATATGTATGGATGACTTTGTACATGAACATTTTAAAGGATAATCTAAATATCAAAAAACTAGACTTTCATGTAAAGCATTGCGACGCTGTATTTAATTCGTTCGTCCGGTATATTGTCTTGAGCTGATTTTCGTAGAGTGAATGATTAATAAACTCCGCGAAAGGTAATGGAAAACAGAATCTAAAATTTATTTAATATTTAGTTACAACTGTCACTGTTCAAGAATCGAACCGTGGACAGGAACTGCTCTAATCAATTTGTAAATTAATAGTTTATTTTTTCGGTGACTATTGGAATTTTTTCCCGCTTTTCTAGCTAAATAATTACATGATTTCAAGATGGCGACCGAATTTCAAGATGGCGGGGGAACCTCGGTAATAATAAATTATTACTGCACTGCAGCGGGTTAGAATGGAAAGACGAGTACACACAAGATGGTGTCCTCCATCAGACAAAAAAGAGATGGTGGCAATGACCACTAGCAGGTGGTAGGTACTCCTGGTAGCATGTACTAAACATAAACTGTCGGATCCATGATGGTCGTCAAGGTCAAAGTCAAAGATCAAGGTCAAGGACAATTTTAAAGGTTAGGGTCAAATGTCAAGGTCAAGGTTAAATTTGAAGGTCAAGGTCAAAGTTCAAGGTCAAGGTCAAAGTTCAAGGTCAAGGTCAAAGTACAAGGTCAATGACAAAGTTCAATGCCTACAGTCGAGGTTAAAGGTATGGTGAACATAAAATTATACTAACATGATGCCTGCACACTCTAGCAGACGAAAACAAGATGACGGTCTCCAGCGGACTAAGCCAAGATGGCGGACATGATGTCATACCAGTTGACGATGTATACCTTGGTATTGGTGGTGTGAGGTCGGTCCAGGTAGCTTCCGTGTAGGAAGGATCGGTTGTATGCTCTTAACGGTTTCGAACCAAGGACGGGAATCGATATAATCAATCAGAATTCTAATAAGTTATTTTTTTGACGAATATTGGGATTTTTCCCGATTTTCTAACATAAAAATTACGGATTTCCAAGATGACGACTAAATTTCAAAATGTCGACCATAATGGTAATTGCAACATTAATAGGATCCAATATGACGGACGCAACATAAAGTGTAACGATGACATAGTACTCAACCATATGGCGGGTGTAACGAAATATGCAACATTTATATAATCCAAGATGGCGGCCGTAACGATAACTGCAACAGTGGTTTTTAAATTTTTATTATTTATTCAATTAAATAATTTTTTTAATGATTTTTAAAATTTTTCCTGATTTTCTAACATAAAAATTGCGGATTTTAATGATTGCGGGCGTAACGATAATTGCAACAGTTACGACTTATTACAAGATGGCGGATCTGTCTCGAACATGTAGTGCTATTATTACTTAAAATTAAAAAAAAAAATCAAGTCCCGATATGCATAATATTTTTTTATATACCTTATTTTATTATCAGTCTGGTAAATGTCTCGATAGCCAAGCGGTTAAAGGCGTATGTTTTCCAACCTAGAGATCAGAGCTGCGCTGGTTCGAATCACAGCGCTTCCAATGTATTTTGTTTAAAAAAATAAATTTGATATGTCGATAAGGACCATACTAGCTCTGGTAGGTAATGGAACATCGACCTTATGTGTTGAGACAGAGCGACGCTGGCACTATCTAGGAACAAACAACAGAAACAAAGTCAACGGTATCCAAGATGGCGGCCTCCAGTGGAACAGAAAAAAAATCAAGAGCGACGCTGGCGCTATCTAGGAACAAACAACAGAAACAGAGTCGACGGTATCCAAGATGGTGGCCTCCAGTGGAACAGAAAAAATCAATATGACGACAGAGACGAAAATTTCATCATGAGTGGGGTGCTCGATTTAAAAATGGCGGATTTTAAAGATGGCGACCGAGACCTACTTGTCCTGTTACGCTGTGTCCCGTTACGGCGTGTCCCGTTACGCTGCATCCAAGATGGCGGATCCAAAATGGCTGCCGGGGTCAAGGTCAAAGGTCAAGGTCATCCAAGATGGCCGCCGTGACATCACAATCCAAGATGGCGGGCCGACAATCACAATCCACACAATCCACAACCTGAATCCTGTTTCCGGAGGAACATTCCTATACTACTCCTGTTAAAACCAACACTTGTAAACAGGTAAAATTAAATGGATAGTTATAGTCACCCACGTTAATTAATTATTTCCTTGCGACGCTTAAATACGAGGGCCTTTTTGTTAATATGCGGTTGCAACAAGTTGTATAAGTTCTGGGAGATATGATTTATGTCTTGACATGCCCATAATTGGGATAAATAGTTAAAATTTAGAATTAAAGCAAAAAGATGAAAGAAAAAAAACAAGAAGGCGAGGTGCTAATACAATACAGGGCAGTGAGCTGGTTTGCTCGCGACTGCGGCAGGGGTCGGCCTCGCGGAGCTCGAGCTACGTGCAGCTGGACGTGAGGCAGCTCATCGATGCGATGAGCAGCAGCTCTAGCACCAACCTAGACCCGGGGCTGTGCATGAAGCTGACCCGAACCCTCACCGACAAGCTGGTGACCCTGGATGCGCCGGCCTGCCAGGGCTGCGTCATT
This sequence comes from Bacillus rossius redtenbacheri, assembly GCF_032445375.1. NCBI lineage: Eukaryota > Metazoa > Arthropoda > Insecta > Phasmatodea > Bacillidae > Bacillus > Bacillus rossius. The sequence goes on from NC_086330.1 coordinate 177,506,637, forward strand.
ATCCCAGGTGAGTCTGCGACCTGGACCCCGGGGCTGCAGCTAGGTCGAGAGGTGTAATCTAGTGCGTCGGCAACTATGGACAGCTCCCTCCAAGTTCTGGAACAACTCCCTTGAGACGTCCGCACGGCACCGCTTCTACCTTGTCGAACTGCTGCAGCATTCTATAGTCTCACACTCAACACTGCGGTACAGAGATTCATACCAACCATATTATTGAAATTAAAAATATTTTGTGTATACTATCTTTAATTATAATGAGTTTAAATATTTTTTTTTAAATCTTATATATTGATATATCTAAGACAATAAAATAATGTCTATCACAGTTATGACCATTCTTCTAAAAAATAATTAAATGCTAAAATTTAATTATTATTTCATAAGAGAAATTATTTGTAGCAGTCGGTCACTATAAATAATTAGGCATTCCATTAAAGTATTTGCTATGCTTTAAAGAGCAAAACATTTTAATTTTGAAGTTATTAAAAAAATTACAAACAAAAAGTAATAACTATGATGGCATCTTTTATTAACGATTTATTATAAAAAAATAGTTTTATCAGATGATGCTCTTGAAAAAATATAACAGGAAAATGTATTCCGAAAATTCGCATTCCAAATTTTACTTTGCGAATATATAGTGTTTCTGAAACATTTGGAAAAAACTATGTTATTACACTAAACAATTGTGTCTAAAAATATTGTGCTCGATGGTAGTTATCTGGCAATAGAACACAACGAAAAAAGGACCGCGCTAATGGCAGAAAATTGTGCATTGGAAAGATAGAGGTGAAAATTCCCAATTAAATATACACTGCATACTGTATTAAAGGCGCTATAGGAACAGTTAAAAGGAGAGCAGCACATATCCCATTATTCTGATTAAGATTATGGTTTTCACCTTAGCGAATAATTTTTTTTAATGTTGGGGTGGAGGTGGAGGAGATTTAAAAGAACATGAAGTATTATTTTAGAATTTTTGAGTTAAAAGATCTCACCTAAACTAGGGTTTAGGCTGTCACATTACACTGGCCAACAAAAAAATATTTTTGTTATGTTTCCTTCACCTCATGAGTCAAATATTACTAATTTTGGGTTGAAAAAAACGAAAATGACAATGAAAAGATTTTATTAGCTCTAGTTTCTGTGGTACACCATGGGTCAAAATATATAACGTTAACAAATTGTGGCAAAACTGTAAATTTTAAACCATAAGTTTATCAACATTATAAATTAATTTGGATTTATTAAATAGTAGTTAAATATTTTTAAGAGTTGAAAATTAATGTCAGAAACTTGGCAGGTTGGATATTATTACCATCATGTGGATTTCATTTTTCTTTTGGCCTGTCTCTTGTAGGTGAGTTCTGGAGCATCCCTACACACGCACCAACAGTAATCTGCAAGCATTTATTCATTCCAACGGCCCTGATATCTTTGTTCCATAACAGAAATATCCTCATGGAATCTCTCACCGTGTTCATTACTGACCGCACCACAACTAGGAGGGAAAAAGTCTAGATGAGAGTGGAGAAAATGAATTTTGAGAGACATGTTGCATCCAAGTTCATGATATTTTTGTAGATGTATCCTCACCAACTGAACATAGTTATCTTCTCTTTTGTTCCCCAAAAACCTTTAATAACTCCCTTGAACGCATTCCAAGCTTCCTTTTCTTTCCCCTCCAAAACTCTGTCAAACGCAGGATCCTTCACAAGCTCCCGAATTTGTGGCCCAACAAAAACACCTTCGTTAACTTTTGCATCACTTAAGAAAGCAAATTTTTCCCTCAAATATCTAAAGGCCTCTCCTTTTTTGTTCATGCCTTTGACAAAATTTTTCATCAAACCGAGTTTTATATGTAGTGGTGGAAGAAATATATCTTTCGGGTCGACGAGAGGCACAACAACAACCTTTTTTTTCACTAGGGCCAAGATTTCTTGCAGGCCAGTCTGTTTGAATGTAAGGTGATTTCCTATCCCTACTGTCCCACATACATAAAAAGCAGCAGTATTTAGTATACCCCAGTTGCATTCCTAAAAGTATAGCGATGACCTTTAGATCACCACGGATTTTCCACTTGTGTTCAGCATATTTGATTGAGTGGAGGAGGGCTTTCATGTTTTCATAAGTCTCTATCATGTGAACTGCATGTCCAACACGAATAGAAGGAAGACGGTTACCGTTGTGAAGTAATACAGCTTTCAAACTAAGCTTCGACGAATCTATGAATAGCCTCCATTCAGTAGGATCATGGTTCAAATTCAAACATTTCATCAAGCCATTAATGTCGCAGCATACTACAAGGTTGTTTTTCTTTTCAAAAAAAGGAAGGAGATCCTTCGAACGCTGTCTATACTGTGATACCCTGACATCATGCTGAAGAGGATTCCACTGCTGTAGTCTTGAGCCTAGAAGTTCTGCCTTATCCTTTGACAAATCAAGGTCTCGAATGAGATCACTTAATTCCGCTTGACTCAGTCTGTGCGGTTTATCATCTGTTTCCTTAAAATCAGGGTCGTGAGATGTGCTAGGCTGGCTGAGTTCTTCTGCACTATATTCATTTTCCACTTCAAGTTCATAACTGTGGGGTGGGGTAGGTATTGGTAAACCATCTTAATGTGGAATTGGTCGAATAGCCGAAGGAATATTTGGGTATTGAACTGTTCTTTTTTTCTTTGTTGACAATCCCGACTTTATTGGTGGAGTCAAGCAGAAATAGCAGTCATTTATGTGGTTTGTAGGCTCCCACCAAACCATGGGCACAGCAAAAGGCATTGATGGTTTTTTTTTATTTTTCAGCCATTCTCTTAAAGTAACTGAACAAGAGTTACAACATATATGTGGAGCCCACGACTTATCTTGGTCACCTACCGTAACTCCAAAATAATGCTGATAAGCAATCTTAACAGCAAGAGTAAGATTGCGTTTCTGTGACGAAAATGTTACTTCACCACAAATATAACAAAAGTTATTCACTGAATTCACACAACTTCGTGGCATTTTGGTTTAGTACACTTAAATATCACTCCAAAACATTAAATTCGAATAAGAAAACAACAGAAACCACATCAAGCACTATCTGAAGAACAGAAATCACGTATATAACCTCAAAATAGCTGTACGTTTGGTTTTGTCAGTTAACAGGTGTACCAACATACAAAAACTAAATTTCTCAACAATGTGAATGTTGAGAATGTAAAAAGTGACATGTTACTGTATCTTGAAAAAAAAAAGAGCTAGTTGGTCATTTTCGAGGTGATTTTTGAACTCAGGGCGTGAAAATACTTAATAATTGGGTATTTTTAAGCCCGAAACATATTCATTGTTGGCCAGTGTTATCATTCTCAAAATGCGCTTTCTGTGTATTTTAAAGTTGCAGGTGTTGTAACTGCTCACCATGCATCACTAAAGCAACATACTGACTGCACCGAAATAAAGCAAAATATTTGATATCTAGTGAAAAGGGGGGGGGGGGGAGTTATTCACCTCTATCCCCACTCCCCTTGTGATAGCTGCTGGTTTTAATGTTTTTTTTTTTTTTTTTTACTGAAAATACATATTTATTGTTAAAACAATATTAAAAAGGTTTCTATTCAACATAGAGTGCAACAGTGTATTTTATAAAAAAAATATTCACACTATTAATTTATTATACAAGGTTACCTCGAATAAAATATTATTTTATATATAGCACTTTCTTAAATATAGTGCGTTCTTGAATTTAATAAAACCGTATCTATTAAAATCAACTTAGTTCATTCACAGATATTTAAATATGTACTGCAGCTGACTCATTAAAATAACTATGTATTTAATATATAATAATATGCTCCTGCGATAATTTCTTGAAATGCTGTGAGCTGTTTCTGGAGGAGGTTCAAGTGATAGATTTTAGATTATATATGTCAGCAATGGGTTAGTTACAGGTGTCATTGAGATTGAAACAGGCAATAGTTAGCTATTTCACATTGGTTTTCGACAATATGGCTTGGTTATTCAAGCATTTGACAGTTAAAATAAAAACTGAAAACCAGAAATGAACATTCACATTGCAGATATTTTAGCATGCATTTGGGGGCTACAAAATTTAGTGATTAAATTTTAGTAGTATGTATTGGGGGCTACTGGGACAGGGATCAGGGTGTGGTGCTTAGTGCCGGGTCAATGACTGACATCTTTGACGTCACGGCGGCCATCTTGGAATCAAAAATTCCTCAAAATTCCTCAAAAATTACTCAAAATTCCTCAAAAATTCCCGTTTCGAGGGAAAAATTCCCGTTTCGAGGGAAAATTTCCCGTTTAAGTCCAGGATAATACCTGTGGATCAAAAAGTCCTAAAAGCAGCTTAAATGTACTAAACTCAAGCCGCCGTTAAGCTGCCATAAGGTCTAGATCTTGAAAATTAGAATGCAATGGCAGCCATTTTGAATTATGACGTCACCGTTGCAATTATCGTTACGTCCGCCATCTTGAAAATCCGTAATTTTTATGTTATAAAAACGGGAAAATTTTAAAAAACATTAAAAAAATTATTTAATCGAATTGAATAATAAAAATTAAATAAAATATTACTTAAGAACCACTGTTGCACTTATCGTTACAGTCGCCATATTGGATCCTATTAATGTTGCATGTTTCGATACGTCCCACCATCTTGGTTGAGTAAGATGCCATCCTTACACTTTACGTTACGACCGCCATCTTGAAAATCCGTAATTTTAATGCTACAGAAACGAGACAAATTACAAACTTCATCAAAAAATTTACTTATTAGAAAACTGATTGATTAGTTCGATTCCTGTCCTTGGTTCGAAACCGCTAAGAGCAAAAAAAACTAATCCTTCCTTCACAGAAGCCACCTACAGACTGATCTACCGACACCAATACCAAGGTATATATAGTCAACTGGTATGATGACATTTCCGTCATATTGTCTTCATCCGCTGGAGACCACCATCTTGTCTTCGTCTGCTAGAGTGTGCGGATAGCATGTTAGTATAATTTTCTATTCACCATACCTTTGTCCTCAACTGTTGGCATTGAACTTTGACCTTGACCTTAAAATTTGATCTTGAACTTGAAATTTGACCTTGACCTTGAAATTTGACTTTTACCTTGACGACCATCATGGATCCGGCATTTTGCGTTCAGTACATGCTACCAGGAGCTACCACCTGCTAGAGGTCATTGAAACCATCTTGTTTTCGTCTGCTGGAGGACACCATCTTGTGCGTGTACTCATCTTATAGAGTGCATTACCATCAAACTTGTCTAAGTTTTACCCGCTAGAGTGCAGTAATAATTTATTATTACTGAGTATTATTACTGAGCCATCTTGAAATTTGGGCGCCATCTTGGAATCGTGTAATTATTTAGCTAGAAATTCGGGATAAAATCCAAAATTCATCAAAAAATTTACTCATTAAAGTAATGAATAATTAGATCGACTAAGGTCCTTGGAACGGTCCTGGATGATGCAAAAAATTAAATAGAACAACAATTTAACATAATAGTGACAGGTTCGAGAAATAAAACACCACAAGTTCTTTCACAAACATAATATTTATTAAATAATTTATATTTCACTACACGAACACTTGCGAAAGCCAGCAATATTATAAAATTTAGGTCCGCATAGGCGTGAAATGACTAATTCTTAGCTACACACGGTTTATACTAGACAGAGACCAACCAGATCCTTTACAGACATAGTCCTCCTCTTCTTAACAGAGTTTCTGGATACCGTGTTTAACAGTTTGCTTCACATCGTTAGAACTGTAAATTACTGCAGCCGATGTCTTGAATGCACACTTCTTCACTTTATCATCGAACGGATATGGCTTTCCATATATACAGTCCTACCACAAGTTATACTTCAAAGGTCCGTTTGTTGCTACATCATCAGTAATCTGATTGACTATGTACTGTCTGATATCATCAAGAAAATTACAAATGTCCTTTGACTCACTACGTATTTAAAACAATAGTAGTCTTTCAACGTTCCACGAAATGCAGACTGCGCCAAGTAGAAGCCATTATCGTTTACTTCTAATGCACCGAACACAGTCTTAGGTTTATTTTCATGTTAGACGTCATAGCAATAGGTTGCTGCATATCTGTTTTTTTTTGCTTGTACGCTCTCGAGTCACCAATCTAAAGCGAGGAGTCGAACTTTCTACAGGTAGTTCAACAGGAGGCGCACGGACTTCACCTTTACAGTTTTTCGCATGTCGGCGCAAACTGTCAATTCGAGTAAACCATTTAGGACACTCATCAGATCGAAACTGCATGCGAGAAGGATTATTCTTACATTTTCTCCGCTCATGTCTTCGTGCATCATGGTAAAATGCGAACGACGTATCACAGTAGCTGCAAGGATACTGTAGTGATTAAGACGAGCCTTTCAGACCTGAGCCTGAAACTGACGTTGCAACAGTTGTACCATTTCCAGACATACTCTTATGAACATCAATGCATCGTTGTTGTATAGAAACCTTTACTTTCTGCCGCACAGCAGGACCTTTACATGTCTTCATGTGCGTTTTCATATTATCTTTTCTGGCAAACTGCTTATGGCATTTCTCACAAACAATCATCTTACGATATAAGTTCTTGGTACATTCGCTCTTCTCGTGTCGTCGAGCATTGCTGTTGTTTGAGAAAATCTTGTCGCAGTAACAGCACCGATGTTCGTTAGTTGTTGTCAAATCAGCAACCATTGAAGTCTCCATCGAGGTCGAAACGGCGTTCGTCGAAGTTTCCTGTACAGCCAGCACTACCGGCATTAAGGTCTCTTCTGCTGGTGGTACCGTGACTGTTGAAGTCTCCTCCAGAGTTGAAGTCGTCGTTGCCAATGGGATCTTCTCCACCACCGTCGTCGCTGACGTCATGGTTCCCGTAGTCGATGGTACAACCTCCATCGAGTTTGTCGTTAAAGTCGGTAAAGATGCCATCGAGTTCGCAAGAACAGGTAATTGACACGACTTATGCATCAGATGAAACAAACTAGGTGATCCTTACACCGTCGTCGACAGTAACAAACTGAGCGACCTGCTGTCTAGGACTCGCTTATATACATGCACCGGATGGAATAATACGCTAGTCAAATCAAGAACAATTTACTATAATACTAGAGTCAAAATGACATTAAAAATAGAAGTACCATCATCAAAAAGGCAAATATTTTGGAAGCACCATCAACAAAAAGGCAACGCACTTGGAAGCACAATTAAATGCCAGCACATTTGGGACGCACCATCAATAAAAAAAAGGAAGCACATTTTTCAAAACAAAAGCACATTTAACGAAAAGGAGGTACATTCTCACTTACATTCAACTCGGTAGGATGCGATCGTCAATGTTAAGTTAGGATATAATGTCTCCATCAGTCTATGAATCCATCAGTTTGTAGTTCCATAAGTCATTGGCTCCAATATTCATTGGCTCCAATAGTCATTGGTTCCATCATTCATTGACTCCAACAGTCTTTCGGCTCCAAAAGTCATTGCCTCCTACAGTATTTGGCTCAAAATGCCTTTTGTTTCAACAGCGCCAATGATATTTGGCTAGAATGCTACGAGTCTAAGAGACTATGAGGCCACAAGGCTACGAGTCTAAAAGGATATAGCTGGTTACGAGTTATACATTGCTGCGAGACTGCATTGCTTAAAGACCGCGTGGCTACGAAACTACATGTCTATGAAGCTACAAGGATCCAAGTCTTCTCGGCTCCAAATGACTGCAAGACGACATGGCTACAAGACCACTTCGATACTAAGCTTCAATTCTACGAGTCTACAAGACTCCACCAACTACCTTCGACTGCATAAAGCTCAAACTACTCCAGCAGCATTATGTTATAAGATTACATGACTACTTGTTTATGTAGCTACAAGTCTACGAGGCTACTTGGCTACATAGCTTCAATTCTACGAGGTCCCAAGACATCATTACTACGCGACTACGAGCCATGAGGTCACGAGACTACATGACTACGAATCTTCAAGTTTACGAGACTGCGAGGCTACACAGAAACGAAGCTTCTAGAACACAAGGTTACGTGACTGCGAGGATACAGGACTACAAGTATGCATGAGTACTTGACTACGAAGCTACACGTCTACAAGGCTCTAATTGTCGCATCTGTCTTCGACGGAATTTTCTCTTTTGCTCCAACTGCTCAAACAACATTATGTTATAAGATTACAATGCTACTTGTTTACATAGCTTCAAGTCTACGAGGCTCCAATGCATCATGACTGCGAGACTACGAGCCATGAGGTTACGAGACTACGCGATTGCGAGTCTTCAAGGTTATGTGATCGCTAGGCTATAGGACTATGAAGCTTCCCGATCACATGGTTACGAGTTGCATGGCTAAAAGACTGCGTGGCTACGAAACTACATGACTCTAACTGACTAAAATAGCACAATTCAGTGGTGAAAGTTAATTTATCTCATGCAAAATAACCTGTTTAAAGTAGTGTCGATTATTGTCAACAGATGACACCACATGTTGCTTACAGGTAAATATTATTTATTTCTTTTATGCGGGATGCGGGATGCTCACTAACGATCGCAATATAAGGATGGCTTCGCTAGACACCAAGGAGAAGGAAGTTCGTCTTGCATGTTTGTGCTTCACAGATGTCTCATGGTATATTATTTGACTGAGTATCTGAATAAAATTACCTGTCTTAGCCACCAAGTTCAATGCAGTTTGTCTCAAAGCATATTATTTGACTAAGTAATGGTTGTTTTGTTTTTTTGATTGCACCTAATAAAAATATATTGTGAGTGTCAATTTATTAGCAGAATTTCACTTATTAAATGTAACTCTAAATAAAATGACACGTTTCATTAAGTAAAAAATCCTTCATGCTGAGATCGATTTTTCACAAATAATCAGGAGCACTCGGAGAAAACCATAAGATGTCTAGCCAGGAATAATCAGAAGCATTTGGAGAAAACCATCAAAATATTAACAAGAATAATCGAGAGCACACGGAGAAAACCACCATAATATTGACAAGGATAATCAGAAGCACTCAGAGAAAACCACCACACGTTTTCTTTGATATCATAAAATTACAGGGAAAAAATATTTAATAAAAATAAATAATAACAAATTTTAAATGTAAAAAAAATTACAAAAATACATAAATAGATTCTGCTAGCTTTTGAAATTCTAAAGTAATTGTTGAGCAAAGATAGAGTTCTAGTACAAGCCAGAATTTTATGAATTTTTGTAAATTTTTTCATACTACAGGAACCATGATGTCAGCGACGACGGTGGTGAAGCTTCATAGGCATGTAGTTTCGTAGCCACGCTGTCTTTTAGCCATGCAGTCTCGCAGCCATGTATAACATGTAACCAGCTATATCCTTTTAGACACGTAGCCTTGTGGCCTCATAGTCTCTTAGACTCGTAGCATTCTAGCCAAATATCATTGGCGCTGTTGAAACAAAAGGAATTTGGAGCCAATGACTGTAGGAGCCAATAAATTTTGGAGCCAATGACTTTTGGAGCCAATGACTTTCGGAGCCAAAAGACTGTTGGAGCCAATGAATATTGGAGCCAATGAATATTGGAGCCAATGAATATTGCAGCCAATGAATATTGGAGCCAATGAATATTGGAGCCAATGAATATTGGAGCCAATGAATATTAGAGCCAATGACTTATGGAACTACAAACTGATGGATTCATAGACTGATGGAGATATTATATCCTAACTTAACATTGACGATCGCATCCTACCGAGTTGAAAGTAAGTGAGAATGTACCTCCTTTTTGTTAAATGTGCTTTCGTTTTGAAAAATGTGCTTCCTTTTATTACTGATGGTGCGTCCAAAATGTGCTGGCATTTAAATTTGCTTCCAAGTGCGTTGCCTTTTTGTTGATGGTGCGTCCAAAATGTGTTGCCTTTTTGATGATGGTAGGGTACTTCTATTATTAATGTTGTTTTGACTCTAGTAGTATAGTAAATTGTTCTTGATTTGACTAGCGTATTATTCCATCCGGTGCATGTATATAAGCGAGTCCTAGACAGCAGGTCGCTCAGTTTGTTACCGTCGACGACGGTGTAAGGATCACCTAGTTTGATTCATCAGATGCATAAGTTGTGTCAATTACCTGTTCTTGCGAACTCAATGGCATCTTTACCGACTTTAACGACGAACTCGATGGAGGTTGTACCATCGACTACGGGAACCATGACGTCAGCGACGACGGTGGTGGAGAAGATCCCATTGGCAACGACGACTTCAACTCTGGAGGAGACTTCAACAGTCACGGTACCACCAGCAGAAGAGACCTTAATGCCGGTAGTGCTGGCTGTACAGGAAAACTCGACGAACGCCGTTTCGACCTCGATGAAGACTTCAATGGTTGCTGGTTTGACAACAACTAACGAACATCGGTGCTGTTACTGCGTCAAGATTTTCTCAAACAACAGAAATGCTCGAAGACACGAGAAGAGCGAATGTACCAAGAACCTATATCGTAATATGATTGTTTGTGAGAAATGTCATAAGCAGTTTGCCAGAAAAGATAATATGAAAACGCACATGAAGACATGTAAAGGTCCTGCTGTGCGGCAGAAAGTAAAGGTTTCTATACAACAACGATGCATTGATGTTCATAAGAGTATGTCTGGAAATGGTACAACTGTTGCAACGTCAGTTTCAGGCTCAGGTCTGAAAGGCTCGTCTTAATCACTACAGTATCCTTGCAGCTACTGTGATACGTCGTTCGCATTTTACCATGATGCACGAAGACATGAGCGGAGAAAATGTAAGAATAATCCTTCTCGCATGCAGTTTCGATCTGATGAGTGTCCTAAATGGTTTACTCGAATTGACAGTTTGCGCCGACATGCGAAAAACTGTAAAGGTGAAGTCCGTGCGCCTCCTGTTGAACTACCTGTAGAAAGTTCGACTCCTCGCTTTAGATTGGTGACTCGAGAGCGTACAAGCAAAAAAACAGATATGCAGCAACCGATTGCTATGACATCTAACATGAATATAAACCTAAGACTGTGTTCGGTGCATTAGAAGTAAACGATAATGCCTTCTACTTGGTGCAGTCTGTATTTCGTGGAACGTTGAAGGACTACTATTGTCTAAATACGTTTAGTGAGTCAAAGGACATTTGTAATTTTCTTGATGATATCAGACAGTACATAGTCAATCAGATTACTGATGATGTAGCAACAAACGGACCTTTGAAGTATAACTTGTGGTAGGACTGTATATATGGAAAGCCATATCCGTTCGATGATAAAGTGAAGAAGTGTGCATTCAAGACATCGGCTGCAGTAATTTACAGTTCTAATGATGTGAAGCAAACTGTTAAACACGGTATCCAGAAACTCTTTTAAGAAGAGGAGGACTATGTCTGTAAAGGATCTGGTTGGTCTCTGTCTAGTACAAACCATGTGTAGCTAGGTATTAGTCATTTCATGCCTATGCGGACCTAAATGTTTATAATATTGCTGGCTTTCGAAAATATTCATGTAGTAAAATATATATTATGTAATAAATATTATGTTTGTGAAAGAACTTGTGGTGTTTTAATTCTGGAACCTGTCACTATTATGTTAAATTGTTGTTCTATTTAATTTTTTTGCATCATCCAGGACCGTACCAAGGACCTTAGCCGATCTAATTATTCATTACTTTAATGAGTAAATTTTTTGATGAATTTTGGATTTTATCCCGAATTTCTAGCTAAATAATTACACGATTCCAAGATGGCGCCCAAATTTCAAGATGGCTCAGTAATAATACTCAGTAATAATAAATGATTACTGCACTCTAGCGGGTAAAACTTAGACCAGTTTGATGGTAATGCACTCTATAAGATGAGTACATGCACAAGATGGTGTCCTCCAGCAGACGAAAACAAGATGGTTTCAATGACCTCTAGCAGGTGGTATCTCCTGGTAGCATGTACTGAACGCAAAATGCCAGATCCATGATGGTCGTCAAGGTAAAAGTCAAATTTCCAGGTCAAGGTCAAATTTCAAGGTCAAGGTCAAATTTCAAAGTAAAGGTTAAATTTCAAGGTCAAGATCAAATTTCAAGGTCAAGGTCAAAGTTCAATGCCAACAGTTGAGGACAAAGGTATGGTGAATAGAAAATTATACTAACATGCTATCCGCACACTCTAGCAGACGAAGACAAGATGGTGGTCTCCAGCGGATGAAGACAAGATGGCGGAAATGTCATCATACCAGTTGACTATATATACCTTGGTATTGGTGTCGGTAGATCAGTCTGTAGGTGGCTTCTGTGATGGAATGATTTGTTCTTTTTTTTCTCTTAGCGGTTTCGAACGAAGGACAGGAATCGAACTAATCAATCAGTTTTCTAATAAGTAAATTTTTTGATGAAGTTTGTAATTTGTCTCGTTTCTGTAGCATTAAAATTACGGATTTTCAAGATGGCGGTCGTAACGTAAAGTGTAAGGATGGCATCTTACTCAACCAAGATGGTGGGACGTATCGAAACATGCATCATTAATAGGATCCAATATGGCGACTGTAACGATAAGTGCAACAGTGGTTTTTAAGTAATATTTTATTTAATTTATATTATTCAATTCGATTAAATAATTGTTTTAATGTTTTTTTTTAATTTTCCCGTTTTTATAACATAAAAATTACGGACTTTCAAGATGGCGGACGTAACGATAATTGCAACGGTAACGTCATAATTCAAAATGGCTGCCATTGAATCCTAATTTTCAAGATCTAGACCTGATAGCAGCTTAATGGCTGCTTGAGATAAGGACATTTAAGCCGCTTTTAAGACTTTTTGATCCACAGGTATTTTCCTGGACTTAAACGGAAAATTTTCCCTCGAAACGGGATTTTTTGAGTCATTTTGAGTCATTTTTGAGGAATTTTGAGGAATTTTTGAGTCCAAGATGGCCGCCGTGGCGTCAAAGAGGTCGGTTATTGACCCGGCATCAAGCATCACACCCTGAACCCTGTTCCAGTAGCCCCAAAACGTACTACTAATTTTATTTATCTTGTTGTAAATAATTTTTGTAAATTTATACTTGTGTTATATTTATTTTAAAATGGTAAGTTATTTGAAGATTATTATTTTAAAGTTTGTATTTGAGTTTCTTATACTTAATATTTTATTTTATTAAAGCTAAGAGTGTACTCACCACAAAAAAATTGGAATCAGTTATTCAAAAGATAAATCTTAAATACCAAAGAAAAATTCTGCGATACCAAATAACTAACTCCACTTTCTGCACAATCCAAGTATGTTAATTGCATCAATCACATAATGTATATAGCATAATATCAGTCTAAAAAATATAAAAATAAAAACAAATTAAAATTTTGTCCGCATAAAATAATATTGCTATTTGTACAAAATATATGTCTATATTTAAATACAAATTTATGTCATGAATATATTTTGGGTTGACAAATTTGCAAGATGGTTTTAACATGGTTAACAAAGAAAGGCAGACACAAAGCTGTTACTCTAAATTTTCCATCACACACACAGGTAATTTATAACGGTTCCTGATGTTTCCACAGATGAACCAAAATACATCACGACTCTGAAACAACTCCAGAAAGTTCACCTGAAGCACATTCAACGAGAAATAAAGGGGCTGCTGGAACTTTACAAGTAAGTATTAGGGGCGCAATAAGTTTTGGTAAGTCTTTAATGTCGAATATAATAATAATTTTCCTCGACTTTGGTAAAACATTTGTTAAAATATTTCGTGACGACGGAAAAATTTAAATTAACCCGACAGTTGGTGAAAATTAGCAGCGCACGACACCAAAGTATCTCCGGGCGGCCATATTGTGTTGTCATGAACCAAAATAATGCCAAATTGGTTTTAATATTTTATATGGCATACAAATTCTTTAATGTTTAACATTTAAAATTCTTCTTTGTTTTAGAATAGATCACGCATTAAACTTATCCAAAGTCCATAAGATAGTGTATATTGAAAGTATTATTACAGTTGTAGTCGTACTCAAAGATGAATTACATAAAAATCAATGGCTGCAGAAAAATCTAACTAAACATAGTAAATAAACAGTAACTTTATTATTTCAGGCAATCGACTAAATTAAATAATACGCTTTAACGAAACAAGATTTTATAAATAAAAAAAATATAGATATATATAAAAACTATTGAATTCAAGACGGCGTCTTTCGGTGGCAACCTCTCATCTTTGTGTTCATCTATATATATAGACGTCCCTCGGCCTGCTGTCCCTAAGTCCCTGCTGCGAATTGTCCTGAGACTCACCCTGATTTGCCCGCGTAGCTCCAGTCGGAGAGAAAGTGGAGTTCAGGCCAACGTGGCCGGGACCGTGAAACATGGGACCGGGAGGGAGATTTGTACAGGTAGAAGTAAATGTAGAAGGTTGCAAAAAGAAGATGTTGCTGTCCGTTTTCACGAGCTCCTTTATTCCGTTGAAAGCCCTATCGCAGCCTGGCCGGCGTGTTGCGGGACGAGCGTCCTCCCTCGCCGCGACCCGGACTCCCGGAAATACACTGGTAACAACTTGAACGCGACTCGATGTGACTGCGGAGGCTGTCCCGTGACGAAACGTATGGTTATGAAAGTTCAGATGTGCACAGCGTGCGTCTCGAGCGGAGCGAATTGCGAAGTGAAGAAAACGCGATCTTGTTAACGAGATTTACCACTGGAAATCCTGTCACAGCCTGGACGACCACGTCGGATGACGGACGTTTCATCCACGCTGCGACCCGGACTCCGTAACGCGCTACTTCTCCCGGAGCGGAGCGATGCAGGTCTGCTCCGTGCGGCTGCTTGCAGGCGACTGACTGACACCAAATACAGTAGAGGGAGAATACAGGACAGCTCGCTCGTTTTCGCGAGAAACCGACGGTGCTGCGCTCTCGCGGCTCGGCGTGATGACTAGCCCTAGCTGCCGCGACCACGGCCGCGCCATACGAAAACCTCTAAACTAAACTCGCTGAATTACAAAGAGTAACCGTCAGAATTGAAAGGAATTATTATTAAATATTTTTTTTAAAATTCTATTGCCTTATTGAACGTAAAAATTTTCCCCAAGTCAAAATATTTCTTTTAGAAAAACATACTATCGTGAGTTGTAATATTTCCCACTTCCCGCTTTCATTGTTAACTAAATATGCCTTATTTCTTGGTTTGTTGATATTATAGTGATTTTATGCATTGTTTTTTTCTTCTTATTTTCACACAATTCCTTTTCAGATAATGTATTTCATCGCAATAGCATCGTACACACCTCTTTTATAAAACAATTGATTATGACATTAAAATATTTGTTTTACGATGAATGTGGGAGAACCCGGAGTAAAGAAAACAAAAAAAGCAAAAAAGTCATGCACATGTAAATTGTATGGAATATCTAGCATAGCAGTGGTTATAAGGTATGATCGGGGAAAATAAACTTCTTGCTACCTATTTAGGTACAGCTGGATAAAATTTTACAAGCATATTCGTCTTTTGTATATCATTTGCCTTTTTCATTTACAATGGAAGTGTTCTAGCTCTGGTACCATTGTAATAATGCATTTATTTAAATATTATTATTTTAAAGTAACGCGGTATTAATACATATTTAATATTTATGGTAGCTTAAGATGGTGCAATTGTAAGTTCTAATTTAAGGATTATATTGTTTATTTACATTGTGTCAAACGCTATGTACTTCTACATATTTATGTCATACTGAAATTATGTATTTTTTCATTTCCCTTTAATTTTCAATATTATTTAAATGTCCATGTTATTTAATTTTAGAGGTGTAAAAGTAACGAAAAAAGCGTACCCGTATGTATTCGTTACTATAACAATTAGTACTCGTTACTATCGTATCGTTACTCGTTACTTCTGATACCGCATAACATGCTATGTTATGTTGCAGCAACAAATCGAGTCGTATTGCGTACGCGTACAGTATGACGTCGCGTAAATAATAATAAATAGAATATAAATCATTAACAATATTTGATAATTAACCGTTTTTGTTAACCAAGAAACAATTAAATCTCATTAGAGCGGCTTTATTATATTATCTCTTTTAAGATAATAAAAAAACCGTGAAAATTCGCGATAATAAAAAACAAAAACATACATATTTCTTATTTGTAAAAAATACTTTCTTACGTTGTTTTTGTTCCTATCTCAAACTTTGTCTACACACACAATACCTTTAATAAACAGTAAAAAAACTTGGACGAATTTCCAAATTATACTTTACTTAATAAACAAACATCGTTCTTTGTAACGTAAATTCATCGAATATGCGCGCGCATGCGTGAAACATACGAAAAATGCGAGTAACGAAATGCAGCCGTGTGTATAATAACGTTTCGTTACTCGTATATAGACGGCGCACCCGTGACTCAGTAACGAATACATACATACAGTTTGCTACAGCTCTATTTAATTTCATAATATCGTGCTCAAATCTCTGTTAACTGTACATATAATTATTATATACGTATTATACACTATATATATGAACAACTGTACTCATTATATTGCACATATTCATAAAAAAACTTATTTTAACCAATAGGCTGTTGAACGATAGCAAATCAATAGTATTTAGTGGCTAAAAAATTTGGATAATTTAATTAATTCATTAGATAATTCCCTAAATGAACAATGATTAGCAATAGAATGCTTTGAAAATTTTTACTTCAATTTTCCTTGAAAATATGCTGTTCATTATTAACTATTTTTTACATCGAAAGCAACTAACTTTTCAGCAAATAAATTTACATCTGCATGGCCGCAAAGAATACGAGGGTCAACACAATTTTTTTCAAAGGAATCTGTTGATTAGTCTAGGTGCAATGACGAGTTGAATATAATACATTTTAGGCTTGGAATGCATGGCCGTGGGTACTGTTATCACGCCGAGCCGCTAGGTAGCAGCGCTGACGCTCTTCGCCCGCGCGGCTGTGCTATTAGTATAGAGCTGTCCTGTATTCTCCTCTACAGTATTTGCTGACACTCCGCCGCCCGCCCGCGAGGCCTGAGGATGGGTGGAAGGGGAAACGGGCCGGCGCAGCGTGGGAGACGCGCGAATCGCGTGCGGGCCAGGCTTGCGGTTCTACATGATAACATCGGCACTGCAAAATATATACAAGAATATTTAAATGCAAAATTATTTAAGAATTACGACACATTATAAAGTACTTTAAAATACGTAAACACAAGTTAAGAATTATTACAAAGTATTATACAAAACGTAATTGACAACAGGAAATACACTAACACGGTAATTGGGATAAAAGGAATTATTTACAAAACACGTATTTGGTTAAGGACGTTCCAGGGCGCACGCGGGTGCGTCCCTGATCGTAACCACCACACTGCACTTCACTTAAAGCAAGAGAGGATGCTGACGAGGCATAACGGCCTGAAGGAGCCGGGGAGACACTTGGGTCGACGTAAAATATATATATATATATATATATATATATATATATATATATATATATATATACTAGATAATGCCCGGCATGCGTTGCAATGCCTCAATCAATTTTTTTTTTGTAATTTTTTAAACGTATACTAAGCATCTCTCTTTATCTCTCTAATTCTCTATCTCTCTATGTATATCTCTATAACTCTCTCTATCTTTCTATTTATATCTCTATCTCTCTATATATCTTTCTAGCGGACCCGACAGACATTGTCCTGCCCAAATGTACTTTTTGTGAGATATGGATATGGCGGTAAGTATTTATACGCTGGACATTTTGTATCTTCTCATTATACATACCCCTCCTCTTGGGCACGCCACTGCCGTTACCAAAAACCTTTCCCATGGTTACGCAGAAGGCAACAACAATGCAAAAGCCCGTTTCCATGGAGGCTAATTATCAACAATGCTTAGTTTTTTGCTTTTAAATCGTGTATTTTTAGTTTTTCTTAACTCAGAATCGAGATAAAATATCCAATTGTGAATCTAAACCATCCTCGAATCCCCGTGAACTCACACACAAAATTTTATCAAAATCGCGTACAAACAGACAGACAGAAAAAGTACTGTTTTATTATAGTAAGATAGATAGATTATTCTTACATGTTCGCATCCATGCAGTATATGAAAAATCAGCATGCATAGCCCCACACCTATAACTATACGTATCTGCTGCCCACGACTTTTTCCGCATGGAATTTTGTATTATCTTGCACCATTTAGAAATTTAAACATTATAACATAACAGTTGATACAGTTGTAGTAGTTTTCTTATGTTCACAAATGATAATTTTTCTCACCTCTATTTCAGTCTTTGCAATCAAAATATGTTACTACCTAAATTTTGAGTAAATATGTTTCTACTTTCAAATGTAATGACGGGAAGACACTTCATAAAATGTCTTTGTAAACCACATTTACTGTTTTTTCCGTCTCGAGCTAGAATGTAAAGATTGTCTGCATTACTGACCCGCGAGCAAGCTACATACATTTCAGAGAGAGAGAGAGTGTGAGAGAAAGACACCTATTGAATGTCTATCTAACTAATTTTTTTATGAGAGCAGATTTTCATTAAATAAATCATGAAATCATTCAACGATAAAAGCTGTTTATTTAATTAAGCGGACGGGTTCGCTCCAAGGAGAAAATTGACGCGGTGAGACCTCGTGGACATAGAGAAATGACACACACTCACTATTTGTGTGGCTATGAAACATGATTTTTTTTCTGCAATTTAAATTGTAATATACAAAAAGGGTATTGAAAATTGAAACAAATATGGCGACACTATAAACTGTCAGGATCTTTATTTTTTTCTTACTCTCTACTTAGTTCCTTACAATAGCAAAACTTAATGGCTTCTAATAATGCGTTGCAATTTTTGCTTTTAAAGCGTGTTTTTTTTAGTTTTTATTAACTCAGAATCGAGATAAAATATCCAATTGTGAATCTAAACCATCCTCACTATTTGTGTGGCTATGAAACATGATTTTTTTTCTGCAATTTAAATTGTAATATACAAAAAAGGTATTGAAAATTGAAACAAATATGGCGACGCTATAAACTGTCAGGATCTTTATTTTTTTCTTACTCTCTACTTAGTTCCTTACAATAGCAAAACTTAATGGCTTCTAATAATGCGTTGCAATTTTTGCTTTTAAAGCGTGTTTTTTTTTTAGTTTTTCTTAACTCAGAATCGAGATAAAATATCCTATTGTGAATCTAAACCATCCTCGAATCCCCGTGAACTCACAGACAAAATTTCATCAAAATCGGTCCAGCCGTCTAGGAGGAGTTCAGTGACATACACACGCACACAAGAAATATATATATAAAGATATATATATATATGTTAAGTTGCTTTGTGTGCGCTTCAAAAACTCAAAAGTTCTGCATCAATTGAGCTCAAATTTTGACACGATATACAACCCGCTTCAAAGATGGTTTTTATCTATTTTTCGCGTCAGTAACATAACCGCAACCGCGAGAAAACAGTTTTTTTTAACGGTCAGCTGTGTACCAGCAACCGCTCCATCTGCCGGAAGCAAAAGGACAGACTCTAAACTAACTAACGAGAACCACTGTCACGTGTGAAACATAACCTGTTTACAATTACAGTGTTTATTGACAAAAAACGTATCCACAAATCGTAAGTAGAGGCTAGTTTTGTATGATATATGGACCTGAAAAATAATATTTTTTTTATAATTATTATTTAACTATTTTATTTAACGAATATTTTACTTATTTATTTTAATTCATCTATTTAACTAACACTATTATTTTAAATAACACTTCAATACTGTCTGTCATGTGTCTCTTAGTTGTCGACATGGAGTTGTAAAAACGATGACGGACGGCCAGAAAAAAATATTAATAAAAGTTTTTGTCTTCTGAGAATTGCAGAATCTTTATTATAATTATTGACAAAAAAAAGTACCCACAAATCGTAAGGAGAGGTTATGTTTTGTGTGAGAAATTGACAGAAAAAATATTAATTTTTTATAATTATTATTTAACAATACTATTATTTAACATATATAAGTTACTTATATTTTAAATTTATGTATTTAACTAATACTATTAACCTTTAACAACCTTTCAATACTGGCTGTCCTGTGTCTCATTGTTGTCGACATAGAGTTGTTAATACGATGAGGGATGGGCAGAAAAAAATATTACTAAACGTTTTTCCACTCTTGGAATTGCAAAATCATTATTAAAATATTTTTTTGTCCCTACACCAGGCAACGTTTTGAAAGAAGTGCTTTTTTGTGGTCGCATTGGGATTCCACTGTGCTGTTCGCCCAAATTCAAGTACAGTTTAAGCTTTGTGTACTTTGTATCAAAATTTTTGCTACTTGCCAATAAGTTTTGTCCTGTGTCTCATCGTTGTCGAGCTTAAGCTATAAAAACCACGAGAATTAGGTGAAAAAAGTTTAATTAAATTTTATGGACCTTTCCAAAATAAAAAATTTTCTTTATTAAACTTTAAACGGAACTAGCAGAGAGACCAGCAACCAGGCTTGAGGATGCATGATTGCGAGCACGGCAGTCGCGTTCTACAGCAACGTATTTGGTTCGTTCTGAGGGGAATGAACGCGAGGCGTCGAGGATAAACGAATCACGTACCCAAAGAACAGCAGATCTGAATCTACAATACAATCGTCTTGCATTTGGGTAAAATCCAGCTGTTGATTATATTTCAAGTCTGCACGTTGTCATTGGCCAGATAAGTCATATCTGTACCTACTGCCATGCTCTAAAGTTCAATAATGAAACAAAAGATGTGTTGCACTGCCAGAAAAATCAAATTGCCTCAACTTGAAGCACCACCAGAACCGTTGAAAACTCTACTTGCTGGATCCACCGCTGAATCGAAGCATTTCCTATAGAACATCAGGAAATATAACTCTTGCTTCTAAATGACATAGTTTGGTGCGGAAATAGTGACAGCTCAATTCATGCCAACTTTTAAAATCAAAGCACAAATATATCACAAAGTTGGCTCCCTGCTCCCGTTCTCAGGTGGTTGCCAAAAATTCCTTCAAATGCATGTCATCAGTGATAATAGAGATGAAGTCGATGCACATTGTGGAATACATACCTTGCTAAGAAGATCCATCATTTCGCAACTACAGGAGCTCCTTCACGAAAAGAACAATTAGGTGCGTTTGTTCAAAACGCAATGGATATGATGCCATCCTATACCCACAAGATCGTCATTCACGCTGACAAAACGCCCGCAGGAGAACATGTCCGGAAATATAATGCTCCAAATATAGACGAAGTAGAAATTGTCTTAGTTGGAGATCAGTTCCAACCTAGAGATCTTGTTCTCCATCTAAGAAACAATCAATTGATAAACGTTGAAGAATTTCACCGTTTTTACGAAGCTTTGTAATATCCAGTTATCTACCGGGATGGTTCCGAATGATATTATTCCAATTTGAAAATGATAAACCCAATGAATGGTGCAGATATCAATAAAAAGGGCAGCGCAATGATCTTTTACGCCTTTTGCTTAATGATTCGGAGAAACGAGGAGAATTATATTTTGAAATGCCGTCAGTTCTTTCACCAGTACATTGTGGATATAAATGCAAAAATTGAAACGGAACGTTTGCTGTTCCTTCCTTTGAATCAGACCAAACCTTGCTCCGAAGAATAAATTCATTTGCGAGATGCAGTTGTGAATGACGGTAATACAACCAACGTTGGAAATCTAACTATTTTGCCATCTTCATACATAGGCGTTCCACCTCACATGCAGGAATGTGCTCAAGATGCAATGGCATATTTTCGCCATTACAGGCGTCCAACTTATTTATTACCTTCACATGCAATTCAGCTTGGGACGAGATACAGCAGCTGTTACTTCTGAAACGTCCCTCGTGTCCTTGTTATTAATATTGACAAGATGTCGACAAAACAGGCCTTGGAACTGGCGGGCAGAAAAGAAATAATTAAGAACAAAATTTAAACATCAGAGGCGGACACGGGGTGGGTCCAACGAAAATTTGTAAACTCCCTTTCAAGACCTGGGAGCATAGTGTGGATCTTATTGCCTTAAGTAATAAAAACAAACAGTTACGTTTATAGACATCCATTTATTTAAGATCAAGGTTTGTTTTCAAGATTTTCTGTTACAAGCTATAAAGAGAAAACACTTCTATCATTTAACCATTATTAAAGAGAGCTCAATTTACCTAATCATTTGCCGACCCGGGCCGCGAATAGAAAATTATTTTTCCAACCCATCATTCTTAAAGAAACCGTAAAGTTTTAACATTTTACAATAATCTGTAATCACCATATTAGCTTATCATTGGTTAATTAAAACCATTTCACATATACAATTTCGAGATGGCTCAAGAGACCAAAACTGTTAAACTGGTTCGAATCTGATATCTGAAATTACATTTGGAAATTAACAAAAGAAACTTTCACTGGCACTCGCTCTCACGAACTGAAGATTTTCTGGCGGTTCGTAGCTGATGGCGAAAAGGCTGGGAGTGAGGGCTTCCACTGGCGAAACAACCAATTCAAAATTGGAGGTCGCCGGGCTACCTTAGTTCCCCATGATGGTTTCTTTCTCTTTGGATCGGGAGGGGGGGACTAGGACCTTGTCTGTGGACAGACCAAACCAAAAAAAATTAGATCTGCACCACAGACAGAACAAGGTCGGGTCAGAAAACGACCGCTAGAGATACAA
Organism: Bacillus rossius redtenbacheri; assembly: GCF_032445375.1. Classification (NCBI taxonomy): domain Eukaryota; kingdom Metazoa; phylum Arthropoda; class Insecta; order Phasmatodea; family Bacillidae; genus Bacillus; species Bacillus rossius. The sequence continues at coordinate 177,529,355 of NC_086330.1, forward strand.
AGTTCAAAGGATCGAAGAGAGAACTTACCAAAACAGGGTAGTAGTTGTTAGGCACAGCCATGTTGCCTGGTAGGAAGATGGAGGGCGATGCGCGGCCGACGTCGCGGTTAAAAGAAAAAAAAATGCGGCACCAGACCGGAACTTTGGTTCGCGGAGAAACTTGGATAACTACGTAGAGGCTATGCTGAGATGACGAAAATAAAAAACCAAAAGGTAAATAGGGAAACATCCCTTTTCTGATCAGACTACATCTTAGTACTGTTGCTCAACGTCAGCTTTGATTTAACTGGATGGAGCCCGAAACGCGATCAGCGGACTACCGACGCGGTCGTTCCAGAGTGCAGAGCAAGAGTCCCCTCACATCCGCGCCGCGTCGCTAATTCAAACAAGGACCTCGCCCTGGAGGGTGGAGGGGCGTCGGAAACCTTCGGCAACTCTCGTCGTCCGACCCGAAGTGAACTATCGTAAAAGACTTCCCTCTGTCGGAGTTTGCACGCACTAAGGTCGACTAGGGGCGAGTCGCGGTACAGTCGACTTATGGAAAATAAATTTATTTCTAAAAATAATTTTAAAATTATGATAAAATTAAAAAAACGTGCCGAAATACCTAATTTCCGGCACATACTCCCCCGCTTAATGCGGAGCATAGACAAAAACAACACTTATAGTTAGGCGAGTAACCAGGTTCGCCTGTATCCTACTACTAACTTTTATCGCGCGCGCACGGCGCTGTCGCGTCTCAAAGTCAGCCTTGCGAGGTATTTGGACCTCGTAGGGTACCATGATATAAAACATGGCTCTGTGAACTTGAAATTCTGTTAATAATTTAAACTTTAGTAGGTACTAAATTAATGACGTGAAATTTAGACGTGGTTGATCTAGATGATTGGACAAGCTGTAGATTCCATCTGTTGGGCACTGTGAGGGAGGCCATAAGGCCACTGAGGCGAAAAAGGTACCTGCGTCCTTGCACTCAGTATAAAATGGAGACTATACACTCCTTGTAACTTAAAACTAGAACGGGAATTAAAACCCCTGTACAAAACATCTTTCCACAAGAATCCGAAGGCATTGGGACTCAGCCCTGCTCAATCAGGCTATGGAGAAGACTTGATGCTTGCTAAAAGCGAAGCAACACCTCGGTCCCGGAATCTAGGGATCTTAGCTAACGTAGGCTCCGTATGTCCGTGCACTGATGGTTGATCAGACCAACAGGCCGGAGCAGAGAGACCTACGAGGTTTTTTTTTTCCCCAAGCTATACTGGGTTCGAGACCCGAAACGATCAACCACATTAATAAATTTGAAAAGGGTAAAAATACTTTGAATGAATTTAGGAATATTATTAATTATAGCTTGGATTATACCTTTAATTAAAGTTAATGTAATGAGTAAGAAATATAATGTACGTTTTAAATATTTAATCTTATAGAGTGATGACTGCCTTGTATATTTAGCTTTTAGGGATTTCAGTCTCAACAACTCTGATGTTTTTAATATTATTAATTCAATATATATTATTTAAAAGTTTTCTGCAAACAAAAAAATAAATTAACTACGCTTCGCACTCGAATTTAAATTATCTAAAAATATATATATAAATCGCAATAAAAATATATTTAAAAAAATCTAAAAGGGGGTGAATTACAATTGAGCGGTTCGACCTTCCATGACTGCTGATAGATTTCACACTGCCAGTAAGGGAGGGTTGGACAGGTCGTCCAAAGTAGAGTGCTGGGGATTTGACCCAGGGTTCACTCCAGTGGTCATGGGATATTTCACCCAGAGGACCCAGTCTTGGCTCGTTGGCTCAGAGGACTGATTTTTGTGCTGCACTGTGGCTAGCTTGACCTAAGTCCTACTTTTGAAAACACATATAAAAGAAACCAGTTTGCCGTCTGGAAGTCACGTAGCTCTTACTTAAATAAACAATGTGATCATTAACAGTGTAGAACAAATACGACTTTGGGGGTCGAATGCAAAAGATAAAATAAAAAATGTCTAGATGTGACAGCTTCTGTGCTTAGACTTTATATACGTCGCTGTACATCACATTTACGTACAAGGAAAATAAAAAAATATATAAACTTTGTTAAATCAAAAGTCAGTTAAACAAAATTACTACAAAAAATTATTCCTGCTTACTTTACAGATTATTATTATTATTATTATTATTATTATTATCATTATTATTTATTAAAAAAATTGAATGTAATCAAAAATTCACTAGATAAAAAAATCGCCGGACAAAATTCATGAAAATTCAACAGGCATCAGAAAAATATTACAGAGTAAAAAAAAAATTGAACAAAAATTAAAACTATTTACGTTAATCAGTTTGCTAAAGACTGAACTTACGTATGTAAAATTAATAATTAAAGTATCTTAAATTACCTATAGTGTGCTAGCCTATAAACATGATGCTTAAACATACACAAATTAATTTAGGGGACCTCTCGTTGGAGGTTGAAAAGGATTTCACCACTCTCGGTGATTAGTATAGATATAAAATGAGGCTAGTCACCTCGTAGGTGCTTAATTTCGGAGAAAAACTTTTTTTTAATACGCTTGATTATATTATTATTTTATTACTATATTATGTATTCAAGTATTACTACTTTAACAATGTAAGAAGTGGAATTTTTATAAATCAACTGTCTTTAAGTATAGGTTGAAATAATTATTATGATGGGGAGGGAAGCCCTTGAAACGTAGGTATATTTAAAATCTATGTTTAACTATTACTTGCGTGTTAACTAGTAAGGACATTGGTACCAGATAAAAAAAGATACTCATAACGTATAGTTCTTTGTTTAACACTAAACTTAATCCTTAAATTTAAATCCTTTAGTTAACTTCTGTGAGACAACAGTAGTAAACGATAATTTAGATAATTCTCCGTCGTAAAGAAACTACGGCGGGCGGAGATAAACAAAACCCGGCGTCACTACAGAGACGTCAGCTTTGGTCAGCCCTAGAAGATAAGACGCCGGTGGGCGACACAGTCCGCATGGCGTGGAACGAGGAGGGGATGTAACAACATGGCAGCAACCACCTGGCTATCAGAAAAAAACGTGAACTAAACAGTGGCTCACGTGAAAATTTACTCTCAAGGCATAAAATTTAAAATCATGTCGCGGGCGATCGCCTTGCGCTAAAGAGACGAAAGGGTCCGGGGAGAGGGACTTTGGGTACCCCTGAAGAGGGTACGAATAAGCTAACGCGGCCCTGGGCGTCTGCAGGGACCGTTGATGGTGAGGGAAGGGGGGGGGGGGGGGAAACAGGCATCGACCGCCAGTAGAGTTACAAGGGATAAGGCAGGCGCTTGCTCGCCCGGCGTCGCGCGGGACCTCGCGCAAGCTTGCGTGGGCGTTTGATGTTACGACGTTCACCGCACGTGAAAAACTACGAGAAAAATTAATTTAAAACATTTAAAGAAGGACAAGAAACTTGTTTGGTGCCAGCTCCAGCTTACAATATATCATACAAAACAGGTATAAGTACCAAAAAAAATTTAAACCTTTTCAAAAAAAATTCTTTTTTTCTTTTTTTCTACGTATGCCTATTCAGGTATGCCTATAGACCAAACCACGCTCTGCTACCAATTGAAACGTCCCTCGTGTCCTTGTTATTAATATTGACAAGATGTCGACAAAACAGGCCTTGGAACTGGCGGGCAGAAAAGAAATAATTAAGAACAAAATTTAAACATCAGAGGCGGACACGGGGTGGGTCCAACGAAAATTTGTAAACTCCCTTTCAAGACCTGGGAGCATAGTGTGGATCGTTATTGCCTTAAGTAATAAAAACAAACAGTTACGTTTATAGACATCCATTTATTTAAGATCAAGGTTTGTTTTCAAGATTTTCTGTTACAAGCTATAAAGAGAAAACACTTCTATCATTTAACCATTATTAAAGAGAGCTCAATTTACCTAATCATTTGCCGACCCGGGCCGCGAATAGAAAATTATTTTTCCAACCCATCATTCTTAAAGAAACCGTAAAGTTTTAACATTTTACAATAATCTGTAATCACCATATTAACTTATCATTGGTTAATTAAAACCATTTCACATATACAATTTCGAGATGGCTCAAGAGACCAAAACTGTTAAACTGGTTCGAATCTGATATCTGAAATTACATTTGGAAATTAACAAAAAAAAACTTTCACTGGCACTCGCTCTCACGAACTGAAGATTTTCTGGCGGTTCGTAGCTGATGGCGAAAAGGCTGGGAGTGAGGGCTTCCACTGGCGAAACAACCAATTCAAAATTGGAGGTCGCCGGGCTACCTTAGTTCCCCATGATGGTTTCTTTCTCTTTGGAAGGGGGGGGGGGGGGGACTAGGACCTTGTCTGTGGACAGACCAAACCAAAAAAAATTAGATCTGCACCACAGACAGAACAAGGTCGGGTCAGAAAACGACCGCTAGAGATACAAAGTTCAAAGGATCGAAGAGAGAACTTACCAAAACAGGGTAGTAGTTGTTAGGCACAGCCATGTTGCCTGGTAGGAAGATGGAGGGCGATGCGCGGCCGACGTCGCGGTTAAAAGAAAAAAAAATGCGGCACCAGACCGGAACTTTGGTTCGCGGAGAAACTTGGATAACTACGTAGAGGCTATGCTGAGATGACGAAAATAAAAAACCAAAAGGTAAATAGGGAAAAATCCCTTTTCTGATCAGGCTACATCTTAGTACTGTTGCTCGGCGTCAGCTTTGATTTAACTGGATGGAGCCCGAAACGCGATCAGCGGACTACCGACGCGGTCGTTCCAGAGTGCAGAGCAAGAGTCCCCTCACATCCGCGCCGCGTCGCTAATTCAAACAAGGACCTCGCCCTGGAGGGTGGAGGGGCGTCGGAAACCTTCGGCAACTCTCGTCGTCCGAACCGAAGTGAACTATCGTAAAAGACTTCGCTCTGTCGGAGTTTGCACGCACTAAGGTCGACTAGGGGCGAGTCGCGGTACAGTCGACTTATGGAAAATAAATTTATTTCTAAAAATAATTTTAAAATTATGATAAAATAAAAAAAAAGTGCCGAAATACCTAATTTCCGGCACACTTCTTAGTCTATCACCCGTGGATAGGCATGACATCACAGCATGTGTTTTCAGACAAAAGCTTAAGTGCTAATGGTTTCATTGTGAAAAATTTAGTATTTGGATCTGTGCGTTGGTGGATGTATGAAGTAGAATGGCAAAAGAGAGGATTGCCTCATGCCCATATACTAATCTGGCTTTACGATAAATAACTTCAGACGAAATCGACGATGTGATATGCGCTGATATTTCACGGGCTGAGGTCGATAAGGATTTACATGCAGTTTTTTATCAAAAACAATTTCGGCAATAAAGGTTTATTATTCTTGCATTTTAAAAATCTGATTACTAGTATAATTTCAAGTATTTATTCTTTTATTATTAAAAAATTGGTTGTTAGTAAAGTCGGTTTACGGACGATAGCTTAACGTGACAACGTCATAACAAAACATTGATTAAATGATTGCATGCTTTTATGAATAAAATTGAATCATTTTTATTTTCATAATAAAGGAAAAAATACTAGAAATTATACTAGTAATCAGATTTTTAAAATGCAAGAATAATTAACCTTTATTGCCGAAATTCTTGTTGTAATAAGTAATGAAAACCATATTTTTTTCACTTCACTTTATAAACAGTCGACGAAACAGTTCACGTGTAGATGACTTGTAATTAATTTAAAAAACTGGCGTTTGGCTATACAGTTTTAATATAATTATGAACAAGTTTCCATATATATAAACTATAATCAAATATCTAATATAACCTATTATTACTGCACTCGCCGACAGATGCTACTTTTTTTAATAATAAAAGAATAAATACTTGAAATTATACTAGTATTCAGATTTTTAAAATGCAATAACAATTAACCTTTATTGCCGAAATTGTTGTAATAAGCAATGAAAACCACATTAACTTTTCACTTCACATTATAAACAGTCGACGAAACAGTTTACGTCTAGATGACTTGTAATTAATTTTAACAACTGGTGTTTGGCTATAAAGTTTAAATATAATTATGAACAAGTTTTCATATAAATAAACTGTAATCAAATATCTATCATTAATTATATGAATCACCATAATTCTTTAGTCAATTGTAACATAACCTACTATTATTGCACTCGCCATATCTGGTTCCCGCAATAGCGGATAGATATCGCGTTTCATTCGGTTCGCGTCCGTCACCGTAGATAGTAGCACGGTAGGGGAATAATATTATTTCGTTTTTATAACACGATTTTATAATAAATACGCATCCCAAATACACCAAACTTATTTTTAATGTGTTACAATATTTTTTTTAAAACATTGTGCAAAAGATCCCGGGTGTAATTTGAATTATTATGTGTAACTGTAAAACACCTTTGTTCGTTAAAAATATGTTATTCTTTGAGGAAGTATTTTTTTTAATTTTTCTATCTTTTGTATGATAAAATCTACCTCTGCATACTTTTATGAATAAAATTTAATCATTTTTATTGAATTATCACTATTTTGTATGGACACAAAGAAGGAGTGAAATGAAATCTACAATTTAATTGATAAATTTATTTTTATTTGTACTCATTAATTCAAATATGTTTATTACTTTTGTAGTGTCGCATGCGCCGTATTAATTTTTACAAGTACAAAAATGAAAGTATAGCGGTGGCGGGGATTCGGTCCGTCAACCTTTGGATTGATAGTCAGCGATGCTAACCGCATGGCCACGAGGCCATATTAGAAACAATAATTTCAGATGTTGTATATATATTTATAAAACTTTTGTTCACGGTTGGGGAATAATATTATTTCGTTTTTATAACACGATTTTACAACATACGCATCCCAAATACACCAAACTTATTTATAATGTGTTACAATATTTTTTTTAAACATTGTGCAAAAGATCCCGGGTGTAATTTGAATTATTAATATATGTAACTGTAAAACACCATTGTTCGTTAAAAACGCATTTGAATATTCAACATTACTTTTAAATAACCGTCCTACCAAGTGTGCTGAAAATCAGTGGACAAACGTTAAATTACATAATATTAATAATTCAAACGAAGAAAATATGATTGAAAAGTCAAATCGATGGTTGTTCCAATCGAGTGCAAGAGAGATGCCACGCATGCGTACAATGAGCATAACAGGACACATCCGTAGTGGGACATCCGTAGTGGGACAATGTGCGTTACGGGACACATTTCGTGCGTGCAGCCGGCGTCCATCTATTTATTAGACGTTGTCACGTCAAAACATGATACACAGACCATGCAATACACTAAATCCGAATTCACCATGCATGGTAGATGGGAAATGGCCTAAGCAATATACTCGAGCATTCACAGCCAACACAGTATCAGAAGACGATGGATACCCTCGATATAGTAGACAGTAAACTGAAGATGGCGGGAATTCGGCAACTATACACATGCCAAATGGTGATATTGATGTAGACAACCGTTGGGTGGTCCCATATTCGCCTCTGTTGTCAAAAACATTAAAAACGCTCATAAACGTAGAATAATGTAATTCTGTCAAATCGATTAAATACATTTGTAAGTATGTGAACAAAGGCAGCGATATGGCAGTTTTTGGTGCGCAACAAGAAAATAGTGACTGAAATACAGTACGAGTTATCGATGAAATAGCACAATATCAGGCTAGAAGATACATAAGCAGCAATGAAGCTGCATGGCGAATTTTTTCGTTTCCCATTCATAAATGCCACCCAGCTGTGGTTCACTTATCAGTACCTTTAGTTAATGGACAGCATGTTTATTTCACAGATGCAAATGTGCAGAAAAGAAACCTTAATCCACCTGGTACAACTCTGACTGATTTCTTCACCTTATGTCAGGAAGACGCTTTCGCCAGAACTCTGGTGTAGGTACTCAGAAGTGCCCTCTTATTTCACATGGAATGTAACTAAAAGAGCATTCGTACGACGCAGACGAGGGAAGCCAGTCGACGGTCAACCTGATATTTTCAGAGAAAATACAATTAGAAGACTTTATACAGTGCATCCTAATCAAGATAAATGTTGTTTTTTTTTCTTTCGCCTGTTGTTGGTAAATGTGCCTGGTCCTAGATCTTTCGAGAAATTTAAAATTGTTTACGGCGTCACACATGCCACTTTTCGCAGTGCGTGTCAAGCTCTGAATTTATTAGAAAACGACAGGTGGGATATATGTATTAATGACGCATGCAACAGGGCACATACAAACCAAATTCACGCATAATTCGCAATTATATTGACCGCTTGTTTTTCTTCACCTCCCACAGAGTTATGTGAAAGATATCGATCGCAAATGGCTGAGGACATTTTGCATAGAGTATGCCTAGGAAATGCCAATTTGTCCATGGAATTTACAGAAGGCGAAACATTGATAATTATTAATACAAGGGCTTAGCTACTGCAAATAAAGTTATTAGACAATTGGGAATGCCAAAACCCACCCGAATTGCGACTTCTTCAATTCGATGTGGATTTGCGCCGTGAACAGAGTTACAACACAGGTGATCTACAGTCATATGTCCAATCAAACATTCCAAATGAACGCGTGAACAGAAGGACATTTATGATCACATAATGCAAATGATAAATGGTGGATGCGCCAGGAGGACTGGGAAAACATTTCTTATCAGATTGATTCTGGCAATGGTTCGAACAAAAAATGACATAGCCTTAGCTTTCGCTTCGTCTGGAATAGTTGTGACATTGTTACAAGGTGGAAGGGCTGCTCATTCAACTCTGAAGTTGCCATTAAACATGCATATCATCGAGACTCCCACATGAATTATTTCCATAGCATCCAGTATGGGAAAAGTATTACAAGAATGTAAGCTCATTGTTTGGGATAAATGAACGATGGCACATAAAATATCGCTTGAAGCTCTATATCGATCGTTGCGAGATTTTCGTGGAGATGATTAAACAATCGGGAATGCATTGATATTGCTCGCAGGAGAGTTTATTCAAACATTGCCTGTAATTTCTCGATCGACACAATCGGACGAAATAAAATTGCCTGAAATATTCAACATTGTGGCGACACGTACGTACATTGCAGTTGACTACGGATATTCGTGTCCAGCAGCAGAACGGTCAATCAGCCGAGGTATTCTCACGACAGTTACCGGACATTGGAAACGGGCAGCTTCAGTCTATGAGAAGTCAAGACAAATATAATTTCCTGGTAATTTTTGTAATTTGGTAATATCCAAATAAGAACTGATCGAAAAATATTTTCCTGATATTCAATTTTACTATGGGAATAATGATTGGCTCAGTAAACGAGCTATCCTGAACGCGAAGAATAAAGATGTCTATCAAATTAATAATGTTATTCAATCTAGCTTTCAAAGTGAGGAAATTACATAAAGTTGATAGACACCGTTGTGGTATCAGATAAAGTAGTTAATTATCAAACGGAATTTTTGTACTCATTTGATCTACCAGGTATGCCACCACATAACTTATATTAAAATTTAAAATATGTGTGCCAATTATCATGGTGCGTAGTATTAATCAGCCAAATTTCTGCAACGGCACGCGAATCGCGGTTAAAAAATTAATAAACAATGTAGTGGAAGCAACGATTTCATGGGGCTTTTCAAAGGTGAAGATGTCCTCATCCCTCGAATTCCCATGATCCCTACTGATACACCATTTTAATTGAAAAGATTGCAATTTCCAATTCAATTGGCGTTCGCATTCACAGTCAATAAAGCTCAAGTGCAATCTCTAGAGTTATGTGGTTTAGATTTAGATGCTGATTGCTTCTCGCATGGACAACTGTATGTTGCGTGTTCCCGTGTCAGCAAACCAGATAGTCTTTATATTTACGCAGACAATGGAAAAAAAAATATTGTTTTTCTCAAGTATTGCAAAATTAAACTTCTGTGAAACGTATGCTTTGTTTTGTCCATTATTTCTCATCCTTGCAACCACAATGTGCCACCGCGAAGCGTGGCAGGGTACAGCTATAACACTATAAAAATCTTAATTTTTTGCGATTTTCCCGGGACATATTATCGTTAAACACTTATGCGATTTATGGGGTCATAATCAGTCATAACGTTAAAATATATTAGCACTTTAGCGCACATATTCTATGTAATTTATTTTTAACATATTGTTTAGTCAAAATATCTATTTTAGAAGTTAAACTTCTTTTGGCACGATGAGAGTATAATTTCAAAGGCCAAATTGAATGCAAAATTTACGTGAAACATTGTTGTTAAACGTTTTTGACGCGAAAATGCCGAAGAATAGGTACTTGGTCAAAGTGATATGGAGAGAGCACTATAATATATACGTTTCTGGGTTCAGTTATGTTCTCCTCATAGTGCGATGATTCGTCGTCCGTAAAAATAAAAAATAGAAATGAGCGAAATAGATTAATAAAGAATAAGACAGAGAGTGTGTGCATACTCTTATTTCAGAAAAAAAAAATATATATATATATAGGTATCCTATACAGTCAGCTGTGAATGCCTTGAATTGTATATTTGCTACCAGCACGCTCGCGTACCTCCTTGTTCGAGCAGCAGCGTAGAGGGCGCTTTTCAGACAGTCCCTGAATTTCATGCATGCTACCTGTTATGAATTTCATATTTCATTCAGAGAATTGGCGTTTTCCAAATAGAAGAATTATTTGAAGAAACACTAACATGCACAGTTTTTCTTTATGGTGTGAGTTTCAAAAGTGAGTAATATTTATTAATAATTAATTATTATTAGTTCATCAATAATTATTGATATCCTAAACAGTTATTTTTAAGCGAATAAAAATTGTATCTCATGTTCATTAATAAATTTTTTTAAATCAAAATACTCTTAAATTTAAGCAAGGTTAGGATTATTAAATACTTGAAAAAGAAACCCACGCATAGTTATTTTCATAAAATTGTCTTACTTTCTCTCTCTCTCTCTCTCTGCCATTTTACTACTTACGATATACTTACCAGTCGAGGTTTGAATTGCCAAAAGTGGTTCACATATATCACGTGTACTGAGTTATAAGCACTTTTTTTTTTGCTCAGCATTTGAAAGAGTAACAAAAATTTAGCCACAAACCTAAGGAATAAGACTCGGCTACCCTGACAGGCTATACATGTTTTCGGGTATATAATATACAGCGACAGATGAGATGCACAGCTACCCTCACCCTCCTTGCGCGTATAACTGCACCTGACTGGCATAAAAAAAAGTGGCCTCCCGTTACGATCACAAAGAGACAAAATAAATTACGTGATATGGGCCTACTTGATTTATACCTCCCTTTTTCTTATTTTCAATTTATAATATACAGAAAATGTTTAATGTTTCAGCAACTGGTTTATTTGAACAGATAGAAAAGATTTGCGGCCAAACAGAGAAAAAGTTATTTTTTCCTTTCTCGCCCAACCAGTTGTCTATGCTGAGGTGGATATAGCCTATTTAAATTGAGAATTCTTTCACTACAATTATTAGTGGTCTTACTTACTATGTTTGTTAAAATTAAGTTTATTTTGTACGATATATGTATAGAAGAGTACGACTTCAAGTACAAAATATATTTTAACTGTGAAAACAGATTTGTCCATTTAAGTTCAATATAGATCTAAACAGTAGAGACAAGAGACAAAATTCTTCATACCAAACAAAATTAAAAAAGATAAGTCATAATTTCTCCCGTTGTTTTTTAGAACTATTACTCTTTCAGCTGTCTAGTTGACATCTTCACTTCAAAGACATATTCATAAATCATATTAAAAACAAATGTAAAAGAAAAGTATGTATTAAAAACATACGCAGTTAAAAAGTAAACGGTCAATCTTAAATGTAAAATTAAAATGCATATAATTTTAATAATTGCACCTGAAAAGTTTATGTAAATGTTTGTTCCAACTACAAAAATAAATACCCCAGACGATATAAGGTTCTGTAACCAAGTCATTATTGAAGAGGAGAGTTCCAGCTGCGCTTCGGAGGAGGACGGACGTGTCCCGGAGCCACTCTTCGAGATCTTAAATCTAAGATGTGTGTAGCACTTATCAGTGCTACCCAGCTGCGATACAGAAAGGTAGCCTGTGCATCCAGTGTGTGCAGGCAGCTAGTAAGTAACGGTATTATTAACGACCGACGAGCTCTGAGACACCCGGGGAGTTAGATCCCCTGTAGCCTAGCCTGAACCCGGCTAACTTAGCCCCGGGGGACGGTCAGTGGGTGCTCGCGAGTGTAAGGCAGTGACGTGAACAAACATGACTGACATGGACGAAACTGCGTTCTCTCTTCAGGAGAAATACAATCAAGGCTACTGGAAGACAGTCGCCACAAAGAAAGCGAAGAGGTCACACCACGAGATGGCGGCCTCTACCTCCGCCGAGCAGACGGGCACCCCCCCCCCTCCAGCCACCCACCTCCCCTCATTGCAGCCGACTGCGGCAGCTACCAAGGCCCCTAGCGTCAAGCCATTCTTCGTGTTCCTTGACCAGGAACATCAGTATCCGTGTGTGTAGCATGCGCTGAAACACGCACTGACAGAGCGTTTCTCGTGCGTCAACCGCGGCAGGGACGAGATAATGGTGCACACCGCCAGTATCCAAGACTACCAGCGCGCGACTAAGGCTCTTCAGACCATTGGGGCAGAACGCTCAGTGCTTCTGCAACAACACGAAGTTCCCAAGAAATTCGTTTTGCGTGGCGTGCATCGCCACACTCCGTCGGACTTTCTCCAGGAGGAGTTCGCAGCAATGAATATGCCTGTCCAGAACCACTGGTTCCTGGAAAACAGGCAAAAGCGAGTTAAGTGCGATGCTCTCGTCATCGAGGTGTCGCAATCGTGGGACAGCGAAAGGATCCAGTCGCTGCGCGAATTTTCTGGAATGCGGATCCGCGTGGATGATTACCGAAGACCTAAGGGACCCTCCCAATGCAGCAAATGCCAGCTTTTTAATAATTTTGGCAAGGGATGCTGTGCGGCAGTAGTCTGCAGATGGTGCAGCGGCCCACACAGTGCCACAGACTGCCCGCACGGAGGCCAGCAGGAGCACAAGAAATGTGATCACTGCAACGAACAGCACTGCGTCAATTACAAAGGGTGCAGTGCCTACAAGAAGGAGAACCGCAGACACATTCCCCCTCAAGAGCGCAAGAAACGGGAGCAGCAGTCTTGCCGTGACTTGCGCGACAACAGGCGAGCAGCAGAACAGCCACCGCCCCAGCAGCGAGCCCCACAGGGCCACCACGGACCCCCGAGACCCAACCCCTGGGGCCCTCCGCCACCGAGCTTCAGCCAGTACCTGGCACAGGCCAGCGGGAGCCGGTTCACGCCTCTTCAGCAGCGCTGGGAGCCCAGCCACAATGAGCTGGACGACCCAGTATTAGCCAACAACCCATGGCAGAAGAGGAGGGGGTTCAAGAAGAACCGCACGGGCCACAAGAATGGCCAAGGCAAGCCCTCACGCCCCACCCAGGACAGGCCCCAACAAGCCTGCCCAGGACAAGCTGGTTGCAACCAGGCTTGCCCTAACCCCGCCCACCCAGCCGCAGGCCGCACCTGAGGCCACCATGGCAGTTGACACAGCACCTGCGCTGCCGACTGCCCAACCGACACCATCCACTAGCGCCCAGACACCAGCTCTCGTGGACATTCAAGAAGCCCTGCAGGCAAATGAAGCCATTAGGGGCAACGCCCCTTGCAGATTGCCATCGGCCCTCTGTGCCAGCTACTGGTAATTTGGCTAAACCCAGCTAAACCCATAGCTGACAAAATCCGTGCCACCATGGATTGTATATGCGCGCTTGCCGACACCATCCATAACAGCGACTAATCTGGTCCCGAGTTGCGTCACACCCCTGGCCAGTAGTCTTAAGTTACCGGAATTAATAAACCATCTGAATAAATGTAAAATAAAAATAGTTGCCATAAACGAAACATATTTAACACCGACCGACAGACTGACTATTCTTAATTATTTCATTTATAGGCGCGACCGAGATGCTAGAGGCGGCGAAGTAGCCCTTGCAGTCCATAACAGTGTCAAACACTCTGATTGACAGCTCCCTGATTTTCAAAATCTAGAGGCAATTGGAATTAATTTAACCATAAACCGCCAACAGATTTAACTGATCTCTATGTACGCTGTCCCTGGTAGGTCCCTCAGTGTGGCGGATCTGGACGCCCTGTATGGGGCGGCCCCGAGCTTCCTCGCTGTAGGCGACATAAATGCCAAGCACTTAGAGTGGAACTGCAGGCGCACTACAGCGAACGACAGGCTACTCTATACTCACAAACTTAACAGAGACTATCATGTAAATACTCCTTCCGAGCCCACACATGACTTCTGTAGACTAAATAACTTGCCCGATATTTTAGATTTCGCCCTTAACAAGCGTGTCAACACGGGATTCGAACTCGAGGTTGTACACGACATGTCATCGGACCATTCCCCAGTCCATTTGATCTTCGATGATGCAAACATAGACTCAAACCCACCACGTAAAATCAAGGACTATAGAAATGTGGACTGGCAACGCTTTAAAAATTACTTAACAATAAATCTCCCTGACGCGGCCGAAATTAACATTGAAAATGGCGATAGCTAAAATTCCGTGATACTAAAATTTAACTGAGAAAATCCAGGATGGTATCAGCCAGTGCATCCCATAAAAGGAGGTTAGGCTAGCGCACGACGAGCTGCCAAAGTACATCCGCAGCTTGATTTCACAAAAAAAATCGACTGCGGTGTGAATACACACGGCGCCGTACACAACAGACGAAACGCCGAATAAACGAGTTACAAACAGTCATATCCGACGAAATTTCACTCTGGCGAAGTAGCCAGTGGGAAACAAAAATCGCGAGACTTGAAACCCAGGACGGAAGCGCCTGGACAAAAACGAAGCGAATTTTAAACAAATCGGATAAAATCCCGCACCTTGAAACAAACAATGGCGTAGCTTTCCAACCCCGGCACAAGGCCCAAGCATTCGCCAACACATTTACCATGAACTCCGCGTTAAATTGTGACTGCCTACAGTCTTTGCGCCTATGCTAACTCAGGCGCAAGAAATAAAGCGAGGTATCAAAAAAATTAAGCCGCGAAAAGCTCCCGGGAACGACGGCATACAGGCTGTTGTTCTCAAACAACTCCCGAATGAAACACTCGAATATCTAGCGGAATGCATAAATGCAACATTTAGGCTAAATATTTTTTCCCTCCCAGTGGAAAGAAGCTAAAGTTATAGTCTTCCACAAACCGGGTAAAAACAAAACGCTGCCCCAGAACTACCTGCCAATCGGTCTACCTAGTACTGTGTCTAAAGTCGTGAAGAGTATTATACTACACCGACTTAACCGACACATTTAAATAATAACAAACTGCCAAAAGAACCGTTCGGCTTTCGCAGTACGCATTCGACAGTGCATCAGCTAGTGCGCCTAACAGAAGAAATTACAAGCGCATTTAACGTACAAGACTACGTAGTTGCTACGTTTATAGACGTAGAAAAAGCCTTCGACAGAGTATTTCGTGCGGGGCTAATCTACAAACTCTACCAAACAGGATTCCCGGACTGCTATATCAAGCTAGTCGCGTCATACTTAGCAGACAGAATGTTTAGAGTGTTTACTGAAGGAGCTCTATCAGACCTAAAACAAAAAAGAGCAGGTGTACCACAGGGAAGTATATTAGGCCCTGTACTCTTTAATCTATATGTCAGTGACATGCCACTTACCGCACACCGCCTAGTGAAGCTGGGCTACTATGCCGTATAGCAGGTCTCACAACATCCAGCTAGCTACAAACAGATTACAAGTCGCGCTCACCGAGTTCCAACACTGGTGCACGACCTGGCGAATCAAAGTTAATACAACTAAGTCCGAAGCTATTGTGTTTACTCGCAAACGCATTACACCCGTTGACAACAGGCCACACATTAGTTTGTTCAACGAAAACATTCCCCACAAAGACGTAGTTAAATACCTACGCGTCCACATGGATAGAAAACTACTCTGGCGCCACCACATAGACACCAAGCGAGCGCAAGCACAGACTAGAATAAGCTCACTATACCCAGTTATGAGTAGGCGACGTGGCAGCAAGGTTAAAACCTGCCTACTGCTCTACAAAGATCTCATTAGCCCTATCATCACCTATGCCGCCCCTGTCTGGGCAACAGCAGCCCCTACACACTTACTTAAAATACAGCGAATTCAGAATAAGTGTATTCGAATCGCTACAGACGCTCCAGTAGTATGCTGTCCTGTAGAAGCTTTGCATCGTGCAACCGAGTCGGAAACTTTGCAAGATTTTTACATTAGAACCACACAAACCTTTTATGAAAAGTGCGTAAATAGTTCGAACCCACATGTTTCTTCGCTCGGGAATTATGATCCAGACGTGACACAGAAATACAAACGTCCAAAATCGTTTCTCGCGCACCGCCCACCGTAGTGGCGCGAGATTGGCCGAGCAGCCGGCCAATCACAGCCGAGCTGCCTGGCGAGAGAATTCCGCCCATAACACTCGTATTGCTGGCAGTTCGTCGTAGCATGGTAATTTAGAACACACACATTAGAGTAAGCATTGTTACTAGCATAGATACCACGCTGCGCAGAGTCCCTGGTTAACAGACAAGTCATACTCCATCTACGTAGGGAGGCGGTCTCAGTGTGGCAATGCGTGGCATATTAGAATAAGAATGTTACAATAAGTAATGCACCTAGCTAGATACCATTCTGCGCAGAGTCCCTGGTTAACAGGCTAAACATACTCCATCTGCGTAGGGAGGCGGTCTGCAGTGTGGCAATGCGTGGCATGGTCGAAGCATATTACGATAGGCAGTTACCTAGTAATAATATACTTATATTTATGTATAGATTGGAGTAGTATGTAAATGACGGTCCTGCGCCAGACGCCAGGTGCTGGAGCCGGGAGCCGGTCCGCCATCTTTGATTCTGACGTCATGGTGGCCATCTTAGACTCAAACATTCCTCAAAAGTGACTCAAAATTACTCAAAATTCCAAAAATATTCCCATTTTGAGGGGAAAATACTCGTTTTCTTACACAAAAATTCATAAATTAGGATTTCAAAACACCTCAAAAGACTTAGAAATAACACAAAATCCTAAAAGAGGTTTAAGCATCCATATCTACAGCCTCCAATAAGCCTCTGACGTCATCATTGCAATTGTGTTCTGGAAGCTTCGTAATCTTGTAGCCTCGCGATCACATAACCATGTAGACTTGCAATCGCATAGTCTCGTAACCACATGACTCGTAGTCGCGTAGTCATGATGCCTTGGAGCCTCGTAGACTTGTAGCTACATAATCAAGTAGCCTTGTAATCTTATAACTTAATGCTGTTGGAGCATTTGGAGCAAAATAGAAAATTCCTTCGAAGACAGATGCGGCAATTGGAGCCTTGCAGACTTGTTGCTATGTAACAAAGTAGCCTTGTAATGTTATAACATAATGCTGCTGGAGCAGTTAGAGCCAAAGAGAAAATTCAGCCGAAGATAGATGTCGCAATTGGAGCCAAGTAGACTTGTAGCTCCGTAGTCAAGTACTCATGTAGACTTGTAGTCCTGTATCCTCGCAGTCTCGTAAACTTGTGTTCTAGAAGCTTCGTAGCTCTGTAGCCTCGCAGTTTCGTAAACTTGAAGACACGTAGCCTTGTACCCTCATAGTCTCTTAGACTCGTAGCATTCTAGCCAAATATCATTGGAGCTGTTGAAGCAAAAGGCAGTTGGAGCCAATGACTGTTGGAGCCAATGACTTTTGGAGCCAAAAGACTGTTGGAGTCAATGACTGATGGAGCCAATGATATACATGGAACTAAAAACTGATGGATTCATATACTGATGAAGACATTATATCCTAACAACTTAACATTGGCGATCGCATCCTACCGAGTTGAATGTACGTGAGAATGTACCTCCTTTTCGTTAAATGAGCTTTCGTTTTGTAGAATGTGCTTCCTTTTAGTTGATGGTGCTTCCAAAATGTGTTGCCTTTTAGTTTATGGTGCTTCCATAATGTGCTGCCTTTTTTTTAATTGTGCCTCCAAAATGTGCTGCCTTTTTGTTGATGGTGCTTCCAAAATGTGCTACCTTTTTCGTTGAATGGGCTTCTCTTTTTTTTTTTTGGACTCTAGTATTATATTAAATGGTTCGTGATTTGATTAGCGTATTATTCCATCCGATGCATGTATATAAGCGAGTCCTAGACAGCAGTTCGCTCAGATTGTTACTGTCGTCGATGGTGTAAGGATCACCTAGTTTGTATATTCTGGTGCATAAGTCGCGTGATTACCTGTTCCTGTGAACTCGATGGCATCTTTACCGACTTTAACGTTGAACTCGATGGAGGTTGTACCATCGTCTATGGCAACCTTGACGTCAGCGACGACGGTGGTGGAGCATATCCCGTTGGCAACGACGACGTAAACATTGGAGGAGATTTCAACAGTCGCGGTACCACCAGCAGAAGAGAGCTTAATGACTACAGAGCTGGCTGCGCAGGAAACCATGATGAACGCCGTTACGACCTCGATGGAGACTTCAATGTCTGGTGATTCGACAACAAACAACGAACATCGATGCCGTTACTGCGACAAGATTTTCTCAAACAACAGCAATGCTCGACGACACGAGAAGAGAGAATGTGCTAAGAACCGTTATCGAAAAATGTTTGTTTGTGAAATATGTCGCAAGCAATTTACAAGAAATGCTAATTTGCAGCAACACTTGGAGACATGCAAAGGACCTGTTGCGCGGCAGAAAGTAAAGGTTTCTATACAACAGCGAATGATTGATGTGCATAAGAGTATGCCTGGAAATGGTACAACTGCAGTAACGTCAGTATCTGGATCGAGTCTGAAAGGCTCGTCTTCATCACCGCGGTATCCTTGTGGCTACTGCGATATGACGTTTGCATTTGCTCATGATGTACGGAGACATGAGAGGAGTAAATGTACGAAGAATCCTTCTCGCATGAAGTTTAGCTGTGATAAGTGCCATAAATGGTTTACTCGAATTGATAATTTGCGCCGACATGCGAAAAACTGTAAAGGTGAAGTCCGTGCGTCTACTGCTGAACTACCTGCAGAAATTTCGACTCCTCGCTTTAGATTGGCGACTCGAAAGCGTACAAGCAAAAAAACAGATGCGCAGCAACCGATTGCTATGGCATCTGGACATGGAACTAAACCTAAGACTGTGATCAGTGCTCTACATGTGATGATAATGGTTTCTACTTGGCGCAGTCTGCATTTCGTGGAACATTGAAAGACTACTATTATCTAAATACGTTTAGTGAGTAGAAAGACATTTGTAATTTTCTTGACGATATCAGACAGAACATAATTATTCAGCTTACTGATGATGTAGCAACAAACGTACCTTTGAAATATAACTTGTGGTTGGACTGTATATATGGAAAGCTATATCCGTTCGATGATAAAGTGAAGAAGTGTGCATTCAAGGCATCGGCTGCAGTAATTTACAGTTCTAACGATGTGAAGCAAACTGTTAAACACGGTATCCAGAAACTCTATCAAGAAGAGGAGGTCTATGTCTGTAAAGGATCTGGTTGGTCTCTGTCTAGTATAAAACGATTTGAGCTAAGAATTAGTCATTTCGTGCCTATGCAGGGCTAAATGATTATAAGAGTGCTAGCTTTCGCAAGTGATCCTGTAGTAGAATAGAAATTATGTAATAAAAATTGTTTGTAAAAGAACTTGCGGTGTTTTATTTCTCGAACCTGACACTTTTCTGGTATTTAAATTAATTTTTTTTGTCCATAGATCTAACCAAGTATCGATTTAATATGTAAAGTAATGTGTGATTTTTTAAGATGAATTTTGGAATCTTTCCCGAATGTCTAGGTCAATACATACAAATATCCAAGATGGTGGCTGTAATGGCCTATAGGATGATTTTTGATTTGGAAACTATGCTTCTTTTAGGACTTTGATCATTATTTATTGAAATTGATATTTTTTCATAAAATTACATTTTTTTGCATCGCCCAGGGATCGAACCACGGACATGAATCAATTGAATCAATCAGTACATTTATTGTCAATTTATTTGATGAATTTTAGATTTTTTTCCGAATCTCTATCATTAAAATTACGGATTTTCAAGATGGCGGACATGGAATCATACTACCTGATGATATATATACTTTGACATAAGTGGTGGGGGTCAGTCTGCCTGAAGCCACCATGAGGGAGGGATCATTCGCCATTTTTATTTTTTTTTTGGCCTTACCGGGTTCGAACCGAGGACTCCTAGCTCCATGCCGTAAATGTATGTTTTTTTTTGTTTTTTTAATAAAATTTTATTAATTGAATTTTTTTATAAATTTAAATTTTTTTTCATTAAAATCGGATAATAAATAAAGATTTTCAAGATGGCGGCCGTAACATAAATTGCAACGGTGACGTCATAATCCAAAATGACATAATCCATGATGACGTCAGTGGCTTATCGGAGGCTGTAGACATGGATGCTTAAGCCTCTATATGGACCATGTGTTTTTTCTAAGGCAAAATAACTTTTGAGGTTTTTCGAAATCCTAATTTTTGAGATTTTTTGGCGGAATGTTTTCCACAAAAATGGAAATTTTGGTGAATTTTGAGGAATTTTGGGGAAATTTTGGCTTAATTTTGGCTAATTTTGGCTAATTTTGAAGGTCAAAGTTCAAGGTCAAGTTCAAGGTCACGGTCATCCAAGATGGCCACCGTGACGTCACAATCCAAGATGGCGGACCGACAATCACAATCCACACAATCCACACCCTGAACCCTGTGCCCGGAGCAGTGGCGGTTATTGCATTAGAGCACACTCGCACGTGAACCCCCTCGCCTCATTTAAATAGGCGCCTACTGTAATACTTAAATATCATACACATCGAATAATAAATAAATACAACCCATTTAGTCTTATAACCATTAGCAATATTTTCCAAAACCGCCGCTATAGAGTAAGCGCAGCTTGCTGGGATCGCACGTGCGATGGTTGCTAGGCGGGCGACGCACAGTGGGAGATTTGCCCGAAAATGTGGTCAAAAATACAAAAACCAATGTTTTTTCATACAAACTTCATTATAGGGGTTTTCGAGGTCGCTGATTACGAATTTAATGTTAAAATCAATTAGTTAATGGCGATTCATCTTATAGAGGCTAAAATAACAAAAAATACATATAATTTGTAGTCTATAATATGCATATTAAATGTTTGTAATTTTATTGAAAATTGCTCATCATTGTAAATAACATTTTGTATGTAACAGATATCTCATTCCCATTTATTGTTACAGTCAGTGGAACAAGTGATTCAATTTGCTGCTCGATATAGTTTTTTTTCTCTTATAATGCATTCAGTGTTTTCATGGAGAATCTGCAGTCTGATTGGCCTACAAAACCTGGGAGATGAAGGCCTCGGATTCTTCCATATAACAATTTCGTCCCGAGATTTCAGTTCAGAAGAAACAAGTTGCAATGGTACAAAAGATGTTAAGAACACATTTTCATCCGAATCAGAATCGTTGTTGAATCTTTGCTTGTACTCATTGTGTTCCGAGCTCCCATCACATTCCCATTTACAAATTAAACTTAATGCACGCACATCGTCGGGATGTAAACTTTGTATCACTTCTTCTTTGACTAGTAAAATACGTTGACAGGTGTGATCTAACAGACTTTGAAACTTCACTTCTGCACTTTTCTCAGTAACTGTGATACTCGTACGCGGTGCACAACACCTCGATTTCGCTTCCCTTACTGCTTCATAACTGGGATACAATTTGCAGTTGTGTTTTCGCGCTGTTGATCTAATTACACTGTACTGATGCCTACTCAATTTAGCTTCAGTTATTATAGACAAAGCCTCATCTGCAGATATTGTCTTCTTGACTTGCATACTATATAACGCTTCCGATATTTCGAAGCTCTTGTTGGGGTAGTTGTGGTTATGTCTTTTACTATGTTGGCAGTATCTATATTACCAGATGAACGAAGGCTCATCTGAGTGGCATAAGACAACATCGACATGTCTACATTTGTACGTAGTTGCTCTGTTCTCCTTCGTTTCGTTCGTTCACTACTTGAACAAAATTTCACGGAAGGGCATCCACGTTTCTTTGCCGACTCTCCAGAACTGGGATTACTTACCGGAATACAAATGTTCTTGCTGAGCCATGCTTGATTTTTATTCAGAAAATAGTCAATGTTTCTTGAATATTCTTTACATTTAGTGTTTAGCTTAGAAAAAAACGTGGACAAAGCAGGCCTTGCACTCGCAGGTATTGTTATAATGCAACCCCGTTTCTCAGACAACACTTTCTGTAGGTGTTCCAGACTAGTTCTTATATCTGAAGTTAAAAAGCCCTTCAGCATTAAGAATAGCTCCCTCCTAGTATATGCCAGTTCTTCTTCTCCTGATCCTAAAATGAAAATTTTGCCTGACTGAAATGCAATGGCACTTATTAAAATCATTGGGCGGGTAAAAATGTTCAGATCAGGGAAAGAGGGAAATTGGTTTGCAGTAATGGAGTCCTTTCTTGGATTATTTTTTGTATGAATAGAGTAACATAGATGAAAAACAATTTGGAATATTAAAAACATAATATTCACAAATTATTAATACCATTTTGTTGAATATAATTACAATAGTGTAATAAAATGCACTGATATTTTTATGCCATTCTGTTATAGTGAAAAAATAAAATACCAAAGAAATAGTCAACAAAATTCTACCATAATTAAGATGTCAAAAATTGTTCATTACATTGTGCTGTTTTTGGTGAATTCGTTTACAAGTTCTTTGTTCAGTGCTAATTTGCGTTCGCAACAGTAGACCCTTAGGAATAATGTCTTATTCGCGGGATTCATTCTTGGTTATGGTCGATCCGGAATTTCTTAAGGGGGAAATGTAACTGACTTGGCCCTAGAAAAGCTAGTTTTCTCGGAGTGCTTCCCATTTCACTGTTGTATTCCATTCATGCTTCGATTCTACCCCAAATCATGGTCACTGGCACTGAAGACCTAGGCTGTTAAACTTCGCTCAAATTTCTCAATTGTTGCCATTTCTTCCATCCCATCATTCCATACAGTCTCGTGAACTAATTTAGGAAGTTTCTTCATCTCATTAGATAACAAAAATTGAATTGTAAAACAACACAAGACATAAACTTAATAAATTCCTTATGGGTTTGTGTGTACCCACCCATCATTAAATGGTTATTTTACAGCTGGAAAATCTAAAAGAATTGTCCTTCTTAGTGAACAACTTTGAAGGACTTTAAATTTGTTTCTTACCAGTAGTAAAAAATTCCGTATCAATAAAAAATCGCACTATACCAACACTACATGTGGTTTTCATCAAAGATTTCTGAAAGGCTAGACCACCACTAGTAAACTTCTCCAGACTTTAACATACATCGATGACGATGTCGAGAATGAACTGACAATTAGTGAAACTTATGAAAAAATAAGAAAAAAGGCATCTGGTATTGAACGGGCTATGCACATTGTCGACAATGATGGGTCGGCTTAGACCCGCCATAGCCTCAGGGAGTCGCCACCAGTGCAGCAATGAAGGAAAAAATATCTTACACAAAGGGTAGCACATATTAGCAGCTAGTTATTGTAAATTCGTATTACTAAAACAATAAACTAAACACTCTATTTCGAAAGAAAGGTGCATAATGTGGCATACCCAACTAAAATCCTCGATGTAATATGATAAAACTAAATTTTCATTATGTTCACAAAGTAGCTTTAGAAAATAAAGCAAAAAACATTACAGCTTTATATATAACAACATAAGGCAGCGATATAGACGCCATATCTCCAGGAATTGCATCCATTTTTCAGAACTTAAAAATATCAATTTTTACGGCCGCGACATTCACTTTAGTACAGCATGGAATTATCTTCAACATAGTTAGGTACACCCAACTCACTCTACCCTCACTTGTCATTTTCCGTGAAACCTCAGGATATGGGAATTTCTCATTGCCATATCCGGTTTCCCATGCAGGGATGATCTAACATTACTACCACATCGCCAGTTTCGTCGGGATTTTAAGTTCGCGATTTACATTTTGACCACGTTTTCGGGCAAATCTCCCACTGTGCGACGGCGCGTCGCTTGGCTCGGAGCGACGTGGTGGGGGTAGCTCCCCATAAGCCAGCCTAGGAGCACAGTCCAGTCGTGCGCAACACTATCCTGTGCGCGGCGCGACATTTCTTGTCCTGTTTCTCCCATTTTTTCTCGCTCTTCGAGAATGATGACGGCGCTGTTTGCCATGTGTTATTGTTCTACTTTAGTGCGTTTAGTGCGACGTTTAAAAAGTTTGTTTTAACTACTAAGTTAAGTTACTCGTTATGGCCTTGAGTAAGTTAACAGTCTCGGCATAAAAACACTGTTTTTCTCTAATTTGTCATTGGAAAGGAAAATCTAAATAAAACAAGCAGGCAGGCCAATGCCTAAACTTACTATAGTGCAAGTGACTAAGTCAATAAATAGGGAGTTCAGGAGAGAATTTAAGCAGGACATTTACGAGAAAAACTCGTGGATCTGTGGATGCGAAGAAACCAACCGGCTCTATTGTTTTCCCTGCCTGCTCTTCGCGAAAAGAAGTGGTGAATCTAGTTCTGTAAGTTTTGGCGTCTCAGATTTGTCTCACTTAAGTCAAAAAATAAAGAAGCATGAGAGTGCAGAAACACATTTGAATTCCGTTCGGGAGTTTCATCTTTTGGGGAAATTAGACATTCACCAACAACTTGAGTGTGCCTACCGCTTGAACATTAAACAACATAACGAGCAAGTTACAAAAAATCGTTATGTCTTGTCTAAAATTATAGATTGTATAAACATTTGCGGGGCGTTTGAACTCGCGCTGCGAGGACACGACGAGACACAAGAATCTGCTAATCCTGGAATTTTTAGAGGGTTAATTAACTTTCAGCAGAGTTAGACAAATCTTTGAAAGAACACCTTGCAATTGCAACTGTTTTCAAAGGAACTTGTAAAGAAATCCAAAACGATTTGCTAGATTGTATGCTTAAAGTCTGCCAAGAATACATCAAAAAATTAATTTCATGTGCAAGTTTTGTTTCAATGATTGCAGACGAAACGACAGACATATCATCTTTATTCCAATTGGTTATAGTTTTTTGCTATGTGTTACCTAACGGGCAAGCAGTATAACGATTCTGGCAGTTTGTAAATCCTCCAGGACATGATGCTGCGTCAATCGCAGAATGTATTCGCATTGTTTTGGAAAGTATTGTTGACAAACCCGAGAAATTGATATCACAGAGTTATGACGGGGCTAGTGTAATGAGTGGGCATCACAATGGTGTTCAGGCCATTATTCAAAAAAATTATATATATGCGCATTACGTTCATTGTTCTGCGCATCAGTTGAATTTAATTGTGGCACAATCTACAAGCCAAAACCAACAAGTCCATGTATTCTTTTCCAATTTGAGTAATATAACGAACTTATTTAGCCACTCACACAGAGAATTACTGTTCTTGATGGCGTTGTTGGCAGGATAATTCCTCGTGCTTCTTCTACAAGATGGAATTTTAAGAGTCTTGCTGTTAACACGGTGTACGAGTACAGAAAACAACTAATTGAATGCATGAAAAAAATTGAGTCGTCATGCAAGCAGTCAACAACAATCAATCAGTCGGGAGCTATTCGGCGTATGTTGAATGATCCAGTGTTTGTATTTTGGCTGACAGTTTTTCACAATATAATGCCGCACGTAGACATTTTGTTTAATCAGCTACAAAAAAGGAGCATCGATGCCGATAAAGTCAGGAAACATGTTGACAGTTTTCGACTTTCATTTGAGAAAGAAAGAGAGAATATGGATAAAGTGAGAATGCGAACTGAAATGTCGGTGCCAGAGCAGCATTCTAAAAAAAGAAAGTGGAAGATGTTCATGTAAATAGAACTGTTGCAACCAAGGAAGTATGTGATGTGATTACTAATCAAGTAAAGGAGAGGTTTTATTTCACAACATATTATTCTGCGGTATGCCTTTTTGATCACGTCCGGACCACCCGCTTCAAAAGGGAGGGGGGGGGGTGTTCGGTGATTCTTTATAAAAAGAGCCTAATGCTGTGAACCTCCATTTTCAAAAGGCACCAGCCGCCACTGGCCCGGAGCCTCATTTACATACTACTTACGAATATTCCTTACATTCCTTTTTAAAAAGGTGTTAATTTGTAACTTTTTCTAAAATAATCACACTGTTATTACCTCCCCTAACCCCTTCAACCGATTCATATGCAGGAGCGTCGAGAAAAATTGAAGAAGGAGGATGGGTGTTCAAGATGCCCGGGCACGTGGGAGGCCTGGCTGGGTTCCAAGATTTCTCGATGCCTGAGTTTACCCTGATAGCACGACGAAAATTAAATGCCCATTGCAGATATAATTAACTTGAAAGCTTAAAAGTAACGCAATGTGTTCAGATCATGTATACAGTTATGGTCATGGCATCGAGTGCAGTCTTCAAATTTTTGTATACTGTGGTGTTTCATAATTCGTACAAAAAAATATTGGGACGGATCCCGACCAAATTATTTGACCCCAGGCCTCTAGTCTCTCTCCGCGGCCCTGACCATGTGCTGTTGTTAACAAAGGAGAATCCTTTGCACTGCAAATATTTTAGTCATCTTACTATGTACTAAGAACAATAAACTCACTAGTCTCCTATGTTTTGATCCTTGCATAACATTTGAACCAGTGTCTACTACCTAATTTTTTACAAGTCTTTGCCCCATTTGAAATATTTAAAGAACTTCTTGGGCAAGATAAGCTGCAACATAAGAACATTACAAAAATACTTGCAGACATGGCACAATGTGAAATGATTTAATGTTGTGCTTCCTGTCTCTGTTGCAGGTATGTGGAAGACCATAGCCATGCGTTCACTCTTTCCAGTTTATTTCAAGAGTGATATATAAATTTGAGGAAGACTTCACTTTCTTGGACCACACACAATTCTTTAAAATATCTGTTGGCTTCGTTTTATTTTAGTTACCATATCTCACAAATTTGTCCGTAAATACGTTTGATTTTTGTTTTCACATGTATAATCTAATAAAATGTTGCTACTGTAGCACCAAATTTTTTAGATGACATTTACTTCATACTTCAAAAAGAGAAGGGGGGTGACCGAAAGATTCCCCCTTTCCGAAGTGGAAAGAGAAGTAGAACGGAAAAACAATATATAAACAAATTTCTGAAGAAAAAATATGTATAAACAGATTGGTTGTCAGTATTTCAACACAGTGAAAGAAAATAACTACAAAATAGAGACACTGTGTCGTATGTGAGAAGTATTATAGTACGTAGCTGAATAGGGAAAATTTTATCAACAACTTAAAAGAGGTAAAATTAAAAAAAACTCCCTTTTCTTTTTTCCTTTTACCATTTTGAGCTAGCTATACCCTTGTCACCATACTAGCTTCATAACAGAACTTTGTCAAAAAAATACTATTCTGCCACTTAATAAAGTGTTAAAAATATAAACAGCATTTCTAATGTGACATCAGCAGAATCATATAAGTGCTTTAGGCAGTCGTATAGCAAATATATTCGGTTCTGAACGGGCCAATTTTCGGATCCAAAACTGATGTAGTTACAAGTTTCCCCGCTAGACAGATCATCTTTCAAAAAGAAGGTACTCGTGGTTCCAAGCTCTCACGCAAGAGCACTGTAGCATCTCTAGTCTCAAGGTCGCACGCTTCGATCATATATATAGTCGCACTCTTCGATCATATATTATATATATATATATATATGCTCGAAGGTCACCATGATTTTTGTATCCCGCATGAATGAGCCCAGGGTTTTCCCTGTGTCTATGCAGGTTTTTCCTGGGCCCAACTTATCTAGTTTTAGTCTAGAATAATCAGTGAGGGGTGTTAGTCATGGCACCAATCGCAGCCATGGCTGGTCAATCCCCTCCTAGCACATGATGCATGCTACCTCTCCTGCATGGTTAACAACCTACATGATTAGAGCGTATAGGCTTGGCCTGAGACGCACTTTGAGTCTTCCCTACCCAGACCTCTCCCGCACACGCATAGCTTTAATTTAGGTTAGGAAAAAAATGGCGCAGTATTTGTCGGCGGTCGTCTCTCGGGGCGCGCGCATCTCTCCTGCGGGCTGTTGGCCGGGATGTGCCCTGCGACGTTTTGAATTACCGAAGGGTTGGAGTTTTTTTCATGCTGCTTATTTTTCGTTTGGTATAACGTTCTTGTCTGAAGATACATTACTTGATTAAATATACGACAGCGCAATAGAAGTTCTTTGTTGTCACAAGTGTCACACCACGATTTAAGGTAGAAATGGTACCTTCTTTTATAAAAATCTTCATTATTCAGGTGAATTTTTTAAAATAATATGTTTCGTAATATTTTCAAAAGATATTCTAGCTTAAAGCTCCTGACTTATATGAGAATGCTGGGTGCTAAAGTTCAATGTCTTTCTTCGGCGTTAGGTGGTTGAAATTTTTTTACAGATGTAGTTCGTATAATATTTAAAGGCTTTCCTCTTTAGACTTACCTTTATATTTTCTGTTAACACCTTATCACACGTTGAGCAACGGAATTTTTTTTAACACATTTTAGCTGTGTAGGCCTACCCTGCTAAAATGTACACTGCATAATCTTACAGTGTTTAACGGAAATTAAAAAATGTTGGGTGTATTGCCGAAACTAGTAAGCGAATACAATTCCACGGTGCATTCTACCACAAAAATGAATCCTTAAGACGTGAAGGACGATCACCTCCTTCAAAAAGTATTTCCAACACGAAGAAGAAAGATCCACGAAAGCCTAAAGCTAACATCGGTAACATTGTGCGAATCTCATAGCAGAAAGCGTCTTCGAAAAAGGTTTCACTGCGAATTGGAGTCCCAAACGTTTCGGTGTGACCCACGTTCGCGAATCAGAGCCTAGGACATAATACCTCGAAGAGCTGGACCACAAGCCTATTCGTGGCGGCTTCTATGCCGAAGAGATTCAGCCTACGATGCATCCCGATACGTAGGCTACTTGGTGGAGAAGATTATAAAACGAAGAAATGGACGATCCTACGTCAAGTGGTGGGGCTTCCCACCTCGCTTTAATTCGTGGGTAGCAGATGCATAAATCGAGAAAAACTAGTGATTTGTTGTTATTCTTGTAGTAGAGTAGAAATTATATAACAATTTATATTTGTAATTTTGTTGGTTTTTCTCGAACATGTCACTTTTATGAAAATTTTAATAAAATTATCTTTATTTGTACTGATCAAGGATAGAACTAAGATCTGTTATCATTTGAATCAATCACTAAATTAATGAGTGATGAATTTTGTAATTTTTTCCGTTATTACTGTTTTAATAATTAAAGAATTCATAATGGCAGCTAATATAGCCGATAAGATGATGAATTTAAAGGTAACAAATAATACTGCACTCTAGAGGATAAAATTTAACTAATAGTGATAACGGCAGCGCACTCCAGCAGGCAAATGTCTTGATGGCCGTGCGGTCAAAGGCGTATTTTTCCAACCCTGAGGTCCGAGCTGGCATGGTCCGAATCACCTCGGTTCCAATGTATTTTGTATAAAAAAAATTAATATGTCTATAAGGACCACAACAGCATTCGCAGGTAATGTGCATACGGCAGTGTTATGCTGGCACTCACTAGTAACAAACAACAGAAACAACGATGTAGGTATCCAAGATGGCAGCCTCCAGCAGAACATAAAAAACCAAGGTGGTGGTCGTGACATGTTCCAAGATGGCTGCCTCCAGCAGACAACAAAGCAGGAGCTGTTTCGTCAGTATCGAAAAAAGGGGCTGTGATGTCAGATACAAGATGGCGGGCGTGACAATAGAATTCAAGATGCTGGCGGTAACAAAAAGTTCAACGTTAGGGGATTGTGGCGCTCGGTGTTAATGTAGCGGCCGTACCGAAAATTGCAATGTTCGGGGAATGGGACGTTCGATTTCAAGATGGCAGAATTTAAGATGGCGACTGAGATCAAGGTCAAGGTATAAGGTTAAGGTCAAATATCAAGGTAAAGTTCAACCAAGATGGCTGCCATGCCGTCAGGCGGTTGGTCATTGAACCCATCCAACCATCCACAACCTGGAACCTGTTTCCAGATGAACATGTATATACTACTTTTAAGCAAGAATACTTTCTTAGGAAGCTTGGCCTTAAGTCGTATTTTCTTTAATGTATCATCAGTATTTGGCAGTGTGGTAAGATCATTAGTCCTACCATTACTACTAAGTGATGCTGCTATTTCCGTGTCACTAAAATAAGTATGACGTTGGACGGAACCCACTAATGAGTCAAACAGAAATTATTAATTATTTATTGTATATTTCCTAACATCTGTGGTGTTCTGCCAAAATGAATGAATTGAATAGTGTAAATTAACCTTACTAGAATCCAAACTGAAAATATTTCTTTGTGTAACTATTTTATCTGTGGTAAAAAAAAGTATGTGATCTCTGTAACATATGGTAGTGTATTATCAAAGTGTTGTTGTATCGTTGACATAACAATCATACAACATATTTGATTCACAGAATTAATAAGTCACACTATAATATAAGTAAATGATTTGCTAATCTAAGATAATTGGAATTCTTTCAGGGATTTTAGTTACTCATCAATTTAAATACAAAGTCGTAATAAAGTTTGTAAAATTAATATTTAGGCAAAGATGTAAATCAGTTACTTCAGATTAAAATAAATTAAAAATTATCTCTACTTTTAAGTTTAGTTCATGTTGAAAGTTACAACAAGCTAAAATTAATTATATATGATTGTGTGCCGTTTAGTAATCAGTCGGTGAGCAAACCTCTGGGTTTCAGTGAAAACATACTACACCAGAATAAACATCTTACTAAATAGTTACTAACTCCAAAATGAATTCCAATCATGTACTACGTCTAAAACTATGTAATACTGGGATCCCGGTATAATATACGATAATTTAAATTAGCCAAATTAATATATATGCAGAATAGGAGTTACAATTTTTAGTTAAACATTCAATTCTTTAAGTCTCTTTGAATGAATAATTGTTGATTAGCGTGGATAGAAATCTCGAACGTAACGACGAAAGTTTATACAGCGACGGGACGGGACTGGGACAAACCAACCTCGGTTTCAGCAAACCACACCAGGGAAAATAGGCAATCCTCGGTGACCACTGCACAGCGCGATCAACGGACAGCGACCTCCATCAATCTCGTTACTGGTAGAAGCAGTCCTTCGCGCACTCCTCTCGAACGGTCTCCTGGGGCTGGTCGTCGGACTGGCTCACGGATCGTCCTTCTCTGGATACTCCATCGTCGCGTTGAAACGTTCTTCCACCTTCCTTCAGTCAGTCGTGGTTGGGCAGGACAGAAGTAGACTCGGGAATCAAATCTTCATTGAATTTGTCGATTATTCTTTAGCAGGTCAATTTGAGATTATCCTCAAAATTATATATTCCTGGTAAGTTCTTTTATACACGTCGATATCCGCAGCTAATGGTTCAGGTCTCGTTGATAATATCTGGTAATTCTTCGTAAATAATTTTATATAAATCCACTTAATTCCTTGCAAATATCTATAAAATCTTCTCCAATTTTCAGCAATCCAGCTTGAATTATTTAATATCGTCATATTTCTTGTAGTAGATTTTTGGAGAATCTAACTTAAAAACGTGCTTACTGACGAACATTCTAAAAGAACATTTTTCTCTATCTTGTTAATAACAACGCGATTCTCTAAATTTTGACAATACATGAACTGTTTGTCCAGAAATTAAGTAATAAAAACTCCTATTCTTTACAAATGCAGAGAAAATGAATTAAAATAAAATTTAAGGTTTATGACCAAAGATAAAATCATAATCATAGACAAAGCAAAATACTTTTCAAATCACACACAATCGCATAAAATAAGCGAACCATAATTTAAACTGATGAAAATGTTAAGCGTGAATAAAATAAATAAACCGATTTCTATAAAGTGTAGAAAATACCTTTATAACGTATTTCGAAATCATTCAGACAATTTATGACTTATGACCTTTGAGAGAGCTAGTTTGTGTGTGGCGTCGTCACATTCAGTAATCTTGATTGTTTCTTGATTTTCAAAGTTTTATTCTATACTAGGATTGTGCATATTCGGAATTGCAAAATAGTTCAAAGAGTTCTTCAGTAAATTTTCGAATTTTTGGTATTAAAATGATCAGCACACATTACATAATGTATTAATGAACTATTTGGAAGTTCCAAAAGCTTTTAGTTTACACTCCTCAAAATCCATTTGAGACATCTAAAAGGAGAAAACCATTTTCATAAAATGTATTCTGTTTGTGCTATGTAGAATTTTTATTTTAACTTTTGAACACAAGGGACACTGTTGCATTGCAACATGTTTTGGTAATAAAATTAAATATAAATTATTACCAACAATTTTAGAATACTGCATTGCAAACATAATTATTTATACTGAGGTATTTTATACTTAAAGTGAAATCAATTTGTTATTAGGTGCTCTTTTTGAACATTAACAATTGTATAATTTTACATTGTTAAACTTAAACGACTGATACATATGCACTCACTGACACATGTAGAGAGAGGTTCACAAATCAGTGACTCGTTCGAAAATGTAAGTGTTGTGTTAGCATGTGTGAAATATATAAAAATAGGATCGTGTATAAAACGTAAAGGAATTATTGACTGTCAAATGTCAGGACTAAATTAATTTACCAGAAACATTTGTTGAAAGCTTTCAAACAAACAATAATTCCACTGAAGGAAGTCTTTAACACCTCATGTTTAAATGAGTACCGCGTTGCTTTCACACCTGTACGATGGCCGAATATGTTTTCAGTATCAAAATATATTTTTTTAATCGTACTAATTTTTAGAATATCTAAGTTTATTCCTTTTTTTTAGATTAAAATTTTAATATTTTTGGGTATAAAGAAAATTTGTTTATGAATACAGGTAAATAAAGGTAGTATTCACTGTATTTTAAACAGGTTTATCTACGTTAGTTTTTTTGAAAAAAAGTTAATTCTTACTGAGGTGGTGGTATGGTTTAGTTTTTTCCACTACGTTTTTATTTTTATTTTTAATTTTTGTACAAAACAAAAGTATGAACTTGTTTTTATTACACTGATCCACTTACAAAGTATATTCTCTGTTTGGTAAATAAACGCACTCTATTTAAGATAATGACTTTTTTTGACAGCGACCATTAGCTATTGACATTTGTAATACCCCAAGTGTCTTAAAGAATAATTAAATAATAAGGTAAAAAGATTTGGAAACTTTGATAACTGAGGCCCTCAATATATAACTATAAAAGTCAACAACAGAGGCGACACTAGGAGCAAACAAAGAAAATTTAGAGACTCCCTACGAATACTTGGGAGTAAAAGGATCGTTATTATATATTAAATAAATAAAAACAACTGTTACGTCTATAGACTTCCTTATTTTATTAATCATTGTTCTTTCTTTTTTTATAGATTGACTTTTCCTTAGTTACATCGGTTTTTTATTGATAAGTGATCTTATTTAAATTCCTCACCATTACACTTATTATATTATATATTTTTTTGAACTTATTGACTATCGGGCCGGCCCTGAACGTTTAACAAAATAACAATACTTAAAAACATGAATGAAATCGACATTGGTAACTTTAAAGGTTGTACATATAGTCCTTGCAAAACATAATATAAACTACTTCTCCTCGAACTGCTTTTTACTGTCCGCTGTCTTACTTGGGTTACACTATTTTTGAGTTCGTGAATAAAAAGATAGAATTATGCGGGTATCACCCGGGGCTGTAGACGGTGATGGAGGTAGTAGGCCTAAAGATGTTGGATTCTGCTCAGGAACCGACTCCAGTGGGTCCTGGCAGAGGATTTTGGCTGCCCCAAACTTGGAACCCTGTCAAAACAGGGTGTTGGTCCTGGCGCTCAGGAGAGGGCGTCTCGTCTCCGCAAACTCGAACCACGATTCGCGGTAGCCACGGAAGTCATCAAGATTAATTAAAAAATAATTTATATAAAAAATACTAAGTTTCTCTACTTTAAACTAAACTACTGACTGGTTAATAATTTTAGCTAGGGACTCCATCCCTCAAGTCTGAGAAGACTACATAATAAACGATGCGATGTCGATGATTCGCCGAAGATCGCAGTTACAAACGGTACCAGTCAGTCAGGAGGCGCGCACCGAAGTAAGTTCAGAGCGGGATATCACCAGAATATCATAAGCGCGGGATCTCTAGAGAATGGGAGGGGGGGTAGGCTCTGAACCGAAAATTACCGAGCCCACCCGAAGGTGTCCGGCATAAAAAAAATAGATCTTACTGGAGTGACTGCGCGACTGAGGCGCTATCTTTTGGTGGCGAGAAGAAGTACTAATAAATCGACTAGTGACCGACGAGAGTGTCAAGCTAGGGGGTAATGGAGTAACCAGCGGTGCCACCTAGCGGCCTGAGACATAAGGAGGGGAAAGGTTGTCGTTAACTCCGCGCGAGCGCGGTAGTGTCGGCGCCGCCGATGCCCACGAGTGGCGTTAGTTACCACAGCCGTCGCTAGGATTCGCTAAAATCCAGGATCGTAACTGCGGCTGTCAAGCCTGAGATGGCCTTAACTCCGGTTAACGTCCCCGTGCGGTCGTCGCTCCTAGCCACATTTCTGAGAAGAAAGTGGTGGGTGAGCAGGAGGGGGATGGCTTCAAAAAACGCATGGTCTGTGGGACACAAGGCCCACGGGATCCTCCTGTCGTGTCTTGCTGCTAGTGAACCTTATACCGATTCGTGACAGGCTTAGCAGGGCTCAGCACTGCTTCACAAGCTGCTGTAGGCAAAAGAAGACCCGCGAAGAAATAAAGTTACCGGCCCCCGACGTGCCTGAAGGCGGGAGAAATATTAGCCAGAATGCTAAGCTAGCATGAGGCTGGGAAAGAAAATCAGCTCGCCTCTGAGAACAGAGGCTGAGGGCCTGGCCGTAAAGAAAATAGGATGAGAGAGAAAAAAAATATTTCCAAAAATATTTAAGATTACAAAATTTTAAATAAAACGTGCCTAAATCCCTAATACACGGCACACATTTTAATATTGTAAAAAATACTCGTGTATCTCCATTCTAGCTAATCACAAATCAATCATTATTAGTTGATTTATTAAGCTCATTTAATGGTCAATACCTAGATTTGTTTGAAACACCAAACAAATGTAACCTATGTGAAACAGACATAGTGGGAAATACTTCACTTTTATTAAAATTTACATTGAAAATTTACTAGCGTTCGCACAGTTAAAGTGGTTTGGGTTTGACTCGGTTTTAATCAAAACGAAGAAATTGAAATTATGTGATTGTTGTAATCTAACTAAATGATTTTTCAAAGAAATTAAAATGTGGAGATTTTTAATACAAAACAAACTAAAGGATAACATAATTTGATAGTTTACATTAAATAGTTTATGACTTACATTGCGTATTCACGTCAATTTCTTTTACATGACATCTAACTAATAAATAATGTGAAACGAAAATACACAAGTAATAATCCACAACCTACCTGCCCTTGTCTTTCAATAAAAAAAAAAAAAGAACATTGATGTGATGTGACCTGTGAACTGTTCCTCACATTCGGATTACCTGTTTATGCACATTTCTTATCCTATATAATGTATAAAATTATCAACGCGAAATAAGGTTTTAATAAGTATGTTTTTAATTTTTTATTTGTGAAACCACAACAAATTTAAAGCAAGACTGATTATGTCCGATACAAAGTTTATAGAAGATAATTTTCATGTTCATCGGGTACAAAATCCCTCCATTCAAATATCCTAGTTGCTAGCATCGTATGGTAGATGGTAATAAAGTCCTGTGCCATATTTCGTGAGCACCAGCTTTGTCATCGAACAAAACGCGAACAGGTAGCGACTCACTCTATAGCACGAGCGCCATGAAACTAAATGTAAACATATAAAACATGCATACCTATAAAGGAGGCAACCAGTTCGTTGTTATGACTCGAGCAAGAAGAAAGGTACAAAAAGGCAGAGGTATAATCAATTATGTTACTAACAAGCTTCTATTAGTTACACCTGCCAGGATATCAATACTGAGGTCCGGGAATGAAACTAGCCACCTGGCGACGAAGGCATGAATTATTTTGACAAAATGTGCAAGTAGTACAATACTAGCTATTCTCAAAGCAATAATCTAAGTGACAGGCACATAGCCGATGGTATACTAGCACACAAACGCACAAATAGCAAAGGATCCAGGATCTCAAATCGGGGGAAAAGTCGCAGCCGGGAGTGTAAATAAAATAATGAGAGTAAAGGGTGAGATCGGTGCTGGTACACAGTACAGGTCAGAGAAGAAGTAAACCAACAAGAGGAAAAAGAAATGGTTTTCCTTGCTTTAGCAGCATTTGGCACATAAATAGGTGGAGCGGCAGCTGTCTACATCTGTAAACACAGCCAAAGCACAAGCCAAACACTTGGCTGATATCAATCCCCACAATTCTGAAATGGAAGGACTGGCATGAGAAATGAAAAACAAATGGGGAGGGGCTCTTCCTGCGATCATCTCGCATGGTGGTGTGGGTAGGCAGCCAAAGATTAAAAAGAAGAGCAGAGAAAGCAGCAGGAATTGTTAAACAACCTTCCTAATCGCAGTCTAACAACCATGGATATAATTAAAGTTGTAAAACAATTACAAGTACCCCATTTTATAAATGTGTATATGAAGCACGAATTACCCAGAAAACCACACCATAATGAGGGTGGTATTATTAATTATATCCATCTAATGGACCTGGAAAGCACATGGTATCATACGCCAAGTTCGTTCGTACAGCTCAGTACTATGAGAGTTTTGGAGACTTAGAAGCTCTGCCAGTAGTGAGACATTATTTGAGGGGTTGTAAAATAACTTACAACTATGAAAAACAAAGATTAAATTTATGAAACTGTGGCCATTTATGCATCAGGTTCCTAGTTGCGGTATATAAAAGACGAAAGTACTAGGCTGAACTGCACAGTCTGCCATCACCCGACCTCTGTGAAAGGCCCGGGGGGTACCTGACGGGCGCTACGGGCGTCGCGATGCTCTTGTTGTCCGGAGGGGCGCCAGGCTAGCGGGCTGCTAGGCCGTTGGTGTGGGGTCGTGGGTACTCTGCCCCCGCGTGCCCCGCCAGGTACACGGCTTGGATGTAACCTGAATGGTTCTACCTTGACTGTGAAGGCCGCTCGGCTGTGTGGAGGACGGGAGATTACGGAAAATGATATACGAGTTGGCGAGAATACATTTAATTTGGGAGTTTCACCGGGGGTCCATGTGGGTACACAGTACACTCTACAAGTCCGCTCCGCGGTTCATTCCCGCTACAAAAATTCTCACCAACACTAAACACAACACTACGTGACAATGGTTACCGCGGCAGTCTCGCGGGCCGTGGGCCGATGCTCGCTGGAGACGGCCAGCGCCGAAAGTTAACGGGTGCAGGGGGGGGCTCTATGAGCGGGCTCCTAAATTCGGCGAAACACTTACGTGTGTGCAGCCGGCAGGCATATGCACAGCATCCTTAAGTATAAACACTTTCGCTGGAGTCGGCCAGTACTGTACGTTCTGTGATACGATACGTCGCGGTATCACGATGAAGACGGTCGGGATAGGCCCCGTTCCGTAAAATACGCGCCGAGTCGACGTGGGCAGCGATGAATTAATAAGAGGTTTTAAATTTAAAAATTTAGTATAGAATAAAATAATCAACGAAAGAAAACTTGGATGCTGCCCACGGACACACGTCTGTTCCCGGCGCGGAGTGGTTGGAGACTGCCGAACATGGCCGCCTCGCAAGGAAGAGAAACTTTCTCTTCTTTGTGAGTCGGCGTCAAAAAACTTATATTAATTGAATTTACTCTATTACCAGTTAAAACATGTTCCAGGTGCCCAATTAAAATGTAGCACCTGGTAATTGGGTGCTTAAGGCTTAACAATGGTTTTTATGTTTTTAATTATTTAAATTGTGACATCAAGTTGGCGACTGTAAATTTACTAACATATTGTCCCACTGTGAATTGTTTAAGAGGGATTTCTCCTATTCTTACTTGATCATAGTCACAGGCATTTTAATTAAGGCCAGTGGCCGCGGTGACTGTTAATGAGGTTTGTTGTCTGCTCCGTGCGTGGTGTACTCGCCCGGAGTGGCTACGACGCACTTATTACATGTCGGGTAATTAGTAATTTCGTACTAATAGCTTTTCCCTTAATTGAATTATGGGTTCGAGCCTCCGGGGTTCCGTACCTTTAAATTTCATTATGTCTATTGGGGTCACGCCCGAGGCGCTCGCCTGACTCAATCCGGCTGGGCGAGGGGCGCGCTCCGAAAATGGGATACGGTAATGGCGGTGCGGAGCACGGGCTTAAAGGCCATGGTCGGTACGACGTCAAGTCGAGAAGTATATTGCAGTACAGTGAAAGCTACCTTGTTTATAAAAAATATATAAAAATTATAATGACTGGACGTAGCTCCGAGCTGCATTCATTACACACTCCTCCCCTCGAACTAACCGATGGAACATGGTCCATGACCTAAATTGATTTCCAAACATATCATGCGATACCCAATGTTGATGCAAGCAATAAAACCGAGAAACAGACATGAAATAGCACTGCCTGTAGGTATGTACGAAGTGTCCAACCTAGAAGAAACAGAAACTGCCAGAAGATGTCTCCTTCATACTACAAGGTAATCCCAACACATTGCAATGTATGTTAACGATCAGTGGTAACATAGTTCACAGCCAGGGACACCTTAGATTACATGTTAGGGTTCCATGCCAAGATCCTCGAAACGGGTTGTGTACATGAATCGAAAAAACCTATAAAAATATTTCCGATGAATATTGTAACAGTTATGGCTAAAGTCATAGGATACAGCTACCTAAGGGTAAAGCAAACAGTACCATTCATGAATTCTCACTGCAAGTACCACCAGGATATAAGCTGACAGAACTGCCAAAACTTCTCATTTACGTTTCGATAATCATCAAACGCATACACGGGCTTACTATTCGTGTGATTGATCAAGATGGCCGCCTAATTAACTATAAAAACGAAGAAATAGCTTTTTTTCATTTAAAGAAAACATTGGGAATGAAGTACAGAAGGGAAAATTTTTTTTAAAGTCGCAGTGAGGGCTCGACACAGGACCAGTCGAGTGCAAAGAATCAAAATGTTATCATCCAAAAAAATTAATTTCTTGAAGGAGATGGATGCCCTAATCCTCAACATAGTGCAACCGCTTGAATTCGAAAACGAAATAGTCAAGATAGAAATCCACAACTTATATTCCATACATCAACAGTCCATACCAGTTGACATCAGAAGTAAGAATACAATTCAAAACCAAGATAATTACTGACTATTCTTCAAGAGTTACTTGAGAATATATGGTACATTTACCAAAGTAAATGGGCAAGCGCCATAACATGCTAAAATTGTCTTCAATGGAATACTACACATGACTCGAATTGCCTATGAAATGAATGGGTTACAGTTCGATGAAACGAGAGATGTTGGTGTAACAGCAACTATGAAAAACTAACTATCGCTCACACTTAACGAAGAAGCTTTGAGTAACATGGCGGGTTGGGTTGGTCAGAGGACTACAAATTACCTATAACCTCAACTAACGATCAGTTCGAAGTATATGTGCACCTAAAACAACTACACGGCTTTTCGAAAAATTACAAGCATATTATTGTTAGTGCGAAGCAATAATTAGACATACCTACTGTTGATAAAAACAATAACTAATGATATTACGGACACATCGAACCAACCATAACCAGTGACATTGACCTCGACTACATTCGAGTGGTTGATGCCACATATATCTGTCTCAATATCACAGAGAGTACATCTGGAGCCTTGAAATATATACTAGCCTTCCATAGACCCACAGTTTTAATTGGAGTGTAAAGGCTACTTTCACCACTGCACGACCATGTTACTTCATCGTAGCCTTTCAAACGAGACAACAAAATAATGTGGGTGCAGACAGATCCTATTTGATCACTGTAGCATAAAAAACATAAAGTTTTTTTTAAAACTCAGAATACGAATTTCAGTGCCGATTTTACCAATGGACACTATTTGTTCACCTATCAGATGCATGCAGACTTTCAAGAAGACTTTTACGAAAGGCAACAATGTACCCTGCTGCATCATATCGAGTTCAATTAGAATGCACTACTTTATGTATTTGAGGTTGGTAAACAAAGCGATAAAACCAGTGGTGGCATCATCGATTGTCGTATCGAAGTGACAGCCACTAGAAACATACCAGCACTAACACATATATATATACTTTATTTCTACATGACCATATAGTTTCTTACAACCCGTGCGACATGAGCGTTACAATACCTGCGAAACTAAGTAAGATCCCTCAGTCTCCTTTGGTAAGTCATGTTATATTCAAATCGCCAGGGCTTCTTAGAACAAAATAACTTCATTCTCAAGAAAATCAGCTTAGTGGAGGATGATGGATATGTGATCACTAAGATGTTTCGACCACCATATGACTGGTGTAATCTTTAAATAAAACACCAGCGAACTAATACTATAGTCGCCGCACGGTAAGTTCATACTTTTAGGAAGCCCTGCTTCAAGCTGGGATCTATTTTCAAGGTGACTATGTATCCTTCCGCCAAATATCAACAATAACATTGCCATGTGGAAAACCATGTGACTACCACATGGCAATGTTTTGTTTGGGTAACTGTCAAATAGGGATGTAATTAATGGATAATAAAATTACACTGCAATTTTTATAATTGGTTAAATGTCAGTAGAAAATGTCATAACACCATGTTTAATAATTCAAATATTAAATATAAAAAAATCTAAGCAAATTTTTATAGTTTAGAGTTTAAACCCAGCGTGGTGCTGTGTCTTCACATAATATCCATAAAAATTGATGTTAAGTTTTACAAAAGAAATTTTGCTGCTTCGAGATTACTATATCACAAAGTGCTATGGTTGAAAGCATGAAAATTATGTCAGTATCATTTATGAAGAATTCAACTTTAAGAAATTATTCAGTATGAGGTAGTTATGTAAACTGTTATTTTCCTAAAGCCGTGAGTGCCAGGCACATCACTGCCATTACATCGAGAGGTCATTTGTGAATAGAAAATAACAAGTTAGGTTAAATATGTAGTTGGGCGGTATTTGCGAAAAAAAATGTTAAAAATCCGAAAATACCTTTATTGTATGCTCTTCAACTTCCTCTTTTCATTAAAAGCGGCGGAGGTAAGAAATTCCAAATACGTTAGAAGATATCGAATTTTTAAATTTCATCACAATACCAGTGCACTAATGTGGCGATTATCATTGTTTCTTGTTTACGTACGAGTATCTACTTTTTTTAATTGGATAATGATGTCACGTGATTGTTTGTGATAGGCCAGAATTCAAACGAACCAATACGTGATTATTTAGTTCATTTATTGTTTAAAACGGTGTTTAATTACCGCCTCCAACTTAGGTGAGTTTTTAACGTTTCTAATTTTAAAGTCTTATTTGTTATTTTGATATTGTTGCGCAAGTAATAAGTAACAAAAAAATACGTGAGTTATTACTGTGCATCCTTTGTTACGGGTTTGTTAGGTAAGGTCAGTTACATTATAAATAATTTAAAACTAAAGAATAATTAAAATTAATTCACATTATTTTTAATGTCGGCTTAGTTTGAAAGTATTAGTAATGTAACTGACCTGACCTAATCAACCATTTTATTAATTACGCATTGACGATTCGCGTATTCACGAACACACAGCAAAATAACAAAAATGGCGTCGCTCGAATGGTTCCACAGGTCCTGTATTACAAAATTAAAAAATTCTATATCTCCTAAAGTATTTGGAATTTCTTATCTCCGCCGCTTTTAATGAAAAGAGGACGTTGAAGAGCATAAAATAAAGGTATTTTTGGATTTTTAACATTTTTTTTTCGCAAATACCGCCCAACTACATATTTACCCAAGTTAGTAACACTTTTCTGGCACTACGAACCGAGTCAAGTATCGGTTAAAGGTTATGGCTAACCAACATGTGTTTTGTAATTAGAGGCATTATTTTCTATCAAGCAGAATAAATTTTAAATTCAAATTCTAAGTTATACATTAAACATTTCTGTAAGTGTGTATTTTTATGTGTCTATGTGGTTTGTCTCATATAAAAACTATATCACTTAAGTATGTACAATGCAGAAAATAAATTGTTGCCATAAAAAACTTAACTTAAGAATCTGTAATAAAATAAATATATTAAATAAATCGAAACTCAGCAATAAATTATCACTACCATCAATATTATGTTATATCCTGTAATGAAACTAATGTTTAAGAATCACATATAAACACAGCAGAGAAATTGCATATCACTAAACACGTTATCCAAAACACCTGTAATTAAAAAGCATACATTAGCACATTTACCCTGAGCATATATTCAAATGCTGTATTTTTTTATGGTTACAGGTGTTAACAAAAAGTCATGACAACAACCTACGTAGAGTTGAATTTCTACTCAAGTTTTTTAAAATGCATTCTAATTATTGACAATTATGTTTCCTAACCTAACCAAAATTTACCAAACCTAATTTCATGTAAATAAACCTCATTTGGGTTGGGTTAGGTTACATTATGTTGGTTGAGGATAGGTTATGTTAGGTTAGTATCTGTGTACATGCCCTTACATTTAATATGTTTTGCTTGTGGGACATTACCTAATATATAAACGAAAATATAAGAACGTGTCTGTTTGTAATTTGCCCGACATTCAAAACAAGAAAGCTGCGAGGAAGGTACTTTTACACTATTTTACAAACACGCCCCAACCTAACGGAACGTTTTCACGCACATACTTTCATAACGTGTTAATTAGTCACTCACTTTTTCACGGTCGTGACGCCCAGATCTAGAAGAAATGCTGTCATTTCTGCGACATCACCCTGTTCCAGTTGACCTGTATTTATTAACATCGTAACTCTTCGTGCCACGTTGATAATATCGTGCTGTCTCCTTCTTTACATTCATTTTAATAACCTAACAAACCGTAATAACTAACACAAAGTTACACTGTAAAAGCAATAGTTCACTACAAGTTACAATTAAGACAACCCTTTAAAATTAGAAAATTAATTAGTACACAAATACACGGGATGTTTTCGGAAAATCAGAAGTCGTTTTGAGCAAACAAAAACAAGCGTTCAACATGGCTCGGGCCGACACACAGTTACGTAGGTGATTCATCCGCAACAGCTTGCAACGTCATCTGTAAACAAAATAACTTAACTTTCGTATATATTAAACAATATTACTCCAGGATCTGGAAGTAAACATATGTGAAACATTTTCAGCAATATTTATCGTTATTTCAGCTGTTCAAAATTACATACTAAGGAACTATTTCTTCAAGTGTGTAGCCAACATACCGATAAATATCGTTGCCACGCGTGTTTAAAAACTTACATATAAAATTAACAAATACAAATTATTTCAGTATTCATATACACGTACGGAAACGTAATAGCTTGATAAATTATGTCGTCCTATTTTGTTTATTTATTTGTCAAACAAATTGCACAATAGTAAACCAAATATTCTTAGTTCCATTTTTCAACAGTTCTTCCCAAAAGTACGAACTTACCGTGCGGCGACTATACTTGGTTTACCAAGCATTACCATTGTTTACAATGGGAACATAGCCTTTTCCCTATTCTTCGGTGATCACCATCGTAGC
This sequence comes from Bacillus rossius redtenbacheri, assembly GCF_032445375.1. Taxonomy (NCBI): domain Eukaryota; kingdom Metazoa; phylum Arthropoda; class Insecta; order Phasmatodea; family Bacillidae; genus Bacillus; species Bacillus rossius. Next base: position 177,573,281 of record NC_086330.1, read on the forward strand.
CAGCGGGCTGATTACGAGCACACACTTTGCGTTATAAGTTGCGATAAATAACGAAGGTTTGCGAAGAATATCGCAGGAACCAGCAACGTGATTACGAACACATCCTGTTTCGTTAAACTTCGAATATTGATGACGTTGTGGCGGTATATATCGCAAACTTTGATTACGAGCACACTTTTCAAGTGATATTTATCGCACCGGAGCTACGTTATATATCACGAGCATTTCAAGTGGTGATACGAAGCGAATGTGAGGTGATATAATTACTCTTAAAAATAATGTCCTCCCGTCCTAAAAACGTCACTATAATCGCACATTATTATTTTAAATATAGTCGAGTACGATGTAAAGCGATGAAGTTAAACGTAAACAATTGTTTTAGGTTAGCGTGTGTATATTTAACACGCGAACATTATTCTTAACATGCTATTTCTGTTTATTAATTGTACCATGAAATCATTGTTTTCAATGCATAGTTTGTGTGGAATAATTATGAAGTGGTTTAAATACGATCAAAGTAGGTAAAAAGAATATTAATAAATGCTGTCATAGCTTATCAAATTAATCCTAACCTAAAGAGCGATATTATTTACACGCACATTATGAACTCAACCTAGCTATAAATATTTCAAATAGGCTGCTTATGTATATTTTGTGTTTGGGTATTTGCTCAACATGCATTTTTGTTTAATCTGTGCGCTTGTAGACTTCAGACAGTAAATTGTATATTTCTCTATTTAGTTTCAGAAAGCTATTTCCGGCCTCCTTGTGTGTTCAATTGTGCAAGACATTTTTCATTTGTGCTCATTCATTTACATATTGGCTCTATTACCTAAGTGTGTTAACTTTGGTAATTGTTAACAAGTGGGGCTGATCATAAAACAAATAACTTGATGAATAATTTATTTATGAATTCCCCTCCTTAAAAAGGATGATTCTATTAAATAACATTTCGAGCTTTTATGTAGGGGAGGCGAGGCTTTATTATAAAAATAAGTTTATGAAAACGGTAATTTTGAGTTCCTATTATTAACCTTGATACTTATTTCTGTTGAGATATTTCAAGTTGTTTACTGTTTAAATTGTTGGTTATGTGTGGTTAGCTACACTTCAAATACTGCAAACCTATTCATGTCTACAGTTGGTTAGGTTAGCTACATTTTAAATATTGTATAATGATGTAAATATGGTGAAAAGCTACTTGTCCATGTTTTTTAAAATTAGTTATTAGTTTTCAGACATTAATTCCAATAATTAACATAGGCTATCAATACTGTAACATTGTTTTACTAATAGAAAATTAAGCTTACCTCACCTAACCAACCATCCACACATATTTTGTAGTACAATTAATGTAACTAACCTAACTTAAATAACCATTCACACAGATCCACACTATTTTTTTTGTTATTTTTAATTCATCTAACAAACTTAATGATGGGAATGGCTGGTTTGATTAGGTTAACTACAAATACTTGAAAGTAGTGTAGACAGTTTATTAGGTTATGGTAGTTATATTAAATATACTGTGAACTCATTTTAACAGTTTTTAAGAATTATATATTGTAACACAGCTAACTCTAACCTAACCAACCACACTACAGTTTATACCTATTATTTTTGTTGGTAACATAACTTAAGAAACAGTTCACAAAATCACACAGTATTTTTAATGTAGCTTACTTAAGCCAACCAATCATTCTCATGTATTAAATTTTTTGATTTATCTAACCTAACAAGCTATTAAAACGGCATATTTCTAGTTTAACTGCTTGAAGAATTACAACACACTCATGGAGAATTGTTGGAAAAGAAGTCAAAAAGTTAAAATTGTTTTTTTAAAAAAAAAAAAAGAAAAATGAATGCAGTTATGCGTTACATCGAGGAATATTAGCTCAATAATATCATCTTAAAAATTATTTTTATTAATCAGGCCCTCTTGTTAACAATTAGTAGCCTACCAAACTATATTCCACTAATTTAGTTAATGTTTGAAAATATTTCAGGTTCTACACAATGGCCTTTGCTGCCTTTCTGCTAGCCATCGAACTGGAGGAGAAGGCAGAGAAGATTGTTAAGAAACCACCAAAATCCCTTCGAATTGCCAGATTGCACCCTCATAGCAGTTGGAAAACCTTAGAAAATGAAGAAACATGAAGAAACGAGCTATGCAATTTAATAAGTACTTTGTTATCAAGTTTGTTGCATTTATTAAATAAATTGTGAAAATAAGTGTTCACTCATTTCCATGTTACTTTTGAGTATAACTTGTATATTACACTAAACACATGTTAACTTTTTGTTTTCTGGTTTCAGCAGATGATCTCATTGTCCTGAGAGAGTTGGCAGTTGCTTTTTTGAACCATTGTTTTTTTTTGTGTGTAAAAAAATAGATACTATGAATCATTCAATGATAGGTTGTTATTTCAAGTAAATCTTATACATGGGAGATTGCTTGTGTGCTGCTTCATGTTTACAAGTTTAATTTAAAATTTTGCAATTTCAGACTTTGTTTTGGTTTTAAACGAAAAATATTTACAAAGAGTGTATTATTTAATATCTCAATTTTTTCCCATGGATTGTTATAATTAAACAATTATTTATATTAACTATTAATAGCCTGTCGAATAAAAAAAAACCAATGCACATGTCTGTAAGGAATCTTGTATACAAAAAAAATGATTTCTTAACACAATATTTTCTCATAATTGGCAATTTTAGCACATGCCTCCAGCATGCCTTTTAACTTTTCTTTAAGTTCTTTGATGCCTTTTTAATCAAATTGCTGGTTGCCATTTCAGAAGCACATATTCCCAATGCTTCTCATCAGCTGCCAGCTGTCTTTCTTGAATGTTGTTTATCAGCTGCCAGCTATCTTTCTTGAATGCTGCTCAACTGATCCTTTTTTTTATTATTTTTAAATTGTACTATTGATCATTACCAGTATGAATTGTATAGGTTACACTAGGTATCATAGAGGCAGAGTTATAATAAAGGAGGTGCTAATAACAAAGTACACATTCTATAAAGTATGCTGACTAAAAGTATTATCAAGGTTTTTCCAGTCAAAGATTTCACAGTGCTTGTATATAACCATTCTTTACTTTTTTTTTGTGTAAACAAGATATAACATGGAAGAATTTCATTAGACTAGCTGACTATCAATGCAAGTTCCAGCAGGTACAACTGCTTGTTGTTGCCAGTGAGCCCATTTGTATACAGTATAGACTTTGTTTCATGTGGACGAATATAAAAAAAAATATTTTGAACTAATTTTTATTATTGTAAGTTTAGAATCAATGTAGTTATGTTTATTGAGACTGAGACAAGTACAAACAAATTAAATGACACACATTGCATTTAGCTAGATAATTCAGGAACAAATATTGACTTAGTATGATTCATCTTGCGATAAAGTTTGGTACAGCTCCATTCCTTGCACCTCCCCAGTCATCACTCTGCATCTTATGAATTGTTATCATCACTCACTGTTCTTATATTTCTATTTATCATCAGAATAACCAATAACCATTAAATCTGTGCTTAGATGTGTGTGAATATTAAAATAAGCAATTTTTATAAAAGTTTAACCAGAAGCAATTTTTGAGCTAGTATTTAGAGATCAAATCAAATGTTTCTTAAAATATTTTATGAAGCCTTTGAACAGCTAATTTTACTATATTAAGTGAAATTTAACTTAAATAAAAGACTAATACAGTAAATTAATATGTAACTGATTGTGACTGATGGCCATTATAACAAATATGCATAAAAAAACTCTTAGGTTTCTTGGCTATCTTATGAAAACACAAGGATTGTAAGCGGTCTTGTTTTAATAATGAACCTACCAGGGGTATATGCAGAGGCAAGAAAAATATATGCCTCCCCCAAAATCCTAAAAGAAAAATCTATATTCCCCCCCCCCCCCCCACCACCCCAAAAAAAATAAAGCCAACAGCAGGCTAAGTGCTTCTTTACCACTTTCCTCCTCCCCATCCCCCTTCCTCCCTCATAACAAAATTCTGCATACACTTCTGAGTAGAACAACTTTAATTTTTTTTTTTTAAATATGAACTATTAACACTTCCATGTTCATGCAAGTCATTTTTTTTGTTTCATTTTAAATGTAGTACACCTCCAATTTCTCTCTGTCAACTTTAAGGTATCTTAACTACTTAATTTTCACCACTCTTATTTTAAACCCACTACACCAATCTAAAACAACAAAATTGGAAGCATACCAGTATTGAAAAAAAATATATATTTAATTTTCAAATAAATATTTGGAAAAGTATAGGATAAACAAAATGCATGACTACCACAATATAATGTCTACCAGAGGTTGAGGGACAAAACCACCTTCTAGAATCTACATCATTCCCAATGATGATGCTGTACCGAAGATTTGGATAATTCTTTGGTCAAGGCTGCTCAGAAATATAACTTGGATAATATTGCCAGCTGTTATCTTAGCAGCTATTGCTTAAGCTGCTCTTTTTATTGCAGCATATATCATGTTGATCCATTACTGAATTTAAAAAAATGGATTAAATAATTGGTATGCATGTACATCAGAAATTGTTCAAACTGAATATTATTTTACATATTAAACCATTAATTTCTAAATTTGCTGAGAAAAAGGAATCTATTAATTTATCTTAATGGAAAAAAGGGGGGGGAGAATTACAATTATTGAATATTTCAAGACAGTTTTAAAATAATTGCAGCATATTAATAATTTACATACATGTTGGATTATTAACCAACTTGAATGCCATCTTGAAAACAAAGTTGTTTACTCAGTACTTATTCAGTACTTACTCTAATTACTCAGTACTTAGTTTCACTTGTTTAAGTCATTGGTGAGATTAAATTAAACAGCAATTAAAAAAAACATAGCAATGAACTTTTATATCCTCAGATTATTAAAAAAAAAAACTGTTCTTACACTGAAAATTTTCAAGAACTGTTCCATAATAACTGTTTAAAATGTAAATCTTTTTAAATTGAAACATTATGAGCCTAATTTTATCCTTAGAATATGCAACCCAACACACTGAAGAGTTTAAAACAGACTTCAAAAAATGAAAATACAAAGAGTAGCCCATATCTTCTCCATTGTAATTGAAGGCTGCTGCTTACATAAAAATTGTAACGCTATATTCACTAAAGAAAAAAAATAAGAAAACTAATATTTTGCCAATGTTCAATGGTTTTTAATGTCCCTAAATGTTTGTTAAGCCTCTTTGCCAGTTAAATCCACAGATACATGCAAACTTCACTTTCATTATTTGAAGAAAAATTGGCTAAAAACTCTCTGTGGCTCTTAATAAACCACACCATGATTTCTGTTGGGCAGCAGTAACTTTATCAGTGCCACTCTAAGGCTTATTTTAACTGAGAACACAAATATTCAACACAGTGTCCTGTTTAATAGCGGCATGTGCACTCTAATCAAGAAAACCACAAATTTAAATAATTTACTGTAATTAAACTTTACCAAGTGTACGAAGGGAGTAAAAAATGTTTGAGTGACCTATGATATAAATATTAGCAAAATTATTTTTACTTATGAATGGTACTATCATCTTGGAAACATTGTTTCAAAACACTTGTATATAAAATCCACGAAAGCACATGAGTATTAAAATATATTTATAACATTTTAACTGATTAGATTACATAAACTAGAAAGCTCACCGCTGGAAATATGTTAAAAAGTGTTGTTTTTATTAGGTATGCTAATAACCACTGAAATATATCATTAACCACATATATGTATAACTTTGAAGTATAAGGTTATGTTTTTACACAAGCACACCAAACTTGACTAAATATTTTTTAAATTCCATTCTTCATATCATATCAATAATAGGTAAAATAAAAACAGACACGGGTTCGTGGTAATTAGTTGTTCCTTTAATTTTTTAACCTGTAAAGTGGCCTCATTTTCATTCTATTGAAGTTTAAACATGCTTCTCGTTCGATGTTTATGTTTACATGGCACGACGCAGTTAGCCACAATGACGACGCGAAATCTTTAACTGAATTTTTAATTTAAACTTCTACGAAAAAGGAAGCAAAAAAGCTTTAAAGACTTTATTTAAGAAATTAGTGCCTTAAAAAAGATTACTTTGTTCCCAGTAACATTAAGTATTCATGATTCACTTACAAAATAGTCTGTTCGACGAACATATTAATTGTTCAATTGTTGCTTGTCCTCTGACGTCATGGATTCGTATCGCAGGTTAGCGTTACCGTGGAAAATAACGAAACGCATATCGCAAGGTGGGTCGTAATCACCAAATGCGATACGTGTTTCGTTACCGCGTGAAGAATAATGCTAGTCGTCGATGGTGTTCGTAATCAGCCCGCAGGCGCCTAACCGGTCCTGTAATGGTCGCAGGAGTAGAGCAGAGAAAATGGCTTACTAAACATTGTCGTAAAAGTGTGTAAATAGTGGCTGTACAAGCACTGTATGGCTGTCTGTCATTAAAAACATTGAATAAAATATATACTCGCGAAAAGCACTCTCCACTACCAGTCAGCTCGAAACACAGCGCGATACTGCTGTATGCGTGAATGATAGACCACTATGGAGGGACACCAGAAGTTGATAAAAAGGATGAAACAGCAGAAGAGTTAACAAATATTTCTAGACCAGCAGCCATATTGGAATATGGCATGATAGTATAAAACCGAGTACAGCAGCACTACGGAAGCAAATTAACTCGCATATGTCATGTACTATGGTCATAAGGTTATTCACAAATTGAAATGACTTTTGATACGGCTGCAAAATACAAGGAAGTGACTCCAGGTTACAGACGAGTGTTCTACACATCACCTAATGGACAGTCCCAGCTGGAGGTTTGTAACTTTAACCAACATTGGACATCGAACTGTTAGGAAGACAATCCGGATACACATGAACAAGCCTGTAGTAAGGTCGATTGTGTTGTTATCATCTAAAGCCTGACAGTAAATTCCCCACAATCCTAGAAGCACATAAGGCTGCAGCTGAGACTGAAACCATATGTGTGTGTCCAGGGCAAGCATCACCAAACCCGACATGGTCATCAATTGGATGGAACAGTGTGAAGGCTGAGTTCACCATACAATCGAAGAAGATAGTATTCAAGTATGGTGAGCTTCATGCAGTTATCTACAGTCTAACCTGCATTGCTTCAAGCCTTAGTACCAACTTACAAGGCCTAACAGGTAGTGTCAGTTGTGAAATACATATATATGTTCCAAAAGTACTATGGAACAACAAGCGGACGTGTTGCACTGTATTCAAGTCGGCACAACTGTGTGACTAGGTTTCAACCATAATTCACAAACTGTTTACTCCAATATTTAAGAATACCTACTTCAGACTCAGGGGACGACAGGATAACATAAGAGGTGCACCTAGAACCATCAGTGTGCTCTGAGCTGTGTGTGGGGGTGAGCATCGTACAGCGAAGCAAGAATGTCCAGCTTCCATCCACATAACCTATATCAGTCTGTGACGCCAGAATTTAGCTCTGTAGAGTATAATTTATGGGCGGACGGAGCTTTAAAATATTTTTTTCCGGAAGTTGTGATGGCTTGTTTCACTCAAAACAGGCACTAAACCCGGGACCATAAGACATGCCTATAGAAGTTATTGAATGTCCTGGATTCAGACAGTGTACTGTAAGTACATAGGTTAAGAAAATGTACAGTCTTATATGAAATGCTTGAAGATGTCTGCGTACAAGCGTCCAACCTACCGGCCATTTACTCGCCGGAGTGCTTTTAGAAATCACCTGTCCAGAGTTCACCTGTCCAGTGTTCATGAAACTGTGTCCAGATGGTTTCCACATCACCAGCATCATCTACCAAGCCGATCTCAGTCATCTGGGTGTGGTGAGTCAAGATGTCAAAGCTAAGAATATTCACCACCAAATCTCTGCGATTCCAATGAAAGAACACTTGAGATCTCCCGAGTGGTTGTACATTCATTACTGTTAGAATTTTTGTCAAAAGAATAAATATATTACTTTAAATATATATTTATAATTGTTTGCAACATTAACAACATATGTTTTAAAATAACTATTTGCATGTTTAACTTGGGTCGTATAAAATTATACCAATTTTTAATATGTAAATACATATTTGGAATAAATAACTTGGTGCTTGTAACATAAATATATTTAGCAATGTGTACAGTTTCAAATGTCTCAGTGGTCGTAGATGTTTGTTGTTTGCCACATAGAAATATGTAATCATATTTGACTAACTGTATATGTTCTGTAAAACATTTATATATTTATAAGAGGTTATGTAGATTTACCCACGCGAATGTGTTTCGGTGTAATAAAATTGTATTGTAATTATCTCCTAGGTTTTTATTTGACTACCGGTACCTAAAGCTTTTTGATCCGAGTATAATTATACTTTATTTTGTTGCAGTGTTGTTAATAACATGTTTTGTTATGTCAGTGCTCTTGAGTGCCCATATTTGGTCTTGAGCGAGGCTGCGCCTGTTTTCGTAACCATTTTTTTTTTTTGGGCTGCTTAAATACTATGCCCACTGAAGTGACGAGTACACTAGCTCACATGACGATGACTAGTGCATACGTCTGCTCGCCGAACTGTCACTCAATTCTTTTGATTGTCTTCAACAGCTCCGTCTTCAGTCTTCTTGAGGTAATACTTCAAAATTCGTTTCAATAACTAGTTTCAAACCTGTGGAAACAGATTTATAGGTTATGTTCTGCCACAGTAGTAATTTGTAGCCATTTTCTGACAAGCTGTCACAGTAGTAGTCATTTAAAGGACGTATAGGTGTTGCTAAATACTTGCAACATTACGGCTGTTGTTTACATCTTTCAATACTTTTTATTATGAGAGGAATGCCTTTATCCAATTATAAAAACTAAAAACTGTTTATTACACAACTAATGTTAAAAACTTAATATTTGTGGTATATTTTAACTTTAATAGTTTTACTTGTTCCTTATCTTTTACACATGAACTATTTACAGTAGGTACATAATCTCCATCGGTATTCTGTAATGTTGGACTAGCTTCCTTTCATTTAACATAATTGATTTGCACCCTACAGCAGGGTGCTAAGGAAACTTTGCAGCTACATCTCGTGTCGCGCAGCCTGAGTGCCGTCGACCTGCCAGGGAAAGGGGGGGAACCGGCATGTGCAGTGCTGATTACCTGGAGGGGGTGGAGGAAGCTTCCAAGTCTGGAAACAAATCTTTTAGTAGAACAATATAGAAAACTCAGGACTTTTAACATGGCGAACGCTGCAACACCTGACTGCAGCGAACCTAGCGGCTTGGCTGAAGAACGCCCGCGAAAAACCAATTCTCTTGTATTACAATGGACGATATCGGCACAGATTTTCTCTCGTCGTTTGAAATATTGTTGCCGCAGAGTAATGAATTCATACTCCATACATTTGTGTAAAAACATTGTATTGATAATAGAAACAAGTTTTCGCAATCTAAAAATTATATTGTCTTAAAGATTGTGAAAAATGACCTAACTTTAAACATGACAAAAGGGCAATGATCATACAACTTTTAGGGCCGGTATTATGACCTCCGGCTAAATCTTCAGGTTAGCTAGCCCTCAGGTTAGGCTAGCCTCCGGTTAATGAACGATTGGTGTATTATGACCCATACTTAGCCTGCGGTTGGCTAACCGGAACCTGACGAAGCATGTGGTGTAATAATGGGTGTGTTGGTAATGAAATAAACCAGAATTTGGTAACTTTTGTTGAAAGACAGTTTTTTTTCTGGTAGAATAATAGTCAGCTGTTTGTTTGTATTGTGATTCGGAATGTTTACAGCTGCAGTAAAGAAATATGCCGCGAATTTTATCTTGCAACAGATATAATTAAATCAACCAAAAACTACTTCGACGTCAAACCTGCTTTGTATTAAACCATAAAATTACAATTTACGACTCAAAACTGTTTGTTTTCAACTTTACTCTTACATTGAAACTCATGATATTGTTAGGTTATATATTAAGCCAAAACTAACGAAGAAATTTTATACAAACAAATTAATATGGATGACATTTTGGCAAGAGACCACTTATTTCTTTCATAAATTTCTTTCATAATCAAATAATATAGACCCTGTTTCGGGAAAATACTTGTCGATTTTCATTTCACTGTGCCATCAGCCGGGATTTCGGGTGCGATTCCCGCGGCGAGTCTAAGGAGCTGTACGTGAAAATTGGGGTGTTTTCCGGGAGGGCGCCAGGCTAGCTCTGTCGTCTAACCGTGAGTGGGTTAATCGGCCCCAGCGTGTCCCCTAGACTCGGTGGCTTGACTTGGAAAGTAGCGACAGCCGGGTTAATCCCTGCACCGTAGAAAAAAAACGACCCGGAGTCGCGTGGGGAGTTGCATTGAAAAAGGTATTTGGTGATGACTATAGTTACCAGTCGTGAAGAATCAGAGAGACAAAACTTGAAGGCTCCCCACGGTACACGCACGTCCACTCCGGGCCGCCAGCTGATCAGAACTCCTCAGGGGTTGGCGTGCGGAGGGGGGGGACATTCCCTCCATGCGCCAAGGTTACGCCGCTCGTCTCATCTGGGTGAAGACTTGGTGAGGGGTGCGTTCTGCCAGCAGGAGCTAGTACTGAGGGCTGAGGCCGGGCTAATGAACTTCGGTCGGTACAATGTCAAATGCCCCCCCCCCCCCTGAAGAAGCCCAGCCTTGCACGCGATCAGGCTCTGCGGCGGTTTGCACCCCTAGCATGTCGTTGACTCCCCTCCTGGCGCCTGGGGTGGCTGCGGCTGGTGAGGCCGGCGCTCTGGAGCTGGTGGCTGCGGCTGGTGGGGCCGCATGGAGGCGTGATGAGGTGGTGGTGTGCAGTGTTGTGGTCGTGTGGTGGTGTGGTGTGGTGGCCTAGTTTTCACAGCATGTCCAGGCGGTTGGGGCTCTGGGCGGTCGCAGGTGGTAGTGTGTGTCCACCGGTGGTCGAGTTTCCTCCGTCGTGCCCTCGGGGTTGCGGGGGCCGCGGTGGCCCCTCTGGGCCCTCCCGAGGTCGTACTCGGCCAGGTACCCCGGGGGCCGCCTGTCCCTGGCGGGTCTCGTCACTTGGCGTGTGGGCAGTTCGTCGGGCACTCTTGGTGGGTTGTGAGGCGTACGAGTGGTGGTCGTGGTGGTGTTGTTGTGGTCTTCCATCGGGGTTGTAAGGCGGTTGTTCGCGTCGTGGTTGTTGGATGGCCCGCTAGAGTAAGGTTGCCTCCTTCGTTCGGATATACCCGGGGTTTCTCTTGCTTCGTCTTCGGGTTCCTTCACGATGGGTGTTGTGCCCTTAGGTAGGGTTGCCGCCTCCTCCTCTGATGCGTGGGCGATCACTGGCCCAGCCGCACAGAGTTGTAGTGGTTGTCTGTCGGCGACGAGCACCACGTCATCGGGTTCGTCGACAACAGTGGCGGTGTCTCCCAATAGGCCTTCCAGGTCACTCAGTGAGATGTCGGTGATGGTCACCTGTCCGTGGCGGGTCATCTGTCCCGGTTGGCGTGATGTTGTCGTCTCGTGCGTGGGATCTTGTGTGTCACTTGGTGTTTTCAGGTCATCGAGGACCTCTTCTGGTGTCCTGGTTCGGATGTCGTGGTCATGCTCTCCGGTAGCCGGTTCGGGCTCATCTGCTACCGGTTGTTCGTCGTCGTGCATGTCGTCGTGTGTCTCGTCGTGGTCGGGTTATTCCAGCATCAGCTCACCCGGTGTCGTGGCCAGTCGTAGATCGTCGCGGTGGATCTTCCGGATGCGCCGCCCCCGAGACCGACCAGATATGCGGTCCTGCCCACGCGTCTCTGGATTTTGTAAGGCCCGCTCCAGCGCGGTGTCAATCCAGCGCAGTAGTTGCGGAGGGCTGCTGACAGCGGGTGGACCCGGGCGTAGACTTGGTCTCCCGCTCGGACTAGGGGTGGCTCTCGCATGGTCTTCGGAGTGATATTCTGCGAGTAGGTCGTTTGTCGTCGTCGTGCATGTTCATACATGTCTGTCCTGCGCTGGTCGCGTTCCTCCAACCCTTCTCCGTCGTGTGGCATCCCGTGGGTGGCCCATTCGCTTGGGAGGTGCAGGTTACTTCCTTGCACCATCTCGGAAGGCATGTGGCCGGTGGCTGCATTCACATGATGGCGAATGCAGAACAGGGCATCGGCGAAATGTTGGTCCCACTTCGAGTGGTCGTCAGTTAGTCGGAGTTGGAGTTGGATCTTCAAGTCCTGGTTCCTGCGCTCGGTGGGGTTGGCTCTGGGATGGTAAGCTGGGGTGGTGTGGTGCTGGATATGCACCCACGCGCACCAGTCCAGCCATGGATTGCCGATGAACTGGCTGCCATTATTGGTCAAGGCCGACTGTGGGTAGCCCTACTGAGGCAGGAACTCCTGTGTCATGAGGTGGATGATGGTGGATGCCCTGGCAATGCTGCATGGATATGCCTCAGTCCACCTTGTGAACATATCCGTCACGACGAGTATGAACCTCTTCCCTCTGGGCGACCTGGGGTATGGCCCCATCAGGTCGAGTGCGATGGTCTGGAGGGCGTGGGTCGGTTGTCATGGGTGCTGTTGCTGCTCCCCGTCGCGTCGGCGTGCCTTGCGGACCTGGCAGACCTCGCACTCCCGGACGTACTCCCTTACATCCCGCACCACGCCGGGCCAATGGTAGTGTTGGAAGAACGTGTGTCGTGTCTGGTCCATAATGGGGTGTCCTGCCAGGTCGTGGTTGTGGTAGAACCTCAAGATGGCTTCGCACGCCTCGGGAGGCACGTAGGTCTTCCACGACCCAGCCTCTCCAAGCGCTCGGTGCATGATCCGGCCGTCCTGGTCTCTCCACGTCGGGTGTAGGTCGTCTCTGGCTTGTTGTCGTCGTCGGGTCATTTCGGTTAATTGACGTTGAGCGGTCATGACACGTTGGTCGACGTCAGTTGCGGTGTCAGGTGGTGGGTCGGTTTGGTTGGCGTCGGTCATGATCTGTAAACAGGTGTTTAGTGGCGAGAGGTGTTCGGTGTTGGGACCGGGTGGCAGCATGTCCTCCCACTCCTCCATGTCGATGACCTCATGTTGGTCGCTCGGTTGCTGCGACAGGGCATCTGGCAGCTGGTTTTCTCGCCCTGGCACGTGCTCCACCACAAAGTCGAAGGACTGGAGGAGTAATGCTCACCGTATGAGTTTCCCTTTTCTGCCCTGCATTGTCTGGAGCCAGGTGAGGCAGCGGTTGTCGGTACGGAGAGTAAAGGTCCGGCCCTCGAGATGTGGCAGGTACTTTTTTACTGCCCAGATCACCGCCAAACACTCCTGCTCATTGCTGTAGTATCAGCGCTCAGCAGGCCCGAACTTTGCGCTGGCGTACTCCACTACATGCTTGTCTCCTAGGTGGTCAACTTGAAACAGGACGGCGCCTACCCCTAAGGCGCTGGCATCTGTCTGCAGAATGAGTGGGAGTTCAAGGTCAATATGAGCAAGGGTGTGGCAGCGAGTGAACGTGCTCTTCACCTCCTCGAACACGTGTTGCGCATCGCTGCCCCAGTGGTAGCACCTTTGCGGTGACAGCAGGTCGGTGAGGGGTGCGATTACCCGGGAGAAATCAGGTATGTATACCCTCAGCCAATTGATCAGACCGATAAACCTTTGGCGCTGTTTCCTCGTACATGGGGGCTCCGCGGTCGCGATCTCCTGGAGATGGCCACTCTGAGACTGGCTCCCCTCCGCATTGACGCGGTGCCCCAGGAATTCCACCTCCTCTGTACCCAGGTGGCATTTAGCGGGGTTCGTGGTCAGGTGGTGGGTAGCGAGTCTCTCGAGCACGAGTGCTAGGTGGCGGCAGTGGTCCTCCCATGTCTCCGAGAAGATGATAACGTCGTCTAGATACGCGAGGGCAAACTGGCTGAGGTACCCTTCTAGCACCTGCGTCATCATTGCTTGGAATGTCGCTGATGCACTCTTGAGCCCGAAAGGCATGGCCCTGTACTGGAATCGCCTGCCATCAGGGACGGTAAAGGCAGTTTTCTCCCGGTCTTGGTGTTTGATTGGTACTTGCCAGTACCCCGACTTCAGATCTAGCGTGCTGAACACGCGGGCCTTCCCAAGGCCGGATACCGCTGTCTCGACGCTGATCTGCGGGGGTGGTGCGCTGATGGTTACGGCATTGAGGGGGCAAAAATCAGTAAAATAACGCAGGCTACCGTTCCTTTCGGGGGCCAGAACGATACATGTGTTGTAGGGGCTGTTGGAGGGTTCAATCACCCCACTGTGCAGCATTTCAGTGACCTGCTCCTGTATGATCCACTGCTCCTTGTACCGATAACCCCGGGGTGTTTCATAGATGGGTTGGTCGGTGGTGGTCGGGATGGAGTGCTCGGCTACAGTAGTGCACCGTAAGGGCTCGGCGGTCGCGAACACACCTCGTCGTTCGTGCAGGACTTTGTTGATGGTGCTACGGAACTCTGGTGGTACATCGTGGTGGAGGTAGTCTAGGGTTACGGTCGGGCCTGATGGTCTAGGTGTTCGACCCACCACATACACAGCGAACCTCTCAGTTCGCCCAACATTGATTTTAGCTGGCCCCATCTCCAACACGGCATCGTGTTCTGCCAGCCAGTGTTGCCCTAACACAAGCTCTTCCCCCAAGTCCCCCACAACAACAGCGGTCACTGGTGTAGTTAGCTCTCGAAGGCTTACCTTAACATCCGCGTGTACCATCATCCGGCCGGCGTGGGTAGTGGTTGCCAGCCGGAGCTCGCCCTGGTGTGGGCGGAAGGTGCCGGGAGGTACCAGCGAGGGGTGGATGAACACCTGGCTCACCCCTGTGTCGATGAGGGCGAGGGTCGGGCGTCCATTCACCTCGATGGGCACGCGGTACAGGTGGTGGTCGCTGGGTTGTACGAGTTGTCCCATCCTAGGGGGTTGTTGTAACTGGATTGGTCCGCCATGGCCAGGCTGTTGGGCGTGGTGTATGTCGGCGCGGTGGGTGCACACGGCAGTTGAGCATGGTGTGGTGCTGGGGTCGCCGGGTCCTGTCGTGAGTGTCGTGGTGGGTTCTGACGTAGTTGGCATACCTGGTGGTCTTCGGTAGTGAGGTGTTGTGGTGGGCAGCGCTTGTCGTGGCTCATTGTTGTTGTCACCGGTGCTGATGTGGCGTATGTTGGCATGGTGGATGCACTCGGCAGTTGAGCGTGGTGTGGCGCTGGGGTCATCGCATCCTGTTGTGAGTGTCGTGGTGAGTGGTTCACGTCGTGCTACCCTTGTCGTCGGTGGGTTTGCCGGGGTCATGGCATCACCTGGTTCGTGTGTCGGTATTGCGGGCGGGGGGCTCCATCTGTGTCCCCCCATTACTCGTTTCCCATCGGCTGTTGGAAGTGCGAGGTGGTGGATAGCCAGTTGGCGGGTTGTGTAGTGTGCCGGACGTTTGCCCCCCTAGGACAGTCGCTGTGCCAGTGGTACATGCCCTGGGAGCATCCTAACCTGCACTGCGGCGGTTGATAACTCCCGCTGGCTTCCGGCCACGTCAGGCCATCGGTGCGTAGCGTTCTCGGCTCCCTGAGGTTGGGGCCCCTCTGTTGTGGTTGGGGTGGTGTTGCCTGGATTGCTAGCAGGTGTCGGCGGTTGGGTGGGCTGCTCCGTTCTCGCTCGGGGCCACGTGCGCTCCTTCCCTATATCCTCTGAACATTTTGCTCTGTCGCTACAGCGAGTTGCACAAATTCCATGATGGTGTTTACGTGGGTGACGTGCATGAACAGCTGGATATCGTCCCTCAACAGTACGGTGATGGTGGGGAGTGCTCTGGTGGGCTCTGCGAGTGGTGTTATGCGCTTGAAGAGCTGTAGCTTGGGTGCCACGAAGTTCTCAACAGGTTCGCCATCTCGCTGTGTGTTCCCGTATAATTGCACGGTGCATTGCACCATTGTCGCGCCTGCATCGAACCGTTGGCTGAAGGCCTCCGTGAACTCCCTCCACTCCATATCGAAGCGGCCCCATAGGCGCCACCAGGTCAGGGCGCTTCCCCGCAGCTGTTCGCTGGTCCGCTCGGGCCACTCGTCGATTGGGGTTCCGCTTCGCGTGAGTCGGATTTCGCACTGGTGGAGGTATGCGCGAGGGTCCTCATGAGGTGCACCACTGAATTCGGGTAACCTCGATGAGTATGGGGCGATTCGCACCGACTCCATGCTCATGTTGGTGGGTCGCGTTGCAATGTCGTGCCCAATCGGTTGTGCTGTGGTTTGGTGTGGGGGCATGCCGTAACATGTGTTTGGCTTGTTCCCGGTGACTGGCACTGTCAGTGTGAGTTGTGATGGTATTGTATACCCTGTCTCTAATTTTTCCTTCCAAATCTTCTCCTAGTCTATGTTCCACTATTCTTGGTTCGATGGTTGTTTGGTGACGTGGTATTGGTTTGCGCTGCGCATTGGCATGTTCTTTGCCAAGGCAGTGAGCCTGTCAGCAAGTCGGTGGTTCTCGGTTGCTTGCAGTGTGCGCATGTCCTGATGGATGTTTGGTGAAACATAGTTGTGTTGCGACTCTTGGGGCTTTGGACAGCTGTTATCGTTGACTTTCCGCGCGCGCCTTAGCGGGTCTGCGGGCTAGGCATCCGGACAGCCACACAAAGCGGAGATCGCGATTGGGAGGGCGGATTGGTTGCGCGCGCCGCTCCAGTGGCTCGGGAGAAGGGGGTGGTGCGGACACCCGTGTGAAGGTAGGGGCCGAGAGCGCCCGGACTGCCGCAAAAAGTGGAGGACCGAACGTGCGGGGTGGAGGAGGGGGAGTGCGGATAGCCGTGCGCAGAGGCGGCCAGGAGCGCCCGGACAGCCGCACAAAGCGGAGGTCAAGGATGGACGCGGCAAAGGAGGGGATGCGGATGGGCGTGCGAAGCGACGGCCGAGAGCGCCCGGACAGCCGCACAAAGCGGAGGTGAAAACGGTAGTTGTGGGGAGGGCATGTTGGGCTGTGGCGTCGCGCTCCCGCGTCGCGAAGGTCGTGAAGCAGGTTGCTGCGGAGGGGTGGGGAGAAGCTCCTATGTCCTCTCGCCTCGACGCACTGTCTGTCTGAACCTGATCCGTTCTCGCCCGCAAAATGGCCGTTTCGTGCCCGCTTTGTCGTCCAAGTTGGGAATGGCTGAAGAATTATGTTTTGAGATTTTTCCTGGTTTGTTTTCTGTCCAGTTTCGCTTGACGGGTGTTTCTCTTGCTGATTTATTTTGCACTATTTGCCAGACGCAGGGGCGCCATTGGCCATCAGCCGGCATTTCGGGTGTGATTCCCGCGGCGAGTCTAAGGAGCTTTACGTGAAAATTGGGGTGTTTTCCGGGAGGGCGCCAGGCTAGCTCTGTCGTCTAACCGTGAGTGGGTTAATCGGCCCCAGCGTGTCCCCTAGACTCGGTGGCTTGACTTGGAAAGTAGCGACAGCCGGGTTAATCCCTGCACCATAGAAAAAAAAACGACCCGGAGTCGTTTAGGGAGTTGCATTGAAAAAGGTATTTGGTGATGACTATAGTTACCAGTTGTGAAGAATCAGAGAGACAAAACTTGAAGGCTCCCCATGGTACGCGCACGTCTGCTCCGGGCCGCGAGCTGATCAGAACTCCTCAGGGGTTGGTGTGCGGAGGGGGGAACACTCCCTCCATGCGCCAAGGTTATGCCCATCGTCTCATCTGGGTGAAGAATTGGCGAGGGGTGTGTTCCGCCAGCAGGAGCTAGTACTGCGGACTGAGGCCGGGCTTTTGGCCTTCGGTCGGTACGACATCAACTGGTGTAAGTTTCATTTTTGTACTAATAGTTTTGTAATACGTATCCAAATTATTCCGATACTAATGGAATTAGTTTGTGGTATAGGATGCTTGCTGTTTTGATTTAGTAGGTCGTGACGTCGTACCGACCATGGCCTTTAAGCCCGTGCTCCGCACCGCCAGTACCGTATCCCGTTTTCGGAGCGCGCCCCTTGCCCAGCCGGATTGAGTCAAGCGAGCGCCTCGGGTGTGACCCCAATAGACAAAAAACCTCATTAACTGTCACCGCGGCCATTGGCCTTAATTAAAATGCCCGTGACTATGATCAAGTAAGAATAGGAGAAATCCCTCTAAAACAATTCACAGTGGGACAATATGTTAGTAAATTTACAGTCGCCAACTTGATGTCACAATTTAAATAATTAAATACATTAAATCATTGTTAAGCCTTAAGCACCCAATTACCAGGTGCTACATTTTAATTGGGCACCTGGAACATGTTTTAACTTGTCATAGAGTAAATTCAATTAATATAAGTTTTTTGACGCCGACTCAGAAAGTTTCTCTTCCTTGCCAGGCGGCCATGTTCGGCAGTCTCGAACCACTCCGCGCCGGGAACAGACGTTTGTCCGTGGGCAGCATCCAAGTTTCTTTCATTGATTGTTTTTTCATCTGTACTAAATCTTTAAATTTAAAACCTTTTGTTAATTCACCGCTGCCCACGTCTACTCGGCGCGTATTTTGCGGAGCCGGGCCTATCCCGACCGTCTTCAGTGTGATACCGCGATACGTATCGTAGCACAGAACGTACCGTACTGGCTGACTCCAGCGAAAGTGTTTTTACTTAAAGACGCCGTGCATATGCCTGCCGGCTGCACACACGTAAGTGTTTCGCCGAATTTAGGAGCCCGCTCACAGAGCCCTCCCTGCACCCGTTAATGTTCAGCGCTGGCCGTCTCCAGCGAGCATCGACCCGCGTCCCGCGAGAATGCCGCGGTAACATTAGTGTCGCGTAGTGTTATGTTTTTTCTGTGTTAATTGTGTAACGGCTAGACGTCGCCAAGTGTTGGTGAGAGTGTTTTGTAGCGGGACTAGATTAAAGGTAATTCTCACCAACTCGTGTACACTAATTTTCCGGAGTCTCCCGTCCTCCACATGGCCGAGCGGCCTTCACAGTCAAGGGAGAGGCATTCAGCGTAGATTCAAGCCGCGTACCTGGCGGGGCACGCGGGAGCAGAGTACCCAGGACCCAACACCAACGGCCTAGCAGCCCGCTAGCCTGGCGCCCCTCCGGACAACAAGAGCACCGCGACGCCCGTAGCGCCCGTCAGGTACCCCCCGGGCCTTTAACATAGGTCGGGTGACGGCAAATGGCGCCCTTGCGTTGGGCATAACTAAAGCCAAACATCACAAAAAACACACAAAATCAGACAAACAGGACAGAAGACGGCCATTTTGGATGCGTGCAGTGGAATTTGGCACACAGAGGGGCAGCGACAAAGGGACCACCCGGAAGAGCGCGTCACCGCCCGCGCCGACCCCAGCCAACTTTCACTTTCACCCCCACCCCTCCCCTTTGGGCCTTCAGCGAACATCCTCGCCCGCACACCACCCCCCCCCCCATCCACCTACACATCCTCGCGCTCTCCTCTTTGTGCGGCTGTCCGGGCGCTCTGTGCCGCCGCTACACACGGCTATCCGCATCCCCCCTTTGCAGTGGCCAGTCTCGGCTCTCCCTTTTGTGCGGCTGTCCGGGCGCCTCTCGGCCAGCGGCCCGAATCAGCGCGCGCGCCAACCCCCCTCACCTTATCGTCATTCTCCGGGAGTCTGTTTGTAAACAGAGTCACGTGCGCGCACGAAGCGACTTTCAACAACGACGCGCCGCGCGACGCAATGGCAGACAGACTCAAGATGAACACCTGTCGAGTCTGCTACTGGCCACAGGGCAGGGACCTGGTAACGGGGAAAGCGAACCCTCTACAGACATGTAAATGCGCACCGGATTACAACTTGCCGGCAATCAAGATCGAAGCGCTCATAGAACCGTGGCACGACAGCACAGAGACGGAATTACAGGCGCGAACACCACCGGTGGACCACACACCCCTACCGAGCCATACCACCCCTGCCATCACCGCCCCCCCAACCACCCACGCCAGCGACTGGAGCTCGCACCCTGGCCGTGCGACGCACGCGCTGGACATCACCGAGGCCAAGTGCATGTGGCCCGGCCTGGAAGACCTGGCATGAGCCCTGCCGCCCCGCAGAGTGACTCTGCCAGAGTTCGCCGGAGCCCCGCACGAGGACCCAGGGAAATTCCTGACGCAGTGCGAGGCGCGCCTGACCAGGTGCCGGACGCACCAATCGGAGTGGGCCGAGCGGGTCAGCGAGCAGCTGCGAGGGACCGCTCGGAGCTGGTGGAGCATGTGGGGCCGGTTTGCCATGCCATGGGGCGAGTTCACGGACACGTTCCGACACTGGTTCGACACAGGATAGCCCCTCGTCGAGTGTTCCGCCTCATTCTATGAAGCTCGGCAGAAGGACAGCGAGGCGGTGGAGGCGTTCATCGCCACTAAACTCCAATTGTTTCGCCGCATCTCGCCCGGCACCCCCCTGTCTGGGGCACTGCCCATCATCACGGGCTTAGTGAGGTACCCTTTCTGCATCGCTGCCACACCGGCTGTGTAGCGGAGTACGTGCAGGAAGCACGCGAGACAGAACGCAACTTCCAGAGAGCCTGCAAGCGCGGCCCGACCACGAGCACCCGAGGGGGTGACGGCCCACCAAAAGCCCGGCGGAACACCGCACTACGGGACTCACCCTCACACCAACACCGAGGACTACGAGCCATCGAGGCGCCGCCAACTTGGCGAGCGGAGCGACCGGTACAATGCGTGCATTGTGCTGGCCAACAAGAAAGACGGGACAAGCCGATTCTGTGTGGACTTCCGGCCGTTAAATGCCGTGACCGTCAGCGCCCTGCCCCCCCAGATTAGCGTCGAGGCCGCCGTAGCCGGCTTGGGAAGGGCCCAGGTCTTCAGCACCTTGGACCTGAAGTCCGGGTACTGGCAAGTGCCCATACGATGCGGGGGCCGGGAGAAGACGGCGTACACGGTGCCAGGCGGATGGAGGTTCCAGTTCAGAGCCATGCCGTTCGGCCTAAAGTGCGCCCCGTCCACCTTCCAGTGCATGATGACCCGTGTGCTGGAGGGCTACATCGGGCAGTTCGCCCTAGCATACCTGGACGACATCATAGTGTACTCAGACACCTGGGAGGACCACTGCCGCCATCTGGCCTTGGTGATGGAGCGGTTGGCCACAAACCACCTGACGGCCAACCCAGCCAAATGCCATCTCGGAGCCGCCGAGGTCGACTTCCTGGGCCACTGGTCAACGCGGAGGGAAACCGCCCCCAACTAGGTCACCTCCAGCAGATCGCGATGGCGGAAGTCCCACGCACCCGGAAGCAACTGCAGCGCTTCATCGGGCTGCTGAACTGGCTCCGTAACTATATTCCGAATTTTTCACAAGTCATCGCGCCTCTATGGACCTGTTGTCACCCCAAGTCCGCTACCACTGAGGCTCGCCCGCCCAGACGGCATTCGAGGCCGTCAAGAGCGCGTTCACCCGGTGCCACACACTGGCCCGCATCGACCCCGAGCACCCACTCGTCCTCCAGACGGACGCAAGCGCCCTGGGAACCGGAACCGTGCTGTACCAGGTGAACGACCACGGAGAACGGCAGGTGGTGGACTACGCCAGCGCGAAGTTCGGCGCGGCGGAGAGGCGGTACCACAGCAACGAACAGGAGTGCATGGCGGTGGTGTGGGCTGTGAAGAAATACCGTCCACACCTGGAGGGCAGGCATTTCACCCTCCGCACCAACAACCGCTGCCTCACCTGGCTCCACACCATGCAGGGGAGGAAGGGGAAGCTGATCCGCTAGGCGCTGCTCCTACAGTCGTTCGACTTTACGGTCGAGCACGTGCCAGGCGCGGAAAATCAGCTCCCGACCTGCTCTCGCGCGAGCCAGATGGCAGACAGGAGGTGCTGGACGAGGAGGAGTGGGACGAAATCCTGCCTCCACCCCACACCAGCACGACTGCCGATGGACACCCTACCTGCACCCGCCTCACGCTCGGCGTAGAAGGGACCGAAGACCCTCCCAGTACCGAGGCCGACCTGGAGCAGCGCGTCCTCATGGCCCAGCGCCGCTCGCCAGACGCCGACCAGCGCCGCGAGACAGCGCGCGGAGGAGACCACCCCGCCTGCAGCTCCGGGACGACCGGGTCATGAACAGACCGCTGGGGGAAGAGGACGAGTGGAAGACCTACGTCCCACCCGAAGCGCGCGAGGCAACACTGCGATTCTACCACGATCATGACCTCGCCGGACACCCAGGCTCTGACCAGACCCGGCGAGCCGTCTGCCGGTACTACCACTGGCCGGGGGTGAACCGGGATGTCCGGGTCTACGTCCGGGAGTGCGAGATCTGCCAGCGCCGCAAGGCCCACAGAGACGACAGCACGCAGCAACAGCAGCCTCGCCAGCCGTCAACACCGTTCCAGACGCTCGCGCTGGACGTAATGGGGCCGTACCCCCGCTCGGCACGGGGTAAGCTCTTCCTAATGGTCGTGACCGACATGTTCACCCGCTGGACAGAAGCCTACCCCTGCGGCAACGCACGGGCGGCCACCATCATCGAAGTCCTGACGCGCGAGTTCCTCACTCGGTTCGGCTACCCGGAGTCCGTCTTGACGGACAACGGCAGCCAGTTCCTGGGGACCCAGTGGAGAGGGTGGTGCCAAGAGGCACACATCATCCACCACACCCTCATACCACCCCAGGGCCAATCCGACCGAGCGCAGGAATCAGGATCTGAAAACTCAACTGCGGCTGCGCCTAGGGGAGGACCACAACCAGTGGGACCGCCACGTCGCCAACGCACTGTTCTGCGTCCGGCGGCGCGTGAACGCGGCCACTGGGATGACCCCCGCCGAGATGATCCAGGGGCGTAACCTGCCGCTTCCTGGCGAGCTGGCAACACACGGCGTACCGTACCCAGGAGAGTAACCGGACGAGCGCGACGGACGACGAACCCAGGAGCACGATGCGGCACGCTCAAGACAAGCCCGCTACAGTCAGGGAATCACGCCCCAGACAGCGCGACCCCCGGCACAACTGCGGGCTGGCGATCGGGTGTACGCCCGAGCGTACCCACTGTCGGCAGCGCCGCGCAATTACTGCGCTGGACTCGCTCCCCGCTGGGAGGGGCCCTACACCGTGACGCAGCGCCTGGGGGCGACGTCCTACATGGTGGACTTGGGCGACCGCCGCGTGCAGAAGATCCACCGGGACCACCTGCGAGTGGCGGCGACCCCCGGGGAACCACTCCCGAGCGAACCCGAACATGGGGACACGGCAGACGGACCAGACATCCCCCTTGATGCACTCCCTCCTGGAGGACTGGAGCAACAGCGAGAGGAAGCCGAGGACACCGCTCCAGACGAGCCCGAGTACCTCAACGACGGGGAACTGGACGCGGACGCACCCCACGACCCCGGCGAGGCACCCTGTCCAGCAGAAACCGCGCCACAAGGGGAGGCCCCCGAGAGCGAGCTGCCCCCGCGGCATGAGGAACCTACGGAGACTCACACCACGCCGCGCCGGCGGAGACGAGGCCGGCCCCGCCACGCCAGGTGCCGGGTGACAGAAGTCGCGGGGGACGACTCCGAAGACCCCGCCAGAGCGACCCCTGACCCCGAACCCATTATATCCGACCCAGACGAGGACGAAGAGGAATCGCCCCCGAGCCCGACCAGAGGTGGTTGGGGGCACGCGGCCTCCCTTGCCGACGCAACTTTCCGCGTCACCGTCACACAACCACGCGAGGAGGGGGCTGGACGTCCCCGTCGGACATGACGCAGACCAGCAAGGCTGCAGGAGTTCGTCCTGAACACCACCCTGGGGCGGAGCTCACCCAGCCCAGCGCTTATACCCGAGCGGGAGCGCCAGCCCTACGGACGGCAAGGCCCGACGAGCCCCGCGGGGAGGAGCCCGCGAGAGCGCCCCCGACGGGAGCGCCAACCCCCCGCCCACCTGGCCGAGTACGTCCTGGGCAGTCTCGTCACACCGCCCCACCCATCACGTGCTGCGGCACCGCCTCCCGGCCCAGCTGCCCACGCAGCGAACGAGGCGGTGTCCGCCTGCGCCGACACTCCATGCGCCGCAGCGCCGCCTCCCGGCCCAGCTGTCCACACTGCGACCGAGGCGGCGTCCGCCTGCGCCAGCACCTCATGCGCCGCGGCGCCGCCTTCTGGCCCAGCTGCCCATGCAGCGACCGAGGCGGCGTCCGCCTGCGCCGACACACCATGCGCCGCGGCGCCGCCTCCCGGCCCAGCTGCCCACGCAGCAACCGAGGCGGCGTCCGCCTGCGCCAGCACCTCATGCGCCGCGGTGCCGCCTCCCGGCCCAGCTGCCCACGCAGCGACCGAGGCGGCGTCCGCCTGCGCCAGCACCTCACGCGCCGCCAGCGCTAAGGCGCCACGCGCTATGGGATCGCGTGTCGAAGTGTGCTGGCTGAGCTAGGGGGTCGTTGTACCGCGGGAGCGGGAACACGGGGCGGAGACGGGCTTCCACTGGGGGGGGCATTTGACGTCGTACCGACCATGGCCTTTAAGCCCGTGCTCCGCACCGCCAGTACCGTATCCCGTTTTCGGAGCGCGCCCCATTGCCCAGCCGGATTGAGTCAGGCGAGCGCCTCGGGCGTGACCCCAATAGACAACAAACCTCATTAACTGTCACCGTGGCCATTGGCCTTAATTAAAATGCCCGTGACTATGATCAAGTAAGAATAGGAGAAATCCCTCTAAAACAATTCACAGTGGGACAATATGTTAGTAAATTTACAGTCGCCAACTTGATGTCACAATTTAAATAATTAAATTCATTAAATCATTGTTAAGCCTTAAGCACCCAATTACCAGGTGCTACATTTTAATTGGGCACCTGGAACATGTTTGAACTTGTCATAGAGTAAATTCAATTAATATAAGTTTTTTGATGCCGACTCACAAAGAAGAGAAAGTTTCTCTTCCTTGCGAGGTGGCCATGTTCGGCAGTCTCGAACCACTCCAGGCCGGGAACAGACGTGTGTCCGTGGGCAGCATCCAAGTTTCTTTCATTGATTGTTTTTTATTCTGTACTAAATCTTTAAATTTAAAAACCTTTTGTTAATTCACCGCTGCCCACGTCAACTCGGCGCGTATTTTGCGGAGCCGGGCCTATCCCGACCGTCTTCAGTGTGATACCGCGATACGTATCGTAGCACAGAACGTACGGTATTGGCCGACTCCAGCGAAAGTGTTTTTACTTAAAGATGCCGTGCATATGCCTGCCGGCTGCACACACGTAAGTGTTTCGCCGAATTTAGGAGCCCGTTCATAGAGCCTCCCCTGCACCCGTTAATGTTCGGCGCTGGCCGTCTCCAGCGAGCATCGACCCGCGTCCCGCGAGACTGCCGCGGTAACCATTAGTGTCGCGTAGTGTTATGTTTTTTCTGTGTTAATTGTGTAACGGCTAGACGTCGCCAAGTGTTGGTGAGAGTGTTTTGTAGCGGGACTAGATTAAAGGTAATTCTCACCAACTCGTGTACACTAATTTTCCGGAGTCTCCCGTCCTCCACACGGCCGAGCGGCCTTCACAGTCAAGGGAGAGCCATTCAGGGTAGATTCAAGCCTTGTACCTGGCGGGGCACGCGGGGGCAGAGTACCCACGACCCAACACCAACGGCCTAGCAGCCCGCTAGCCTGGCGCCCTTCCAGACAACAAGAGCACCGCGACGCCCGTAGCGCCCGTCAGGTACCCCCCGGGCCTTTCACAGAGGTCGGGTGACGGCAGTCGAGAGATCCTAGACATATTCACTGGGGAAATAATTATGATTGTAAAATGTATACGAAAGAAATACATTTTTACAAGACCTGACATAATTTGTTTGTATTGTGATATGTTAGGTATTTTGAGTTATGTACAGGATTTTTCAACATTCTAAATTAAAACAGCAAGTCTAATGTAAAACAAGACCAACATATAAAGGGTCATGCCGATAGGATCAAGGGATAAACTTGGATACCGGAAACAGAATAATTCCAGTGCTGTTTTCGTTTTGCACTTGCGTGGCAGGTAGATAATAAGTACATAAAGGTTTGTAAGATAGGGAAGGGATAATTGGGTAACATTTATTTTCACATTCAATTTTATTCATTGAATTAGAACCACGTCTGAAGTCGTATGAAGTGCATTTCATTCCCAGCATATGTCCACTGTATTACGAATAAAAATTCACAGATCCAACTTCCACGAAAACACACATTTTATAGGTAATAACACCCCTGTTTTGCAATTTTAAAATTAACTTATTTACACATATTATTACGCAGGAACATTTAAGTTTATATAAATTGCATATGTTTATGTACTTCGTGATCAATTAAAGTAAAATAATAATACACGACTCGACGAGAATGGAAAAGTGTGACTACACTTTCATGTCGTGTAATTTTTAATAAAACTTTGACGAATACGGCGAAGCATTTTATATTTAGTAATAAATTATTCCATCGCATCCTGCAAATATTCAATAGAATTCCTCAAATAGTAATCATCACTATCAACAACTAACCTCGCCTGGTACATCGCCATTTTATTTTCTGTTGCTTAGCCTCCGGTTAAGCAGCTAGCGAATGATTCATCCACCCGCTAAGTTAGCCGGAACTTTAACGGGAAGGTAGACGTTAACTACAGGTAGTCATAAAACCGAAATAAGAGCTAGCCTGTGGTTAAATTTTAGCTGGAACTTTAGTCGGAGGTCATAAAACCAGCCCTTAACAATGAAACATAATTAACTTTATAACTGAATTTTTGTAAATATTTTATTTCATAAATAATTCCGTTAAACATGATGAAACAGTTTATGTCCTAGAATAGGTGCTCATCAGAATGAAGAAAAAAATTCCGAATAATTATATTTTTGAGTACTTTTGGCACACTTTTTTTCAAAATTAGATGAAGAGTAATGTATTTATTTTTTAAAATGGCAATTGTTCAAAATTTGACCAGGAAGTACCACATTTTATGCTTTATGAAAGAGAAATTGGGATTGCTTTTAGGAATCTTATGTACACAGTAATATTTTACTTATTTTGAAGGTCGAGTTTGTAACATTTCATAAAGTTCGGAATAAAACTATACATTTGTATAAAAAAACATGCGAACAAACATAAATTCTTCTTTATATTTGTGTATATATTTATATACATATTTCAGTGTACACAATCATTTCGATTATGTTTATAAGATTTATTTTAATTGTAAGAAAAAATAAATGTTATATGCCTACCAATGTACTGAGCTGTGCATTTAAGGTTATTACAACACTTACTTAAACAAGTAATTTTCTTTAACAACCTATGATTTTAAAATGTAATAATGAGTCCTATAGGAATTGTAAGATTAAAAATTGAAATGGATGAGATTTGACCCCAAGTATTTTTGTGCATCTATTATGAATAATGCCACTGTGCTAAATACATCCATCGCGAATATAGGAAAAATTTTATGTATGTATTCACTGTATAGTCCCAAAATTATAATTTATTTTTTAAGTTACGACTATCTCCTTGAGTCACACTTTAAGTTTGATAAAATGTTTTCCAGAAAATGTTTGCTGCCACAGAGATTTATTTGGCACCGCTAAGTTTCATATGTTCCCAGTGTTCGTATAAGCGAATATGTATAGGTTAATGCCACAAAGCGTAGACGACTTCGACACCAACGCACCTAAGGAATTTTAACTTCAAAAAATTACTTCGAGCAGTTAGCTATGTCGTAATTGTTGTAACCAAACATAGCAGGAACTTTTCCAACCATAATAAATAACCATAACTAAAGAAAACTTGGAACAAACGTACATTCTATATGGCCAAAATACCCTTATCATATTTGTGCTAACGGCGTAGGATCATGCCCTGCCGCTAGAATACTCTGCATAATGTGTCTCCCATTTTTATCCTATATTGTTCTACTACAATATTTGCTGAAATATTGGCAGACACGCTTCTAGAGGCAACGCCCAATTTTGATTATGTCGCGCACCCGACTAGTCCCACCTAAGACCATACTCACATAACCTGTTTGCACACAATAATCATTTATGTTGTTGTTAACCTTATAGCTACATATTTCATGAGATAATAATCCTGTCTGGAATCATTTTTACTAATACACAATTCGTTTCGCTTTTATAAATGTTGCAATTTATTTAAATGCTGGGTGTATTAGGATGCCTTAAGAGTTATGTAAGGCACGTCATGAAGACATTCTTCTTTGAAGTTATTGAGGAAGTTGCTTAGTTTCCCGGGTATGGGGGCGACTGCATCGTTTCGACCCGGCGTAGTGACTATTCCGGATTCCCTAAGTAAAAGGACGGATTTTCATCGAACGGAATAGTGACTATTCCGTCTACGAAATAAATTCTGAAAGGTGGCCCGGATTTTTACCGACACGGAATAGTATATATTCCGCACAATCGTAGGAATGACGGAATTGTGTCGAAACGGTGTAGTGACTATTCTGTTTGTTATTAGCATCTACAAATAGCACACGGAAAAGTGTCGAAATATTTTAGGTGAAATTCCAGTGACTAACCTGTACGCCAGAACCATACCGATCCGGAATTCTGTCGAATCTGATATTTTAAAACTAGTTCATATAAAAGACGGTAGACTGCAGGCTTATCCTGTTTGAGCAATGCTGCCACCTGGCAGTGAAGCTAAAAGCTATGAGTTTGACTTGAAGTTGAAATACTATCCACGGAGTTTCGCAAGGGTCGCAGAGAACATCAAAATTAACGTTTTCATAGTAGGATTATAAATGCCATTAACAGAATCTTAGTATCAGGTTTATTTCCACGTAATTTAAATACAAAAAAAGTCACATACCTATAGATGAAATAATAATTGGTTCATAAATAATAAATTGACAGTTAATGTTAAGAAAACCTGCTATACATGATAATATTAAAATATAATTTGACGTCGTACCTCCTCTTTATTAAACAAAAAACCCGGGTCACAATCCTGTCCGCGGCGCAACACTCCAGCCATGACCCTGGTAGTGCCCCCACTCGTCACTAGATGGCAGTTGTAAATATAAAGAGACAAGGTATTATAGTTATTTTATATATGTTATTATTGTAAATATTTATGTAGATTATTAAGGATATATTGTAAGTATGTTTTGTAGACGTGTAAATACTATTGTAAAATGCAAAAGATCAAAAGAGATAGAAATATGTAAAACTTTAACACAAATGATTGTAGACGAAACGTGTATAAATTGTGCGGGCTAACAAGCCATTAATTTTAATGGAGCCAAGTCAACCACAATAATTTTAACTAAAAATGTACAGCTCCTGATCGCGCACTTAAAATCTTTAATCAAGA
Source organism: Bacillus rossius redtenbacheri (assembly GCF_032445375.1). Taxonomy (NCBI): domain Eukaryota; kingdom Metazoa; phylum Arthropoda; class Insecta; order Phasmatodea; family Bacillidae; genus Bacillus; species Bacillus rossius. The sequence goes on from NC_086330.1 coordinate 177,602,516, forward strand.
AATTCCCTACGAAAAATCTGTAAGATATTTAGGCCTAACTCTCGACTCAAGTCTCACCTGGAAACACCAGGTTAATAAAGTTTCATGGATTGCAATCGGCACTTTAAGATCCCTATACCCAATGTTTAAGGCCCCTCAATTCCCCAGAAAGAAAAAACTTCAACTATACCTACAAATAGTTCGCCCTCAACTTCTTTATGCTTGCGAAATATATGGCTATGCAGCCAAGTCGCACATAAAAAAAGCTTCAAATAACACAAAATAGATTCCTAAGAGTAATATCAGATTGCGCCTGGTATACTAGCAATCTAGAAGTACACCAGCTCCTTAAAGTAGAATATGTCTCGGACTATATAAAACGCCAAAATAGGTCTTTTTATGGTCAACTCCCGGCACATCCTAATGTTTTTATACATACTATCCCCGACTACGACCCAGCTGTCCAGCGACAATTTAAAAAACCGCGACTTGCCTAAGCCAAGGCCACATACATCCCAGTACACACTGCACCGAAACGAGTATACACAGCCGAAATGCGGCCCAGCGGGGCCCTATATTACCGTGTAAATTTATTATCAGTATAGCCCGGTCAACTGTACATCACCGTTAGAACTTAAGCGTAGGAGTTGTGGCCAGGGACTTGTGATGAAGGATTGGGCAATTTCTCTAACTGACCGACTGCCTTTTGCTGGCGACAGGCGACATGAAGCTATGTCCACTCCTGAGCGTGACCCGAAGCAGCAACTCACGGAAACTTTACATTTAATCGTTTCACGAATTTAATTAAAATTATTATACATTCGTTCTTTTAGGTCTTCATTAGCCCATGCGGGGCTATAGTTCATGCTAGTTGTTTTCCCCAAAAAAATTAAAAAAAAAAAAATTGCAGGCATCATCGCAGTGTTTACTAATTCTATGCGCTCTCTCCTTCACCAGACTCACTCTACACGATGATATGCCTGCTTGGTCAGCCGGGTATGTGCGGCCTTGGAACTATACACTACACTCACACAACGAGATTAATTAGGCCATTTTTGCGCACACTCCACACGCCTCTAAATACAGACATCACGACACTCTCATGCATCAGTTAGCCAACTAACTGAGGGGAAAGGGTGACCTCCCCCCGCCTGACATCTACACTAATAAAAATAGAGCCAAGCAACAAGCGACAGCTATTTTACTTCTTTCTGGACCGTGAGCCACCTTTAATCTTAAAATCGCACACTTCGCGCCCCGCCGTCGTTTCCAATGATTCGAACAAAGTGACGGGGTCGCAATATTTATATTGGCAACCACATAGCGAGTTATGGGAACATAATAGTTCCTGGTATCGCTGTCACACGCTCTCGGCCGAGCATATGAGGTAACGGCCTAGAGAGCTCTCCTCTCTCCCAGCCAATCTGGGAGAATAAATATTATCGCAAGCAAAAGTGGTATTATTGGCTTGCCTTCCTCAGCTAGCGACATTAGTGAGACCGCGGGCTTCTTTCTTTCTCTCTCTCTCTCTCATTCTACCTCTCTCCGCCCACCCATCCGCTAGCGACTCCTTGTGAGACCGCGGGCAATCCTCTGCTAGCGACTCTTAGTGAGACCGCGGGCATCCCTCTCTCCTACATCCAACCTCTCTGCTAGCGACTCCTTGCGAGACCGCGGGCACATCCCTCCTCCTACCCCCTGAGTTGAATGAGGAAGCGTTCCGGCTGCCGCCGCACCCGGCGGAAGTCTACTCTCTCCGAGGTACCGCCATCAGGCTCCACCCAGCCTACCTGGGAAGTAGTATAGGATAGGGCATCCGAGGACTGGGTTCTGGGTGAGGTGCCGAGGTGCCGACCGCCATCTTGGATTTGTGACGTCACGGCGGCAAAAATTCCTCAAAAATGCCTCAAAATGACTCAAAATTTCCCGTTTTAAGAAAAAATTTCCTGTTTCCGAGGGAAAAATTCCCGTTTCGAGGGAAAATTTCCCGTTTTATTCCTCAAAAATCCCAACGGCTAGAAATGTCCTGATAGAGGCTTAAGCATCCTTAACTCAAGCCTCAGTTAAGCCTCTATCAGGATGTGACCTTGACCTTTGACCTTGACCCCGGCGGCCATCTTGGATCCGCCATTTTGGATGACGTCATTTCGTTTTCTAGAAAATTCCGGCATTGTGTTATCCGACATATTGGACGATGACGTCACCGTTGCAATTTTCGTTACGGCCGCCATCTTTAACTTTTTTATTTATTATCCGATTACAATGAAAAAATGTTTAAAATTTATTAAAAAATCCATTTAATAAAATTTTAATAAAAAATATTTAAAAAATATACTTTTACGACACGGAGTTCGGAGTCCTCGGTTCGAACCCGGTGAGGCCAAAAAAAATTAAAAATGGCGACCGATCCTCCTCCCGTGGTGACTTTTGGCAGACTGACTCCCACCACTTTTCTTAAAGCATATATATCGTCACCTAGTATGACGTCATGTCCGCCATCTTGTCTTCGATGCTGGAAGCCATCATCATCATTGTATCGTCGACGAGAGTGCGCTGACACCATGTTAGTTTAGTTCGTATCCGCTAGAGTGCAGTAATAATTTATTACTGTGACACCCGCCATCTTGAAATATGGCCGCCATCTTGAAAATCCGTAATTATTTAGCTAGAAATTCGGGAAAAGTTCCAAAATTCATTAAATAAATCACTCATTAACATACATATTGATTCGATCCGCTCCAGTCCTTGGTTCGATCCCTGAATGATGCAAAACATTTAATTTTATATAAAAAATAATAATTTCAATAAACCATGTTCAAAATTCTTAAAGAGACTTTAAATCCTCTACTACCATCATCCTATCAGACACCAAGACCACCATATTGGAAATTCGTAATTGTAATGCTAGAGATTCGGGAAAAAGTTCAAAATTCATTAAATAAATTTGTAATCTATATACTGATTGATTAGATCGACTAAGGTCCTTGACACGATCCCTGGCCGATACAAAACAACTTTAATTTTAAAAAAGTACCAGAAAAGTGTAAGGTTCGAGAAATAAAACACCTCAAAGTCTTTTACAAACATAATATTTATTACACAATTTCTATCCTACTACAGAATCACTTGCGAAAGCCAACAACAATCTTATAAACATTTAGCCCTGCATAGACGTGCAACGACTACTTCTTAGCTCCAAATGGCTCCCAAAGCTCCAACAGCCTCCAAATGCTTAACACAGCTCCAAATGGCTCCAAATCCTCCAACAGCTCCAAAAAAAGGCTCCAAATGCTCCAATAGCTTCCAAATGCTTAACACAGCTCCAAATGACTCCAAATGCTCCAAACGGCCTCCAAATGCTTGACAGCCTCCAAATGCTTAACACAGCTCTAAATGGCTCCAAATGCTCCAAACGGCCTCCAAATGCTTGACAGCTCCAAATGTCTCCAGCAGCTCCAAATGCTCCAACAGCTCCAAAAAAAGGCTCCAAATGCTCCAACAGCCTCCAAATGCTTAACACAGCTCCAAATGGCTCCAAATGCTTGACAGCTCCAAATGCATAACACAGCTCCAAATGGCTCCAAATGCTCCAAACGGCCTCCAAATGCTTGACAGCTCCAAATGTCTCCAGCAGCTCCAAATGCTCCAACAGCTCTAAAAAAAGGCTCCAAAAGCTCCAACAGCCTCCAAATGCTTAACACAGTTCCAAATGGCTCCAAATGCTCCAAACGGCCTCCAAATGGCTCCAACAGCTCCAACAGCCTCCAAATGCTTGACAGCTCCAAATGTTTCCAGCAGCTCCAAATGCTCCAAATGGCTCCAACAGCCTCCAAATGCTTAACACAGCTCTAAATGGCTCCAACAGCTCCAAAAGACTCCAAATGCTTCAAAAGGCTCCAATTGCTCCAAGAGCTCCATCTTCAATTGGTTCCAACTGATTCCTATTACTTTTATCGAACTTGGCATGATTACTAACATGTCTTTATCAGTATACATTTTGACTGGCAGTGGTAACGTTTTTTTACACCTTTAAGTTATAAGTTTTATTTAGAAATCAGATTTCGATAAATGATAGCTTCCATCTGGAAAGAAAATATATTAATTTATCTTCAAGTTTATACACATACATTTAATTTAATCCATTATTGTATGTAGCCAGCTTCCCTCAGTTCTTTGAGTATGAAGGATATTTCTTTAATGTTCGAATAGTTTCCTGTACAAAGCGATCCATGTAGTAGTCGTAGCCTGTTAACCAATATGTTAGGATCTTCCCATGAGGTATAATCAATCTCTTCTGCTGCCTTCATCATCCTTGCATGTTTATAATAAATATTATCTCTGGTGTTTATCGTTTTAATACCAACCACAAGATCACTTTCGTCATCTTGCCAGTGATTATCACAAGCTTGATCAGGATAATTTATTTTATTACGCCGTTTCCATCGTTTTGGTCTCAAACCACCATCACAGTCTTCGCTCTTGCATGCTTTTGGTGCTTCAGTACAGTACTCAATCATGTCAGCCTCAGATGTGTCACCACAATCTTCAATCATGTCAGCACCACAAACTTGATCAGGATAATTTATTTTATTACGTCGTTTCCATCGTTTTGGTCTCAGACTGCCATCACAGTCTTCGATCTTGCCTGCTTTAGGTGTTTCAGTACAGTACTCAATCATGTCAGCCTCAGATGTGTCACCACAATCTTCAATCATGCCAGCCTCAGATGATTCATCAAAGTCTTCGACCTTGTAAGCTTCAGGTGGTTCTCCATCTTTCACATTTTCATGGAGACGACTAGATATTGGAGTAAATATATTTTCATTTCTAATGTGGTTACAACTTCCTTCGTTTGTTTTAAATTTTAAATTATTATCTTGATCTAGATCAGTAATTTTAGCATTAGCTTTTTCGCCTTCGTTCCTCTTCCGCGATGTTGTAGCCCAGTCTTCGTTATCTTTATTCATCTTAATTGTACAGGTCTTGTAATGTCTATCCAAGTAATATCTTCTACCAAAGGATTTCTGACACTGACTGCAATGAAATGGTTTTTGACAAGGACCCAAATTACACTCGCTTCTCTCATGTCGTTTAGCATTCTTTCTCAAGGTAAACACCTTGCTACAGTATCTACAGTGATGACGTTTTGATACAGCAACAAATCCCGTTTCAGGATTCATATTAGTTATTGAGACTAATGCCAGATGCAAACTAAGAGTTTTAAATTAGATATATTACTTAAATAGAATTTTTTAATTATTTCATCAGCGAGAATTAATTTATCTCATTCAAAGGTACTTGTTGCAAGTAGTTCTGCTTTTCAACAACAGATGTCGCCACATGTTACTTGCAGGTAAATAATATTTAGTTCTTTTATGCGGGATGCGGGATGCTCACTAACGATCGCAAAAGAAGGATGGCTTCGCTAGACTCCAAGGAGAAGGAAGTTCGTCCATCCTGTTAGTGCTTCTTAGATTTCTCAGAGATTATTTGACTGAGTAATGATATTTTTTTTTAAATTTCCACCTGATAAAAATATTACAAGTGCTGATTTATTGGCAGAATTTCAATAATTAAATGCGACCTTGAATAAAAAATGACATGACTCATTAAGTAAAAAATTCTTCATGCAGAGATCAATTCCTCATCAGTAACCAGAAGCACTCGGAGAAAACCATCAGATGTCTAGTCAGGAATAATCAGAAGCACCCAGAGAAAACCATCAAAATATTGTCAAGAATAATCAGGAGCACACGGAGAAAACTACCATACTATTGTCAAGAATAAACGGGAGCACACGGAGAAATCCACCATAATATTGACAAGAATAATCAGGAGCACACGGAGAAAACCACCGCAAGTTTTCTTTGATATCATAAAATTTCAGGAAAAAAATAATACTAAAAATAAAAATAAATTAAAAAAAAATTTAAAAAAAATAAAATAAAAAAAATACATAAATATATTCTGCTAGCTTGTGAACTTCTCATTGTTGAACAAAGATAGAGTTCTAGTACAAGCCAGAATTTTATGTATTTTTTTTATTTTATTTTTTTTAATTTTTTATTAATTTATTTTTATTTTTAGTATTATTTTTTTCCTGAAATTTTATGATATCAAAGAAAACTTGCGGTGGTTTTCTCCGTGTGCTCCTGATTATTCTTGTCAATATTATGGTGGATTTCTCCGTGTGCTCCCGTTTATTCTTGACAATATTATGGTAGTTTTCTCCGTGTGCTCCTGATTATTCTTGACAATATTTTGATGGTTTTCTCTGGGTGCTTCTGATTATTCCTGACTAGACATCTGATGGTTTTCTCCGAGTGCTTCTGGTTACTGATGAGGAATTGATCTCTGCATGAAGAATTTTTTACTTAATGAGTCATGTCATTTTTTATTCAAGGTCGCATTTAATTATTGAAATTCTGCCAATAAATCAGCACTTGTAATATTTTTATCAGGTGGAAATTTAAAAAAAATATCATTACTCAGTCAAATAATCTCTGAGAAATCTAAGAAGCACTAACAGGATGGACGAACTTCCTTCTCCTTGGAGTCTAGCGAAGCCATCCTTCTTTTGCGATCGTTAGTGAGCATCCCGCATCCCGCATAAAAGAACTAAATATTATTTACCTGCAAGTAACATGTGGCGACATCTGTTGTTGAAAAGCAGAACTACTTGCAACAAGTACCTTTGAATGAGATAAATTAATTCTCGCTGATGAAATAATTAAAAAATTCTATTTAAGTAATATATCTAATTTAAAACTCTTAGTTTGCATCTGGCATTAGTCTCAATAACTAATATGAATCCTGAAACGGGATTTGTTGCTGTATCAAAACGTCATCACTGTAGATACTGTAGCAAGGTGTTTACCTTGAGAAAGAATGCTAAACGACATGAGAGAAGCGAGTGTAATTTGGGTCCTTGTCAAAAACCATTTCATTGCAGTCAGTGTCAGAAATCCTTTGGTAGAAGATATTACTTGGATAGACATTACAAGACCTGTACAATTAAGATGAATAAAGATAACGAAGACTGGGCTACAACATCGCGGAAGAGGAACGAAGGCGAAAAAGCTAATGCTAAAATTACTGATCTAGATCAAGATAATAATTTAAAATTTAAAACAAACGAAGGAAGTTGTAACCACATTAGAAATGAAAATATATTTACTCCAATATCTAGTCGTCTCCATGAAAATGTGAAAGATGGAGAACCACCTGAAGCTTACAAGGTCGAAGACTTTGATGAATCATCTGAGGCTGGCATGATTGAAGATTGTGGTGACACATCTGAGGCTGACATGATTGAGTACTGTACTGAAACACCTAAAGCAGGCAAGATCGAAGACTGTGATGGCAGTCTGAGACCAAAACGATGGAAACGACGTAATAAAATAAATTATCCTGATCAAGTTTGTGGTGCTGACATGATTGAAGATTGTGGTGACACATCTGAGGCTGACATGATTGAGTACTGTACTGAAGCACCAAAAGCATGCAAGAGCGAAGACTGTGATGGTGGTTTGAGACCAAAACGATGGAAACGGCGTAATAAAATAAATTATCCTGATCAAGCTTGTGATAATCACTGGCAAGATGACGAAAGTGATCTTGTGGTTGGTGTTAAAACGATAAACACCAGAGATAATATTTATTATAAACATGCAAGGATGATGAAGGCAGCAGAAGAGATTGATTATACCTCATGGGAAGATCCTAACATATTGGTTAACAGGCTACGACTACTACATGGATCGCTTTGTGCAGGAAACTATTCGAACATTAAAGAAATATCCTTCATACTCAAAGAACTGAGGGAAGCTGGCTACATACAATAATGGATTAAATTAAATGTATGTGTATAAACTTGAAGATAAATTAATATATTTTCTTTCCAGATGGAAGCTATCATTTATCGAAATCTGATTTCTAAATAAAACTTATAACTTAAAGGTGTAAAAAAACGTTACCACTGCCAGTCAAAATGTATACTGATAAAGACATGTTAGTAATCATGCCAAGTTCGATAAAAGTAATAGGAATCAGTTGGAACCAATTGAAGATGGAGCTCTTGGAGCAATTGGAGCCTTTTGAAGCATTTGGAGTCTTTTGGAGCTGTTGGAGCCATTTAGAGCTGTGTTAAGCATTTGGAGGCTGTTGGAGCCATTTGGAGCATTTGGAGCTGCTGGAAACATTTGGAGCTGTCAAGCATTTGGAGGCTGTTGGAGCTGTTGGAGCCATTTGGAGGCCGTTTGGAGCATTTGGAGCCTTTTGAAGCATTTGGAGCTGTCAAGCATTTGGAGCATTTGGAGCTGCTGGAAACATTTGGAGCTGTCAAGCATTTGGAGGCCGTTTGGAGCATTTGGAGCCATTTGGAACTGTGTTAAGCATTTGGAGGCTGTTGGAGCTTTTGGAGCCTTTTTTTAGAGCTGTTGGAGCATTTGGAGCTGCTGGAGACATTTGGAGCTGTCAAGCATTTGGAGGCCGTTTGGAGCATTTGGAGCCATTTGGAGCTGTGTTATGCATTTGGAGCTGTCAAGCATTTGGAGCCATTTGGAGCTGTGTTAAGCATTTGGAGGCTGTTGGAGCATTTGGAGCCTTTTTTTTGGAGCTGTTGGAGCATTTGGAGCTGCTGGAGACATTTGGAGCTGTCAAGCATTTGGAGGCCGTTTGGAGCATTTGGAGCCATTTAGAGCTGTGTTAAGCATTTGGAGGCTGTCAAGCATTTGGAGGCCGTTTGGAGCATTTGGAGCCATTAGGAGCTGTGTTAAGCATTTGGAGGCTATTGGAGCATTTGGAGCCTTTTTTTGGAGCTGTTGGAGCATTTGGAGCCATTTGGAGCTGTGTTAAGCATTTGGAGGCTGTTGGAGCTTTGGGAGCCATTTGGAGCTAAGAAGTAGTCGTTGCACGTCTATGCAGGGCTAAATGTTTATAAGATTGTTGTTGGCTTTCGCAAGTGATTCTGTAGTAGGATAGAAATTGTGTAATAAATATTATGTTTGTAAAAGACTTTGAGGTGTTTTATTTCTCGAACCTTACACTTTTCTGGTACTTTTTTAAAATTAAAGTTGTTTTGTATCGGCCAGGGATCGTGTCAAGGACCTTAGTCGATCTAATCAATCAGTATATAGATTACAAATTTATTTAATGAATTTTGAACTTTTTCCCGAATCTCTAGCATTACAATTACGAATTTCCAATATGGTGGTCTTGGTGTCTGATAGGATGATGGTAGTAGAGGATTTAAAGTCTCTTTAAGAATTTTGAACATGGTTTATTGAAATTATTATTTTTTATATAAAATTAAATGTTTTGCATCATTCAGGGATCGAACCAAGGACTGGAGCGGATCGAATCAATATGTATGTTAATGAGTGATTTATTTAATGAATTTTGGAACTTTTCCCGAATTTCTAGCTAAATAATTACGGATTTTCAAGATGGCGGCCATATTTCAAGATGGCGGGTGTCACAGTAATAAATTATTACTGCACTCTAGCGGATACGAACTAAACTAACATGGTGTCAGCGCACTCTCGTCGACGATACAATGATGATGATGGCTTAGAGCATCGAAGACAAGATGGCGGACATGACGTCATACTAGGTGACGATATATATGCTTTAAGAAAAGTGGTGGGAGTCAGTCTGCCAAAAGTCACCACGGGAGGAGGATCGGTCGCCATTTTTAATTTTTTTTGGCCTCACCGGGTTCGAACCGAGGACTCCGAACTCCGTGTCGTAAAAGTATATTTTTTAAATATTTTTTTATTAAAATTTTATTAAATGGATTTTTTAATAAATTTTAAAAAATTTTTCATTGAAATCGGATAATAAATAAAAAAGTTAAAGATGGCGGCCGTAACGAAAATTGCAACGGTGACGTCATCGTCCAATATGTCGGATAACACAATGCCGGAATTTTCTAGAAAACGAAATGACGTCATCCAAAATGGCGGATCCAAGATGGCCGCCGGGGTCAAGGTCAAAGGTCAAGGTCACATCCTGATAGAGGCTTAACTGAGGCTTGAGTTAAGGATGCTTAAGCCTCTATCAGGACATTTCTAGCCGTTGGGATTTTTGAGGAATAAAACGGGAAATTTTCCCTCGAAACGGGAATTTTTCCCTCGGAAACGGGAAATTTTTTCTTAAAACGGGAAATTTTGAGTCATTTTGAGGCATTTTTGAGGAATTTTTGCCGCCGTGACGTCACAAATCCAAGATGGCGGTCGGCACCTCGGCACCTCACCCAGAACCCAGTCCTCGGATGCCCTATCCTATACTACTCTGGGAGCCTCAGGCAACCTACCTGCGGGGCTACTTCACAGCAGCAACAGGCCAGGGGGAACCAAGTCCTGCCTACAGCCCCCTCCATTCCTACCAGTTCTCCCCTGTCCCCTACTCCCCAGAGCAATTCCCAACTGCCGAGCAACTCTTCCCTCACCCCCCTGAGTTACTCTCTCCTATCAAGACATCCTACCCCCGCCTCATTCCCCTCACCCTACCCTCACCACCCCCACGCAAGGCCTTGACGACCGGCACCACCGGGAGCCAGCCGCAGGACCCGCGGCCGCAACCCATCTCGGCCCGACTGGCGGCCCGCCTGCAGGAACTCTTCGGCAGTGACGCCTAGGCGCACTGCAACCCCGGGGGTTTTCACCCCCACCTTTACACCTCATTGTCAGCACGTCCTCGGTCAGCTGCACTGGGCCGAACGGTCCACTCCCGCCTCAGAGTGTGAGGCTGCTCTACCAAAGAGCTGGCGCCGGGCAAACAACAACAACTGAACGACCGAGCGACGTCCACCCCGTTTCCACAGCTTCACCAGAGACGAGGCTGCGACAAATTATACATCAGCAAATCTGGATATAAATTTGAACTATTATTAAATCCAAAAAGTACGCTTACAGCAAAGAAATTGGGCTTAAATATTGACTGTACTTTATTTAAATCATGGTTCTGTACATGTTGTATACAAAAATCTAAAATAGTCCCTGTACCCGTACTTATATTTTAAAACATATATATATATTTTTTTTTAGTTAAATTAATATTTTTTTAATTTTGAAATGCACTTTCATTGGTTGCCATTTGTAACGTTTCCGTGCATTGTGGAAGCAGCAGATGCGACAATGAAATGTCAGGGAGATCCTTCTCCGTTTACGTTTTCGATGTCTCCGTTTCCGTGCCATTGTAGAACGGGCCTGAGAGTGCATTTCAAGATTAATAAATAATAATAAAAAATTATTATTTTTTAAAATCTAATTACGGGCAGAATTTGAAAATATATAAAATTAACGACAAATTAATAAAGAACACTAAAAATGTTAGTTTTTCAAACAAATGTTAACGTATTTAGAACATAAACTAGGGTTGCCAACCGTCCCGTATTGTACGGGATTTCCCGTATTCTGTGACTAAAAGAATTATCCCGTACGTAGGCAGGACGGGACGTGATATTTCCCGTATCATGTTTAAAGTTCAATTCACACACCTGCATAAAATTGAAAAAGTATTTTTCCGCCTGCGCCGCACCACCTGTTATATGTATTGCGACATTGCGAGGCTCCGTTTACTCCGCAGTTCACTGGCCACCAAATAGTTCATGTTGACGCCGACAGGTGGCATCACTCATCCGCGCTTAGTCTGTTATGTTTATGTTGATATTGTGTTGAGTTGAAAACGGATAAAGTTATCTTTATTATCATATCTTTATGTATTAAATTCATCACTCAAAAAATTATTAGGCCAATACAACAAATTTTAATATTTCAACCAATAATATAACCAACCAATAAATAATTTATTTTCAGATACAAAAACTGCTAAAAATAGCACCAATTTGCATATCTCCCCCCCCCCCCCCCCCCGGGGCTCTATTAGGCGGGGTTCAGTGTCCCTTATGGTCAGGGTGAAATAGTTGGTAACCCTAACATAAACAAACATGACTACCACCAAATCCAAATACTCGGCGTCTATTGGTCGCACGGAGCAACGTAAACGGAAGAGCTCAGCATTGCCGAGCTAATCCGTGCGGGTCCGTCTCCATCTGCGTGCCATTATGGAAACTCTGTTCCGTGAGATCCGTCTCCGTTTACGTGATCCGTCTCCGTTTCCGTGCCATTGTAGAACGGGCCTTAAAAAGAACCGTATCATTATGTTTTTTACAACTGACTTTCTGAATTATGAACATGACTTTTTTAGCCTTATTTTGGATGTCAGGTGCCACAGGAATGAAATTTATTAGGAAATGAGAATTGCAATCGTTAGAGTTAATACATTTTTCGCAGTTGGAGCTTTGTTTGCATTAACATTATTTCTTAAATCACGCCTTATTTGAGCCGTGAGCCGGCTGGTGTAAGCAATTTAGCCTTGCGTACATCTTGGATACAACTGTTTCTTAGAACATGCTAGGATTCAAAAACTGTATTTGACACTTCATCGTCGCGTTTAATAGCTCCCTTATATTTTCTGAAAGCAAGTATCCCCTCGAGCCATCAATAACAAGATGCCGGTGTCATCTGTGCAGACGGAGGACGCACCACACGCCGGGTTTATAAGAATAACTAGACCACTTTGTTAAGCAAATCAGTTTGAAAAAATTTTGATATTTCTGTAGCTAGAAACTTAGGTGCGCGAATGGAAAAGCATGGTAAATAAATTGTGGCGTGATAGACCCGGTGCAGGGAGATACCCATGGCACACAACTTTGTTAGAATTAGAGGTGATGATGAGGTCAAGCCACTAACTACCCAGATAGTAAAATAGACTTGAATCGAGCTTGAATCAAGCTTGCCATGAGTCATAACAAGCCTACAAGCTTGAATCAAGCTTGCCATGGCAAGTGTGTTAGCTTGAATCAAGCTTGATTCAAGCTAACTAGTTTACACTTGACAAGCTTGTAGCAGCAAGCCTGCCATGATAAGCTTGCAGCAAGCTTGCCATAATGTGATTGAATCAAGCTTGCAGCAGGCTTGCCGCGACAAGCTTGCAGCTGGTTGCCATGACAAGCTTGCAGCAGGCTTGCCTTGACAAAATTGTAGCTGGCTTATCGTGACAAGCTTGCAGCAAGCTTGCCGCGACAAGCTTGTAGCTGGTTTGCCATTACATTTTTGGTGCTGGTTTGCCATGACAAGCTTGCAGCTGGTTTGCCATGACAAGCTTGCAGCTGGTTTGCCGTGACAAGCTTGCATTAGGTTTGCCATGACAAGCTTGCAGCTGGTTTGCCGTGACAAGCTTGCATTAGGTTTGCCATGACAAGCTTGCAGCAGGCTTGCCGCTACAAGCTTGCAGCTGGCTTGCCGCGACAAGCTTGCAGCAGGCTTGCCGTGACAAGCTTGCAGCTGGTTTGCCATGACATGTTTGCTGCTGGTTTGCCATGAAAAGCTTGCAGCTGGTTTGCCGTGACAAGCTTGCAGCTGGTTTGCCGTGACAAGCTTGCAGCAGGCTTGCCTTGACAAGCTTGCAGCTGGTTTGCCATGACAAGCTTGCAGCAGGCTTATTGCCTTGACAAGCTCGCAGCTGGTTTGCCATGACCAGCTTGCAGCAAACTTACCATGCCAAGCTGTCAGTGGCTTGCCACTAGATGTCATGAGATGCTTGCTATGCAGCAAGCTAGTAGTGAAGTGCTTGCAACAAGCTTATAACAAGTGTGCTTTCATATGCTTGTAGTAAGTCTGATTGAAATTATTATACTATCAAATTGGTTTTGCTGCAAATTTGCAGAAAATTTCAAGACTGCCATTAGTTTTCTGAAGAGTAAAATAAATTTTGTACAATCAGTGCAACACTGCTGCTGATACAGGCGGAAGAACACGTAATGCTTATATTGTTCTCTCAATAATGATTATTGTACATCATTTTACAAAAAGCCAGCTGCAAGTAGGTAGAGTTGACTATGCTTAATAAAATAACATACCGAAAGTTTACCGCTGTATATCTTGTGCGTATCACCGAAAATTTGCATTTAAGTCCTAGATGACAGCGACTTACATCAGTCCATTAAAATGCTACCCATTTGTACAGTTTTTAATTTAGACTGTCCATAAGATTACCAAAATAATCTTGATACTCTAATGCAGCAATTAATGTTGTAAAAAGCATAAATTATTAATATTAAAGATATGATATTAAGCGATTAATTCATGACTTTTTTTTTATCTTTGCCACCCAGATAAAAATACGATATACACCAATTTGAAGAGCCCAATGCGAAAAATGTCCAAATAAATGTGTATGGTTATACCTTTAGCTTTAAGACAGTATATTTATAAAGAGTCTAACGTAATTAGTAAGCTTATTAAAGCGGCCCGAGCGTTGCAGTGTACTGCGGCCGTACTGATCTCTCACGGCCACCGCCGCGCCGGCGCGGCATTGCGACACACTGCGTACTGCGACACTCATTCAACTTGGTCTTACTTAGGGATTACTTTAAACATAGCTAATTCATATGATAGAGTGTATTTGTGTTACATGTATTGAGATTATGCATTTTTTTCTTATATGAATTTTTTTGATACAATAAAATTAACAATAAACGATTTCTGCTTGGAACTTGTAAATGAAAAACTCTAGAGGACCTCTGGTTTTATATATGCATGGATTTATTCTGTTAAAACAATTTTATTATTAAAAAATATTTTTGTAGCAACTATTTTTTTTATTTTTTTATTTCTGATATATCGTTTTATTTTCGATCAGAACAATGCAAAATTTTAATGTAGCCTGTATTCGAAAATATTAAAAATTATATATTTACTTCTTTAAAATCAGTTTACTACATAAAAATTTAATAAAACGATACATTGTAAATGTACTCTGAGTTTCTTTTTTTTTTGTTTTTATAACATAATTCCTATAATAATAGGTATTACTTTTTTTTTTCAGAAAATAAATAAAACCCGAGTTGTGTTGTAAAATGTATAGGTAGCATTACATATTTAGTTTTTTTTTATAAGTTAATGTATTTGAGTGCTGCGCCTAGCTGACGTCGTTGGATTGCTAGTGGCAAAGAGCGGTGGTGGATGTTTTTGCAAGAGTTTGACCGTATTTTATGACCCTAGCTGTGAGAGGGTGTTCGTCCCAGAAATCCTAACGGTTAAGGAAACTAGTCATTCTCTGTAGTCACGTACGGGTGTGCTACTCGCGCAATATCGTCAAATATCGTCAAATATCACAACTTTCCGGGACGCTCGGTCATTTCTCGGTTAGCTCTGGTTTCACCACAGTAAACGGAACAAAATCTTGTCTGTAGTGATTTCATATTCCTATTACCGTAGCAGTATGGCGTTTGAAGAAAAACCAAGTTTGCTGTATACTGAGAGCCTACTTAAAAAAAGTATTTATGGAGTTATTAAATTATTTACGAAACACAAATTTGTGGATCGTTTGGGAAATTATCATTTAGGACTTAAATGCTCGTTATTGGTGTGATCACAGGGGTTACATCGGTAAAACTTTTACATGTTACTAAGAAACGGTCATTCTACAACTGTACAAAGTTTCATCTTTGGGATAATTTTCCATGTATTAAAAACCTTTGTTTCTAAACAGCGAAATTCGTCCCGACCCGAGCCAACTTCGGCAACCTCGCAGTAGTACACACTACGCGGCTCGGATCGCTTCGGCGGTCAGACAAATTGTACCAGACTCTCAACAAATAAACTAATGTAAAGCTTAAGAACTTTGCAACTACTTTTATTTAATGTTTTCACATCGGGCTTTTCATGCGTATTTCCATTTGTGCCATTTTTTTTGCATAACACCTCTCTCCTAATATTATTGAATACATAGCATATTTGGTCAAACGTAGTGGAAGGTTTTTAAATTTAATCATAGAGATTAATGTTTTGAGTTAGTTTTGGTTTGCTATTATGAATGTCTACTATAGTAATTACGTTTAAGGAGTGCTATATTGTTAAATTGCCAATAAAGTATTATTTAGTACTTAATTACATGTTTTCGGTGTTACGCGCAAGGTTTGCGGAGGTAAACATTTCACATGTTGCTAGAAAACGTGTATGTTACTACTGTTTCAAATTTCAGTTTGGAGCAAATTTTACAAAGATTAAAACTCTTCTATTTCGTGGGAGTGGAAGTGGCCCCAGCGCTTGCGGATGTGGCTCTGTCGCAGTGCGTAGACGACATTGATACGCTCGGAAGGCTCTAGTGATCCAATAAATTAAGCTAGACCTTTAAGAGATATGTTGCTGTTAAGCTTAAGAATTATACAACTTTTGTTCAAGAAATATTTTCGTAAAACCCTTTATTTTTAAGTGAATAATATTTTTATTTCCTTGACTGATGTAAAAAAACTTATTTCATTAATGAAACAATTTTTTTCTTACCTTTTATATTAACACTTAGAACTTTATTCATTATAAATGTGTGTAGAAGTGTTTTAAGATTATTTTCATAAAGCTATCGAGAGTCTACGGTAAAGAGTGCGTAAATGGAAAGCATTTTAATGAACTGCTGTCAGTCGCTGTCATCTAGGGCTTAACTGCAAATTTTCGGTGATACGCACAAGGTCTACAGCGGCAAACTTTCGGTATGTTATTAAGCATAGTCGACTCTACCACTGTGCTATCATATTATTTATCTTGTTTAGTATCCTTCCGCCCAGCGGTCAAATTAACGTTGTCAAGGGCCTAAAACTCGTGCCCAAGCGTCTATTACGGGAAATGTGAACACATTACAACTTTTAAAAATAAACTACACGCCAATTCTTACGCAAACTTCACTGTACGCAGTCACATACACCTTTACCTGTAACTATTTTTAAATGGAGTTTAAATATAATATAATTCATGTCCATATGGTTTATATATAATACTAGCTGCAGTACCCAACGTTTGCCAGGCTGAACCCAGGGTGATATATTGTCCGCGAGTAAGGCCGGGCTTCAACCAAATTCACTCCGGCCGCGGGATAGGCATTTACATGCAAAACAAATTATTGCGCGATTTCCACAATTTTTGTGATAATAGCGTCAAACAAAAACATTGTTGTAGATTTTGAAGACCTTTAACAGTGCTATGGCTTCAAAAGTTTTAATTTTTTATTTTAAGATGGTGATATCATGTGATATAATATTCAAAGTATCATAGTTTTCAGGCTATTAATTAAATCGCTTAAACAGCTGTACTGCACCCTTGACTGAGTTGAATTCTTTAAAAAAAAGTCAACGGGACTGATACTCTATCTCTAAAAACAAAGACAATTCATGCAGGGGCGCAACAACTAAATTTCCAAAGGGTGTGCAATATACCTTTTTATAAAGAATCATCTATCACCACTATTGAAGCAGTGGGGGGGGGGGGGGTCGGGGGGGGTCCTCCCCCGGAATTTTTTTTATTTAAAGGTGGAAAATGGTGCTATTTAAGCAGTTTTATTAGTAGTATATAAAAGGGCATCCTGCGCCAGGCGTCAGGCTGTGGTGCCTGTGGTGCCGACCGCCATCTTGGATTTGTGACATCATGGCGGCAAAAATTCCTCAAAATTCCTCAAAAATGACTCTAAAAGACTCAAAATTTCACGTTTTAAGAAAAAAATTCCCGTTTTCGAGGGAAATATTCCCGTTTCGAGGGAAAATTTCCCGTTTTAGTCCTCAAAAATCCCAGCGGCTGAAAATTCCTAAAACTGGCTTAAAACTCCTAAGAGATAGCCGCTTATAAGCCATTTCTAGGAATAAGGATACCATGACCGCCATCTTGGATTATGTCGTCACCGTTGCAATTTTCGTTACGGTCGCCATCTTGAAAATCTTTATTTATTATCCGATTTTAATGAAAAAAAATTCATAATTCATCAAAAAATCAACTTATTTGAATTCTGTTTGATTATAACGATGTACGTCCTTGGTTCGATTCCCGGCGAGAGTAAACGGTCGATCCTTCCTCCATGAAAGCTACCTAGACTGATCTACCACCAACAATACCAAGGTATATATCGTCAACCGGTATGACGTCATGTCCGACATCTTGTCTTCATCCGCTGGAGACCACCATCTTGTTTTCGTCTGCTACAGTGTGCCGATACCATGTTAGTGTAATTAACTGGTCACCATACTTTTGTCCTCAACTGTTGACATTGAACATTGACCTTAGCCTTTGACCTTGTCCTTTAAATTAGACCTTGACCTAAAAATTTGACCTTGGCCTTGAAATTTGACCTTGACCTTGAAATATGACCTTGATCTTGAAATTTGACCTTGATCTTGAAATTTGACCTTGACATTGAAATTTGACCTTGACCTTGTAATTTGACCTTGACCTTGAAATTTGACCTTGAACTTGAAATTTGATTTTGACCTTGAAATTTGACATTGACCTTGAAATTTGACCTTGTTCTTGTCGACCATCATGGATCCAACATTGTATGTTCAGTACATGCTACCAGGAGCTACCGCCTGCTAGTGGTCTTAGACACCATCTTGTTTTCGTCTGCTGGAGGACACCATCTTGTGTGTACTCGTCTTACCATCTGGATGATTTTATTCTAACCTGCTACAGTGCAGTAATCATTTATTACCGAGGTGCCCCCGCCATCTTGAAATTCGGCCGCCATCTTGAAATCATGTAATAATGTGGCTAGAAAAGCGGGAAAATCCAAAATTCATCAAAAAATCACTCATTAACTTACATATCGATTCGATCCGCTCCAGTCCTTGGTTCGATAATCGATCGATGCAATAATGTTTAATTTTATGTAAAAAAATAATAACTTCAATAAACCATGTTCATCGTTCTTAAAGAGACTTTAAATCCTCTACTACATTCATCCTATCAGACATCAAGACCAACATATTGGTAATTCATAATTTTAATGCTAGAGATTCGGGAAAAAGTTCAAAATTCATTAAATAAATTTGTAATCTATATACTGATTGATTAGATCGACTAAGATCCTTGGTTCGATCCCTGGCCGATACAAAACCACTTTAATTTTAAAAAAGTACCAGAAAAGTGTAAGGTTCGAGAAATAAAACACCACAAAGTCTTTTACAAACATAATATTCATTACACAATTTATATCCTACTACAGAATCACTTGCGAAAGCCAGCAATCTTATAAACATTTAGCCTTGCATAGACGTGCAACGACTACTTCTTAGCTCCAACAGCTCCAATTGCTCCAACAGCTCCAACAGCTCCAACAGCTCCAAATGCTCCAAACGGCCTCCAAATGCTTGTCAGCTCCAAATGGCTCCAACAGCTCCAAATGCTCCAAATGGCTCCAACAGCTCCAAATGGCTCCAAATGCTCCAAACGGCCTCCAAATGCTTGACAGCTCCAATTGACTCCAACAGCTCCAAATGCTCCAAATGCTCCAAATGGCTCCATCAGCTCCAAATGTTCAATATTCATTGTCTCCAATATTCGTTGGCTACAATTTTCGTAGGCTCCAATATTCGTTGGCTCCAATATTCGTTGTTTCCAATATTCATTGGCTCCAATTTTTGTTGGCTCCAATATTCGTTGACTCCAATATTCGTTGGCTCCAATAATCATTGGCTCCAATATTCATGGGCACCAATATCAATTGGCTCCAATTGCTCCAAATGCTCCAACAGGCTCCAAAAGTATCCATCATTCTTTTGGCTCCAACAGTCTTTTGGCTCCAATATTCGTTGGCACCAATATTCATTGGCTCCATTATTCATTGACTCCAATATTCATTGGCTCCAATATTCATTGACTCCAATATTCATTGACTCCAATATCCATTGACTCCAATATTCATTGGCTCCAATAGTCATTGGTTCCAATAGACAATGGCTCCAATAGACATTGACTCCAATAGTCATTGACTCCAATATTCATTGGCTCCAACAGTCTTTTGGCTCCAAAAGTCATTGGCTCCAACAGTATTTTGGCTCCAAAAGACATTGGCTTCTAAAGTCATAGGCTCCAACTGCTTTTTGTCTCATCAGCGCCAAATATATTTGACTATAATGCTACGAGGTCCCAAGACATCATGTCTACGCGACTACGAACCATGTGGTTACAAGACTACGTGACTACGTGACTACGAATCTTCACGTTTACGAGTCTGTGAGGCTACAGAGCTACGAAGCTTCTAGTACACAAGTTTACGTGACTGCGAGGATAGAGGTCTACAAGTCTGCATGAGTACTTGTCTACGAAGCTACTCGTCTACAAGGCTCCAGTTGCCGCATCTGTCTTCGAAGGAATTTTCTCTTTTGCTCCAACTGCTCCATCAGCATTATGTTATAAGATTACAAGGCTGCTTGCTTACGTAGCTTCAAGTCTACGAGACTACGACCCATGAGGTTACGAGACTATGCGATAACATGTCTTCAAGGTTACGTGATCGCGAGGCTATAGGACTACGAAGCTTCCAGAACGCATGGTCACGAGACTGCATGACTGATTGACCGCGTGGCTACGAAACGTCATGTCTCTAACTGACTACAATAGCACTGTTCAGTGGTGAGAGTTAATTTATCTCATGCAAAGGTACTTGGTGCAAGTAGTTCAGCTTTTCAACACCAGATGACTTCACGTGTTGCTTGCAGGTAAATAATATTTATTTCCTTTATGCGGGATGCGGGATACTCACTATCAATCGCATAAGAAGGATGGCTTCGATAGTCTCCAAGGAGAAGGAAGTTCATCGTTCCTGCTAGTGCTTCTCAGATTTCTCACGGCCCGCCATCTTGGAATGCAGCGTCACGGCGGACATCTTGGATGGGTGTGACCTTGAACTTTGACCGAAACCGCAGGATTGATCGCAAGCATACGGATTAACCATTAAATATTGATAAGAATAATCAGGAGCACACGGAGAAATCCACCATAATATTTACAATAATAATCGGAAGCACACGGAGAAAACCACCATAATATTGTCAAGAATAATCGGAAGCACACGGAGAAAACCACCACAAGTTTTCTTTGATATCATAAAAATACAGAAAAAATATTTAATAAATAACAAATAAATTAATAAAAAATTTAAAATCGCAAAACAAAATACAAAAAATACATAAACAGATTCTGGCTTGTACTAGAACTATATCTTTGCTCAACAATCTGTTTATGTATTTTTTGTATTTTGTTTTGCGATTTTAAATTTTTTATTAATTTATTTGTTATTTATTAAATATTTTTTCTGTATTTTTATGATATCAAAGAAAACTTGTGGTGGTTTTCTCCGTGTGCTTCCGATTATTATTGTAAATATTATGGTGGATTTCTCCGTGTGCTCCTGATTATTCTTATCAATATTTAATGGTTAATCCGTATGCTTGCGATCAATCCTGCGGTTTCGGTCAAAGTTCAAGGTCACACCCATCCAAGATGTCCGCCGTGACGCTGCATTCCAAGATGGCGGGCCGTGAGAAATCTGAGAAGCACTAGCAGGAACGATGAACTTCCTTCTCCTTGGAGACTATCGAAGCCATCCTTCTTATGCGATTGATAGTGAGTATCCCGCATCCCGCATAAAGGAAATAAATATTATTTACCTGCAAGCAACACGTGAAGTCATCTGGTGTTGAAAAGCTGAACTACTTGCACCAAGTACCTTTGCATGAGATAAATTAACTCTCACCACTGAACAGTGCTATTGTAGTCAGTTAGAGACATGACGTTTCGTAGCCACGCGGTCAATCAGTCATGCAGTCTCGTGACCATGCGTTCTGGAAGCTTCGTAGTCCTATAGCCTCGCGATCACGTAACCTTGAAGACATGTTATCGCATAGTCTCGTAACCTCATGGGTCGTAGTCTCGTAGACTTGAAGCTACGTAAGCAAGCAGCCTTGTAATCTTATAACATAATGCTGATGGAGCAGTTGGAGCAAAAGAGAAAATTCCTTCGAAGACAGATGCGGCAACTGGAGCCTTGTAGACGAGTAGCTTCGTAGACAAGTACTCATGCAGACTTGTAGACCTCTATCCTCGCAGTCACGTAAACTTGTGTACTAGAAGCTTCGTAGCTCTGTAGCCTCACAGACTCGTAAACGTGAAGATTCGTAGTCACGTAGTCACGTAGTCTTGTAACCACATGGTTCGTAGTCGCGTAGACATGATGTCTTGGGACCTCGTAGCATTATAGTCAAATATATTTGGCGCTGATGAGACAAAAAGCAGTTGGAGCCTATGACTTTAGAAGCCAATGTCTTTTGGAGCCAAAATACTATTGGAGCCAATGACTTTTGGAGCCAAAAGACTGTTGGAGCCAATGAATATTGGAGTCAATGACTATTGGAGTCAATGTCTATTGGAGCCATTGTCTATTGGAACCAATGACTATTGGAGCCAATGAATATTGGAGTCAATGGATATTGGAGTCAATGAATATTGGAGTCAATGAATATTGGAGCCAATGAATATTGGAGTCAATGAATAATGGAGCCAATGAATATTGGTGCCAACGAATATTGGAGCCAAAAGACTGTTGGAGCCAAAAGAATGATGGATACTTTTGGAGCCTGTTGGAGCATTTGGAGCAATTGGAGCCAATTGATATTGGTGCCCATGAATATTGGAGCCAATGATTATTGGAGCCAACGAATATTGGAGTCAAAGAATATTGGAGCCAACAAAAATTGGAGCCAATGAATATTGGAAACAACGAATATTGGAGCCAACGAATATTGGAGCCTACGAAAATTGTAGCCAACGAATATTGGAGACAATGAATATTGAACATTTGGAGCTGATGGAGCCATTTGGAGCATTTGGAGCATTTGGAGCTGTTGGAGTCAATTGGAGCTGTCAAGCATTTGGAGGCCGTTTGGAGCATTTGGAGCCATTTGGAGCTGTTGGAGCCATTTGGAGCATTTGGAGCTGTTGGAGCCATTTGGAGCTGACAAGCATTTGGAGGCCGTTTGGAGCATTTGGAGCTGTTGGAGCTGTTGGAGCTGTTGGAGCAATTGGAGCTGTTGGAGCTAAGAAGTAGTCGTTGCACGTCTATGCAAGGCTAAATGTTTATAAGATTGCTGGCTTTCGCAAGTGATTCTGTAGTAGGATATAAATTGTGTAATGAATATTATGTTTGTAAAAGACTTTGTGGTGTTTTATTTCTCGAACCTTACACTTTTCTGGTACTTTTTTAAAATTAAAGTGGTTTTGTATCGGCCAGGGATCGAACCAAGGACCTTAGTCGATCTAATCAATCAGTATATAGATTACAAATTTATTTAATGAATTTTTAACTTTTTCCCGAATCTCTAGCATTAAAATTATGAATTACCAATATGTTGGTCTTGATGTCTGATAGGATGAATGTAGTAGAGGATTTAAAGTCTCTTTAAGAACGATGAACATGGTTTATTGAAGTTATTATTTTTTACATAAAATTAAACATTATTGCATCGATCGATTATCGAACCAAGGACTGGAGCGGATCGAATCGATATGTAAGTTAATGAGTGATTTTTTGATGAATTTTGGATTTTCCCGCTTTTCTAGCCACATTATTACATGATTTCAAGATGGCGGCCGAATTTCAAGATGGCGGGGGCACCTCGGTAATAAATGATTACTGCACTGTAGCAGGTTAGAATAAAATCATCCAGATGGTAAGACGAGTACACACAAGATGGTGTCCTCCAGCAGACGAAAACAAGATGGTGTCTAAGACCACTAGCAGGCGGTAGCTCCTGGTAGCATGTACTGAACATACAATGTTGGATCCATGATGTTCGACAAGAACAAGGTCAAATTTCAAGGTCAAGGTCAAATTTCAAGGTCAAGGTCAAATTTCAAGATCAAGGTCAAATTTCTAGGTCAAGGTCAAATTTCTAGGTCAAGGTCAAAGGCTAAGGTCAATGTTCAATGTCAACAGTTAAGGACAAAAGTATGGTGACCAGATAATTATACTAACATGGTATCGGCACACTGTAGCAGACGAAAACAATATGGTGGTCTCCAGCGGATGAAGACAAGATGTCGGACATGACGTCATACCGGTTGACGATATATACCTTGGTATTGTTGGTGGTAGATCAGTCTAGGTAGCTTTCATGGAGGAAGGATCGACCGTTTACTCTCGCTGGGAATCGAACCAAGGACGTACATCGATATAATCAAACATAATTCAAATAAGTTGATTTTTTGATGAATTTTGAATTTTTTTTTCATTAAAATCGGATAATAAATAAAGATTTTCAAGATGGCGACCGTAACGAAAATTGCAATGGTGACGACATAATTCAATATGGCGGTCATGGTATCCTTATTCCTAGAAATGGCTTATAAGCGGCTATCTTTTAGGAGTTTTAAGCCAGTTTTAGGAATTTTAGCCGCTGGGATTTTTGAGGACTAAAATGGGAAATTTTCCCTCGAAACGGGAATTTTTCCTTTGAAAAAGGGAAATTTTTTTCTTAAAACGGGAAATTTTGAGTCATTTTGAGTCATTTTTGAGGAATTTTGAGGAATTTTTGCTGCCGTGACGTCACAAATCCAAAATGGCGGTCGGCACCACAGGCACCACAGCCTGACGCCTGGCGCAGGATGCCCTATTATATACTACTTTTATCATCTAAAAATTGATTACACAGCACTTTCTTTGCCCCCATTTGCCCCCACTTCAAGATTTCAGAGGGGGAGGGGGCAAATAGCCCTTCTCCCCCCTGTTGTTGCGCCCCTGACAGCATGGTTATTTGTAATGGAAACATTGAGGCCGAGAGGCCCAGCCAACACCCTCTGGACACAAGGCCTGCTTTCAAGCGCGTGACGTCATCAAGAGTGGTCCCTCACTCCGCTCCACGGCGTGCCTGTTTCACAGCGTTTTAGCTGCTTTTCGCTGTTATTTTATTACTTTTATATTCTTATAATTCTGTCTCACTGTATGGACATCACATATAACATTACTTAAAAGTAATTGTGGATTAAAATTTAACTAGTTAAGTCATGCGATTTAAATCCGGAGTACAAAATCAGTAATTTCTCGAAGAGGAAATCTTCGACACACATAATCTTAGCTTGTCTAATATGGTATTAGACACATTTCATTAAAGCGTATTCGTCAATCATTTAAAATTTAATCGTATAATGTTATTAAAAATGATATTTTTAAGAATGAAAATGCGTGGCTAAGATAACCATTACAAAAACGTATCAGAGTGTTATAATACGGTTTTAAGAAATTGACTTAAAGTTTATAGACATAGTCATTTTTTTTATTTATTACATTTTCTAACGTGCGCTTTTAAAATATACTTTGGATGTTTTGTAAAAACGTTTATACTCACAGCAGTGCTAGTTTCGTTAATAAATACAGTTATAGACTGTTTTATCACGACAGCAGGCCACCGAAGCAAACTATATTTTCTTTATTTCAATGAATTTTAGGTTGCTTGTCAAGAAGCTAGTTCAGTTTGACTAAGCTCATCGAAACAAACGAACTCTGCTGAAGTAATTAAAAAAAATTCTGTCATTCCATTTATTATACATAAACTGTTTTGGCTGTTTTTAAACTTATGTTGACAATATGTTTATAAAGCAAAATAATTACCACTGGAATTATTTTAGAACGCACTTATAGTCTTACCTAACCCAGACGCCTCCCAAACAAATACGCTTAGTTTTAGTTAGGTTACGAAAAAAGATCCAAATGGACTTTCAGTTTATGCCTGAATATAGCTACATAACATAAAAACATACCTACACATAATAAACGATATTATAACAAGACGTAACTTTATTACATTTCATAATTGCTGAAGACAGTTTTGCTGTTACAGAACAAACTTTGAACATCATTCACAGTATATTGTTACAATACCAGCAGAGTATATAGTGATTAGTACTTATATTTTAGCAGTAATTGGTTTTAATGGTTAAATTTAAACATCATCTTCATCCGACGATAAAAGGCTATAATGACCGTAAAAACAAGTGCACTTTGTAGTCATAATACGGTTTCAAGTGAATTTAGTCAACCAGAGAAAAAGTACTCTTCTCTCGTATGTAACTGATACTTACTTTGTAGTGTTTCAAGAAATTAAAATTTTATTTGTTATTATTGTTGAACGGGCAATTTTTTTGTGTAAAAATGAGGCAAAATTATTTCTTCCTGGGTTCCTAAAATAATCTTATGGGCATGAGGTGTAATGGAATACACAAATTGAGAATTTCAAGTTACAGGGAAATAATTAAAATGTATGTTTTCAAATTCCAGGTGGACAGACTGTTAAAAAAATGAAATAACAAAAATTTGAGTTTAATTGAACATGTGCTAACTCCTGTTGCAAAAAATTATTTTTATTTCAGGGCTTTCTCGACTATGACTAGGTGCTGACAAATAAGAAGGGCAGTTGGGAAATATTTCTGGAACGGCATCATTACATAATCTTGGGTGTGCCAGTGGAGCAGTCAGATGTTTGCCAGTTCTAGAATCATAACAGCTTGTTTTCTTCAGTATGTAGTCTGACTAGAAATGCAACTCGCACACCTTAAAATAAAGAAAATAATTATTTGAAACAATGCATTCATTTCAACAAGTCCAGTTGAGCAAATACAAATTTGGTTTATAGTGTATAATATTTTTCATTTATTGGTGTAGGTTTGACCTTTATTAAGTTTTCAGGGTCAGTTAATTGCGTTTACATAGAAAATATAGTTATTTAGCAATCTTTCTTATCCTACGTTTATTATGAAGTTTAACAGTAAACATTTTTCTGCCAATATAAAGAGGAAGTGTAAGTAATTTTCTGACGTTTGAATAGTGTTTTATAAGATTATTCAGTATTAAACCACGCAATTAAAATATACATCCGAGAAACCTATTAATCAGTAAGTATAAAATACTATAAATTTTTATTTGATACCAAACAGTGGTATCATTGACTAAGCATGCTCGTTTATTTTACTGGCATTGTGGGGAAAGAGCAAGTTAAATTTGAGAGTTAGCGATAGTTTTATGCATTTGAAACCACTTAAATCCAATGTTATTAGGAAATCAAAACAATTTCTGGGCATATAATTTTAGTAATGAGAATTAATATTCGTTAATTTTGTTTCAAAATAATACGAAAAAATAATACTACGAAACTTTTAGTAATGTTTATAAAGCTATAACTAAAAATTATGTACCAACGTAATTAGTTCATGGTCTCACGAATAAATAGACATATTAATTTTGAACCAAAATGAGCTTTAGTTATCAGAGTTACCGGAAAAATGTAAATTTAAATGCAATTTATGTTAACCTGTATTAATTTGTAAAGTTAACAAACAAATAAAAAATCGTTTTCTCTTACACTATGCATCAGAATTCTCATGTTTATCTACAAAAAGGCCCATACAGAAGATATGACATATGGTAGTTTAAATATCAATAGCATTATAAATTTGAAAGTGGATGTATATGTATGTATGTAAGTATACATACATGTTTATATATAGCGTGAGTATTAGTGACTTGTAAATTTAATGCTTCTTGCAGGAAATTTCAAATATAATTCTAATAGGCCTTTGCTTTACTGTATTATATTTATTTTTTCTCTTTGGTTATAAATGCTTTTGTTTTATAGTTCGTTACATTCGGTAACACAACAGCGATACGGCATGTTAACTGATCTCTCAGTTCCAAATCACATAAGAAACCCACATCCCGACACAACGACTATACGGAATGTTAAGTGATAGCTCGGTTCGAATTGCAGCAAAATCCGACATCGAGTAACAAAGCAGTGAACCAGCATGTGAACTGACCGCTCAGCACGAAATCTGTTCAAAAACTGACCTCTGGCAAGCTACAGAAGGGAAGGAACACGTGCGCGCGCTAGGCTCGACCCTTGCCGGCCGGGGCAGGCTAGGACCACTCCTTCTGACGTCACACGCCTCCCTCCGTTTCGAAAGCCGGCCTTCGGGCTGATTACGAGCACACACTTTGCGTTATAAGTTGCGATAAATAACGAAGGTTTGCGAAGAATATCGCAGGAACCAGCAACGTGATTACGAACACATCGTGTTTCGTTAAACTTCGAATATTGATGACGTTGTGGCGGTATATATCGCAAACTTTGATTACGAGCACACTTTTCAAGTGATATTTATCGCACCGGAGCTACGTTATATATCACGGGCATTTCAAGTGGTGATACGAAGCGATTGTGAGGTAAGTGATATAATTACACTTAAAAATAATGTCCTTCCGTCCTAAAAACGGCATTATAATCGCACATTATTGTTTTAAATATAGTCGAGTACGATGTAAAGCGATGAAGTTAAACGAAAACAATTGTTTTAGGTTAGCGTGTGTATATTTAACACGCGAACATTATTTTTAACATGCTATTTATGTTTATTAATTGTACCATGAAATCATTGTTTTCAATGCATAGTTTGTGTGGAATAATTATGAAGTGGTTTAAATACGATCAAAGTAGGTAAGAAGAATAAATAAATGCCGTGTCATAGCTTATCAAATTAATCCTAACCTAAAGAGCGATATTATTTACACGCACATTATGAACATAACATAGCTATAAATAGTTCAAATAGGCTTCTTATGCATATTTTGTGTTTGAGTATTTGCTCAACCGTTGCCTACGAACGGCTCAACATGCATTTTTGTTTAATCTGTGCGCTTGTAGACTTCAGACAGTAAATGGTATATTTCTCTATTTAGTTTCAGAAAGCTATTTCCGGCCTCCTTGTGTGTTCATTTGTGCAAGAAATTTTTAATTTGTGCTCATTCATTTACATATTGGCTCTATTACCTAAGTGTGTTAACATAGGTAATTGTTAACAAGTGGGGCTGATCATAAAACAAATAACTTGATGAATAATTTATTTAGGAATTCCCCTCCTTAAGCAGGATGATTCTATTAAATAACATTTCGAGCTTTTATGTAGGGGAGGCGAGGCTTTATTATAAAAATAAGTTTATGAAAACGGTAATTTTGAGTTCCTATTATTAACCTTGATACTTATTTCTGTTGAGATATTTCAAGTTGTTTACTGTTTAAATTGTTGGTTATGTGTGGTTAGCTACACTTCAAATACTGCAAATCTATTCATGTCTACATTTGGTTAGGTTAGCTGCATTTTAAATATTGTATAATGAGGTAAATCTGGTGAAAAGCTACTTTTCCATATGTTTTTTTTTAAATTTATTTATTAGTTTTCAGACATTGATTCCAATAATTAACATAGGCTATCAATACTGTAACATTGTTTTACTAATAGAAAATTAAGCTTACCTCACCTAACCAACCATCCACACATATTTTGTAGTACAATTAATGTAACTAACCTATCTTAACTAACCATTCACACAGATCCACACTATTTTTTTGTTATTTTTAATTCATCTAACTTAATGGTGGGAATGGCTGGTTTGATTAGGTTAACTACAAATACAGTACTTGAAAGTAGTGTAGACAGTTTATTAGGTTATGGTAGTTATATTAAATATACTGTGAACTCATTTTAACAGTTTTTAAGAATTATATATTGTAACACAGCTAACTCTAACCTAACCAACCACACTACAGTTTATACCTATTATTTTTGTTGGTAACATAACTTAAGAAACAGTTCACAAAATCACACAGTATTTTTAATGTAGTTTACTTAAGCCAACCAATCATTCTCATGTATTAAATTTTTTGATTTACCTAACCTAACAAGCTATTAAAATGGCATATTTCTAGTTTAACTGCTTGAAGAATTACAACACACTCATGGAGAATTGTTGGAAAAGAAGTAAAAAAGTTAAAATTGTTTTTAGAAATTAAAGAAAAATGAATGCAGTTATGCATTACATCGAGGAATATTAGCTCAATAATACCATATTAAAAATTATTTCTATTAATCAGGCCCTCTTGTTAACAATTAGTAGCCTACCAAACTATATTACACTAATTTAGTTAATGTTTGAAAATATTTCAGGTTCTACACAATGGCCTTTGCTGCCTTTCTGCTAAATATCGAACTGGAGGAGAAGGCAGAGAAGATTGTTAAGAAACCATCAAAATCCCTTCGAATTGCCAGATTGCACCCTCATAGCAGTTGGAAAACCTTAGAAACATGAAGAAACAAGCTATGCAATTTAATAAATACTTTGTTATCAAGTTTGTTGCATTTATTAAAGAAATTGTGAAATGAAAATAGTGTTCACTCATTTCCATGTTACTTTTGAGTATAACTTGGATATTATATTAAACACATGTTAAATTTTTGTTTTCTGGTTTCAGCAGATCTCATTGTCCTGAGAGAGTTGGCAGTGGCTTTTTTGAACCATTGTTTTTTTTTTGTGTGTAAAAAATAGATACTATGAATCATTTAATGATAGGTTGTTATTTAAAGTAAATCTTCATGTTTACAGGTTTTTTATTTAAAAATTTTGCAATTTCAGACTTTGTTTTTGTTTTAAACGAAAAATATTTACAAAGAGTGTATTATTTAATAGCTCAATTATTTCCATGGATGGTTATAATTAAACAATTATTAATATTAACTATTAATAGCCTGTCCAATAAAAAAAATCAATGCACATGTCTGTAAGGATACAAAAAATGATTTCTTAACACAATATTTTCTCATAATTGGCAATTTTAGCACATGCTTCCAGCATGCCTTTTAACTTTTCTTTAAGTTCTTTGATGCATTTTTAATAAAATTGCTTGTTACCATTTCAGAAGCACATATTCCCAATGCTTCTCATCAGCTGCCAGCTGTCTTTCTTGAATGTTGTTTATCAGCTGCAAGCTATCTTTCTTGAATGCTGCTCTTTTTTTTTATTATTTTTAAATTGTACTTTTAATCATTACCAGTATGAATTGTATAGGTTACACTAGGTATTATAGAGGCAGAGTTATAATAAAGGAGGTGTTAATAACAAAGCACACATTCTATAAAGTATGCTGACTAAAAGTATTATCAAGGTTTTTCCAGTCAAAGATTTCACAATGCTTGTATATAACCATTCTTTACTTTTTTTTTTTTGTGTAAACAAGATATAACATGGAAGAATTTCATTAGGCTAGCTGACTATCAATGCAAGTTCCAGCAGGTACAAATGCTAGTTGTTGCCAGTGAGCCCATTTGTATACAGTATAGACATTGTTTCATGTGGATGAATATAAAAAAAATATTTTGAACTAATTTTTATTATTGTAAGTTTAGAATCAATGTAGGTATGTTTATTGAGACCGAGACAAGTACAAACAAATTAAATGGCACACATTGCATTTAGTTAGATAATTCAGGAACAAATATTGACTTAGTATGATTCATCTTGCGATAAAGTTTGGTACAGCTCCATTCCTTGCACCTCCCCAGTCAACACTCTGCATCTTATGAATTGTTATCATCACTCACTGTTCTTATCTTTCTATTTATCATCAGAATAACCAATAACCATTAAATCTGTGCTTAGATGTGTGTGAATATTAAAATAAGCAATTTTTGAGCTAGTATTTAGAGATCAAATCAAATGTTTCTTAAAATATGTGATGAAGCCTTTGAACAGCTTATTTAACTATATTAAGTAAAATTTAACTTAAATAAAAGACTAATACAGTAAATTAATATGTAACTGATTGTGACTGATGGCTATTATAACAAATATGCATAAAAAAACTCTTAGGTTTCTTGGCTATCTTATGAAAACACAAGGATTGTAAGAGGTCTTGTTTTAATAATGAACCTACCAGGGGTATATGTAGGGGCAAGAGGAATATATGCCTCCCCCAAAATCCTAAAAGAAAAATCAATATTCCCCCCCCCCCCAAAAAAAAAAAATAAAGCCAACAGCAGGCTAAGTGCTTCTATACCACTTTCCTCCTCCCCATCCCCCTTCCTCCCTCATAACAAAATTCTGCATACACTTCTGAGTAGAACAACTTCAATTTTAATTTTTTTTAATATGAACTATTAACACTTCCATGTTCATGCAAGTCATTTTTTTGTGTTTCATTTTAAATGTAGCACACCTCCAATTTCTCTCTGTCAACTTTCAGGTATCTTAACTACTTAATTTTCACCACTCTTATTTTAAACCCACTACACCAATCTCAAACCAAATTGGAAGCATACCAGTATTGAAAAAAATATATATTTAATTTTCAAATAAATATTTGGAAAAGTATAGGATAAACAAAATGCATGACTACCACAATATAATGTCTACCAGAGGTTGAGGGACAAAACCACCTTCTAGAATCTACATCATTCCCAATGATGATGCTGTACCGAAGATTTGGATGATTCTCTGGTCAAGGCTGCTCAGAAATATAACTTGGATAATATTGCCAGCTGTTATCTTAGCAGCTATTGCTTAAGCTGCTCTTTTTATTACAGCATATATCATGTTGATCCATTACTGAATTTAAAAAAAAATGGATTAAATAATTGGTATGCATGTACATCAGAAATTGTTCAAACTGAATATTATTTTACATATTAAACCATCAATTTCTAAACTTGCTGAGAAAAAGTAATCTATTAATTTATCTTAATGGGAAAAAGGGGGGGCGGAGAATTAAAATTATTGAATATTTCAAGACAGTTTTTAAAATAATTGCAGCATATTAATAATTTACATACATGTTGGATCATTAACCAACTTGAATGCCATCTTGAAAACAAAGTTGTTTACTCAGTACTTATTCAGTACTTACTCTAATTACTCAGTACTTAGTTTCACTTGTTTAAGTCATTGGTGAGATTAAATTAAACAGCAATTAAAAAAACATAGCAATGAACTTTCATATCCTCAGATTATAAAAAAAATACTGTTCTTACACTGAAAATTTTCAAGAACTGTTCCATAATAACTGTTTAAAATGTCAATCTTTTTAAATTGAAACATTATGGGCCTAATTTTATCCTTAGAATATGCAACCTAACACACTGAAGAGTTTAAAACAGACTTCAAAAAATGAAAATACAAAAAGTAGCCCATATCTTCTCCATTGTAATTGAAGGCTGCTGCTTACATAAAAATTGTAACGCTATATTCACTAAAGAAAAAAATAATAAGAAAACTAATATTTTGCCAATGGTAATGGTTTTTAATGTCCCTAAACGTTTGTTAAGCCTCTTTGCCAGTTAAATCCACAGATACATGCAAGCTTCACATTCATTATTTGAAGAAAAATTGGCTGCAAACTCTATGTGGCTCTTAATAAACCACACCATGATTTCTGTTGGGCAGCAGTAACTTTACCAGTGCCACTCTAAGGCTTATTTTAACTGAGAACACAAATATTCAACACAGTGTCCTCTTTAATAGCGGCATGTGCACTCTAATCAAGAAAACCACAAATTTAAATAATTTACTGTAATTAAACTTTACCAAGTGTACGAAGGGAGTAAAAAATGTTTGAGTGACCTATGATATAAATATTAGCAAAATTATTTTTATTTACGAATGGTACTATAATCTTGGAAACATTGTTTCAAAACACTTGTATATAAAATCCACGAAAGCTCATGAGTATTAAAATATATTTATAAAATTTTAACTGATTAGATTACATAAACTAGAAAGCTCACCGCTGGAAATATGTTAAAAAGTGTTGTTTTTATTAGGTATGCTAATAACCACATATATGTATAACTTTGAAGTATAAGGTTATGATTTTACACAAGCACACCAAACTTGACTAAATATTTGTTAAATTCCATTCTTCATATCATATCAATAATAGGTAAAATAAAAACAGACACGGGTTCGTGGTAATTAGTTGTTCCTTTAATTTTGTAACCTGTAGAGTGGCCTCATTTTCATTCTATTGAAGTTTAAACATGCTTCTCGTTCGATGTTTATGTTTACATGGCAAGACGCAGTTAGCCACAATGACGATGCGAAATCTTTAACTGCATTTTTAATTTAAACTTCTACGAAAAAGGCAGCAAAAAAGCTTTAAATACTTTATTTAAGAAATTAGTGCATTAAAAAAGATTATTTTGTTCTCAGTAACACTAAGTATTCATGATTCACTTACAAAATAGTCTGTTCGACGAACATATTAATTGTTCAATTGTTGCTTGTCCTCTGACGTCATGGATTCGTATCGCAGGTTAGCGTTACCGTGGAAAATAACGAAACGCATATCGCATGGTGGGTCGTAATCACCAAATGCGATACGTGTTTCGTTACCGCGTGAAGAATAACGCTAGTCGTCGATGGTGTTCGTAATCAGCCCGCTTGTATCCAGAGGGTGTTGGCCCAGCACATGGTTGTAGACGAGGGGTGGCAGGGGGGAGAGGATGACGCGCGAGGTGGCGGAGACAGGCTGCCGTGTTGCCAGCTCCTTCCTGGAAGGTCACCCACCCCTCGCGACTGTGAGCCAGGGAGACGGACACGCCTTGCTCGCGGGGTAGTGACAGTTCTGCATTTACAACTTCAGTGGTTAGTGTTTAACTCTTTACAGGACAGCAAATAAAAACAAAAACTGATAGCATGATGGTCATGCATTAAAAATAATAAAAATTGTGCTTACGCAGTTCGTCTTCACAAATTAAATTTGTACATTACTTTAAATAGTTTTTTCTGTGGTCGTTTTTTATATATAATTTAGGAGGATTTTATGTCACACTGTTATGCACACCGAGGCTTCTTCGAAACAATCCTGTCTAAACCAAGTGCTTATTAATTTTTTTAACTTCACATTTATTATGACAAGAGATCTCAAATTCCTATCTGAATATCTACACAGACTTGATAAAATTTTATTTTAATAGCCAGTTTTAAAAATAACACAGAATAGTTTTTGCTATCTTTAGATTTAGGCTGCTCCTGAAAATTCAAATGTTTCTGAAGACGCACAAACGATTACATTTGTTTCAAACTTTGATATTTTTGGTAGAGCCGTGTAGATAAAAAAATCTAGCGACACTCACATTCTGTCAATTAGACTTTTTTTTTAAGAAAAAGATTTTATGGCGTCGAGGTCCGTGGCTAGCTGCGCCCTTGGCTACCGATCATGTTGGGAAGGGATGGGGAAAGGTGTGTGACGCCAGCGTCTCACCTTTGAATATATATACTGTACACAGTGGCGAGGCGTGAGGTTTACATGAGGGGAAGCAATAACTCCGTTCACACCAAAACATGATGAGGTTGGGGGGGGGGGTGTCTGGGGGCCCTCCGCCAGGAAAATATGGATTTCAAGGTACAAAATGGTGCTATTTAAGTAGTTTTCTTAACTGAACATTGACTATTCCACAGGTAGAAAAATTGACATTTTTTTTAAAATACATTATTTTTGAAAAATAATGATTGACTTACATTATTCTGATAGTAAAATACCTACTCTACATTACTTATATACTAAGTGGGAGTGTAGTATCATCGTACGCCCACAAATCCCCCACGCACTGCCAGCCAACAGCCCGCGGGAGAGATGCGCGCGCCCCGAGAGACGACCGCCGACTGAAACGCGACATCGCCACCTGCCGTGCCGAACTGTACCGGACATAGCCGAAGCAGTCGGCGGAAAAATTCCACCGTCTGCTTCGACCATGTTCGCTCCAGTTCGGCAAGAAAGCGTTACCTTCGTAGCTTCTACCGCGTATTTTTCCAGCCAAGAGTTCGCTTCGAGCCTTGGCCGAGGACGGACGCGTCAAGCGGAGCTGCGAGATTCCAGGAACAGCCTGTTTACTCGCGCACAGGCCAGGTGGTATTCCCAGGTTTTTTCTAAGAAGTGTAAGCGTGCAAAACAACCCGGGTTGTAGCTAACCCTATAGCCTAGCCACAACCCGGCTTAATACCGGGTGCGTGGTCAGTGGGTGTTAGTGCGTTGTAGGGTGTAACTAGCGACATGACTGACCAGTTAAGTGACGAGCAGGCGATGCAGGAGTGCATCGATGTGCCCCTGCCGAGCGACGACGAACAAGAAATGTCTAGCGACGACGGCTTTACAACAGTCGTCTCAAAAAAACAAAAAACGGGAGGAAAGGACGAAAGACTGCGCCCCCCACTAACGAACCCCGCGATCGCCAGGCAGCAGGCCGAGCGACTTCGCAAGCAGCCCGTCAGAAGGGCAAACAACTCGGCCAATCAAACGGCCGCCAACACGCCCGCAGGTTCGAGCCCTGCCCCGCCAAACCATGCCTCTCAGGCAAAGAAAATGCAGGTGAAACCCCTGTATGTATTTGTTGATTCTGGCCACAGCTACCCGGCCATTAAAACAGTGCTGGATGCAGCACTGCAGGAGCGCTGGTCGTGCGTCAGTCGCGGCCATGACCAGCTCATGATTCACACTGCCACCGTGGAGGAGTACCACAGGGCAGTGCGTGCACTGGAGCAGGCCGGAGTGCAACACTCTGTGCTGCTGCAACGGGACGAGATCCCGAACAAGTTTGTGTTTTGTCGAGTGCATAGCAGCACCGACAAACAATTCATTCAGGCCGAGTTCGCCGCAATGGGTCTTCCAGTGCAGAACTTCTGGTTTCTGTACAACAGGCAGACAAGGCAGCCTATAAATAAGTTAGTCGTAGAGCTCCCGAAGGCCGTAAATCCAGAAAGGATTTACGGCCTGAAGTCATTCGGAGGCCTCAGCATTCGTGTTGAGGACTATCGACACCCCAAAGGCCCCCTCCAATGTGGCAACTGTCAGAGGTTTGGCCACCCCGCAAAAGGCTGCAGAGCCTCCCCTGTGTGCCGATGGTGCAGCCAAGGGCACAAAACCGAGGTTTGCCCCCAGGGAGGTGACAGGACGAAGGCAAAGTGCGCGCGATGTGAAGGCCCGCATTGCGCCAATTACAGAGGCTGCATGGCCTACAAGAGGGAGAACTGGCGTCACCTCCCGCAACAGGAGCGGAAAGACAGAGAGCTGCAATCCAAACGCGCATTGCGCGAAAACAAGCGAGCAACAGCCGCGGCTCAAGTCCGCCCGCCCCCACAACAAGCCGGCCCCTCAGGCTACTGCCCCCAGCCCCCAAGGCAGCCGTGGCGAGCCCCGAGCTACCCCGCCCCCCCCCCCCCCCGCAATGGCAGAGCCCTAATCAATATTCAGTGTTGAGCGATAGACATGAACTGGAGTACCCTGTCTTGGCAAACCCACCCAGGTCTAGAGGCCAGCCCCTGCCCCAGAGGCCCCCGAAGAAACTCCATTCGGGGCACAAAAACGGTAAAGGCCGGGCGCAAGGTCAAGTGATGGATCAGCCAGGTACTAAGGCGCCACCCAACTCCACCACTCCCCCCAGTGATTCCAAGAAAGTCGCGCCTGGGCAACAACAAGCCAGCCCATTGCAGACTGACTCACCAACAGTAATGCCAACTGCTTCACCGCAGCTAAATCCCGCGGAGAAGCCAGCGATGGACGCGAGCGACTTTCTGAAGCTCGTAGGCCAATCGGATGCCATTACACAGGACCCTAACCTTGCACACGTCCTGGAACCAATGTGCATTTTAATGGCTATTTGGTGTAATCCGTCCAAGTCAATAGAGGACAAAATAAAAGCCACCACGGGCTTCGTGACAGCATTAGCGGCCAGCTTTAATGCCGCACACCCTTAATTTAGGTTCTGCCATTAATACTACCCCCGTAGACAGTAGATTAAGTACCATCCTTTACTGGAATGCACGAGGAATTAGAAATAAAATAATCGAATTTACCGATCATTTAATTAAACATAATATTAGAATCGCGGCGATAAACGAAACACACTTAATTCCAACAGATCGTCTAACTATCTTAAATTACACTATTTATAGGCGCGACCGCGATACCAGAAGTGGAGGGGTTGCCCTACTAATCCACAGAAGTATACAACATAGTGAATTTCATTTACCTGAATTTAATAAATTAGAAGCTGTGGCAATTACTTTTAAAGTCAATAAACAACAAATTGTGCTTATTTCGATGTATGCACCACCGGGCAGGTCACTAACTGAAAACGAGCTGGACATCTTATATGGCTCAGCTCCCACATTCCTAGCAGTCGGCGATATTAATGCCAAACATAAAGACTGGAACTGTCGGAGCAATACAGCCAATGGCCTACTGCTGCAAAGACACGAGTCTAACAAAAATTATCAAGTACATGCTCCCTCAGAGCCCACTCACGATAGCGGAGTACTAAGGCACAACCCCGATATTTTAGATATTGCATTAAATAAGAGAGTTCAAACGGGATTCGAACTCAGAGTCTTTCACGAAATGTCGTCTGACCACTTTCCAGTACATCTACTATTCGATGACGTGGACACTGACATCAGTCCTCCGAGAAAAATTAAAGACTACAAGAAAGCCGACTGGAGAGGCTTTCAGACGTATTTAGTCGATAATTTGCCTGCAGCCGATGCTGCCAACTTCAAAACAAAAGATAACATCGAATCAGCAGTCACTGAACTTACAGTTAAAATTCAAACTGCAATTAACTCGTGCATCCCAGAAAAGGTGGTTAGATTTAAGCAAGATGAACTGCCGGTGTATATTAGGGATTTAATTTCTCAGAAAAATAGATTAAGGCGCGAATATACTCGACGTAGGCAGCGCGACATTAAAGCGAGAATTAATGAATTACAGAAAATAATTTCCGATGAAATAACTCTATGGAGGAGCAGCCAATGGGAGACGAAAGTCTCTCAGCTACAGGTGCAAGATGGTAGCACCTGGAGTATGACAAAGCGATTCCTTCATAAGATAGATAAAATACCTCCGCTAAAAACACGCACTGGGTTCGCTTTTACACCGACAGACAAAGCACAAGCCTTCGCGAATACCCTTGAATTAGCCTTTCAACCTAATATCGAACCCTGTGACCCGCAATTTAATGCCAGAATATACAGAGACCTTACAATTAAACTTAATCAGCCTTTAACCTCAAAACCTTACTTAACTCAATCTCAGGAAGTTAAACAGGCTATCAGGCGTATGAAACCACGTAAGGCACCGGGAAACGATGGCATTCAGGCAGTAGTCCTTAAGAAACTGCCCGATGAAATTTTGGAATACCTAGCTCAATTAATAAATGGAATACTTAAACTACAGTATTTTCCATCGCAGTGGAAAGAAGCGAATGTGATAGTTTTTCATAAATCCGGAAAAGATAAGACACTGCCCCAAAATTATAGGCCCATTAGTCTGCTGAGTACATTGTCAAAAGTAGCTGAATGCATAATTCTACAGCGACTAAATACTCACATTAAAGAAAATGACGTACTGCCGGACGAACAATTTGGTTTTCGCAGCGCGCATTCAACAACGCATCAACTGGTCCGTATGACAGAACAAATAATAACTGCGTTCAATCAGAATAGCTATAATCTCGCAGCGTTTTTGGACATAGAAAAAGCCTTTGATAGAGTACTTCATGAAGGCTTAATTTATAAATTATATAAAACTGGCTTCCCCGATTGTTATATTAAATTACTGGCCTCGTATTTAGAAAATAGATCGTTTAGAGTCACGACAGAAGGAGCACAGTCCGATTTAAAAATAATTAAAGCAGGAGTCCCACAAGGCAGCATCTTGGGGCCGGTTTTATTCAATATTTATATCCACGATATGCCTAAGCCCGCACACCGATCAGTTCAGTTTGGCTGCTACGCGGACGATACGGTATTGTTTAGCAGATCTAGTATTCTAGAACTCGCAGCAGACAGATTACAAACCGCGTTAAATTCAATAGAGCAGTGGTGCACAAAATGGCGAGTAGTATATGATAGCCGGTCCGACGGCAGGATGCAGGATGTGGATGGTGCGGATTGTGATTGTCGGTCCGCCATCTTGGATTGTGACGTCACGGCGGCCATCTTGGACGAGCGTAACGGGACACAGCATAACGGGACATAACGTAACGGGACAAGTAGATCACGGCAGCCATCTTGGATCCGCCATCTTGGATCCGCCATCTTGGATCCGCCATTTTGGATGACGTCATTTTGTTTTCTAGAAAATTCCGGCATTGTGTTGTCCGCCATATTGGATGATGACGTCACCGTTGCAATTTCCGTTACGGCCGCCATCTTTAACTTTTTTATTTATTATCCGATTTTAACGAAATTTTTTTTAAAAATTATAAAAAAATTCAATTAATAAAATTTTTATATATTTTTTTTAAAAAATTGTACTTTTTAGACACGGAGTTCGGAGTCCTCGGTTCGAACCTGACGGGTGCAAAAAAAAATTTAAAAATGGCGACCGATCCTTCCCCCTGTGGTGGCTGCTGACAGACTGCCCCCCACCACTTTTTTCAAAGCATATATATCGACAGTGAGCATGACGTCATGTCCGCCATCTTGAAATCTGGACGCCATCTTGAAAATCTTTATTTATTATCCGATTTTAATGAAAAAAATTCCAAAATTCATCAAAAAATTAATGTATTTGAATTCTGTTTGATTATATCGATGTACGTCCTTGGCTCGATTCCCGACGAGAGTAAACGGTCGATCCTTCCTCCATGAAAGCTACCTAGACTGATCTACCACCACCAGTACCAAGGTTTATATCATCAACTGGTATGACATCATGTCCGCCATCTTGTCTTCATCCGCTGGAGTCCACCATCTTGTTTTCGTCTGCTAGAGTGTGCCGATACCATGTAGTATAATTATCTGGTCACCATACTTTTGTCCTCAACTGTTGACATTGATCATTGACCTTGGCCTTTGACCTTGACCTTGAACTTTGACTTTGACCTTGAAATTTGACCTTGACCTTCAACTTTGACCTTGACCTTGAAATTTGACCTTGACCTTGAAATTTGAACTTGACCTTGAAATTTGACCTTGACATTGAAATTTGACCTTGACCTTGAAATTTGACCTTGACATTGAAATTTGACTTTGTCCTCGAAATTTGACTTTGTCCTTGTCGACCATCATGGATCCAACATTTTATGTTCAGTAGATGCTACCAGGAGCTACCACCTGCTGGAGTATGCCATCTTGTGTGTGTGTACTCGTATTATAGAGTACATTTCCATCTGGATAAATTTATTCTAACCCGCTACAGTGCAGTAATCATTTATTACTGTGACACCCGCCATCTTGAAATTTGGACGCCATCTTGAAAATCCGTAATTTTAATGCTAGAGATTCGGGGAAAAGTTCAAAATCCATGAAATAAATTTGTAATCTATATACTGATTGATTGGATCGACTAAGGTCCTTGGTTCGATCACTGACCGATAAAAAAAAAACTCTAATATTTTAAAAAGATCCACTAAAGTGACAGGTTTGAGAAAATAAAAAACACCACAAGTTCTATTAAAAAAATTTATTACATAAATTCAATACACTACTACAAGTACATAAAAAAACACTGACAAATTACTAAAGCCTTTTTGGATTCCTCGATTCAAACAGTCTTCTTATTGTACGGACTAAGCCTTTTACATGTCTTTAAATGTCTATCCGATCAGGTCATCACCGCAGCCAGAGACGGACTGAAGTTCATATCACTTATATTATCTCATTAGACGGTACAACACATGAGTCAAATCAATAACCATGTTCATTATATGTCTCGGAGCATTTTTTATAATGACGATGTAAGCTATCGAGACGCGAAATTAGTTTATTGCACTTATTGCACTGAAATTGTATTCTTTGATCATTATTAGAACAACCGCTTCTTTCATGTCTGCGAGCATTTGAGGTGATAGTAAATGATGCTCCACAGTATTTGCACTGATGCGAAGTACGCTCTTCATTAATTGAAGAATCCATTGCTGATGATAAAACTTCAGCTGATGGTGGAACAGCACATATCGGTTCGCAAGAACAGGTAATTACGCGACTTATGCACCAGAAGAAACAAACTAGGCGATCCTTACACCACCGATGTCAGTAACAAACCTAGCGTCCTGCTGTCTAGGACTCGCTTATATACATGCACCGTATGGAATAATACGATAGTCAAATCAATA
Source organism: Bacillus rossius redtenbacheri (assembly GCF_032445375.1). NCBI lineage: Eukaryota > Metazoa > Arthropoda > Insecta > Phasmatodea > Bacillidae > Bacillus > Bacillus rossius. The sequence goes on from NC_086330.1 coordinate 177,644,308, forward strand.
TCAATTTACTAAAATACTAGAGTCAAAACAACATTAAAAAATAGAAGCACCATCAACAAAAAAGGAAGCAAATTTGGACGCACCTACAAAAAAGGAAAAACAAAAGGAAGCACCGACAACGAAAAGGAAGCACCGCCAACGAAAAGGAAGCACATTTGGAAGCACCGACAACGAAAAGACAGCACCGACATCGAAATGGAAGCACATTTGGAAGCACCGACAACGAAAAGGCAGCACCGACAACGAAAAGGAAGCACATTTGGAAGCACCGACAACGAAAAGACAGCACCGACATCGAAAAGGCAGCACATTTGGAAGCACCGACAACGAAAAGGCAGCACCGACAACGAAAAGGAAGCACATTTGGAAGCACCGACAACGAAAAGACAGCACCGACATCGAAAAGGCAGCACATTTGGAAGCACCGACAACGAAAAGGCAGCACCGACAACGAAAAGGCAGCACCGGCATCGAAAAGGAAGCACATTTGGAAGCACCGACAACGAAAAGGCAGCACCGGCATCGAAAAGGAAGCACATTTGGAAGCACCGACAACGAAAAGGCAGCACCGGCATCGAAAAGGAAGCACATTTGGAAGCACCGACAACGAAAAGGCAGCACCGGCATCGAAAAGGAAGCACATTTGGAAGCACCGACAAAGAAAAGGCAGCACCGACAACGAAAAAGAAGCACATTTGGAAGCACTGACAACGAAAAGACAGCACCGCCATCGAAAAGGAAGCACATTTGGAAGCACTGACAACGAAAAGGTAGCACCGACAACGAAAAGGAAGCACATTTGGAAGTACTGACAACGAAAAGGCAGCACATTTGGAAGCACTGACAACGAAAAGGTAGCACCGACAACAAAAAGGAAGCACATTTGGAAGCACTGACAACGAAAAGGCAGCACCGACAACGAAAAGGAAGCACATTTGGAAGTACTGACAACGAAAAGGCAGCACATTTGGAAGCACTGACAACGAAAAGACAGCACCGACAACGAAAAGGAAGCACATTTGGAAGCACTGACAACGAAAAGGCAGCACCGACAACGAAAAGGAAGCACATTTGGAAGCACTGACAACGAAAAGGCAGCACCGTCAACGAAAAGGAAGCACATTTGGAAGCACTGACAACGAAAAGACAGCACCGACAACGAAAAGGAAGCACATTTGGAAGCACTGACAACGAAAAGGCAGCACCGCCAACGAAAATGCAGCTCATTTGGAAGCACCGACATCGAAAAGGAAGCACCATCAACGAAAAGGCCGCACCATCAACGAAAAGGAAGCACATTTGGAAGCACAAGTTACGAGAACTTAGTCTTAGTTAGAAATCTGAATACAAGAAAAAAAAAAACATTAAATTTTTATAATTGCAATTATTTATTTCTTTACATTATACAAATACAAGTAAAACAAGCCATTATTATATGTAGCCAGCTTTCCTCAGTTCTTTGAGTATGATTGATATTTCTTTGATGCACGAATAGTTTCCTGCACAAAGCGAGTCATGTAGAAGTCTTAGCCGGTCAACCAATATGTTTGGATCGTTCCATGAAGTGTAATCAGTCTCTTCTACCACCATCTTCATTGCTTGATTATTATAAATATTATTTTCTCTGGTGTCTTCCGTTTTAACACCATCCTCAGGGTTACTTTCATCATCTAGCCAGCGATCATCACAAGCTTGATCCGATTTATTTAATATATCACGTTGTTTCCATCGTTTCGGTCTCAGGACACCACCACAGTCTTCGATCTTGCCTGCTTTAGTTGCTTCATCACAGTCTATACCTTTGTCAACAGCCGCAGAGTCGCTGTAGCAATCACCGTAGAAGGCATCATCTTCACCTAGATTACCGTAAGAATTCGATGTCGATGATGTCGAAGCGTCTTCATCGTCTTCATGCTTCCTTTTTAGGAGTCCATCATTTTTACAAAGTAGGAAAGATCTACTTGAATTCGGCTGGAATGTATTCTCACTTTTTACGTTAAAGATTCTTCCATTGTCTTCATTCTTCCATAAATCATAATTGTCCTTCAATTTAAGTTCTTTGTCGAGATCGGAAGAACCGCGATCATAATCTCTCCCAAGACAAGGAAAATTATTGTCGTAATGCAGATCACTCTTCCTTAGTCTAGTAGAGCCATCGTTGTCCTCTAGCTTGTACACAGGCTTGACGTTACAAGTTCTGTCATGTCTTTTTAAGCTCTCTCTCCGCGTAAACGACTTGCTACATCGAACACAACTTATCATATTACGTAGTGGATTTTTATCACAGTCATTCTTCTCGTGTTGTCTTCCATTCTTTCTCAAGATAAATTCTTTGCTGCAAAACTTACACCTGTGTCCTTTCGTTACAGCAACAGTCACCGAATCAGGATTCATATTAGTTACTGAGACTATGGTCAGATGCAAACTGAATTAATTAAATTAGATACATTACTTAAATATAATTTTTAATATTTCATCTGCAAGAATTAAGTTACATCATACAAAAGAAATTGTTACATGTGGTCTCGATTATTAGCATGTGATGTCGCCACGTGTTGTGTTGAGTCATAATTTATTTAGTTGTTTTATGTGGTATGCGGAAAGCTCACTAACGATCGCAAAACAAGGATGGCTTCGCTAGACATCAAGGAGAAGGAAGTTCGTCTTACATGTTAGTGCTCCACGGATGTCTCATGACATATTATTTGACTGAGTAATGGTTGCTTAATTTTTATTTCCACCTGGTAAAAAAATTACAAGTGCTGATTTAGTAACAGATATTCTCGAATTAAATGTAACTCTAAATAACACGTCATGACTCATTAGGTAAAAAATCCGTCATGCAGAGAGCGGTTTCTCATAATAGACAGAAACACTTGAAGAAACCACAGGAATAATCAGGAGTTCATGGAGAAATCCATCATAATATTGAAAAAATAATAGGGAGCACACGGAGAAAACCATCTCACGTTTCTTTGTTATCATATAAATACAGAAAAAATATTTAATATTAAAATAAATTAATAAAAAAATTTAAATTGAAAACAAATTAAATTGAAAGCAGGAAATAATCAGGAGCACACGGAGAAAACCATCATATTATTGACATGGATAATCAGATGCACTCGGAGAAAACCACCACACGTTTTCTTTGAAATCATAAAATTACAGGGAAAATTTTTTTTAAAAATAAATAAAAAAAATTCAAAAAAGGAAAAAATTACCAAAATACATAAATAGATTCTGCTAGCTTGTGAACTTCTCATTGTGTAACAAAGATAGAGTTCTAGTACAAGCCAGAATTTTATGTATTTTGGTAATTTTTTCCTTTTTTGAATTTTTTTTATTTATTTTTAAAAAAAAATTTCCCTGTAATTTTATGATTTCAAAGAAAACGTGTGGTGGTTTTCGCCGAGTGCATCTGATTATCCATGTCAATAATATGATGGTTTTCTCCGTGTGCTCCTGATTATTTCCTGCTTTCAATTTAATTTGTTTTCAATTTAAATTTTTTTATTAATTTATTTTAATATTAAATATTTTTTCTGTATTTATATGATAACAAAGAAACGTGAGATGGTTTTCTCCGTGTGATCCCTATTATTTTTTCAATATTATGATGGATTTCTCCATGAACTCCTGATTATTCCTGTGGTTTCTTCAAGTGTTTCTGTCTATTATGAGAAACCGCTCTCTGCATGACGGATTTTTTACCTAATGAGTCATGACGTGTTATTTAGAGTTACATTTAATTCGAGAATATCTGTTACTAAATCAGCACTTGTAATTTTTTTACCAGGTGGAATAAAAATTAAGCAACCATTACTCAGTCAAATAATATGTCATGAGACATCCGTGGAGCACTAACATGTAAGACGAACTTCCTTCTCCTTGATGTCTAGCGAAGCCATCCTTGTTTTGCGATCGTTAGTGAGCTTCCCGCATACCACATAAAACAACTAAATAAATTATGACTCAACACAACACGTGGCGACATCACATGCTAATAATCGAGACCACATGTAACAATTTCTTTTGTATGATGTAACTTAATTCTTGCAGATGAAATATTAAAAATTATATTTAAGTAATGTATCTAATTTAATTAATTCAGTTTGCATCTGACCATAGTCTCAGTAACTAATATGAATCCTGATTCGGTGACTGTTGCTGTAACGAAAGGACACAGGTGTAAGTTTTGCAGCAAAGAATTTATCTTGAGAAAGAATGGAAGACAACACGAGAAGAATGACTGTGATAAAAATCCACTACGTAATATGATAAGTTGTGTTCGATGTAGCAAGTCGTTTACGCGGAGAGAGAGCTTAAAAAGACATGACAGAACTTGTAACGTCAAGCCTGTGTACAAGCTAGAGGACAACGATGGCTCTACTAGACTAAGGAAGAGTGATCTGCATTACGACAATAATTTTCCTTGTCTTGGGAGAGATTATGATCGCGGTTCTTCCGATCTCGACAAAGAACTTAAATTGAAGGACAATTATGATTTATGGAAGAATGAAGACAATGGAAGAATCTTTAACGTAAAAAGTGAGAATACATTCCAGCCGAATTCAAGTAGATCTTTCCTACTTTGTAAAAATGATGGACTCCTAAAAAGGAAGCATGAAGACGATGAAGACGCTTCGACATCATCGACATCGAATTCTTACGGTAATCTAGGTGAAGATGATGCCTTCTACGGTGATTGCTACAGCGACTCTGCGGCTGTTGACAAAGGTATAGACTGTGATGAAGCAACTAAAGCAGGCAAGATCGAAGACTGTGGTGGTGTCCTGAGACCGAAACGATGGAAACAACGTGATATATTAAATAAATCGGATCAAGCTTGTGATGATCGCTGGCTAGATGATGAAAGTAACCCTGAGGATGGTGTTAAAACGGAAGACACCAGAGAAAATAATATTTATAATAATCAAGCAATGAAGATGGTGGTAGAAGAGACTGATTACACTTCATGGAACGATCCAAACATATTGGTTGACCGGCTAAGACTTCTACATGACTCGCTTTGTGCAGGAAACTATTCGTGCATCAAAGAAATATCAATCATACTCAAAGAACTGAGGAAAGCTGGCTACATATAATAATGGCTTGTTTTACTTGTATTTGTATAATGTAAAGAAATAAATAATTGCAATTATAAAAATTTAATGTTTTTTTTTTTCTTGTATTCAGATTTCTAACTAAGACTAAGTTCTCGTAACTTGTGCTTCCAAATGTGCTTCCTTTTCGTTGATGGTGCGGCCTTTTCGTTGATGGTGCTTCCTTTTCGATGTCGGTGCTTCCAAATGAGCTGCATTTTCGTTGGCGGTGCTGCCTTTTCGTTGTCAGTGCTTCCAAATGTGCTTCCTTTTCGTTGTCGGTGCTGTCTTTTCGTTGTCAGTGCTTCCAAATGTGCTTCCTTTTCGTTGACGGTGCTGCCTTTTCGTTGTCAGTGCTTCCAAATGTGCTTCCTTTTCGTTGTCGGTGCTGCCTTTTCGTTGTCAGTGCTTCCAAATGTGCTTCCTTTTCGTTGTCGGTGCTGTCTTTTCGTTGTCAGTGCTTCCAAATGTGCTGCCTTTTCGTTGTCAGTACTTCCAAATGTGCTTCCTTTTCGTTGTCGGTGCTGCCTTTTCGTTGTCAGTGCTTCCAAATGTGCTTCCTTTTTGTTGTCGGTGCTACCTTTTCGTTGTCAGTGCTTCCAAATGTGCTGCCTTTTCGTTGTCAGTACTTCCAAATGTGCTTCCTTTTCGTTGTCGGTGCTACCTTTTCGTTGTCAGTGCTTCCAAATGTGCTTCCTTTTCGATGGCGGTGCTGTCTTTTCGTTGTCAGTGCTTCCAAATGTGCTTCTTTTTCGTTGTCGGTGCTGCCTTTTCTTTGTCGGTGCTTCCAAATGTGCTTCCTTTTCGATGCCGGTGCTGCCTTTTCGTTGTCGGTGCTTCCAAATGTGCTTCCTTTTCGATGCCGGTGCTGCCTTTTCGTTGTCGGTGCTTCCAAATGTGCTTCCTTTTCGATGCCGGTGCTGCCTTTTCGTTGTCGGTGCTTCCAAATGTGCTTCCTTTTCGATGCCGGTGCTGCCTTTTCGTTGTCGGTGCTGCCTTTTCGTTGTCGGTGCTTCCAAATGTGCTGCCTTTTCGATGTCGGTGCTGTCTTTTCGTTGTCGGTGCTTCCAAATGTGCTTCCTTTTCGTTGTCGGTGCTGCCTTTTCGTTGTCGGTGCTTCCAAATGTGCTGCCTTTTCGATGTCGGTGCTGTCTTTTCGTTGTCGGTGCTTCCAAATGTGCTTCCTTTTCGTTGTCGGTGCTGCCTTTTCGTTGTCGGTGCTTCCAAATGTGCTTCCATTTCGATGTCGGTGCTGTCTTTTCGTTGTCGGTGCTTCCAAATGTGCTTCCTTTTCGTTGGCGGTGCTTCCTTTTCGTTGTCGGTGCTTCCTTTTGTTTTTCCTTTTTTGTAGGTGCGTCCAAATTTGCTTCCTTTTTTGTTGATGGTGCTTCTATTTTTTAATGTTGTTTTGACTCTAGTATTTTAGTAAATTGATATTGATTTGACTATCGTATTATTCCATACGGTGCATGTATATAAGCGAGTCCTAGACAGCAGGACGCTCGGTTTGTTACTGACGTCGGTGGTGTAAGGATCGCCTAGTTTGTTTCTTCTGGTGCATAAGTCGCGTAATTACCTGTTCTTGCGAACCGATATGTGCTGTTCCACCATCAGCTGAAGTTTCATCATCAGCAATGGATTCTTCAATTAATGAAGAGCGTACTTCGCATCAGTGCAAATACTGTGGAGCATCATTTACTATCACCTCAAATGCTCGCAGACATGAAAGAAGCGGTTGTTCTAATAATGATCAAAGAATACAATTTCAGTGCAATAAGTGCAATAAACTAATTTCGCGTCTCGATAGCTTACATCGTCATTATAAAAAATGCTCCGAGACATATAATGAACATGGTTATTGATTTGACTCATGTGTTGTACCGTCTAATGAGATAATATAAGTGATATGAACTTCAGTCCGTCTCTGGCTGCGGTGATGACCTGATCGGATAGACATTTAAAGACATGTAAAAGGCTTAGTCCGTACAATAAGAAGACTGTTTGAATCGAGGAATCCAAAAAGGCTTTAGTAATTTGTCAGTGTTTTTTTATGTACTTGTAGTAGTGTATTGAATTTATGTAATAAATTTTTTTTTATAGAACTTGTGGTGTTTTTTATTTTCTCAAACCTGTCACTTTAGTGGATCTTTTTAAAATATTAGAGTTTTTTTTTATCGGTCAGTGATCGAACCAAGGACCTTAGTCGATCCAATCAATCAGTATATAGATTACAAATTTATTTCATGGATTTTGAACTTTTCCCCGAATCTCTAGCATTAAAATTACGGATTTTCAAGATGGCGTCCAAATTTCAAGATGGCGGGTGTCACAGTAATAAATGATTACTGCACTGTAGCGGGTTAGAATAAATTTATCCAGATGGAAATGTACTCTATAATACGAGTACACACACACAAGATGGCATACTCCAGCAGGTGGTAGCTCCTGGTAGCATCTACTGAACATAAAATGTTGGATCCATGATGGTCGACAAGGACAAAGTCAAATTTCGAGGACAAAGTCAAATTTCAATGTCAAGGTCAAATTTCAAGGTCAAGGTCAAATTTCAATGTCAAGGTCAAATTTCAAGGTCAAGGTCAAATTTCAAGGTCAAGGTCAAATTTCAAGGTCAAGGTCAAAGTTGAAGGTCAAGGTCAAATTTCAAGGTCAAAGTCAAAGTTCAAGGTCAAGGTCAAAGGCCAAGGTCAATGATCAATGTCAACAGTTGAGGACAAAAGTATGGTGACCAGATAATTATACTACATGGTATCGGCACACTCTAGCAGACGAAAACAAGATGGTGGACTCCAGCGGATGAAGACAAGATGGCGGACATGATGTCATACCAGTTGATGATATAAACCTTGGTACTGGTGGTGGTAGATCAGTCTAGGTAGCTTTCATGGAGGAAGGATCGACCGTTTACTCTCGTCGGGAATCGAGCCAAGGACGTACATCGATATAATCAAACAGAATTCAAATACATTAATTTTTTGATGAATTTTGGAATTTTTTTCATTAAAATCGGATAATAAATAAAGATTTTCAAGATGGCGTCCAGATTTCAAGATGGCGGACATGACGTCATGCTCACTGTCGATATATATGCTTTGAAAAAAGTGGTGGGGGGCAGTCTGTCAGCAGCCACCACAGGGGGAAGGATCGGTCGCCATTTTTAAATTTTTTTTTGCACCCGTCAGGTTCGAACCGAGGACTCCGAACTCCGTGTCTAAAAAGTACAATTTTAAAAAAAAAATATATAAAAATTTTATTAATTGAATTTTTTTATAATTTTTAAAAAAAATTTCGTTAAAATCGGATAATAAATAAAAAAGTTAAAGATGGCGGCCGTAACGGAAATTGCAACGGTGACGTCATCATCCAATATGGCGGACAACACAATGCCGGAATTTTCTAGAAAACAAAATGACGTCATCCAAAATGGCGGATCCAAGATGGCGGATCCAAGATGGCGGATCCAAGATGGCTGCCGTGATCTACTTGTCCCGTTACGTTATGTCCCGTTATGCTGTGTCCCGTTACGCTCGTCCAAGATGGCCGCCGTGACGTCACAATCCAAGATGGCGGACCGACAATCACAATCCGCACCATCCACATCCTGCATCCTGCCGTCGGACCGGCTATCATATACTACTATGGCGAATTAAGGTAAACCCTACTAAATCAGAAGCTATAGTTTTTACGCGTAAACATCTCCCGCCACTTGAAGATAGACCACGACTAACACTTTTCAATGAGCAAATTCCTCACAAAAATGTGGTTAAATATTTAGGCGTACACATGGATAGGAAACTACTATGGCGCGATCACATAGAGGCGAAAAGAAAAACAGCTTTCACTAGGCTCATGACCCTCTACCCCGTCATGAGCAGACGTTTAGGTAGCTCTGTTAAAAACGGAATAATAATTTATAACGCACTAATAAAACCAATAATCACGTATGCAGCGCCGGTGTGGGCAACAGCAGCGGAATCTCACTTAATCAAGCTACAGAGAATTCAGAATAAGAGTATTCGTATTGCGACAGATGCGCCTGTGTATTGCCCCGTAAGGGCTATGCACAGAGAGCTCAAACTCGAACTTTTAAAACATTATTATTTCCGAACTGCGCAAAAATTCTATGATAAATGTGCCATAAGCAGAAACCCATATATTTCATCACTGGGCGAACAAGATCCAGAGTTGCATGGAAAATATAAAATGCCAAATTCAATCTTGGCTCACAGACCTCCGTAGTGTGCTGTGGCTGGCTGAGCGATCGGCCAATCAGTCTCCCGCGAGTTGAAACTTAAATTATAGACATTAACGAAAAATTTGCTTATTCAAAATGGTCCGAAGCACGCAGGTGTAGGTTCGGCTCCCGGGAGTTCACTGCCTGTTGTGTTAGGGCTGACTCCCTATGTACGATGGGCATGGCCCGCCTGGCAGGCTTCACCTCCAGTGCCGGTTGTGTTTCTGAAAGACATGGGATTTTGAATTACAAGCTTTCAACCATGCCAGAATGCGAATAGGTCTTGACTTAATTCACCTGTAACTTTATACACCGACAGTTCCTCTATATATAACTAGTAGTATAGTAGTAGATATTAGAGATTTGTAAATTAGTAATAAGCCCTAGATACTAAGTAATAGTCATCAAAAATATATATTTCTAAAATAATAATAAAAAATCTAAAAAAATTAAAAATTAAAAAAAAATTAAAAAAATATATATATTTTTTTTTAGTTCTTATTTTAGTTTTATCTTAAGCACTGCACGTCCATCCCTGAGTTGGGTGTTTGCATATTTCGTAACGAAATGCCTAGTTTGTAAGTCATTTATCTTTTTTCTGTTTTAGTTTCTTAGTTTTTTAGGTGCTGACTGGCGGCGGAGTGAGTGGTCAGTGCAACCACTCACCACCAGGGGCGCTTGCGTCCCTGGTCACTAAATCCAGTCCTGGATAAAAAGCAAAGCGGACTACGAGTCCAAGTTCCCAACCCCCGCATGGTAGACTCTTCTCTACTCTGTCCAACACTTCATCCAGACCATCCTCTGTCTCCTGTAAACTCCTACACGTAATGCATGCCAATTTGCATCCCGCATGAATGTGCCCAGGGTTTTCCCTGTGTCTATGCAGGTTTTACCTGGGCCCAACCTATCTCTAGTTATAGTCTAGATTTAAGAGTGAGGGGAGTTAGTCATGGCGCCAATCGCTGCCATGGCTGGCCAATCCCCTCCTAGCACATGATGCATGCGACCCTCTCCTTGCATGGCTAATCCCAGCATGACTAGGCGTATAGGCTTCGGCCTGAGACGCACCTAGGTCCCTCCCTAACCCGGACCCCTCCAAAATACACTTAGTTTTAGTTAGGTTAGAAAAAAAAAAAAAAATAAAATTTCCAGCCAATCCCCTCCCTGAACCTTTGTACCATGCCACCCCCCTTCCGAAAGGAAACTACTGCGGCAGCCTTCCTGCTGAAAGCGATCCTACCAGCGCTTCTAAACCTAGCAACGCTTCTAAAACAGCATGTTTTTGTGTCAACGAGTTCTTTTTTTATAGCGCACAGCGCACAGTATTGGGTCCCAAGAAGATAGTGTAAAAAATACATACACCTAACTGCACGAGCCAAAGTAAAATACTATTCTGAATAAAATATTTATTTAAAAAATACAATGTCTGGAAACTGCCTGGGCAAGCACTGCTTGCCTTGCTTGCCCTGACGAGACGCCACTGACTGTACAGTACAGTATATATATTCAAAGGTCTCACCGAGGTCACTCATTCTCTCTTGTGTAGTATTAGTGTTCGAAACGCTCGACTACGTGTGACTTATTCAACGAAGTTTTATCAAGTCTTGGTACGCAGTGTGCGATTATGGGCAGCACAAAATTCCTCAAGAAACGGCCACAATAAATTGTCAAAGCGAAAGAAATCCGCAAAAATGAAAATGCTTCTGGCACGTATGCTAAAAATAAAAAAGGTACCTATGTACATTGAGTGTTATATTTATTATGCATACACGGATATGAGACATTTATGTGTGACCTACTGTAAAACTTTTAAAATAAGGTTGAAAACTGACTGTCCTGGAAATTCATTTTTAACATTATTAACAGTTGAAAAAAATATATTTGCTCTAAACACATTTCAAACGGATTTAAGGTTTTCTTTTATGCTTAAAAATAATTTCTATATGCCTATATATTGAAAATTTATTAATGATACATTACACTTGTGTGCTAGTGACAATGTTAACCGTAAAAGTGCGGATGCATACGGGACAATTTTGATTTTTATATGCAGCTATAAATACCATTTTTATTAGGATGCAATTTTATGTCTATAAATTTTTTTGTAATCTTTACTGTCAAGTTCACGTGCTGGCACTTATTTGCCAGCGACAATAGATAATAAAACAGAAACTGAGAAAACAATCCAGAAATATTTCTGTAAAATATTCTTTATGTTATTCCATTTTAAAATTTTACCATGTGTATATATTTTTTTAGACGTATACGTAAAACAAATTTTTTATTAAAAATTCACTTAATGTAAGAATCTATTTATGTTAAAAGTAGTACTAAATTAGATTTTCTGAGTTTTGGTGACGCCTTTGCCCACTCACCGATGGACTGCCATTGTGATTATAAACACGTCTTATATTTGCTACAATGTGACTGAAAAACGTTATATAATTAACGTTCATACAGTTTTATTTAACAGTAATGAATAGTATCAAAATGTATATTATTAATGTCATGTTATAATTGCATGTCTAACATCTAACAGGTGCACAATGTTAGTATATTTAGGAGTATCATTTCTGTGACAAAACAACTTATGTAATTAATGTTGATTGCATCCCATCACTGCAAGTCACTTTGGAAGAAAGAAATAATATCGTAGAACGAACAAAAATGCAAGCTGATTGTGAGCTATGGCACAAAATGAGACGTGTGCGGTTAAAAGCCAGTCATTTTGGCGTTGTTTGTCGCCGGAAAGAATCTACGTCCTGTTCAAATCTTTTTAAACAGTTACCTACTTAACAAGCCCCCCGTTTTCGACACTGGCAATGGAATACGGTCGTCGCAATGAGCATATTGCCATTCAGAGGTTTCAAGCACAAACCGGATTAGTTGTACAGAAATGTGATTTATTTTTTGATCTATAATACGGATATTTGAGTGCTAGCCCCGACGGACTTGTGGTCGAAGAAAATGCGATTGTTGAAATCAAGTGTGTGCCTTCTGTAGTTGACCAAGGGCTCCAAGAATCTGCAATAAGAAAAAGAAAGTTTTTTTCTACGTGTGAATGACGATGGAAGTTTAATTCTTAAACGTTCACACCTTTAATTTTATCAGCTGCAAAGGACTTTAACAAAACGCGAATATTGTTACTTCATAGTAATGTCTGGCGTTCGTCAGAATTTACACGTAGAAAGAGCAGAAAGAGATAAGCTCATGTGGAAAACAGAAATGTTGCCGAAACTGACTAGATTTTATCGTAGGTGTTTACTGCCTGAGGTAGTGGTGCCAAATCAAAGCATAGGCAGAGCCATTAGAGAACCAGACTACATTTTGGAAGCTGAAAAAGCTTGGTAGAGAAACAGCAATCAAGACGTTAAAAACTGAGCTGGAAACAGCAAGGGATAAATGAATGTAAATATAATTGAAGTAAGATATTTTTGTTCTTTGAAACTCTGGACGATCAGCCATAAAATGTTCTGTTGTGTTCAAATTTGTTCTAACATCGAAAACATTAAGTTAAACGAGAGAAAAAATTATTTTTGGAAGTAACTGTTCATGAGTTTTATATAAGGTTCTAATTTTATTTGAAGTTTATATTTTATGTTCTGTGGAGACATACCTTTTAAAATATTGATTACAGTGAATACCGAATAACTGTTATATGTAGTTGTTTATTTTTTGTATACTATGATGTAAAAAAAAAAACGAAAATTGATTTATTTATTGAAATGGATGTTCTAGTAATATACATGTCTTTTGGTCTCTATGTTGATGTAAACTGCGTTTCTACTATCAGTGATATGGTTTTTCTTTTCAATATTAGTATGTTTCTTATTTTTCAGCTTTTTTCTATAGTGCTTTATAGAGTCTAGATTACATACAGACTACCAATTTTGAGATATATACAGGTAAATAACTATGCACTGGCAAAACGTCTGTCGGGATCTGAAAGTGATATAAATTATTTTGCACACTTGACATTCAAATTAAGAAGACAATTACTATCTACTGTGGCCGGCAGTTATCTTGGCGTCTCTCAGCGCGGTGGTGCGGGGACAGCGGGACCGGAGAAAGAAGAGGGGGTAAGCAGGCGACACGTAGCCGAGAGCCGTGTAGTGGCTGTTAGGAAAATATCGCCCTTCAGTGTATACCCGAAAATGGAAGGCGAAGGTGGCAGCTCGCACAGGCGCGGTAAAGTGATACATAGCGGAGAGCGGGAAATAATAAAAACCGTGATGAAGTTTTGTGATGAAGAAGCGAAAAATAAATGTCTGCTCGAGCCTTTACAGAGACAGACGGCAAGAGCAGCGAAGTACACGGGTGTGAGTGAACGGTCCATAGTCAGGATTTGTAAAGTCAGCAAAGAACAACCCCATGGCCCACATACTACGCCAGGAAAAAACAGATATTTTAAGTATTTAATAAACAATGGAAATATATCTTTACTACGTTACTGTTACGTAGTGTACAGTGGAGTAAAATATTTGGGCAGTTAGGGTGTGTGTGAGTTGGGCGGCTATTAACAAGTAAGGTCTTAATAGCCTATTGTGGAGAAATGATGAGTATGAAGCGTTGACGAAATGACAGAACGGGGAAAACGGGAGTACCTAGAGAAAGTAATAAGAGTAGTAATAATAGTAATTAATTTTAACTTAATTTTGTTTTTCGTCACCTAATACAATCAATTATCATGGAAAGAGAACTTCATACTAACATTTAATTAATCATATAATATATATGAGGTTTTGAAGGTTATAATATGCATTCTAAAGTGGAAGTACAATGAAAATTGTATTTACATTTATAATAAATAATCGATTATAGGTGCATTAAAATATAAGCCACACATACACCAGCATTTTTTAAATGCCATAAACATTGGTAGTCAGGTGTTTCCTAAACGACTGACATGAAGTTAAAGCAGCAAATATAACATAACAAGCTCCATGTTTACTTAAATGTACATCCAGCGCTAAATGGAACGTTTTAGGTACGGAAACCGGAGAACGATAAGGGCTAGACTGGCTCCTGCGTCATCAACTGTGAGATAGCTTTCGCGCGGAGAGCTACAATTGCGTAATGTTTTGGTCGTTTGCTTTTTCTTGTAAGACTTTTGTTTTAATTAACTTTGAGAACACAATGAATTGAGAAGCATAGTTTTAAATTTATTTTACATACTAAGTGACTTAGTTCCCCAAAATAAATCGTGTCTGGTTTTCGCTAGTTACTGAGTTAACATTTCAATTAATTTTGGTTAGCATAATAATTAGCAGACACCGTAAGTATATTTAATGGGACAAAGTAAAACGTTGCAGGTTTAGATAATAGTTTGTTACTTTTCCTGACAGATGAGTACAAATATTCGAGCACAACCACTGCAACTTTACACAATGTTACACTTATGTAATACAAGTACAATTCATAGGATTTCTCACTTTTGGTTTGGTAACCCAGCGCTCTTAGCCAAAAGGCCTTACCGCCCTGGGGCCCCCACGGACGTGGATACAGACTTACGTAGTGTAGGAAGTCACGCGCCGAATCTATTCTGTTCTGCTAGTACAAACCTGGCCGCTGACCTTGACAATAGGGTATCGCTTCCTCTTCGCCCTCCCCTCCCCCGCAGACAGGACTAGGGAGCTCAGACGCCAAGATATCTGCCGGGCATAGTACATCTTATTTCGAAAAAGGTCCCATTCACCCTGTGTTCAGCCCAGGCAACGCCGGGCACTGCAGCTTGTATATATATATATATATATATATATATATATATATATATATATACACATATATATACACATATATATAATTATTTTCATGCATTAAGCACAATTTTACTCAATTGAAAATCTCTGTATGTATAAATAAATGCTGATATATCATTATTTCCTTGGTAATAGGAAACAAAAAGGAAATATATATATAGGCTATATATAGATATACATATATATTACTTCAGTTTATAAGTTTGCAAGTTAAGAACAAATATCCATGAACGATACGGGGCTCTTGGTTTGCCTATTGTACTTGCACTTGGCAATTGTTTTATAAACTTAAGTTTTAATACGTCAATGTATTATGTCCTCTTTTTTACATTTCGTTAAATTGTCAATGTGTAGCAAGTATATGTATGTACATGGTGTTTTATTTCTTACGAAATATTTGTGTCTTGACTCATCTCGACTACTGTTAAATTATTCAGTATTTTACAAATTGTTCAATATTTCAAAAATAGTCCTGCCCTATAACTCGAATAAATATATATATATATATATATATATATATATGTATGTATATATATGTATATATATATATACATATATATCCGAGATGTATATAAATATAACATAATTCAAACATTTGGTCACAAGCATAGATAATATTCGCATACATTATGTGGAGAAGTTAAAATATTCTAAATTAAAAAAAAATAGTTTTGCTCATAAAATTAAATGTGTGTTTCTAGGAAAACCCACCAGAGTGTCGGGGCTTATGTTACGGTGTTACGGGACGTGTAAGTGCACGTAATCCTTGAACATGACATGTGATAGAGTCCAGTTTAACTGACCATTGGTTGTAGAATTATAACTAAAAAAATATATTAAAAATACGTTATAAATTTAGTATCTGAATTCATCTCCAAAAAACCCTGCTCTATACGATGCCCAATGCAGATTCCTGCTGTCCCGGGCTTATAGTGCTGAAACACTGCTGAGTGGGTGTGCCTCGCCGAAAGTCCGCCCCTAGCTAGGCACGCGGCTGTTCTCAGTGGGACACAGAACTGGCAACACCGGATGAACACGTGATCCCGCCAGCGCACCCCTTCCACCCTTCAGACTACTCGCTGCCACGGTCATATCTCTGTCTGCGATCTCTCGCTCTCATCTTTGAATATATATACTGTCCGTGCAGCCGGCGTTCATCGATTTATTAGATGTTGTCACGTCAAAAGTGTCCCATAACGCACATTGTCCCGTTACGCTGTGTCCCGTTACGCTGTGTCCCTTTACGCTCATTGTACGCTTCCACTCGATTGGAACAACCATCGATTTGACTTTTTCGAGGCACATTAAACTTGAAACACTCCCATTCGTTTCCTACTTTTCCTATCACCGTCGTATCCTTAACAGAATAACACAGATTGGAAGAAGTTAAATAGCAAACATGTATAAAAGTTATAGTTAAAATAATCTCTTCGCTAAAGTAATAAACATATTTGAATTAATGAGTGCAAATGAAAGTAAATTTATCAATTAAATTGTAGATTTCATTTCACTCCTTCTTTGTATCCATACAAAATAGTGATAATTCAATAAAAATGATTCAATTTTATTTATAAAAGTATGCAATCATTTCATCAATGTCTTGTTATGACGTTGCCACGTTAAACTCTCGTCCGTAAACCGACCTTAAAGACAACCAATTTTTTTTCTGAGATGGTGTATTTGTATTTGTTGTAGCTTAAGAATTTACGAAATTATTAGAGTTTTTTAAGATTTTTTTTTTTTTGCAAATAACTTTAGATAAAGGCAGTTAACACACATTGAGCCTACCCCACACAAAACCATCAAATAGGCCTATACATCAGGAGAAACCCAAATGTTAGACACCGCAACTGAAACAAATGTTTTCATCATATTAACATAGTAGGCTATTTGTTTGTACTATTTTCGAGTCCCCCAAAATTGAGAAAATCTTCTCTTCCAACGATGGTCTTTGTAAAAAAAAAAAAACTCGCTTTATATATTAGACAGAAAATAAATAACTATAAACACACATATACCTAACTATAATTTTATCGTGTTGCAAAAATAATGTTTTGAATTGATAGTAATTAAGTAAGCATCAAACAAATAACAATAAAAATTTCTCCTAAAAAACCGACTTTCCGCCTTATTTTCAACTCATTAAAATATCAAGAAACGAACGAAAAAGATTAACAAAACTTGCTGCCTACTCTTGCTAATTAGTTTTAAAATCTGCGTTTTTCAACCAAAAAGTAGATATATATTGTCAGAATTCAAAATTACACAATTATTTTAAAATCGTACTTAAAAAATTAATTAAATAAATGTGTGGCAACATCAAAATTGCATACATTTAAATATCTTTCTTAAAATTGTTTAAAAATAAGTTGAATTATAAAATATTTATGCTATATAAGATGCAAGAGAATCGGCAAATTAATTTAAATTTTAAATATAAATCTATCAACATAAATTTCACATAAGTTAGCTAACATTTGAATTCGTTAAAATTTCAGTAATGATGTGGTAACACGTTTTATAATTTTTTTTGCAGAATTCAAAAAAGCTGAACCTGCAATCGGCTCAATGTTACAATAATAGCATTACTGTATGAATTCTACTCAACTTGTTAGTAAATATATTACAATATATTTAATGAAACAGGGCTCACGCGTCTACCACTAAGTCAGTTTTATAATTATCACATCACCATGTGCGGGACACTACAAATATGTACAACATAATATATGCCGTACGTGATCTAGAACTCCTGTCGAGCTGTGTCAACCGATTATAATTCAAGTTTTTGGTCTGGTATTGTGGAACAGGAGATTGGCAGTTTTGATGTTTCAGAGACATTTATTTTTATATTTAAAAGTAAAAATTTATTCTGTATTGCACAGAAAATAAAGAAATATAGTCAGTGTATGAATTGACAACTTATGCACTTAAAAAGTACAGGCATAAAATAAATCATGTGTGCAAATAGAAACCGAGATACACAATAAATTATAAAATTATAAATGGAAAAGGGTATACTGGCGCACCCTGCTCAGTGATAATTCGCAATGAGCTTCAACAATTAGTTATGAGTAAATTGACAGATGGCGTTGCTAAACCACGCGAACACTGCACTCTATCGTCGTTATGTAGGTACTACTTGAAAAAATCATATTCGAATAAAATCCGGATCGGACCATGTTTGACCAAACTACGTGAATTCCATCGAAAAAAAATTCGAAACTTTTCCGCATACAACTAAACCGACTTCCACCATACCCGGAATCTTCACTACACGGAAATGTGTCGAACCGAAATAGTGACTATTCCGGGTCGGCACAAGTCCGTGTCAACTTGTGAGATTTAAATCTTGTATGGAATAGTGACTATTCCGATTCGACACAAATCCGTTTTTTGCCATTGCTTAGGCGGAATAGTCACTATTCTTTTCGACACAAATCCGCGTCCCCCCGGGTATGTATGCAGTTGTGACCTAACACAACAATTTTGTCAGCTGTTGTGTTCTAGTCGGTCAGTTGAACTTATAGTTTGGTTTTTTCCCCCAGTTTGTATTCATGTTTTTTTTTTCAGTTCAATATTTATTTCTTACACTTTAAAATATGTAGTATATCCAGAATATACAACTTGACATGTTTTTACGAACTTTTTCATTTCAGAATCTCAGCTGGTGCATATTTCATGACCTTTCTTTTTAAATAAATTAACTTTAAATAGTAAGCAATGGTGCTAGTTACTAGACACAAACACTTTGACGTCGTCTGGCCGACGACCACCCCAGAGCCCGACCTGCACCCGCCAGTATACGCTCCCGCTAACGGAACACACCCCTGGCCATGGCCCACCCGAGTCAGGCGACCCGAACAGCAATTAAAGACAAAGCCGCGGAAACCTGAGTAGACAAGAGAAGAACCGTACCCATTCCTCCTGAAACATTAAATGAGGATTTTAGCGACAATAAAATCTCTTCCAGACACACCCGTTTGGAGTCTAGCGTAATGAGGTCACGCCTGGCGCGAGAGAGGCCGAGCCTCCCTCGGACGCCATGCCAGTTCGGGAGTTCAGCGCAGCTCACGGACCGGGGCAGACCTACGTCCCACGGAGGGGCAACATCCTTTGTCTACATCGAAAGTAACGTCCGGTAAATATAGTCACTAATTAACCAAACCCCTTTTATTAATTAACCTCTCCGTGAGTACCCGGTCCCTTTTTTCGGTCCCGGACCTAATCCGGCCGCATCAACTTAAGGACACCCCGCACCACACTTGGTCAGCGGGGCTGCTCTTCAGCATACGGCACGGGCCGTCTCCCGCAACGTACAGAACTTTATTTAAGGTCACGCGCACGGCGCTGACCACAAACCCGCAAGGGAACTTGGACAAACTTAATTGCGGTGCGTGTTTCACCACAGTGGGCACAACACCCGCGCCGAGACATTTGCATACGGGATTGGCCGTCTCCAATCGCGCACCCCCTTCATTCAGTGTATTTTTGTATCCCGTATTTTGTATTGCTAACTTACGTTACCCGAGTAACGAGTGCCACGGAACTTGTGCGCACCCCCTTAATTCAGTGTATTTTTGTATCCCGTATTGTGTATTTCTAACTTACGTTACCCGAGTAACGAGTGCCACGGAACTTGTGCGCACCCCCTTAATTCAGTGTATTTTTGTATCCCGTATTGTGTATTGCTAACTTACGTTACCCGAGTAACGAGTGCCACGTAACCTGCACGCGCCCCCTTAATTCAGTGTATTTTGTGTCCCGCCTTTGTGTTACGAAATTACGTTACCTGCGTACCCAGAGAGACGTCTGAGACATAACAGCATCCGAGGCCACGTAACGCGGAACACAAACAATACGGCGCCACGGAATAACAAGTAAAACCCCCCGGGGACCTCTGTAGAGTGTTGTATCGTGTACGACTCGCTCCTCTGAATAAAAGGTACGACACCGCCACCTCAACTCCATGTCTCTTATTTAAAATCATCTCACGCAACACCGCCGCCGGCCCTAGTGGGCCACGCAGGGGCACATACATCCACGACCCCAAATTCACGACTAGAAACGAGCTAGTCTGGCGCCCACCCGGACAACACAGATCAAGAACCGCCTTTTCCCACTAGGAGCCACACCGGGACTCGAGCCAGAGACCCCGGACGACGGCATTTGGCGCCCGCTGCGTGGGGCAGAAAATAACGTGAAAAATTTTTTTTTTTCCCTCCTGGACATTTTCGAGATAAATTCACCAACAGGCGACAGCGGAGACACGAAACGGCCATTTTGGACACAGGAAGGGTCGAAGGCCAGACAGACCGGCGCGACGAGGCGAGCGGACAAAGGACACTCCAACCACCCCCACCCCCGCACGTCATCACGGCGAGGCGAGCAACGGAGCGACGTCACCACCCCCACCCCGCGCGGACCGTTTTCGCCTCCTCTTTGTGCGGCTGTCCGGGCACCTACCCCCACCTCGTCACCCCTCTTCACGCTCTCCGCTTCGGGCAACCATCCTGATACCCCCACTCCGCGCGGACCGTTTTCGCCTCCTCTTTGTGCGGCTGTCCGGGCACCTGCCCGCCGCCGATTCAAGCCCGCGCGCTACAACACGCACCCAGACTACAAACAGCCCGTCACAAACGGCGAACTTGAACGTACAACACACAGCTCAACATGCAGGCACCACCTACAGACCTCGTGTGCACGCGTTGCCTATTACCAAGGGAAATAGACCTATTGACGGGATCACTGCCATGGTACAGGACATGCCAATGCGCGAACACCCGGGACAACGTCACCGACCAGACCTGGGGCAAGCCCTGGAGCGAGACGTTACTCGGCGAGCCGCACACCCAATTACCGTGGTCATGGGCACCGCTTAAGACGGAGGCACAAGCTAACGTCACACTGGGAGGCATACTACCGACTATGGGCCTCACGAGTGCGCGGACCAATCCGGCACCCAAATACATCCCACCACCAAGCGCAATCACCGGACCAAACACGGGGATGCATACACGCAACCCGTGCTACACAGGGAAGTTAGCACTACCCGAGTTCAGCGGAATAGGGCACGAAGTACCCAGAGACTTCCTAACACACTGCGAGGTCAGACTGGCACGGTCCGGAATACCGACCGATGAGTGGTCGGGGCGAGCGAGCGAACAGCTGAAGGGGACCGCCCGCCAATGGTGGAACACCTGGGGACGCTTCGGCATGCCCTGGGAGGAGTTTGCCATGTCGTTCAACCGCCGATTTGACACGGAACACGCACTGGTCCAATGCACGACACAGTTCTATGGCGAACGCCAACGCGACGGCGAACCCGTCGAGCAGTTTCTGGCCAAGAAAACGAAACTGTTCAATCGAGTAGCACCCGGCGCCGCGCCAGCCACCGCGCTCGCAACAATTACCACCCTCCTACACAATGAACTGCAACCGTTCATGCGGTGTTACCGCGCAGAGGAAGTTGAGGACTATGTCCGACAAGCCATAGACACGGAACGGAACATCCGGGGACTGCGACACTACGACCCCCTGAACACCGACCGGGACCTGGCCAGACGCCCAATGGGTCAGAGAATAGCCAGCGTCCAGAACCGGGAAGCAGGGGGCTACCCACCCGACCGCCCGCGACGAGCCATCGAGGACGCACCACCACCTGGTAGGCCCGATGGGTCATCGACACAGCAGGAACCCCCACTACCGCGATGCCAGTTGGGCTGCCCCGCAGGTACCCGCCACTGGCATGTCGACTGCCCACGCCGGCAAACACCACACGTCACCAACACATCGGGAAACGCCCACCCGGGGGCACGGTGGTAAAACCCGCGCCTCCGAGCAAACCGAGCCAACCCACACCCGCCGCGGAAATAGCCACACCGCAACTAAACCAGCTAGTCCGTCCCCGCGACGGCTTACTCCGCATCCCCGTGGAAGTCAACGGACAACCCACGGCGGCCCTGGTAGACACGGGCGCGAGCCACGTGTTTGTGGCCCCCCACCTGGTACCCCCCGGCGCGCTGCAGCCCCACCAAGCCGAGTTACGGTTAGCAACCAGCACGCAACCGGGAAGGACAGTGGGGCAAGCCGAACTCGAGGTACGCATTCGGGACGATGTCACCACGGTAACCGCCCTAGTGGTAGAGGACTTACACGAAGGGATAGTACTAGGCCAACCATGGTTAGCGAGACAAGATGCGGTGATCGAAATGAAACCCAGACGAGTTTACATTGGCACCCGCGAGCGGCTCACGGTGTACGCCATAGGCACTACCCCCGAGAGTCAGGGGGAGAAAGTAACCTTAGACCAGTTCCGCCACAACGTCCCCCACGAGTACCGAGCAGCAGTGGAACGCGTGTTGGCAGAAAGGCAGGACGTCTTCGCGGTAGCCGACCCACTGAAGCGCACCACCATCACCGAACACCACATCCCGACCACCCACGACAACCCAGTACACGAGGCCCCGAGAGGCTACGGGTTCCGGGAGCAGAGGGCCATCCGGGAGCAAGTGGCGGACATGCTTCGCGACGGGGTAGTCGAGCCGTCCAACAGTCATTACAATGCTTGCGTCGTATTAGCCCCAAAGAAAGACGGTTCGCTACGCTTCTGCGTCGATTTTCGGCCGCTAAACGCGATCACGATTAGCTCACCCCCACCTCAAATCAGCGTCGACGCCGCCGTAGCCGGACTCGGCCGCGCGAAAGTCTTCAGTACGCTCGACCTGAAGGCTGGGTATTGGCAAGTGCCCATACGGGCGGAAGACAGGGGGAAAACCGCGTTCACGATACCAGACGGGCGGAAGTTTCAATTTCGCGCCATGCCTTTTGGGCTAAAGTGCGCACCGGCCACGTTCCAGGGAATGATGACCCGAGTGTTGGAGGGGTACCTGGGCCGGTTTGCGATCGCGTACCTCGACGACGTGATCGTCTTCTCCGAGACGTGGGAGGACCACGCCAGACACCTGGCGCTGGTCCTAGAACGCTTGGCCACACACCATCTCACGGCCGCACACCACAAGTGTCATATCGGGACCCAGGAGGTCGAATTCCTGGGCCACCTAGTAAGCGCGGCTGGCAACCGACCCCAACCCGTTCACTTGCGCAAGATCGCTGAAGCGGCACCACCGCGGACGAGGAAGCAACTCCAACGGTTTATCGGCCTGGTGAACTGGCTCAGGGGGTACATCCCCGACTTCTCCCGTACCATCGCACCACTGACCGACCTCCTGTCACCACGGGCACGGTACCATTGGGGCGAACCCGCGCAACGCGCCTTCGAAGAAATAAAAGCCGCCTTCACTCGCTGTCACACCCTCACACGAGTAGACCCCGGACGCCGCCTCTACCTTCAGACCGACGCCAGCGCACTCGGTGTGGGCGCGGTGCTTTTTCACACGGACCCGAACGGGGTCCGCGAGGTCATCGACTACGCTAGCGCGAAGCTCGGACCGGCCGAACGCCGGTATCACAGCAACGAGCAAGAGTGCCTAGCCGTAGTCTGGGCCATGAAAAAGTACCGGCCCCACCTGGAGGGGAAGTGCTTCACACTGAGGACGGACAACAGCTGCCTCACCTGGCTGCGTACGATGCAGGGGCGGAAAGGCAAACTCATACGATGGGCGCTATTCCTCCAGTCGTTCGACTTCGACGTCGAGCACGTTCCCGGCACGGAGAACCAGCTCCCCGACTTACTGTCGCGGGAACCCGACGACCGAACAGAGCTGACGGACGAGGACGACTGGGAGGAGATTCTACCCCCGGACACACCACACGGACACGCATCGCACGACTCGGCATGCGCGCGAATCACGGCCGACGCGGACGGGGACGAAGACCCACCCAACACCGTGGCCGACGTCCAGGACCGGGTACGTCGAGCACAGGAAACGTCAATAGACGCGGCAAGACGCCGCCAGCAAGCGACCGCCAGACACGAGGCGTGGCGCGTGCAAGATGGCCTGATTCAGACTCACACACCCGGACACCAGGAAGACTGGAGGACCTACGTCCCGACGGAAGCCCGAGAAGCGGTCCTTCGGTTCTTCCACGACCACGACCTCGCTGGACACCCGGGGACCGATCAGACACGACGAGAAGTCACCCGGCACTACCACTGGCCCCGCGTCACGTACGACGTACGTACGTACGTGCGCGAGTGCGAGGTCTGTCAGGCGAGGAAAGCGAGGCGGCGTGACGGCGAGGAGCAACAACGACCCAGGGAACCCACCACCGCCTTCCAAACGATAGCCTTAGACGTAATGGGCCCCTACCCCCGCACGCCGCGCGGCAAACGCTTCCTCCTCGTCGTGACGGACCTCTTCACGCGGTAGACGGAGGCGTATCCATGCGGGAACGTGCGCACACCTACCATCATCAGCCTGCTGACCAGGGAATTCCTGTCCCGTTGGGGATACCCCCAGTCGGTGTTGACGGACAACGCCAGTCAGTTCCTGGGGCGACATTGGAAGGGCTGGTGCGACGAACACCAGATCGAACACCACACGACGCCCGCCTACCACCCGAGAGCGAACCCGACAGAGCGCCGGAACCAGGAACTGAAGGCACAGCTCCGGATCCGGCTGGGGGCGGACCACACGCAGTGGGACCTGCACGTGGCTGACGCCCTCTTCTGTGTACGACGCCGCACCAACGCCGCAACCGGCCGCACACCGGCCGAAATAATACAGGGCCACAACCTGCCCTTACCGGGAGAATGGGCCACACACGGCACTCCACACCCCGACGAGACGACGGAGGAACGCGATCAACGACGGGTGACTCTGCACGACGAGGCAAGACATAGGCAGGAGAGGTACGCCAACCGAATCACCCCAATCACAGATCATCCTCCACCCGCCATGCAAGTCGGCGATCAGGTGTTCGCGCGACTACACCCACTTTCAGCCGCACCCCGCAACTATTGCGCGGGACTGGCCCCGCGCTGGGGCGGGCCATACACGGTACGGCGACGACTCTGCAGGACGACGTATTTAGTCCGCACAGAGGGACGGCGCCTGAAGAAGGTGCACAGGGACGACATCCGGCTCACCGCCCTACCTGGGGAGAGGAACCCAGACGGAGACGCAGGACCCCCCACTCCGGACGAAAACGGACGCCGTACGCCGGAGAGCGACGCAGTCCAGGAAGAGGACGACTCGCCGGAAGCGACCCCCGCTAGGAGCCGACCCGAACCGCGCCCATACCGCACCCTGGTGTTCACGAACACCACGTCCAACAGGCCCCGCGACGAACCCGCGGACACGCCCGGGACATCACCCGCAGAGGCCGCGTCAGACGACGAGGCGAGGCCACAACCACGGCGGTGGCGGCGCCCGCCCACGTACCTCGACGATTACGCACTTAGCACGGCCACAGGGGACACAGGGGGCGACCCCGCCCACGACGTGCCAGACGAGCCG
Source organism: Bacillus rossius redtenbacheri (assembly GCF_032445375.1). Taxonomy (NCBI): domain Eukaryota; kingdom Metazoa; phylum Arthropoda; class Insecta; order Phasmatodea; family Bacillidae; genus Bacillus; species Bacillus rossius. The sequence continues at coordinate 177,669,845 of NC_086330.1, forward strand.
GAAGAGGTCCACGAGGACGCACCGGAGACGGCAGTGGTACCCTGGGAGGGGAGCGGGGTGTACGAGAGCCCCCCACCGCAATACTACCCACGGGGCGATGACGAAGAGGCCGTGGAGATCGCCGAGCTGTCGCACAGCATAGGTCAATCCGATGCGTGCAACGACGACGGGCCAACGCCGATCGTCACGCAACCCGGAGAGACCGACCCGGAGATCGCCGCCTCAGCATCAGCCGCCATACCCGAACGGGAACGGACTCCGTACCAGTCCACGAACTGTCAACCGCCGCCGAAGGAGGACCTCCGCGGACCGGGACATCGACTGGGGACAAGCGAACCCGCCAGCGAGCCCGCGGAACGACCCCGACGGGCCCACAGACCTCCAGTTCGCCTGGCCGACTACGACCTGGGAACGGGGCGCAGAGCCTGTCAGCCGCAAGGCCACCTCGACGACTCGACCCCCGGATGTTCGGCGTGGGACGACCCGGGGCAGGTGCTCGGGCCCTACCAACTGCGGCCACCGCGAGCGCCACCCGGGTGGAGCTGTTGCCGGAGCTAGGAGGCGCCACGACGCCGCCCCCGGCACGCCTGCCACGACGGCAACCGGGGCGGCGCGCACGTTGGCCCAGTCGGCCACGATCACCAGGTCCAGTGCGCTGACCCTATCAGCCGCTGACCCCGCCCCAGGCGCCGCGACGCTGCCCCCGGCACGCCTGCCACGACGGCAACCGGGGCGGCGCGCACGTCTGCCCAGTCGGCCACGATCACCAGGTCCAGTGCGCTGACCCTATCAGCCGCTGACCCCGCCCAGGCGCCACGACGCCGCCCCCGGTACGCCTGCCACGACGGCAACCGGGGCGGCGGGCACGTTGGCCCAGTCGGCCACGTTCACCAGATCCAGTGCGCTGACCCTATCAGCCGCTGAACCCGCACAGGCGCCGCGACGCCGCCCCCGGCACGCCTGCCACGGCGGCAACCGGGGCGGCGCGCACGCTGGCCCAGTAGGCCACGATCACCAGGTCCAGTGCGCTGACCCTATCAGCCGCTGAACCCCCCCAGGCGCCACGACGCCGCCCCCGGCACGTCTGCCACGACGGCAACCGGGGCGGCGCGCACGTTGGCCCAGTCGGCCACGATCACCAGGACCAGTGCGCTGACCCTATCAGCCGCAGACCCCGCACAGGCGCTGCGACGCCGCCCCCGGCACGCCTGCCACGACGGCAACCGGGGCGGCGCGCACGTTGGCCCAGTCGGCCACGATCACCAGGTCCAGTGCGCTGGCCCTACCAGCCGCTGACCACACACCGGCACCACGACGCCGCCCCCGGCACGCCTGCCACGACGGCAACCGGGGCGGCCCGCACGTTGGCCCAGTCGGCCTTGATCACCAGGTCCAGTACGCGGAGCCAACCAGCTGCTGAGCCGCGAACCACGCCGGGATGGAGCGGCCGGAGCTAGGGGTGGCCCCATGTTAGCGGGACCATAAGCGGCGCAAGGTCGGGCTTCACAGGGGGGGGGGGGGCGTTTGACGTCGTCTGGCCGACGACCACCCCAGAGCCCGACCTGCACCCGCCAGTATACGCTCCCGCTAACGGAACACACCCCTGGCCATGGCCCACCCGAGTCAGGCGACCCGAACAGCAATTAAAGACAAAGCCGCGGAAACCTGAGTAGACAAGAGAAGAACCGTACCCATTCCTCCTGAAACATTAAATGAGGATTTTAGCGACAATAAAATCTCTTCCAGACACACCTGTTTGGAGTCTAGCGTAATGAGGTCACGCCTGGCGCGAGAGAGGCCGAGCCTCCCTCGGACGCCATGCCAGTTCGGGAGTTCAGCGCAGCTCACGGACCGGGGCGGACCTACGTCCCACGGAGGGGCAACATCCTTTGTCTACATCGAAAGTAACGTCCGGTAAATATAGTCACTAATTAACCAAACCCCTTTTATTAATTAACCTCTCCGTGAGTACCCGGTCCCTTTTTTCGGTCCCGGACCTAATCCGGCCGCATCAACTTAAGGACACCCCGCACCACACTTGGTCAGCAGGGCTGCTCTTCAGCATACGGCACGGGCCGTCTCCCGCAACGTACAGAACTTTATTTAAGGTCACGCGCACGGCGCTGACCACAAACCCGCAAGGGAACTTGGACAAACTTAATTGCGGTGCGTGTTTCACCACAGTGGGCACAACACCCGCGCCGAGACATTTGCATACGGGATTGGCCATCTCCAATCGCGCACCCCCTTCATTCAGTGTATTTTTGTATCCCGTATTTTGTATTGCTAACTTACGTTACCCGAGTAACGAGTGCCACGGAACTTGTGCGCACCCCCTTAATTCAGTGTATTTTTGTATCCCGTATTGTGTATTTCTAACTTACGTTACCCGAGTAACGAGTGCCACGGAACTTGTGCGCACCCCCTTAATTCAGTGTATTATTGTATCCTGTTTTGTGTATTGCTAACTTACGTTACCCGAGTAACGAGTGCCACGTAACCTGCACGCGCCCCCTTAATTCAGTGTATTTTGTGTCCCGCCTTTGTGTTACGAAATTACGTTACCTGCGTACCCAGTGAGACGTCTGAGACATAACAGCATCCGAGGCCACGTAACGCGGAACACAAACAATACGGCGCCACGGAATAACAAGTAAAACCCCCCGGGGACCTCTGTAGAGTGTTGTATCGTGTACGACTCACTCCTCTGAATAAAAGGTACGACACCGCCACCTCAACTCCACGTCTCTTATTTAAAATCATCTCACGCAACACCGCCGCCGGCCCTAGTGGGCCACGCAGGGGCACATACATCCACGACCCCAAATTCACGACTAGAAACGAGCTAGTCTGGCGCCCACCCGGACAACACAGATCAAGAACCGCCTTTTTCCACTAGGAGCCACACCGGGACTCGAGCCCGAGACCCCGGACGACGCCAACTTTACAGCTTATAGCACAACGGATCCGAGATAGCATTTCGGGCTCACGTCCAGCCCAGAGACAGTTCTTGACTCACATACAGGGCACTTCCCAAGAGAGCGATATCTACTTCGCCAAACATTTCCAATAGTTCAGGGGTAAGAGCGCAGGGGCTAATTGCTATCGTTTTTGTAGTAAACAATTCGCTCGGCAGGACAATATTTTGCGAAACGAGCGGCAGTGTAACAGTGCCCCGACCCGAGATTTACATACCCGCGAAAAATGTAAGACTAAATTTGCTCGTAAGGATAATTTTCAGAGTCATTTACGGACTTGCAATGGCGCTGGAACTCGTTCTGTCAGCCTGCATTGTCGGTACTGTTACTGCCATTTCGTGTGAGCTTTCGATGCTCGTAGGCATGAACTGAGCGCATACAGTGTGCTGAGAATGTGGCAAAACAATTTAGGGAACAGATAACATGACAGCACATATATTATATACCCCAATGCCACAAACACCCAAATGTCGTTGCACAGTAGTTGGTGGGAATGGTGATGGACATCTGCCCTTGACATCCATGGCACCCATGGTGTTACCTCCAACCATGTCTGCTGCATCTCGGGCTGTAGAGCCAGACAATGTTGATGTTTTTGTTTAAGTTGTGCGTGCCTTCAATGGTAACATGCGTTATCATCGCTGCCAGGAATGCCTTTGAACAATCACTCGACATATTCATGTATCTGGAGGCAATGGAGGAGAGGATAGTTGCACAAGTGACTCAGGTCATAGAGACTCCAGGTGCCATCAAGTTCAATGTATAATTTCAGTGCGATTATACTAAACCGACACCATTCGATGCTAGTACGGACCTACGGGAATACAAGACGCCCAATGTTTCGCTGTACAGTGTGCTGTCACCCGACCTCTGATTAAGGCCTGGGAGGTACCTGACGGGCGCTACGGGCATCGTGGTGCTGCTGATGTCCGGGGGCGCCAGGCTAGTGCGTTACTAGGCCGTTGATGGTGGGTCGTGGGTACTCTGCCCCTGCATGCCCCGCGAGGTACACGGCTTGAAACCTATCATGAGTTGCGGCGCTCGGCCGTGTGGAGGACGGAAGGGTGCAGAATGGCGGCAGACAACACAGTTTATATTAAACAGTGTTTAATTCACTACTTTCCGGTGGTAGGCGTGGGTACCTTGTACGCCCTACACGATCACTACGCGGTACAAAGTCGCTACACAAACCGCGCTAATGTGCTGTGCAGTATCTACGCCGTATTACATTTACACTTTAAAACAAAACAACACTACAACAACCCTTAGATTTTACCGCGCCAGTCTCGAGGGAACGTGATTAATGTTTGCTGGAAACGGCCAGCGCCAAGAGTTAACGAGTCTGGGAAGGCTCGACGAGCGTGACCCTAAATTAACTGTAACATTTATGTGGTGTTGGAGCCGGCAGGCGTATGCGCGGCGAATTAACTAAAAAAAAACACTGTGGCTGGAGTCGGCCAGTACGTAAGTGGCGTGATCCACGACACGGTGCGGAATCACTAAAAAGACGGTCGGGATAGGCCCGGTTCCGTGGAATACACGCCGAGTCGACATGAGCAGCAGCGAATTAGAAGGTTACATGATTACATTACTTACAGAAGGAGCGATCGGTGAGCACAAAAGTGAAGGCTGCTCACGGACGAACACGTCTTGACCCGGCGCGGAGTGGTTCGAGACTGTCGAACATGGCCGCCTCGCAAGGGGGTGGATGGAGGGGGGGGGGGAACTTTCACTTCTCTTGTGAGACGGCGCCAAAAACTTACATTATATTAATTTGTTTAATTATAACAAAACACACTCCAGGAGCTTAAATAAAATCTAGCACCTGGTAATTGGGTGCTTAAGGTTTAACAGCTGTTTTGTATTGACGTCGTCCGACCGACGACCATCCCTAAGCCCGACCTGCACCCGCCAGTATACTCTCCCGCTAACGGAACACACCCCTGGCCGTGGCTCACCCGAGTCGAGCAAGCCACCGAGCCGAACGGCCAAACCAGACATTATTATTATAAAGCACACTAAATCCGAGTGGACTAGAGACAAACCACACCCATTCCCCCTCAAACAATTAATTACGAATTTTGCGACCTTAAAGTCTCTTCCAGACGCAGTCATTTAGTTTTTAACGTAATGAGGTCAAGCTTGGCGCGGCAGGGGCCGACGCGCCACCGGACGCCATGCCAGTTCCGCAGTTCAACTCGACTCGCGGACCGGGACGGACCTACGTCCCACGGAGAGAACACATCCATTGTCTTCATCGCAAGTAACGTCCGGTAAATATAGTCATTTAGCATAAACCAAACCTTTTTCTATTCACCTCTCCGTGCGTGCCCGGTCCGTTTTTTACGGTTCAGGACCTAATCCGACCGCGTAAACGTAAAGACGCCCCGCACCACACCTGGTGCGCAGGGTCGCTCTTCAGCATACGGCACGGGCCGTCTCCCGCAAACCACAGAACTTTTCTTAAGGCCACGCGCCTTCGCGCTGACCACAAACCCGCAAGGAAAACTTCGCCAAGTTTAGTGGCGGTGCGTGTACCACCCCAGTGGGCACGGCACCAGCGTAGAAACAATCGCTTACGGGACTGGCCGACTACAGTCACCCACAAACTCTGTACGCCACGTCATTTGTGCGCGCCTAATTTTCATTAAGTGTACTTGTTAACGTAACTTTGCGCCACGTCATTTGTGCGCGCCTAATTTTCATTAAGTGTACTTTGTTAATGTAACTTTGCGCCACGTCATCTGTGTGCGCCTCTCTTGCATCAAGTGTACTTGGCCTGCATACTGTTACCCGAGAAACCAGTGCCACGAAACATTGAACATGTACCGGCCTGCACCCCGCAACGGACAAGTAGCCCTCAGGGGCATGTTTGTGCTCAGTAATTGTATGGTGTGACGTCAATCCCTTGAATAAAGGCACGTCGCTACTACGGCAATCCCACGCATTCTTCTTTAACGTAAATTCCCAGGCAAGACCGCCGACGGTTCTAGCGGACCACGCTGGGGCAACGAACCACGAACCCCCATTGTTAGACACCGAGCTAGCCTGGCACCCTCCCGGAACATAAAATGTTAACCAGACCAGCCACCCCGCTAGAACTCGCGCCCGGACTCGAACACGAGACCGCGGTTGACGGCAAATGGCGCCCCTGCGTGTGGCAAAATTTTAAGCAAAAAACGTGAAAATTGAGTAAACGGCAAGAAAACTGCCATTTTGGACGCACCAAGAGCGGCGGACAAAGGATCCATCAACCCCCACCCCCAGCGCTGACATTCCAGCAGAGCGTGCGACGCAGGCGAACATCACAGCCCAGCACCACCCCCAACCCCCCGTCACTCCCGCACCCGCCCGCTTTCACTTTCGCGCGGCGGTCAGAGTACTCTTCCCCCCCCTCTCATCTAACCACCCTCGTTTTTCACTCTCCGCTTTGTGCGGCCATCCGGGCGCTCAACCCCCACCCATCCACCCCCTATCAACTCTCCGCTTCGCGCGGCAATCCGGACAGCTCCCCTCCCCTTTCAATCCTCCACCCGTCCGCTTTGTGCGACTGTCCGGGCACCCATCCAGCCGGCCAGCGTGGCCCGCGCGTGGAACAGCCTAACAGCACAGACTGCGCCGCTGGCGAACAGACAACACGTGCGCCCGCCCGTCAACAGAGCTCAGCTGTCAATAACCACGCACCATGCTGTCACACGGAGCCCACGCGACATGCGCGCAATGCCAACGGCCGAGAACAATGGACCTACTAACGGGACCATTACCTTGGCAGAACACCTGCCAATGCCGATCACTGAACAGAACACCACCGGAGACCGACCCAAAACACGAACAATGGGAAGTGAATTGGGATCAGATCTGGAAGGGAAAAATAGAGACGGGGTTAACCATACCACTACAACCTGTACCAATAACCGCCGCAACCGATACGAAACCACAACCGCGCCAGGAGTGCGGACACGCAACCTGCACCAACACCGCTGCCGAGGGCGGGGCCATCACCCAACCCGAGGCCACACGTACCTACACGACGCGGACAGCGAACTACATGGCGAAATTACCAGAGTTTAGCGGAGCACCCCACGAAGACCCCCTAGCATACACACACCAATGCGAAGTGCGCCTGGCACGCAGCGGGATAACCGTCGACGAGTGGCCTGAGAGGACCAGCGAATGGTTGCGGGGACCCGCCCTCGCCTGGTGGCAACTATGGGGACGGGCCGACATGGAGTGGCCCGAGTTCGCAGAGGCCCTCAACCACCGTTTCAACGCCGGGGCTACACTGGTACAATGCACCTCACAATTTTATAGTAGCACGCAGCGAGAGGGGGAACCAGTGGAAAATTTCATAGCCCACAAACTACAACTATTCCACCGGATATCACCACTCGTAGAACCAGCCAGGGCACTACCCACCATCACACTACTCCTCAGAGACGAACTCCAGCCCTTCCTACGCATAGGACACGCCACCACCGTCGAGGACTACGTCCAACTGGCAGTAGCCACGGAACAAAATTTCCAGAGAGCCTGGTGGAGAAACCCGCGCAGGACAAACCGGGAGGACCCCAACCCGCCGAACGACCAGCGCCCACTAGCCATCCAAGGGGCACCACCGCCCCAACAACGCAGGCCCTCACACCCCGACGACCGACGCCCGCCCTACGCGCTGGAGGCGCCTCAAGCGGACGCCAACACAGCCCCCCGACCGCCTCACTGCCAACTGGGGTGCCCAAGGGGCACTTACCACTGGCACAATGAGTGCCCACGGAAGGGGAATACGCAGAGGGAGAGCCGCCAACAAGGGCCGCGCGACACACAACCGGCGGGAAACGGGCCAAGGGGGAACTGAAACAGAGTCCCCCAACCCCCCAAGTGACCACCACCCACCTTCCAGCGACAACAACGGCCGCGGGAACTACCGCACACACGAACGCACTGGTAACGAACCACCGCGCCGACCCAACAAACGCGATGACCAACACGACCCCCGGGGGGCACAAAACCCCAAGACTCGGGCAGCAGACCCAACCACCGGACAACTTGCTCCGTATACCGGTAGAGGTCAACAACACACCAGCCATTGCACTCGTGGACACGGGAGCGAGCCACGTGTTCATCCACCCCTCGCTGGTACCCCCCGGCTCCCTCCGCCCACACCGGGGTGAGCTACGCCTGGCCACCGCCACGCACGCCGGCCTAATGGTGGGGTACGCTGACGTCCAGGTAAGCCTAAGAGAGCTATGTACTAACGTGACCGCCATCGTTGTGAGTGACCTAAGTGAAGAGCTCGTGCTAGGTCAGCCCTGGTTGGCCAAACACGACGCCGTTCTGGAACTAGGCCCCGCCAAAGTGAATGTCGGTCAGTCCGAAAGGTTCGTAGTCTACGCCATAGGACGAGCCCCCACACCGGCAAATGGATGCGTGACTCTCGCCGACTTGCGTCATAACGTTCCCCCAGACTACGAAGCCGCGGTGAACAAGATCTTACGCGAACAACGGGACGTGTTCACGACCACCGAGCCCCTACGGCGCACCACGGTAGCCGAACATTCCATCCCCACCACCACCGATCAACCCATCTACGAGTCACCTCGCGGGTACTGGTTTCGCGAACAGCGGGTAATACGCGAACAGGTGATGGAGATGCTACACAGCGGAGTAATAGAGCCCTCCAACAGCTCATATAACGCATGCATAGTACTGGCCGCTAAGAAGGACGGCACATTACGTTTTTGCGTGGATTTCCGCCCACTAAATGCTGTGACAATCAGTTCGCCACCCCCACGGATCAGCGTCGAGACCGCTGTAGCCAGTCTAGGTAGAGCCCGGATATTCAGCACCCTAGACCTCAAGTCGGGGTACTGGCAAGTGCCCATACGGCAGCAAGACCGGGAGAAAACGGCATTCACAGTCCCCGATGGCCGACGTTTCCAATTCCGAGCCATGCCGTTTGGCCTAAAATGCGCGCCAGCAACCTTTCAAGCCATGATGACCCGAGTGCTGGAGGGGTACCTTGGCCAGTTCGCTCTCGCATATTTAGATGACGTCATCGTCTTCTCGGAGACGTGGGAGGACCACTGTCGCCATCTTGCCCTAGTCCTCGAACGGCTCGCCACCCACCACCTAACAGCCAACCCGGCGAAATGTCATCTAGGCACGCGGGAAGTAGAGTTCCTAGGGCACATGGTTAATGCGGAAGGGAGCCACCCGCAACCATCCCACCTGCAAAAAATCGCAGCGGCAGAGACCCCGCGCACACGGAAACAATTGCAGCGATTCATCGGCCTGGTGAATTGGTTAAGGAACTACATACCAAACTTCTCCCACGTTATTTCACCACTCACAGATTTACTGTCCCCCCAGTCCCGCTACCGCTGGAACAACTGGGCCCAACAGGCATTTGAACAGGTAAAGGGCGCGTTCACCAGGTGTCATACTTTAGCATGCATTGACCCCGAACGCCCGTTGATCCTCCAGACCGACGCAAGCGCGCTAGGGGTAGGAGCGGTACTATTTCAAACGGATGACCAGGGGAACAAGCAGGTCATTGAGTACGCCAGCGCGAAATTCGGGTCCGCTGAGCGGAAATATCATAGCAATGAACAAGAATGCTTAGCCGTGATATGGGCCATGAAAAAGTACCGTCCCCACCTCGAAGGGCGGACATTCACCCTCCGCACGGACAACCGCTGCCTTACCTGGCTCCAGACCATGCAGGGGCGTAAGGGGAAACTGATACGTTGGGCCCTCCTTCTCCAATCGTTCGATTTCGTAGTGGAACACGTACCCAGAGAGGAAAACCAACTGCCAGACATGCTATCCAGACACCCTAGCGATCAGCACGAAGTAACAGATGCCGAAGGGTGGGAGGAGATGCTACCCCCCTCCCCGAAGGACAGCTGGCACCACTCACCAGCCACGTGCACACGCATAATCACGGATGAGGAAGGGGCTGACACACCACCTAACACTGCCGCTGACCTGGACCTCCGGGTACTAGCAGCCCAACAACAGTCGCCCGAGGCCGACCGACGGCGACATCGCCTAAGGGAGGAACCCCACGCAAATTGGAGGGTCGAAGCTAACCGCATCCTAAATCGTGCCCCAGGGGGCGCGGGAGGCTGGAAGACATACGTGCCACCCGAAGCACGCGAGGCGGTACTCCGCTTCGTGCACGACCACGACCTTGCAGGCCACCCGGGGACAGACCAAACCCAGAGAGCAGTCTCACAACACCACCACTGGCCCGGGATGGCGAGGGACGTCAGGGAATACGTGCGCGAATGCGAAGTATGTCAAGTGCGTAAAGCACGCCGACGGGACGGCGAACAACAACAACAACCCCGCCAACCAACACAGGCATTCCAGACCATCATGCTAGACGTGATGGGGCCCTACCCCAGGTCACCCAGAGGCAAGCGATTTTTGCTCGTGGTGACCGACATGTTTACGCGATGGACGGAAGCCTACCCCTGTAGCAACGCGAGGGCCAACACCATCATCCACCTCATGACTCACGAGTTCCTGCCTCGGTGGGGCTATCCGCAATCAGCGTTGACGGACAACAGCAGCCAATTTCTTGGCAAACAGTGGCAGGAGTGGTGTAACGGGATGAGCATCCAGCACCACACCACCCCAGCCTACCACCCCCGGGCCAACCCCACGGAGCGCAGGAACCAGGACTTAAAGGTCCAACTCCGCCTCAGACTCGGCGACGACCACACCCAGTGGGACCAGCACGTCGCCGACGCGTTGTTTTGTACCCGCCGCCGCGTAAACGCCGCGACCGGGCGAACCCCGGCGGAAATGGTACAGGGGAACAACCTCCCACTACCAGGCGAGTGGGCCACTCACGGCGTCCCACACACCGGGGAAGGAGAGAGGGAGCGTGCACGGCGCCTAACAGCAATGCACGAGGCCGCCAGACAGCGCCAAACGAACTATACGCAGGAAATCACCCCCAAAACCGCGCGGGAGCCCCCCGCGGTGCGAGCAGGTGATCGCGTATACGTTCGCGTACACCCACTGTCCGCAGCACCTCGCAACTACTGCGCCGGGCTGGCACCCCGCTGGGGGGGGCCCTACACCGTGCAGAGACCTCTAGGGAGGACGTCATACCTGGTCCGACTCGGGGGCAGACGAGTGCGGAAAATCCACCGCGACGACTTACGCCTCGCCTCGATTCCCGGGGAACCTCCGCCAGGAGACCAGAACTTTGACGAACCACCAGGACACGACGAACCGGAGGAGGGTCACCGTCCACCACCCGCAGGTGACGGCCGCGATGACGCACCACCGATACTAGAGGCGAACGCACAGAACGCAGAAGACCTACTATCACCCGCGCCAGAAGTCCCGCATGAGGCAACGACAGAATACGAACATGCCACGATCACCGAAATGACGACTGGGGACTTAACACCGCAACCGGATGACGTGACGGCAATCGCAGTGGAACCAGAGGAACTTGACGCGGACCAGTTAGTAAGCCCGACACGCGGAGCATGGGGACACACAGCCTCTCTCGCGGACGCCACATTCCGGATGTTCGTAGACGAACCCGATGAGGGAAACCCTGCACCGCGCCCAGGACCGGAGCCACGCCAGCTATTCGACCCCAACGACACGGAGACGAGCGAAGCTCCAGGTATCCCGGAGCGCAGGAGGCAACCCTACGCAAGTGGGTCGCAAGCGGGTGACGTCAGGGACCAACAACTGAGGCCTGACCAACCGAACATGCCGGCAGACTCAAGGACACACTCAACGCACGGAACAGAACCCGCGCCACCAACCCCACAGACGGGGAGACCCCAAAGAGACCGGCGACACCCGGGGTATCTGGCTGAGTACGACCTCGGGAGACCCACAAAGCGAAACACCACCACCCATCACTCCGAGCCGCCAACCCAGGACGACCCATCCGCAAGGGACAGGGTGTACCAGCTGCGGCCGCCACGGCCCCCGCCAGCTCGGACGTGCTGCCACCCCTAAGGCGGCAACACTCCCGCCTCCACAGGCGCCACGACGCCGCCCCCATCACACCTGCCACGACGGCAACCGGGGCGGCGTGCACGCTGGCCCATTCGGCCACGATCACCAGGTCCAGTGCGCTGGCCCTACCAGCCGCTGACCCCACACCGGCGCCACGACGTCGCCCCCGGCACGCCTGCCACGACAGCAACCGGGGCGGCGCGCACGCTGGCCCAGTCGGCCACGATCACCAGGTCCAGTGCGCTGGCCCTATCAGCCACTGACCCCACACCGGCGCCACGACGCCGCCCCCGGCACGCCTGCCACGACGGCAACCGGGGCGGCGCGCACGCTGGCCCAGTCGGCCACGATCACCAGGTCAGTGCGCTGGCCCTACCAGCCGCTGACCCCACACCGGCGCCACGATGCCGCCCCCGGCACGCCTGCCACGACGGCAACCGGGGCGGCGCGCACGCTGGCCCAGTCAGCCACGATCGCCGGGTCCGGTACGCGGAGCCTATCAGCTGCAGAGCCGCGAACCGCAACTGGACAGGGCTGCCGGAGCTAGGGGTGCTACCACGTGGCAGGACCATAAGCGGCGCAAGGTCGGGCTTCTCGAGGGGGGGGGGGGGCGTTTGACGTCGTCCGACCGACGACCATCCCTAAGCCCGACCTGCACCCGCCAGTATACTCTCCCGCTAACGGAACGCACCCCTGGCTGTGGCCCACCCGAGTCGAGCGAGCCACCGAGCCGAACGGCCAAACCAGACATTATTATTATAAAGCACACTAAATCCGAGTGGACTAGAGACGAACCACACCCATTCCCCCTCAAACAATTAATTACGAATTTAGCGACCTTAAAGTCTTTTCCAGACACAGTCATTTAGTTTTTAACGTAATGAGGTCAAGCTTGGCGCGGCAGGGGCCGACGCGCCACCGGACGCCATGCCAGTTCCGCAGTTCAACTCGACTCGCGGACCGGGACGGACCTACGTCCCACGGAGAGAACACATCCATTGTCTTCATCGCAAGTAACGTCCGGTAAATATAGTCATTTAGCATAAACCAAACCTTTTTCTATTCACCTCTCCGTGCGTGCCCGGTCCGTTTTTTACGGTTCAGGACCTAATCCGACCGCGTAAACGTAAAGACGCCCCGCACCACACCTGGTGCGCAGGGTCGCTCTTCAGCATACGGCACGGGCCGTCTCCCGCAAACCACAGAACTTTTCTTAAGGCCACGCGCCTTCGCGCTGACCACAAACCCGCAAGGAAAACTTCGCCAAGTTTAGTGGCGGTGCGTGTACCACCCCAGTGGGCACGGCACCAGCGTAGAAACAATCGCTTACGGGACTGGCCGACTCCAGTCACCCACAAACTCTGTGCGCCACGTCATTTGTGCGCGCCTAATTTTCATTAAGTGTACTTGTTAACGTAACTTTGCGCCACGTCATTTGTGCGCGCCTAATTTTCATTAAGTGTACTTTGTTAATGTAACTTTGCGCCACGTCATCTGTGTGCGCCTCTCTTGCATCAAGTGTACTTGGCCTGCATACTGTTACCCGAGAAACCAGTGCCACGAAACATTGAACATGTACCGGCCTGCACCCCGCAACGGACAAGTAGCCCTCAGGGGCATGTCTGTGCTCAGTAATTGTATGGTGTGACGTCAATCCCTTGAATAAAGGCACGTCGCTACTACGGCAATCCCACGCATTCTTCTTTAACGTAAATTCCCAGGCAAGACCGCCGACGGTTCTAGCGGACCACGCTGGGGCAACGAACCACGAACCCCCATTGGTTAGACACCGAGCTAGCCTGGCGCCCTCCCGGAACATAAAACGTTAACCAGACCAGCCACCCCGCTAGAACTCGCGCCCGGACTCGAACACGAGACCGCGGTTGACGGCAGTATTATTTAATGATTGGAAATATCGCACCAAGTTGGCGACTTTCAAAATAGTGACAAATTGTCTACGTGTAAATTGTTTAGGTTGGATTTCCCCTAACCTGACCTGATCAGGTTTACTGGCACTGTAATTAAGCCCAGTGGCCACGGCGACTGGTAATGAGGTTCGTTTCCCACTCCGTATGTGCGGTGCTCGCACGGATTACCTACAACGCACTTGCTTAATGCTTATGAATAATTACTATTGTTCTAGTGTCTCATTCATTGATTGTTTTATGAAATCGAGTCCCCGGGGTCTCATGTCCTGAAGTTTATTCGAGTTTATTGAGGTCACGCCCGGGGCGCTCGTTTGACCTATTCCGGCTGGGCTAGGGGTGCGCTCCGAAAATGGTATCCGGTACTGGCGGTGCAGAGCACGGCCTTAGAGGCCATGGTCGGTACGATGTCAAGTGTAGATGGTATTTCTGAGGCAGTATGGAACTGAATTCAGAAGATATGCAGGGCTGTAAGTGCTGTGGTTGGTCCCACACTCAGTGAAACACATCCAGGTTAGAGTCAGTAACCTCGACCCGCTGTGTGCTTCCTCCTACATACCGCTTTGGGCGACCATTGTGAGTAGATATGCAGCAAATATCAACCACTAGAATTTGGGTGAGAAATGATTTAAGTAGGCCATACTTGCTTAATTTGTGGAAGGACGGTTTCCAAATCGTGTTAACGAAAGATACACTGCACTTGCAGGGGAATTCGACTTTGCTGGGATTGATTTCTACACACATATCAGTTATGTACGATTGTTTGAGAGACACAACCCAATTGTCTCCATCAACATTTACTCTTTTGGTGATGGATGCAAAGTGATACCCCTCCATGTGGGCTAACTGGAAATGCAGCAACACATTGACCTCCTGCAGCTTACTAGTGGCACTGCATTCCACTGTTGCCTAAATACGAACATTTCACGGCTAGCGGGTGCACAGCTGACAATACATAAAGAAGCAGTGCTTCAGGGTCTTCCTCGACATTGATCGTTTATCTGGTCTGATTGGACCGGAATACCTTGAGCAATATAGGGGGTTATTTTGTACCACATACTCCAATATGTGAGGAATTCCATCCCGGTGGGAAGGACAGTACGGCACCAGTCCTTGAGTTTTCTAAAACTACCATCACATGGCCAAGCTAACAATAGTTTCCTACTGTGACTTCGAGGCTATGTTGACCAAATTCAGCTTGTAGCAGCCCGATCAGTCAAATATCTATACAGAGGCCTACCAGAAGCAATAGCTGTACAGTTATGGTATCTACTCAAAGTAGATATCAGTACCATTCCTGTGACACTAACACTTAACTTGCCACAGGAGCTTATCATTTACCAAGGTGTTAATGCTGCGGCAAAGTTCATGGAGGCAATAGTCGACATCGGTAGCAAGGTCAAGGCAATTTATGAGACCTCGATAGATATGGCGGCACTGACCACTGCCAAGAGTGTCAGCTACAGAGTGGCAAATAGTGCTTCTACTGTGCTAAGACTTTCATGGACTCTAACTACAAAGTATGGGACCACCACTTCTCTGGGGAGTTAATTAATTGTATTAGTGTGTAATATATGCAACTTGTGGCTGCGATGACCCAGGAAACTTGTGGTCTAGTGTGTAACCAACATTTCATCATCAAGCAGATGGATTATGGCAGCAAGATCATTTTTGTCATTCTGCACACACAGGGAAAGATAATAGTTTTCTCAATACAGCTGGGGAACATGTTTCTTGTACAGTTCGTGGACACATTCAGGTTTATATCATGTGGTTTGGCCTCCCTCGCCAAGAATCTACCTCCATTGCATTTCACGACCACCACGAGCCTGAATGTGAACGGCATGTCATGATAAAATGTGTCTTCGCGTACGACCACATCGATATGTGGGAGCACCTTGATGAGCAGCAACTGCCCCCTAGGACATGTATGTTAGTTTACTCTGGGTGTATTTCAATGTGTGCTTTACGAAATTTGTGTGGGGAGTACTGATTGGTGCTGGGTCTGACCTAGACATTGAGCGTAGCAAGAGGGTTCAGCCTATGTCTGTGACATCTAACATATGTGACGTGGCTATAGTCGTAAAAACATTTTCACTTTCGACCATGAGATGGGAGCAGCCTATCGGTTTATGTACTTTTACACTCACTCTGTCCAAAATGCGAGACTGACATCTGAAAGTAATTTAAAAATGGCCTCCATAATGACACTTACCTCTACGAAGTCTCCTGATAATACACTTGTTTTTTTATAGCATACATGGAATGAGGGAACAAGAGAAATTTTTCAAAATTGTGGTCGGGGCGCTCGATGTCGAGGGCCATAATGGAAACAGTAACACACAGGAGTGTATTAAATGTGTAGTGCCTAGCTAAAAGGTCAAAGTAACCGACGTTAAGATCACTCAGGTTAAGATTTAGGTCAGGGCACTGAGGTTAATGTCATTTGCCTCCTCACTCCTGCACCTGATGTCGAACTCTAATTATTACACTACTTACATGATGTATAGTAATAAGTATCTACAGGAACATTCTATAGGAGTTATATTTAGGGCATGTATTTTTAATTTTTCTGCAAGGTTCAAGTTTATCTTGTCCACTGCCCTACGATAACCTACAATGTGTTAGGTCCTTCAATGTACCCATGCAGGTGTATCCATTATTTGAATTATGAGTAGATGTACGGCAATAAGTTGTAATTTGAGTTACAGATATGTCACTGGTGTGGATGGAAATGCTCCCACGATAATGTGCATGGAATTATTTTGAAGTTTTTATAGGTCATCACTCCTTGAATATGAAATATCGTGAAAGATTTAAAGCCAGAGTCTAGTACGGAGCATATAATTATATAGAACAATTTTAATATTTTCATCTCTGCTCCCCAATGATAATGAGTGAAAGCTTTAGGCAGATCAATGCATTTTTGACATTTATGTTTTAGATAAATAAGATGACATTTACCAGTCAATCGATGATCTAATATTACACCTAGATATTAATTTCCTGCCCAACTGTTACCGCGGATCCTTGTATTCTGGATTGCTGAATTTTGTGTTTAGTATACTTTCACATATCAAACTTACATTACTTTTCTGTATTGAATTTGCCAGTCCGTTATATGTCGTACAAGTATTAATAATTGTATAACTTATATTGTAGCACTGATCAGCTCTTTTGGTTTCTGATAAGTTTTGCTAACGGTCCATATTAATACATCATCTGCCTAGGTTACATTATATGCGGTATACCTCATATGATATATGAGATCTTGATTACTTATACAAAAGGAAAAGCAGTGGACTCAGTTTAATACCCTGGGCTAATCCTGTATAGACCAAACGAGAGTTTCTATGGTTCTCTGACATTATCGAATAGTGTCTAATAGCAAACAATCCATGTAGGTATGCATTTAATTATATAGTTGGGTAGTATGTCTATGCGATAAAGCCTACTGAACATGTTAAATAACATTTTAAAAAGCTGTAATTACGCCAAAAAGATTGTGACACATATTTCACTTCACTGAAAAGACTTTAATTTTCGATATTAAATATGCAAAAGCATCATGTGATATTTTTCCCGAGCCTGGATTCAAATTGTTCCGGGCTGATTAGTATATTTATTTACAACCACCACTAGTGTAGGGGAGGGTGGGGCACAGTGGAACATGGGGCAGACTGAAACAAACACGATAATTTTGGACAGTTGGCACTAACACATCTGATGCTCCTAGTGGCAAGTACTGTTGTTGCCTTGTACCTGTGAAACTAGTTTCAACATGGCTGCATAAGGAGGATACTTCGTTCGTTCTCTGTAGCATATTTTTGCAGTAAAAGTAATTTTGACAATGTTTACATTATGTGTGTTATTAAAAATAATTGTGAGTAAATATTTAATATCTGTTAATTTTAGCGGAATCTTCTAAGTACTGTCTACAAAACAAATAAGTTAAATTTATATCTTGTGATTTTTTTTCTGTCATTACCTAGTTTCCACTTTCACTACCTATGGGGCACACTGAAACATGCTTGGATGGGGTACAGTGAAACGTTTCAGTGTGCCCCATATAATCAGCACTTAGAAATATGTTATGTAAGATAAAAAAAATTCCTCTATAAAACTAATTGTTAACATGAACTAATCCTTTGCCTTATTGACATTACACAAGCTGAAGATAGTATCTACATTAACTTGAATTATCAGAAACATCGCTATTTTACTCGATGGTAGCTTCAACAGACAAAAATAATTATGCTAAAAGCATAATTAAAATAAAACCTTACATGTTTGTGTAGGAGTGACGATTAATTCCCAACATTTATTTTCGTAGGAGTAAAATGGTGCGCCATCATGTGAGGACCACAAAGATAGGCACATTTTCCGAGGACAATATGCAAGAAGCTGTTCAACTTGTTCGAAATGGAATGAGCTGTAGAAAGGCTGGCAGAAATTAAAGGAGTGAAATATCCAACCCACTTCAGGTATGTTCGTAAATCAAAATTGCATGATAATGAAAAGGGAGCCATGAAGTACATGCCCAATTGGATGGTGTTATGCAAAAACAGGTCAACCCACCAACACGTAGATTTGAGTAAATTGAGTTCAAAGTTGAACGCTATCTCTCAAATCATGAACACATGGCTAGACATTTTTAACTACATTATCTCAAAGTATGGACATAGTACAACACCTTACACATGGTTTCAATGTGAATGTCAATATGTCACAAACAGAGGGCATAAAAAAAGAGGGTTGACTGGTTTTTGCTTAACATCATTATAGGTATCATGAATTATGGAAATATGTTAAGCCACCACTGCATGTTTTATTATAATAATGTATTGAAGAACTTAAAATGTAATACACTTGCATGCCATAAAAAATTAAATAACTGACTATAATAATAAAATATACATGTTACATCTTGTAATAATGACGATAATTACGTAGTCTTTCAAACACATACATTAACAAAGGAAAGTCACCAATGTTCATAAGATTGTTATAGGCAAACATTTTAATGAAAATGAAAACTCCTAACCAAAACAGGAAAATATGCTACATGTCAAAAGTATATCATGAGGAAGTCTTGGAAATTACTCTGCAGACGTAGACATTTCAGCATCCCCACTATGATCACCATAACCAATGCTCATGTCATTGCCAAAACCTTCAATGTTATCAACAAAGTTTCCTTGTTGTACATTCTTCAAGAAGTTATAAAAACTCTGAGTATCTTTTGGAACTAATTTGAGAACATCTTTCAAATCCTTAATCTTTTCTTTTGACAACTCCTTTCCATTTGGCCACAAATGATGCAATTGTACATCCTTCAATGATGCCCTTCGTCCTTTCTTATTGTTCGTGATATCTACTTTTTGTGAATCTTCCTGAGCTATGCTTTGTTTCATGAACAGCATAGTTAGTTCGTCTTTCTTCAAATGGATTTCATGGGTAGAAAGCTAACTTACTTTCTGTCTATTTACATAAATCTTATGATTAGTGATGCCAGCTTCCAAAGTGCTTACTGAATACATGTCATCAGTTCTCACTCAGTTGACTGAACTTTTTCTTTTTTCTACAGGATTTCATGACATTCATGTAGTCAGTATCTGTATACAGTCGTTGTATTTTAAGAGCACATTCCACATCTCCGAATTCTGAGTGGTTTGGTAGGAAACTATAGCCCAACAGCAAGAATCGCATTGTGATAGATTCCAAAGATACATGATTCTGTAGTGTATAGATAAGCAGAAGTACAAGCCTTATGCTACGATTCTGTCCCCCACACGAATCACACCATAGAATAAGTTTCTTTGTAGGTGGCTGAATGTTTTCTTTTAGGTATTTCATAAGACATGATCCTATCTCCTGTGTCCAACGACCAGCTTCATGTTCCAACCATACATTTAATATTCCTTTTCTGTGCTCCCTACATGAATGCCAAGATTGTATACATTGAGCTGACGATTGTAATATAAAATATTTGTTGGCAACTTTGGGAGTGGATGGGTTTTCTGCAGGTCGAAAGTTAAGGTTTCGACTTCTTTACTGGTCTGTGCTTCTTTCAAGTTTTTGTTCATTTCACATTTTAAATCTTTTGCTGCTTGTAAATGGGCTTCATTTAGTCTATTCAGCTCAAGTAAGTCATCACCTTCATAGGTTTTACTAAGTGCCAAGTATGTATCGCACATCAGACATGTATCTTTTTTCGGTGATTTAAATCTTAAATTAAATTTGCTGTAGAATAAGAATTTATATAATGACAGACTTACTGGATCATTACATTTACTTTTGTACAATTCATACATTGTACTCATATTTAAGTCCTCATTAAGAAACTTGGCATCAGTGTCAGCTCGACAATAATGAGAAACATATCTGGGAAAGGAATCAATATGCTGTATAACTTCCTTGACTTTCTCTTTGGAATGCTTATTCTTACCACCACTCTTTGTACCCCTTAAATCTGAAATAACGTCCATATTTTTTTCTTTTTTGCAAGGCTACATCAACACTGTTTTGGTTTATTTGTAGGGTTTTTAGAAATGCCATTTTGCACACTTCAGTTTTACCAAAAATATATTTTCTTGTTTTCGACCTCTTTGACGTTTTGTTTAATAATACCACATCGACCAGAAAATGACCCCGCTTTCCAGAACTGACTGAAGGCCCTTCTGCATTTTTCCACAGATACAATATGTGTGCATTTTCTTTTGCAACAACAGTGAAACGCAGTATTAAATTCTTTAGGAGCAATTTCCTGATCTCTACAATTGAAATGTTTTTCGTTCTTATTAGATCGTTTTTTACTGTCTTTTCTTGACTGGTCGGGATGCTTTCGTTTCCTTCCACGTGATGGTCGGCCTTCCGAGAGCCGAGATTCATTATCTGTGGTACTGCTATCTGATTCAGCTGGACCAAAACCAGAACTTGAAGATTCAAGATCTTCTGTATTAGAACTAAATTTATTGCTGTGTTTTACTCCATTGTCTTTTCCTATAGTTCCTATCATCACCATATCCTCCATGTCCTCAACCACTATTTCTTTATCCTGCTCATTACCAGGACCTGGATTTATTTCTACTGTATGTTGTCCCTGTGCATCTAACACTGACTGTCCAACGTTTGGTCCCATAAATTCTCCATCTCTCACATTCACTTTCGGATGTTCACTTGTTTCCAGAAGCTGTAATGCTTGCTCCACCATGTCCGATGTCTGTTGATCTGTATCAGAACTGAAATCCTTGCTAATGTTTATCCCATTGTCGTTTCCTGTAGTTCCTATAATCAGCATATCCTCTGTCTCCTCAACTGCTATTCCTTTAACCTGCTCATTAGTAGCTTTTAAAGTGTGTTGTCCCTGTGCATCTAACACTGACGTTCCACCTTTTGGCACCATAAGTTCTTTATCTCTCATTTTCACTTTCAGATGTTCACTTGTTTCCAGAAGCTGTAAAGTCTGATCCACCATGTATTGTCCCCTTGACATCTGAAATGAAAAATACAGTTCCCATTACAAATCATTTTTACAATTATTACCAACCAATTCAGTTCATACCACAATAGTAAATATATTATTCTTTTATAGGTTTATCTGGAGAGCATAGCATATGTAATATAGTACAGGCAGTCTTAAAGTTAAAGGTGTGAAAGTAGAGGACTGCCTGTATTAGGTTTTTACATTGTGGAGATGTGTTGTTTTGAATTCCCAACATAAGAATGATAAATGTTTTATTTCATAAACTATTATAAGTACTGTATATATTTAGTTTGACTGAAATATAGAATTATTTTGTAAACCGTTAAACGTAGTATATTACTCCAAAATATGTCTTTTGAAGGCAGTGATGGGAGGTGTTAATAGAACCGTAAACTGAATGTATCTTGTGACGATTTTGTTATGCAACAATTTTTCAGTTTAAGCAGCAATAGTGGTTTTACAAATGGACTCGTGTCATTACGTATGTAAATATAATTATGCCAATATGAGTTAAACCACAAACACAGTGGATACGACATTAGGTAAAAACCAGTTAAGCCACTATCACTTACAATCTATTTTTATTACACCAAAAGTTTACTTTTAATTTATAATAAAACATTGCACTACTGGTAGCGCAGAAAAGCTACATTATGCACATTGAGTCATTAAGCATTCACGTCTTCAAGTGCTTATGATAAAGACTTAACCTAGAACATCACATGTACGTTTTGTGAAAGTACTCACCTTTGACTAATCAGCTATCACCACAACACAATTAAACACTGCGATGTATTAGGTATTACTACAACCACCGTTATCCGATAATGGTGTTGTAACGTTTGCGTAAATGAGTTGAATGATTCTCATTTATCAGCAAACAACACTTCACCTGCACAAGCGTGAGTAAGAGGGTTAACTGGTTTTTGCTTAATACACAATGGCCAGTATCGTGAGAGTGGGTTGACACTTGCGCCACTAGATGGCACATTAATACAGAATGTTGCTTCAATCATTTTTGCTTCTTAAAGAATGGCATTTTCTCAACTCAGCTATGTCAATAACTCATTTTTTTCACTTTTGTGGGTTAACTCCTTTTTGCATAACACCATCCAATTAAGAATGCAGGCGGGTATTTTCAATAGAGCAGGAGAAAACTTTGGGCGAGTACATTGTACATTTTAAACTGCTCAAAAATGTTTTGTGGGCTCTCAGTAGAACAGTGCAGACGGATGGCTTATGAGATGGTGGTTATTAACCAGATTCCCCATCCTCCGAAATGGGATGATATGGGATTAGCTGGAATTGAATGGTTTAGGGGATTCATGGCAAGAAATAGTAGACTTAGCATTCGAACTCCAGAAGGGTGCAGTCTATCACGCGCCAATTCTTTTAAAAAAATCAAATGTAAATATATTCTATAAGAACCTTCATGATGTCTACAGCACTTGTCCAAAGTTTGCAGATGGTACAAGGGTGTTTAATTCAGATGAGACTTCTAGTAGTACCGTCCAGAAACCTCCTAAAGTAATTGCTGGAAAAGGACTGAAACAAGTCAGTAAATGTACCAGTGCCGAGAAAGGAACATCTGTGACAACATGCTGCGTAATTTCTGCAACAGGGAATACAGTTCCACCAGCAATGATATTTCCTAGGGTTCACTTCAAAGCACACATGATTCAAGAAGCTCCTTCAGGGACGCTAGGGCTGGCAAATAGTTCGGGATGGATGACTGCCGAACTCTTTCTTCGAGTTATGGAGCACTTCATACAGCACACTAAAAGCTCGAAACAAGCTCCAACACTCCTAATCTATGACAACCACGAGAGCCACTTGTCTATTGGAGTTATAGAGTTAGCAAAGAATAGTGGTGTCACAGTGCTCACATTCTCCCCACACTCCAGAAACAAGTTGCAACCTCTATATGTGGGGGTTTTCAAAGCATTTAAATCATATTATAATGTTGCTGTTGACAACTGGCTAATGCAACACCCTGACCAAACCTTCTCCATCTACAATGTTGCTGGTGCGGTGAGTGTAGCTCATCAAAAGGCAATGACGCCAGCAAATATAATTGCCGCTTTTCGTACAACAGGCATTTTCCCTTACAACAGGGACATATTTACTGAAGCAGACTTTGCTTGCAGTTTTGTTACTGACCGACCTTGTGAAGCACCCCTGGAACAAGACCCACAGCCAACAATCGAAGGACAAGGAGCGTCGACTAGTAGGCATGATAAAGAATCACATTTTATCCAAGCAGTTGAACAAGGGCAGTCGACTAGTAGGCATTACAATGAATCAAATCCTATCGAAGCAGTTGAAGACCTGTCTGAACCACACTCTATCAATGCACATGAAGAAGCATCGTCTGAATCACATCCTATCCAAGACACGAGGACAACA
The DNA here is from genome assembly GCF_032445375.1 of Bacillus rossius redtenbacheri. Classification (NCBI taxonomy): domain Eukaryota; kingdom Metazoa; phylum Arthropoda; class Insecta; order Phasmatodea; family Bacillidae; genus Bacillus; species Bacillus rossius. The sequence continues at coordinate 177,693,634 of NC_086330.1, forward strand.
TTTAACTTCAGCCCTGAGCTTGTACGTGGTTATCCTAAAGCTAGTAAAAGGAAAAATGAGAAGAAGGGCCGCAAGAAAGGAAAAAGTATTATTGCTACTAGCACACCAGAACTTAAGGCACGGGCAATAATGAAAAAAAAAAAAAACATTGCCAAGCCTAAAATAGCGAAGAGGAAATTATTTGCGAAGGAGAAAAAAGAGGATTCTGAATCTAGCGATGATGCTACTGAAGCTATGGTGCTAGTTAATTCAGACAATGAAAAAGAATTTGTAGAGAATATGTTATCATCACTAAAGCCAGATGCTTTCGAAGAATTAGAGCGAGATGCAGTAGCAGATGATTATGTTTTAGTGGAATTGGACACTTCAGGAAGAAAGAAGTTATACATAGGAATCGTTACCAAACACCAGGACAGTGACAATGAATACGAAGTGAGTTTCTTCAGAGCAAGTTCTAAGAAGGCAACACATTCATGAAACCACAAGTTGAAGATGTGGCAACAGTGCATTACAGGCAAATAAAGATGCTTCTCCCTGCACCAATTTGTGGTGGTAAAACGAAGCGACAGCAAGGTTATATAACTTTCGGAATTGATTTTACTTCACTTAATATGGACTAAGTTAGTAATAAATCATTGTTGTGGTCAATTATGAAGATAGTACATTTATTCGCGTTTTATATTAATCATTTTGTCTGTTTTGATTACAAGTGAAGCTCTGTTTTATTAATATTGGTATGTTATCCTATTTCAAAAACATAGTATTTGTGGACAACATAATGAAATAGTTTAAAGCATTAGCTGGTCAAATGTCACTGCAAAGAGAGAGTATGTTTCAGTGTGCCCCATGGTGTGTTTCACTGTGCCCCATACCTGGGGCACAATGAAACAAACGTGGAAGATAATTTAAATTAAATTTTGTACTATACAAATTGATTTTAAAAATTTTGTACCTATAGTATGTGAAAGAGAAAACTACTCTGGTATTATCTGTACATACATGTTACTTACAGTCGTCAATAAAAAATTAATGTAATGAAAAACATAATTTCTGTTTCAGTGTGCCCCACCCTCCCCTATATGCCAGCCATTTATAAAATATTTTTACAATGCATCATCAGTAGTGTGCTTAGGTATGTCCAAACCCTGAGTTCTGGGTCGATGTGTTGAGATGCCAAACACTATTTTAAATTGTGACATCACAGGGGCCATTTTGAATTGTGTCACGTTTGCACTTTTCGTTATGGTCACCATTTTGACTTTTAATTTGACCTTGACTTTATATTTTGACCACCACTTCGTTTCTGCTATATAGTAATCGAGTGCTCCACTTACAAACATTGCACTTGTCATTACAATCACCAGTTAACTTTGACCTTGACCACAATTTTGTTTTCCACCATCTTTAAATCTAGTGCCCACTCACGAATATTGCACTTTTCATTATGGTCACCATATTGACCTTGGCTCATGTCAGCCATCTTAAATTTTGACATCACAGCTGCCATATTCAAATCTATGAAATTCCGCCATTTTGAATGACATCACAAATCCTTTTTCCTATTCTGACAACATAGCTGCCATCTTGTAGTCTGCTGGAGGTATCCATCTTGTATACCACAAAATTTGTTTCTGCTATTTGTTCTTAAAGTGCTCCAGCAGTGTGCGCTCTCTCTCTCTCTCTCTCTCTCACGCACAAAGTTAATGTTCCATTCCCTACCAATGCCATGACTCTTATCGACCTATTAAATTTAATTTTTCATATAAAATACATTGGGAGCGACGTGATTCAATGCATTACAGCTCGGACCTCTGGATTGCAAAACATACTCCTTTGACCACATCGCCATTGTGACATTTATCAGACAGAGAATTAAATAAGGCATATTAAAATAACACACATATTCGGACATGTAATATATATTTTTTAATTTGAAGGAATAATAGCATTTCCTGGGAGGGGACATTGCTACAATTTATTAATTAATACTCGCTACTACGAGCACTAGTGTCACATAATGCACATGTCGTCTCCTAGAGGGCACTGCCGCCATTTGTTTTCAATACTCGATACTAGGAGTGCTAGTATCACGTAGTGCACACATCATCTGCTAAAGGCTGCTGCCACCATATTATTTAATTTTTACCTGCTATTGTGCAGTAGAATTTATTACCATGGAATCTGCCAGCTTGTCGGCCATATTGGCTACCATCTTGAAATCCTGTAATTATTCACCTATGAATTCGGGAAGACTTCCCAAAATCATCAAAAAATTGTGTATTAATGTATTGATTGATTTATTAGAATCCAGTCTTGGTTCGATACTAGATCGATGCAAAACTGTCATTTTAGTTAATTTTTTTATCTATTTAATAAAAAAATAACATATAAGTGGCAGGTTTGAGAAATAAAAGAACACATTTTTTACAAACAAAAAATTATGAAAAATTCTACAAGTACAAAATCAAACGAATTACTAGTATTTCTCGATCTCTACAGTCTTCTTAGAAGGTAAAGAGAGTCATTTGCATGCATTGGCATGTGTTTTCAGGGCAGTTTCACATGATAGTTGATTAACCAGGCACATACAGTCAATGGCCACACACAGACAATGGTGGCCAGGCATGTCCAGTCAGCAGCCATGAACGTCAAATCATTTGGCCTGGCTTGATCAGTCGGTTGGTCAAGAAAACATGACCAATTGGTGACAAGGTACAACCAGTTGTTGGCCAGGCATGTCTTTTAAGTGGCCAGGTATGTATTGTTGTAAGCCATTCATGTCAGGTTGGTGTCCATGCACATCAGTCGGTTGGCCAGACACGCACATCAAGTAGGTGGCAAGGTACATCCAGTAGGTGGCCAGATTCATCCAATTGTTGGCCAGGCACATACAGTCAGTAGCCAAGCGGCCTTCTTTTCAATACTCGGCAGACATTTTAAACAGGCCATGTACAATGACAGATATGTAGGCCAAGCATCTGCTAACTAAAGAGATATTTTTCGTCGATACACATTTGGAAGCACATTCAAAAAAGGAAGCACATTTAACAAATAGGGTGGATATTTGGATAAAAATTTAACTCTAGGATACGATCTCATCGTTAGGATATGATACCATCAGTAGGATATGATACTAAAGACTTAAATACGCACATTTAACGAAAAGGACGTACCTATATTCTTTCATGAAATAATTTGCAATGACATCAATTTCGTAAGAGCCAACAGGTGTAACTTCAGAGGTCCCATCACTTCTCAGGAAACAAATCTTGCAGTTATCTTCATACACATTCGGGGTGGCATTATATGTTTGAAAATCTGCAAGTCCAATAAACCATTCCCATTATTTTTCTAGAGGCGAGAAATGAACTGCCTGCAGCTCCAAACTTTAACCTGTCAAGGAAAGTGTTATAGACATGACTGACTATTTCTCAATATTTTGTACATCTTTTATATGTTTTTTAGTTAAAAAGTGAAGACACAGTTTATTTGGCTAGGCGACTGTTCAGTTTCGTAGTTGTCTCACGTAGGTACTGTCCAAGTTCTGACGGGAGTCTCAAATTGACGAAACTGTTTTAGTACTCGGCCTTTTTTCCAAACTTTATGTAAGTCACCATGTTTGTGCTACAGCCAGTAGACATGACTAAATTAATAATTGTGCGCTTGCGAGTCTTTGCCGTTCCAGGGGGATTCTTTGCCGTTGCAGGTAAAGTGTCTCGCCTGAATACGCCTAGGAAATTAGATATGATCAGTTTGCGAGCAATTGGATCTATATTGGTGTGCTGACATTTTCGCAGTAAACTTCAGGATATTTTCGCTCTTTCTTCCTCATGCCTTGGCTTGCTTTGTGAGGCCGTAAGTATAGTCCTGAGCAGTTTTTGTTTTACCCATGGCAATGACTTCCATGTTGGTTGGCATTGCTTCCTCCAACTGGTTGCACTCGTTCTTAGAAGTATTAACCGCTGGTAGCATCGATGAGGCCACCGAGGGCACTATATGAAGGTAACAGCAAAAGTAGAACTCCTCCAGTAATTTTATTTTTTAGAGTTTTTTTACCCCCCTTGATCTTTCGCAGATCTGCACCAGTCTTGCACGAATGAACCTTGGTCTTTCTGGTCCCGACTCGGCTAGTAGGTACCCATTCCTCACTTAGTCTTGGCCTTCATGAATTTTGATACGCCCACACAATTTTTTCTTTTAGTTTATCATCCGGCGATTTACTTATATTTTCGGTTTCCTGTGCCAGTAGCTCGTCTGCCCTAAGCCTAGATACCAATGTTTTGCTGAGGGACTAGGCAATATTGTGCTGCTTGCACTTCCCATCAAGATAATGAATGCCCACATCACTACTAGCTAGATGTTTGGCTATTTACGTTCCTAGACCACAGAATATGTACCCTGGAATGTGTAGCTCGAAATGCAGGTATTTATAAGTGAGTGTAAGAGTCCTGCACCGATTTGTTTTTTTATTATTACTTCTTATAGGTATTACGCACAAATGTGTTTATTTTTATAATTTCTTCAGTAGAATGCGAGTCGTCAAGCAGGAAGTTTGTTTACCCGTGCACATTACACAGGATGACGAAGTCAGTGCACGCGAATCGCAACACGGCTCGTTAATGCCTTTTACCGTACGATGCATTATGGCAAGCTCGTACAAACATGTTTTCTACTGAATTTGCTGCAGGAACCAAACGTCTTCGTTTCGAGAAAGTGTACTTTTATTCTAAGTCGCTGCATCAGCCAAGGTACTAGCGTTTAGTTACCCTTCTACGATCGGTGGAAGGTCTAAAATATTTTTAATTAACTGATAATGCAAATGTGGTGCCTCCTAGTCAAGCAAGGGCCAATTCTGTAATAGTTTTCGACGACATCGTGTGCGAGAAGCAAGGCTTAATTCAAGAGCAATTTTCCATTAGAAGACATGCAAAAGTAAACTGCATTTACCTGAGTCAAATATATAGTCGATTACATGATAAGATGTTGCGTAATAATTTGAATGTCATTGTGCTGTTTCGCATGGACGAACTTAATTTACGAAATGCTTACGATGAGCATGTAAACATCGACGTGATGTTTCAAGACTTTAAAACCAAGTCCGAATTTTTTATATACCTTGTCTTAGTAAATGTCATTTATGAAAAAAAATAATAATTTAATGTCAATAAGGACCATAACATCATTGGCAGGAAATGGAATATCGACCTTACATGCATGAGACAAAGTAATGCTAGTGCACTCTAGGAAAAAACTGCACAAAGACATTAACCTCCAGAACTCAAAAATAAACAAGATGACTATGATGTCATCCAAGATGGCCATCTCCAGCAGACGAAAACAATATGGCATCTATGTCGTCAGGATCGGAAGAAGTGGCTGTAATGCCAGATCCAAGATGGCGGTTGTGATGTCAGAATAAAAACGATGGTGGACAGTGTCAAAATTCAAGATGGCAAACATGAGAATAGGTCATCATGTCACCATAACAAAAAGTGCAATAGGGTGCTCGATTTCAAGATGGCAGAAAACCAATTATCACCAAGGTCAAGGGTCAAGTTCAAAGGTTAAGGTCAATGACAAAATTGCAACTTAGCAAAAAGTGCAATGGTACATCATAATTAAAGGTAGACACCGTGATGTCACAGTCCAAGTTGGCGGTCGGCACCTCAGAACTTCGCCCAGGACCCAGACCTCCGACCTACTAAAGCACATTACAGTAGTATACAAATGTATGTATGTCCGGACACTGGTTCTGGCTCGAGAAGCGAGGAGTTGGTCAATGACCCCAGACCCCATATAGGATTGTGACATCACAGCGGTCATCGTGGATGACCTTGACATTTGACCTTGAATTTTTAAATTGCCAATATTTGCTCGCAAATTACCAACATTAGCCTACATTTCCAAATTATAGTAAAAAAAATTCTGCCATAAAATTTTAAAAATAATTAGAAAAATTATAATTTCCTTATTTTGAGGGAAAAATTCCAGTTTTCAGGAAATATCCAGTTTCATTATTTACAAAAATCAACAGCTTGAAAATTCCTCAAAACGACTTGGATTTCCATAACAGAATTAGGGAGTATCAACGTCCCAATAAAACTACAGTGTCGGTCGCAATTGTTTATGAGTGCGACGAGATGACTGTGTTGCTGAGCTTGGTTCCTACTAGAACATCGATGGTGAGAGTATTCCAAGTCTTAGACTTTTCAGGAGCCAGAAATAGCTGATTTCTAACGTCATTCTAGTTCCAGCAGCCATAGCAATAGTTGTTCTCTGCAGCTGTCATCGGCGAGACTACCCAGAGGTCGAAGGAAGCAGAGAATCTTCTCTACCTTCGCATAGCAGCTAGTCACTTGGGATTTGTGTGTATTCTGTCTTGACTGACATCAATCATATTTAGAGACATATCACGTAATCAATATGGACTCGTAATATTATTGAAGGGTTAACACACCAATTAATGTAAAAATTAACGTTATATTCATATCTAGTTTTGCATGATTACCATAAAAGTTAATGTTTTGACAATTGAATAACTATAATTTATCAGTTTTGTGGTAAAATACTATTTTGAAGGAATACATGAATTGAAATTACTCAAGAAATATCATAATTGCATTTGTCAGTAGATACGTGCGTTTAATGTGTCAGTTTAAAACTAGATAGAATCTGATACACCTACACCAATTGCAATTTAAAACTTAACTGTAAGTTTATTTTAATACACACTTTAATCCTGACAGTTTCCTTATAAGTATGAAAAGTTCAAAGCACACTAGATACATGAGTGACGTGCTGGTTACACTGCTGGACATATGGAAAATTGATCATATTCATTGTACCTCCAGTAAGCACGTGAGCTGCATGTGCAAATCATTACAGGAAACAGTATATGTCGAAACGAGTCTCGCTGTGACACTGAACATACTAATGCTACTAACCTCAATTTTACCATAAGGTGAAATACACCCCTAAGGTGAAAAAGGGATGAATATGGTTTTAAGATAAATAATTATTTACTTCGAATCTACTCAAGAATGACAAAAAACTGGTTACCTATAGTAAACATTTTTCAAAATTCTAACCTTCAAGGTTGGTCAAAGGGGTAGGTTAGATTTTTAAAATGAAAAACCAACCCTTCCAATTCATTAAAAACTAAAATTAAAAAAAATAAACTAAAAAAACTTTCATCTAGAGTTCCGTACTGCATATTTTTTTTAATTTATTGAAATTTGTCGGCGAAAAGAGAGCGAGATTTGATTTTAAAAAAATAGAAAAGAGGGTGAGTTTTGATTTAATTAAAAAAAAAAATAAAATAAAATCTCCGAATCTAATAAGATATAAATTAAATAGCAAAAATACTAAATTAAAATTTTTTTTAATAATTTGCAAGATCCGCCCGTAAGGGGTGTAAAAGTGTTAAGTTTAGTTTTATAAAAAAAATGCATATACGCGAAACTTTTATATCTACGGGTTAGAAATTAAGAATGAACCACAAGCATATACAGTTCCAAATTGTATTTTTTTCAATTTTCAAATTTCGTCTTTCAAGGGTGTGAAAAAGCAGTAAGTTTTGTTTTATCATAAAAAAACTCATATATCCATAAGAAAATAAAGCTGGTTTTTAAAAAATTAATACGACAACTTAAAAAATAAATTACATAGGGAACTTTTAACATTTTTCGATATTTGACTCCAAAGGCAGTAAAACAGGGGCACGTTACTTGTATTGGTAATTATCAATTAAGTTCAAAACATAAACTGCCCGCGTCTGGGTGCGTTCTGAAAGTGTTTGCACATTGAGCTGCTCCATTATTACTTAAGCTTAAAAAAACAAAACACTCAGGGAATAAAATATAAGTAAAATTACAAACTATTATAACTTAAGTATTATTTTAGGGGCGTGTGGCACAGACTCCAATCGCTTCTTGCAGGGCAGACAAATATGCACGCACGCGCACACACAAACATTGGCAGGCGGTTTGAAACAGGTAGATGGTGGGAGAAGAGGGACCAGGCGAGGCGTGAGGCACATCGGGCTTAAGGAGGGTGCAGCCCCGGTCGACGTCAGTATGACAAATGTTGCGCTATCTCTAAATTTCAATGTAAATCAAGAATTGTCAAAATTGTAATGTGTATTTTTAAGTTGTCAATATTTATTTTTATGACTATAAATTATAACATTAAGTATTAAAGAATAGATTTACTATTATAAAGTTTAGATTGGCACACTAATTACTAATACATTTCTTATGTCCCTTAATTTTTACGAATGTGACTACATACAAGTATATGTTGCTGCATGTGGGTTCACCATCTGTGAGACACATTTCTGTTAATCGACTTCAGTTCTATTTTCATGAAATTACTTCTACCAAATGCTGTATACTGTGAGCTAAGATGTATACACATCAAAAACAATTCTAAAAATTTTAAATAAAAAATTTTTCTGAACATCATTAAGTTTGGAGTCGGCAGTTCAAACATTACAAATGCAATTTAATAAAAATATTGTTAAAAATTAAAAAAATATATATTAAAAAAATTTAATAAAAAAGGAATAACACTATTGAGTTTTAAGTTTTAAATTCAATACTTGTCAAAGCATTTCTAAAAAAATAATAAAATCTTTCTTGATTCCAAGGAATATATTACTACAACCAGCATGACATTATCTTGGATCCGTCATTTCGGAATCTCTTGTCCACTAGTGTATGCTAGCAACATATTAGTTTATCTTTTACCCACTAGAATGCAGTAGTGTCAATCAGCTAGTGGCAGTCCTAGACTTTGAAAGGCCCTGGGAAACACCCACTAGACTCCAGGGCTGCTTTCAAGCACGTGACATCATCAGGGGTAGTCATTGGTTATGCTCAGCAGCGTGCCCTATCACAGCGCTGCAGTAACTTTTTGCTGTTTTACAATAAGTTTATTATTGTCCTGTTTCACTAAACAGGCAGCACATATCACATTGTGGCAGTTTGTGAATAATAATAACTTAGCTAGTCAGGTGAATAGATTTAACACCTGAATGACAAATGCAGTAATTTCTCAAAGAAGAAATCATAGGAACACATACTATCTCGTCTGGAATAGTTTCAGATCCACATCATGAGAGGGGATTTAAATGTTTAATAATTTAGAAACCAAGCCTTTTTAAGTGTTGAAAAAGCCTGGTATTTAAGACAAGAAACATGAAAATTGCATGGTAGCTTTTATTACAACTAAAGAAAAAATATTTTTATAACCATATAGCCAAATTTTGCTTACGTTTCTTACCTACTGCTCTGGTAGATTTGTAGATATGATTTTTACTTCATTAAATTAAAATTACCTCACTCACACCAATTAGGAGTGGAATTAAAAAAAAAGGTTAAATGAAGTTAGTATTATTGTATTGACGTCGACCAGTGCTACACCCTCCCTAAGCTCGATGTGCCTCACACCGTTGCTGACCCCTTCTCCTCCCTCCGACACCCTCTATTTCAAACCTCCCACCAACAAGTGCGTGTGTGCGTGTGTTCGGTCAAGGTCACCCTGCACGAACCCTTTCGGCGACCACCCTAATTGGAGAAGTGGAGACTTAAGTCTTTTTAAATAATGTAGTAATACTTAAATAACTGTAATATGTAATTCCTGAATATAAATTAACTTGTAATTTTTAAGGGGGTTCAAATAGTTATGTTTAATTGTCTGTCATATCAATTTACTAACAGTAAATGCAGCACTTCCTGCGGCCATGAAACCCAGGGCCCGGGGCAGTCACTTCCGTTCGCCGTGCTGGGTAAGATGCAGGGGCGCCTCAAGACCCTACAAGTAGTAACATAGCGTGCCCGCTGCTGAGAGCGGGCCGGTGAGTGCTAGCAGGGGGAAGTCAAGCCTAGCTCCACACGGGTCACGTCACGGCCCTGGGACAGGGTCGGTAGCCAGGTCCACGTGCCCATCCACGTGGTGGCGTCCAAGGTATATACACACGCTGATCCAAAACCTCCCAATCCATGACAGTATATTAAATATTTATAACCAATAATTTAACTTTTGCTTGATTAGTATCAGAGATATAATTAATTAACATATTACCCTTTTATCATTTTTTAAAGGGCAGAATTTTGTAATAATAATGTATGGCGTTGAAGGTAACTAAAGTACATACATAAAATATCAAAATTTCTTAGAAACCCATTCAGTACTGTTTTTGTTCAGACAAACAAGACAAAATTTTTTTTTAAACTTTATATTTAATTTCTTAATACATATCTAATGTAATGTCGTAAGGAAAGAGATGTTGGGGGGGGAAGGGGATTCAGGTCGGAGTAAATAGATATCTTGGGCGCCACCATGTGGGTAAGCACGTGGACCCGGCTACCGACTCTGACCCTGGGTCATGACGTGGCCCATGGTGAGCTAGGCTCGACTTCCCCCTCCGCGGATACACTGCAACTTACCGACCCGCTCTCAGAGGCGGGTACGCTATGTTATCGGCAATGACGACTACCGGTGGGGTCTTGAGGTGCCCCACACAACTCAGTCTCTGCACTGGGAAGCTCGTAGTCGAGAGATGAATGCGAACGATCCAGGGTGACTATTCCGTTTAATTGACGCAGTCACGTACATTGACAACTCGATGAGCAATCAAGATACTTAACAACAGCGGATGTTAACAGATCAGTAACGAGCAACAGGTTGAAGTCGACAAGGAACGGAGATGCTTCCTACTTCGGATGGCAAACGGCAGAGACTGGCCCTTGGCCAGGGTGTCATGGCCGCAGGAAGTGATGAATTTACTGTTAGTCAATTAATATAGCAAAGCAAATATACATAACATGTTAAAACCCTTAAATATTACACAGTATATTAGGATTAATTACTATGTATTACAAATATTTATTTATTAAGTTCATTATTTTTAAAGGGAAAGTCTTCACCGCTCAACTGAGGGTGTGCGCTGAAAGTGGTCACACATGGCGCTGCTCCATTTCATAATTAGCTGAAAATAATTACCCTGGGAAAAAAATTGAAATAGTAAAAGTAAACCATACTTATTAATTTGACTAAATTATAAATGGTATGAGGCCGTAACACAGCGCTCTTGCCTGACGGCCGAACACACACACTCGTTGGCGGGAGGTTTGAAACAGAGGGTGTCGATGGGAGGAGAGGGGGTTGGCAGCAGCTAAGCCCTGGTCAACGTCACTAAGATATTTTTTCCTAATCTTTTTTTTCAAAATTTTTATGTAATGTACATACTTATTCCTCAAACCAGTACTATCAGTATAGATGAGTAAAATGCAATGCATATTGTAACAGTTAAAAAATGCCACCTTTCGGAATCTCCTGATATCATACTGACACAATAAGCAATATTTAGACAAATTAAATTTCGGTTCCAAAATTCTTAGGCTTCACTGGCCAGTTATAACACAGCCAACCATTCCGGAATGACTGATAAAAGCAAAATTGTTTACATTTTATTGTTTTGATGGTTGATCAATCAATGTTTTAAGTCCTTATAAGTTGATAAACCGGCTCATTGTAAATACGATAGTACCAGGCTATTAGAACTAGAGAGGAAGTATTAGAATTAGTGAACTTGAAAGCCTAATACTACTACAAATGCCCATAAAAATGCCTCCACTCAACAGACTAGTATCCTAAATTATTTTGCTTCTAATATTTGTGTTTTTTCACATGATTCTAAATGTATTATGTACATAACCACATTAAATTATTTTAAAAAGGTTTTTATAATAAACAAGTACTTAATTTTTTAATGAACTTTAAACCTAATTTTTATGTCAACCTTAGCACGTACTGATTGCATAAGATAAAGTGACATACACTTTTGGATTTACCATTCATATTACTTAGTTACTAGTTCCAATAGAACATTAGCATTAATCAAATATGTTACTTTCTATGCTACAAACAGTGACTCTCTTCTTTGTCTTTATTTATCACTTGTTAGATCTAAGTAAGAATATTGTTCAGGTATTTGGAATTCAATTAATGCTTCTGATAGCAATAAATTAGAATCCATTCAGAATAAATTTTATAAAATAATTAAACTCAAAAACTTCTCTCACCTAACAATAGATTCTCTTTCTGAACACCGTATCTATCTGGATTATGTATTTATTAAAAACTGTTACTGTTCAAAATTTAATTGCAAGTTCATTCTTGATAATACTGGCATTTGAATTCCCCATTTTAACAGCCATTTAACATCTACCCTATGTACATACCATAAAAAGAATGATATAATTTTTCGACTCATTTCTAATTTCAATAAAATTGATAATCTTAATCTGTATAAGTGTACCTTTTATTTTCTTATCAAATTTATTACAATGTCGGCAATTAGTAATTTCATTATGTCTATGTTTTGTATTTATTTTTATGTGTTTTATATTTTGATGTTTATTTTTAATAGTTATATTTTAAACTTTATTCGTTTGTATTTTGTTTGTATTGTTCATATGTTGTCCTTGTATATATGTGTTATGCCCACCGCTAAAGCCCTCGGCTGTTGGTGGGCATGTTACAACATTATAAATAAATAAATATAACCTAAGTCTTAAAAACTTTTTATTTTTAGTACATAATAGATTTACCAATAAAAAATCTAGGTTTTCCAAAAAACATAGAATTCTGAGTTACTCAGGGTTTTGGAAAAACCTAATTTTTATTGATTTGATTTATGAATGATATTCTAAAAATAGTTTTAAGCAGATGGCTACATAAGAAAAAATTTAAGCTACATGTTTTCAGTAAAACCTGGATTGAAAAATAAAAATAGTCTCTTAATTTTTAAAAACCTTTAAAAGTTAAATTTTTTAGTAGAAAGAAACCTTTCATGAATAATGATACACGGTTATATTATTATTATATATTTTTTAAATTACTTATGTAAACACAAAATATTAAAGCAAAACAATTTCTGATACTACCCTCTTCACTATGTTTTCGTTGATCTGATTATTCCTACATCATGCAAAAACTACTTGCTACGCGAGTTTAAATCTCACATATTTTTCAGTAAGAATTTTGGCTAACTTACACTAGGCATATATATATGTTTGTGTGTGTTTATTTGTACCCACACATATATACACTCATACATACACAAACATAAATACACACATATTTTTATTTGTAAAGAAATCCACTCCTAAGTTATTGAAAGGGGATAAATATGTTTTCATGATAAAATTAGTGATGGGATTTTCGATACTTCGATACCTCGATACCTTCGATACTTGACGGTATTGCAAAGTATCGAGTATCGAAACTGTAAGTTCGATACCGGAATGCTTGTTAATTTGTACATAATTTGCCATCGTACAAAATACAACTACAATAGAACCTGGATGATACGTTCCCGTTTCATACATTTTCCCGTGTCATAAGCTGATTAATTTTGGTCCCGCCGAAAGTACTATATTTACAATGGCTTACTTTCCCGGAACATACTTATAAAATCATTAATTTCCCGTTTCATAGGTTTTTACGAAGCATAAAAGTCCTAAAATACACAAATTATTTGTTATATTCCTCCTGATAAACTACGTTTCAATACTTTTATTGAAAAACGTCCATTGTTTGCCTTTGCAAACGTAAGATAATAACTTTATCACACCATAGATATGGATGGTATCAGGAAGATTGTGCACTTAGCAAGTAGCATCTATGGCCAGCACCAAGCGAGACTAGAGGCGCAAACTAGCAATGATTATGAAAATGGTGCACGCGCTTTACCAAGGCATGGATCTCATATATTGTGCATTCATTAATCTTTGAACTGAATATACCCGTTTGTTATTGTTTTCTTACGATCGGATTGTTCTGTAATTTACGTTTCTCAAGTTAAAATTTTATTCAAAATTGTTCTGTTGCATAAAGTTGTTTGTAAAATAAAACAAACAAGCAAAAATTTCTGATTTTCTTTTTACAATAGCCTAATTTTTTTAAATTTCTAATTTAGGCTTGGTGACTTTCCCCCCCCTCCAAGAAAGGACTTCATAACATTTTGTAAGGCCACTGTTTCTCATTTTGTATTTCACTTCTATTTTTTATATTGATTTTTATACTCAAGTCTTTAAAGTTGTTTGCAGTTTGTATTTTTGTAATAAAGAGGGAATTTATGTTATTTGTAATAATTGTTACTTAATGGGAAATAATTTTTCCCTGGAGTATCGAAAGTATCGAAAGTATTGAACTGAAAAAACAATATAGAATCGAGTATCAAAAATGTGGTATCGTCCCACCTCTAGATAAAATCATATATCTGAGGTTAATAAAGTGGAAGGTAGGATTGCGAATATAAAAAGTATAGAAAAAATTAAAACTTCCAAAAACATTCTCTGAATTATTCATGCAATGAAGAAGAATAATTCAAAACATTTTAGTAGACATTCGCCATTTCTGGTTTATACTGTATGTCATATATAAACCTAAAAAATTGACATAAAAGATAAACATACAAACCCACAGAAAAAAAAGCCAAAATCAGCTACTTCCAAATGTTAAGTGTATAGATACCAAAGAACTCTGTAGAAATTTCAACTACCTGTTACCATTTTCCAAAATTTATCCTTTAAGTTAAGGAGAAATCTTGTTTTAAGAAAAATAGTTAATTTTTTTAAATCTATTATAACGGTAGATTAGAAACAGTATGAATAAAATTGAGTGAAGAGTCACATAGATTTTTTTTAAAATTTAATTTAACTTTATTGGGGGTGAAAATAGGGTAAGATTAACTTGACAATAAAATGTCATATCTCTGAAGCAAATCAAGTGGTTTGCAAGAAACCAAAGAAATATAAGTTATATGTGTAATGTAGTGAAATTTTTGTTTGTTTGTGAAAGTTATGTTCACATGGGGTTCTATGTGGTCAACTTAATAATAAAAAATTAATGTCTGAATTTGAAAAGGTAATGTTAATAAATTGGGTTTATAAAATAAATATACTAGAACTGCAAACTTCTCTACTACATTCCCTATTATTGCAACCCTAAGAGGGTGAAAATGAGATAAGTATGTTTTTAAAACCAACAAAATCATAACTCTAAAGATAAAGAAGCGAAAGGTACAAAACTTAACAAAAAAAAGTGACTAACAAATTGTAATTTTATAATTTTTTTGAAATTAAATAGCTAGGGGATAAAATGGGGAGTCTGATTATATAATTTAAAATCATAATTCTGAACATAATCAAAACATTGATGTTAAAATAATGGGTACAAATAATAAAAAACGAACACAACAAATTCTCTTTACCATTTTCTGGAATTCCAATTCTACTAGATGTGGTAGCCATTGTTGACGGGTTATATTTTTGTTTAGTCATGAATTTCTGAAGTACTCACCTCTGTCTATATTGTTACAAACTAATGTGAGGAGAACTGGGTTCGTAACGGTTAGCCCAACAAAGTTTTATTACAGTTTTATTAATTACTAATAATAACATTAATAATAAACTAGTAAAATTATAAATGTTTATTCGTAAGTCACTCAATGTGTGTCAAGTTCCACAGTTTGCACTATTCACTGGAGCTAGGCTCAACAGTGGTTCGCCCCTTACCTTACGCCTGTCCACACACAGTCTCGTGCCACTCAATCGCACTCTCACGGTCCCATCGCTCCTCGTTGCGCTGCTCTTGAGGGGGTCTGTCACCCTCTTCGCCGATGTTGCACTTCTCTTCACTCTCCGAACTCTCGGAACTGTCGCGGAACTCATCAAGGGACTCTTGTGGAGGCCGGCGTCACTGCTTAAGTACCTGGAGTGCACTTTTAGAACTGATGAGAGCGGCCGTGAAGAATCGTGTCATCCTGACCCGACGCTCCAAACACAGAGAAAGGTGGCGTCCATTCCCGCCATTCCACGCGGCTGCCCGCGGAATTCCCAAAGCCGCTCAGCGATAGATAACAGAGCCGAAGAAGGACCATACACGTTGAGAAGAGGAGGGAGGGGAAGAGCGAGGACACTTGTAATCCGGCCAGGCGCGCGTGGCGTGCCTCACGTGCAGGGCCGCCAGTCAGCTTCGAACAACCTGGCATCGTGGTCTCGTCTCTCGCGTTCATAAGAATGCCTCCTCTTTATACTTGTTCGTCCCTAACAGGTAACACTGTGCTGTTATGGACCATGCTGCAAAGCCATCATACGCATCGGGCAAGTGTACTGGAAATGGTCCACTTCTTGACAGATGTAACATCGCGGCTATCCTCAGACTCTTCGGGACCATAGGTCAGCTTTGCGATTACTATGGGCCTTGCTCTTCTCCACTTCCCTTTCTGTGGTGCTTCCCTTTCCATTGGGCAACCCTCCTGGGCACATTCCCGTTCCGGGCATCTCCATTGAACATGCCCTTGTCAGCACAGATGTTCACGTGTGAAGGGGGCTGTGCGGGTGGCAGCCGTGGCCTAAGGGTTTTATATTAGTTTTTTATTTTTTAGAGCTGGGCTGCTGTCGACTGGTGTCTGGTTTAAAAGTTGTTTAAAAATCGTTGACTGTTGTAACACGTAGGATGTTACTTTTGTCTGGAAAACACACACGTAATATTTAATCTAATTTGTAGCAATGTGCTACTCGTAAAAGATATTAAAAACTGATGTGAGAAAAAAATATACGTACATTATTTTTTAAAAGAAACTTTATGTAAACGAGACTAACGCAAAAGAAGAAAATATTATTACAAGTTACTTTTGCCTGATAATAATCAAATGGCAGGTACAGGTAACTAACATACACAAAACTTCCTGCCACTTAACTGGAGTAAAATAAAAAAATTGTTACACATAATGTTTTATTTTTAATTTGAAATATTTTTTATAATTATTAACTGCAATAATTCATATACATGTAATATTTTTTAAGTGAGGAAAAAAGTATGTATTTTATCTTGGGAGAAATTACATTTGTATACAGGTACACGAATTATTTTTAAGTGTGGGCTTTGCTAACGGGCGCCGAGCGCTTGGCTGACGGCACCACTACGTGTGAGGCCGTCTGGGTTATTATTAAATCACAAGGGGAACGCCGTCGCGACACGTCTGTGATGCTCTCTCGCCACTCCAGGCCTTGGCAATATATAAAAATTTAATATAATGACTATAAGAGAGAATACTATCTGTATAAGCACAAAACTTTCCTTAAAATGACAACTGTGTGTGACGTAATAAGAATACTTCTAATAAAATGGGCAATATATTATAAATAATATTACTTTTTTTAAGTAATTGCCACTGTATATTTAATTACTGGAAAAAACAATATAAATATATCACTACAAGAGAACATATTATGTCTTTAACACATCAAAAAAATGGTGTTTGTATTCGACGAATAGTACTAAATATACCTAAAGTATTTTTATTAACACATAAATATTGCTATAGGCATAGGTAAAGCCTATAGCTTTTTCATTATAGTGGTATCCAAGATGGCAGACATTCTACATAACAAATTAAGCATAATATGACTATACTGGTCTAGTGCTATAAAAAAATAAACATGGCTGCCCTCCAGTGTGTTTTGAATTTGGCGCCTAGTACTATAAAAAATAAACATGGCTGCCCTCCAGTGTGTTTTGAATTTGGCGCCTAGTACTATAAAAAATAAACATGGCTGCCCTCCAGTGTGTTTTGAATTTGGCACCTACTACTACTATTACTACTTAAGTCAGAGTAGTGGCTGCCGAAATAATTTTATTTTATATTTAAACTTGAAAAAAACCAATGACCATAATGGGAAAAAAAGATGTCTGCCTGGTATGCTGTTTTACAAGATGGTGGCCTGGTATGCTGTGCTACAAGATGGCGGCTTACAGCAATCGATTGTCATATATAAAATTATTTTATTTTCAATGTTGGCTGTTCTGGATGCATCCTAGCAGCTGAAATTAATTTTTTTTTGTTCCAATGTTGATGAAAAAAATAAACATGGCGGCTGCATAGCAGCCGACAATATATTTTAAATTTCCCGCCTACCACTATAAAAAAATAAACATGGCGGCCGACTAGCAGCCGACAATATATTTTAAATTTCCCGCCTACCACTATAAAAATATAAACATGGCGGCCGCATAGCAGCGGACAATATATTTTAAATTTCCCGCCTACCACTATAAAAACATAAACATGGCGGCCGACTATCACCCGATACGGCTTGTTTAAATTTCCCACCTACCACTATAAGAAATAAACATGACGGACTACATATATTTTTAAAACTTACACAAAACAAAACAAAATTTTTATAAGCATAATATATACAGGGCCGCAACTAGGGGGGAGCAAGCGGGGCATACGCCCCGGGCGCAAAGCTGTGGGGGCGCCGAAATCGCTTGCATTGTAATGCCTACTACAACTGGTAACTGGTAAAATTTTTTTTAACTTGCATGCCAGGAATGTCTAATCTGATTTACAATATAACGTCTCAACATATTTATTTTAAAATACTCTGAGAAAAATGTTGAGTTCATCATTAACATAAAAAAATTGTAAAGGGAGAAGTTAGAAAGTTTTAATGCGTCCTCTATACGAATACAGTACAATGTTGTCAGAGAGGGTGGTACCACTGGTTGTGAGGAAGCAGTGGCGATGGAATAGTGAATGCCTTAAAATCCCGGTTTCAGGCTCTTCAAGCAATTAATGACAAGTTTAGCTTTTTAAATGGGAATAACATCTACAAAATGGAAGTTAAAGATTTGAAGACTGCAGCCAAATTGTTGTCTGAAACATACAAAGATGACATCAATGGAGAAGAAATAGTTCAAGAAATGGAAAGTTTTAAACATCACGCCTTGGAAGTTGATGACACTATGAAAACAGCATCTGCAGCGACCCCGTTGAAGCTCATTCACGAACACAGAATTGAAGAAGGATATCCAAACCTGACCACAGCCCTTAAGATATTTCTTACTCTTCCTGTAACAGTTTCTACAGGCGAAAGAAGTTTCAGCAAATTGAAAATTTTAAAAAAATATTTAAGAAATAGTTTGAGGCAAGACAGACTGTTGAATTTGAGCATTTATTCCATAGAACACAAGAGAGCATCCACTATTTGCTATGATATCATCAAAATCTTTGCTGCAAAAAGGTCTCGCAAGTTGAATTTTAAATCTTTAAAAAACATTTATGACGACAATTTAATGAACAAGTCTAGTGATTATACGGACTCCTTTATGGACATAGTGGGTTCATGCATGGAAGGTACAGTAGCACAGAAACTGTTACATGTATAGGTATGGAAAATGCTTAAATAGCACCATTTTTCCGTGGGAGGCCCCCGGATCACCGCTTTATTGATGTGGTATGAGCTAAAAAGAATCCATTCATGCCCCGGGTGCCAGAGACTCTAGTTGCGGCCCTGAATATATACAACATCTAAAATTATTTTTCCAAGATGGCCTCGTGGCCGTGTGGTTAGCATCGCTGAATACCAATCCTTGGTTGACGAATCGAATCCCCGCCGCCGCGATACCTTCCATTTTTGTACTTGTAAAAATAATTCCGGTGCGCGCGACACTAGCGCTCCCTAGCTTCTTAAATTAGAACCATCGCCCGAGCAGACAACCCTCCACGTGACGTCAACAACGACCTCAGGATTCCCTCCACGTGGCTCCCGGCCACGTGCTCACACAACCAACTAACTGTTTGGTTGTTTACAGTGTCACAAAATGCCTACGCTCCCCCTACTCATAAATCTTTTTGATTTTTAGAAATTTTACCTCTAAGGTGGTTAATTAGGAGCAAGTTGTGGGTAGTATGTAAGATACTGTATGTACTTTATTAGGTATTTACGAACGAACCAATTTCAAATCTTGGATTAAAAAAGAGTGGTTTTCATTCAGTAAAAAAAATTACTCAAGAAATTGCCATTAATATTCATTTAAAGGAGGTAACTTAAGATAACATGAGTCACAATCATGAGCATGTGGGTAACAGACACAACTGAAAGTTTTAAATGCTATTCATCAATTTTAATGTAAAATTTTATCATTAACAAACAAATAAAGAAACTAGTTCTCTTCCACCAAGCATTAGATTGTTCATGAATATTCACAAAAAGGCAGTAAGCTTCTACTAGTTGTTATCATAAAATCGGCCTTGTGTCGTTATTGTATTTGGAAACATTATTGTGTGTAAGTCATGCCTAATATAACCATTAATTTTTTTCGTCAAAGTGGGAAGCCTGCAGAATTTCGTAAAAAAAAAAGTTTTAGATTTTACAGGTTACTATTCAAAAATGAAAAACACTAATAAGTAGGTTGTATTACATGTAAGCTGAGTTACTAAGTCTGCTGAGCTGATAAATAAAATAAGCCTTCGTGACATGACATCTAACGTCTAAGCAGTTGTTTTGTATTTGTTGGCGGAACAAATCTGCTTCAAAATATTGAGTCTAATTTTTAAGTAGCAACAGAACTCATTACATGACTTCTTGATGTTAGTCTTGGTAATAAAATTGTTTCAATACAGCGACACCACTGTTTTCTGTCACTTGTCCATATTTTGTTCATTAGAGAAAAAACTCTTTCATAAGGTGTGTTACTTCCAGGCAGACAACATAACGTACTCAATAATTATAAAAAAGTTTAAACAGTTGAGATTGTTAGCACGAAAGTGTTGGAATAATTATATCCAAACGTCTTCAACATCAACATTCTCAGCATTCGAGCAAGTGATTTTTTGATCTGTGATGTAGTTGAAAATAAGCGAAGACTCAATGAACACTTCTGTATCTTGGCTACTTCTAACAAATCCTTGCATTATCAACAAATCCATTACATTATGTACTTCATCCCACATAGGTACTTTGTCAAATTTGCCTGTTCAGAAACTTCTAGTTCTGCGTAGAACTGACATAACTGCTCCAAGTATTCTTTAGTAGCTTTATAAAATTCAGCCGCTACAGTTTTTAAATTCTCCTGATCTACAGTAGCGTCAGTTTCTTGTAATTTTACTAGTAGATTATGGATGGTGTGAGGAAGGTCCAGCGAAATCTCTTTAAGTGCCAAGTTATTTTGGAGACAATTAATTTCCTTTACAGGCTCATTGCAGATACATCTTGTCCCTCGATTTTCAACATAGCTTGAAAAAAACTTGCTGTCTGTGCATGCAGAAAATATAACCACAATTCAGAGCTGGGAATTTGGTATTTAAAATATTTGGACATTTGTCGATGCTCATAAAATAGTTTTTCAAAGGCTGGAACACTGGCATTAACGCAACCACCTTGTTTTATTATAGCCCAGCAGTTTGTGATACTCTGTGTCAGTTGAATCACAGAACTCTTTCAAAGCTTCTACTCAAATGCTGTAGATGTAGAAAAATGAATAATTTTCACAATGATTCATTCAAAGTCAACAGGAAGACAATCTGAGGCTGTTTTCATTGTGTTGTGAACTATGTGGGCTCCACATCCAATCCCAATGAGCTGTCGTCCGAGTGACTGGTTAAATTTTTCACAAACATTATTAATCCCTTTTCTATTCTTTCTTCCAAAATTGCAGCTGTATTTTCTCTACAATATGCCACAATTTTGTTATTCAAATCACTGAAAGAAAAAACTTCCTTCAAATTATCGACAATTATATCTAATATTTTGCCTGGCTGCTCTCGAAACTCTAAAACCTTGACTTTTACGCCTTATCATAATTTGAAGCATCCGTTAATGAAGTTATACAGTGGGCTTCACGAATGTTTTCTTTCAATTCATCCGTTGCCAAACATACAGCCAGCACATTTACAAAATCGCCAGAAATTTTGTACAAGCACATCAAAATTTTTGCTCAAAACATGTTTGAATTAAATAAGCACAGTCATTTGAGTGAAAACTGTTATTTTTTTGCACGATGTAAAATGCCCACGCACCCTCCGCTGCCGCTATATCTAAATATTTGGAAGTCAGCAAAACTTTTCCTTTTTTAAAAAAAGCAAGCATTGACGAGCTAGAAGCATAACTTGATCAGAAAGCTTGTGTTCTTCTGATTTTAAATGTTTCTCAATATCACTGGCACCACCATGTCAAACACTAAAATAAGTACTACACTTTTCACACATAAAATATGCTGTATAACCCCTTTGTTTTATAAATGGATACCATTTTTGCAAAGTAATATTAAAGGAACACTTGCATTTATGCATTTTTCTAATGTTACAATCACACACTCCATCCATAACACTCGAACTAAAACAAAACATTGTACGTATTGTTCACTCATTGTCAGTGAAGGCAGTGGAAGGAGAGGGTAGTAGAAGGGGAGTGAAGAGGAAGGGGAAAGGAAGGGGACAGGAGTGGATTGAAGTGGGACTGTAGTGGCGTGGAACTCGCCCTCGTTTTTATGTTGCCCGCCATGCCGCCGCCACGTGTTGCGAGTGCAAAAAATTAATAGGTTATATGAAATTATATATTTTTTACGAAAGCACAACATTTTTGCCCTTACTGGGGACAGCAGAACAGAGTCTGAAAGTAGGACTGTCCCGCCCAAAGTGGGACATATGATCACATTATTCACGCCACATGCCAGGTGACCACGAGCCCAACATATGTTTTGAAAAAGTTTTTCTGAATACTCACTCAAACCTGCATTGATATATTTTATACAATTTAATAAATTGGGCACAGTTTAAAACTACTCATAAATTCAAATTCCATCTCAACAGGGACATAGCGATACCACCGTTGTCTTGCCTTTAATTGTCATCGTAAATGGTTTATCAATGTACCTGCATGTGAATAGCAAACATAAATAAAACACACTTCAGCAATTACAAACAAAATGTTTAATGGTAAACAACATGAAAATTAATTTAATGCAAACACAAAAAAGCTTGTATTAAATTATTTTTGTGTTAATTTAAATTCTTGACACAATTTATATTATCAAATGAGTACAGTGCTAGACATCTACTATCAAAAACATCGTATCTTAATATTCACAGCACAAGAACACAAAGTCTTCCTCAGAGTGTGTTACCTCCGCGGCACTTTGCTGGCCTCGCCGACGTGGGCACTCGCGGAGCACTGCCTCCTCTTGCGTGTGCACGGCAGGGGGTCAGGAATGGGCGATGGCGACTCACGTGCACGGCTCATCTCCACGCTGACATCGCCGTTGCGGTGTTGCGACGACTCCACTGTGCGTCGCAGCTCCGCCACCTGGGCATCCAGCTCCTGCAGCCGTGCACGCTGCACGGACAGTTGCTTTTGCTGGCGTCTCAGCTGTGCACAGACCCCAACACATTGCCGGACTAGCACTTGTCAGGCTGAGAGGCTGTCCCACACTCAGATTGCAGTACAGAGCAAATAGCACCTACTGTTGCCAGATTTGATACAACCAGGCTTGTTAACATAATATATTTTATTTTGTATACCATTTTGTATACCAGTTTTCACATTTTTATTTTACTGTTCGATTTTTCTAAGAACATGAAATAGTATCTTTTGGCTGCATTATTACAGTTCTATACATTCTAAAAAAACTCAATTATAAACACCTATTATTATATCACAGGTTAACTATTTGTAGCATTTGGTCACTATTAATAACAAAGCACAACATTAATTATGTGCTATAATCAAAGCTAGTTAAATTTTATAATATTAACACATTAGAGTCTAGTGAATAAAACTGTGTTGAATCACAGAATACTAGGTTTTTTTTTATGGTTTTTAAATTTTTTAATAATGTTTAAATCAAAATTTTATTTATTATATTTACATATGAATGATTTTTATAATAAATTATGTTATACAAAAATAAACAAAATTCTATTACACACTTGATAAAATTCAATGCAATAAACTTGTTTTTTAACTCCAATTCATTAATTTTTTTATGATATGTTTCAAAATAATGAGTACAATATTTGAATAATGAATTAATTTATAGTTTGTATGTTTATGAAAATTTTGACTTTGTATGAAATTTTTTGAAGCAATTGGGCACGCACAGAGCAAAACCACAGTGTTCGCACCACCAACAAGTTTCTTTCCTTAGTCTTTTACCACTGTTTGCTTTGCCTACATATGAACATACTTTACAATATCTTGCCGTGTTTTTTTTTCTTTGGTTGGCTGCATTTTGTTTGGAAAATGGCGAGCAGACAACTGATCAGTAGATGAGGATGAGGATGATGATGATGATGATGATGATGATGAACGAACCTCTGCGTTAGTAGCGCCATATGAAGCCAACTGGTTTCCAAGAGCCTTCATGAAGTTTTTAAAATAAATTTTGTTGCCATAGGCCCTGGTTTTCTTGAACAAAAGGAATGAGTTTACAATTGACATCAAAAACAGGTGGAAAAAACTTTTATTCACCATTTTATCGACTTTCTTTGAAAGGGATAACTGAGTAGTTTTTCAAGGTGATCAACACCAGTTTTGTTTATATTGTAGTCTAGTACAATATAGGGTTTGGTTTTAGCAACTAAGCCCCCCTCTACCTCTTAAGCTGACTTCACTGCATGAGGCTTTGTGTTTTGTGGAGAGGCAGTACACATCACGTGTGCCCTTCCACTTTATAGCCAACAAAGGACCACAACTCCGAAAAATTGTTTCACCTCTCGCAAGTTCTTTGCTGTTTAGTTCAGCTGGCAAGCCTTTGCGGGGTTTTTTTCTACTGTACCCACAGCCAGGGTCTTTTCATCCCACAATTTACAGAATAATGATGGACTTGTATAAAATCTGTCCATGTAAACTGTGTATGCCATACCAAAATAATCATGACACAATCTCTGAACAAGATATTCAATAGAGTTATCCACACTTCCAGCACCACCAGTGTATACCTGACCATTTAGGACATATTTTGTATGTGTCACAAAGCATATATAACTTTATACCATATTTATGAGGTTTATTTTTTATATAAACATGGAAGTACAAACATCCTCGAAAAGGACACATTCCTTCATCAATAGTCAGGTTCTCTGTTAAAATAAAAACAAGCCTTACATTGGCTGACAAAATGATTGAAAAACGGCCTGACTTTGTGCAGTGGATCATGATTTTCTTGTCCTTTTGGTACGTAAGTCGCATTGTCATTTATATGAAGCATGAATAATATAGACAGGAATCTGCCTATACTAAGTAGACGTCCAGGAAATGGAGTGTGCATTATGTTGTCATTAGACCAATAATCTGTTATCTTGGGTTTCTTGAATAACCAAATGTGAATTATAATTGCAAAGAAGTAATACATTTCTTGAAGCTTGACAGTAGTCCAATGCTGCCACATTGAATTTGGCTTTAATTTTTTCGTCCATTTCAGTTTGTCAATCATGGTACCTGCATATCGATTAGTTTCAGACGTTATATTTTTTATGACTTCTGTGCAAAAAAAAAGAGTAAAAAAGGTAAGTTCATCGGAAGTTTCATCAATGTCAATAAGAATGCCATATGCTTCTTCAAAAACAGGCAGCTGTGGTTGTCTGTCCACCGATACCCAGCAATTGGCTCCAGGTTTTTCATTTGCTGATAATTGTGTCCTTGTATTAGAATCTAGAGAGAAAATCACATTTACTGCTACTTTATTTGCGTAAGCACTTTACTTTTGTGTTTACGTGGAAAGGAAACTATTACCAGCACATATAAAATACAAAGGCACAGCAAAGTAACATTTATGAAAGCTGGGTAACTTACCAGAACTGTTACTTGTGCAAGGCACCCCTGAGTGGCCTTGTCTAGGATCGTTGCTAAGCTGCGTAATGTGAATTAGCGGAACATTGTCTTCGTATTAAAAAAATAATAAGAATAAAAATAAAGTGACACGAATTTACTTGAAAGAATCAAAGGGCGAATGTATATATTTTTTAAATCACAAGGAAAAAAAATTACAAACCACTTTCATTATCAGTATTAGGTGTCTCGGACGGACAAGTTTGTGAAAGGCCATTTTTATGACAAAAACTTTTCTTTTGTTTCCTTCATTTTGCAAAATCTTCATCTGTAATAAAAAAAAAATCATCCTTGATATATACGTACAAAATTTAAATGTATTTAGACATAGGTAAAACATGTTTCAAGTGCCTTCAGTAAGTTTTTTTGTATAATTGCATACAAACCTTATGTGTCAGAATAGTCAGATGATGGTTCATACAAAGAATCAGAACTGCAGTCTTCAGCTTCTGAACCATAAGATGCATAAAATCCTTCCTCTTCAAAAACGTCATCACCCTCGCGTGATCCATATGCCATTTCCACAGCAACGAAAAACCTATAATTCACAAGACGCGATGCAACACGACAAAACCGCTTCACACGTAAAACATTACATCATATGGCATCTAGCGGCGACCAATAGATTTATGATGACTGTGGAAAGCGTGCGTGACAATCAAAGCTTGTTTTCCACTCGAGCAAGTTCATATCAGTTCATGTGCAGCGGTCAGGTCCGCTGCCTTCAAACTTCGCACTTCACCGCGGGCGTCGGCGCATCTTTCCCTCCTCCCTTCCCCCTCTTAGTGTTGTGTATTGTTTCTCGTCGCGCATACGCGCCGTGCCGCGTCGATTCCATATAAGCAGCCGTCAGGGTTTTATTCGCCCTCCTTTTTAGTTAGTCATGAGCATGTAGTCTTCAAGTAGAGTTCTCTTATCAACGATGTGTGAGAGCGACCTCGGGGGGGGGGGGAGGGGGGGGGAAGCTATGTAAGTGTCATTTCTTGTGAGTGAGGCAGTGGCCCTTGCCATAATGTAATCAGCGAACTTTAACTTTTTGCTGTCTAGTATAAATTCTCTTTCGGTTGCCACCTCATTTGGATTTAATTTTCTGTCGTTTGCCTTTTCATGCATTCACTCATTTCTATTAATTGGTTACTAAGAACTGTTCTCCCCGAGAAGTCTATAATGATATTGATAATGATAATGTTATTTATTAGTATGTAAACTTTATCGCGTGTAATAGTTTTGAGGTTCATGCATTTTTTACCATACGTTTAAAATATTTATGATCCTGTTTCTGTGGCGTAAGCCTTGTAATTGTGTTGGTTGACATACCAGCCCTTTTGATGGTCCGTACAGAGATCATACTCCACTTATGCGGGTGTTACTTGCATTGAAGAATGTTCATGGCCTTGATATTTGTAATGCTCGTCTACATGAGGCGTAATTATTCGTGTGTATCCCTTTAGGATTTGTCAAATATCATTGTTTGAGGCAATCGTATTTCGCTGGATTGGTTTTTTGTAATTACCTAAATTTATATGTCTTAATGTTCACGGACAGCATAACTTCTAAAAAAAACTCATGATCATGATAATGGTATTTCACCTGTCAGTATTATCTTTGTAATGAAATGAAATGTAATGAAATGTTCTATTGTGTATTGTATACCTTAATTAGGCTCTGGGCTTAATTAAATAATGAATTCAAACGACCTTCGTAGTCCCTGTTGAATTCAATGTTTTCTAATACACAAACACCTTAGTCTTTGCCGAATAATTTGATTTGGCCACTCCTTGTTTAGACGGCAGTCAGGCTCGAGTGCTGATCATTTGATGAAAATACTGTGCTAGAGCTGAGCATGAGCATGGACCTGAATGTGTTAAAGGAAAAAAAAAGATTTTTTGACAAAAACTGATGAAACCAATATGGTATCTTTGGGTTATATTTTCTTAGAAGTAAGAAATTAATACTTTTATATTATGCTCTTGACGAAAAACCACAATATAATTAAATTTTCATTACATTATAAAGTTATGTCTATATGTTGTGCAACTCTAACCAAGACAGCACTAAGAGCAGATATTGTGCATTGTAAAGAGAGAGTAAATGCCCATTAAAACACAAAAAGCAAACAACGGATGACACACCATACTATACGTCAAATGTCTTGCAAGTTCAGCCCCATAATTCAATAGAAAAGTGTTACTCAGAAGGGACCAGCAGGTCCAAATAGTAGGCAAAGCCTTATGAAACCAAACAGTGCAGATTTGGTAGAGCCCGGTTACATATCAAATATTCCAAAAACACCAATCTTCGTAATGATGCTTCTGCATGTATCTACATGGTCAATATGTATAGCACTGGAATAAAAGAAAAATGCAGCAACCAAGAGTATTTTTCAAACCTCCTTGGTCATCCCCCACTAACACACATCCTCATACCCTACTCCTTCCTTTCCGCCTACCTCTCACGCTCCCCAAAGCCTTCCTGACAATTTACAAGACTTCTGGCATGCATTTTACAAATAACTGGTACGCAATTTTCAGAAAATTTTCAAAACATTTTAATAAAATTTTCTTCCAACTCTTTTACATGACAAGCTTAGTTTCCATATAAGCACAATTAAATATAGTACAAAATAGAACAACTATTTGAGGAACATGCCAATTTTAATGTTAGACAACTGAAACCTTTTCAGAGATAATTTCTTCTATATGCATTAAGTGGAAAGTCTACAATTCAATAGTTACCCAGGATAAGGATCTAACCAATGAAAATGTGGAAACTGTGTTTTTGAGTGAAACAGTTATATATTGCTAAATAGACAACAATGCCATTAATGTGTGTTATAAGTTGGTGTTTCAGTGAAAACAGATTTTTTAAAAAAAAAAAACAGGGTTAATGTCCATATTTAGGGTAACTATTCAAATTATTTGTATTAACTGTGCAACCATAAACTGAAGTAAGGCATCAAAAAACCAAATACAAATTTGCAAAAGGAAGCTGGAAATACTTGATAGTTTCTGTGACTTCCAGCATTATAACTGTTTATTTCGAAACTTTTAAGACCAGACCTTTCCTTTAGTTTTTTTCATTACTATTGTGAGCTGTAGACACCCTGTAAGAGTTCATTAGAGACTGCAATACTTAACGACATAGAGAATGAACATTGTGACAGAGATAAGCCATGGTCCACAGAAAGGAATCATCCAACATTTGCCTAAGAGTGATTTCGAAAAATAATGGAATAATTAAAATTAGTACGGCAGACCACCATTATAACTGGAGTCCTTTCGAATAAGAGTCCAATTTCTTAATACTGAGCCACCAAATTTCATTCAAGTCTTATGAACTCTTTTTATTTAACGAGAAAAACAAGGAAAAAATAATAAAAACTTTAATGAAAAGATTACAGTCACAAGGATTTTCCTGTAAACAAGCAGAAGAAGATGCTGATGTGACATAATTAAGACCTTGATAGAAATTGCCAGAGATACTAATAAAACTGTCATTGTTGTGGATATTGATCTTTTGGTCCTTTTGAATCAATTAAATTCAAATATTCATGACATTTATTTTCTCAAGCCATGTTCTGGAAATGTAAAAGATCTATTTTTCACATCTAATAGTTTCAAATATGAATCCTTCAAAAATATTGTTGCATTTCTGCATTGAATTTAAACAATAAACTTTTTTACTGAAAAAAAAAATTGCAGCAGTCACATTTTTTAGATGAAATCCCCTCTAAATCCTATCTTTAATATTTAGAACTATTTTCGCATGTTTTTTGCAATCTTTATGTTTTATGGATTTGTAATTTTTTTTATCAATTTAAAATGGAATCTTACATTTTTTTTAAATAATTAAAGTAATAAATTTTAATAAATAGCTCAAAATTGTACATAATGATTTTTAAAAAATTTCGGATTCGAGTATTTTCATTTTTTTTTTTTTTTTTTTTTTTTTGCATTTTGCATTTTGCATTTTCTGTGAACATTTACCATAGTAATGTATATTTTTTTTGCACCATCAGAAAGTATAGATTTCAATGAACAAAAAGCCCACCGACTTTTTAAAAAAAGCTGATATATTGACGTGAGAATTTTTGATTGAAAATTAGGGTGCTTTTTCGATATTAAGTCAAAATAAGTTGGAAAAAAAATATTTTAGATAAAAAAATTTACAGTGTGTTTGGGACATAAAAAGGTAGGTTTTCCCCAAATTACGTAGAAAAAATTATTTTTTTTTGTAAATGATAAAAATAAAAAACCAAAAACTTGGTTATTTAAATTTTCCACATAAATTTTGAGGTTATGTGAAAAATGTGTAAATACAAAAGATGTAGCTCTTTTTATTATCTAAAACTTTGCGATTTAACTTTTTTCCGTAGGAATTGTAGTTTTGCCAGAAATCGAGATAAACCGTTTTTTACCCTTAAAAAAATCAACCCCTTCCACTTCCCAACCTCAGATTGCCCGTAAATTATTTTTCCTTTTATTTTTGTTATATTCTCTTCCTTTTCCAATGGGTTTCATCCTACTATTATTTTTTTTTTTTCACTTTTTACCATTTTCAAAGGCTTCAGCCCTGGTCTATAATACTATTTTGGCGGTATAAGTACAGTATTATAAGCAAAATATTTATCAAAATAAAAAAACATATAAATCTTCTGTCTTCAAAATAAAACTGTAAAATCTTGTCTCTACTTATTGATGATCCAGTCAAAGGACAATATTATTTTTAGCTGTCTGAAAGCCTGGTTTCTAAAGTCAAAATTGTGAAGTATACCAATGTTTACTGGGATGCAACCATGGGGAGGAAACTGGAATAGGAAATTGTTGCAAGGGCTTTTTTTTTTATGATGGACCCTTTTTTTTGTTAGTTCGTCATTCGCCATGATACAGGTGACCGCGCTAAATGCAATATCACACAATCACACTAAATACTTCAACAAGTATAGCATAGCTACTTGTACTTGTAACGAAGTTTCTACATCAATTTTTTAAATTATTCGGTATTATAATAAAAATAATTTGCTTTGAAAATACTCCGCTAAAATAAGTAGGATATTTATTTGACTCGCAAGGGTTGACTTGCTGGCGCCATGTTGTGTTTAGTGGTAAACAACAACTTGCAGCTGGTAAATTAGAAATCATTTTAAAATATTTGGTTAGCAAGAAAACGTGAAAAGATAAAAATGTCTGGACGATATGCCTATGAGCGAAAATGTGCAGTAAGATGCTGTCGTTCAAAACCAGAAGAGCAAAGATTTTTTTCTAATGAGTTTAGTGAATATTTTTATAAAATAGTGCATAACCAACTCCATGTTCATCAGATTATTAATAATGTGTACAATACAGCCTCCATTTCTGGCACAACCTCTACATCGTCTTCTATTTTCATAATTCCTGTAACTAAAATGGAGTTATTGTCAGTAGTTCATAAATCAAAAGGTAAACGTTCATCAGGTTTAGATGCTGTACCTGATTTTATTATTAAAGACTTGTATTGATTATATAGTTGACCCATTGTTATATCTTTATAATGAATATTTTATGCAGGTTATTTTCCTACCTTATGGAAGTGTTCAAATGTTATTCCCTTGCATAAAAAAGGTCCTCGTGACGCCTGTCAGAATTATAGGCCAATATCTCTTCTGTCCTCATTCTCAAAAATATTAGAATTATTAATGTTTAATAGATTAACGTCATTTTTTGAGAAAAATAAAATTTTAGTGGGCAGTCAACATGGATTCAGGTGTTGTATATCGACGATAACTGCACTTTATGAATTGATCAGCATTACAACTATGGACCTACACAGAAGGAATCATCCTGTTGGGCTATTTTGTGACCTAAGTAAGGCTTGTGATAGTGTTAACCATAAAATATTAATTAAAAAGTTAAGCACATATGGTGTAAGAGATACAGTGCTTAATTGGTTAACATCTCACTTGTCTCAGCATTTACAAGTAGTCGTAGTACAACATATAGATCCCTTAACCAACATAAAATATAATGTTCATTCAGATAGGCAAAACATATCTGTTGGTGTTCCTCAGGGTTCTGTACTAGGACCTTTGCTTTTTCTTATATACGTTAACGATTTGCCTAAAAATGTTAAGAGTGGGAAAATTGTATTATATGCTGACGACACTAATATATCTATACATGGAGATAACCCTTTAAGTTTAATTGCAAATATTAAAATTTTAACTAGGGACATCATAGATTGGTTTAAGGCTAATGAATTAATTCTTAACACAAAAACAACGTGGCTGCATTTTAAAATTAATAACTTATACAATTTGCAAGACCCAACTGTATCGATTAATGGTTATAATATATCAATCAAATTCAACCAAAATACTAGGTAAATATATTGAGAAGAACCCTAATTGGAATTTTCATATTGCTCATTTAACTAAAAAAATGAGCTCAATATTATTTGCTATGAGAACATTTTCAAAACTGACTAATCTAAATGCTTTAAAGATTATTTACTTTGGTTATGTTGAACCTCACGATATGGAATAATATTTTTGGGTAATTCCACGGACTCATCTAAAATTTTTCAAATACAGAAAATATTTGCGCGTATAATAATGCATGTAAATTATCGTACCTCATGCAGACAACTTTTCAAAAGCTTAGGTGTCTTAACATTACCATCGTTATACATTTATGAATTACTTATATTTGCTCATTCACAATTGAATGAACTGCAGAATTTCAATTTACATAATTATTCGACTAGAACAAAAAATAATTTTCATATATTACAACATCGTAGGTACAAAATGTTTTGCTAATAGTTCGAGATACTCTGCTATATGTTTTTTTTATAATAAACTTCCACCACATTTTAAATCAGAAAACCAACTTTGTGTATTTAAAATAAACTGAAAGATTTGCTGTTGGAATTCAGTTTTTATTCTATTAATGATTTTATGGAAGCAAAACTATGCTAAAAATGTATTATTATTATTATTATTATTATTATTTTATGATGTACATTATTTGTATTTACTATTATTTTTGTTTATTTGTATATTATTGTACTTAAATGTGTATTCATAATGTTTAATATTCTTGACGAGTCCTATACATACTACATGTACAATATAATTGTATATGTTTGAAGTCGACTTGGACATTTTAAAACAATAAATAAATAAAATAAAAACTTCTTCTTCTCGCCGCTGAAGAGTGTAAATATTTCTTCATATATTGCTTGATTTTTTGCTCATCATGATATTTAATTTATGAAATTCACTTGTCCAATATATTTGTAAAAGTTGTACTCTGAAATGATCTGGCGGATGTAATAAACTAATTAGTAGAGTAAATTATGTTGTTTGACTCGGATAAACTAGTAATACATATAAATAGCCTATTCAGGTTACCTTTGCATGAAATATATTCTGCATTTGAAAATAATCTGGCCCAAGTAGGTCATACCCTGACTTTGAAGCTTTCAGTATACCCTGTGACAGTTATGGCACTACAGCACCACAAAAATGAGTGGGTGAAACCCTAACAACTGGAAAAATTACCTTGGTACATATTTACACTATTATACAGCATGAGTTTGTTGTAACAGTGTTGTTTTTGATTGTTGAAATATAATTTTAACAATTTTGTAAATATAGGAAAACAAGACAACTATAATTGCACATTTTATTGGCACCAGTAAACATGGGTTTAGGTTTTGTGTCTTGTGAACAGTGAACCTTTTAATTTGTGATCTTGAATGATATTTAAATATATTGGTATAACATGTCTGAAGATACATTTTTTATTTACAGCAAATTCAATTTCCCCTTTCCTTTTTTTTCAGAAAGTATGGCACATAAATGAGATATTCATTAATTCATTCATTGAAATAAGTTTCATATCAAAAATCAGAGTGATCATGGTTAACTGTTTTTGCCAAATTTTGGACAATCGTTTTGACAGCTTGATCTACTAGGGCTCCCAGAAGCCAGATTTTTGCAAAACAGAGTACACAGAATTATTGATCCGTCTGGCTAAATGTATGCTCATGACTTAGGCAAAAACTGCTATATTTAATTATTCTGCTTTAGTTTTATTATATTCTGATTAAAAACCTGAATAGTTCAACAAATATTAACAGTGTTGATTATGTGTCACTGTTAGCCTACATTATATCCCAACCTTCAACATGCTTCTTATTCTGCAAATAAATATTCTGAGAAGTGGCGACTGGCAATGCAGTGCAACTACGCAATTTCACTGAGTAGTTTGTAAAGTATAAACATGTTCTCGCTTCTCAATATGTTAATGTATAGTCTGTATGGCTACACTGCTTCTCCGCCTGAAAGATAGTTTACCTACCTAGCTACTGCTGTCTTGTGAGGACCTGCCAAGCAGGGGTTTGGTCGGGCTTGCAGTGTGCAGAAGGACGTCATGGTCTGTAGGAACGCCACATAGTTTGTGGTGAAACTCTCCCTCCCACCTCCTTGCGAAGCCAGCTGTATGCGCTGGCCAACATTTAAGGCACATTCTATAAGTGAGAATCTATTACAAAATGCAATTTTGGCCTATTTGTGTACCATGTAATTCATCATTTTGAGGTGATATGTTATTAATGTTTAACTGTGTATAAAACTACTGAAAATGGGGGGGGGGGGGGGGGGGGGGGGTTGAAACTGTAAACCCAGTTGTGATAAAATTGGTTTTAATGGTAACAAAGTAGGATTTAGTCAGGCCTACAGGAGAAAAAAAACTTAAGTAACGAACATGATAACTAGATTCATTTCATAACAGAACCTTCCTGACCTATGTGTCAAAAGTGTAATTAAATGTATTCACGCCTGGGTAAGAGGCCTGTATGTTTTTAAAATATAGGTACGTTTTATGCATGCGCATGGTAACTTAAACCAAACAAAATGCTCACGAAAGTGATTCCATTCTGGCAATATATTTATTATGGTTAACATGACATGTCGGGGTTTCATATGGTACAAACCAGATAATATCAGGCACCATAACAATAATATTAGCCTTTCTTTGCAATTGAAAGCTTAAAGAAGGTTAAGTATTTAACGAGTGTAACTTTTAGAACTAAACATGCAGAGATGCAATAGGTCCGAGTTACGCCTGTTTAGATTTAGTACATAATTATTTGCCGAGAAAATTAATTACAAGTGTTTTATAAGGCAATATCAAAGTAATTGATCAATCTAGTTTCGAAAATAATAAAAAGTAACATCCTTTGTGAATAAAGTATTGCTTCTCTGCATCTTTGTTTACAAACAAATAGTTAATTTTCTGTATGGCGGGAAAAACAAGCACGTGACAGCTAAAAAAAAGGGCTCCTAATGAGCATGCGCCGCACACTCGTTAGTTCAGGTTTTGCCACGACACACATGGTATCGCTGCTGTCGCTCCATAGCTGTCTGCTTATTGTGACACGCATTTAACATGGGAGTTACCACTCTTTCCGTAGGAGTAATGCTCGTTGGATGCAACACTTAATAAAACAGTATGTTAATCAAGTTATAAATGAGATTATACATGATTTTAAAAGAATAAGCATGAGTAAACATTGAATTGCAATCCTGAAGAAATGTTAACAATTCTATAAACTTGAAATTAAGTACATAATAAACTATTAAGTTTTATAAATAACATGATTACACCATTTTAAGGAATGGGGCATTAAATATAGACATTTAATATTTAACAGAAAGAGGGAAAAAAATACGGTTTTAAATGCACTAAGCCCAAATTCAACTGTTATCTTCCAAATGATTTACGGTAAGATAGAATAAATAAGCCATGGGGTAAATAAGAGGTAAAATTCTAAAAACATGATCTTCTCACCATTATATTAGTTAAATTAAATATGCCAAAATTTTGGAATATTTTAGATCAACCTAAATAATATAAAAGTATGATTTTTTTTTGCAATTTTTAATTCCCATTTACCAATAGTGCGGTACTGCAAAATATTCTACTTAACTATATAATGCTCAAATGATCAAAGGAAAATATACATGTACCTTAAAATTAAGTTTCTTGTTAGCATCTTTTAATTTGTCCACTTCAGTCTTGTTCTCTTTGACCTGACTCGTAACTGAAAAATGATGGTTACAGCCTTCCGGAGGTGTATTTGAGCTCCCGACCATCTGCTCTGACTCAAGACTTCGCACTTTCTCTAGAACTAAAACAGTCAATGATACAGTCCTAGAAAATGAACACTGAAGGATTACCAGAAACACAACAAGATCATTTAGCCAAATGGGCAACCTGAAACTTTCTTGGCACCAGTGCCAGATTATAGTATACACGACATGTGCAACTACATTTCAAACAATTAATTGTGTGCATATATTTCTGTAACTGGTCATGACTTCAATTCCTCACTAAACAAGACTTTGTTGTTATTATCTTCCCGTAATTCTGCATGAGAGCACATCTTTGATACACATGTGAATTGGTGGTTTTTCCTTTCTCACCTTCCCTACCATAGTTTCCTTATATAAAATAATGAATTAATTAATTATTTAACTAAAAGAAGAGATGAAAGGATGGGTGAGTGAATGGAGAGGTGGATGAATCAATAAATAAATTGACCATGGGGAACAATGGTATGAATAATCAAAAATAAATACCAAGTGTGGATGGATGAATGAATATGCAGAGAAAAGAATGAAATTATGAATAAGGAATGGATGGAGATAGGAGAATGGATGGCTGGGTGACTGAATCAAAATAATAAAATATTTAAAAAAAAATAATGGAGAAATGAATAATTTCATGAATAAATTAATGAAAGTTATCACCTGGAAAAACACTGAAACAAAACTTACCTCTTGTAAAACCAGAGCACAAGAAAATATATTTTATAACCAATAGTTATGGAACTTACAACTTAAACATAAAATCTGTAATTGTTCTGTTCATTGCATAAAATTAAAAAGGCATAATTACAGATATACTACTAATGACAAAACAAAAACAAATGGACAGAGTGGCTACAGTCATCATACTGAACTTCAACCAAATATGATTAAACATTCAAAATAATTGTAAAATAAAAATTAATCAAAAAAATTCAAAATAATTAAAATAACTAAATGTAATTAAATCAATTTTATATTCAATAAAATATTAAAACATAGAAAACCAATCATAATCAAAGAAGCTGTTAGTTTGTAAAAGTTAATACTCAAGGCACCGCCTATCTGGGTATTCATACAGTGTGAAGAGCTTCAGAAGAAACCATGCTGTTTGAAAACTGCTCAAGATGAGTGATGTCTGTTTACAAAAAACATTTAAGAATGCGCTAAGGACGGATGAGTAGTTTTGTCTCAGTATTTAATTTTTAAACTAAATTCTAAGGAGTGTGGAAAGGGTTGAAACACATATTTTCGGAATTATTTTTAGAGACAAAATGCATGGTAAAGATCCTTGAAACAAGTCCTGGGCCTTGCATTACATCTTTATCTTCAGTTCTCCAACATAATGTTAAATTTACCACTCAAATATCATAGTTGGCCTGCACTCGACAAAAAGACTGCGTACCAGTTCAGAGTCTCATGCTTAGAGACGATTCCGAAGCACCAGCGAGCATTGCAATTATCACCCCACTTCTATAACACATATATTCCACTGATTAGGCGGGTCCCTTGATATTACATGGTGGCCACTCACAGTCACCAAAAATATTCCCTGATTTTTCCCTGATTTCCCTGATTAAAAATTAAAAATTTCCCTGATATTTACAATTACAAAAAAAAACATACTTTTGATGAAATAATTTAATATTATAGAAAGAGATTACTCACATTTTAGCATCCTGCTGTATTTTCTTCATTATATACATACGGAAGTTAATTAAATAACATAATACATTTTAAATATATCACTTTACATTATAGAATCCCTTTCAATGACCTGCAGTCTGTGTTTCGTTTTATATCTCTTCACAAATAAAAAATAAAAATTAATTAAATACACATTAGCATATCTTGTTACAAATTGCAGCAATTTCAAATGCACACTACAGTTTTCATTTATGATAATGATAAATGATTATGATAATGATAAAGCAAACAAGCAAATTGTCAATAAACCAAAATGTTTTCTCCGCAATACATGTATCACAGGAGCATCCTGTTGGAGAAATAAATTTACTTGGTTGAAATCAGGAAGTGAACTGCCAAGAAAATAACAGTAAAGATTCGTAAGTGGATCCTGCATTAGAGATTTTACATTTTCATACTGTGAAGTTGAAGGCTCTTTCTTTTCAGGATCACTACAAAATAATAGCTTTATTGCCTCCCATTGTTCCAGCACTCTTGTCAACAGAATCTAGGAGAGAGAGCCAACGTGTGCTAACATATTTCAAGATTTTGTGTGACTTTGCCCCACATACCTCTTGATACACTTTCAGATGATTCTGGCGTTTTGAACTTTTTTCCAAGTAATAGAAATATTAACCAAAAATGTCTCAATGCTAATTGTTAGCTGTGCACTGGCTTTTTTTTAGCAGCTAGATAAATGAGGTGACATGAGCAGTCTTGCACAACAATAGCGGGATGTTTTTCTTTAACAAATGCTACCACAACTTTGTTTGTGCCAATCATAGTATTGGCATTGTCACATGCAAACGCTACACAATTTTTCCAAGAAATTCCAAAATGTTCAAATTCCTTATTCAGTACAGAGAAAATACCATATCATGTGTCGTCTGTACTCTCAACAAGGGATAACAGTACCGTGCAAATTTTACCTTGTGTCTGATTTAAAAATGAAACAACTAATGGATAAATCTTCACTGCATTACAATCAGTACTCCCATCGGTAGCTAAAGCAAATGGTCCACTTACTAAAGATTCAACAATTTCACTTTTAGTTTCACCAGCCATATACAGTAAAACCTTTTTGTTGCGACCCCATTTATTGCGACCACCTCTCTATTACAACCCGATTCCGAGGAACCGTGAAAAAATTGCCGAAAATCCGAAGAAAATCGGACAGAAAATAAGTTTCTTGTGGTGAGTACAGTAGAATCCCGCTGATGCGACCCCTCACGGTTTCCGGAAAAACGGACTTATAAACGGAATGGTCGCAATAGAGAATTCGGGCCAATTTTTACCCCACCCCAAATATATCCAAATACATAATATACTAGCGCTAAATGAATTTGCGTCACGCGAGTTCGGCTATGCTAGCCGGCTGGTGGTTATTTTCGTTCAAAACGTGGCGAAGGAACTTGTGTGGATCAGGTAGAAAACATTCGGCTATAAACGAAAGATATAAGAACAATGCTATCCTGAAATGCTGTGACATGTTTTTGGAGTAGATAATCACAGCGACAGACCGACAGGATGCGCTCCCGCCCTTGCCGTCAGCGATGTTTATTTTGACAGCTCAAGCAATTATCTTTTCCACGTCCCTTCGCAGCGTAAAAAAAAAAAAGAAGAAGAAAACACGTTGGAATGCAGACGGAAAAGTAACTACAGTATGCAGTAAAATAAATATATTTACGGCCCTGCTAAATTTTTCTATTCAATAAAATTCGAGGTATTAGTGATTTTTCAGCAGAAACTGCTGTGTGACTAATAAACAAATTGTATCATAATAACTTAAACTTATAAAGTATTTATTAACGGCGAAGGACAGTCTTATAAGCCCATAAAAATATTTATTTTACCGAGAATGGACTATACAACCTGGCTTTTGTCGCACGCGGTGTGGGAGGGGAGGAGGATTCTGACAGTTTCTCACGCAGAAGGTTGAAATAAGGGAGGGAATGTGTTGAAATGTTAGTGGGTAAGGGGGGGGGGGGGGGTTACATGGTTTGTGGCTCTGGGAGGGATGAGCCTTGAAGAATTAGCAGGGGATGGAGAGGTAAGCGTCACGTCACGTATGACGTCAAGCCGCCGCTACCACCATAGTCCAGGAACCAAGACTTAAAAAGGCACAAACCTGTGAAAAATTTGTCCAAAGCTGAATTTTTGCACAGTTGTAGATTTGACTATGCTTAATAACATACCGAAAGTTTACCACTGTAGACCTTGTGCATATCACCGAAAATTTGCATTTAAGTCCTAGATGACAGCGACTTACATTAGTCCATTAAAATGCTACTTATTTGTAGAGTTTTTAATTTAGACTGTCCATAAAACTACCAAAATAATCTTGAGACTCTAATACAGCCATTAATGTTGTAAAAAGCATAAATTGTTAATATTAAAGATTTGATATTAAGCGATTAATTCATGACATATTATATTTTATCTTTGCCACTCACATAAAAATACTATTTACACCAATTTGAAGAGTCCAATGCGAAAAATGTCCAAATAAATGTTTTTGGTTATACCTTTAGCTTTAAGACAGTATATTTATAAAGAGTCTAACGTAATTAGTTGGCTCATTAAAGCGGCCCGAGCGTTGCAGTGTACTGCGGCCGTACTGATCTCTCACGGCCACCGCCGTTCCAGCGCGGCATTGCGACACACTGCGTACTGCGACACTCATTCAACTGGGTCTTATTTAGGGATTACTTAAAACATAGCTAATTCATATGAGAGGGTGTATGTTACATGTAATGAGATATGCATTTTTTTTCTTATATGAATGTTTTTTGATACAATAAAATTAACAATAAACGATTTCTGCTTGGAACTTGTAAATGAAAAACTCTAGAGGACCTCTGGTTTTATATCTGCATGGATTTATTCTGTTTCAAAAATTGTATTATTAAAAATTATTTTTTTAGCAACAATTTTTTTTATTTCTGATACATCGTTTTATTTTCGATCAGAACAATGCAAATTTTAAATGTAGCCTGTATTCGACAAATTAAAAATTATATATTTACTTCTTTAAACTCAGTTTACTACATAAAAATTGAATAAAACGATACATCGTAAATGTACTCTTGAGTTTTTTTTTTCACTTTTACAACACAATTCCTATAATAATAGGGTTTTTTTCCAGAAAATAAATAAAATACGAGTTGTGTTGTAAAACGTATAGGTAGCATTACATATTCAGTTTTTTTTAATAAGTTAATGTATTTGAGTGCTGCGCCTAGCTGACGTCGTTGGATTGCTAGTGGCAAAGAGCGGTGGTGGATGTTTTTGCAAGAGTTTGACCGTATTTGATGACCCTACCTGTGAGAGGGTGTTCGTACCAGAAATCCTAACGGTTAAGGAAACTATCCATTCTCTGTAGTCACATACGGGTGTGCTACTCGCGCAATATCGTCAAATATCACAACTTTCTGGGACGTTCGGTCATTTCTCGGTTAGCTCTGGTTTCACCATAGTAAACGGAACAAAATCTTGTCTGTAGTGATTTCATATTCCTATTACCGTAGTAGTATGGCGTTTGAGGACAAACCAAGTTTGCTGTATACTGGGAGCCTACTTAAAAAAAAGTATTTATGGACTTATTAAATTATTTACGAAACACAATTTTGTGGATCGTTTGAGAAATTATCATTTAGGACTTAACTGCTCGTTATTGGTGAAATCACAAGGGATCATCGGTAAACTTTTGACATGTTACTAAGAAACGTTTATTCTACAACTGTACAAAGTTTCTGCTTTGGGATAATTTTCCATGTTTCTTAACAGCGAAATTCGTCCCGACCCCAAGCCGACTTCGGCAACCTCACAGTAGTACACACTACACGGCTCGGATAGTTTCAGGGGTCAAACAAATTGTATGAGACCCTTAACAAATATACCCATTTAAAGAAGAATAAATATGCAACAACGTTTATTGAAAGCGATTTTCACGTAGGGCTCTTTATATTTATGTAAGATGTATTAACTTTTCCGTAAAATTGAATGAAAATGAATTTCTCAACTTTAATGATTTAAATTGTCTATTTTATATAAAGATGTTAAAACTGTGTACTTTTTATTACTATCCTCAGATAGGACAATGTTTCTAGATTATTTTGGGTTCTATACTGTCAGTCTACTCCATAAACTGCATTTGCAATATCCATTATTGTAGATCGTTGCAAAAAATTGACGTTTTGGGCTTAGCTGCTCGTTTTTGGCGTGACGCACAAGGTTTGCATCGGCAAACTTTTGATATGTTACTAAGAAACGTTCTTTCTA
This sequence comes from Bacillus rossius redtenbacheri, assembly GCF_032445375.1. NCBI lineage: Eukaryota > Metazoa > Arthropoda > Insecta > Phasmatodea > Bacillidae > Bacillus > Bacillus rossius. The sequence goes on from NC_086330.1 coordinate 177,735,418, forward strand.
CAACTGTACAAAGTTTCTTCTTTGGGATAATTTTCCATGTATTAAAAACCTTTGTTTCTTTACAGCGAAATTCGTCCCGACCCGAGCCTACTTCGACAACATCGCAGTAGTAGCCTATACACTACGCGGCTCGAATCGCTTCAGCGGTCAGACTAATTGTATGAGACACTTAAAAAATATACCAATTTAAAGATGAATAAATATGCAACATCGTTTACTCTAAGCGATTTCCATTTTGGGCTCTTTAAGTTTATGTAAAATGTATTTATATTTCCTAAAAATTGAATGAAAGTGAATTCGTTAACTTTAATGATATAAATTGTCTATTTTATAGAAAGATGTTTGAACTTGGTACTTTTTATCACTATCCTCAGATAGGGCAATGTTTCTAGATTATTAAGGGTTCCATACTGTCAGTCTACTCCATAAACTGCATTTGCAATATCCATTATTGTGGATCGTTGCAAAAAATTGACATTTTGGGCTTAACTGCTCGTTTTTGGCGTGATGCACAAGGTTTGCATCGGTAAACTTTTGATATGTTACTAAGAAACGTTCATTCTACAACTGTACAAAGTTTCTTCTTTGGGATAATTTTCCATGTATTAAAAACCTTTGTTTCTTTACAGCGAAATTCGTCCCGACCCGAGCCTACTTCGAAAACATCGCAGTAGTAGCCTATACACTACGCGGCTCGGATCGCTTCAGCGGTCAGACTAATTGTATGAGACACTTAAAAAATATACCAATTTAAAGATGAATAAATATGCAACAACGTTTACTCTAAGCGATTTCCATTTTGGGCTCTTTAAGTTTATGTAAAATGTATTTATATTTCCTAAAAATTGAATGAAAGTGAATTCGTTAACTTTAATGATATAAATTGTCTATTTTATAGAAAGATGTTTGAACTTGGTACTTTTTATCACTATCCTCAGATAGGGCAATGTTTCTAGATTATTAAGGGTTCCATACTGTCAGTCTACTCCATAAACTGCATTTGCAATATCCATTATTGTGGATCGTTGCAAAAAATTGACATTTTGGGCTTAACTGCTCGTTTTTGGCGTGATGCACAAGGTTTGCATCGGTAAACTTTTGATATGTTACTAAGAAACGTTCATTCTACAACTGTACAAAGTTTCTTCTTTGGGATAATTTTCCATGTATTAAAAACCTTTGTTTCTTTACAGCGAAATTCGTCCCGACCCGAGCCTACTTCGAAAACATCGCAGTAGTAGCCTATACACTACGCGGCTCGGATCGCTTCAGCGGTCAGACTAATTGTATGAGACACTTAAAAAATATACCAATTTAAAGATGAATAAATATGCAACAACGTTTACTCTAAGCGATTTCCATTTTGGGCTCTTTAAGTTTATGTAAAATGTATTTATATTTCCTAAAAATTGAATGAAATTGAATTCGTTAACTTTAATGATTTAAATTGTCTATTTTATAGAAAGATGTTTAAACTTGGTACTTTTTATCAATATCCTCAGATAGGGCAATGTTTCTAGATTATTTTGGGTTCCATACTGTCAGTCTACTCCATAAACTGCATTTGCAATATCCATTATTGTGGATCGTTGCAAAAAATTGACATTTTGGGCTTAACTGCTGGTTTTTGGTGTGACGCACAAGGTTTGCATCGGTAAACTTTTGATATGTTACTAAGAAACGTTCATTCTGCAATTGTACAAAGTTATTTCTTTGGGATAATTTTCCATGTTTTAAAAACCTTTGTTTCTTTACGGCGAAATTCGTCCCGACCCGAGCCTAATTCGACAACCTCGCAGTAGTATACACTACGCGGCTCGGATCGCTTTAGCAGTCAGACACATTGTACCAAGCTCTCAAAAAATAAACTAATTTAAAGTTTAAGAACTTTGCAACTACTTTTATTTAATGTTTTCACATCGGGCTCTACGTGTTTTTGTAATACGTATTTTCATTTGTGCCCTTATTTCCAGAACACCTCTCTTCTAATATTATTGAATAAAAATCATATTTAGTCAAATGTAGTGAAAGATTTTTAAATTTAATCATAGAGAATAATTTTTTGAATAAGTTTTGGTTTGCTATTCTGAAAGTATACTATAGTAATTACGTTATAGTGCCATATTGTTGAGTGGTCAATAAAGTATTATTTAGGACTTAACATCTCGTTTTCGGTGTTCCGCGCAAGGTTTGCGGAGGTAAACATTTCAAATGTTGCTAGAAAACTTGAATGTTACCACTGTTTTAAATTTCAGTTAGGAGTAAATTTTACAAAAAATAAAAATCTTCATATTTCGTGGGAGTGAGAGTGGCCACAGCGCTTGCGGCTGTGGCTCTGTCGCAGTGCGTAGACGACATTGATAAGCTCGGGTGTCTCTAGTGATCCTATAAATTAAGCTATACTTTTGAGAGATATGTCCCTGTAAAGCTTAAGAACTATATAACAACTTTTGTTAAAGACATATTTGCGTAAGACCCTTTATTTTTAAGTGAATTGTCTTTTTATTGCCTTGACTGATGTAAAAAAACTAATTTCATTAATTTAATATTTTTTTCTTACCTTTAATATTAACTTTTAGAACTTTATTCATTATAAATGTGAGTAGTAGTGCTTTAAGATTTTTTTCATATAGCTATCGAGAGTCTATGGTAAAAAGTGCGAAAATGGGAAGCATTTTAATGAACTCCTGCAAGTCGCTGTCATCTAGGACTTAACTGCAAATTTTCAGTGATATGCACAAGGTCTACAGCGGTAAACTTTCGGTATGTTATTAAGCATAGTCCACTCTACCACTGTGCAAAAATTCAGCTTTGGACAAATTTTTCACAGGTTGAAACCTTTGTTTCCTGGGCTACCAGGCTGGCCGGACGAGTTTCTTAAGCTTTCGCAGAAGCTACCACAGCATGGGTAAGATAACATGACAGCTGAGACGGCTTTTCGTGCGATAGTGGACGCGCTGAGCTCGGCTAGACACTGCCGCGTGGATAGCCTAGAGGGGTGGTAACTAATTTTAGCCGTCTTTTGTATGCCTGCCTGCTTACAGTACAGCTCCCGCCAAGATAAACGTGAACACATAGCACCCAACGAAGTGTAACAGACTTGTTTTTCAGCCGATTTTACTCAAATTTTCGACTTTCTCTGCTTAAATTTTTCACAGTTTCTCAAAAAACGGTCGTATGAACGGAATGGACGCATCAGAGGGGGGTCGCATCGGCGGGATTCTACTGTAGCGTGATACTGCGTTTCTCTTTCCCAGTGCTGTACTGCCGTAGCCAGCGCATATCTAAAAATAGATACCACTTCCTGTCGACCGCTGTCAGCGCTTGACAACCGCCATTCCACGTCCCTTTCCCAGCAGAGTGCAGATGAAGGTTTTTGTGGCAACGTGTTTACGTTTAGCTTGTTGCGAGTGTCTAGTGTGGTATGCAGTTAAGGCAAAGCTACCTGCTGGATTTCTCTTGATTTTGATTACTATCGGTTGACAATACACAGCGACCGACTGGATGCATGCCCGCCTCGACTCGTTTTAACTGCCGCAGCGATGTTTATTTTGACAGCTCAAGCAATTATCTTTTCCCGTGGGTTGATAGAAAAAGGTCGCTTCACCCATCATAAAAAAAAGAGGCTACGCCACTTATTCCCCACGCAGGAAACACACTGGCTGCCGTCTGTCTCCCCCGCATTTATCTTTCTTCTAACATTCCACGTCTCACCTCTCGCGCGAGCAATAACGAAGCGACCACGCATTGGACCGTTTTATGCTTTGTTTGGTGACAGCAGTTTGATTTTATTCGGTATATTCCTTTACATAGGACCCTTGCTATTAAAATACATTTATATTTAAGTTTGAAAGCTTGTAAATTCCTTGCCAGAGATGACTGAACTCGAACTTGGTGTGAAGAGTGACATATTTTGACCCATCCCTCACCGCTTTAGTACCCCATTCATAATAGCCCAATTTTACGGGAGAAGGAAGGGTGAAGTGAGCATTTTCTCACGGAAGGTTTTTCAAAGGAAGCGAAGTTGGGGTTTTTTATGGGAGGACACTAGATGGTTTGTGTCTGGGAGGGATGAGCTAGCCTTGAAGAATGTTAACGAGGGGAGGGAGGGGTGAGCTTATGCGTTATGAAGCCGCTGCCGCCAGCTGGCTGGGCGAGCTTAGTGTGCGCCCACTCGCGTTGCAGAACCTACAGCTGCCATATTTTTAAAGGAAATGTCCCATTATTTTTTTGTAATTCTTACATGAACATTTTTGGAGGTATTAAAACCGACACAAAAATACGCTGTGTGTTAAAATTAACAGATTTAATGATCTTTCATTTCTTTTTTTTTTTAAATATATTTTCCGATTTTCACATTTTGGTCAAAATGTCCAATTTTTTTACGGTTCCCGAGAATGTATTCGTAAAATCACTGCTTCGTTAAATCCGGGGTTCGTGACATCGGGGTTCTAGTGTATTTAGTATTTAACTACAGCAAGCAGAAAACGTACATGTAAACCAACCAGTAAAAATAAACTGTGTTTTGACATATTTTCTTTAGAGTGGCCTGTTGGGCGACGGACTTGTTATGAAGGTTGAAGTGGGTTTAAAGCAAAGTCGTCTAGCATTGTGAGTGACAGCCTCCTGCCATTGTACGGCTGGTTTCTTAGCGAGTAGCGGTTTGGGAAAGGGGGAGGGGGGGGGGGGGGGGTTCAAATGAACTGAAAATTTCGGAAAACATCTATTACGACCCCCCTCTATTACGACCCTATTCCTGGGAACCGTGAGTGGTTGTTTCAGAGAGGTTTGACTGTACTCCACTAAGGCAGATGTTTTTGTTTTCGCACAGCTGTATTTCTGTGCAATTTTTGAGTCCGGAAACATAGCTCTATACAAATTACCCGAATGATTGGCTACTGCTATCGGTAAATTTTGTTCTACCAGAAAACTTGAAAATAATAACTCTGCGTTTGTTACTTTCGTTTCTTCAGATGTAGCGAAAAACGACGATATAGATGTATTGCTCGTCACGGTTTTAAAATGTTCTGCACGTTTCTTTGATTCAATATGCCGTCTACAGTCATCCCTTCCACCATGTGCAATCGAAAAGTCACACGTGCATACATTACAAAACGTGTGGTGTTCCGAAACTTTTAAAAATAACAAGCATGGCCATTCTTTTGAATAGTTTGGTCAAAAGTTCTGAAGAATAACGTTCTCTTTTTTTGCCCCAGATACACAATGTTCTGTCACACGCTTCATTTCTACAACCGGTACTGAAGAACACAACACTATTGAACAACATAAAGTTTCACGTCTGTAGACACGAACACGACAATAACACTTTAATGAAAAAAACGGCTTTCAAGAAAGTAATTAAAACAACACAGGTTAACCAAAGTACCGTACAAAAATTATCGTGATGTAAGTAGCTAACAAACGATAAGTCCGAGAATATGTACTAGTTGTATCGTACAACTGACGTAATACCATTCCATTTCTATAACAAAACACAAGAATTAATCTACTTATTGACAGTACATACGCACATTTATTAGTTCAGTTATCTGCGCAACCACGTGATATATTCGAACTGCGTTCACGAAACACACACGTCAGAAACGGAATTTTTTTTCCCGTTACCATGCAGTACAAGCCTCGTTTCCGTAATGAACTAGCGATGTTCCGTAATTCCGTAATTCGGTGTTAAATCCGTAATAATTACGGAAAATCCGTAATGGTTGGGTGCTCTGCGGAAATATACATGACACAAAATTACTGGTTATTAAAAAAATTCCCTGACATTTCCCTGATAATTCCCGATCAACGTGATTTCCCTGATAAATCCCGGTTTTCCCGGTGAGTGGCCACCCTGTATTAAAACTCACAGCTATAGTCTCCTATGTATGCAGATACAGAACATGCAGCACTATAATGGCATTAGTTAACACAATTTCCTGTTTATGCTAGAATCACAATAGCACTACAGATGTGTCAGAGATGCAATGCAACAGCAAATATTGCATTATTGTGAGAATTTTAATCTCATGACAAACAGAAACAAACCACTAGATGTAAACACACAACACATTTTTACAATTTTGTTTGAATAGACCTGTCTAAGGAAAACTTTTTTTGATTTCCAACAGTTGTGAATAAAATACATAAATAAATACACAAAAAATAATTTTATTACCAATGCACCAGTTTAACCAACATTTGAAAACAAAAAAACTTATGGTTATTTCAGTAAAATAGCACCCGTGACGTAATGGAAATAGAAAAAATTTTTAATAAAGAAAGTCTGTTGCTTCCACCATTTTTATTGCGCAGTCATCACAAATGTGTGAATCATAATCGATCATAAAAATATTTAATTTGCCTCATGTACATTGCACTGCACCTTTCACGCTATTGTGGTTTCACAATAACACAAAAAAATCATTTTCTGTTTACTTATTAAATTCCCTGAATTTAGAATACAGTAAGTCCTCGGTTTACGTCAGGGTTACGTTCCTGAAAACCGCGACGTAAATAGAAACGACGCAAAATGAGCCATGTTTCATGCCACCGGCCGACCACGGCCCAAGGTCGGCCGGAAGCGCTGGAATACAGACGTGACAACGGGCAATTTTATCAGCAAATGACAACCGACAGCGTGGGAAACAAGTCCAACTAGTACTTCTCAGCTTTATAGAATGGTTATTTAACCAGCTGCTTTATTACCTTTATTGATTGAAATATAAAAACAGATATATAGTCGTTTGGAAGACATCTTATGAAGAAAAAATCATAAATTGCAGTGAGATGATACTGTAGGCCTACTACAAACGCATTTAATCACGATAAAGTTAACAACGGCACGTTTAAAACTCCGGCCAACTCAATGATATCATAGCGACTGAAGTGTAGAGCTGTAGCAAACCGTATGTATTCGTTACTGAGTAACGGGTGCGGCATCTATAGCCCGTCCCACTCTCAGATTGCAGTACACAGCTTATGGCGCGCGCTGTTGCCAAATCTCTAACATATTACGAATTTCAGTAGATGTGTGTCTTTGTAATTCGGATCGAACAAGAAGAATTTTAAGAAATCATATCGTAATTTATAATATTTTATTACACATATAAATTTGTAATAATGCCACATTTATGTAAATTAAAAATAAAAACTACCTATTGTAGACGAAAATTTCTTATAGTTTTCTTTTATGTTCTAAAAATCCCACACACACACACACACACACACACACACACCTATATATAATCACATTTTCATGGGCCCGATAAATGCCATATTTTTGGACAAGTCATGTCCAAAATGATAAATACAATACGGTAATGGAAATTCTCGGTCGAGTAGTTATGGGAAAAATTCGAACAATTAGGTCGAAATGGGGAAGATTTTTTGAAAAACAGAAAAATTGCAACAACTCCCATAATATGAATAATATCGCATCCGTTTTAACGTATGATAACTCGGAGTACCTAATGCCAAAAAATGTTTTCTAAATAAATTTTTGATACGACCAGCCATAACTGCATGGGTTCGAAAAATATTTTCACCGGACAAAAAAACGTAACTACCTTAGTAGACACCTTATCAAATCTGTTTAAATTGTTTGTAAATATCATAATTATTTTCCAAAACTTTGTCAAAAACATTGTTTAATAAGATGCTTGGTGTTGAGAAGGATATAAAAATAATTCAAAATTTTGTACCATCATCGCTATTAAATTCCTTCGTATTTATTTCATACATTTTACACATGATGTTCAAGATTCGATTAAAATATATTTTGTAACAACCATTACTGCAAGGGGAAGAAAAAAATATGGGTTTAAGGATATAAAAATCCCTTTTTGTTCTAATGTAAATAAATATAATCATCAAAATCTTCCTGCACCTTTAGGCTGTGCCGATAAGGAATTTTTTTTAACTTTAACTTACAACAAGAATCTGTTCACACACATTTCATTCATAGAAATTTATACGATAAATGTAACGTTAACTTGATTAAGAAATTAATAACATCACATACCTTTTAATCACTATCGCTACCGCTGACCAATGTTGATACCCCTTCTATAAGAGAAGAGAACTGACCAGAAGAATGGTAAGCTTCCTTAATTGCATTGCACACACTCATATTTTTTGAAAAATACTCAAATACATTCAACACAATCTTGCGCTCCCTCCCGCGTAGCCTACCGATATAATTTCTTTTCGGTGTTCTATCTTCCATATTTTATATGTACGTAATAAAAATAAATGTAGAAAATAAAATCACGTATGTAATATATAATTTGTTTGTCAAAATTATAACTGTAATGAGTCACCGGACACAACGCGTTGCTTCGTCGCGAGACGCGATACTAACTGGCAGGCTGGTTTGTCAGAAATGCGTGTCTAAAAGGAAATACATGGTTGACTAAGGAAGCCATGTATTTGAAATTTCTTGCAGGACAGAACCCCACTTATCTAAACACACGACCCTGTTTCCTCTTACGACGGCAGCTTGTGAGAGAAACCTCTATTGCAGCGCGCTCTTGTACTGATAAGACACATCTTTAACAGCTATTTCCACGGAAACTGTAGAAGCAATTAAGATGGAGCTGCTTTTAAAAACTAATTCAATTCATTGTGAACATTTTTCACGCTTTCGTCCCCCATCTATCTTTTATAGAAAAAAAGTTTTCCGCTGGTCAACTTTTTGATGTGTCATTTTGTGAGAAAATGCATTTCAATATATTAAAAAAATTATTTAAGTGAAACCTGTATAGTTTTTGTCTTAACATTTGTTTGGTGGCGTCCTAAGGCATTAATTTATTAATAAAAAAAATCTGAATGAAATACACATGTAGGTTATTTATTTATGTGAAACATCTCGGAATACTTCAAAACAGTTCGCAGTGAATAAGTTATGTTTTTTAATTTTTTCGGACACTTAAAATATTGTTAAGTATTCAAAATAAGCATTGACTGATGCGTATTTCGATGCTATACAATATGAAAAAAAGCTTGGTCCAAAAATTAAAATTTTAATTTCGTTTGATATTTGGCAACAACGCACGAAGAAACAAGGACAGCGCTAACGGCAATCGGCGTGTGTTAGAGAGAGAGAGTATGCGCCCATTTACTTCCACACTGCAATCTAAGAGTGGGATGCTCTATAGTAACGCATTTTTCGTATGTTTTACGCATGCGCGCGCTTATTCGTTACAAAGAACGATGTTTGTTTATTAAGAAAAGTATAATTTGGAAATTCGTCGTCCAAGTTTTTTACTGTTTATTAAAGGTATTGTGTGTGTAGACAAAGTTTGAGATTGGAACAGAAACAACGTAAGAAAGTATTTTTTACAAATTATAAATATGTATGTTTTTGTTTTTTATTATCGCGTATTATCACGTTTTTTGTTCTTATCTTAAAAGAGATATTATAATAAAGCTGCTCCAATGAGATTTTATTGTTTCTTGGTTAACAAAAGCTGTTAATTATCAAATACTTTTAATTGTTTATATTCAATTTATTATTATTTACGCGACATCATACTGTACGCGTACGAAATACGACTCAATTCGTTGCTGTTACATAACATAGCATGTTATGCGGTATCAGAAGTAACGAGTAACGATACGAAAGTAACGAGTACTAATTGTTATAGTAACGAATACATACGGGTACACTTTTTTTAGTTACTTTTACACCTCTACTGAAGTGCCAAGGAGTTGGACGAAAAGGGGTAGGAGAAAATGCTGTGTCGTTGCGGGAAGTAGATAACACTTCTACGTGCGAGATACGTGGGTGGCCGAGCGGGCGGGCTGGTAGTATTGCTTCACCGCGCAGAAGCGTCCCTCATGATGTATGATAAGATAAGGCGGTGAACGTGTAGCTTACGCTACATAGTATAAATTAACTACCGAAGGAAACAAAGAATTGTAAACGAATTATATACGGTGTTTTGGTTAAAATAAAGATTTACGGTCATTGTAAACGACGTTATTGTGAATCGGCGACAACTTAAATTGAAACATGAGTACTCAAACATTAGCGACGTAATCCGAAACGACGTAAATCGGTACGACGTAAATAGAGGACTTACTGTATCTAATGCACCCACTCTGTATAAGCACTATTAAAAAGCTAAAGCCTTACTAAAGCTCAAAGAGGTACCTGATAATAGACATGGTGCAGGGTCGTTAAGTGTTATTTTGCCTCGTAGAAACGGAAGAATTTTTTCTTCAAAATGTTCCATTGCCATTGACGAAATGTCTCTCAATTCCTGGAGAACATCAAGAGAGCGTGGAAGACTTTTTGAGTCTCGAGCGAGGTAAAGAATTTTAAATATCTCATCAATAACCTGAAACCATTATGTTAACAACATGGGAGACATCCACAATATGTTAATACAAGATACTTCTATTAAATTATAGCTTTGTAACACACATAAGTACTACATAATATGAACCAATTAGCCATATGCACTTTAAGTTTTGTATTGTTCTACATGCAACTTATTACATTTCTCAAATTGATAGAAATGTTTTCCATAATGGCACAAGAGGGTGTGATGGTGGAAAGGAGAGTTCTGATATATCATGTTTTGGAAGGACATAAATAGGAGTTATGAGTTCATAGGTAAAGATTAAATACTTAATTTATATTGTACATTGTAATAAATTACCAGACAAAATAATTAGTCACTCCTGGAGAAAACATTACAGGCATCATTTAATACTATGTAACTCCGCCTCTGGACTTGATAACTGCCTGGACTGGTCAGGAAGTGAGTCCACAAGGCTGTGCAGGTACGTCGCATCCAGGTTAAGCCACTCGCTGAGCATTTGGTCAAGCATTTCCACCAAATTGCAGGGTTGCTGATGTCAGCATTTACCCGCTGTTCCAACATGTCCCATGAATTTTCAATAATGGGGTTCAAGTCAGGTGATTTTGGAGTCCAATCGAGATGTAATAGGGTGGGGGAGTGTACATAAATCCAGTCACATGTGTCCAGCTCGATTAACTTTGCTGTTGTCTCTTGAAAAATCGGGGTATACTCATCATGCAGATGTTGACTGAAAGGCAACACCTGATCATCCAGAATGTTTAAATAAACATGCTGGTTCATGTTAGTGTCACCGTAGTGAGCAGACCCAATCCATGACACGAAAAACACCCCCAAAACATCACAGACCCACTCTGCCTTCAACCTGACCTTGCACACATCCAGGATGAAATACTTCATTTGGCCTTCGGTGCACTCAACGACATGTGTCATTGTAATAAAGGAAAAAAAAGTGATTCATCAGACCACATTATGTTCCGCCAGTTAGCTGGATGATTTCTAGCCTCTTGTGAAGTGACAGACTCCAAATATTTATTGCATGCAGTTCCCATCGCAATATTCTCTAGCTAACAGGTTGGGATGGACCTTCATTCACTGACTGCAGCAATTCTTGTCGGGTTTGGAAGCAATTTTGATTCACAAGACGTGAAACGTGTCTCCGGTCCCTCTCAGTCAGGATCTTTTTCTGACCACAATTCTGACGTCGTGTTTCGTGGCCACGTGTAGTACAATAGTGCTTGTAGACACATTGAACAGTCTGCTGTGAAACACCAACAAATCCAGCATCTTCACACACTGTATGGCCATAGGTACGGCCCAAAATGATTGCCCTTTTTTGCCACTCTGTCACATCCTTACATCTGTGACACTCCTTTGAGTGCCACGTTTTGTTGGCTTAGGTTTTGTGTGTGATCGAGGCGCGGGCGCAGTCGTGCACGCTATCTGTGTGCGAGCGCGTGCGGCGGTCTGGTTAGTTGCGGGTTTTGTCATGCGGCGCTGCAATCTGGTGTGTGTTTGACGCATGAGCGCTAGTGTTAGTACAGTTGGCACATGAGGGAATTTAATTGGGGAGAAGGGATTGGTAGTAGTGACTGTGCGTTAGGCTGTTGGTATGAGACAGCTCGTCGAGAGAGTTGATGTGAGTCGCCTCGAGGAGTAATGTCGTACCTACTGGAGAGAAGAGTTGGAGTAGGAGTAAAAGAGGGTTAACTGTAAGAAGCCTACGCAACAAATGACTGGCCGTTTTAAAATGAAAATTCAGCTGCGCACCCGAGACAACGGTACAACGGAATAGAGGTTCACCTTTCATCGATTAGCTAACGAGAGTTATTAATTCAACCAGCATTAGTTTCACGAGGGATTGTGATTATGAGTAAGCAAGTGGAGAAAAAAATGAAGCCGAACTGCGTCGGAGTATTGGACTGATCACGAGAATAAAACGTTTTGCTCCTATAAATCTACACGTCGGGGTACAAGAAGTTGTAATAATATTATTTGCCGAGGACAAGAGGGAAGTCTACTGCAGAGAGAGTTTTTCATGGCGAATGAAGATATGAAGAGTCCTGCTACGAGGATACCGTTTTCTACCTGCTTGGATATTCAAGTAGAAGGTGGATTCTACGAATAGAAGTTTTGTGAAATCAGTGCAGCTGTGATGACGTCAGCACGGCGACTCAAGGCATGTCAGCGGCTGGAGAGAATGGGGCCGCTTCTCCAAGACTTCTGTAAATTGCTGGGGGCAATTTGATTTTTCTACATAGATCAGTCTTCCTTCAAACTGTAAGTGTTGGCATTTTTATTTCTGTGGATCTATCGAAGATTTATTTCTCTCTTAATTGGGAGTCTAGGTATGTGTAGGTTTTCCTCAGAATTAATTTTTTTTCGTCTCGTGGAGATGTGTTCTGAATTACAGCTACGTTGAGTCGCCTTTTTTTCATTGTTGTATTTTTTGCTGCCGACTCACCATTCGGCTGTAATCTGGCGATTAGGTAATGCTGAGGCTTAGACACAAATAGGAGGAGTAGTTTGTAAAAATTCCCCTTTCCTGCTAAAGTAAAGTTGATTATATTCTGTTGGCATTTAAATTATATTTATTATATTTATTGGTGCTCACCCTTGTTGAACTTTATAAAGTAAATTCGTAAAAGGAAATAGTGAACTGAGGAAACATTTGTTTCTTGGTTAGGTATAATTTTAATACTTGTTAGGTGATTATTAATTTTATAAATGTTCTGTGACATTATATTCTGATTACAAAGTACATAGTAGGTATAGACTATATTGCCAGTCCAGCTTGATGGAATTTATTTAAATTGGTGTTTTATTATAATTTGTTTTAGAACAAGTGCAGGTACATTCTTAAATACTCAGTAACTCTCTATCTTTTGGTGCTAAAAATATATTTATTAATGTGAATATGCCAGTGACATAATGTGTATGATATTAATGTGTTTAATAGTACCTGAACAGAGTAATTTAAATATTTTTATATAGATTGTTTACATATTCTATTTTGTTATATATAGATTATATTTTTTATGAGATTTTTAATGGGGTTAAGTGGTGTGGTGTAACCGGTGCACCGGATGTCGGGGGCAGGTGGTTCCAGAATTTGTGAGGCAGGAGGTTTTGTATTGGAGGGGAACGGCCTGTATGCCCTCTTTGCTTGAGACCTTGACCCCCATTGATTATGCTATTTTATTATGTGTCTTTATATTATCTTAAGACTGTTGGAGTCTGTAAATGAATTAATGCCGTTTTCTGATGTGGAATATTTACTGTTTATATTTTTCTTGTTTAACTGAATATTATAAACTAATACCATCAGCCTGGGTTTTATTATTGTAATCCAGCCTTCTGCTTGGTCCCTATTAGTGTTTACTGGCCCGGCCAGGCAAAAGAGGGGGTTACACATCTACCCATGTTGACGTACCCTGTCCACTTGAAACATCTATGTCTCACTGATTGCTACTGCCTTATGCTCATGTAGAGGCAGTGTGCATGCGGTTGTGTACGGGACTTGTTCGCTGTGCCATCTGTACAGGCTTTATGATCCATCTGTGGATGCACACTAGGGTGACTAATTTTTTTGTCGGGTAGTCTTACATATGACTTGAATTTATCTACCTACAAAGTTATGACAAAATTTATAATATTCCAAGCTACATATTTAAATGACCATGACAAGTTGCACAGTTGTAAAAAAAACAATATTAAAGCAAGCGTTTCAATTTAACTTCTGTACCAAGAATATTGGTGTTGTTTAAGGGAGTAGATGGATAATTTACAGAAAAATTAACATATTTAAATAAAACTAAATTGAAAATTGCAATTGTTATAATGAAAGAAAGTTCTGGGGTCACAAAATCCTAACAAATTTACAAAACTATATAAAAAAAATTCAAGGGACAACTCATTATCTAGCTAGTTACTAAATTTAATCATAATTTTTAATGAAAGGCAATGGTTACAAATAATACTAAACTTAAATTGACATTAAAAAAATTAATATTCTTTTTAAATGCATATATTTTAAAACTTGACTATATGAAGCTAAGCAGACTAAGCAAGAATTGTTTTGTGAATTTGCGATATAAAGTTTTGTTTTTCTGTACAAAGACTTATCAAGCCTAAAACAAAAGGAGGAAATGGATATTTTCCAGAACCCCACAGAAGGGGAAACATTTTCCAAAATTTAACCTTTCTTGGAGGAGGAAAGTCCACAGGGTCAGACAATAATAAACAATAACAATTAAGTAAAAACATTTTTCTGGAAAATATTTCATGAAGATTAGTTTCAAATTTTCCTTAACAACAGGATCTTGATCTTTGTTTTATTTAGTTTGTCCACTTTGGAATGGGGGAAGCTGCCCCCCTGGATACGCCCGATGTTTCTGTATAAAGAGTGTGCCCTCTAAGTCTTAAAATTGAAAACCATTGTATACAATTTTACTCAAAATCTATTCATTGTATTAAATTTTATATATATATACATATATATGGGTCATTCTATTAAAACAAGCAATATTGTTGTCTCTCGGGCCTACGTGAACATCCTATTCACTATATAAAATAACATTAACATGTAAAAAATATATTCACATTAAATTTGTTTATAGTTTTTATGTTTAATAAAGTCATTGTCCTGGCTGTCACTGGTCATATTTTATTGAATTTTTTTTTATTTAATGTTAAAAGAAAATAATATTATTATTATATGTAATTTTATTAATATATTATAGATTTAGAACTATTACTTAGTAATAATTAAGTAAGTGTTGCCACATCAAAAGACTACTGTAATTGTAATTTAATAGTTGTCTCCAAGAATATCATCATTGTCCTGGTATCATTTGATTCATTCGTTTTAGCAAAGATAGGTAGCAGCACAATTTGCGAGGATTGGTGTAAGTATCAACTAAAAGGAAATGTGTCCATTGAAGTTTGTTTGGAATAAATTATTCTTACATTGACAAAGAAGAATAAGTGTTGAGTGTTTATGCTTTTTAACAGTCATTTTCCTGGGCAATGAGTCTGACCACAGGTATGTAATAAAATAATGTTTGTTTTATTTTTAAGTGTGTAATATCAGTCATAAACAGGCCATATAATAATTAACCTCAAAAATTTTGGAGGGAACAATATATACTTTTCTAAAGTCTGTTTCATTATTGTCTTGGTCATCATTGTCCTGGCTATAATGAGGCAAGACAATGACAACATGGCAGGACAATGATGTTATTTGCATACTAGGTAGTATTTATCTCTTGATTTTTGTTCACCACCACATTTTATCACAGATGTCAATATTCATACAGTTATAAAGGAAATGGTACATTATTTCCCAGATATTAAGAAGACTAAAATAATTATGGCTTTCAAAATGCAAAATATTTTATGCCTATTTAAAGACACGTAAATACTATTTTTATTTTGCCTCAACTCAACAATATATTTACTAAGCTTAACTATGTAATGAAATGGAAATTAATGGAGGTTATGTCATAGTGAAAAAAAATAGTAGGTACTACTACTTCATGTGATAAGCACTAACATAGCTAATTATTCACAGTGCGACGAGTGTCGTTGCGATAGTACTTCGAATGATTTCTTGTTGTCATTTTTAATTCTGTTCATTTTAAAACCAATTTGGTTATGTTAATTAATATTGTTTTTGAACAGGTCACAATCACATTTGAAATACTCATCTGTTCTTTACATACTATGTAAATGCATTATAAAATATTTAAATATTTTCAGGTTTGAAGAGCAGCAAACATAATGGGTAAAATTAAACAATCAAATGATGAAAGGTTATTGAAGAAAAGACTTGCAGAGAAGAAGCGCCAAGAGAGAATAAAAAATGACCCAGCACGATTGTTACAAGAAAAGTTAAAAAGACATGCTAAATATGAGAGACAAATGAAAACTGGAATTGGCAAGCCTGTAAGCAAAATGACAACGAGAGAACAGAGATTCACATGCAAAAAATGGAAAGAAAGTTCTAAACGTTACAGAAAAAACCAACAAAATTCCAGTGGCCAGTCATGTCTAGACATTCCACCAGATGAAGCAGATGACCCGCATGAACCTACTCCTGGTCCATCAAACAGTACCACAACACTTAATGCAAATAACAAAATAAGTGCTGGTAGAAGAAAGGTTAGACGAGATCGGGCAAAAGCCTATTTGCACATCAGTAAATTGAAACATGATCTTGAAAAATCTAAAAGAGAAGCGAATAAATACAAGAAAAGGTATTACAGACTAAGATGCAACAATGAGAATAAAAGTAATGATCTTACACCGCGTAGTAAAGCAAGCAAGCTCTTGAGAGGTAAGAAGGTTCAAACTGGTCAGAAAAAGGCTTATTTTTGGTAATGTCTTAGAAAAACAGCTTAAAGACAGTTATGATCTAATTAAGAGCGTAAAATCGAAACAACTTTTCGTCAAACTACTCTCTGGAAAAGTAATAAAAAAATACAGGTGTTTGAATAAAAGCAAAACTTTTTTGAAATACAAATGTTTTGTTGCCAATCAGAATCGAAGAGATTTGATTTATGAAGAAAAATGAAGGGTGGGGCCATTAAACTTAAGGAGAGTATTATTAAGTTTCTTGAGAAAGATGAAAACAGTCACCTTTGCCCAGGTAAAAAAGATTGTATAACAAGATTGGGAGTGAAAAAACATAAACGACTGTTGAGCGAATCAATGAAGATGTTGCATGAAAGATATGGGACTGAAGGGCCCTACAAAATATGCTATTGAACATTTTGTAAATATAGACCATTTTGGATAGTTCAACCAAATGTTGATAAAAGGGACACCTGTTAGTGTGTAACACATGAAAACATGAAATTTATAACAGAAAAACTTTTTTCATTGAAAGTGTTAGAAACAAAACATCCTCAATATATTATTAAAAAAAAATTACATGTGATTCTGAAGGTAGAGAAAACTGTATGCTCCGTAAATGTGTTGAATGTAAAGATAATGCAGTAGGTAGTACTTATATGCAATGAACTTCACTGTAATGAAATTACAAGTTACAAGAAATGGGTTACCAAGAATAAAGAAAGGCAAGTCAAAGGAAAATCAGTGGTTGTAAAGGTTACAACCAAAGAAGACATTCCAGTAACTATCAGTGAAATGGTTCGTGCTTTTAAGTTGTGTGTCCCGAAATTTATGACACATGAAGGCAATGCAATGCACCAATTAAATATGCTACGTGAAATTAAAGACTGCCTCTCAGAAAATGCTGTTCTTTTTCATATAGACTTCAGTGAAAATTACAATTTGAAATACAGCAAAGAAACTCAAGCAATGCACTTCGGTGCTTCCAGAACACAAATCACATTACACACTGGAGTGTATTATCTGAACAGTGACAATGTAACAACTGCAACAGCATTTTTTTCATTATCAATATCTTTGAGACACGACCCAGTTGCTGTTTGGGCACATTTAAAGCCTATTTTGGAGAATTTTATGGCCAGTAAAATCATTAATGAAGTATACTTTTATAGTGACTCACCCACTACCCAGTATATGAACAAGACCAATGTTTATCTTATGTCAAAAGTGTTGCAACTATTTCTACAAATGTACGGTTCAGTTGCTGGAACTTCTCTGAAGCAGGACACGGGAAGGGTGCTCCTGATGGAATAGGTGGAGTTTTGAAAAGAACAGCAGATCGCATAGTTGTAGAAGGAAAAGATTTACCTCATTTGAACATCTATTTGCTGCACTTTACAAAGAATGTCCTGGCATCCTTCTATTTGAGATCAGATCAGAATTTATTGATTCCATTCACTCAAAATTCCTGTCTGAGAAGACGTTGATCCCTTTCAAAGGCACCATGAAGGTTCATCAAGTGATTCACAGTTCCAATGAACCAGAAACGTTACACTTTAGATCACTAAGTTGTCTATGTACCACATATGAAGGATGCACTCATGGATATTATCTTGGCTTGCATGTGAATGGCCAGTTTACTACAGATGAAAGTAAATGCGGTGATTCTGCAAAACAAACTCCAGGTAAACTGCAAAAAATTTTACTGTCAAATATTTTTTTTTAATTCGATCATAACTTATCAATTTTCAAAACTGTGTGGTATGTTTCAGATATTATTACCAACATCCAACCTGGTGAATGGGTTGTTGTCTCATATGAAGGCAAGCAGTATCCTGGTGAAGTTCTAACAATATCAGAACATGCGTGTGAAGTGAATGTCATGGTTCCAGCCACTGATTCAACATTTAAATGGCCCCCCCAAAAAAAGACATATTCAGTTACGCCTTTCACAATGTTAAAAAGAAGATTGGACATCCAGTACCGTGTGGCAATCGTGCTTCTCAATTCACATTCAGGGACTTTCCTTTTTGAAATTCTGAAATTGTATTACTCTTTATTTTATTGCTTTTTAATGTATTTACTGTTATACTCAAGCATATATCTTTAGTCCACTATGAGATGAACTAATTCTTGTTTTTAGTAGGTACATAACTTATTTACATTTTATTTCATGGATGTGCTAGGACTATCAGAGTTTTTTGTATGTTGTTATCATTGTCCTGTAAGCAGTGTCATTGTCCTGGTACACAATTTTTAAAATATAATTTTTTTCGTATGTAAATAGTGAAATCATTTATTGTTCATAAGCTTATTTTGTTATGAAGGCTAAGTAAAAAATTATCATTCCATAAAAACAAAATAAATATGACTTTTATTCCAAAGATTTTCTCCATCTGGCTTGTTTTAATAGAATGACCCATATATATATATATATATATATATATATATATATATATATATATATATATATATATATATATATATATATATATATATATATAGAGAGAGAGAGAGAGAGAGAGAGAGAGAGAGAGAGCCTATGTAAAGGTCTTCGCAGATTTAAAATCAGTAGAGCTATAAAAACATCAAAATAGGTTCAGTAGTCAGACTATGCTTCATTGAGTATTTCAGTTTTATCTTAATATACTTATCTGATTATTTTATTTACCACTGTCTTTAAAAGACACTTTACCTAAAGTTTAACCAACATCAGCAGCGGATCCTGCAATAGTTACCAGTGTAATCACAATATTTACGAATAGAAAAAAAAAATAACAAGTGTGTGCGTGCACACACACACACAGACAGATCCTACATAAAGAGAGAGAGAGAGAGTCTAGTTTAATATACCTCTGTAGACTATAATTTTAACAAGGACAGTAACTCTTTAACCTAACATTAAAATAACTGTAAATCCAATAAACTTAAAGTTTGTTTTAAAACAAGATAAGTTAAAATTTTAATGTTTTATATTCCTAGCTAAGTAAAACTTTGGATGGATAATTCAGCCACAGTGGTATAAAGCAAGTTGTCCAACCACTGAGGTCACAGAGACTGAGTTAAGAGATTTCAACCTAATTTCCTGCATGTGGCAGACGTTGACGAGTGCCAGATGAGATTTCCCCCAGGACATTTTAAGTCACCCCCCCCCCCCCCCCCAAGCCATAATTTGCATTCATTTTGTTACTGCTCCACTGTAGGATCACATGACACTTCAAGATGGATAAGGAGGGGTGCATGCTACCTCCAACCCTAAGTGCTACTTCCCACATACTTAATTTTTATTCATCTACCCCAATGCAGGTGAATGGAGAGTATAGCCTAGAGAGAAAATTTTAAATCATGGGTACATGGAAACAAAATTGGAACTGCTTCAGTTGTTTTTCTCTCTTCTCTAACAGCTTTGGGTCTACCTGCTTAGCAACAACCACTAAATAACTTACTACCTACTTTAAAGTAAGCTACTTGTAATTTGAGACCTCTGGTGACAGCTCATTCATAATTGTGTTTCACTGGAGCAAATGCTTGCAAAAACCTAAAATATTTGCATCATTATAATTAAACCTGAGGCCACCCACTCACAAATTTTTTAACTAACTTCTAATTGCACGAACTGATCAAACACATTATAAACTTAATTGTGAGGAACATGTTCTATGTTATTTTCTTCACATAATAAGCAATATAACATTATAGTAGTAATTCAACCTTCAGCATTTTAAATGTTAGTACAGAAGATGAATGATTTAGAAACATTCAATGTTTTACTGACCAAACATTCTATGATTCTATGAAAGAGAGATTTTATTATTTAACACATGTTTAGAGTTTAACACGATTCATAGTACATAAACTTACCTTCCCTGGTATGAAACAGCACATGCCGAGGTCAATGAACTTGAGGTATGTCATGGAAAGCATGGAGAGACGCGTCTCCAAGGCAGTGAGCACTTCGTTGTGCCGACACAGGGGGTGGGACCGCCTTTCCGACTCCCTGCGCGGCAGCTGCGTTTTTACCGCTTTCCAACACTGGGCGTGATATCGCTCTGCCATTGTAAACCCTATGTTCAACCGCTGCTTACATATGTTGTCAAACTGTTTGCACACCTACAAAAAATATATGTATTTTTCTTGATAAAAGGTATAGTTTTTGGTTAATATCTTATGTTGCGGCTTTTCCGCAAAGTTAAAATAAAATTACGAAAATACCTGAAAATAACGTAAATAAATACATAATAGTTAATAAGAAATCACTTTCAACTTACATTACATACCCATACATGGACAGTGCCACCGCCATTTATTGTTTACCCATACAGGTTTCTGTGTTTATTTCGGAGATATTTAGTCAACGGAGGTATTGTTTTATAATAAAAGTGGTTAATACAACAGTGTATTGCAATTGTAGGAAAATATTAATATTTATATTTTCTGTTTGTTTGTTGTTTGTCCAAATGTCATTGAAACAAGAAATTATTATTTTTTCTTTACATTTCATTTCAAGTAGTGTTTTGAATCACGTAGTAACGAACGATTCATACTTTAAAATATTGTGGATGGTTGGTTGGGTTAGTAGGTAGCCTATAGCAACATTAAAAAAACTGTGAAATCATCTAAATGGTTGGTTAGGTCAGGATAGCTATATCTTAAATTGGTAAATCCTAAGCAACCATAAGAAATGTTTTATATTTTTATCCACAATGTTTGAAAGTATTTTAATGTAGCTAACCTTACTTAATTAACCATTCATCATAGTTTAATAAAGTTCATCATAACAAACACACAAACTGACACGGGTAAACAATTGCAATGCACTGGTATTGAAATGTGAGATATAAACTGTGATTTTTCAGAAACTAGTAGGAATTTATTAACGCTGTTTTCAAGATAAATACAGGAATGTCTCTAGTGTCGCAAAATGGTATTATCGTAATTATATTTTTAATTTGCGGAAAGACAGTGACCTAAGATATTTATCTAGTTTTCTAATAGATCACCAATAATAATTTCTGTACCCGCGATTAAAACACTACAGGGCAATATTGGATTAGTTTATCACTAACCGAGGTCAACTGGGTTCCAAACGTGATGCTGCACACACCACTGGGTTTTCTCACAGTACTCCATCTTTCCTATATAAATTCCAGCACTGTATCTCCCCCTGCCATCAATCATTACCTTTCTCACACCACTCATTCCGACTGCCAGAATGACTCTTACGCAATCAGCCTATTCCAAAAAACATTTACACCTCTCTCATCTATGCGGACTCTGCTTCAAATGTGCAAAAACATATATGTAAATTTGTTTTTCATGGAAATATCAGGCCTCAAAAGTGCTTTATTCACTGGAAAAAAGTGAGAAAAGTGACCTTTGTGATAGAAAAAGTGAGAAAAAAGTGATCTCCAGGAAAATAAGTGACTAAAAGGGTGACCTGAAATATAACTGAAATAAATGTTACAAAAATTCTGATTGTAGTAAAATAAAATGTTAGGTTATATATAGATCTAATATAATACTGACAGTTATTCTATTAACTATTTAAAAACACACAAGTTACAAATTATGCACCAGTAGCACAAAATTAAAAGAAATTATTCACATACGATGGTGAAAGAGAAGTCAACTGTGTAAACTGTGACTTAAAAGTGGTTTCCATGAAAATTCTGTCAAGATTGACATTTTTATATTGTCTTATAAAATTAACTACAAATTATATTAATTAAGAAGACACCATAGGCCTACTACAAAACTGTATCTAGTCCAATTTAAGAACATTTCAACATCAGCAAACTTATGTCATAACACTCCATCAACACAAAACATTTAATTTTTTGAGTATTTTGAAAAATAGTCAGAAATAATTTTAGATTTCCTTTTCTCCATTGAGTGTTGTACAGTATCAACCTCAAGCTTCATCTCTGCAGCTTCTTTTCTGACTCTTTTAACACCTTCCCAACATGGCCTGGGCCAATCCAATTTCCTGTATATCTTTCTTTTCTACAGCCCTCTTTAATCTCTTATTTGCCTCCTCAAAAAGTACATTTGCAGTCTTTCTTTTTTGCTTCTCTTCACTTTGCAAACTCTTCAATTTGTTCTCAGCACCAGCTATTATCTTTCTCTCATCTTTCAGTTTTTGTATTATCTCTGCTTCCACTAATTTCTTTTCATCTGTTTCCAACTTCTTCCGAGCTGCTTCTTCTTTTAAAGCCTTCTCATTTTGCAAGTGTGTAAGGTAGCTGCTATGAGCTACATGAGCCATTGCTAATAGCTCTCTTGTAATGGGAACCAAATCAGGCTTGCTGTGGTACATCTTCATTATTGCACTCTTGACAGTCATTGCTGCATTGAGTGTTCTTTCCGACATGGAAGCTTTGTCTTGAGTTAAGATGTGGGAGGACAATTGCAAAATGGTTTATTGCACTTACTGCAATGATCTGTGCATAATTTAGTACATTGTTTACATGTTGGAACCAAAGTTAAAAATGGTAGGCTACTATAAGAAATATATTACAAAACAAAAATGATTCCAGGTTCTTAAAAAAAAAATTCCCCTACTGTTCCTTACAGGGGGAAACAAATTTCCAGGTCAAGTGGCCGCCCTGAAAGTAGGGAGAGTGTTGTACCTTTGGACAGTTGTACCTCTGGACAATTTCATTTGAGCCTAAATGAGAGG
This sequence comes from Bacillus rossius redtenbacheri, assembly GCF_032445375.1. Classification (NCBI taxonomy): domain Eukaryota; kingdom Metazoa; phylum Arthropoda; class Insecta; order Phasmatodea; family Bacillidae; genus Bacillus; species Bacillus rossius. Next base: position 177,758,779 of record NC_086330.1, read on the forward strand.
GAATTTTAACTTTTTCTCCCTACTCATGTGTAGTGGTACTATTGACAACCCTTTAGTTGGAGGGAAACTTTTATAAGACAATGATACCGGCTGTTATTTGAAGAACTTTGTTTTACACCATCAAAAGTAAGTTTTTTTGTTAGTCTTTGTTTAATTTTGGTAAATTTATTTTTCTTACTAATACTTATAACTAGATACCATTACAATATCTGAAATGTGCTCTTTTCAGCAATACAATGTATTTAGCTGTTTTCTAACCTCAATCTTGGTTAGGATGCCATTTTATTTAATTAGTGCATGTGTTGTACCTCTGGACATTGCTGATGTTGTACCTCAGGACAGTGTCCAGAGGTACAACAACTTAGCATAAATATTAATTAGGCTGTAATAAAATTAATAAGAGGCATATAGCTTAAAACATAACAAATCATTTTATATAGCCTATCAAGTGTTTGTTCTTTAAAAATACCACACAACTTAAAGCCATACATAGTGGTTTTACATAGATTAAAAAAAATAATATAAAAACAAATAATGTAAAAATGGATATTGAAGAATCGCTGTGTTATTTTAAAACTATTGCAACTTACTACTAATACCTAAATTTTGTAGCAGTTAACCCATAAGTTTTTATTATTTTTGCATCCAAAATATCAAATTATGGCATGAAAATAAGGTAAAATAAAGCAAAACACAACTTTTTTCATAACATTCCGATATTCTTAAGAGTTATTTGCAACAATGTAAATTACAATTAAGTGTTAATAGTAATGCCTGAAGAAACAGTCTAACCTAAATGGTAAAAATAAAAGTCATAAATTTAATTTTTGTTCCAGTGCCAAGAAGCAAAACGGGCGTTAAGAGGGTGAAGTTTTCAAAAGAAACTTTAGATGCAGCCATCAAAGCTGTGTTGGGTGGCAAGTCTCTCAGAGATGCTGCTATTAAGTTTTTCATCAGTAAATCTACTTTGTGGAATTATTTTACATCCCACAAAGCCTCAGGTAACAAAACTGTTGATGTAACTATAGGGAAAAATGATACACAAAAAGTGTTTTCCACGGAGCAAGAAGCAGAATTAGTGGCCTACTTAGACACAGCTGCCAGGCTTCATTATGGGCTTTCAAAAGAAGAGGCAAGAATTCTTGCATATGAATATGCTTTGGCAAATAATATTAAATGTCCAGATAAGTGGATAGAAGGAAAAATTGCTGGAAAAGAATGGCTCAGGGGTTTTTTTGCAAGATGTCCAAGATTGTCAATAAGAAAGCCTGAAGCCACTAGTTTGGCAAGGGCAACCTCTTTTAACAGAGCTAATGTGACAACCTTTTTCAAAAATTATAAAAATGTAGTTAGTCGCCACAATTTTTCCCCTAACAATATTTACAACCTTGATGAAACGGGAAACTCAACTGTTCACACCCCACCAAAAATTATTGCACCAAAAGGCATCAAACAAGTAGGAAGCATGACTTCTGGCGAGCGTGGTGCGAATGTCACTATGATTGCTTGTGTAAATGCTGCGGGTAATCATGTACCACCAATGTTTATTTTTCCCAGAGTGCATTTTAAGCAGCACATGTTGATCGGAGCTCCACCAGGATCAATTGGTGGTGCAAATCAGTCTGGGTGGTCAACAGAAGAGTTATTTGTACAGTATTTGGATCACTTCATTCAGCATGTAAAGCCATCTAAGGATAATCCTGTATTGCTCATACTAGACAACCACGAGACACACATTTCTATTGCGTCCATTAACAAAGCCAAGGAGTCCGGTGTTGTAATGTTGACCTTCCCACCACATACCTCGCATAAGTTGCAACCTCTAGACAAAACTGTATTTGGACCATACAAAAAGTTTTATAATGTTGCTGTAAATGAATGGATGCTCTCCAATCCTGGCAAACCCCTGACCATCTACGAAGTAGCCCAGATATGTGGTAAGGCCTACTTGCAAGCATTTTCTGCAAAAAACATTGTCAGCGGCTTTGAAGTTACTGGGATACACCCACTGAATGAAAATATTTTTGGCGATGAAGAGTATTTACCCTCTAATGTTACGGATAGACCATATGAAAACACTGAAGATGCAAGTTCTGCTGTGCAGCCAGGACCTTCAACAGTGGGAACTTCAATAGCAGCTAATGGCAATCAAGTTGTGGAAGCTGGACAATCCAGAATATCTCCATATGTGATCAGACCATTTCCTAAGGCTTTGCCACGCAAGAAAACAGGCGGACGGAAAAAACGAAAATCTATGATCATGACAGACACGCCAGAAAAACTGGCCATTGAAGAGGAAAAATCCAAAACAAATAAGAATAAAACAAACAAACAACAAGAAAAGAAGGCAGAAGCCATACCCATGAAAAAGAAAGTGAAAAGAAAATTGGCTTATTCAAGTTCGGAAGATGACTTCACGTATCTGAACAAGATACAGATTCAGAGAATGAAACATTCATAAGTCTACTGCACAACACAGTAAGAGAAGAAGAAATTATAGAAGAAAGGTCATTAGAAGAGAACACAGTGAAAGCAGGAGACTTTGTCTTAGTTAGATTAATGGGAAAGAAAAAGATTTTTTATTATGTGGCTGAAATAAGTAATGTCGTTAACAAGTCAGAATATCAAGTGAAATATCTAAAGAGAGTAGAGAAAACTAATAAGTTTAAGAGAGAAAGTGAAGACAATTTTGATATTGTTGAGGGTGATATAGAGAAAAAACTCCCCCAACCTATTGCAGTTGGAGGTTCTGAAAGACAAATTTCACTCTTGTCATTCAGTGTTGATTTTAGTTCACTTAATGTACATTAAGTTAGTAAGATATTGTTTAATGTTTTGGCCTACTAATTGCCTAACATGCGATCTTTGTAACAATTCCTTACTTTTTTAACTTAACTTACCTGTTAATACCATTAGATTACTTTAAGTAAAATTAGGTTTATTCATTTAAAGTTTTTATTTAGGGAATACTAATTGAAAATCCTATGTCCAAAGGTACAATACAAATGTCCAAAGGTACATGTATATAATGTACCTTTGGACACATTGCAACTTTTTTTGTTTGTCTTAGAAAAAAGTAAAATTTTAAGAGATATGTTTTGGGGAAAAAATACGTTTTAACCTATGAAAACCAACAATTATTTAACTGTAATCAGAATTAAAGTATTATAATAAACCTTGTAGAAAAAATTTTTTTTCTGAAAATTGTCCATAGGTACAACTCTCTCCCCTACAATTTGAAGATTTAAATCTTAAACAACTAAATCTAGAACTTACCTTTGAAATTTCTGTCAAAATCTCTTTCTCAACATGGAATTTCTGGGCAGGAAGTAGGTTCTCTGTTTTTAGTAAATCTTCACTTACACAAACAGTTTATATAAGTTATGGTTTGCAAACTTTTCCAAGCAAACTCTTAGCAAGAGTGTCTAGTTCATCATGCATTACATGTATCATTGGTTCTTCCTTCTGGAATGCACCAGTGAAGCATGTGAATACTCTGGCACTGCTGCACATAAAAAGAAGTTCAGCCTTTATAGTAGGCTTCTTTAGTAAATTCACTATTTTCTTGTAGTTGTTGCTCTTGCCTAGGCTATTTCTCTTCTTGGGGACCTAACTTAGGACTTCCTAAGTTAGAGCTTCCCATTGTTCGATCAATCGTGATGCAGCTCCTTCTAACGTAAGCCACCTTGACGGAACATGCTTGATTAAACTATGTTTTGGAACAGATAGGTCATCTTGTATTTGTAAGAAGTCCTCACATCTTGAAGGCCAACCATCAAAAAAATCATGGACAGCCATTACCAAATCAGCTACATCTTCTCCAAGTTTATCAAGTCCACTGAGAAATGCATTGTGAAGTGTGTGGATGCTGCATGTGCCAATATTAACAAGGGGTGCCTTGCGAATAGAAACCAACTCTTCACATATAATACGAGCAACTTTCTTGTTTACATTAGAGCCATCACTCCCTAACATTAATATCTTCTGACGAGGTAACTCAGCATTGTCTAGTGCAGAATTAATTTTCTCAACTAGTATTTCGCCTGTAGATGATCCAATAAAAAAGGTTTCAAGATGCTAAGTGATAATCTGTAGCTTCGTTTTAGACCAGTACCTAATAGCAATTTGCTGTTCCTTTCTACCTGTGTGGTTTGTTGTTTCGTCGTAGCATACTGAATAGTATACACCATCCATGTCTTTCAAAATAACATTGCGAAAATATGAGCTTAATGCATCTGTTAGTAGATACCTAAATTTAGTGCTGCTCAGGCTGAAGTCCTCAGGCACACCCTCACCAAACATACTTTTAAAAACGTCAGCTATTCCTCCATAAGATGATGCTGAATAATTTGAAATAGGTAATACATTTCAATACCCATTTCAGTTCTGCACTTGTTGCATGATCTCGTACACTGTAAAGACATTTAACATGGTTTCTGAGGACACTTCACTTAATGTAGAAGCTGAACATGAAGGTCGAACGACCGTGAATTTTAGCTGACTAGGAGCCAACTTATTCCGACTTTCACTCTTATGTCGCTCGCAAGTAGCATGCTGAGATAGTGCTTGATACACTTTGGTTGATATTTTGATTGTGACACAGCAAACTCCACAAAAAACATCAGTATCCTTATGTTTTTTTCCCCACTCGTTAATGATATATCCAATAGGTATCCATTATCATTGTGCCTCTCTAGCCACTCGCTACGAAAACGACACTTCCCCATCTTCACCACACAAGAAAACATCAAAACACTACAATATTATTTCCCGGTTACTTGTTTATCTCAAATCATAGTATAGCATGACACAAGTCATATCGCTAGCCAAGGCCCCTAAGGACAAAACTAACTTAAGACCGTAATCAGACTAACTACAGAACACACTGGCGCAAACATAGGTTATCTGCCATCACGTCAGCCAATCTATACTGTAGGGCGAATCGATCAATGGATAGTTCGACTTCAGTTGTTGTTTACGCTTTTACGCATGTAAAAAACGATCTCGACACAATCCGTGTTATGGCAAACGGCAAATACCTTGATTACTGTCAAAAACACAAATTCAAGCATTTAATTAATGTCACTTTCATAAACGGAAATGCAAATTTTGGGCACCAATATAAAAAAAAAAAAAAGGATATTAAGTGACAGTTTAAAAAAAAAAGTGACAAAAAAGTGATTGATGCAAAATAAGTGACTGTAAGTGAGTTAAGTGACCATTTTCGACCCCTGAAATATACACATTAATGAACACAAAAATTTTCACAAAATACAGTTAATTTAATAAGTGCAGTGTACTGCAAGAAAAAAAAAAATAATATACTACCACGAATAAATGAGCTAGCCAGCAAAGTTTAAACATTGTAGTTTTTCAGAATTGTTTTTTGTGCAAAATTGAACAAATTATGTATAAAATTAAAAATATGGTAATTATTGGACGTTGCAGCTTTTTAGAACAGGAAGAAAAAAAATTTGGAAACATGATTTTCACACACTGAACACATAAAAAAAATTGTCATATAATAAATTAATCATGATAGTAAGTCGAATAAAAAGGATTTGTTTCAACCTACAATCATAATTTTTCTTATTTCGCAATGTCTTTAACGTACAGGATCTTTCTACATACTGAATTAAAACAGCAAGCATCATGTACCACAGCATCAACCCAACATGATCATGCCATCAGGATCTTTCGACATACTGAATTAAAACAGCAAGCATCATGTACCACAGGATCAAGTCAACAGGATCATGCATCAGGATCAAGCCAACTTGGATACATGAAACACCAGCCATTACAACCACAGAATGTAAGACAGCTGTAATCAAATAATTCCCTGGGAAGACTGCAAAATTCAATCCAACACCTAGGTACTTCAGTGCACAGAATGTATTCCTCAAGAAAATGAACATTAACAATTCTATTGAAATTATTGCCTCCCATTAGACTCGTCAATTATAACATGACTCAAAATAGTATGTTCTTTAAATGCAATATAACAAAACAAACATTGTGTATTACAATTAATGATTCTAATAAAACAATCAACATGAAATATACTAAGCATTAAAATTGCTTACAATTGCAATAGTCGTAATTTAAACAAATTCAATTATTACAACACCACACTGATATTATTAATATTCTCCCAAAAAATAAAAAATAATAAAAACTAGGATAAACATAAACAATGAATGTCGGCATTACGTGACTACATTGGTATTGTAATGTAAGCTGCAAACTTATTTTTTCACAAACCAGTAGGAATTAATAACCTTCAGTGCAGGGTTAATTCAGAAACGTCTCTAGTATATACGGAAAACATAGAAACCAATTTCTCGCGGGTAAACAATGAATGGCAGCGGCAGCGTAAAAACACAGGTATTGTAATGCAAGATAAAAAATTTGCATTTTTTCAGAAACTAGTAGGAATTACGAAACCATCCCTTGGAAGTAAATTTAGAGACGTGTGTAGTATATGAAAACCATGTTTTAAAGATTTTTTTATTTCCGTTCTAAAAAGCCGCGACGTCCGATAATTACCCATTTAACGCCTTGTAAATTGAGGCTGCGGTATGGTAGAAGTCACTTTACATGTGAACGAAGATACTTTACGGCACATTAAAGGCATATTTGAATACAGCTAAAAAGTATCCTTACTACTTTCTTAATCAATTATTAGCATTATTATAGTTTAATTACCGAATAAGACTTACCACTCTTAATTTTGAAACTTCATCATAACTTAAGTATGATAAAATCTTATCCAGCGCAATATGAGGTAAGTCAAATAATCTCATATTTATTATTGTGATTTTTCAAAAAACAATAACAAATCACAGAAAACCGCAGTAGGCGTCCATTTTCCAAACATAGTCATAGAAAGTAGAACTAAAAACTACATATTGATCTTAAACATAATTCTAATATTTTATTTTGGATATTCGATGTGTTTCTGAATTAATAAAATCAAATTAATGTTTGGAGATCTCTTTTATGGTACAATAGAGTTTTCTATATGTAAGCACCAACAGTCCATATGAGCTTGCCAAGTATTCATGGGAAATAACATGCTTCGTATTACATTTGTATTTTTTATTTATGTACATTCTGTAGATTACACAAGACTTTGGGATATGGAACAATTAAAAATGATACTAGTGACATAAATAACACATTGACGTCGACCCAAATGTCTCCTCGGCTCCTTCACGCCGTTATGCCTCGTCAGCGTCCTCTCTTGCATAAGTGAAGTGTCTACGATCAGGGACGCACCCGCAGTGCGCCCTAGCACGTCAGTAGACATCATTGTGTTGTAAATATTTATACTTTTTATGAACATTTTAAATGATCACGAGCATCCACGATTGTATATAATTTGTAACGTAACAGAACTCCTAAGACTTAAATATTGTGTCTAAATACTTCACTTGTCATTAATTCGTAACTAATTAATTAATTTGTATTTTCTTTTTATCAATCACAATTCAATTACTTGTAATGTCGTTTCTCTATAATTATGTGTTTCTTTTGAGTGCTATGTTTAGTAATGTAACCGCAGCCTGGCTCGCCGCGAGACGATTCTCTCCCACGCCGGCCTATTTCCCCTTCCCATCCTCACGGGCCCGCGAGCTCCGGTGCGCGGACGGGCGGAGGAGAGCAGTGGCTAACCAGACTCGGAGCCGATCAGACGTGGGCTCGCTCCACTCCGTTCGGAACGCGTGTAGCACGGCAACGTTGTTCGCTTTCAGTATAAGTCGTTACGGGACTGCCACCGCAGTCGTGTCGAGCCGTGTCAGAAATTCGTTGCACTGCTGAACTTTCTTAGTCAGTACGTTTCGTCACAGAACTATCTCCGCAGATGTAACAGGCCGCGTATGTACTACTTCGCACTGCTGAACCTTCTTAGTCAGTACGTTTCGTCACAGAACCATCTCCGCAGACGTATCAGGCCACGTGTGCACTACTTTGCACATCTGAACTTTCGTGACCAGTACGTTACATCACGGGACTGCATCCGCGACCACACCGAGTCGCATTTCGTTATCGAGAGTGTATTTCCGGGAGTCCGGGTCGCGGCGAGGGAGAACGCTCGTCCTGCAACGTACCGGTCAGGCTGCGACAGGGCTTTTAACGGAATAAAGGAGCTCGTGAAAACGGACATCAACATCTTCTCCTTGCTGCCATCTACCATTCCTTCTACCTACGTAAATTTGACGTCGACCCAAGTGTCTCCCCGGCTCCTTCAGGCCGTTATGCCTCGCCAGCGCCATCTCTTGAGTGTGTTGTGCGACACAAGTGTCGGTGACGTGCGACATATGTTTCCTATACAGGATATGACTTATTATTTTATTATAAATATATTTTTGCTTTACGTTTTTGTATATTTTTATTATAATTAATTTTGTATTGAAGGGTTTTGTATTTTACAAGTTTTAATTGTTCACCGGGCGCCAAGGCCGCGGCTTCCACCTGTGACCAATCAGCGTGTTCCGCGGGCTCGCGGAGAAGGGGGGAGACGCGGGCGCTCAGGCGCGGCAGGAGAGTGGGAGGGCAGTCGTCGCCAGGACTCGGGAAACAGCGGTCACGCGAGTGTCATCGCTCCGCGCTAGTGGGAGGCAGTCGTGGACCCGGCACGAGAGGCGACGGACGTCTTGGGGATGTCGCTCCGGGACGGTGAAGCAAGCGGGCGCGGTATTTGCAGAGCCACTAGACTTTTGCCGTGCGGAGACGTTTTCATAAACTTTGCAGTCGAGCTTGTCGTTGAGCAGCTACGGTCGCGAGTTTTCGTTTTACTTTTCGCACACGTGTGTTCTGTTGTCAATTCGGGCGAGTTGCGATTCTTTGTTTCATCCTGGTCATTCGCAGTCTTAGGTTCTGTGTTATTTTTCTTTTAATTTCTTTCTGGCCTGTGCATAAAACAGTCAGACAGACATCCTATCACGCGCGGGTCTTAAGGAGTATATTCTTTACCCTGGGAGTGATAGTCATCACGGGCGGGACGTCCCGTAATTTTCTTAACTGGATCAGTGTGCGGAACCGGGTTTCGACCCACCTCGAATTAGTCACAGGCGGAAACGTGACAGCCCCATGTAAAGTGTTCGGGGTCTTGTACATAAAGGACCATCAAACTTTATAAGAATTGTTTTCATTTAATCTCTGAAGACTAAGTTCCTCGGCCACGCGGCCTGAACCCCCTCTCTACCGAACCCTGAGTAGCCGGCAGTACAGCAGCATTGTCAGAAACTAGTCGACCAGACCACGACAAATTTCCCTCCTGGTCCCATGTTCCACGGTCCCGGCCACGTTGGCCTGAACTCCACTCTCTCTCCAACTGGAGCTATGCGGGCAAATCAGGGCGAGTCTCAGGACAATTCGCAGCAGGGACTTAGGAACCACAGGCCGAGAGACGTCAACATGGTGTAGCGCTTTCATTTATATACAATAAATTTAACATAAAAATAAATGAATCAGTTGTTATGAAAAGGGCATGACTCACGAAAATGACGAAATTGAGTTTTTCCACCACCATATTATTTAGCACTATATCCACATTCTGGGTTAAGAAGGCATGTGTCACATTACTGTGTGTGGGAAAAACGAATGCCTGTATAAGCACAATTGTCATGAAAAGGTCACGAGTCAAAGACTCATGCCCTTTTCATACAATCTTGTCAAGACTACAAAAACATAATTCCCACAACTTGTGTAATGTGCTATGGCAGGGTTGGTAGCAATTATTATTTTCTATGCTGTTTTATTACTTTACATTAGGTAATGTTGCCGTCGCCCGGATTCTCGTGTTCGAGACTCGGCGGTGTTCCTAGCGGGAAGGCTGTTCTGTTGCAGGGAAACGTGTCTGGGAGGGCGCCAGGCTAACGCGGTGGTTAGCCACGAGGTGGGTCGTGAGGTCCGAAAACCCCTGCGTGGCCCACTAGGAACTGCGGTGGTGGTGATGATGGTGTTAGGGGTCCCTAATGCTTGTTGCCCCACTGGCCCTGCACAGCATAGGAAGCTGGTCCCTAACTAGGTTGGTGAGGTTCAGAAATAACGTACACGGTTTTGCACTGTCGTTTACACGTCGCGCACAGATTGTGCGGAGTGGACGTTTAATTACGATGGCAAATTACACGGCACTTACAATCACACAAATTCCCTAACATAAATTACATTGTCAATTACACACGAGGCGCTCTGACGCACCGTTACTAACGTTATGCCCTCACGCCAGTTGCAGTTGAGGGAGAGTGTTTGATTAGAGTTGGCTAATCCCGTAGTTGGTAAACTGCGACGCGCGGGCCCACCTGTGTGGACCGCGGCTCGCTATTAAATTAAGAACACGTCTACGATTGGATGTAGCCAGTGCCTGTGCACTTGGCAATTCATTTAAGGTCTGTGGTGGCGGGATTCGGCCCGTACCGTATATTGCACGGCCCCACGTAATGCGTTGTGTGGGGCGTGTTAAGTTGAATCAGCTGGGTTAGGCCCTACACCGGAAAAGGGCCCGGCTCACACGGGGAGTATTTAAAAAAGGTTTCGGTTGTGACTATAATTACCAGATGGAAGTTCGATGGATACAAAGAGATGATGGCTCCACGTGGGACGTGCGTTCGTCCCGGTCCGCAAGTCGGGCTGTACTGGCGTCTGGCCCAAGCGCGAGGGGAGGGGTGAGCTCCCTGTAGCGCCAGAGTTTCTAAAGTTCTGTTATTCGTAAAAATTTATATTAATAACTAAATTTAAGTGGCTCTAAATTCATACAATAAAACTTAATGAGTAAAACTTACTATATATATGTTTTAGAAATGACATTTAATAAATTTGTATAAAATAAGTTTGAATTATTAGAGTAACACTGGAGACTGTTTGTTGCTTGATAACTACTCCAGTGGCGAATGATAAATGCTAATTTGGGCGGTTTGAGTTACGTCACATATTACACTATTGAATTTAGGCTGAAGGCCACAAGGGTTGCACTCACAGCTGTTTTAGTAGAAAACTACACGTGAGTGACCCGGGCACTCCTACGTCGCACTTGTGTTGCACGGTGTTATTAATTCAAAGTGGCGGGTTCATTAAAGTTTATTGAATTTACTGTGTACATGACTCGGTTTGTCTTGCCGATTACGTTAAGGGCATTGATAATACCTAAGTCCCGCGGCGCTCGTCTGACTCGGGTGGGCCATGGCTAGGGGCGCGTTCCGTTAGTGGGGTCGGATACTGGCGGTTGCAGGTCGGGCTTTAGGGTGCCCTTCTGTCGGACGATGTCAAACGCCCCTCCCCCCATCCCTCGAGAAGCCCGACCTTGTGCCGCTAGTGACCACGCCACGTGGGGGCGCGCCTAGCTTCGGCAGCTGCTCCATCTAGGTGGTGCTCGCGGTGGCCGCAGCTGTTATACCCTGCGCTCCGGTCCCAGGTCGTCCAACGTCGAACACCCGGGTGCTGGCCGGGTAGCGTGGTCCCTCGGCACCTTCCCCTGGTCATAGTCAGCTAGGTAACCTGGCGGGCGGCGGGTCCTCTGAGGGTCGGCCGCTGGGTTCGTCTCCCTGGTGATGGGGCTCGCTGTGAGGCCGCATGTCGTCCGGTGCTGGGCAAGCCGTGGCTTGGTATGGCCTCCTCACCCGTTCCGGTGTGCCGGGCGGGTTCGGATTGGAGGCTTTCCCGGCCTCTTCGTCGGGCTCTGTCACCACGGGGGTGGTGTCGGCGTCGTCGTCTCCCGTCCGTGCGCCGGGGGTGTGGGATAGCTCGGTGATGGAGAGTACCCAGTGGTTGTCGCCCTGTTGCTCTGGTGGTGTCAGGGTTCTTGTTCGGCGGGCCACTCGATGAGGGGACCCTGGGGCTCTCCCTGTGGTCCTTCTTCCCGGTCGTTCGGTGTCCCCCCAGGAGGAATACTTTCCTCTGGCTGATCGGGTACGTTGTCCGCGGGTGTGTCAATGGTGCTTCCTGGTGTTGTGGCTAGGACGTAAGTCTCCTGGTGTCGAGGGAGGCGCCGTTGCTGGTGAGGTCGTGACCTCGCCTCGTCTTTGGAGTCCGTCTCTGTGGGGTGTGACCTAGGTGCCTCGTGGGGCGTGGCTCTTGTCCTGGTTAACAAGGTGTTAGTGAACACCAGTGTGCGGGGTCGCCGTGTTTCTGGCTGTCGTGTGGGTGTTAATTCCGGTGAGTCGTCCTCCCTGCATGGCGCATCGTCGTCTGGGGTTCGGGGGGTATCCTCTTCCGCCACTCGTTCCCCTGGTAAGGGGGTGAGCCGGATGTCGTCCCGGTGGACCTTCTTCAGGCGCCGTCCTTCGGTGCGGACTAGATATGTTGTCCTCCCCAGTCGCCATTGCACAGTGTATGGACCACTCCAGTGTGGGGCCAGCCCCGCGCAATATTTGCGGGGTGCAGCTGAGAGTGGGTGCATGCGTGTGAATACTTGATCGCCGACTTGCACTGCGGGTGGTTGGTGGTTGGTGATTGGGGTTATCTTGGCGGCGTAGTCTTCCTGTCGCTGTCGTGCCCCGTCGTGGAGGGCGAGGCATCGTTGGTCACGTCCTAATGTGGTTTCGTCGGGGTGTGGGGTGCCATGTATGGCCCATTCGCCCGGCAATGACATGTTGTGTCCCTGGATCATTTCGGCGGGCGTGAGTCCAGTGGCGGCATTACGGCGTCGTCGTACGGAGAAGATTGCATCCGCTACGTGTGCGTCCCACTGTGAGCGGTCTGCCCCCCTCGGATGCAGAGCTGCGCCTTCAGCTCCTGGTTACGCCGTTCTCTTGGGTTCGCCCTGGGGTGGTAGGCGGGCATGGTATGGTGCCTGATCTGTTGGTCGTGGCACCAACCTTTCCAGTGGCATCCCAGGAACTGGCTCACGTTGTCCGTCAGGACCGATTGGGGGTAGCCCCAGCGTGACAGGAACTCTTGGGTTAGTATCGCAATGATCGTGGGCGTTCTGATGTTGCCGCATGGATACGCTTCTGTCCACCGAGTAAATAAGTCAATTACTACGAGGAAGAAGCGTTTTCCGCTCGGCGAGCGGGGATACGGCCCCATCACTGCAAGGGCTATCGTCTAGAAAGCGGTTGTGGGTTCTCGAGGACGCTGTTGATCTTCGCCGTCCCGTCGTCGTGCCTTCCTCGCCTGGCAGACCTCGCACTCCCACACGTACTCACGTACGTCGTGCGCGATACGGGGCCAGTGGTAGTGTCGGCCAATCTCCCGTCGGGTTTGGTCGGTCCCTGGGTGTCCGGCGAGATCGTGGTCATGGAAGAACCGGAGCGTCGCCTCGCGGGCCTCCGGCGGGACGTAGGTCCGCCAGTCCCTGTGTTCTCCCGGTTTTCATGTCATAATCACGCCCTGTTGCACCGCCACGCTTCCTCCCCGGCGATCGCCTGTTGGCAGCGTCGGTCGGCGTCTAGTGACGTCTCTTGGGCCCGGCTGACCCGGTGTTGTACATCGGCCATTGTGTTGGACGGGTCCTCGTCCCCGTCCACGTCTGCCGTGATGCGCGTACACGCCGAGTCATGTCGTGTCCCGTCATCTGCTGTGCCTGGCGGTAGTATGCCCTCCCAGTCGTCAGTGTCCGTCAACTCTGCCTGCTCGTCAGGTTCTCTTGAGAGTAAGTCCGGCAGCTGGTTTTCGGATCCAGGGATATGTTCGACGTCGAAGTCGAAAGACTGGAGGAACAGGGCCCACCAGATTAGCTTGCCCTTCCTACCCTGCAAGGTGTGTAGCCATGTGAGGCATCGATTGTCAGTCCTCAGCATGAAGTTCTTCCCCTCCAGGTAGGGCCGGTACCTCTTCATGGCCCAGACTATGGCTAGACACTCTTGCTCGTTACTATGGTACCAGTGTTCGGACGGCTCGAGCTTCGCGCTAGCATAGTCGACGACCTCCCTGTCGCCATTCTGGTCCACGTGAAAGAGTACCGCGCCCAAGCCAGGTGCGCTGGCGTCCGTCTGTAGATGGAGGCGGCGCCCGGGGTCTACTCGTGTGAGTATGTGGCAGCGGGTGAAGGCGGCTTTTATCCCGTCAAAGGCACGTTGCGCGTGTTCGCTCCATCGGTACCGCGACTAAGGGGATAGTAGATCTGTCAGCGGGATTATTATCTGTGAAAATTCGGGTATGTAACTCCTAAGCCAGTTCCCGAGGCCAATGAACCGTTGCAATTGCTTGCGTGTTCGTGGGGGTTCCGCCTCCGCGATCTTCCGCAAGTGCTCCGGCTGAGGCCGATATCCTGCCGCGCTCACGAGTTGTCCCAGGAACTCTGCTTCTTGGGTCCCGACGTGGCACTTCCAGGGCGCGACCGTTAGGTGGTGTGTGGTAAGGCGTTCCAATACCAGCACGATGTGTCTAATGTGGTCCTCCCACGTTTCGGAGAATACTATCACGTCATCTAGGTAAGCGATTGCGAATTGACCTAGGTAGCCCTCTAACATTCGGGTCATCATCCCTTGAAATGTGTCTGGGGCAAATTTTAACCCAAAAGGCATGGCGCGAAATGGGAATTTCAGTCCATCAGGAATCGTGAATGCCGGTTTCTTCCTGTCCTCAGCTCGTATGGGCTCTTGCCAATAGCTGGCTTTCAGGTCGAGTGTACTGAAGCCCCTCGCTCGACCGAGTAAGGCCACAGTGGCCTCAACGCTGATTTGTGGTGGAGGGGCACTGATCGTGATTGCATTTAACAGACGGAAGTCGACGCTAAAACGCAATGAGCCGTCCTTCTTGGGTGCCAGAACCACAAATGCATTATAATGGCTGTTTGAAGGCTCTATCACCCCGTCCTTGAGCATGTTTGTCTCCTGTTCTCGGACGGCTCGCTGTTCACGGAATCCGCAGTCTCTCGGGGACTCGTGCACGGGGTTGTCGTGTGTTGTCGGGATATAATGCTCTGTGACAGTGGTGCGCCTGAGGGGGTCGGTGACACTGAAGACGTCTCGTCTCTCTGCTAGTACGCGGTGATGGCTGCCTGGTACTCGGGAGGGACATTGTGGCGCAACTGCTCCAAGGTTAAGCTCTCTGTGTGTGTCTCGGGGTGGCCCCGATAGCGTACACCGTGAGGCGTTCGCGGTTACCTATATGGACTCGCTTGGGTCTCATCACTATCACCGCCGCCTGCTCTGCTAACCACGGCTGGCCTAGTACGATCTCCTCGTGCAAGTTCTCAACGACAAGGGGAGTCACTGTGATGGTGAAGTCCCGAAAGCTTACCTTGAGCTCTGCTTGTCCCACCGTCACTCCTGGTTGGGTGCTGGTTGCTAGTCTCAGCTCGGCCTGGTGTGGCTGCAGCATGCCGGGCGGTACCAGGTGGGGTGCCACGAAGACGTGACTCGCGCCTGTGTCCACCAGGGCCACCGCGGTGTGTCGGTTGTCCTCCAACGGGAGTCGCAGTCGTCCGTCTCGAGCGCGGGTCAGCTGGTTCAGCTGGGGTGGCGTCTCCTCCGCGTGTTGCGCGAGCTGGGTCGTGGTGTTCGGAGGCTTGGTGTTTAGCGCCACGCCCCAGGGGTTGCGTTTCCCATCGTGGTGGGGGTCTGTTGGTTTTCTGGCGAGTGGGGCAGTCGTTCTGCCAATGACATGTGCCGGTAGGGCAGCCTAATCAGCAATGTGGTACTTGGGGGTTACCTCGCTGTGGTGTCCCGTCGTACCGTCCCGGTGTCACTGCTTCGCGGTGCGGTGGTGCGCCTTCGATGGCGCGGTGCCGCGTGGTTGCTGGGTACCCGCCTGTATCGGAGTCACGTCTGACAGGCGACCTCGGCTCTAGTGCGAGGCTGGTGTTCCCGCATCCCGTGTTTGGCGTATTGCGGCGCCACAGTCCCTGGAGGTTACGTTCAGTTTCTGTGGCTTGTTGTATGTGGGCCTCTATGGACTCGGGTCGGCAACACCGCCTGAAGGGTTGCAGTTTGTTTCGCATCAGGGCCGTCACTGTAGTGAGAGCGGCGATCGGTTCGGTGGTGGGTGCTACTCGCTTGAACAACTGGATCTTCTGGGCTACGAAATGTTCGGCAGGTTCGCCGTCGCGTTGGTGTTCGCCGTAGAATCGGGAGGTGCATTGGACTAGCGCTTGGTCGTTGTCAAACCGGTTTCTGAGTGACGTCGCGAATTCTTCCCAGGGCATGGCGAACCGTCCACACAGGCCCCACCACTGGCGGGCGGTCCCCTTCAGCTGCTCGCTGACATGTCCCGTCCACTCGTCTGCCAGTATGACGGACCATGCTAGCCTCGCTTCGCAGTGTGTAAAGAACTCCTTCGGGTCCTCGTGCCCGACTCCGCTAAATTCGGGTAGCACCAGCTTCCCTGAGTAGATGGGGCTGTGACTGTACGTGCCGGTGTGTGGTACGGCAAGTGACGATGGTTTGCGGGCGTAGATAGCGGTCGGGTGTGTGTACCCATCTGGCACGTAGTTGGTAGCGTGTCTACCAATGTCTCGTGGGTCGTTGTTTCTGTTTTGAGTGGTACCCACTGCCACGGTAATGGTACCTGAGATTTTTCCGGTGGTGCCTCGTCTCATGGTCTGATACAGGTGTGATCGGGGGCTTCGTTCAGGTGGGCTGTGCACTGACACGTTCGGTACCACGGCAGTGATACGGTCAGCAGGTCGACATTTTTGGGTAGTAGGCCATGTGCGCACACGACGCTTCTCGGTGGTGCCTGCATGGTTTTGCCGTTGTTCTGGCCTATTGTTTACTGTTCACTCGGGCTGGTCAGTGTGCGCGCGCGTGTTGTGCGTGCGGTGTGGCGGTCGGCGGCTGGAGAGGTGCCCGGACAGCAGCACAAAACGGAGGCCGAGAATGGCCACGTCGCGGGCGGGGGTGCGGATGGGCGTGCGAGGCGATGGCCGAGAGCGCCCGGACAATCGCACAAAGCGGAGGGCGGAAAACGGGCAAGGTGGCAGAGGGGTGTGAAGGGGTGCTGGTGGTGACGTTGGTGGTCCGCGTCACGAGCAGGGCCGGAATGTTCGCTGGAGGAGGGGTGGGTTGTTGTAGCCCCTTTGTCTCCTTGCTGCGTCGCGCCGGCCTGTCTGACCCTAATCCCTTCTTCTGCTCAAAATGGCCGTCCTGTGTCCGCGTTGTGGCCAGCAAGAAAAACTTGATAGATAATGGCTAAAAAAAAAATTGTTTTTTGGTAAAGTTTTCTTCTGTAACGCACGTGAAGGAAGACTTGAATTTTCTGTTTTCGCCCCACGCAGCGGGCGCCAAATGCCGTCGCCCGGGTTCTCGTGTTCGAGACACGGCAGTGTTCCTAGCTGGAAGGCTGTTCTGTTGCGGGGAAACATGTCCGGGAGGGCGCCAGGCTAACATGGTGGTTAGCCACGAGGTGGGTCGTGAGGTCCGAAAGCCCCTACGTGGCCCACTAGGAATGGCGGCAGTGGTGATGATGGTGTTAGGGGTCCCTTATGCTTGTTGTCCCACTGGCCGTGCACAGCATAGGACGCTGGTACCTAACTAGGTTGGTGAGGTTCAGAAATAATGTACACGGTTTTGCACTGTGCGGAGTGGACTTTTAATTACGATGGCAAATTACATGGCACTTACAATCACACAAATTCCCTAACATAA
Source organism: Bacillus rossius redtenbacheri (assembly GCF_032445375.1). Lineage (NCBI taxonomy): Eukaryota > Metazoa > Arthropoda > Insecta > Phasmatodea > Bacillidae > Bacillus > Bacillus rossius. The sequence continues at coordinate 177,776,313 of NC_086330.1, forward strand.
ATTACATTGTCAATTACACACGAGGCGCTCTGACGAACCATTACTAACGTTATGCCCTCACGCCAGTTGCAGTTGAGGGAGAGTGTTTGATTAGAGTTGGCTAATCCCGTAGTTGGTAAACTGCGACGCGCGGGCCCACCTGTGTGGACCGCGGCTCGCTATTAAATTAAGAACACGTCTACGATTGGATGTAGCCAGTGCCTGTGCACTTGGCAATTAATTTAAGGTCTGTGGTGGCGGGATTCGGCCCGTACCGTATATTGCATGGCCCCACGTAATGCGTTGTGTGGGGCGTGTTAAGTTGAATCAGCTGGGTTAGGCCCTACACCGGAAAAGGACTGGGCGCACACGGGGAGTATTTAAAAAAGGTTTCGGTTGTGACTATAATTACCAGATGGAAGTTCGATGGATACAAAGAGATGATGGCTTCCCGTGGGACGTGCGTTCGTCCCGGTCCGCAAGTCGGGCTGTACTGGCGTCTGGCCCAAGCGCGAGGGGAGGGGTGAGCTCCCTGTCGCACCAGAGTTTCTAAAGTTCCGTTATTCGTAAAAATTTATATTAATAACTATATTTAAGTGGCTCTAAATTCATACAATAAAACTTTATGATTAATTTACTATATATATGTTTTAGAAATGACATTTAATAAATTTTGTATAAAATAAGTTTGAATTATTAGTCACACTGGAGACTGTTTGTTGTTTGATAACTACTCCAGTTGCGAATGGTAAATGCTAATTTGGGCGGTTTGAGTTACGTCACATATTACACTACTGAATTTAGTCTGAAGGCTGCAAGGGTTGCACTCACAGCTGTTTTAGTAGAAAACTACACGTGAGTGACCCGGGCACTCCTACGTCGCACTTGTGTTGCACGGTGTTATTAATTCAAAGGGGCGGGTTCATTAAAGTTTATTGAATTTACTGTGTACATGACTCGGTTTGATTTGCCGATTACGTTAAGGGCGTTGATAATACCTAAGTCCCGCGGTGCTCGTCTGACTCGAGTGGGCCATGGCTAGGGGCGCGTTCCGTTAGTGGGGTCGGATACTGGCAGTTGCAGGTCGGGCTTTAGGGTGGCCTTCGGTCGGACGACGTTAATGTTTATGTGGAGACATATTTGGATTGTTCAATATGGTGTCAAGTGAAAGTGAAAGTGATTTTGTGAATCCGAAAAAGCGGGCAAAAAAAGACGAGTACAAACAAAATGCGATTAAGAAAGAACGGCTACATGGAGAAGCATATACAATTTATTCTGGAAAGAGTATGCCTGCTAGAGAAACAGGTCCAAATTGCAAGTAAGATATGTTACGATTATTCTTTATTGTTACATTCGTGCTGCTTAAATACTATTGTGTATATTACGTATAGCACACAGATGTGTTTCTATAATCTATAAAGTTGTTAGCAAGTTCTGATCAAAAATATACTCGGCACCCAACAAAAAACAATCCTCTCCAAAACTCTCAAAGGTGTAGTGGGCTTTAGTATACCACCATCAAATTTGTACTAATATACAACTAACAACATGGTTTTATAAAGGGAAATGAATATATTTATCCTATATTAACAAAACGTCGTGTTTTGTAACTGCCTCGGAGCCCTTGTTCTTTTCCATAGCTGAATTCATAGCCAAATATAGATTTTTTCATATAATGCCATCTGTACGGTGACAATTAAACTACCTTTAAAGAGCGGGCCAACTTTGAAGGCTCGATCAACAAGAAAGGTTTTCTGTGAGAACAAGAATGTTTTTTTTTTTGAGTTTAAAAAAGAAAACACGTATGAGTAAAAAGGCACAGCTTTTTACTTTAAAATGTTATCCGGGAGCCACTGTCTATAAATTTTTTAAAGATATTTCAGGCAATACTTAAAAAAGAAAATTATGTTTAATAATTTATATTTTTATGCAAAATGAAGTTAGGTAAAGTTTTATGCATCATAATGGTAAAGAGTTTGTTTCAAGCTGATTGTTGAACATGTAATGCTGGATTTGCTGCCCACAGTGTGTAATATTACGTGTACAGGGCAATGTTTGAACATAAATTAGCCTTTTTAAAGTATCTGCATACAGTAGGTACTTAAGAATATGCCTTACTAGGTAAGCTAAACTCACTTCATTGTATTTTAGGTGCAGGAGGAAATGTTTCCAAAAGATCAAGGAGGATGATATGATAAGCATTCTTTCCAAGCTCAACTCGTACGAAAACAAGGATGCCCAAGATGCCTATATACAGGGACTTATTGAAGTGAAAGCTGTGTCTAAAAGGCAGCCTAGGAAGCAGGAGCCAAACATCAGAAGTTGTAATTATGCATACTTCGTCGAAGTGAATGGACAGCATTCATTAGTGTGCAAGAGTGATTTCATCAGTTTGCTCGGAGTATCTACAAAATGTGTTCGTCGTTTAGCAGCACTGTTGTCTGAAGGAAAAAGGCCACACGACAACAGAGGAAAAAGTATTGGCAGTCGTGTCAGAGCCATCACAGGAGATGTCATAGAAAAAATAAAGACGCACATTGAATCGTTTGAGGTTAAAATGACTCATTATTCAAACAGAGAGATCAAATATCTAAAAGCTGGGCTAAACGTCAAGACAATGCATTTGCTCTTTCAAAACATGTCTCCAGAAGAGAAAGTTACCTATCAGTTTTATTTGAAATAGGTACTTCCAAGAAAACTACTCTTACCAGTTTGGTCGTCCCATGAAGGATGTATGTGGCAAATGTGAAGAGCTCACCGCGAAAATAAAAAGCACAGTGCTCAATGATACTACAAAGCGAGTTGCAACCGCTAAAAAGGTGGTACACATCAAACGAAGTCAGAAGTTTTACAAGAAGATTCAGGAAATTGAAAAGCTGACTAAATCCAGTGATGATGTGGAAGGAATTTGGATCGACTTCATGCAGAATTTGCCACTACCTCACATCCCAGTCCAGGAAGTGTTCTATATGCGACAATTATGGGTTTTCACATTTGGAATAAAATCCTTGAAATCTGGCATATCCTACTTTTATGTTTATCATGAGGGACAAGCCAAGAAAGGTCCTAATGAAGTATGCACATTATTGAGCAATAATATCTCTGAGCATATCCCACAAACTTGCAAAGAGTTGCACATTTTTTCTGACAGTAGCCCAGGGCAAAACAGGAATAACACTGTTGTACGGTTTTTGATGTCTCTAGTTGCAACAAACAGGTTTGACCAAATCATGCAATATTTTCCTGTTAGAGGACATTCGTTCCTGCCATGCGACCGTGATTTTGGTGTCATCAAGAGAAAAATAAGAGAATTTTATCGCATCTACAGTCCCCTTCAGTACGTACAACTGATAGCTACTTACAGCAAGCAGGGGAAATTTACAGTGGAGTTGATGGACGACGATTTTAGTGTGGACTTCAAAACATGTTGGCCAAGATTTTACAAAAAAACAGTTATCTCAAGAGAGTCGTTGGGACGACGACTTCCAAAGGACTGTCTTATCCCTTATGCTGACCTCGGCCAGTAAACCCGCCCCCTTTAGGAACAGACCCCAGTCTGAAAGATATTATACATATCTCCTACTTGGCACCTTTATGGGACGTTAGTGAAACAAGCGCCCATAGATGGCGACAACCGATTTATGAACAAACAGACTAAATAATTATTGTACCTTTGCCACAATGGATCTCGGGCACTAATTATCTATCATATGTATTATATAAGGGTTGTAAACATTTAGTTAATAATATGCAGTGTGCTGTTATATGTATAACAGTGTATTAAAATTGTTTCTCACTGACTAATCTGTAAAGCTGGAGGACATAACCATCCAGCAATGTTTGACCAGAGGTCGGTGGTCGTCTCTCGGGGCGTGCGCATCTCTCTCACGGGCTGTTGGCTGGGAGTTACCTGCGACCTATTGGGTAACCGAAGGCTGGCAGTCCGTGTGGGTTTTGTGTGCGTGCTGGGGGCAGCCTAGTAGCGCCAACTGCTACCGACCGTGTCCCGTGGGTGGCGGATACAGGAGCCCAGCTCGAGAGTTGCAATCTCGCTGGGGTGGCTGTGAATAACCAATAGCAGTCCGCGGACCAATGGCCGGCCTGTGGAGTCGTTATCACGGCTGTCGGGGAGAAAGGTAGCCTGAATGTAGCTCGGCGCGCGGCAGAAAGCAGCTTCGTCGGCGAAGGCACCGCAGGGGAGCTCGATATGCCTTAGTAGCGAAGTGTAGACGAACTGCGGGCTGGAACTTGCGGAGCTGTAAACTGCCGCGCGCGCAACGGAACTGAACAGCATCGGAATTCTGAAGGAAGAGATGGCGGCGCCTTCAAGTTGGGGCCCTGTTGGAGCCAGTGGTAGCCTGGGCGGCGCGACCTTCAACCGACCCGGGAATTTGGGGGGCAAGAGGGTCCGACTCGCAAGATACTTCATTCGCCTGAACGACTTACCCCCACCCTGGCTTGAAAGGTCGTTGGCTGTTGACTGGAAGAAGGAAGATGAAGATGGCGCAATGTCAGGCTGCCTTTCGCTCCGAGAGCCAGCAGTTCGAGGCGGTTTACTGGCTCGTCTGCCCACTTCTGTTTTAACTGTGGATGCCTGGGCAGCTGTGGCTGCTTGGGCAGCTGTGGCTGGGCCGACGAGTGAAGTCGCCCGCCCCTGGGGGCGCATGCGCCCCTGGTTAATAATAACCCAGGAGTTCCCAACCTTTAAATGCGGGCCGCAAGGCCCAAGCACCCAACTCCAGCATGGTTGATTTTTCAGCCCCTCCAACTCTTCTTACCTGGACCCTTCTTCCTCTTGTCCAGTAGTTACCTGTTTGCTTAATGCATGTTATTTGATCCCCGCATGAACCGGCCCAGGGTTTTCCCTGTGTCTATGCAGGTTTAACCTGGGTCACATTAGCTAGCTTTAAGCTAGGCGACCAATGGGGCGTCAGTCATGGCGCCAATTGCAGCCATGGCTGGCCAGTAAACCCCAATAGCACACGATGCACGCGCCCTTGTCCTGCATGGTTAAAAACCCGCATGGTAGAGTGTATAGGCTTCGGCCTGAGACACACTTAGGTCCTCCCCTAACCTGGACCCTCCCCTACACACTTAGAATTAACTTAGGCTAGGAAAAAAAAAATTGACCAGACAGAGAGTTCTTTCCCTTAAGCAATCTGGGTAATAAATACTTCAAGTGGTAATTGAGCTCTACATTTACTTTTATTTAATTCCCTGTTCCTTTTCTCTCTCTCCTTCCTTCGTTGCTGGAGCGGCTTTTCGAGGATTTTGCTCTAGCTTCCTTTCCTTCCTGGAGCAGCCCTCTGGGGATTACGCTCTAGACTCTAGAAGTGGGTTGTTACAGCAATTTTCGGTATCTGTTCGAACCTGATACTGATACAGTGTTGTACCTAGTTACAAGTATCTGATACTTTTGTATCAGAGAAGTAGTGCTCCCAGGAAGCGACAAGGTACACATCCTCCGTGCCGTCATCACCAGCGTAAAAAGGTATCGTTGTTTCTGATACATTATTTATCACGCCCAGTAATTTTCTACCTCTGTTACTCTCATGCCCGCCTGATACATCCAGTATCAATCAGTTCAACATTTACTGCAGTTCGTCCTGGCCGTGTATTAGAATTACCACCATGTACATTGTTGCGGGCTGTCATGCTTTGTAGTTAGTATCTTTATAGTGAAATAAGGAATGGATAAGTGCAGGAAAAAGACTTCATTTGTGTGGAATTTTTTTACGGAAAATAATGAGTTTGCTAATTGTAATTGTGTAAACAAAAACTGAGTTATAAATCATCATCGACTAATCTGAAGAAACATTTGAAACATAAACATTGATATAGTATGCTCACTAATGTACATATCTGTTTTTTTTTTTTTGATAAAATCGTAATATTTTAATGTATGAAAACACTAGTTACTAATTGTTTTCGGAAAAAAAAAGTCCTAATGTTGATTACATCTGTTATTAGTGTCAACTGAGAATTTATTTGCATTTTCATAGCTGTTAGGTGCACAAATATAAATATTATATCTTGTATTAATGTACTTTTTAATATTAAAATTTCATTAGTTTTATTATTGAACGAGACTGTGCATGCACTGCGCACTTAGCGTACTTTGATGTTGGACAATAAGCAAACGACTCGTAACAATTTCGCTTTGCGCCTCTCCTTCAACACCTTCCCCTGCGCTTCCTCCCCTACATTATTTCCCTTCTTTATCCCTTATTCGTCGTTCCTGCTCCCTCCCCTTTCACAAGCTCCGCCCAAGTGACCGTCATCTGCGATTGGGTTCTGCGCACATTGGCCGTGGTGTTGTTCCAGGCGAATTTTGAACAGATACTAAAGTACTTGATACTTTTCAAGTGTACTCGTTTGCCGTTCCTGATACAGGCACGTATCAGTGCCAAAGTATCAGGTTGATACTTTTCGACCCACCTCTACTAGACTCACTCCTCTCCCTGGAGCGGCTCCTTGGGGATTACACTCTAGACTCCCTCCTCTCCCTGGAGCGGCTCTTCGGGGATTACGTTCTAGGCTCCCTCCTCTCCCTGAAGCGGCCCTTCGGGGATTACGCTCTAGGCTCCTTCTGACTCACCTTCCCCCTTTTTATGCCAAGATCCTCGGCCGCAGCCCACCTCGGCCCGACTCGCCGCTCGACTACGGGAGCTCTTCGGCGACACCTGAGCTCACCACCTCCATCGCCATCGGTCTCTGCCCAGGGACACGTCAATTTGGCGCCCAACGTGGGGCCATATAGTTTGGAGAAGCTGAGGACCACAACCTGATCTTGCCGGAGCACCCACTTCCAGGAGTGAAGACAAAACCTGGTGGCGCCCACACCAACTTACCCGATGGCTTCCGGAACCTGCATGGCACCATGCTGCAGTAACCTAGAGGGACCAAGTATCAGCTGTGCTTGTTGCCATGTCCAGTTCCACCTACAATGTCTGGGGCTGGTAGAACAAATAATTGAATGAGAGGCAGTTATCCACATCTGCCATCCCTGCCGACAGCAGCTGGTGGAGAAGAAGCCAACCATATTGGAACCTTGGCGCTGCTTCGCCCCAGACTGCCCGCAGACGGCCATAGTCCTCACTACCTGCCAGAGCTGCCGTCGGGAGTATCATCTGTTCTGCCTTGGCTAGGAGGACACCTCAATGAACCTCGCTGAACTCTCCTTTAAGTGTGGGTTGTGTAGGCACCCACAGGAGCCACCCCGAACTACCGAAAGCAATATAGCCCCAAGACCCTTCCGAGGACAGGACCATGAGGACCCCATCCAGCAGCTGCGACACTGGGATCAGGCCCTGCGATCACAGGGTACTCCCCAGGCCGAATGGGTCGACCACATTGGTGGGCTACTACTATGGGAGGCTGCTAGATGGTGGAAGAACTATGAGGGCTTATATGATACCTGGGAAGACTTCGCCTCTAGCTTAGCGAACTACTTTGGTAGCCCACAACGTGTAGCTGCACTCACTGCCCAATTGTTCGGCCAGAAGCAAAAAGAGGGCGAAGAAATAGAAAGCTTCCTCGTCGGCAAGAAGAGGCTATTCGAGCGCCTTCACCCCGATCGGAATGCCAAGGAATGCCTTTCTACAGTATTAGAACTGGTAAGGCCCAACCTGCAACCATTCCTGAGACAACCACCCCCCCCCCCCCCAAGATTGGTCCGAGCTACGCCTCCGAGCAACAGCAGTCCAGCATGATTGCCAAGAGACCCGAAACACCTCCACAAGCAGGTTAAGTGCCCCTCGTATCCAGGAGAAGGAGAAGCCTTCCAGCCGCCAGGAGATCCCTAAATGCTGGTACTGTCCTGAGAGGCATTTTAATGCCGACTGCCCTGTCCGACGCCAGGAGTGGGGTATTCAGGACAAGAAGACCCCTCCGGGAAATGCCTAAGGGGAAGGAAACGTACCTCCAGAACCTTCCCCAAGGAAGTGGAGGAACCTCAGGACCTGATTTCTACCACAGCAGCAGCAGAGGACAGCAAGCAAGTGACGAGTATACAACACAACCACCCTCGGATTCTACCCCGCCTCTCCATACAGCTAAAGGGTCATCAGATGTACGCGCTCCTGGATTCTGCCGCCACCACCAGCTACATAAAAGCCAGTTGGGTGCAACACACTCGAACTGCCATTACACCACAAGTACAGTATGCACAACTGGCGCAACAAGACCTCTGTATTACACTCCAAGGCAGGATTTCGATAAAGTGCCATATTGTAGACCGAGTAGTAGTAATATCCTGCTGGGTAGCAGAGGACCTCCATGAAGACCTGATACTGGGAAAAGATTGGCTGATTGAACAGAAGGCTGTTATGGATTTCGAAGCGCAGAGGATCTATTTTGGGAAAACTCCACCCCAAACACTGTACTGGGTAACCCGGCGAGTAGCTGAAACCCCCACACCAGTACTGACCTTGGCAGATATACAAGGGTTTCCTGAAGACCTTCAAATACGGCTGCTAGACACTCTCCAACCGTTTGCATCAAGTTTATGCCACATGGGAACCTGCCACGCACCAACAGTGCATGCCATCGGATCACGCTGAAAGATGACCGCCCCATCTACTGCCGACCAGGGTTGCCATCACACCACAAACGAAGGTTGATTGCCGAGCAGGTGGCAGAAATGCGAGCAGCAGATGTCATAGAACCCAGCCGGTCTCCATATTACTCTCAAATTGTGATTGTGACCAAAAAGGATAAGACACCACGTTTCTGTGTTAACTTTCAACCGTTGAATCATGCTACTGTCAGTGCACCACCACCAGCAATTAACATCCATAAAACCATAAAGGACATTGGGACGGCACGTGTATTCTCCACCCTGGACTTGAAATCTGGCTATTTGCAAATCCCCATGCATCCCGATTCCAAACATCTGATTGCATTCACCACACCGACAGGCGAGCGATATCAGTTTAAGGTCATGCCATTTGGCCTGAAGAATGCCCCTAGCATTTTTCAACAAATGATGGTGCAGGATGTTCTGCCGGACCTCATTGGGAAGTGCTGCTTCGCATACCTCGATGACATAATCATATTCTCAAACTCATGGCAAGAACACCTCACCCACATAGCACAAGTACTGGAGCTATGTCAACTCCATCATTTTACTTGTCATTTAAACAAGTGCCACTTCGGGAAGAGACATCTGGAGTATTTGGGCCACCTAGTGTCGTCAGAAGGTAACGAAGCCAAACCAGAGAAGATACAGGCCATCATGGAAGCCGAAAACCCGGGATATGTACACCAACTCCGAAAACTGCTGGGTCTCTACAATTGGGTAAGAGAGTTTGTACCCCACTTCTCCAGTATCTGCCAACCAATCACCGACCTACTAAGCCTTCAAGTGTGCTTCCACTGGGGAGCGGAACAGAAGAAAGCCCTCGCATCTCTCCGGGAGAAATTCTCGCATATCACGAAGCTTGGCCGACCCGATCCCACTCAGCCTTTCACCCTACAAACTGATGCCAGCCAACGGGGGTTAGGCGCAGTACTATACTAGGAACCATCACCAGGGAACCGGAAGGTCATATCATATGCCAGTGACAAGCTACCACAGCAACGAGCCGGAGTGCTTGGCCATCATGTGGGCCATCAAGTGATTTTGACCATACCTAGAAGACCAACACTTCATCCTGCGCACAGACAACAGGGCACTAACCTGGCTGGGCTTGATGAAGGACTGCAAGGCAAAACTCACCCGTTGGGCACTAATGCTGCAGGAGTACAATTTTACCATCGAACATTGTCCTGGGAAAGACAATGAGTTTGCAGATGCCTTGTCCCGGGCCCCCTCAGGGCCACAGCTGGAAGAACATTTCCAAGATTGTGATAGGATGGTTGCGGACACGGAACAAACCCCGACATCAGGAAAGGAAGAGATAAGCCTTCAACAAACTGCAATTGCGGGGGAAAGTCTCTATCAGACTGTGACACTGACGTCGTACCTCCTCTTTATTAAACAAAAAACCCGGGTCACAATCCTGTCCGCGGCGCAACACTCCAGCCATGGCCCTGGTAGTGCTACCACTCGTCACCAGATGGCAGTGTAAATATAAAGAGACAATGTATCATAGTTATTTTATATATGTTATTATTGTAAATATTTAGGTAGATTATTAAGTGTATACTGGAAGTATGTTTTGTAGATGTGGAAATAATATTGTAAAATGCAAAAGATCATCATCAGGCAAAAGAGATAGAAATATGTAAAACTTTAACACAGATGGTTCTAGAAGAAACTTGTATAAATTGTGCGGGCTAACAAGCCTAGACAGCTTTCCTCTCTCCCAGCCAATCTGGGAGAATAAATATTACTTCAGTCAAAAGTGGTATCATTGGCTTGAATTCCTCATCTTCCTTTCCTTAACTAGCGACTCTTAGTGAGACCGCGGGCATCCCTCTCTCCTGCTAGCGACTCCTTGCGAGACCGCGGGCACCTCCCTCCTCCTACCACCTGAGTTGAATGAGGAAGCGCTCCGGCTGCCGCCGCACCCGGCGGAAGGCCACTCTCTCCGAGGTACCGCCATCAGGCTCCACCCAGCCTGCCTGGGAGCCTCAGGCAGCATACCTGCGGGACTACTTCACCGCGGCAACAGGCCAGGGGGAACCTAGTCCAGCCTACAGCCCCCTCCATTCCTACCAGTTCTCCCCTGTCCCCTACTCACCAGAGCAATCACCAACTGCCGAGCCACTCTTCCCTCAACCCCCCGAGTTAATCTCTCCTATCAAGACACCCTACCCCCGCCTCATTCCTCTCACCCTACCCTCACCACCCCCACGCAAGGCCTTGACGACCAGCACCACCGGGAGCCAGCCGCAGGACCCGCGGCCGCAACCCATCTCGGCCCGACTGGCGGCCCGCCTGCAGGAACTCTTCGGCAGTGACGCCTAGGCGCACTGCAACTCCGGGGGTTTTCACCCCCACCTTTACACCTTCATTGTCAGCACGTCCTCGGTCAGCTGCACTGGGCCGAACGGTCCACTCCCGCCTCAGAGTGTGAGGCTGCTCTACCCAAGAGCTGGCGCCGGGCAAACAACACAACAACTGAACGACCGAGCGACGTCCACCCCGTCTCCACATCTTCACCAGAGACGAGGCCGCGACAACACAATGCCAACAAGCAGACCCAGGAATCTGTAAGCTGGTACGCCGTCTGCAAGACCTATACAACATCCCACCGGCCGAGAGATCACCTGCCGATCATCAGTTCGTCAGAACCCATCGCCTCCACTCAAGCGGCTTAGTAAGGTGGCCGGAGAACGAGGCCAATCCACAGCTTCTCGTCCCCCAGGCCTTAAGGCGAAAAGTGTTAAGGGAATACCATGATGCAGATCTCGCGGGCCACCCAGGCATGGCCGAAACCCGGAGAGCTATACAAATGGGATATACCTGGGAGGATATTAAAAAGGATGTAGAAGAATATGTGGGGCAGTGCCACCTGTGCAACATCACCAAAGCCCACCGCCCAGTAGGGCCCAGCCGCCTACAACCACGCCAACCTAGACGGATCTGGGAAACAGTCGCGGCCGACCTCATGGGACCATACCCTAAAAGTGCTCGAGGGAACCGGTTCCTGCTGGTGATTACTGACCTGTTATCTTGATGGGTGGAAGCTTTTCCATTAAGAACTTCCAAGCCGCCAAAAGTATTAAATTTAAACACATCTACAAAATTAACAGAAATCACAAATTCACCACTATAACAAAGGCGGTTATTGCTCAGATCAGCATGAATAAATTGTTCATGATATAAAAAAAATTACGCACCTCCAAAAATTTAAGGACAGTTTGAAGATAACGTTTTCATCGGTTGTGTGAGAATGAATTAAACTTTTTAGTTTCACAATGTGATGCTTTATTTTGATTTCAAATGTCAAATATTGGTTGAATTGCCGTAACTCAATTTTAATGTAGTAATATAGTTTAATAACACTCCTCCATGTGATTTTTATGATGTAATTGTATCGATATTAAGAATCCACATAAATCGATAATTTCATTACCAATTTAGTTTTTTTTAGCATTAAAGGCAAAGTTTGTTACATATATATTTTGCCCTGTAAAATTTATAGTTATTAAAGATTTTGGTAACTACTATATTTTAATATGGTAATGAATTATTTTGTTAATTTGTAGCTTTGATTTCATTAGCGTAGTACCATACCATTGTTGCGATTGCGCTGTGCATTTTACCTGATTGCAGATCATGTGGCAAATTTCAAGTGTATGTTGCATAGTAAGATGAATTTAAATTGTTCCGTTATAGCTTTAGATCTTTAGTTTACTGACAAGCCTAGTTTGACAGAATATTGCTGTGGTTCTAGGCGTATTTTAATTCGTTGCTAATTTTTTCTGTAAGTTATCTGTTTGGAATCATTCCGCGACCTGATGGGAACACTGAACAGGAAAGTAGAATAATAATGGAAGTGGTTGTGTGCTATTGGGGGTGTAGTGCGATTGCGAGGAAAGTTACATAGCGATGTGCAAGGAAACGAGTAGTTTATTTAGCGCGAATGCTTGAAAACCGTGTCTGAAGTGTACGTGTGAAATGAAGGAAAGGCTTTTCGTGGCTGCAAGTATTGTCTGTAAGCCAAGGGCTTACCTGTGACAAGAGTAGCCATTTGCCTGTGCTAATCTATTTAGTTCGGTTTCAGTGCTTTGTGCAGTATGCAGAAACGCGAGGCAAGAGAAAGGGATAAGGAAACACGCGAAGAAGTATCGAAAAGAGTTTCAAGATCCGGTGCTGGAGGAACAAGAACTAACATGCATACGAGTCGCCACAGCGGTGTTTCTGGGGGCAACTCTGGTGTGTTAATGGTGGGGCCCAACTTCAGAGTTGGAAAGAAGATAGGCTGTGGAAATTTTGGAGAGCTGAGACTAGGTGAGTGTTACTAATTCTTGTTTAACTTACATGAGTGTATTCAGTTAGACATTGATATTCAAGTTTTACTTGCTGTTGAGCACTGGCTATGGCGAACATTAATGGCAAGGGCATGTAATACCAAATTTACCTCTGTATTACTGGTTCGTTAAAATATTTTACCTAGGGGTTGAATTTTGCTTGAGGAAATAGACATGTACTAGGGTTGGCTTTCAAAATTGGCCATTTATATTTGAGTTTTTAAATGTCTATGAGCTACTGCCACCTCAACTCTAGATTAAACTGGGGAAAAAGCCATGACAAAACTTCATTAGGGAAATTTTGAAAGTAGCGGCTTATGTCAACCAAGTGGAATAGATAAATGTAATAAATTTTATCTATATTTAGATTTAATAAAATGTTACCTTTTTTGCCAAATAGGTCATTGAAATATTACAAGTGGTATTTTTACCTGTGAAGGCTGTGGTCATACTGCCTCAGGCACTGGAGTGGTGTTAAGATTTGCATAAAATATGCAATAATTTGCAACCTCTTAGCACCTGTAACATTGCTGAGTTATATTTTCGACATGTGTTCCTAAACTAAACAGTTTGGTTTTGGTTACCTCCAACCCGTTGAGTTTACGCTCAGCCATTTCCAAATTTACGTATCTGGAGATCAGAAAATTCAATTAAAAAAATAATTGGTTTACTATTTTTATTTCTGTGACCAAACACTAAATATACCCTGCTCAGTATAAGATCTTTTGTGTGTGCTAAGTTGGTTTTTGTATCTTTCTCAATAAAAGTGCAACTGTTACATTTATGCCCTATTTTTATGTCACTGAAAGTAGAATACTATCTTTAAGTTACCTAATCAGTTTGTACATAAATAATTTCTTCTCTCAAAGCCAGTGATCAAAGTTTTCTTTCACTTCACAATTTGGGACTACTCTAGAATATTATACTATAGGCCCTACCATTTTTCATGAAGTCACATATATGGTGTCGCTTACATCATGAATAGGTACCCCTACTTTTTCTGGACAAATGTGGGAATATGGGGATTTGGGTGGGAAATATATTCCATATTTTTCACTTACGGTATGTCACTTAATAGTTGTTTTCAGAACAGAAAGAAGAAAAAATTGGAAAACAGCCATTCCGGTTGTCACGGATGTTACATTAGTACTAATTTTAAATTCAATATGTTCAAAATAGAATTTATTTTGCATTATTTTATTACTGGACTCCATGAAAGATATCTTTATCTTCATACAGCAAAAATTTTGTTGACTATATTTTACAAATTTTGCAAAAAAATTAATAAAAGGCTGTGTCACGGATGTTACAAAATTTGTGAACTCACCTCGGGCATTGTCAAATGAAATCAAAAAACTCTGGTCTCTGCCTCACACAAGAATACTTTTTTATCCATAATGTTTGTCTGAAAGCTATGGTAGTTTCATAACTATCACGAACGCAAAGAAAACACATTCAGTAAATATTTTATAGCTCTTTTTTTCATGTCACGGATGTTACACACATTTTGTCACGGATGTTACAGCTGGTATTATTATCCTAAATTTTCCCAAATTTACAGGCCAATTTGAAAATTCTAAGTAAAAATACTGAATATAACTGTTATAAACATAAAGAGACTAAAATTACTAATTTAACCAACTAAAGAAAACACATGCCAAGTATGTATACTTACACATTTAAAGCATTTGAAGTGTACAGAAATTTAAAGACATAATATATTGAACTGTAAGAACATCACATCACAAACAAACTTTGTCTTTGAATTTATACACCACTCTGCTTCCTATTTCCTTAATGTCTGGGATCGGAATAGTACATACCACCTGATTAACATGTACATCTCTCTCATCGTCTTCATCAGGAACAAATAGCTTTCCACTTTTACCATACTGTTTCAAGAAGAGCACACGTAGATCACCATTTACATTCAATGCACTTTGACATATTGCAAAATAATGATGGCTAGCTTTGGACTTTCCATGACCAGTAATGCATACTTTTACATACATACCAGCAGTAATATTTGCAATGTTAATGGGTTGATGATTGTCATCTGTGTTTGAGGAATGAAAGAGTTCAGTAGTATTATCTTCACAAGATTGCTCAAAATCTTCAAACTTTGACTCTGCAACACTGTTGTCCGTATCAGAAGAATACACATCACTCCACCTACACTTCTGATTTGTCAACGCTGCTTTGGCTCTGAAAGCAACTTGAACTTTACTTTTGGCAGACGTTGAGGTAAACCCAGCAGCAACATGCAAGTCATCGATTTTCCTGAAGTAATGAATTTCTCTTATACCCGTCATACCTCTCACTTTCTCCCACCGATTGTTCAGAAACACTGAAGTCTCTTCTATTTCTTCTTTGCTTACGTAAAGTACCTCAGTGGACTTGCACTGAGCTTGAGCTACATTGAAGAATTCTCCAGCATTATTGACTGTAGTACGTCGAGCCTTGACAGTTGTCCAAACCATTCTTTTTACTTGGCCTCCGATGGCATCTACTGCACCCTTTCCGTGACCAGCAGCAAAGAAGTTCCACTCTACAGTCTTCACATTGAGATCGTCAGCCAAAAAGCACATGTTAAAAACTGTATACTTGCTCTTAAATTGGGAAGAACAGTTGTCTGAAAATATTATAAGATCACACAAAGACACATTTGGGTTCTGCTGAAAGTGAGAAATTATTGTTTTTATGAAAGTCCAAGCTGACTGTTTGGAATGGCTCACATCGTCACTTACTACCACATATGAAAATGCCATGTCCTCAAACCACAAGCAACATGTAAAAATTGTCACTTGGGAGTGTTGCCAGTGGGCAGACTGCACTTCGTCTTGTGAAATGATGCTGTAGTTCTCAGCAAAGTCTACTTGCATCACAGCTTCTCCTTTCCTTAAGTTATTCTTTTTGTCTTCAAAGTATCTTGCTTGCTCACATTTTACAAACACATGCTTCTTGAAATTGGGGATATATGTATTTAGTTGTGTTACAAAGTTTTGTAGACTTGAAGATACCTTTTCAACTACCAACTGACCCTCTGTTTTTATCCATTTATTCCATTTCACCTCCCTTGAAAAGTCAGAATGTGGTTCCAGCAGACTTTTTACATCATAATGGCAAACAGAGCATTTATTAGTCATGCATCGTTCTTCATGTGTATTACAACACATTATTTGAATCTGCGATGTTGGTGTTAAAGAATTTCCTTGATAACCAATACAAAAAGGAGAGATAGCCTCAGCTAAAAATCTGAAATTTGCATGTTTAATGCATACACAAACATTATGTGGAGTATCTTTAATGGGTTTTACATGTTTTGGGCGCATTTCAAAGAATTTAGAACGAGATTTGTGTATTTCAGGGTAGAGTTCAGAAAACTTTTGGTGAGCTTCAACAACACTCATCGTAAGGAAACGTTTTTGCTTCTTTTCTTTCTTTCCTGTGACTTCATTTTTCACTGTTATGCAGTCTCTTTTCCCAGAAGTTTGCCAGCTAATGTCATCATTCTCAAAAAAATTTCTTGCAGTTTCCAAATCTTCTTTTCTGTACAATTTTCCCCTGGGTGCTAGAAATTTTTGTGCTTTAAAAAGCTCATCCTCTGGAGTTGAAAAACTTTCTTTCATCAATTGCCTAACAACAGCTTGTTTCTTCGTAGGACTATTTGGCAAGTTCTTACGTGCCTTGTGGACAGCTTTACGAAATGTGCTGGTAGAAGTGTAGGAACCCAGTGCTGAAAGGTTTGTAGGCTCCTTACAAATGTTGGTTACTAGTCTTTTCTTCTTCCTCCATTCCTGCACTCTAAGTCTTGTTTTTTCTCGTTTAGTGTTTAATAGCTTCTTATCATTAATGCACTTCTGTTTTTATGCTTGCCTCTTCAACCAATTTCTTTCTCTGTCTTTTTTCAAATATTCAGCCCACCTCTCTGTATTTTCCGACTTCATTTCTGCTCTCATCTTCGCTGTTCTTGCAGCAGATGTGACAGGTGCCATTATCTGCAACAAAATGGGATAATGTAGGTTATTTACATCCATCACATACTGAAATATAGGTTATGTAGGTTATGATGATGTAGGCTAAAGCCCAGAGACATTCTGACATATAAATACTGGTGGTAAAAATGCTAACACCTTAAATGTGTAACATCCGTGACACTTATTTTTTAAATATTAAAAACTTGTATAGTGACTTAAAGATAGTAGGCAGTCAGCACCTGACCTAGATGCCAACATGGCCTAATTGTTACAGAGGAATGAAAGTCCATTACTGAATAGAAAAACTTTTTCAAGTTTTCTGTCACTGATGTTACATTACAAACATATACTTACTGTTTAATATATACATTTTGAATTTACTCACCTGTATCAATGAAATTTCCAGTGCACACACTTAAAACATCTCTTGAACCATAGCACCTTTCAAAACTTTGTTAAAAGCTTATCTTTTTATTCAGTAGGTACTACCAATGCTTAGAAAATAATGTAGTGCCTGTAAAAAGTCAACACCACTAGATTCAATGCTTGTAAATCATGTTAAAATTTGTATATTTCTTAAATTAAACAGTGTTATCCTTAAATTTTAAGTATTATCTACATTAAAAAAATTTATACATATTTCTTGAAAAAATAATTTTTTTTTTTAAAAGAATTCCCATTTTGGCCAGAATGGCTCAAAATATGGTGTTCACACACTCCACATGTCCCTAAATTTACTTAGAAGTGATGGTTTTTTAATTACTACTAGTTTGAGAAAAAATTAAATCTTTATTTCTTCCATTATAATACCTGTGCTTTTACGCTGCCGCTGACATTCATTGTTTACCCGCAAGAAATTGTTTTGTATGTTTTATATTAGAGATGTTCTTGAATTAATCCTGCATTGAAGGTTTCTTAATTCCTACTGGTTTGTGAAAAACTTAAGTTTACAACTTACATTACAATCCCAATGTATTCACACAATCGCCGACATTAATTGTTTATGTTTATCCTATTTTTTTTTTTGGGAGAACATTAGTTAATCAATGTGGTGTTATGATAATTAAATTTGTTTAAATTACGACTATTGCAATTGTAAGCAAATTTAATGCTTATATTTCATGTTGATTGTTTTATTAGAATAATTAATTCACAATGTTTTTTTTTATATTGCATTTAAAGAAGGTTGAGTCATGTATCCCAGTTTAACCTTGGATCCGGAAGGCTTGATCATGATGGCTTGATCCTGTGGTACGTGATGCTTGCTGTTTTAATTTATTATGTTGTAAGATCCTTATGGCATTCTGTGGTACATGATGCTTGCTGTTATAGTTCAGTGTGTTGAATGATCCTGTTGGCTTGATCCTGTGGTATATGATGCTTACTGTTCAGTATGTCGGAAGATGCTACACATGAAAAAATTATGAAATAAGAAAGAATTACAATTGTAGGTTGAAAAAAAAAATCCCTTTTTATTCGATTTACAAACATATTCATTATAATATTACAATATTTTCTATGTTCAGGATCTTTTGATGTAGGCCTATTGAATTAAAACAGCAAGTATTATGTACCATAGGATCAATCCATCAGTATCATACTACGATACCTATCAGGATCTTTACATACTGAACTAAAACAGCAAGTACCACAGGATCAAGCCAACATTATCATGCCATCAGGATCAAGTCTTCAGGATCCAGGAATAAACTTCAATATATGAAACTAAAGAATTAGCATACTTTTAATTCTCATTGGTTACTACAGTTCTACAAAACAGAGATACACGATCACGAGTAAACTATGAATGGTGGTGGCAGTGTTATGTAAGCTTTAAATTGTAATTTTTACGATCCATTAGGAATGAAGAAACCATCCTTTCAGGGTAAATTTCGGTATGTGTGTAGTTTGTGAAAACCATGTGTACTGATTTTATTCTTTCCCTTCTAAAAAGCAGTGTTGTCAGAGTATTACCCATTTTTAATATCATCGAATACTGATAATGATCAAGTAGAGTAGACTGAGTGGGACTATACTCTAGTTTACAATACCAAGAAAAAACATTTTTCACACATTATATACCAGTATCACTGAAAGAATACACTGTGTGGGACTGCACTCTATTTCACGGTACTAAAAAAATATCTTTACTTGTTACACACATTTAAATACTGGTGTCAGCAATTTTTTTTTCTTTCATTTAATGATTTAAAATCTGTTATCTCTAAACAGGTTTTTACTTCTTTTTTTTCACCCCCTCTCCCCTTTTCTATTTCAACAGTTTTGCGTGCAATGTGCAGTAACACGCTGTTTACATTACGTTGTACACATTAAATAATCAAATTTCTGTAACACAATTATGTACACATGACTTTACATTTACTTGTATTTAACTTACATACCTACCTTAATAAATTAAAATCAATTTAAATTTATCTTTGCTTTTTTGTTGCCTGTACCATTTCTCTCAGAAACTTCGAAAAAATCAATCATTACTTTCCTCTCCTACATTGATACCAATACATAAACTACTACAATGATACCAATACATAAACTACTACAATGATACCAACTTAA
Organism: Bacillus rossius redtenbacheri; assembly: GCF_032445375.1. Classification (NCBI taxonomy): domain Eukaryota; kingdom Metazoa; phylum Arthropoda; class Insecta; order Phasmatodea; family Bacillidae; genus Bacillus; species Bacillus rossius. The sequence goes on from NC_086330.1 coordinate 177,795,767, forward strand.
GAATAACCCCTCAATTATTTTATTTTATTCACCTACCTTCCCCCCTCATCCCTTGAACCAAGCTTCCTCAATTGCAGATATCATGTTCTAGAATTGACACCCCTATAGTTACTTGAAACTATTCCGTGAAAAGGCATTGTGATACTTAAAATATGTTGGTGTTTGTTATTGGTTTGTTAGGTTCCGTACATTTAAAATTGTATAAAGTTGGAGATTTTTCGATTAGGTTTGGTTAGATGTATTAGAATTTCTGTGAAATTGTGTGAATGGTTAGCTTAGGTTTGGTTAGTTAAATTATAGGTAGATAGGCTACATAAAAATGTGTGTATGGCTGGTGTAGTTAGATTAGGTTAACTATATTATAAAACCAGTTTAGTAAACAAAATGGATAACAACCAAAAATAGATTTATTGAGTTGCTAATTTTTTTTGTGTTATATATTGGAAAAGAAATACGTTTCCAATCATTACCTACGTCAGGCTGGTTTATTCTCTAGAAACATCTTTTTTGGAAGGTTATGATATTGTTACGATCGCGCTTGGCTGCAGTGCTTGGCATCGCCGCGCTCGTTCGGCCTGTCTGCGCCCCCTTCCACCTGCATCCTCTCCCTGGTATCTCGTGTCATACTATCGCGCGACATCCTGACCGTCGCAGCGCGCACCTGCCTCAGATCGGGTTACTTAAAAGAGGCCGCACTGCGGAATAAAATGACTCAGACGCCTTTATCGGCGTTCTTAGAGCAGCCACCGCGTCCTTCGAGGACTCACGACGCGTTTCTGGGCATTTCGACGGCGAAGGTCGCGAGATATCTCGGAGACATGCCCAATTGTTCTGGATGGGAACCCAAGGGCTATTTAAGGAGGTTGGGCCGACCTTCGAGGCAGTCAGTCAGTCAGAGACTGAGTGGGAGTCCTCCCGCGGCGGAGTTTCCGGGCGATAGAGTCGCGGGCGCGGCGGAGTCCCGAGTGAAGTGGCGAGCGAGTCGTCGAGTGGGATCTCGGCGAAGGGTGTGACGGCGGCGGCGGAGTGCGGCGACGGAGTCCCGCGGCGGAGACCCACGAGGGGTGCTGCGACGAGAGTTGCGCCGGAAGTGCGGCCCAGCGAGGTGTGTGAAACGAGTGACTGGGGAATTGACATTTCTTTACGTGTAATTAATTATCTGCCAATTTAGAAGATTATTTGTAAGTGACAAGTAGTAGTAATAAATAAAACTGTGTGTGATAAAAATCTTTAATTGGGCTATCCTTTACGAACCCGCAGGGAAATCGTAACATTTTGGTGTCAGAAGTGGGATAGCCCTAATTAATAGATTTAGGATTCAGTTAGAGTATTAGAATAAAAGTTAAGGATAGAATTTAGTTTACGAGAATATAGTTAGTGTTTAGAACTTTAGTGAATTTGAAATTTTCTAGAGTTAGTTTGAGTATACTGTAGTCAGTGTTAGTTTTGAATGTAATAGAGTTATTGTTAGTTAAATTAGAAGGTTCGGCTAGGTCATTTAAAATTAAGAACAGTATTAGAAAAAAATTTATTTAGGCTTGTAGTATATGTGGACAAGAAAGATGGCTGCCGATGAGCTTAAGAATGTCCTGGCATTCTTGGCCGAACTGAAGAGTGGCCAGGAAGAAATGAAGAATGAAATGAAGAGTAACAGGGAAGAAATGAAGAATGAAATGAAGAGTAACAGGGAAGAAATAAAGAATGGCCAGGAGAAAATGGAGAATAGGCTGGACGAGATGAAGAGTAGCCAGGAGAAAATGGAGAATAGGCTGGACGAGATGAAGAGTAGCCAGGAAGAAATGAAGAATGAAATGAAGAGTGGCCAGGAAGAAATGAAGAATAAAATTGATAATTGCCAAGAAGAGATGAAAAAGAAGATCGATGAAACCAGCAACCAGTTGGAAGGCAAAGTACAGTGTTTAGAGCAACATGTGGCAGAACATGAAGAACTAGTAGCACAACAGCTGGCCCAACTCGAGCACACCACAGAACAGCGAATATCAGCGGTAACCGAAGAATGGCGCCGGATGCTCAAGGATGCTACATGTGCTACGAAACGAAGCAGTTATTCTGGAGATGTGAAGGTGGAAGGCGCAACCTGTCATTCAAAGTTCAAGCCACCCACCTTCGATGGCCAAACCTCGTGGGCTGTCTACAGAAGACAGTTTGAGGCAGCTTCTGAGGTAAATGGCTGGGACGAGGAGGAGAAGGCTACAGCACTCGTCCTGGCCCTGCGAGGACCTCCACTCGAGCTGCTTCAGACCATACCAGTACCAGAGCAGAAGAACTATGCGGTACTGGTGGAAGCTCTCGAGTTAAGGTATGGCGACCGACACATGGGCGAGGTATACAGAACAGCCCTGAAGACACGTCAGCAGCGGCCCTCAGAAACATTCCAGGAATTCGGGGCAGACATCGAGCGTCTTGTGTACCTCGCTTATCCAGATGCACCAACAGAATTTCGACAACAGCTGGCAACCAGTGCATTTATAGACGGGATCAGAGATGCAGAAGTACAGCAGACTCTTCGTTTGGCCCGGCACAAGAAGAGCTGCGATGCCTTGGTCCATGCCTTGGAAATTGAAGCGGCACGCAGTGCTTCAAGAAACACCAGCATTAGGACAAGGAGAACTGGACTGGAGCCATATACTGAAGGAAATGCCAGAAACAACACTAATGAAGGAGATATCATCAGGGCATTGAAGAAGTTGCTAAATGATTCTCCGGGTACCCAGGCCCGAAGAGTAGGACGCCCACGGTGCTTTGTCTGCCAAGAATTAGGACACATCCAGCGGGAATGCCAGACACACAAGAAGACATCACAGAAAGAAGACAAGCGAGAAGAACAGGGAAACGGGCAGTAGCTGGTGTGAGGGGGCACACGCCAGCTCTACGGAAAATGGTAGCCCCTAGGGTTTTCCCAGTATCCTTACTTCGCAGAGGTCAGGACAGTTTGTTGCTTAATGGATGGATCAATGGTAGACAGTGTTTACTCACTGTTGACACAGGGGCATCAGTGTCTATCATCCGCTCAGACCTTGTGAGTAGGGACAAACTGAAGAGAACACCCATTCCATACAGGCTTAAAACAGCCACTGGGGACACTGCACCAGTGCATGGATGGTTGGAATCGGAAGTAAGGATTGGGACTTGGACATTACCACAGAAATTTCTTGTTGCCGATATCACTGATGAAGTAATTCTAGGAGTGGACATAATGAATCAGTATGGATTTGTTATTGACATGGAGGGACAGGTACTGCGTATAAAAGGGGAAGAGGTGGCTTTGTTTACCCCTGATCAATTGGAAGTTCCTGTAATGCAGGTAGTAGTTAGCGAATCTGTGTCAATTCCAGCAAACCATGAGCAGATTGTAGCTGCTAGAATAATGGGAGACCCTAGGGGCAACATGAGCTACCTGATTGAGCCGGATATGACTTTAGGATTGGAGAAGCTCCTGATTGCTCGAAGCATTGCTAAGGTCGGCGAGGTTGTACCAGTCAGGGTAGCCAACCTTGATTCGCGAACGAGGGTTCTGAAACAGGGAGACCCAATAGCTAGCTGTGAACCAGTCTCTTGGGTAGGCCTGTATGAGTCTTCTTCACCTAGCATACATACCGAGCAGAGACTTAATCCTAATTTAGAACAGTTATTGGAGCGAAGCCAAGATAATCTGACAAGTGAAGAGATGGAAGAAGTTACTTCTTTCCTGTTGAGAAATCAAGATGTTTTTTCCTTAGGGGACACTGACCTTGGAAGAACCAGCATCGTGTATCACCGCATTAACACTGGCGATACCGAACCAATCCGACAAGCACCACGGCGACTTCCTCTAGCGAAACAAGAAGAGGCAGAGAAGATGATTGCAAGTATGATGGAGGGTGGTGTCATAGAGCCTTCTGCAAGTCCTTGGGCTTCCCCAGTCGTTCTGGTAGCTAAGAAGGATGGCCAACTGAGGTTCTGTGTGGATTACCGGAAGCTGAATGATGTCACCAAAAAGGACAGCTACCCCCTCCCACGTATCGATGACACACTTGACACACTCTCTGGCACCAGATGGTTCTCTACGCTGGACCTAAAGAGTGGTTACTGGCAAGTGGAGCTGCACCCCGAGGATAAAGAGAAGACTGCTTTCTCAACAGGAAGTGGGCTGTTTCAGTTTACTGTGTTACCATTCGGATTATGTAATGCACCCGCAACCTTTGAGAGATTGATGGAACTTGTGCTGCATAGCTTGACTTGGAAAACATGTCTAGTGTACCTGGACGACATTATTGTGGTGGGAAATACTGTAAAGGAGCATTTAAAGAACCTCCAGGACGTATTTGACAGGCTTCGCCATGCACAGCTCAAGTTAAGTCCAAAGAAGTGCTTCTTGTTTCAACATGAGGTAACATTCCTCGGACATATTGTATCACAGGTTGGGGTCCGAACAGACCCTGAGAAGATCCGGTCTGTAAAGGAGTGGCCACGGCCTGAAAACAAGCATGATGTAAGGAGCTTCTTGGGTCTCTGTACCTACTATAGGAGGTTTGTACCTGGGTTCGCAGCCATTGCAAAGCCTCTGCATGAGCTGACTGAGGAAAGGAGGCAATTTCTGTGGACGCCAACATGCGAGACTTCCTTTCAAGACCTGAAGAAAGCCCTGTGTACAAGCCCTATTCTCGCCTATCCCCGTCAACATGGAGACTATATCCTTGACACAGATGCAAGTGGAAGGGGGTTGGGAGCTGTACTTTCCCAAGTCCAGGATGGGAATGAAAGAGTCATAGCATACTACAGTAAAGTTTTGTCTAAGCCTGAAAGTAACTATTGTGTCACAAGAAGAGAACTTCTGGCTCTAGTAAAATCCTTCCGACATTTCCACAAATATCTGTATGGTAGGAGATTCCTTTTACGAACTGACCATGCTGCACTTAAGTGGCTGTTACAGTTCAAGAATCCAGAGGGACAACTTGCTAGGTGGATTGAACAGATACAGCAATATGATTGTAAGATTGAACACAGGAAGGGCCGAATTCATAGCAATGCCGATGCTCTTTCTCGAAGACCTTGCAAGGTAGACTGCAACCACTGCAAAAGAGCAGAGAAAAATGAGGGAATCGAAGATATTCGGCGAACTACTATAACAAACGGTGAAGACAAATGGGACAATGCCAGCTTGAAATCGGCTCAGCATCAAGACCCTGACCTGGGACCCATTATAAGCTGGATGGAAAAGGGTACTGGACGTCCATCATGGCAGGAGGTATCTAGTGACCGAAAGGAAGTGAAGGCTTATTGGGCACAATGGGATTCTTTAAGGCTTGTGGATGGGCTGCTCATGAGGGCATGGGAAAGTCCAAATGGAAAAGTAGTTAAGATGCAACTATTACTTCCAAAGAGTCTAGTAGCAGAGGTTTTGAAAGAAATCCACGATGGTACTTCTGGCGGACACCTAGGAGTTAACAAAACTCTGGGTAAGACCCGCCTACACTACTATTGGTTGAAATGTCGCCAGGATGTGGAGGCATGGTGTAGAAAATGCGAAACATGCTCGGCTAGGAAAAGACCACAACATTGTAGTCGCGGAAAAATGCAAGCCTATAATGTGGGAGCTCCATTTGAAAGGATAGCAATCGACATCGCTGGGCCATTCCCCAAGACTAAAGATGGTAACCGGTATATTCTGGTAGTGATGGATTACTTCAGTAAGTGGCCAGAGGCTTATGCACTTCCCAACCAGGAGGCTACCACCATTGCAGATACACTAGTCAACAACTTCATTTGTAGATTTGGGGTACCAATGGAGCTTCACTCAGACCAAGGCCGCAACTTCGAGTCCACAGTGTTTCAGGAGGTGTGCCGGTTACTAGGCATAAATAAAACCAGGACTACAGCCCTACATCCTCAGTCGGATGGCATGGTGGAAAGGTTCAACCGAACTCTAGAGGAACACCTTGCCAAGGTCGTGGCCGAACATCAGCAAGATTGGGATCAACATATTCAGTTATTCCTGATGGCTTATAGGGCCGCCATTCATGACTCGACTGGGCAGACTCCTGCAAGTATTGTATTTGGACAGGAGTTGAGGCTACCCTGTGACATCAAGTTCGGTCATCCTCACCAAGAGTCGACCAGCACTACCGACTATGTCAATCGCTTGGAGGAACGAATGACATTTATACATGACGAAGCCCGTAGGAACCTCCGAATAGCGACAAACCGAATGAAGACAAGGTACGACATGAAGGCTAACTCGGCAGGATACCACGAAGGCGATTTAGTGTGGCTGTATAACCCTCAGCGAAGGAAGGGCAGGTGTCCTAAGCTTCAGACAGCATGGGAAGGCCCGTATGAAGTATTGAAACGGTTAAATGATGTGGTGTACCGTATCCAGAGGGGGAAAAGAGGACGAATGAAAGTGGTGCATCTAGACCGATTGAAGGGATATGCGGGAAGAAATGAATTACCTGTTCGGGACGAACAGGTTTAAGGAGGGGGCAATGTTACGATCGCGCTTGGCTGCAGTGCTTGGCATCGCCGCGCTCGTTCGGCCTGTCTGCGCCCCCTTCCACCTGCATCCTCTCCCTGGTATCTCGTGTCATACTATCGCGCGACATCCTGACCGTCGCAGCGCGCACCTGCCTCAGATCGGGTTACTTAAAAGAGGCCGCACTGCGGAATAAAATGACTCAGACGCCTTTATCGGCGTTCTTAGAGCAGCCACCGCGTCCTTCGAGGACTCACGACGCGTTTCTGGGCATTTCGACGGCGAAGGTCGCGAGATATCTCGGAGACATGCCCGATTGTTCTGGATGGGAACCCAAGGGCTATTTAAGGAGGTTGGGCCGACCTTCGAGGCAGTCAGTCAGTCAGAGACTGAGTGGGAGTCCTCCCGCGGCGGAGTTTCCGGGCGATAGAGTCGCGGGCGCGGCGGAGTCCCGAGTGAAGTGGCGAGCGAGTCGTCGAGTGGGATCTCGGCGAAGGGTGTGACGGCGGCGGCGGAGTGCGGCGACGGAGTCCCGCGGCGGAGACCCACGAGGGGTGCTGCGACGAGAGTTGCGCCGGAAGTGCGGCCCAGCGAGGTGTGTGAAACGAGTGACTGGGGAATTGACATTTCTTTACGTGTAATTAATTATCTGCCAATTTAGAAGATTATTTGTAAGTGACAAGTAGTAGTAATAAATAAAACTGTGTGTGATAAAAATCTTTAATTGGGCTATCCTTTACGAACCCGCAGGGAAATCGTAACAATATGCACCATGATAAATACAGTGTTTCATGAGTCCATGTTTCAAGTAAATGTGCAAACTTTTTGAAAAAGGTTGTTTATTTTAGAGACAGCAATAAAGCATATGTGTAATTAGTAGTTTTTCTTTTTTGACTTCTAATGTAATAAAAGGTTGACTACTTAAGTTCATTGTATTTAAGAATGAAATATTAAATTACTTAGTAGTTTCAGTAATTGTAAGCTTATAATATTTTTTATTTGTAAAGTAGTTCTAGTAGTTAACAAAGTTAAGGATTATTTTCAAATTCAAAAGTTGTTTTTTCAGTACCTACGCTGTTTGAAATGACAAATTGAACAAATTTTCTTGTGTGATTGCCATAGTATTCAGAACAGTCATTTTGATTAATTTCTCTTTTATGAGTATGTTGGGAAAAGTTGATTGGTTATGTGTACTATTAATTTAATTATAGTTTGTACCTATATCGTACTTTGGGTAATTATATTTTTGCTAGGTTAGGTTTTGCATACATATTGGTGATGATGGTAAGTGTAAGGTTGGTTTGATTAGTTTGGGTCAGCAACATAAAGCAACTGTATTAAAATCTTTTATTTAGATAACTTAACCTAACTAACCCTTCACACGATTTTATTGTATTTTTTGTGTTGCTAACCTCACCTCGCGAGTGTTAGAACTGTTTATGACATGTAAAATACTTGAAATATCAGAATGTGATTTCATTGAATGATTCAAAATAAATCAAGGAACTCAATAAATATATTTTCAGATATTTATTATTTTTTAAATGTGTTCTGAACAGTAAATAATTGCTGGCAATTCATTATAGAGGTACATACTGCAGCCTCATAGAATTATTATATTTCAACTTGAATGTTAATTTTACTGTCTTAATTTCACTTAAGTGACATGTCAATTTAGATTTTTGTTCTCTATGCAATTGTATTACCTATTTTCAATAGTTGCTTTGCTGAGATTACTTGCTCTAAGCATGGAGTTTTGTTTTAAAAAAAAAATAAGAAAAAGAAAAGGAATATTTTTTGACGTTAAAAATTATAATGAAGTTTAAATTTGTTTTCTGTTATTAAAAATATAAGTTTATTGTGATTACATTAATAATGAAGCATTTAGGCCTATCTGAAATAAATAATATTTAATTACGTTCTTCATTCTCGTCGGAAGATTAATCAATATTATGTAAAGGACTGGAAGATTACTTATATTAACAAATCGTCGAAGTTGCTACATAGCTATATGAAGAGTTAGCAATCAATTTCGAGATATAAAACAAAATATATGAACTACACAAACAGCAGTGCTTAGCCATTCCACGAAGTTACTCCACGAGATTTACCGAGAAGAACCCACGTCTGTATCCACAAATGAAGGATATGATTCTACCAACGGAGATGTCAGCACAACCGACTTAGGGACAGCATGATCAGGTCGAACCCTGGTTCCTGCAACAAGCAAATTTTGATAAGACACAACTAGAAGGAAGTTCATCACCCTTGCCGGTAGCTGCGAATACCTCATCGCGAAAGGAGTCCTGGCACTAGAAGACTACCATTATCATATTTATCGGTAAACTACGGACTAAGGTGGGTCATGCACCATGGAATCCAGACAGTACCATCTTTACTTTTGTGTGCCTAATCAAACTGATAGACTTGACAGAATTTTAAGGCCTATTATTTAATGTTAATTTTGTACACAAAATTCATTCTGTTGAATGGTTTAGATACCAAAGTAAACTGATAATAATTTTATTGAAATATTAGCTAGGAAATTTCCATATTTGCCAGTGGTCCTTTGCAAAGCCACTGAGTATTTAACTGAGGTAATTATAACAGATCAGCTAATTCTACGGATATACTTGTGAATATAAAGAAAAATAATGTGTAAATTTTAATTTAAAACAGTTTCTATTTAAAACCTAAAACAAAGACGTACTCTTATCAATCTTGTTAAATCCTAACATCAATAGCAACCAATGATAATTGTGTATAATTATTTAGTGTACGTGTGTTTTTGTATTAGTCAAAGGTACGTGATTGAGATCTTGTATAAAGTGTGTTGTCAACGTATATTACAAACACGTAATAATTAAATAAAATAACAATTTTGAACTCAATTTATCTTCTTTGTCAGGTACTTATTAACTGAACTTAACAAGTAAATATTCCTGATTTGATAAATGTAATGACATCTCTATTTTGTTTTATATTGACTTACCAAAGTCTTAATTTTTCATGATAGTTTTGTTTTTCCATTTATCTAAATCTGTGGTATACAACTATAAAAGTTGAAAGTTATTTTACTACTAGGTCTAATAACTTTCTTACAACTTGGAGATGCGTTACCTACAACATTACCAACCTTATTTTTAATGTAGCTAACCTAAAAAACCATCCATAGGCCTACAAGTTCAAATAATTTTTAATTTACTTCACCTGATATTTAACCATTTGGTATAATGATAAATTACCTACTGGTAAACTACTTGGAAGTATAGCAATGTCCTCGTAGAAAATAATTGGAAACGTGTCAGGAAGTAAGAAAAAAAATAATTTATAATTTTTTATTTCTTTTTTTTTCCCCAGAAAAGTTGCTCTCTTGCAGAACTACCGAATTCCATTTCTTACCATTTAAAACTTTTTCCATGTATCTTATATATTAAAATTTTTCAGAGATGGCCTACTAAATAATAAACTAGGTTTTTAGATTCTGCATCTGCACCACATTAAAATGTTGCTGTTGTAACAGCTTGTTTTTGTCTCCCAATATGTTGGAGTTGTTACTAGACATGGAAACATCCTACAGAAAATGAAGCTGGATTGCTTCATCAGTTAGGTAACAGTCACTAAAAATATCATCTAATTTTTAGTTCTTTAATACAGAGGATAAATTAGACTGATACTAAAAACAACAATTCAAATATAAAGTCATTCACTGTACATTGGGCAATGGTTACTGTATTTGTGTGTGATAATGAAGGTAATAAACATGCATAAAACACCACCAAGTTTGAAATAGAGATCCATCATGTAAGTGAAATACTTTTATTACATTTTACCTTATAAAATATGTAAAAACAACAGTAAATAAATGTACCAAAGAGATATGTACTTACATCTTGGGAGACATGCTTAACATGGAAGAACAACAATTGTACTACACCACAGTGATATGGAAGTGCATATAGAAAGTTTGTGTCTTACCATAGATAACGAGTCAAATTCAGCTCTAGAAATAGAGAACACACTTTAACTATACTGTTCATATTGTTGCCTTTTAAGTATACAGTAAGTAGATTATCTTTTCCTCTTTAACCTGACAAGGCAGCGGCTAGTCCCTGTTATTAGTGGCGCGTCTCCGGCTGCTCAGGGACGGTAGATTAGGGTTCGTGCCTCGTGGCCTAAGGGATCTAGCCTGCCCAGGATGACTTCAGGAAATAAAGTCCGAATGAAGTTTTTATGGTTTTATGCACGATAAAACATACCCTTTACATGGGGCTACCGCGGTCCCGCCTGTGGCAATCTCAATAAGGGCGATGCCCGGTTCTGCGCGCTTTAATTTCCCCGCACACTGCAAGGGGCATCCCACCCGTACTGTAATCGTGACTAAAAAGGCCTAGCTGTGGAGCGACGTCTCCCTGCGTCTCTCGAGCGCGACTGCTCCCCCACGTGCCGCGACCGCGACTCCCCTCCCACGTGCCGCGACCTTGACTCCCCTACTCCGCGAGCCCGCGGAACGCGCGGATTGGCCACAGGCGGAGAACCACGGCCTAGGCGCCCGGTGAATAATACGAATAAAATAAATAAAATTATGAACTATAAAAACAAAAAAATCTGAAATGAAATACAATACAAAATAAGTACTTGCAAAAGGAAACACAAGTCTACACTGCACCCTCGGCAAGTAGAAACACTTCCACGAAGCACCACTCGGCAGGAGAAGGCATTGGCGTGACATATAGGCCTGTAAGAGTTAAGGAGGCCTTTGGGCCGACGTCAAACCTTATTACTATTGAACATCATACTGTAAAAAGAATTACTTGCATCATCAGTCGCTATGAACAAGAATAAATATGTACACTATTACACTGTAAATGAACACTAACTACTTGACCAGTGTAAGTACACCAGAATGTTGTAATGACTTGAATTTTGTGCACCACTAAGGTAAGTGCACCGGTAGTGGTCATGCTAAGAAAAACTTTACAAAAAAAATTTGCCTACCTAACCTTGTTGGTGTAATACAGCTAGTTATGTGTTTGACTTTAACCTCAAACTTTCTTAAACAATAATATTAAACACTTTTAGATAAAAACCAATTATTATAGAAAATCTCTAATTTAAAAAAAAAAAGTGTTATTTTGTGCCAGTAGTCGGCATGCCAATTTTCGTCTTTCCCAGTGCTCGTCATATCTTTGTGCCAGTAGTCGTCATTCGTGGTATCAGCACTTATGAATAGCAATAATGGATTCGTAATTTTAATTACAAACCATTTTAGGTCTAAATTTTATTTCAAATGATTATTCAAACTTTTGAAGTTATTTTTACGAATTTTTTTATTTTAAACTAATATAAAATATGTAAACAATTAATTAAAATTATAAAACAATCAACTTACTTATATATTGATACCGTCACAATAAATAAAGCTGCAACAAAGATACATTGTGCCAACTCTTGCATAGGTCATTGTCAAATATAAACATGCCAATATTAATAAAACTAATACATAACACATGTGAAACACTAGAAAAATGGAGAGAAAAACATTAAACACACCAAACATTTTTACGATAAATAAACATTCATTGTAACTGATAATTCGCGTGTGCGCGGGGATAAATCAAATGTTGGCAAAAATTGTTTTCTTATGGTATGGAATAAAGGAGAATAAGCTCTACAAAATGGTGCAAATGAGTTAAGTCTAGCACTATTGTGTGTTATTCTACGGCACTGAACTTTTGGAGTTACATCACAAACTGACAGTTTTCGTGCGTGAAAAAGGGGATAAGTAATTTACAATGACATTTTGACAAATCCCCTTCTTCCCACCCACCCGTGAATTTATGCTTATATTTATTTAAAAATTCACAATGAGTAGTAAATAACATTTAAACAATTATCTATTCTGCTTAAAAAAAATACAATTATGCATGGAAATTAATTCAACATAGTTACTCTTCTACAATAAGTAACTATAAGTTTTCTGAACTTTAATTTTCATTAACATCAACATGTCCATTAAAATTGTAGTTGACCCTGGCACCTTGCTGGCTCATAAATGGAGGTGGTAGAATGCCATTTATTTGTGACCTATTTACATAAGAAACATTGTTTTCTTTCGCCACAAACACCTTTTTACCATCATCCTGAGCTCGCATGCCCATTACTTTAACTTCTTCCCCTTCAGTGTCTTGGACAATGCAGACAAATCTGTATTTCATAGCACCCCTTTTTCCACCCATAAATGTCACAAGTACAAACGATCCAGGTCGCAAATTTTCATCAGTCGCCTCTTCCAACTCCACACTATCTTCTTCATACTGCTCAACCCATTCATCTGAAGATTCCACAGTAACAAATTCTTCCTCCGATGATGTTGATGAAACTGAAGAATTTTCATCCACCTTCCTCTTTTTGACTTTCTGTTTTTCTTTCTCCAGCCTCTTCCTCAATCTTTCTGCTGCTCGTTCTTCTTTTTGCTTCTGCAAGTCCATTTTGGTCTTCTCTTTCTTGGAAAAATAATCCTGCCAGGCACTAGAACTAGCAACAGAGGGAATTTTTTCTTTCGGTGCACGTTTCTTTAACTTGGGCTTCTGAGAGGCCAAAACAATGCTCGCTTGAAAGGAGAGGGAATAGACTTTTCTGTGGGCACAGCAGAAAGACCTTTCGATGTTGATGGAATGGGATCAGGATCAAATGAAACATTGCCTTCAATGACTGTGCCCACTTCATCAACAACAGTTGGAGGAGTAGATGATCTTTCAGGGATTATTTCTTGAATTTGTAGGGTGTGTGGTTCCTCATATTGGGCAGTAGAGCTGATTTCGACCTTATCACAATATTTCACATGTCTCCAATATTCAAACATTGTCATGTCCTTTACATCTCCCTGCCATACATTTCCAGATTCCTTGAAAAGCTGCAATTTCTCTTTCACAAGAAATTTTTCCAAATGCTCAACAATCTCAGAACTACAAACATTACTCTCTGGAGTCTTGGGTGTAGATAAGAGAACTGTTGGTGTGCATGGGATACTGGAGGGTGTAGAAATGAACTTGTCCTCATCCACTTCTGAAGGATTCCATGGGAAAATTCCACTCTTCTTAAATGAGTGCTGTAAAATTTCTGGAGTTACAGCTTTCTCAATCGCAGTTTCCAGCAGTTTGGCAAAGTCTTTCTTTTTTAGTGTGGGGTCTCCTTGTTCGCCACACGCTGCAGTCGCCACTCATGAACTGCCGTTTTCCATTCACTTTTAAGTGGCTTGAAAACTCCTACATCCATTGGTTGCAGTATGTGGGTGGAATTAGGTAATAATGCCACTAAAACTATGCCATGTTCTTTGCAAAATGTGCTGCTGTTCAGTGTGAGGTGTGATGAATGGCCATCGATGAACAGTATTGCTGGTAAAGTTATCTCCTTATTCACCAACCATGGGTAAAATATGTTCGTCAAAAATTCGTAAAAAAACGTCACCGGTCATCCAACCATTTTGTGACTTGCCCACTCCCCACTCAGAAGGTATTCCTGCCACAATATCTTGTGGCAGTCTTTCATATTTCAAGCACAGCAGTGGTGGGCAAAGTTCACCAGCTGCATTCCCAGTCAATAATACTGTAACACATTCATTTTCATCAGAATTGACTTGTTGAAAAATGTTTCTGTCTCCTTTTTTGGCCAGTACTTTGTTCCCCTTAGGGTTGAGGAAAAATGCTGACTCGTCTCCATTAAAAAGTCTTCTTGGATCAGAGAGAACATCTTTCAGTTGGTTTTCCTCCAAGTATTTAAACACTTCCTCAAACCATGCTGAAATCTGTTTCTGTGAGACAGCAGCCCGACTAGAAGTCAAGTTCTGGGCAGTTCTCAGTGTTAAGGCTGGGTTCCTTTTAAGAAAAGATGCGCACCATTTCCTACCTGGTCGCCCATCTTTAAAAGGAAAAGGCCTCTTCAACTCTTTTGTGAGCTGCTGCACACTATTCTGCAAATCCTCCATGGTAATTGGGAATCCTGCTTTGCAGAGAGAAAGGGCCCAATCAACTAGCATGCTCTCTTCCTCCTTTTTGAGCCAAGACTCGGGTCCCATTTTTCGTCCAATAGGTGTCTTCTCTTTTACTTTGTCGGAAAGAGTGTTCCTTGGAATACCATGTCTTTCCGAAGCTTGTTTTATGGACGTCCCGTCCTTCACAGTTCTAGTATTTGTCATTGTTCTGTACCAGTAGTCGTCACCTGTGACGACTACTGGTCCTGATGACTAGTTGGAAGTTTTACAAGCACAGTAAACTTAACATAATGTAATACACATTTTAGTAGTTGCTGATTTTCAATTTTAAAAATAACTGACATGTACCAGTGTTGGTCAGGTATGACGATAACTGGTGATTTATGAGTATTAAGTGATCCAGTGCTCATCACCCCCCTTTCTTTGTATCGTTGAATATAATCTTAAGACTTAATGTACTAGAAATCATGCTAAACACTTCGCAGAAGCAAACAAACACAAACATTGCAATGAAAGTAACAGGCACACAATTTATTAAAAAAACGAATTACTTACCTTCTTAACAAAAACCAGCAGCAGTATATCTCGCTTCTTACAGTATACTACACGACTTCTTAGATACGGGAATCCCCGATCGGCAATCGTGTGCGTTCAGAAATCTTCATGTAGAAATAAATAAACGACTCTTGCTCTGAACTTTAATATGTTCGACACCCGAGATTTTACATTCTTGCACTTGTTATGAATTTTTATTTTATAAGTGACGACTACTGGTGCGATGACGACTTCCGGTACACGTACCTTAGCTTAGGTTTGGTAGTATGTACAGTAAGTTCATAAATTGTTGAGCATAAATTTAATCGGTTGCTGGGAATGCCAAAGCTAGCAATTTTTGTTAAGGAACATATCTCAAAAACCTAAATCCTGCAAGTGCAAAAGTAACACACAAATTTTAATTTGTTGGGCTTCAGGGAACTACTCCGCTGGCTGAGAGTAAGTACGATCGCCGCACAATGACGTTCAAGTGTATCTATTATCTGATATACATAACCCTTCATGGCATGAAACTCCTAGTTTCATTAGTCGCGGGTTAAGCCAAATGGTAGTGGTCCTGTTGAGACATTTCTATTTGAAAGCACCATTGGTGAATGCATACTGCTTCTGCTGAAACTTTTTTTCCTGCCTGTACACCATCATATAGTTAATGTTGTGAATGTTAAATCTCGGTGCTTTTGCTGAATGTTTAATCTGCAATCACAGCATCATACTTACAGTCAATACTGCGCTAATCGTTCAAAGTCACATTTGTAAACATATCATAATCAACCACCCACTAGGCTGTCCACAAGATTGCTGGTTTACGCTTATCTTGTTGCCTGTTTCCCGTGGAATGTTGGAACGTAAGGGTGCTGCAATCACACATTTTCTCAGCCAATAGAGAAATCTCCTGAAGCCTGCCAGATTCGAATTTTCACGCTACTGTTTGCACTTGTAACTTTGCAGGGTTTTGTTTACAAACATGCATTCTTTGAAAAAAGTTGCTTTATTGGCATTTCCTACCACCCATTAAATTTATGCCCATCAATCCGCTAACATTCTGTATAAAAATAGACATGAAGGAGGAATTGTTTTGAGAAAAAAATCATTTCTGAGAGAGATTCTTTATTATTCAGAAAGGCCATTAGTGTATCAGTCTTCAATATTAAGGTATCGTTTGAGAGCTTTCAAAGCATGGAATATATTCAAGGTAGGCCTATACAACACACCAAAAATTGTTGCAAATATTTTTTTTTACTTTATACATTCACCTTACATTAAAATATTTGATACTTATTAATATAATTAGTCATTTTTCCTTTGGTAGCTTTTAAATAATAGCATACTTTTTAGGTGATATGACACACAACATTTTTATAGCCACTGAAATATATATTATTACTTATTACTAATAAATGATTACTATATTGTTAATACAGTTTAAAAAAAAAAGGTTGCAAGTGGGATGGAATTTCATTTAGATTATCAGAATTTCCATGTCTGCATTCAAAAGCTCCTACATTTTTTTTTATTAATTTCAAAGCAATCCAACCAAAACTTGGTTCGCTCTGGAAAGTATAAACTCACATTATTTTCCCCATTATTTTACTTTTAGAAAATATTGTGATCTCAAACTAACAAATTTATCTCTGGGTTATTCAAAGTTAAGTGATCAAAAAAAAATTGTTTGCTTGACCATTTTATAATCAAATGATTTGCTTGTTGATTCCTGCATGATAATATAGTCCAAAAAGACTAATTTAAATTTTTTATCTTTTTCTGAACTCTGGCAGCCATTTTTGTTTTACAAAACATGCTGATTTTTGAATTTATAAGGTTTTGCGTTAACTTGTTTTAGGATAATTTATGTTTTAAAATTTCCAAAAAAAAAATTTTAATACTTTAAGAGGTACATAATTATGGCATGGTATCAGCAAAGCTTAAATATTTTTATATGTTTTTGTTTTCATTTTTGTTTACTTTCACAAGACCATGTAAATGACATGTGTCTGCATGTGAATGACAGATGTGGGCATGTTAATGACATTCATGTGCATGTGAATGATCAGATATACAGCAAATGCAAAATTAAATGCAATTTGATTGATTAATATAAAATGTTTTAATTATGCTCTGAAACAAACTCTTGCTAGGATTACTTTGAAATTAGCATAATTTGTTTACACTTTCACAAATTTTAAATTTAGTTTAACACTTAGGGTCTTCGCAGTACTTCACTACAGAGTTTATAAATTTTTGATTTTTCAGGCACTTTGAATTTGGTGGATGATGCTGGAATAGGTGGTTTTATCATGCAAAAAAATTCGTTCTAACTCATTTGAATGTCTTTCCCCTTTTATAGTGTCCAGTCATTTAAATAAATCACTTCCACTCCGAGCCAAGAAATTTATGTTTGCACTGGTTTTGTTAATATCTTCTATTATACCTGAAAATAATTAACAATTGCAATTAGAACTTTTTTTTTCACTTAATAACTTTAATAATAAAAATATTTTAATATTTAACTTTTCCTTGAGTAAGATAAAAATCATAACTAGGTGAATATATTTGAAGTCATTGACTGTACCACTTCAGTTAGCTTGAAGTGAAATAATATCAACTCCTAAAAAATAATATCATGTACAATGGATTGGTATAATTTTGTTAGACTGCTTATTGTTGTTTACACAATTCTTGCATTTACAATCACATCCTATCTTACAAAGAAGAATGCTAGGAAAAGTACTTCATAATGTATTTTTCAAGTTTTGTTCCAATGGGTACCATTAATTAACTAAACTTTAAAAAATAACCAAAATTTATAAGCTTTGGAAGGTATAATTCAACAAAAATTAGAGTTATAATAAATTTGTACTTACCAGGGTACCAAATATCATCAAATATGACAGCAACCCAGTCATCCTCCTGCCTGTAAGGAAGTTGGTTGCCCTAGTCTTCACCATGTCCCCGTTCTCTGCTCAAATTCCAATCTTCATCTTTTTCTTGTTTACATCGCTCTCGTGTTGTGGCCGGTATAAAAACTGAACTTTTGTACATTCCAATGCAGTATTCTTGACAATTATCAGTACAGTCAAAACAACTCAAAGCATTCATTTTTAGTTTTTCAGAAGTTTTTTCCCATTTTACTTGAAGCAATTGCATGGTACCTTTGAAAGATTTAATTACCCTAAGGTCTGGAAGATGTTGATCAATTTTTTCATATCCTTTTTTCCAACAGTTTCTACATAGATTTTCTCAGTATTTTGTTCAATCACTTCTACAAACTTTTCAAAGTTTTCAATATCTGTCCCCAGAGATACGTAACAGTCACAAGTTCTTTTTAGAGTAGCCCCAATACCATCTGGAGCACCCTTTCCGTGACCTGATTCACTGTAATTCCATGTCATTATTTAGGAAGGGAAACTTGTTGGGAAGAAAGTAGGTACTGAAGAAGATAGAATATCTTTTTGTTTCAATACTGGGTTACTGGACTGTCTGATAGAATATGAAGGGTAGTTATCAAATTTCTATTATCCAAGTATCTCTTCAGTATAGGCAAGAGATGAGCCATTACCACAGCAGGATCATGTCTCAATGAATCTGAAATGTTGCAAAAAGATTCATGTCATCCTGCTGTGTACATCACACCTGTATGTAATATTATCTGCTGTCGAGAAGCACCGAAGTGCACAGCCTGAACTTCTTTGCCATTCTTACAAGAATAGTTTTCCGAAAAATCAATATGTAGTATTATTTCATTTTCACTTACATATTTCTTTAATTTGGTGAAGCTACTGAACTGGTGACTGATGTTCATTGTATGCACTAGAAATTTTGGGAGAATCCTGTCCAAAAGAGCAGAGAGATCTTTCACTGCAACTTTAAAAATTTCTTCGTTATTTGTACACTTATTTCTTGTTTTGTTTTGGCACTAATTCTTGTTTCTTTTGTGGTTACCCATTTTACGTAGCTTGTTAATTTATCCAAATCAACTGATTCATTATAAAAAATTATATTTTTGTGACATTTATCACATGTTCTTAAATAGCAGGATTCATTTGCAGTCCTACAGCACAAACTTGTGATGAGATCATCAACAGAAGATTCTGAAATCACATTTTCTCATTTTAATGCAGACACTAGTAAGGCCATGTTTTCATGCTGTATACAAATACATGTTTCTCTCACTTCACTTTTGGGCTGGACAACCCAAAATGGTCTATATCTGCAAAAGAGTGCGTAGCTGATGCTGAATGTGTTTTTCTCTATAATTCGCTTATGAAGTTCAATTATTGTGGTTGTTAGATATCTCTTCTGTTTTTTTCTCTCCCTTTCTTGTCAAACAATCTTTCTTTCCTGGACACAGAGTAGAGTTGTCGTCACCAAGGTAAAAGTTCATCACTACCTGTTCTACAAAATGTTTTCTAGAATTTTTATTCCTCTCGTAAACCATGATATTTTTACGCGTTTCATTTGCTTTGTACATTTTTGAAGACAAAAAGTCATTAGCTTTGGTCAGAAGTTTATATTTCTTCAAAAATTTTCCATTAAAAACTTTTGCAAAAATCTGCTTTTCTTTGTGTGATTTCATGTTTTTCATGCTATGCTTAAGTTGGTGTTGTAGGGCTACACCAAAAAGTGGATTCTTGCATACTTCAATAGGAACTGAAGGGCAATATCTGAGCACATGTTAAACTTTTGAGTTTGGAGTTAGGTCTTTAGAATTATTACTTTTAATAACAGACTAACTCTTCTGCTTTTTTCTATATTCCCTTTTTCGGTATCTCTCTACTTTTCTCTTCAAATCAACATTCTTTTTCCGTAGTTTTATAAGTTCATGATAAATCTTACATCGATCACGCCATATTGCTTTCCTACCTTGCCTCTTTTGTCTTGAAACAGAATTATCAACCACAGAAGAACTTGAAGTGTTTGTACTTTTTAGTGTATTGCATCCAATATAAAGTACATGAGTGATAGGACAAGTAAGAATTGATTACTTAATTTTTTTTCTATGATTAACAATGAACAAAATTATTTTTAGTTGCATAGGTAAATCAAATGGCATTTGTAATCAGTTGTCAAAAGAGGAAGGTTTAGTAATTATTTGTAAATCAAAATACTGTTCACTTTTGATTTTATGTACACTGTACACATAAAATCTTAAAATTGATATTAAACTGAAATAAGGCAGTACCTACATACTTGACTCACCAACACATGCGCACACACACACACACTTCCATTTTTATACATTATAGTACGTAATAGTAGGCTACAATTATGAAAATGTCATTCGCATAGCTTATAAGTCATTCACATGCCCAAATTTGAGGCATGTGGATGACATAGCAAACCAGCCATGTGAATGACAAAATGGTTGTTTAATGCTTCTACACAAGCCAGTTTATAAGACAGCTGTGTAAAGATTTGGCCAAGTGCCTTCAACTGGAAGGTTTACCCAGAAGTATGGTCCAAATTCAGTTATATTTCATATTTAGCTATTAAAATAAACCATGTTAATGATAGTAAATAAAAGCTCTCAACTTCAAAATGGATTAAAGTTGGTAGTTAAACACACAGTTCTTGAAATACAGTCAGCAACAACTTGCACTAGTTAAGAAGAGACATCCATGTTGGTTTTCAGGCAGTGTAACCAGACATAACAAATTTCCTTTCTTAGTAAAAAGATCTTTTCAGACATGTTAATGACCAAAAATCTTTAGGACAATCACTATATTAATTTTAAAATATGCCCTTTCATAGTTTGTTCAGTTAATATTTTCTTTATAGCATCATTTTAAATGAAAATAAATAATAATATTAACAGGAAACAGATAATTTACAGTAGACATTTGTGAGAATGTGAAAAATTACTTGAATGGGACAGGACGTGAATGACATTTTAGGAATTTAAATTAATATTTTTAAATAAAGAAATAAATATATTTTGGAGAATTAAATGTTTGAAAAAGGCAGTATAAACTAAGACCTAACTGTGGGGGAAAACCAATATTATAACATTGTGTAATGTAGGCTTAAATTACTTTAAGATATAAATATTCCCATATTTGTAGAATCACCCTTTACTCAGAACTGGTGAACCTGTGGTTAATGAAACAAGAACCAGTGTATTCAGGAAGATACAGTCTTTATTATCTCCAGTACACATTTAAAGAAAATTGTATCCCAAATAGCAAAAATCAACTTGAATATTTGACTTTAAAAATGAATAATTTTACATTTTCTAAGGCATATTATTTGCAAAAGAAATCTAATCTCCATTTACAAAAAATTTGAACCCTGAGATTTTGTCCTTTTAAGAGTTACTGGCTTTTTTTTATATCTGGAAGAAAAAAAGTTTGACACCTTTTATCTTGGTTAAAATCTGACATTTTTACAGATAAACCCACTACGTACAGGGTATTAAACTGCTGTAAAAATTTCATCTTTGAGATTTATATACAAGTCAAGTTAGAGGACCTGAAAAATTGTATAAAAAATTTGTTGCCAAAATTGGAGTATTAAATTTGACTGTGTATTATTATTATTATTATCATCATCATCATCATCATCATCATCATCATCATTATTTATCATTAATAAATTTTAATGTGATCTGAATATATATTTATAATGACATTTACATTTCAAATTAATGTAAACTATCAAATTAATTATTACTATATATATTTTTCCATAAATGCATCATGTGGCATTGGCACAATGCGAATGTTTTTGTTTCATTTGTGATACTTTGGAACATAACCCATCTACAATCCATTGCTTTCAGCAGCATCTGGTAAATCACTTTAAAAAAATCATTAGCATATTAAAAAGGTCATTTATTTTTCTGACGGGACTTTCTCATTATAAGAACAAAATAAAAATTCACTAACCTATGTCACCATCAGACATATTTTAATTTGGAAGCTGAGTGGTATTTTTTTGATTCGTGTCATGGTAAAAACCAGGGACTGTAAGTAACGCGCTACTAGTAACGACGTTATTTGTAACGGTTACTTTTTATGGTAACGATTGTGGTAACGCAATATATTAAGTTTTCTGTAACTGTAACTGAATTACATATTTCTGCCTTAAAGTAACGATAATTGTCGTTACTTCTTGCGTTACATTTTTTAAATGTATTTCTTATTGAACGAACAACAATTTGTTGATTTTTTCAATCCCAGAACGAAAATCCCGACAAGCATATTATTTGCGATGGTATTGCTTGTACTTGTAAAACTGCTGTTGGCTAGCCTGCGCTCGTATTTTGATTGTCATTTATTTAATATTTGCGACATGCAGGTTTACTGCTGTGCTGATTAATTAATTAACCTACCTGTGCACATGCGCGAAAGCAATGACAGAATCTAATGAAGCGAGAAGCCGAGAAAGCAGTCCAGAATTTTCGTTGCTGTGGCCTTCATTTTCTAATTTTTTCGAAGTTTGGTCGAGTGATAAAAATAACATTATTGTGAAGTGCTTGTTGTGTGGTGCTGCGAACAATTTTGTAATGTGAACTCATTACTCAATGTAATTTAAGACCTATTAAAAAAATTTCAGTTTAAATAAACATACATCTTTAGTAAACACAATATGTTTTATTAGCTTTTAATTATAACAATATTACCTACGTATAACATTTTTAGTTTTTCACAAAGTAACTGTTAAAGTAACTTACAGTTACTTTTCTCAGAACTGTAACTGTAACTGGTTTATTTTCAGTAGTGTAACTTGTAGTTGTAACAGGGTTACATTTCCAATGGAGTATTTGTAACTGTAACTGAGTTACGTTTTAAAAGTAACTTTCCGGTCCCTGGTAAAAACACCTATGATGGTGTGGGTGGTACCACAAAATGAGAGGTTACCAAAGTCTGCAGTGACTGTATACTAATTAAATGTTGTCATCAGTAGGTAGAAATGTTTTAATTTTGTCAAGAACATTTAAACATAAAATATGAAGAAATCATTTAACATCACAGCAGTAAACTTATTGATTGATTTGAAAATTCTTGTGACATTTACTGGTACAAGTAGTTTTTGTTGTGTTTCTTCATAAACTATGGAATATGAAAATAATTCCACTACAAAAGCTGCACAAATGACGCTTCGCACAAGAGTTTCTATAGTTTATTTTAAGAAAAATTTTGCTTAATCTGAAAAAATTTTTAATCCAAAAAAGTTGTCTCAATAATTTTAGATTATCGAGACTTCACTATAGTTTGTGATTAGATTTTGATCTTTTTTCTTGAACATCTAATTTATTTTCAGGATCTATCATAATCATAAAAAAATGATCCCTCCTCTAAGTTTATTGTTTTACCACATAAATATTATATTAAATCCTTTGTTAACTTTTTGAAATTTCATATCTTTGTCATTTTGTCCTGTAGTGTCAGTCTTGTCTGTTTTTTTATATAGTTTTGTTAAAGATTGCAAAGGCTGTTTGGCTGGTACATAAATAAATAATTGAGGGTTTATAAATTTTACAAATATTGCTTACATACATCTTTACTTTTATTCATATTTATCCTTTAACAGCTAATGAGCGCATACAAAATGAAACTGCATGTGCTATTTTCATACACTGTACCAGCTACACCTCTTCAATAGCAGTTCTAGATTTTGCTGCATGGTTGGCTTAGTACATCTCAACTGGTTGAATGAAAGGAAACTTTTCTATCACCAATCACTAGATTAAAAAAAAACTTAAAATAACATTGCTATAGAAAAGCTATTTTTTAACCGCACCACAATGTGATTGGTTTTGTTTATAATTCTTGATATTGGTACCTCCAAGTGCCAAAGAATTTAATTTTTTACCTTTTTTTACCATTCTTTATTTAATCATTACCATCGCGTGCATGCAGCCACGAATCAATTATCTTTACCGGTGACTATGACTTGCAGTGGCAGTACAAAATACAGTTTGTATTCCACTTAGATTATTTTTTCTAAAATATAATATGGCTAAAGATGGGCATATAGTACTTGATAGTATTTCATTCTTCTAAGCAAAGTGTTAACTTCTCTATATTTATATAAATACTAACATTTGGAAACCTACTTTTTGTTGGAATAACGAATTGACAGCGTATCACTGTGTAAACTTGCAGTGTTTTAAATATAACACAGGGAATCCTTGCGTGCTGATTAAATTCTTTAAATTACCCCACTTGGGGTAAATTATAAATGATCGTGATTAACTGAATTAAAGTAATTCCACCCGGAAATGCCTTCTGGAGTCGATATACATTGAAGGCTGTCGTTAGTGCAGACCGATAAATAGTGTCCAGAGCCTATGCAAATAATTTTACTATTCTTGAGTCGTGCTCCATCACGGATGTTCAAGTTTTGGCTTTCCATCTCGTAAACAAGGGTCTAAGTGACACAACTACTTAAATTCAGTGCTGGAAAGCTGGGAAAGTAATCAGTTAATTTCATCACATGATACCATGCATTAATTACTAGTACCTGGATGACCAAGCTTTGCTCAGTCTTTTTTTTTTTTAGTAAATTGTGTTTTTTATAAATTAAATTTAAATACGAATTACATAATGATGAAATATGAATAATATTTTTCGATCTTACAGACACAATAATGAGCGTTTTTTTTTTTTCAAATATCGTTTAGGCATTTTTAAGTGAACACAAGAGTTAAAAAGACACAAATAATATAAGTAAACATTTGATTTTCTTGGTCTAACCTCAAACTAAACACTCATTGGCTTAGTGTTGCTTAACAACGCCATCTACTGTAGTAGCTTTAGTGTTGTTGTGTCGTTAAAGCTGTTAGTTGCTCCCAATTAAAAAAAAAATGGTATTATTACTCGCCATTAGATGTCAGGAAGAGTCATTTATGTTTAAGTTGATTATTGAAAACATGGATAAAACAACATTTTCTAAAAATGAATCCTAGCTAGATCGATTTATCGCCCCCGAAACCCCCTGCATACTAAATTGCATGAAAATCATTGGAGCCGTTTCAGAGATTCAGATTTTATATATATGTGTGTGTGTGTGTGTGTGTGTGTGTGTGTGTGTGTGTGTGTGTGTGTGTGTGTGCGCGCGCGTGCGTGCGTGTGTGTGTGTACAAGAATTCCTCGTTTAAAGATATAAGATTAGTTGGAAAGAAAAAAAGTCAAATGTATGATTTTAAGGTGGCCAATGATAACAAACTTGAATTGAAGAATGAAGGAAATATAGTATTTAATATTGGTAACAGTGAAAAAATAAATAGTAGCTTGAAAATGTATACTAATGATTTTGTGGGTGCTCGTTTGTGCGTGCGAGCATGCGCTTGTGTGCGTGTCTATATGTGTGTGGTATATATACATTTATATATATAATATGCGAGTGCGTACATGTTGTAAGTATATATACAAACATAAAAACTGTTCATGCGTGCACACGAAATCATTTGTATTTATTTTCAAGGTGCTATTAATTTTTACTGTACATACTATATTTCCCTTCGTTTTTAATTCAAGTTTGTTTGTGTGTGTATGTGTCTATATATTACACACAGAAACATACATAAATACAGACATTGGAAATGTGTGGTAATGAATGTAGTAGTTACGAAAGAAATGCAAGATTGTATTTATTTAATTTATATTTAATCTAACGTTACAGTGTTAGAGAAAGAATGTGTGATTGTAGTAGCCACCAGGAAAGCGACAGTTCTTGTTTTGCGATATTGAATTAATTAAATTGGTTGAATGGCAAAATGTTTTGGCGTAAATTTAATACATACAAAAGTAACATTGACAGTAAACGATTATTGCCATAAAGAGAAAAAAAAGTGGTTTTTAAATGTTTGTGATTTGTGATAGTATGTTGTGTGCATTAAGTTTGCTGTGTTATGTGAGATGCGTGTTGTGTGTGTTTCATTTCTGATGTTATTAGAAATAATTATATTTTTTGATTAGGTGAATTATAAATATGTATTAAGTACCTAATGTTAAAGCATCTTATTTTCCTTGGGTAGATGAATTTTGAAATTGCTGAAGTGATAAAAAAAAGCGAAAGGTCAACCGATTAAAGAACATTTTTATAAGTTTACATCACGATATGGCAGGAATATTGATGAAGTCAATACTGCTGTGCTGATGTAATGACAACCTGTACGTTCTTACGGTAAAATCTCAGGATTGGGCGTTTTGACGGTGGAAGATTCTCATGCTTGTTTTGTACAAAATATTGTTATTGAGGAAATATTAATTAGATTATGGAATATATTTTCAGTATCGTGTTCTGTACTAGAATAGGTAGGGCTGAACGATACCTGGGAAGTTCAGATCATAGTAAAAAGTAATAATCAATCAAAGGTTCCATACTGCGTATCTAATGTATATGAATGTTAAATAATTGTTATTTTCAGAATCAAATATATATATATTACAGTTTCTCTTCACAAATACATTAAGCTGCGTACTTAATTTTAATATTTTACTTAATAATAGTATTGGATGCGTTATACGGAACGATTGCACCCTGGGACAGTGTTCCTTACTGTGTTTATATCAAAACTTTATTGTACGTATCTTCAAATCACTAACGCATTAAACTGCTTGCTTTATTTTAATGTATGTTAAAATACAATTGAATCGATTACACGAAACAATTTCTTCCGGGAACAATATTCAAGTTGTTTACATATTTTAAAAACTGAATATATTTGTGTAGTTATTATACACTTGGGCTCACAAACATATCTAATTCCTTTCCTTATTTTAATATTTTATGTCAAAGTGCAATGGGATACACAGTAAGGAACAGTTACCGTAGATTTTAATAAGAAATAATATTTTCTCCAATTTTTTACTATTGTTTACTGTATTAATATATAAACCTCACTATTTATTCTCCCGTCTGTGTGTAGTGTTAAATATGCCTTGTAGAACATGCAGGGGTGTATTTGACTCAATATGTATATGATTTTTACCTAAAATAAAAGTAATTTTTAGTATAAAAATGTTTTTTCACCAGTTAAACAGTACTATATGAGTATTTTGTGTGCATTGAATTGAGTGAATTGGTCAATTATTCATGTCTGAGTGATTCTAGTATATAGAATAAGAAAAACTAGAAGATAATAATCTTTTTACTTTGAGTCGAATCATTTTCACACCTTTATATCAGAACTAAACATTTCATGGAGCTTCATGATAAATGTTTTCTTCAAAAAGGGCTTCGTGGCTGAAAAAGTTTGGCAACTTCTAGTGGAGTGTGTGTGGCATATTAAAAAAAAAGTGAGCATTTATTTTAATACTCGCTAGTGATTTGTAAACATCTAACCTTAGTAACGAGCATATTCATATGTTCTCAGGTTTGTTATGTTAAAAATAAACTTATAATACGAAACTCAAACACAATATTTGATGCAGAATTCTTAAAAAATATCCCGAGCGTAATAAATAAACTTATAAATAAAATCTCTTTTCGAATACCAAAATTTCTGGATGCAAATCACACAACCCCTCGCTATAATTAGCTGCCTGAATCGTAAACGTTGCTTGTACCATAAAACGCATATAGCAGTTAGCAGCATTAAACAGCTATAAATTTTAAACCGTTTGAAACAGATCCGATAACACCCCGGCTTTGAACATGATTTTCGACAAGGAATTTTATTAAAATACTGCCAATCTTGTTAAAATTTACTTAACAGTTAATACTATAAAGTTTCCGCACATGTTAGTAGTTATACTTCTGTGGCATATATAATATTAACCAGAAACATTTTAAAACACACATTATAACAATAAGTATATGTTCGTATATTTATTTTTTGTTAAACAAGTGAATAAGTCTGTGAAAACTTCCTACAAACGAACCTGAACCTTATTGAGCTAATAGAACATTAATATTATATTATGATATTAAAAATATAAAAACATTTCAGTTCGAGATTTTAACCACGCCACTTGAGGTTACCAAGGGCGTGCTCTACTGCTGTGCTACTAAGCCTCTTGGGAATTTAGGAGAATATGTATTATAATCATTGTAATGCCACTTTTCTTAGGTATTTTAAAATTTGTGATTACTTTTTACTGTGACTATTTTAGTTAACTAAATATATTCTAGGATAGTTTCACTATCATAAAAATTCAGTTGCCACACCAATGCGTTTAGTGTGTCCCCTAATGCTTACGAATGTGACTACATACGGGTTTATGTTGTTACACGCGGTTCCGCCATTTTTCCCCCCACTTTTCCGTTCATCAACTTCCGTTTCATTTTCACGAAATTACTCCTACCAAATCCCTTATACCGAGAGCTAACGTGTTTATCATCAATAATGACCTCAAACGGGACATGGCCTCTTAATGCCGAATCGGCAATAATGTAAAAAATAGTTTGGGAAGTCGTTATTCACCTTTTCTTGCCAATAACGCGGATACATAATTGAAAAAAAAAATTATAGCAGAAAATCGGGATGCGTTCATGGTGGCTTCGTGGAATCCGCCGTGCTCTGCACGAGGTAAAGAACAGGGGGGGGGGGGGGATGGCATCGGCCGCCGGAGCAACGAACGGGTAATGGCGCAAGGCTGAGGGACGCGGGATCGAGCCCCGGGGCGGGGCCAGTCGGTCACCCCTCCTCTTCCTTCCCCTCCTCCCCTCGTCAACGGTCTTCATGCCCCGCTCTAGGCTCTTTCTGTCCTTAGAACGTTACACTATACCACACTGTGGTTCGAGTCAATGATACTGTTAAGGGATCGTCCATTAATCACGTGAGGCTCGAAAAGGGGGGGGGGGGGGGGGGTCGGGAAAAATCACGAAATATCACAAGGGGGGAGGGGGGTGTAGAGAGATATCACGTGTATTTATTTTTTTGCGCGATTTCTACTAAACAGAAAAGCGACGCGTGACCTTGACTCGCCGTAGCCAGGCAACAATATCCCCGCCCGCCGCAACATGAACCACCCGGCTCGGATTGCCAGTCGCCAGTAAGACTGTGATTTTGGCGCCGAATACATGCGAAATCACATATAAGCCTTTCCTTTATTATTTTTATGCCAGTGAGAACAAACCTGCAACCTTCATGTGTGTCTGGACATTTTTATCACTGTGCTTAATTTTCCAGAGTTAAATTAGATTATACCTATATTTAAAGATAATATTCTGAAATTTTTAAAAAAATATTTTTCACGAAAAAAATACACGTGATTTATTGGGGGAGGGGGGGGGGTGGTCTGAAACCTCACCACAAATCACTAGGGGGGAGGGGGGGGGTTAAATATTTGCTTAAAAAAATATCACGTGATTAATGGACGACCCCTAAAGCAGACTGACAGAAACAAGATTTTTTTTGTAAGTATTCTCGGGTCCCGTTCTCACCCAACCATCCCGCCAATCCTACATCCCTACCTTATGAATCACTTCCCATCCGTATAAAATTACCTTGGTGTCTACAGAAGTATTTTTAGTTATAAGTTTTCTCTCCATTTATAGCAGCGGACCAGTTGATTTTGACTGCGATCCCGATGTGGCGTTAGCTTCGCGGCGCGCAAGTGAGTAGTGGGTATAATGATTTCTGGAACAGCGGACAAGTACCAGTAAGGGATTGAGAAATGGTCGAGTCAAGCTCCAGTTACATTATGTAATTATAGCAATTAGGTTAGTGTAGATGTTTGGTCATACAGTGGACTGGGATTTAGTTTGAAGAATTGCAAGGTAGTGAAATTCCATGTAAAGCTAGTGAATAAATATATACGCGTATAAAAAATTGGGTTATTCTTCAGACTCAATTTTCCAACTGTGTCTGTGTGCATGGTAAACTTTTTTTTACCGAGTATGTATGGTAAACACCTACTAACATAATAGAGATCTGTAAAATTGTAAAAGCTTTTAAACCCAAAGCATCCTCAGGAATTGATGAAATTTCCATAAAATTATTAAAGCAATGCATTGACATAATTAGTGAACCTCTTACTTTTATCTTTAACTCTTCCATGACATCAGGTATATTTCCTGATAAACTAAAATTTTCTGTGGTGACACCTCTTTATAAAAAATGTAATAAAGATGAAGTATCTAATTATAGACCTATTAGCCTAATCTCATCTTTTGCAAAAATACTGGAAAAATTAATGAATAATAGATTAACAGATTATCTTGAAAAAAATAATATTTTATCTAAGTCTCAATATGGATTTAGAAGTGGGAAATCTGTTAATGAAGCTTTTTTCAAATTTTCCTCTACTATTCTTAAAGCACTAGATAATAAAGAGAATGTGGCAGGTATTTTTTGTGACTTAGCTAAAGCTTTTGATTGTGTTGACCACAAAATTTTGCTAAATAAACTTCAATTTTATGGTATTAGAAATACTGCGCTCCACTGGTTTACATCTTATTTGTCAAATAGGTATCAACTAGTAAAAATTTCTGATAATAGACATAGTACAGTTCACTCAAATAAAGGGTTAATTAATCTTGGTGTGCCTCAGGGGTTGATCCTGGGACCATTATTATTTTTGATTTATATAAATGATCTTCCTTCTTTTATAACTGATCAGTCTGAAGTAATTTTATTTGCAGATGACACTAGCATATTGTGTCATAACATTAAAAATCAAGAATTAATTCAAACATTAAATAGTGTATGTGATAAATTAAATCAATGGTTTAATGCTAATAATCTTACTCTAAATATTGATAAAACAAGTATCTTAAAATTTCACTTACATAAACAGTCTAACCCTGTAGTTCAATTGAATTATAGTGATACTAAAATTACAGAAGCAAATAGTGTTAAATTTTTAGGCTTGCATGTAAACAATACCTTGTGTGGCAAGGAACATATAGTTAAAATGATACCTAAACTATGTTCAGCTTGTTTCGCACTTCAATCGTTATCAGCAACTGTATCTGTTTTTTATTTAAAACAAATATATTTTTCGTTTTTTCATTCTGTAATGTCATATGGGATCATTTTTTGGGCATCATCACCCTATGCTAATGATGTTTTTTTACTACAAAAAATTATTAGAATAATGTCTAATGTTAATCACTATGATTCTTGTAGACCATTGTTTAAGAATCTAAGGATACTTACTATGATGTGTCAGTATATATACTCATTAATTAATTTTGTAGTTAAAAATAATGATAGTTTTGATAATAACAGTGCAATACACACTTATGACACCAGAAATAAATCAGACTTGCATGTGCCAAGTAATAATACATCAAGGTATCAAAAAGGTGCACTGTACTCTGGCATAAAACTTTTCAATGCACTCCCTCATAAACTAAAAGCAATCACCCATTGCAACCCAAGACTATTTAAAGTTCTACTCAAAAACTATTTATTAGAAAATTCATTTTATACATTAAATGAATATTATAATAATGTTTAGAATAACTTATGATGATTTGTTTGTATATTGATGTATTTAATATTTTTGTTTTAATTAGTACTAATTTGATGTGATATTATGATTTAATTAATTTGATTGTTTGTATTGTTTATTTTTGTTGACTTTATTGACATGTTCTATATTCTTTTAAGAATCTGTTGAACGAATTTTGGAAATAAAATAAATAAAAACACATTAGAGCGTATCGAACATGACGTTACTTGCAGTACATAAAAGTAACCGGGTCGTTACTTTTAATTTTCATGGAATCTAAACTGCGAGTGCTTACTTGCTAACTAGCAATTTTCATGTGCGGCTGTCTGCTGCTCGTGTGTAGATCGCGATCACGACATTTTCCGCCTTACAACCAGCATTGATAGCCCACCGACCCCGCTTAAGACGAATTTCGCTCTAGCGGCGTGATTGTGAATATCGCACCGGTTCATACGTTATTTCCCCCGCGTGTATCAGTTGCTGGTGTAAAATCAAGACCTGTATGTACCTTTGGAAAATGGGTCGCAGGTTTGTCTAGCGTTTGCCTGATATTAATTGGAGGTAAAATAATTAAGCCAGTTGAAAGTTCCCTACTTATGGCAGCATAGGTAAATTCGAAAGAGGGGAAAAATAAATTTCCCCAAGCAAAATGCCTGTTCTGTATTCATATCCAGCATAATACACGAGTTCAATTGAGAGTTATTTTTAAAATAACAGTTGGAAATAAAAATACATAATTGTAACAATAAAATGCTTTTTATTTGAGTTATGTAGTTATTCATTCATGAATTAAAAACTACATAAAAAAAACGAAACAATTGTACTTTCCATTTGTGTTAAGCTATACGAGTTAGTCGTCCCCCCCCCCCCCCCCCTTTTTTCCATACACGCTTAGTCCAGCCTTCCGAAAAGGTCTTAAATTTACACTTGTGGGTCTTATTTCAAAGGGTAGATAGCGTAAACGTTCAAAGTTTCATTTAAATGATAAATTTATTTTCTTTAGTCATTAGGCAGCAAATTGTAACCAACTGGTTAGCAACTTAAGGTTTAGATGTATTTAACAGCCCATACATCTCTTGCAGTGCAGATTGGAAACTATATGTAGGTGAGAGGGCTAGGAGTGTGGCAAAACAGCAATGTGGCCTTGAACACATCTCGATTTTTATATCAATTTATCCTGTAGTTTCGTGGTTTAGACTAGGAGAAAAGAACGAATTATATTTTTTATTCAAATTATATGTTAGAAAAACAATATAACATGTGTTTAAAAGTACTCTTTTAACACGTTCATGCAACAGAAACGAGAAAAAAATTATTTTTTCGTTTGTTCATTCGTAAATAGTAGGTATGTAAATTTTGTTGTAATTTTTATATACGTCATAACCACAAGCATATTTTCGTTCAAGGTTTTAAATGTTACGATTCCATAAAATATTTACTTTTCGAACATTTCAAACTTTTCTTGTTGGGAAAATTTTCATAATTTTTAATTATCAGTTGATTTTAAAGTTTTTAAGCAATTTTTAATGGTCTAATAGAAGGAAATGGGAACTTACTTAAAACAAAATTCGATTAATTTGAACGGTCAAGAGCAGTTTAAAAGGTGTTATTGAAATATAATTACTTATTAATGAAAATGAATTTCTACTTAAAATATTGCAAATACTTGAATGGCGTGCGAAATTAATTTCAACAAACACTTTTAATTTAAATTAAACTAAATTCTTGAACTGCATTCACATATGTCAAGTAATCTAATTAAGTGGATTGAAGTCTTTGAATATTTTGTGGAGTGAAATGGCCTTAAAGCCTACGAATGTTCCTCCGGAGCTGCGTGAGACGGGATACGGCCCCGAGGTTGGTTCTGCTTTGCATTGGCCTGAAACGAGGCCGTTCCCACGTGGCGGAAGTGCGGTCCGCCCGTTTGGCACCTCGCCGCTCTTCCCCACGTGTCCCTGCAGCGCTCAGATCATCTCCATGCTGCCCAGTACTACGGATTCACCGCATCTCCAGTCACGGAAATGATTCATTACGAAAACACACACACACTTAATGACTGTCAGATCGTACGATAAATCTTACGAATGTAGCCGGTTGGCTGTTGCTGCAATATTGCACGAAAATTTTGGTATAAGCATGTTTGATTGAATCCATTTTAATTTATTAGATGTGCTATAAACACACATTTACTCCCAAATAGATTCAATAATCCAAGCCTGCAGTGTTTGTATTATCAAATGGGAATGAAAAGATACAACTTTTGTAAAATTCTTAGCAGAAATATCAACTCTTAATTCATGTATGTATACTAGACGCAACATAACTCCGAGCCTGGGTGACGGTTAGAAAATCGTTGTGTGTTTGTGAGTCCCGACACTGGAGAAGGCAGACGTGGCGCGGCAGTGAGAGATAATGCGTAACTTGATAACAGGGGCTACACGCTACTGCACAGAGTGAAAACTTAGTCCTTCGGTGAAATCCGGCGAATACGTTGGTACTTACTAAACGTTTTCGTTTACAGTTTGGATCTGAGGTTTGTATGCATGTAGTGTATCAATTTTGTTCAGAGCCAGTGTTACATATGTAGTGCAGTACTTCAGTAAAGTACAACTTTATACATAAAATGCCTCCAGTGTTGTCAAAAGTTAAGAGTAAAAAACTGCACTCGCAGGCGCGGGAAATCGTCTGTAACGTTCTGCAGTTTATGGAAAATGAAGCGCGATTGCAGGAACCCTCCATTTCACTAGAGAAAGCACAGCTGAGAACAGCAAATGCGACGGGTGTGTCTCGCACGACTGTACAAACAATATGAAAAATGGCTCACCGAACAATTAATACAAAATCTTCCACCAAACATTGTTGTTGTGATAGATAATCCTCCCTATCACAATGTAAAAATAAATAAAACACCCACCTCCAGCTCGACAAAATTGGAAATGCAGCAGTGGTTAAGTAAGGAGAATATTTCCTTTACTAGCGACATGCTCAAACCAAACTTGTATAACCTCATAAAGAAGCACAAACCTTCGCAAGTGCAGTACTCGGCAGACAGACTATTGGTAAATAGTGGCCACACATTACTTCGTCTGCCCCCTTATCATCCGGATTTGAATCCGATAGAAAGCATATGGGCTAAAGTTAAAGGAGAAGTCGCTTCAAGAAATGTTACTTGCAATTTGGCAAATGTAAAAAAAAACTTTGCGAGGAAATATTTAACCGAATGGGTCCAGAAGATTGGATACCGATTTGCAATCACGCCAAGACACTCGAGAACGAATACTGGGATAAGGATGTGCGTTTTGACATTGAAATTGATAAAGCGATTGTTCAGTTAGGCGATGCAAACAGTGACAGCAGTGACGTTTACACATCAGACTCTTCGGATGGAACAGTCAGTGGCGTTGAAGAACTGAGGTAGTGCTTGGAACGTCAGTGGTAAGTGGTCAATGTTTTCTGCTTTTCTCTACCTGCTGTGCAAGGTCGCCGTATCTGCTTATACCCCCTCCTCATCCACCCGACCCCCCACACGTGTTGCAGTCAACACTCCTCATGTGTGACGTAGCTCAAGCTCGGAGTTATATTGCGCCTAGTGTAGATATTTGTTTTTAGACTAGTGTAACGTTTTAACTTTTTAATGTATGAATTAGTTCATTGCTGTATGAGTTTGTCAAGTCAATTGTTCTGTAGTGTGTATCATTTGGCGTAAATTTATCGCGTTTAACTCGTGTTTTATTGAATGTATAAATAAGTTTGTTTATAAATTTTGTCCCTAGAAGTTGGCAGTGCTGGGCTATTGATGGGTATTGACCGATTGTCTTCCGCGCACATTGGCTTACGATTTGCCAACATAAATGTCAAAACCTAGTTGATTTAAACAAAGCCATGCACGTTTGTTTACAATGCAGTCACGTGTTTTTTATGAATGAATTATTAACTGTAAATTAGTAATTATACTCCAGCCTGTCTTCCTTGTCGAATCTTCTTATCTCATAAATGCCTTTGAAACATCTTAGCGTGGTTGTATATTATTAGTTATTTCTTTTACGACCATTATACCGACAGTCTGCAGCAGCACGTCGACGCCGGGATGTACAGAGAACTGAACTCCAGTGAGTTAACAGTTTTCACACAGACTGTATGTCTCTCCCGTAGCCTGCACGTACACGAGCGTGAACTGAGCTTTACCTGGCGGCACGCTCGCCGCGTGGCGTGTAGTTAGGTTGACGACCTCCCCTCGTAACTCTTTCTTCTTCGTGACTGTCGCCACGTTCGTACAAGATTCTCCCGGGGCCCGCCGTGCTCAGTGGGTTCGTACGCCTCCTTAATATCTTTCAAAAGTCATTAAGTTTTCTTTAATTGAAAAGGGCCCTTTGAAATCCTTAAATCTCACTAAGAATTCTGACTTAAGACTGATAGCGTGCAACTAAATAAATAAAATCTGGTATTTTAATGTTCTTTGTTTCTCATATGGCAGAAAACAAAGCTTTGCGAATGTGCAGTTCAATTGATGGATTTTGGCAATGTTATTAAATAATTTATAGATATATATAAACACTTTAAATTTTTTTTTTTTGTATTTTTGTATCTCACATTTAAACTCAAAGGGAGTGTTGTACTGTCTTTGTTTTCATAAAGAAAAAGTAATTTGTGATCAAATGAAATTTTATGGCTACAAATTGCAGATGCAATATATATGCTTGGGTTGAATATGTGTTCCAGAGATTACTCTGTTACAAGTTATCTGTAAGAATTAGTCGAACCAACAACATACTTTTTGGGAATTAACTATTTATCACTGTTATTTTTGGAGAGATTTTGTGATATTAAAAATAGTTTTCTACCTCTTGATAGTGGTGAAGAACGTGAAGTGAAGAGGTTCGTGAAAACTCCTTAATTTTTGATTGACTAAGAAGGTACGAACCATGTGAGGGAAGCCTAGGTTTAGCTGGACAGGTCTCAATTGTTTTTATCCATTATTATTATTATTATTATTATTATTATTATTATTAGAGGGTAAATACTGTACTGAAATTTAACTCGGTACTTTATTTGCATTGGTTCCATCAATAATATTTTCAAAATATATTTACCCAGGGTGATATGTAGGTGTAAAAAGTGTAAAAAAAAAGTTAAAATAATTACAAATATTGCGCTAATTTTTACACCTCTTTGATTTCACTTAAGGAATATTTTTTGAAAATATTCGTAAAAGAACAACAAATACAAATGCAATGTCGGGTTAAAATTTACAGGGGCGCAAATTTGTATAATTTATAAGGGGAGCCGCGGAAATTTTTAGGAGATGGGGGGTGGGGAAGGCGAGAGTTTTACGTGGGGTAAACAACTCAAGTCATCTCTGGATAGGCAGTTTATGTGTTGTATACTGCTCATATTTTGGTCCATATCCACACAATAAGCAGAAAACTTTAAAATATACAGAATATTTTCCATGAAACATTGTTTGGACGTTTACGTTTATCAAACTTATTTCTCAGTCAAGATTTTGCAAGCGCAAGCGGCTTCCCTTTCCCCTTCCCCCCGTGAGAGACTTATTAATTCCACGCGGGGGGGGGGGGGGGTTGTGGTCGCCTGATCTATGCCCATGGTAATGACGATAAAATTAAAAAAAATTAACGAGGATGGTGTGTGAGACGAAGTCTTAATATGGGAAGATTAAAGGTGTTTGGTGGAGATCCCTGACTGGCGCACCGCGTGTAGGCCTACTCCCCCGGTCGTGGCAAGCCCCACGAGCCGTCTGCTCTCTAATAATAGTACCTATTCTTCTGTCCCCGAGTCTCACTCCGCCACTGCGCTCGACGTCTGGAGGGAAGCCTGGCGAGTCTTCACTCAACGGATTTTAAATAATAATCTAACACTGGGGCTTTTTCCAGGGCAGATCTTTCGTTTTGTCGATGAAAGTTCCTTGTGTCGTTCTCGACGATGTCAAGGGTGATTACTAGGCCAAGAAGCATCTACATATTTTTTTTATAGATTATACAGAATGCTGAGGGTTAAACAAATTAATGTAAGTTGGGTCAAACCACTTTTTAATACCATTATTTAATACTTTCGTTCAAGCTTTTTCATCTACGATATTTTATGAGCACGCTTTTTTTTTTTTGTCATCCAAATTCCTGCTTCTACAAATCTTCCTTTTGCTGATAACCCTGTCATGTTCAGATGTCTGCAGAATGACTAATTCATTCAAGATTATATGTCCAAATAATATCATACTAGTATAAGTTCTCAACTGCGTTAAGAGTAATCGAGATGAAGCTGCAGAGCTGAAAATGGTGGGCCGTGGACGTGACGCAATGTGCGCTGTGTTCCTCGGACCCTGGCTGTCGAAGCAGCGCGCACCGCCGCCGTTCAGCCGTCTTCCGAGAGTCTCAGTCGCCGGAGCGCGACCGTGGCGTCCCCGGCGTGTCGGGTGTAATGAACGATTTCTTTTTCTGGTAACCGAGCCGTCCCCGTGCCGCCAGCACTCGTTGCTCGTTGTCCTAGCGTTCACGGTCAGCTTTCTATGCTCAAGGGGTAGTTTCCAAAACTGTGTGGCTTCCATAGTATCGTGTGATTTCGCTTATTTTATTCAATAAGTGTTTGTTTAATATTTTTGAGTATCTTACAGCCCACTTTATATTTTTATCCTAGCATGAACTATGTGCGTGTAATCTTGTGGTATACAGTTATGGATTAACCGGTATTACGTGGCCGTTGTCGTAAAACTCTTTCTTATTTAGGACATTTTTATAATTCAATAAACATGTTTTTAAAATCATAACGTGTGTTTTTAACGTTTTTAGGTAAATATGATTTTTATTTCGTTGTGAATGATGTCTTTAAAATAGAGTTATACGACAAAGGCCAGGTAATATGGGTTAACTAGCTGCAATACCCTGCGTTGTCCGGGCTGAACACAGGGTGTAGTTAGTAATTGTCTTCTTAATGTGAATGTCAAGTGAAAATTAATTTATATCACTTTCAGATCCGGACAGACGTTGTTCTGCCAGTTTATAGTTATTTACCTGGTCTGTATGTAATTTAGACTTTATAAAGCAATATAAAAAAGAGCTGAAAAATAAGAGATTACTAATATTGATAAGATTCCATTATCTAGCTAATGCTCGGCCTGCATTGCAATGCCTAATTCAGTTTTGTTTTGTAATATGTTTGAAGTAGTTCCACATATACAAATCATCTATCCATCTCTCTATATATATTTATCTCTATCTACATATATAGGGGAACGTGGGGACGTTTGGGACACAGGGACGTTTGGGACACCATGTTTTGTCAGTGAAATGTTGGTAGAACTAAAATGATTTTTTTTTGTGTAAACAGCTGTTTCTCTCCAATTGTTGTAGGTGTTTTCTTGAACAGATTCAGATAGTGATGTCTTCTTAATAAATTAAAAACTGTTTTTTACCTAAAATCTGTATGATTCAACATTGAAATTATGACTGCACATTTCTGTCAACATTGAACTAGAGGTAAGTGTGACAGTTTTATACAAAAGTACTACTTTTAAGGATTATTTGGAAAAAAATAACCTTAGGTAAAAAGTTATAGGTTATGAGCCTCTGGCTAAGTTTGTTTTTTATTGCACCATTGGGACGTTTGGGACGCCTAATATAGGGAGGTTTGGGACATAACTTCAAATTTAAATTATTTGTTTTAAATAACATGTAAAGTGTGCAAAAACTAAGTATGTTATAACTTAACTTAAATAGCCAAATATTTCAATAGGTCCTACCTTAAGATTAATTAACTGTAGGCCTAGGCCGAAGCTTTGTA
Organism: Bacillus rossius redtenbacheri; assembly: GCF_032445375.1. Taxonomy (NCBI): domain Eukaryota; kingdom Metazoa; phylum Arthropoda; class Insecta; order Phasmatodea; family Bacillidae; genus Bacillus; species Bacillus rossius. The sequence goes on from NC_086330.1 coordinate 177,834,927, forward strand.
ACAATTTGTTCAGTTTTAATTTAATGACCAGACATAGTAATGGGAACTAATTAAGTTAAGTTTAAGTAAACAATTTGCCATTATGTAAGTAATTGCAAACTTATAGGTGAACTCTGAATTATTGGTTGCAATTTGTAAATTTTCTTCAGTAGACCCTAATCATTACGCCTAAGAATACTTATATGGATTTGTTATAATGAATTTTAGAAATCCTACTGCAAACAGTTTTTTTGCAAATCTAAACCTACCCTCAGCATTTGTATAGGCCTAACATCTGAAGCTAACCTAATTTTAAAATCTTATTTCAGGTTTTCCCACAAGATGCCATTGACTTGCAAGAAAAAAACTGAGAGGGTAGTCCCAAACATAGGCTTAAGTCAAAATTGTATAAAAGATCAACATTTGAAGAACACATTAAAAAATACTATAGAAAAACAATCTGTGTTCTTTAGTTAGCCACTTTTAATTAATTAATATATCTTATTACCTGTGCTTATAAGTATTTGTGTCTGTCCCAAACGTCCCCAACCCATGTCCCAAACGTCCCCATAGCAGGGAGGTTTGGGACACTTTGCATACTCAAAGATTTTATTTATTTATAGCCAGCAAGCTACTTCAAATTTATGTTTAATGGGATCTTTGTGTAGCCAAAGTATCACGTTTTTTTTGCAGCACTAATCAAAGGTAGATGTAAAAAAAATTATAAAAATATAAATTTAAAAAACGTCCCAAACGTCCCCACGTTCCCCTACACATCTATGTATCTATCGATCTTTATTTATATTTTTATATCTACATATATACTTCCCACTATCTCTATATCTTATATATATGTATCTATATAGTTCTATACATCTATAGGTATATCTCTTTATCTAACCCATTTCATTCTCTATACCTCGCTCTATCTCAACTTATTTCTCCGTCTCTATATCTATATATATATATATATATATATATATATCACTCTATCTCTGTCTCTCTTTTATATTTAAATAAATTGTGTCATGCGTGCGCACTTATACAACAAAAACAGACGAAGTGCCGCTATATAAAATGAAATACACTTTTTGACACGATTCGTGCTCCAACGATTGAAAAATAGTTCTACCGTCTCAGTAACCTTCATTGGCATGCGCATAACAAATCACCAAAATTTCATCGCAATCGGATGAATGGTATAGGAACGCATACGGCACAAACAAACGAAAATTAAAGACATGACAAACGCATCAAACGATGGTGCGTTTAAAATTCAAGCCAACTCTTTCTATTGACGAAGATAAGAACAAAACTGTTATTAGCGCCTTTATTTTGCTACCCGCTGCGAGCTCCACTAAGCGGACTGGTCTCACCAAGGAGAAAAATATTAATTTGCCAGACCTTACAATGTGTATGATCGTGTGTCAGACATAGAGAAATGACACTCACTCACTATTTGTATGTCTATGACCTATGATTTTTTCTGTTATAAAATGAAAATATCACTTTTCCACTCCTTTAGGGATGGAATTTCATATTAATATGGGGTCTATGTGTTAATCCAGGTTATAAGCTAGCTCTAGGCCAAATTTCATTCAAATCCATTCATTAGTTATTACGTGAAAGAGTAACAAACATCCATCCATACTTACAAACTTTAATATTAGTAGGATTAAAAAATGTACACCACACTATTTTTACCTCTCTATTTATGCTAGTATTAAAATAAAATTTTAAAATTGATAAAAACTATTAAATAAGTAAATATCATAGTAATCGTAATGTAATGATTTTATTTTAAATCAAAAGCAAAAATACAAAATTATTAAAGCATAATTTAGGAAGCTACTTATTTTAATACGTCTTATGAAATTTAACGGACGAAGAGAAAGTACAAATGCAACTAGGAATTCGTGTCTTGAAAACAATATTTTGTTTCAGCAAATCTATTTCATGGAGACGAGTTTCCTAGGTTTGTGCTCGAAAATGTACTAAAAGGTTGAGAGATATGGAAATAAATTGTTATTATTTGATGTGACTTTATAGTTTTGTGTAAATATTTAAATATTTGGCACTATGAACTTAATTCGCAACTGTAGGAAACGTCTTGGATTGAGTTTATTATTTTAACAGTTAAGATTTATTGGATGGTGGTGGAACAAGAGACGCATACATTTTTTGATCAATTCACAATAAGTTCCGTTTGTTATAAACAGCCACTTCGAAAAAGTACAGTCCTTTTAAACAGTTTCCACGATGCAAACTCTACAGTGCAACAAAAATGTTTTGGTTGTTATTGTCCACTAACATGGCGCAGACCATGGGTTGGATAGGAAGGGGCTGGCTTCACGCAGTATCTTAGTAGCAATGCATGCGTGGCCAATGGTCACCCCTTGGTTCTGTTGGTAAAGAAGCTATTATATTAAGTGTGGAGCCACAAATGCTTTACTGAGGATTTTCTTACGCATTACGTTCATTAGTACTCTAATTTACACGCAATGTATTAAATTAATAATATCAGATAAGGAGGAGCGTATGAACAGTGAAACTTATGTTTTACTGAAATGGAAACAAAAACCACAGACAAATCGAGACTAATGTATGAGGCATTGTTTTTTGATACCTAATAGGAATTGGAATCCCAAACTTTGAATTCGTTCGTTTTATTACATTTACGTAGTTCTTATTTACAGCAGGACATGCTGTGAAATTGCATTTCTCATGCACGTGTCTTCTATGTTATGTATGAAGTTACTAACTCTAATGAATGACTATGCGCACTGAATCCATTCGTAGATAATTGCGCCAGTGGTTGGGTTCGCCCCGCGTTTCTTTCAATGACTTAAATTGCGAATATTGGCCTCGTTGGAAAAGCCACATTTTACACCACCGTGTTCTTGCTTTTCTCCTTATTAACAGATGCAGATGCAGTTGTACATGGAAAGTAATAAACCATAACAGAGCTTCCCCCATTGAGGCTTTCCTTAAACTGGTCCATGGAATTTTAAGTGGCTACCCCACACCATGAACCTTCTTTCGTACGGTTTGCTTGACCTTCAAGACGTGTGATAAACCGCTCTTAAGGTGGCCACCTGGCTGAACGCACGAGCTCTAGAAGCCCGGGGCCGCTAAGGTAGGGTGACCAAAGTCCCGTAAAAACGGGATTGTCCCATTTTTTAACAATCGTACACGGGGTCCCGAAAACGTCTCCCGGGACGCCTAAATGTCCCGTATTTACTTTGTGTTGATACACTTTTGTCGCGCCTCTCCCGGGCCGTCTTCCCCTCTCCACGACAGTATGTGTTTGCGATCCCTGCCCATAATGGTAATACTGAAAGAATCTTTTCGCTTATGAACATTCAATGGACGGATGAAAGGAACAAGATGGGAGTGGATACCCTTTCTGCAATCTTGCAGGTACTCTACAATTTAAAAATGGACTGTTCTAGTTTTTACAAATTTATATTGGAAAAGAAAGAGGTTTTAAAATTGGCTGGAACGATAGAAAAATATCCCCAATTGAAATCCTAAAGATTTTTAACATAACTTTGACTAACAATTTTAGTTATCTTGTTTAATTATGTTTTTGAAGTATATCATAATACTTATAATAAGTAAGTATTCACTGCAAAATTGTTGTTGTTATTTATTATACGCCTCACAATTTAAATTAAATTACATATTCATAGTTAAATTGAAAAAGATTTATAGGTCTCAAATTAGCAAAAAAGAGCATGTTTCAATGATTACGTCTCGATGGAAGCCCCTCGGCCCCCCCCCCCCCCCCCCCATCCTTTAGCTGGAGGGTATCGCCCCCAAACCCTCCTTGGATGTGTCCCGTTTTTTCAAGTTTATGATTTGGTCACCCTACGCCAAGGGCGACACTGGCTCGCGTACTACGCCTCACAGCCTCTACGCGCCAGGCACCGTGCAGTCTTCTCGCCTCTATGAGAATTTAAGCGGTAACCCGATAATGTTCAGGTGAAATATTAAGTATAAACGTTCCTTGCCCAATGACATTTACAATGATGTGTAAAAATTTTCATACTTAATAACGTCCGTGAAAAAGACCCGTTTTAGCCTTTTCTCACTGTCCTAAAAATACACGTTATAGACGAAGCCATGAAACAAGTACAAGTGCAATGGCTCTTTGGTGCTATTTTCGATCCCACTTTCAAGAAATGTTTAGCGGTTTGTAAATGGCTCTGAGCTCTGAAGAGCGCGGCGCTTGGCTTCGAGTCGCAACGGCGCGGCCGCCGGGCGACTCTCGCTGGTCCGCCTCGTCCCGACACGAACTAGTTCTTTTTGCGGTACCGGCAATTTGCATTGTCGCACCTAGGCTGTTTCTCCCCCGTGCAAGCAGTCGCGACCTTCCGCTTCATTCACAGCTTCCGACGCGTTCGCCACGCGCTGCAGTCGATTATAGGGCTCTTGTACGAGACTGTTTTCACATTTTATATTTATTTAATTAATTTTTTTTGAGGGGGGGGGGGTTATGCAGTGTATTCGGGACGCTGTTTGTAAAAGTGACACTGAAATAATAAATTCAAGCCACTCTCACCTCATTCGAGTGAATAACGACTCGCAGAAACTGATTGAAAGTCATGTCCGAACTCGTGTGCGTACTTGCACCATCGAATTCTTCACACGTCCTTGCGTCCATGCTTAAGGTCCTGACACACTTTCAAATTTTCGCATCCAACTATATTTGGCAATAATGTTTGCGGGGGGGGGGGGGGGGGGGCGGGGGGTTGCTAGTATTGAAAGAAAAAATATACCAAATTTTCTGTACCAAATAGACCAAAAATATGTTTTAAATCATGTCACACTGCCAAAGTTTATTTTTGAGCGGAGTTATCTCAACTATATTAATTTAAATCTCATTTGAAATTTAAATTATTAATCACAGTGCCGTAAGGATAATGATCTTATTACGTTTTGTATGCATTAATAAACTATAAAAACTTTAAATTTAACTCAGTTTAATACTCGTTACATAATAAAAATAATGTTCTAATATGTTTAAAATTTGTACACACATCACTTGCTTTTTACATAGAAATTTAATTTGTATATCATATTCTCATCTTTATAACGTCTTTAATCACCCATATGTTTTTAGCCATTTATGTTTTCGCTGGGCACGGTTCTGATAAGATGATTCCGTCCAACATACACCTGTCCGATATGCAAAATATTTATTGGAAACTGAAGTCATCCAACTTTTCAAGCGTGGTTTCGTTAGTGACGTTTTCTGACCTAACATATTGAAAGAAGTTGGAAGCGAGAGTATGACAGGGCCTTAAACAGATAGTACTTATTGTTGGCTACACAACTAACCCGCTTACCATTTCATAAACATTTTATTTAAAAATCAAATACCAGCCTAAAAGATTTTTGTGAATAAGTACCTAATTGTTTTAACATGAAGTTGTCTGTATGTTTTTATATTTAACCATGGTTTCTTATATTTAACCATGGTTTCTTAGAATAAAGTAGAACACATTTTCTCTATGAACTTTTTTTTTTAATTCTAGTTTTTCATTCCTACAAATTGTCCGAAAATAAGTAGTTGTGTTTATGCAAACCCTTAAATCACGAAATTATTCTACATCAAATGAAAATTTCCCTCTAGTTTATGACGTGCTATATTTACAGTGACGTTACACCAGCGATCCGGCTGCACGTACCACGATCTCTCGTCTATCTGGACTGTGAAAAGAAACAAGCAGGCGTGTGAAAATCAGAAAGCCGTAAAGGAGCCGTGATAACATTTCAGTTCTCAAAGGAAGTTTACTGGGCAGCGCCGAAGGAACGATTATACTAGGCCTTCTGGCCTGAAGCCAATTGGACCGCGCAACGGCACACGACTTGAACTAATAGTTCTGTATTTTTCATGAACGTAGTGTTGAGTATGTTGAGCGGAACTGGCCTATGGCTGTGTGAAAGAAAGCCGAGTCTCTGTCCTTTCTGTGCACCTGCATGTTCTTGTTCTGACGGTTTCCTTTGAATGTTTCTTAAAATGGGGAAGATTAATTAAAAACATTATTTTGGACACATGCCATTGCTGATTTATAACTAGAGAAAACCTGGAGAACGATAAAAGAAAAATGAATACACAAACACACAGAAACAAGTCAAAATCAGCCGATGTCAAATATGTTAATGCATAGACAGCACAGATCTGTTTTTTCATAATCTTTGGGCCCGTCTGTTTTGTCGGTGTGTTTTCTAGATGGTTGTTTATATTTTATGTTCTTATTTCAACTGTCTGTTTTTCTTGTGTTATGTATTTCTTTTCCAGTCTTGTGTTTCCTCTATGACATACAGTAAAAATCTTCCATATTGCAGGAACCATTCATAGAATACTTAGTATTCTAATTATGTCCGGCTGTGGATTATTCATTTTCCCTTTCAGAAGTCGACTAGAGGATTGTCGGCTTGCGCAATGAGCTCGTTCCTAGTCGAGAGCAGCTGTCGGCCGAGCGGGCGTCGACCGTTATGCAGCCCGGCGAAACGGGGTCGGCCCTAAACGTAGCGCGAAACCTTGGCCGCCGCCCGCTTCCGGTGCAGTCGGGCTTTCAGGGGCGCATCACGGCTCGGGCCGGATGCTCGTCGAGACAATGCACTGTCTCCAGCGAGGCCTGCCTGGCGTGCAGAGCTTCAGAAGAAACCACTGCTCTACATATCCGAGTGGTGTCTGTTCAGGAAATTACGATTAAGAGCACGCTAGGGCGGATGAGTAGTGCTTTTCCGGAGTTTGGTTTTTAAACTGTATTTTGATAAGAGTGAAAGTGGCTAAAACTCATGTTTTCAGAGTAATTTTTACCCATGAAACACCCAGTGCAGCTTCTGGAAAGCACTCAAGGGACTTGCATTACGCCTTTATCTTTATTTACTTGCCATTTAATGTTATCGTTACTCTCAAATCTCATAGTTGTCCTATGCACAACGAGAAGACTGCGTGCCAATTCACGGCCTTGCTACTGTCCGCGCCAGGAAAGGTGGCACTTCTCTCCGCGGCGGTGAGGGGTCATGTTGGAGAGAGGGGAAGTAACTCCCCGCGTATACCTGCGTCTGTAGCCTGCAACCTACAAACATTGTTCCCTCACAGCAGTTGAACAGTGGTAGTAGGTTACGATGGATGCTAGAGAACGTCCGGTACGATTTAAAAAAGTCATTCATAGTGATGAAAGAGAAATAGTGAAACGTGTTATGGAATGTTGTGACCGCGAAGCGAAAAATAAGTGTTTAGAAGTGCGGGTCCACAAAGCTACGGACAGAGTAGCACACTACACTGGCGTAAGCCGTAGGTCTGTCCTTAGGATAAGGAAACAAAACAAAGAACGTCCACACGAACCTCAAACAACTCCTGGTAAAAAAAAAAGGTATGTAATGTAAGGGATCGTTATAATATATAATGGTGTTTGGGGAAAGCATTTTTGTATTCCATGTTACTATGATAATTTTCAGGGGCGCGGAAAGAATTTGGCCCCCCCCCCCCCCCCCCGGGGGGGGGGAGACAATGGTGTAGCCAGGATGTGTGTCTGGGAATATAGTTGTATTGGGTGCCTAGCTATTTATATTGTAAACACCAAACATAATTAAATATTAAATATGACGTTTTTTTTAGTGAAGATGTGAAAAATAAATAAACTATTTTTTAATTAATCCAAAAATCCTCTCCACCTATTTAAACGGGGGTTTTCGGCCTAGAAAGGCCGCCTACTTAAGCCCAATATATACGTTCATTAAACACAAAGACCCGATGGAAAATCAGGTGTAGCCTATGTTCGTATGTGTCCGAATTGTAGTTTGTGCTGAAATTGATTCGTGAAAACTGTCCAGTTTCTATTTAAGTATGTTTGTTTTATTAAGGGGGTAGAGTCCTAGATTTGATAATTTTTTTAATCATTACTCAGTAATTAATATTTATGGCTTAATCTTGAAATTTGGTGGTAATCATGACACAGTAAAGTACTTATCAGACCTTTTGAATTTGAATTGAGTTGCCTGTCATCCATATTATTTGTTGAGGGACTGAAATTATTGACTTATTAGAATATACCTAATTATGATCATGCAGGTCATAAAATGGTTTTAATATTAACAAAATAGTACTTAAAATTACTGTTAAAATGTGACGTATCTCATACTTAACCTAGTTTGAAAATATCGGCTATAAAAATATAGTAATGGAGAAATCTCAACAAATTCATGAAAGTAAGGTAACTACCCCCTTAAAGCTAACTTGTTGATTCTAATTTAAATTAACATGTTTTTGCAGGCCAAGAAAGACTGTAAAAATTGATGTTGACCGTTTTGATAGAAGAGTTATTCGAGATACAATTCACGAATTCTATGTTGTGTAAAATGTTGTGCCAACAGTCAACAAGCTATTACCAATTCTTAAAGAAAAGATCGGCTGTATTTGGAGCAAATCGTCATTGCGCCGACTTCTGAAGGAAATGGGTTTCGTGTGGAGGAAAACCCAAGACAAACGTGTAGTACTCCTTGAACGAGCTGATATCGTTCGTTGGCGGTCAAAATACCTTACTGAAATGAAGAAAATAAGAAAAGATGGAAAAGAAATATTTTTCCTTGATGAAACTTGGGTTGACACAAATTTAACATTCAAGAAATGTTGGCAGAAAAAGGACGATATAAACGGTGTTATGAGTACAGGAAACGCAGCTCACAGACTAATAGTTTTGAATATTGGTTCGAGAAATGGTTTCCTTCCAGGAGCATGTGTTGTTTACAAAGCTAGTGCTACAGTGGGGATTACCACGGACAAATGAACTCTGTAAATTTCGAAAAATGGCTTTCAGAAAAGGTACTGCCAAATCTACCACCTGCATCGATCGTAGTTATGGACAACGCACCATACCACTCCAAACAAGTGGACAAGCCACCATCAAAATACGATGTTAAACGAGAAATAGTGGGATGGCTTAATAGAAATGGGGTCGAATTTAATGTGACTATGAGTAAAACAGAGCTACTAGATCTGCTGGACAGACATCGACCACAAACAAAAAGGTTTAGAGTTGATCACCTTTTAGCAACTCATGGTCATCGGGCTATCAGATTACCACCCTACATGTGTGAATTGAATGCTATAGAGCTAGCTTGGGCAAAACTTAAACGTCTTGTGCGAGAAAATAACACCACCGGTGAATTCTCTCCAATCATTGGAAATTCAAACCACACAAGCTATGAATTCTATTACCTGCAGTGACTGGGAGGGCTACTGCCAACACGTACAGAACACGGAAGACAATTATTGCAAGAAAGACCACTTAATAGACGATATTCAAGACGAATTTGTCATCACCATTGGGAACGACAGTGAAGATAGTGATACCGGTGAGGGTAGTAAAAACAGTGCCGAAAACAGTGATGGTTACTGTTCTACATCCTGTGAAAGTAACGACAGTGTTTTGGCAAGTCCATTGCGAGTTTCCTGACGTGCAACACATTTTGTACGTTTGAAACAATATTATATTTCAAATATATCTCTTATCAGTGTAGCTTGGTATTTCACTCATACATTTCTGAATCGTATTTAATTCGTTGATATTGTTTATTTATAGCATTTGTAATGCTACACTTTCAGCCTTATTAATATTATTATTTTACCATTCATGTTATCACATTTTTAATTGCACTACCATATTTGCGATAGCAATTAAATTGCTTTTTAAGAAGATTATTTATATACTATTGAAACAATGTTAATGCGTTGTAAGATATGTGTTATTAGGATATTTGATTGTTAACAGCATATATACACATATATATATATGATTTGAAGCATAAGCGACAGTAATGCCTAAGACACTTTGTATTGCATAGCTATAAAAAGACTGCAGGGACATTTCAGCTGCGCAGTAATGCAGTACCGTGAAGAATGTTTTATTTACATTTCGATGTGACATAAATGTTTAGTATTTTAATTTATGTTTAATATTCGATGTGTTTTTTTTTACTGAAACAAATTAGTACCTTGCCTTGAAAGCTGTTGTAAAGTCAATGATTATGGTCACATGGTACAGGTGTATATTAACATTTACTGTGAAACATTTATAAATATATTCATGTAACGGAATATATGACTACGCCGTTACTACTATCGTCCTCGCTACAGATGATCGTACCCTCTGATCCGAGGACTAGAGTGACCGAGTGCCACCATTCCTGGCGGGGACAAATGTTTTCATGTAAGAGAATATACGGCCACGCCGTTTCTGCTGTCGCCCGTCGCTGCGGGTGGTCGTGCCCTCCCATTAGCCCGAGGACTAGGGAGCTCGAGTGCCACCATTCTTGGCGCGGACAGTATTAGAGGCGATACCGCGCGTTACTAACATAAATGCACCTCTGAATATGCGAGCTCCCTAAGACTAGTACCGTGTTGGTAATAACTATTTGAGGTATTATCATGAATATTTGTTCTGTTATCTCTCTATATCTCTTCCACTATTTTGTTCTTTGGTCACGGATTTTCTCACCAGATATTTTACCATGTCACTACTAGGCTAGACGCTATAGTCCTACTCACACTTATGGAACAGTAATCTACAGTTTGGCTGCCGGAACCAAGACTGCAGCCGACTTGTATATTGGGAGGAGATTGAGTTGGCACAGATACGCCGATACTCAGAAAAGAAGTGGTTTTACACGTTATCTGTGAAATATATTCTGACACCTGGCAGCTGGGGAGTTCCGCGGGTCGCCACGCGCGTCTCGAGATTTCTGGCATCGCGTCGGAGCTGAATGACACGACTGGCCACAGCCGCGCTCACAACTTCTAGAAGTGGTGCTTGGGCATATATAAGCCCAGGACGCCGGTCTCCGAGGCAGTTGGGAGTTCAGTTCCGGGGCGATAGTCCGAGCGATAGTGTCGCGGGTGCGTCGGAGTTCCTCGGCGAGTGCAGTTGAGTTTCGGGGCGATAGTCTGATAGTGCCGCGGGTGCGGCGGAGTTCCTTGGCGAGGAGTTCCTGGGCGAGGGGTTTATCGGCGATAGTTGGGTGGAAAGAGTGCCGCGGGTGCGCCAAGAGTCCCGAGCGAAGTTATGAGCGAAGCGTCGAGCGGAACCTCAGCGAAGGGAAGTGCGACGGCGGTGGCGGTGTGCGGTGGAGTGCGGCGACTGAGTCCCGCGACGGAGGTTCACGAGGGGTGCTACGGCGAGAGTTGCGCCAGAAGTGCGGCCCAGCGAGGTATATGGTGTGTAAAAACCGAGTGACTGGGGAATAAACATCTTCAAGTATAATTGATTAATAGGCATTTTAGAAGATTATTTGTTTGTGATGTTAATATTGGCAATCAATAAAACTGTCTAGTAAATTCTTTAATTTGGGCTTTCCATTTACGAACCCAGTAGTTTTCCCACGACGATTTTATATTTCATTTTTAATAAATTGTAACAATATTTAATCTCAATAATAAAAACAGAGAAAGGCGCAGTTCGTGTACACGACGTAGATTTTTCGTGAAAACGTCGGAATAAAATCACAAGTTTTTCGTATTGATATTATATAATTATCAATCTCGTTAATTAATATAATGGTTACACAAAATTGTATAATGGTTTGGTTACAGAATATATTTCCCAATTTTATAGTATGTAGCAAGCCATATCGCTTTTGGTGTTGCATATTTACAAGTCTCATGAGACGACATCTGTATTTTTGTTAATTTTCAATTGAGTACCAATTTTCACTTATATTCCGGCTAATATTTTTATTGTATCATTTTGGGTTCTAGTAGTATTTCACAAGCTTTTAACAATGACTCCCGAATCAATGTCCTAGCTAAACGCCACGTTACACCAATTTATAACTTTACACAAAGATAATTCGTAACAATCACGCGCATGCACCTACACTGGTACGATGACGTTGCAGGCAAAACAAATTTCGCTGTACAAACACGTACAGACATTATCTATCCATTGTGGGCTCAACCATTTTTAACGCATTATTAGTCTCATTAGCGATTAAAATCTGACGGTATTTTGTCACATTAATTTCGACCGACTATCACTGTAATAGATGGTTTCACTTCACAATTGAGTTGAAGGTATAAAGTGTTCACACAAAATACACTTACATTACTTATAGCAATTACGTAATTTTATACTTTTGTTACGTAAGTTACGATCCGTTTATGAGCATTTATTTGTTGTATTTTCCTTATAAATCTGCTGAAATATTGATCATCACTGAAATGTTGGTTGTGATAATATATAAAGAGTAAATTATTCACGAATCTTTTAGTTACTTCAAAGTTCAATCAATTTTAATTTACAAACTTATTTTCAAAATCTAAGCGAGAAGTACACAGATTCTTTTGCTTGCATACCTGCATACTTAACTATCAGTTCAAAGAGCCTTCGTGATCCGAGGTAAAATAAAATGCATAAAGGCTAATTCTGACATAGCCTTAATAAGAGTGAAGTATAATAGAATTTTTCACTTGGACTGATTGTGAGAATTATATCGAAAGGCTTGACCTAGCACACGATACACGCTACTGCTGCATGGCTAAAACCCTGCATGATTAGGCGGATATGCTTCGGCCAAAGACGCACTTAGTCTTCCTTACCCAGTATCCTACCAAATACACTTAGCTTTGGGTAGGTTTCGGTAAAAAAATTAACTAACGTAGGAATTATGTAGGTTCGCATTGGCTAGTAGCTTAATAAGTAGTAAACTATATTAATTTTGCAGAGGGAGAATCTAGTTATCAATACATAAACCTAATACTAAAACTAGGCATTTATTGTTTATTTCTGTGCAGCTACGTAGTCTAATGTAAATAGCTATTGAGTGGTACTAAGTCCTGACATCCTTTTTGAACTTTATTTTCAACCACCTCATTACATTATATATAGTTTTGTAATATTATAAGCATGTTTTTTTTACCTTATCTAATACATATGTATCTATTAATTATCAACTAGTTAGTATGTCTGCGGTTTTAATTATTTTAAAGTAAAATATATTTGGTAACAAAATTATAATACAGTTACATTCAAAGTTAACGTCATTGCATCATCTCGAAATACGCGCCGGTTAAAAACCAGAATCCAAATATTGGAAACTGTGAAAGCCCGGTGTTTGCTTCAGTGATTCGGTCTCGCTGATTGACCAACGATTTTTGCTGAGCTGCACCGAGTTGGTGTTTCACGCCACTCCATTGTGAGTATATTTTCGAGTAATTGTGATAAAAAGCTATTGAAATTAATTATTAAACTTGTAATAAAGTTAAAAATGCATGTACAAAATGAGCATTTATAGAAGTTTTAGAATCATCAAAATCATGTTTGTTTAAAATTAAAGACGATCGGAAGACCTAGGATTCCTGTTTCTTTCAGTCTATCCTCCTGCCAAGTTTTAAAAATTATAATGGCTATTAGCCTAATTGTATGATTTATAAAGTAGAGTAATGACATATTTTGTAGCATAAATAGTGTCATATAGTCTAGCTACAATGCGCAAACTATTTAACATTTATTTTGACAACTCAATATATAAAAAACTTATATATAGATATATATTATTTTCTATCAATTTATTGTGAATATCAGAGCATTTTTGAGTCATTTTACACGGCTTTTTAAGACTATTAAAAAACCTCACTTATTTTTTAAGGCTTATTATGAAATAGTGTACAAGCTAGGTTAATTCTAAATTCATCCTGACCAGTGGTATTAAGGAGGATTAGGCCTCGCCATATTGCAATTTCAAATATTTTGATACCGCTTCCAATAAAGCTTCCGTGATAATTTTTGTTTGTTTGACATGGCTAAGGAATTAGCTTTGGTTACTTGTTGATGTCATCAGTTTTGAACTTGCGTGATTATCATGATAGTTGTAGTCGCTCGCGTGAAATATATTACCTCGCGGCGCTTACAGAGTAGAGTCTGTTGGTAAATATGTGGTTGCAACAAGGTATAGAAAGTCTGGGAGATGTCATGTATACCTTTTCATGCCAAAAATTGGGATAAATGCTTCAAAATTGGAATTATAATAATAATAAAAAGATAGAAAAATCGAAGATCGCGGGGCCTAATACCCCTTCAACCCATGATTTCAGAGGTTTTAGTTACATTTAACACCACTTGAGGCCTCTCCATTTGCACTTAGAACATATATCATTTTTACGTCTCTTCCTTTCTCATGTGAACCTTGTTCGTCCTAGTCCTGTAGGAGCGCAGGATTGTGGCGACGGTTGTCAGTCGACCTCCCGTACTGTCTGCTCCCTCGGGTGCCTTCATCGCTTTTTGGATCTTCTTGACAGGAATTATTCTTACTTCGTAGTGTTCTAGGTTCCATTGATTGTCTATCACTCCTGCTCATATTCACAACCTTTTCGGTGTTTTGAGTTGAGTCCGTTCGAAAGACACCTTTCTTGTAGCCTTCTATTATGTTGATTTGCAGTTTTGGAAAACCTCATCTCGATCGTATTATGAGACTGAAGAAGATAGCCTAGTTCACTCTCTCGAAGAGTAATCCCATATGTTAAGGTAGACGTGCGTAACAAACTGTTTTGGAACGCTGGCTATGGTTACATTCTGCGTGGGTTTCATTATTTAAGTATTTTCTACTCTACTAGAGAGAGAGAGAGAGAGAGAGAGAGAGAGAGAGAGAGAGAGAGAGAGAGAGAGAGAAGGGGGGGGATGATAAGCGCGACACTCTGTATTTATAGCGCGCTATAGCCTCTAAGCGCAAGGCTCTGAACTGGCACGCAGACCTCGTAGTCACTTGATAACTGTGTAATTTGAGCGGTGACTGTAACAATATATGGTGGAGAAATAAGATAAAGTTGTAATACAAGTCCCTTAAGTACTTTCAAAAATCTGTACCGGGTGTTTCAGGCCTATAAATTACTCTTAAAACACGCGTTTTAGCCATTTTAACTCTTCTAAAAATACAGTTTTAAAACTTAATACGAAATCAAAAGTACTTTTCGGCCCTCAGCGAACTCTTAAATGCTTTTCGTAAGCAGACCCCACTAGGATATCTCGAGTAGTTTTGAAATCGCGTTGTTTTTCCTGAAGCTCTGCGCACCGTGTGTGTGTCCGGAAGCTTCTTCTTCGCTATTTCCTTTCAAGCTATTAAAGAAACTTCTAAAATATTATCTTTTATATCTGGTTTGTTAACCAATTGCTAATTAGTTGAGTTGAACTTGAGAACACACACCCACTCCGTGGTGTACGGACTGCTACTGATGGTCGGCTCTGGGCAGACGGAGACGTCTGGCGCGCCAGCCTCGCACCGCACCAACGCCCCTCCGCGGGAGAGGCCAGCGGCGGTCCTCTGTTCCGGAACAGCGGGCCGTTCGTCACGCCGCTTAGCCAGCTTTGAAATTCCGAGAGAAAGTGTGATGACTCCAGACCTGTCGGCCGATGGTCTCGGCCCGGGGGAGGAACCAGTTCTGTTGTTTTTTTAATTCTGCCGTAATCTTGCGTCTTACGACAGCCGTGAATTTTTACTAGGAAATTCGTAAACGTCATTTGTCAATAAGCTATTTTTTTTAAGGAAAGAAAAAAACCTGGCCTTGAAATAGTAGTTTGCCCGCCTTTCAATAGCTTACGAAACTGAACAGGATATATTAGTGGAAATTGCAAATATAACAACACACACACATGTACACACACACACACACACACACACACACACATATATATATATATATATATATATATATATATATATATATATATATATATATCATTGCGAGTGCTGCAGGAGAGACTATGCAGGTAGTTGGCTATTTTAATTTTCTACACACATTTCTATCCCTGCCTTGTAAGGAACAGAGTAGCAATGCAAAAAAAAAAAAATCCGGGAGGGTTTTATATTCGATTTACCAAATAAAATTTCAGGTCAGAATAATATGTAATGTCTTGGTTGCCAACTCATGTCGCGCGGGATTTTTTTGCCTTGGCTTGGGCGGATGCAGATGATATCTATAACCGCGACTGATAAATAAATTTAAAATTGAAAACAATTTAACACAATCTTGGAAATTTCAATTTATAAAATAATATTTAAAATTGCTATGGCTAAGAGCTATGTATTTTTCTAATGTAATGTTTAATTTTTTGTACTTAACAGGTATTTGAGCTTCGGTTTAAACTGGGAAAAGTCATAGAGAAATGTGCAATTCTGGGAAATTATAATATGTCTGGGAATTTAAATTAAATAGTTAGACACAGGTTTATAATTTATCGCTAATCCATTTAGTGTATCATGCATATTGTATTTAGTCTTCGTGGTAGTGCTGGTGTGCGAAGTATTTTTGAGCAGAGTTGTATATTTTTGGCACTTTAGACTGGATACTATTTTCTAACGGTGTCGTGGAGTGTGCTTTAAGAACATCCCTTTGTATTAGCTACCATAATTTTTTAACAATGCAAACAATTTTTACGGTATTGAAATTTTTTTTAGTACGTGTTTACTACGGCAGTGGTAGGAAGTAGCACAGAAATCTATATATATATATATATATTTTTTTTTCTTTGGAAATATTGCATGTATTGGTCAGTGAAATTTTTTAGAAAACTTAAAGTCGGTGAAAGTCAGGGAATTCTTAATAATTGGGTTGGCTGTACATATTGTATAAAATCAATAAGAAGGGGTGTATGCGTGCATGTTTGGTGTTGATTCTTAAACGTCATACAAATTGGCCCATTAGATGATTAAGAGGCCGTGTCAGTAAATTTTTATTTCCAATATTCTGGTCTAGAAGTTCTCTCTTTTAACAGTGAGATTTAGTGGCTTATTCAACCGAAGTAACTGTAACCGCAGCGCGTGATAAAACTACTATACCGCCAGATTACTCGACGAAAAATGTATCTGGTTCCTCGACAATCTGAGAGGATGACAATCTGACCGGCGGCTCACTAGGAAATTGCGGATGCAGGGATTCAGAATCAAGAAACCTCACATTTACAACTGTAGTATGAGTCGTATCTAAAAATTTTAATACTTTAAATGTATCGGAATACAATTAATCTTCAAACATGTGGTAATTATTCTTTATCTGGATGTAATATTCCGTGAAAAATAATGGTAGTTGACATTAAAAAGTATACGAAATTCATAGTGTAACGTTTTAAAAGGATAATAACATAAATTCTTATGCTTAGATATTGCATATGCATTACACACAATCTAAATACAATCTCACTTAAGTCAGACTACCTAATTTTTTTACAATGCACCATCATACAGTTTAACAGAGGTAGGAGAACCTCTTATCGATGTTGTTTCAAAGAATCTAAATTTACAAATATTACTATTTATCTTATTATGATATGTATCTTTATGAATAAGAATTTACAAAAAAAATGAATTGATTACATTACACTTTAACATTACAAAAGACTAAAACACTAACAAAACTTAGTTTTATATATTGCTGTAGCATATTAGAAGACGAAATAACTCACTAGACTAACATTAAGAGGGCTGTATCACAAATTTACTTTACAGAGGAGAAAATATCTTTTAAAGATATTTAATTACCTCATTGATTACATAATACTGCCGTTGATGTGATCGTAGATATAAAGTATTGAAAAATTAGATTTCATTATGTTTATGTAAATATTTAGAAAACGTTATTGCTTATAGATGCTCATTATTTAAATAATAAAGAATCTTTTACTTTTATGTACTGGACAAACAAAATACTTATAAGTTAATAAGCTTAGTTGAATAACATCTTCAATTTGTATTGAATTCAATGTACAAATTGAAAATCATGTACAATGAATGCAACTGATTGAATTCAATAAATATTTGATCTTGTGAAACGGCCATAATGGTGATGTAGATAATTATAGATACTCACATGCATTTTGAGAGTCCTTATAAAGCCTATTACAATTCTATAAGTATACATTAAAATGATTTTAAAATAGACATGTGTAATATAATTAAAACTTGTTTAAATAAGATCATAACAAAAAAAAATGAAAATCCTTCAACAGTAAGTTATGTTTTATAAGATTTTAACAAAACACACATACCATAAGAGAATATTAATCATGCCACATAATTCAACACAAAATATTCATTCCAATAGGCGCTACGTAAAAATAACTTCTATTTTTATGCTGATAACTTTGCATTGTTTTATATATATCATTATTTCTAACTTTTAATATTCTCCACACATTAACTGAAATTAAGTATTTTCAGAGCCTTAGCAAGTGTTGGTCTGTACCACATACAGTTCGTACGATATCTCTACGTGAAACACATACAGTTCATTATTTGTAATTTTAATTATATTTCCATGAACATAATGAAATTAGTATAGGGCCTAGGTTGTTCACTGTTGAGTACTTCTGAAGTATTTTCATTGTGAGTTAACATACATACCAAATGCCATTCTTCCAGTAAAGTTACAAAGAAGACAACAAGATAATATATGTATAATATATATAATATGTATAATATATATAATATATATAATATGTATGTAGTACCATATTTTAAACCCCTATTAAATGAATAATAACTCAATCTCTTTTCTGGACTATTAAGTAATAGTTTTTGATTACTGTTATTTGTAACTTAAATAAAATGACAACTAACAAATTAGTAAAATATATAATTACGTGCAATATAGTGACAGTTTTACTTGGACGGCAAACGAATATAATAAAATGTCTATGACAATGTTAACTTTACTCATTATTATGGAAAGAAACAAAATGGGCAGATAAGCATATTCTACGCTGACATTTAAAAATGCTCAATTCAAAATGAACATTTCTTCCCGATGACAAACAAAAAAGTTGTATGGTCGCGAATAATACATTCGTATGGCGTCACATCAGCGGAATATTCCCTTGGCATAAATGTGTGAAGTCTGTGACACAAAAACAAATGAACGAACAGCTTTTTTTTTATCGGATGTGCAATCGGAGACCCTTGGGGTGGTTGAAGAGTGTCAGGTCGGTCGCCAGACCAGATAGTGAAAGCTTAGGGGCTTAGGATAGAAAAGGCCTATCTCCAAATTATTAAGTATAAATGTTGTCATGAAATAGTTAAAGACTTGATTACACCCAGGTTTTTAAACCCATCATGATCATGAAGACACTGATCGGAAGGTAATGTACAATACATTTCAATGGCCTTTTCAGTTTTTGCTAAATAATTATAAATATAAGCAAAATTCCACTGTATCTGGACAAATCAAAATATTGATTATATTTTTTTCATCACAGAAATAATATATGATATGATAACTAAATTTGAAAAAAGCGGTTATGTTAAATGTATTGTATACTTTCAGTAGGCAAAATTTCTGGCCCCTACCTCTTATAGACTTTGAGAAAAACTGCCTTTTAAAATAACATTGATATAGATAGGAGCGCAAATTTGTGACACGGCCTCTTAAGGGCCCGCCTATCTTAGCACAAATACGGTGTGTAGAGCTTCAGAAAGAAACACGCGAGTGGTGTCTTGTTTACGAAAAGAATTAAGAATACGCTGAGGCTGAATGAGTGGTTCTGTTTCCGTATTTAGTTTTTAAATTGTATTTTTAAAAGAGTGAATATGACTGAAACGCATGTATTTTGAATAAATTTATACACATTAAACACCTATAAAGTTTTTTGAAAGCACTCAATAGATCACCAATACACCTGTATCTCCATATAATGTTATGGTTACCATCCAGATTTCATAATTGCCCTATGCACGACTAGAAGACAGCGCTTATAAGCGATACCGCGCTAGAAACACCAGCGACCATTAAGCGTCGTTAGAGGGGCAAGATTGCTTCTTCCGTATTTCTGTTCCGTCTAGTTTGTGGTTTCCTGTTGTTCTTCGTGACGGTAGCGAATGTCCGCCGTCGTCCGAGCCGACCATGTGCTGTTTATTCGTAAGCCGCGTGGATGAGAGAGGCGCGTAAATAACTTCTTCGCTGGGTACTGCAACTGCATTTTGGCCAAGCTTGACTCCGGGAGGGGGGGGGGGGGCGCCATAAACACCCCCCCCCCTAGCCCAAATTTTATTTTTATTTCTGCTGCAGTGTGCCCTTCTGCCTGTAAGAAACGGATGACTCCACGCAGCTCGCATTTCGCCGTACAGTTTATCGTTGCAGCCATGTTGACATTCCCATAACCAAGCTTCAACTGAGGTGTGAGTTGGCCGCTCCACATGGTTGGTGGAAGGGGGTAAACACTACGAGACGTGTCGATTCGTGTACGAGCGATTAGGGTATCGATTAATGGGCATGCCATGGAGAAATGAAACTGTAATCACACTGCAGGGCACTGTTAAAACGTGGCTGAATAGGCAGGAGGCATCATTTTATGCAGAGGGTATTGGAAAGCTGGTGCATCGGTACGACAAATGCCTCAATCTGCACGGTGATTATGTGGAAAAATAGAGTAAAGATGTACGTTTCTTTTGACATTAAAATAATTTCCCAATTCATTCCCGTTTTTTTATTACAGCCGATCGGAGGTTGAAAAAAAATAACCCTCGTATATAGTATTGTATTTTTCTTGTGAATAAATCGCAAAGATTTTTTCTCTTTACTTTTAACCGCACAGTACACATTTTGCCAAAATACGCCATACTTAAAAAATATAATCACAGGCAACCTGTTTACGTTTGTCATATTAAATATTTAAAAATGAAGTTAAAAACAAAATCACGCAGTATTTCAATAAGATACGTCGTGTTAGTTGATTATTCTTCACAGAAGCTAAGCGTAAAAAATACCCAAGCATGTGGTTTATATCTATACTAATATTATAAAGCTGAAGAGTTTGTTTTTTTGAACGCGCTAATCTCAGGAACCACTTGTCCGATTTGAAAAATTCTTTCAGTATTGGATAGTACATTTATCGAGGAAGGCTATAGGCTATATTATATTATCAATAACATTAGAGATACTTACTACTAAAAGTCCAATTTAGAATCAAATGCTTTGGAGAGGGTTAGATACAACATGCAGTACACGTACGAAGTGTGTGTTGACAATGTCGCAGGCGCTAGAAGTTTATTTCCTATTGCCTATTAACATTGTTGCCACGCACTAGATGCCTTATCATTCTTAATTTACCCATACAAGTAAAAAACACCCGTGTGATATTAACAACGAAGCAATCAGTACCCTCATAAGAGTTCAATTAGTATTTAAATACTTTTATCACTTTAAATCGTAAACCTAAACTATGTTTTTTTTCCCCTCTCTCTGAGTTTAATTTGTTATTTTATTGCCTTTTTTTCAAGTATATATATATTACAGACTTGAAACTTAACAGTAATGTTCCTTATGTTACGCAGGATGAAATTTTCCGAAAATTAGATTCCATGGGTGGTTAAAACCAGGCAACAGTGGGTACTTTGTCTGCATGAGAACAGGATTTTGCATTGTTCATGCCTTCTGCGTCTCCATGGCAACAGGCATCGCGCGGCAGTGGCGTACCCACTAGGAGGGGCATGTATAATGAGCGGCGCAAGAGTGATCTGCCTGTAGACTGCCGTAGCGAAGTACGGGTACATCAGTTGTACGTTGCGTGCACGAGTCGGGAAACCATCGGTGCTATTCATTTTCTCTTTGGTACATTCATTATACAGCATTGTAATAAATTTTCAATGATTTTTTTTATTTACCATTACTGTAAATGGGAGATGTGGCTTAATTTTTTTCCATTAGTATAGCGTGCGAAGCCGGGTCGGGCAGCTAGTATTTTCTAAAAACTGTGAATTTCTCCTTAGCGTACCTTGCATGATAAAAACAATATCTTATAATATAATATGTGCACTGATATGTTTGTAAATACACAAGAGGCTGCTGATTAAATACCTAACAGTCTGCTGGTTATTTCACAGAATTGATTTATCACATTTTTAAAATAAAGCACTTCCTCCAATGTTTAGTGACTTTTAGGTTAGGGCTACTCCCTACCCACATATACGGCTATGTTTGCTCCCGCTGTATTGCATATTGCCTCATATTTTGTACACATAGGGTACCAAAAAGTACTTTATTTAAAGTATGATATAAAGGTAACAATTTAAGAATAGTGTTTCACGTAGTGTTAAGAGTTTTCTTGTTTATCTTTAATATTAAAATTGTAGTTTTTGACTGTGGGAGTGTAATTTTATGGTATAGGGAACTAACGGGTTAATAGTCTGCGAGAAGTTTTCCTCGGGAAGTGTATCGTATTACTTTTTTGGCTTGATAAGGCATTCGTTTAAGCTTTGGACACATTTTTATGCCATAATGTGTGGTTTATTACCAGTACAGTTAGAAGGGCAACAATTATAGAGGCTTTCGTGACAGTCTTATTTCGCTCAGTTGTTTTAGACTGGAATAACACAAGACATTTTTTGAATTCATTATTTGTGCCTTCTTAATACCTACTAGTATTTTTTTTTGTGTCTGAAGAAATTATTCTTGTTTTAACTTTTTAAGTTGTTAGTGTATAAATGAAATGGGAACAGCAGCGAACAGCGAAACAAAAGCTCGGGTTTATCCCTCTCCAGGGAGCAGCAGCGTGTGATGCAATGAAGGTGGTTACGCGCGCACGGTGTATCGGTCAGCAGCAGCTGGCGCTGGTGGGCTTCCGGCGGTGACGTAGGAGCTCAGGGCGGAACCCCGGGTGACCGGGGCAGTTGCGAACCAGTCTACCATCGTCTACCATTTGAAGGCTTCTTTCCCGCGAAGATATGCAAGACTTGTGTAATAGTTTTATGCCCATTAATTCAGTCGTAGCAGAACTCAGGCTAGTTTACGGTTAAGTACTTAACATCAACAATAATTATTCCTGTCATATAACTGTGTGGGCGAGTGCAATACTTATGATTTTATTTTAACGACAGTCATAAACCATCAACTCGCATCCGTAGTCAATTTAAGGACATGGCTAGTTATTCCTGTTAATTCCTAAATACTAAATCGTAAAATAGCCTCCAGTAAAAATTTAACAACAAAACTTAAGATTATTGTGATTGTTATCCCTTTTGGTTAAGGAAAAAGGAACAGCTTGTCACTACTGTCTTCTTCGGATTTTTTTTAAACCGTAGTGTAAATTAACTAAAAAAAATGAATTGAGTGTGTGCCATGAGTAAGTTACTTGAAGTTATCACACACTCGTTGAGTCATAGAAAGATATTCACTAAAATTTACTCCAATAAACTGCTGCTAACTTGCATCCCGTGAATATTGCGGGAATCTATTCACGAGACAGCAAAAAAACGTTTCTCAGACAGTAATTTTGCTATATCCACTTCTGTTAATATCCTCCCGTTTAACTGTTCTTATTTTTAAGCTCAAACAGCATTGTTTTTTTCTCTCTCTTTATTGCCATCAAGTGAAAATATTGTTTAAAAAAGATTTTAATTGAAATGCAAATAAATTGAATTGATAAAACTATTTATTGTGGAGATTAAAGGAGACTACCATAATGTATTCCACCCTCACCCCCTCATTTAGTCCGGTTGAATCATGAAGACTCCGACGCTATTGCTCAAAAGGGATACCTTCGGACTGTTATACTCGTTGTGGGTGAGTGTATGAGCATCGGGTCATTTAGACGAGTGTTTCGGAGCCCACTATAAACTTAAGCTTGCAATGTTTTTATTTTAGCCTTCCATTGCATAGAAGTGCGAAGCATGACCCTTGACGTGAATCTAGTGATACGGCCAAGTTGTAAGTGTATCTACATAGATAAAACGAGAATTTCTTCAATGGACCATTTCAAACATTGGACTTAAAATTTCACAATCAATTTTCTGCCAACTTAGCTGGAGGTAGGTATACCAGCCCGGGTACTGGCAAATTCATTACCCTCGGCCATAATAATTGTCTTTATCAATTCTGCAGTACATTATTATGACCAGAGCCATGGTTATTTCGCGTATTAATGGAGTATCAAAGTAGACTTGAAACACATATTATACATCTGATTCAAGTTGATGATTGGACTACAGTGCTCTTGAAACGGCCTTGACTTTGATCCAGTCATGGATAAGGGAAAGAAGGGGTTACAATACCCAATCTTGTGTAACCCACCGAAAGGCATGACCTTGTTATCGACCAATGGGCATTCCAAATGCTAGATTATTTACAGGCAAGTCGAGTCTAGCCTGGAGTGAAATGAATTTGTGAAATAATCGTGCCTCTACTATTAAAATGATTGCAGTACAGTGCGTAAATTGGAACATTTCCGGAAGTCGGTCTCGAGATTATTGGAGAGACGACAAAATCAAGGGTAGTGAGGGAAAAACTCATGTCATGGACAAGTAACCAACCTCGCTTTTGTACTGAGTGAACCCCGGAACAGGGAAAACGGAAATTACGACGACAGGACCAGGTTTGAAACCAGATAGTGGGGACTGCGGAGCTCTCTGCGGCATCTCGTTCCGTTAGAAGCCAACTGTTTTCGGCTTGTCTTAGGGCCTGCTATCTTTGAGCTTTGAAGGTAACTGATATGGGTATAATTAATTTTCCTTTGTTAAGCCATAACAGACTTCTATACCTAGCTGAAGTTATGGCCTAGTTGTATGCAACCACGCTCTCCGTGAACATAGTCTTAACTAAATATTGTCCTTAGGATCCGTGATGGCTTGACATTGAGAAAAAGCCCTGCTGTTCTCGCAGTGACGTTACGGAAGGTCACGTGGCTGGAGTGTGCACCGAACCTCGATCGTTGCGGACGGGTCCAAGCGGTGGGTCGATTCCTGCCGAGGGGACGAGAGTTAGCCTTCACCTTCGTTGGAGAATTTAGGCTCGGTCTCACGCGGAAAGTTAAAAAATTCATATTTGTGACGTTAATGGTTTCTAAGGGCTATTTTATTAAATTCTGTTACGTTAGTTCTTTTGCATGTGTTCTTTGATGGCAAGTTTTGCCATCAGATATTTAATAAACGTAATTTGCAATTTATAAAACGCCTCGCACGTGATAGTAATATTACGAAAACATGTGCGACTCTTTACACACACACACACACACTTACATATAACACTTAGTACTTAAATATCCTTTTGAATACATCCGTGACCGCACTGCAAATTAAAGAGCTATGGTGTAACATTTGCAGAAATAGCCCTTAAGTAATCGTAGTGGTAAAAATAAAAATTAAATATCTAACATGGCGGGTGAGACCCAGCCTTAAGTACTGTGTTTATACACAGCTGTTGGAAAATTAATATTGAAAATTGTGTCAGATTTTATTTCTTTTTCTTCTTCCTTAACTTGATTCTTTAGGAAAAAGAGAGAAAAAAATGTCTAAATTAAGTGGCTACATGATTAGATATTCAATTGTGAAAACAAATACAAACATTGTTTCCAAAATTTACAAATAAAAAAACCGAACATACATATACATATATTCTGTGTACCTGATCATGTATTTTTAGATATATCTTTGTTATTCAGATACACAAAAAGAAGAACTAGAAATATATATTTTTTGAAACTCAAATTTTATATGTTCAGTTATTCAATGTTTCGGGAACTTTTTTCAATATATTCCGTTAGTTACAAATTTCCACATTTCACGCAATCCACGTTGTAGTTTATGGGATTTCAGCTGTGATCTACTAGCCTTGAGCCAACTGTAACTTGTCGCTTAGTGGTGGCAGTTTGGTAGCTGTACCTGGCTCACAACAGACACATGAACATTTGGTAAACAATAACGCTACAAAAATGTGTATTTATGCAAATGTATGTGGCAGCAGTGTCTCCGCTGATGATTATATTTTTTAACCTACGTAGGTTCGTGTTTTTTTTAACTGTGTAAATAAGTGTCATAACTGTAAAATTGCAAATGTTTCTTTGGTAAGTAGTATGTCATTTTGTCGTTAAATGTTTTTCTCCGTTGTATATAGGTAACGTGTATATATAATATATATAATATATGTATATATATGTGTGTGTATGTATTTAATGCGCAAATTGGCCTCAACTGTCAGTTTAATTTTTCTGTAATGTTAAACACACTGAAAATGTACTCCGAATTTTTTTAAATATATGCCTGTTAATGTACTATGTGTGATTCAAATATTTTTATTTTATTATTTTTTTGTGATCAGGTGAATTCTTGTGAATAACTGTATTGTAAATAACTGTATGTATTAGCAATGCGCCTAACCTAAGAAGACCTTTTTGACTAGGTTCGTGGTGCCATGTGTTCGAACAGAACAGTCTCACGTCCTCAGACTGCCTGTGCCTGTCACAAGTCTGACCTTCCCTTGCTGCTCTTTCAAGCAGGCTGCTTTCCCCACCCTCTTTCACTCTACAGGCTGTTCTTCGCGGTCAGCCGCGGTTACATTGGGCCTTTACTACTTCAGTACTGTTATTATATAACTACTACAGTATTTGTACATACTGTATCTATACTATTTTACTACACATACTGCTAGTATACTAGACTAGGCTTCTACTGTACTCGACTTATTCTATTTTATACTACTATATTACTTCTATACTGTTTTACATTACTTATATACTATACTACATATATACGATTCGTTAGCAGTTGCCACTGACGCGTTACGCTGATATGGCGAGGGTCGTGGGTTCTATCCCAACACCCTTGCAGGAGACAAATTTATGAATGAACACCGATATGCCGGTTGTTAAGCCTTAACTAATTTATTTCATTGCTCACAGAAAGCTTCGCGTTTGATTATTATGATATGATATATTATTTGATATTATTTTATGCTTGAATAATTTTGTATCTTAGTTGTTTTTGTACTCCTGTTTTATTAGTATGGAACGACAATAATGTTGAAAAAATTACCAGCACCTATATAGAACACCTCAATGATAAATTAGTTGATAGATTAAAACAGTCTTCAACCTAATTCGTTGGAACCAAACGAGCAGTAAGTAACTAGTCATTACTACTATGAGTGAATTGATCGCAAGGAGTGGATTCGCCGGTCACTGCCGCTGTGAAGTTTAGAGGCGGACAAAGCGCGTGTTAAGAAAAATTTAACTGCCGTCTATTTTGCGGAGCTCAGCCCCGATACACATTAAAACAGATAAGGTCGTCTTCTCCCTGGTTGACTCTCCGATAACCCGCGGTAAACACGAGCGAAAGGTCAAAGTTGGACGTTCGTATTGTGCGCACGGCTGACTTCGTCACACGCCTAGGTGTATTACATAATTCGGAAAATTATGTATTTTCTATTTTTATTTGAACCAAGTCATAGTGCTTAAGTTATTAGATTTTTTCAAGCTTTAAGCTTGGCGTTATATGTCGTTTCCTTCCTGGGCCCCTCTTTTATTTTCATTCTCCCACATCATGTAAAATTATGTGGAGTGAATTTTTTTTATTATTTTATTTTTTACATATTGCTGATTTAGAAATTGCTGTAGAACTTAAAATCTGCATGGCAATAGTTCGATGGTTATGGTTGTATTAACGCGACAGAATAATTTGCTTCTATTAAATTTTTTTTTTAGTGGTGAGAAACCTTTTATTTTTTAGCTGCCAAAAATAGGTTACAGGTGACCACATAATGATATTAAGGAAATATTGAGGAAATACTGCACATTTGTAGTCACCACAACATATTTGACATTATCTTTGAAGGAGTTTACTACCCACTATTCGACAAAAAGAAAACTTGAAGCGCCTGAGAATGTGGTGCAACGATAGCAGTAGTTTATAAAAGGCGCTTCTGGCGCTGGTGTCGGTGTGAGGTTGGATCAATGACCGAACGCCATGACGTGACGGGGGCCATATTGAATGACATTAATCTTTGACCTCAGTCGCCATCTTGAAATCCGCCACCTTTAAATCGAACATCTAACTCCCCAAACATTGCACTTTTAGTTACGGCAGCCATTTTAAATCTAGCGCTCCAATCCTCGTACGTTATACTTTTCGTTAAAATCACCATCTTGAGTTCTGATGTCATTACTGCCGTCTTGATTCTGACATCAAAACCACTTTTTTCGATTCTGACATGCCAGCAATCTTGTTGTAATCTTCTGGAGGCCACCTACTTGGATTACATCTTGAGTTTATTTTCCGTTCTGCTGGAGGCCGCCATCTTGAATACCTACGGCTTTGTTTCTGCTGTTTGTTCCTAGAGAGTGCCAGCATCGCTCTGTCTCGTGCTAGTAGTCGATGTTCCATTACCTGCCAATGTTGTTGTCTTTATCGAAATATTAAATTTAATACATTGGAACAGCAGTGATTCGACAATTACAGCTCGGACATGTAAGTTGGAAAACACACACCTTTGACCGCATGGCCATCTAGGCATTTACCAGACCGCGAATTAAATAAGGTATATAAAAAATAACACACATATTCGGACTTTTAATAGAGGATGTTGCTGCCATATTTATTTTCAATACTTCCTACCGGGA
This sequence comes from Bacillus rossius redtenbacheri, assembly GCF_032445375.1. Taxonomy (NCBI): domain Eukaryota; kingdom Metazoa; phylum Arthropoda; class Insecta; order Phasmatodea; family Bacillidae; genus Bacillus; species Bacillus rossius. Next base: position 177,863,285 of record NC_086330.1, read on the forward strand.
GATCTAGTTAACACCACTTCTAGAGAGCTCTTGCCATCTTGTTTACAGTAATCGATACAAGGAGTGCTAGTGTCACATAGTACACACACCATCTGATGGAGTGTCTGCCGCCTTATTGATTTAAGTTTTACCCGCTAGCATAAGTAATTAATTAATATCTTGAAATCCATCATATTGTCGACCATCGTGGCCGCCATCTTGAAAATTCGTAATTATTGACCTAGAAATAAGGATAAAATTTAAAAAAAATTCATCAAAAAAACTAGCAATCAATTAACTGATTGTTTCGATCGAATACAGTGCTTGGTTCGATCCTTTCTCTAACCAAAAATGTATATTGTTGGTAAAAAGATTTATACAATATATGGTGAAAAATTAGAAAGAGGTTTAAATTCCTCATCTGCCATATTCCAGTAAGCTAATTTAATGACCATCATTTGGAAAATTTGTAATTATTTAGTTAAAATTCGAAAAACAAATCCCTAAAATTCATAAAAAAAATCACTCAATTTACTGGTTGTTTCGATCGATTCCAATCCTTGGTGCGTTCTTTGACTGAAAAAAAGTAAATTTAAATAAATATCACATCAATTTAATATAAAAAGCGAAAGGTTCAAGAAATAAAGCAACAAGTTTTTTTACAAATAAAAAATTATTAGGCTATGTAATTTTCACAAGTACAATAAACAAGCAAATTACTAGTGTTTCTCGATTAACCAGACATCTTACTTAAGGGGACCGGGAATGCCCTATCTTGACAGTGTTAAAATTAGCATCTTAATGTCCCATTTTCTCAGGATCCTTTTGTCACACCATGTTGAAATTTTTTTTACGTATTCATGAAGCCTTATTTATGGAATATACATAAGGAAATTGTATTGTGTTGTGGTATAATTGGAGGGGAAAATATTTAGCATTTTAAAATTTTTTTACAAAATTTTATCAAAATTTTTTGCAATAACATTTTTTCTAATTAATTTAGAAAAATAATCTTGTGTTAAAAGTCGCATAATCATACTAGCAATTTATGTTCCAAGTTTTATTATTCTATCTCGAATAGTTCCTGAGAAAAAGGGGCATTTGCAGAAAAAAATTTTATTTTGAGAAAAATGCATTTAAAGTAAATACTGTATACAATACAATCTCACTTAACATTCTAATACATTCCAGCTCCATATGATGGCTCATCCGGGTCTTCTTGCTGCTCATACAGATCCTCCAACTTCCGTTTTGCTGCATTCCTCTTCTGCCTGGCTTTCATTTCAATATTTTTCACCACACGCTTTGCTTCGTCTATTCTGTAGCTGTCTAGTCTCTTCATTGCTTCCACACACTTTTTACCAGGAGGGAAACCCAATCTTTCATACACATGACACACCACCAAATTTCCATCATTGAATGATGCAACAGCATCCCACACTCCAAAATGCAAGGTACGGAAACCAACAAATGTAGTTTTGGGAAGTCTGTTCCAGATAACACTGTTTACACTCTCATTTGGATTTTGTGTCCTTCCATGTAAACATTTCTTCAGCAACTCGGGCTCACTTAGGTCTCTAAATATGGGTTTCATTTCTTCAACCACGACACGAGGAAGGTGAAAGTGATCAGCATGTTTATAACATTCTCCTTTACTCTTTGCACGCTGATATTTACACCAACTTTCTGAACCCTTAGGACAGAGTCCATGCTGGGGGTCTTCATCCGATGATAGTAAATGGAAATACTCTGCCCATACACTCTCTTTCATTCCTTGAAGATTATTTGAATTTCTTCTTATTGCCAAACCATAATATTTTTGAATGTCCGTTATGGCTGAATCAGTAACTCGTCCTCGGCCACCAAAAACTTTGCCATCTTCTAGTTTCTTTCCCTGCAATTTGATTTTCAAATTTTTCAACCTAGTACCCATCCTCTTTTGTACATGCCCTAAGCATTCTAATTTTGATACTGTTTTATCGCCATAAGGGGCAGCCTGAAGAACAGCTTTGTGTCCCTAGCAATCACCATCACCTAAATAGTTTGTATATCGTACATTGTACTGTGATATAGATCGATTGAAAATGTTTACAAAACCAGAAACCTCCATGCCACCACTAGTGCCTTTGTAGTTTGCAGTGCATGCTTCTTCATGCTGACCTTTTAGTTTATCCTTGCATGTACAGTGCTTTGATAAAATGTCTACATCTATAACTTTACCAGTATCAACACTCGTACATGTTACAACACCATGCAGTGAAACATGCCCTCTACGATGCCACGACCCATCAAGGGCAACTGTCAAATCACGATCATTATTATTTTGTGCCACTGCTTCTTCCATAGCTGATTTCATTGAGTCTTTGCATACTTCTTCTACAGCAGAACCTAAAATGCTTACATAGCGTTGAAACTTCGATGGAGGTTTGGGTAAGTTCAGGGCACCACAAAGCTTCTCGCCAGCTCTTCCTCCTTTCCCAATACTACGTAACCCATAAACCAGTCTCAAATTAATTTCATCATAACTTGCTTTTTTATTTTCTGTAGAATAATGATATTTCTTACTATTAGAAAACTCTAGTTTCTCCTCACACACACTACAATGCAAAACCATTTCACAGGCAAGACCAACACCTCTCTTTGAACATAGAGAAACAATGCCACTGCAACTTTTACAGACAACAAACTTCTGAATAGCTTCTTGTAAAACAGATAAATTAATAATTTCATTTGAGTCACAGTTATTTTCAAATGTGTTGTAAATATTTACATTGAGTTTCTTCTCAGATGAACACTGAAGCACTTCATTGTTGGAGCTAACCTCAACTGGTTCATTCATAACCTCAACACCATGTGGCTCACACACTACTATAGGCTTTTGTTTGCCTACATTTGTCCTCTTTTTGAAGAGTTTCTTACTTTTAGTCATTTTAAACCCTAAAGAAGGACTCTGAAAATATACAAAATGTAAAAACACCTAAAACAGTTGAAAATTTTACTTGAAAATACTAGTGTGTATTAGCTGCTATAAAAAAACAAACAACAGCCTCAACAAATACCAACATCGAAAGAGGGAAAGAATATCTATCTAACTATAAAAGTCCCAATATAATAGCATTTTAAAATAAAAAGTTATTGAACATTGAATTTTGTAATTGTTTTCGTACTTTGATGTTTTTTCCTGAAAATCACAACTTTTAAATTATTATTTTTAACTAAATTATTTTAGTATTTACCCTTAGTGTAATATGTCATTTTAAAGCTAACATTCTGAAGAAAAATAATCTGCAAAAACATAAAAAATGTTTTTTTTAAACAATTTCATAATTCCCAGTCCCCTTAAGTCCGTGTGTGTAGATTGAATGTATTACGTATTATTAAATTACATTTCATAAATCATATTACATAAATTATGTTTTACATACATTGCATAAATATATTATACAGAGAAAGTATAGAATTTAATCGAATACAATATATTGCACATAATAAGGGAAGCGAATAAAAATTAAGCTAATGGTCAGACTACATGTGATTAAATAGAAGTTACTCAATGAAAACTAGGACAATTTACGCAAGCAAAGAGTCGAGTATTGACTTAAGAGTACCTGCTCGCATTTATAAATGAATAAAACACAGGACTCGCTTCAAATTGTCAGAAAATTACTGGTTTACTTATTCACATACTCATTTACGATACTAGAGTTTTTACATGTGAGTGCTTAGAAATATATAACACGATTACTGGGCTCTTTATCTCTATTTTAAATTTAATGTGGTGTTGCTGAGTGATAATATTACTGTGAAAGCTTTGAAACACTTCGCGGTTCATTATCATTGTCTGGAAAAATTATGGAAATTAAATTGATAACTAGTGTACTGCATGAACGTTTTTAGTATTACAATTTTATTAGCTTTAATGAACAGTGATTTCCAATATGCCTAATTTAGAAAAAAAGTTTAATAACAACCACTAAATACTTTGTAAGTACATATTAGCCTCGCCAATTATTTTTTGGTAAGAGAAAAATAAATTAGCAATTGTTTTTGTTAGTATTTGATAAGGTTGATGATTATACGAATATATATTTTCTGTCACCTCAAAATATTTTGAAGGGCACAGATGCACATGTTTGTATAGTAGTTTATTAAATGGTTTTAGGGTCCGACTCTGTTTATTAAGTGTAAATGTTAATCATTTTATTTCATTTTCGTTTGTTTGTTTTCATGTAAGAAACAATATTCACTGGCTTATAACGTCTTATATACGTGACAGGTAGGACAGAATATGTATACATATTTTTAAAAAAATTTTAATGAATGCATCAAGTGCCTATAGAAACATATTTTTACCTAAGGTCCCATAGGATATATATAATAATTTGGCTAGTTTTATCGAGTATGTTCATGTCCGCTGTTATCGTCTATCTCAAATTAGCCAGTATTTTGTTATCCGTAACACACTTTTATCTTGAATCTAAGTACTTTGCGATTGTGACTATTTCGATGGCAATTTTGACCACTGAAATAGTCGTTTGCAAGCTGGCGTTATGCTCTTGTCGATGTAGCCTTTACGGGAAAGCTACCGTTGAAAGCAACAATTTATACATGTAATCGGTGGTCTGGATAGCTTCACGATCGCGTGAACAGCCATAGAAGAGAATTGACTCAATTCCTGATTAGTAAAATTCGTTCCTCAGATTAAAAATAAATTGAGTTTTGTTTTATGCACATCATTGTATATATTATAGTTAAAATGAATTTTCATTTCAGTACACATGTGCCCATAAGATTAGCCCCGCAGTGCCTTGAATTGAATTAATTTGAGAGTGGGCAGTTCATTTAAATAGTTTGTGGTTTTTACTACATATTTAGGGCCACGCGTTTTATATTGCCAGTGTTTTAGCTAGATGAGGTGGTACGGAGGAAAACATAATAACTATGTGAATGCTCGATTGAAAAATATCAGAGATTCTATGGTGTTGGATATGTGGTCGAAAGCGTGAGGGTAATTTACAGGATGACTGAATTTGACGCTAATCGCTGGCTGTTGTTAACGTTCTTCTAAGGCGAATTAATTGCGAATATAACCGTTAGCATTGGACCGTTTATATGGTCTACTAAAAATGGTAGAAGACGTCAGCTGAGAGAAGTTTGTGGGTACAGTAGTTCTGAGTGTTATGTCCTCGCAGGATGATGTAACATTGTACTCAGCTTGTCGACAGTCGCCCTCTACTTCATCAGCTACGATATTGACAGCGACTCCTGCAAATGTCGGAACACGTAGTGCTGCCAAGTATTACGCTTTTTCCGTAATCATTACAGAGTTAGACGTGGAGTTAATCAACAAAGGAGGGTTATACTTTACGGAATCAAATAAACCTAATGACACCTGTGAAATATTTTTTTATCAGAGAAACGTACTATAAATTTTGCGCATGTAAAGTTCTTAAGACAATAATATAAATCCCGTAATTTATTTTAGCGTTTTAATCAATGAGTGTTTTTAAACTTGTGTGTGTTTTTTCCTCCATTGGTCGTGATGTTAATTGTTTGTCAAGAGTAGTATTTAGTGTACATTTTATCGCGTATGTTTTTTATTGTATGCATGAATGTGATTACCGATGGGTGTGCCGGGAAGCTGGAGCACCGGTGCGCTCCTCACCAGTGTTGTGTTGTGTGGTCGCCGCACCACGTCCAAAGGCGCCGGTGACGGGAGGTCGGCCTTATCGATTGCGGACAATGCTCGAGGCCAGGGGAGGTCGTTGGCCAGGATCGCAGAAGGAATGGGTGGAGCGGGAGCGGTACGAGTGGAAATGGGATTGTCTTGGAACGGCTCCCCGACGAATGCGGGGAGTAGATGTGTCGTACCTAGTGCGGAAGTAATAACATTAATTTAGACTGGGTAACTTTGGTCTGGCGCCTCTCTTGTAACTCGTATATTGCGAGAAGTGAGAAGTTATTTGGTGTTGTGTATCTGGAGAAATTTACCCGGAAGAGCAAGTGTAATGACAGTCCCAATATATGGAGTTAGTTCGTTTTGCACTGAAAGCAATCGGAACTAATGGCAAACTATATTTTTTCAACACATAAAATGTGTTAATAAAAATATTCACTTTGAAATAAATATAATTGATATTGTTGGTGGTTTGTATATATCTTGGTTACGAAAGTGATACGTTTAATTGTACAACGTGTATGTTCTAGTGAATGTGCTCTAACCGCTGACTATAGGAAGTCAAAAGGTTTTAGAACGTTTTCTTGTTTTACATTTTGACGAAGATAAATATATTTTGTTACGTTCTTGAGATACCATTCTTTTTCAATAAATTTAGAATATAAAAAAGTGTAACTTTAGTTTCTGATGTTACATATTGAAATGCTTTCCTGATCTTAAATTGTTTCATCACAAAACTTTCACCTTGCGACGAAACTTTTCCTCCTATCCTAATGGTTTGGTTCCCATTCTTATAGTTGACATATATTTAAATATTTTTTATAATTAATTGATATATTTTATGCCCGTTGGTGTTAACTAACTTTAAAATTGATTGAAACATATTACTATTCATAACCAAATTTAAACTTCTTAAATAAATAATCGCGCTTGGGTTTTAAAATTTAATTTATTATTACAACCAATCTGGTGTAGGAGGTAGAAGAACGTGTATTTTGGATTTGTAATGAATAAAAATGTAATTATTAATTTTACTTTTTAATTATGTACAGAAGTATCTGTAAATCTGCAAGTAAATTAGAACTTGTTATGTATTAATGTCTAATAGTAATTTAAGTAACGAGTTTGTTTGCCTTAATCTTCATACTGGTTAATTATATTTTTAAACAACTGCATTGTTATTGAATTGAAGTAGTATGTAACATAAGTGTGTCAACTTACACAATTATACATTTTGTGAATTCTTCTCCAAATTCTCATTATTAATTTAAAAAATATAATAAATTTGAAGAAATCATTCAAAACCAGCCAGATGCTTCTCAACAATGGTGCGTGTGGATGCAGACACATGCATTAAACAAAACTGCTCGGAGACACGCTGGCCAACGCTTAACAACGAGAATTTTTTTAGAAAAATGAAGCCTGTCTTTTATCGTCGTAAACTGTCCACATATCTCGTTCAGTCCCACTCGAATTATACCTCAATAGCTATCTCGGTTGCTTTCTAAGCCAGAACGACTGTTTTGTTTCTTTATCTGGGCATGTCGCCATGTTGTGTATTGAGCAGTTGGTGTGAGTGAGACGGAATGATGCTTTTAAGATACTGTGAAGTTATTTGTACAGAAATGTGTTCTCACATTGACTAGCTCATATTTCTATAAAAATTTCCGACAAGTTTGAGTGAATGTTCGTCGCTTGTCTCTGTGGAATCAAGCCCTGCTCTACATCACGCGACAAACTCTTGTTGCGACTGTCTCGTCGTTGTCGGCCCACTGTTAGTCCGCGCTCTAATATTTTTCCGACTAAACTACTTCCACGGGATTATCTTGTGCTTTATTAAGCATTTAACATTTGACGGCAGCTGATTTTTGCTTGATTTCCGTTTGTTTGTATGTTTGTTGTCAATTAGCAAGGTTTTTTCTATGACATACAGTATAAATCAACAATGACGTATGTTCATAAAATTGTTTTAAATCAACCTTCAACATTAGAAGAATCATTCAAGTAACATACAATGTAAAGTTGTTGTTATGGGAAAGTCGGAGTACAAATCAGACATGTAGACGACAAGTAACTTTCACCAAGACTGTGTTTAATGCAACATCACTTCGTCCAAGGTAATACACAAATCAGTACCACCAACTGAGCATTAAACATAAAGACAAATTCCCATACACGTCAAAATTGACTAATACCAACACCTTCCCCCAATTTTGACAACCCTAACTCACATACAAATCTGTCAAATTTACAGTAGGGTACCTGTTTGGTTAAACAGTCACATATTTGGTTATCTGAATCAACATACACAAGTTTTACAATATTCTCTTGTACAAGCTCTTTTATAAAATTGTATTTCACATGAATATGCTTAGATCTTTTTGTCTCAAGAGTACATGCCATTTTTATACAGGATTGATTATCCTCATACATAATCACTTCAATATTCTTTAATTCTAAAAGTTCTGTCAACATCTTTTTCACAAAGATACACTCTGTAGCAGCAGTAGCCAAGGCTATGTATTCAGCTATAGTGCTGGATAGACTAACACAACTCTGTTTTTTTTTTTTACATTTCCATATCACATTATTACCAAATATCCTAATGAAGTAACCTGTAATACTTTTCCTATCAATTTTATCATTTGCATAGTCTGCATCTACGTATGACTATCACATTACACACTTGTTTAGAATATCTAAGACAATACTCCTTTGTTTTGTTTAAATATCTTAGGATGTTTTTCAAATACTTAAAATGACTGTTTCCAAAACAATTCTGAAACTTACTGAAATATACAATAGGAAAACTCAAATCTGGTCGAGTACCCAGCATTACATACATCAAACACCCAATAAGTTCTCGATATGGCACATTATTGTCACATTCATCTGAAGGTTGCAAGTCTAATTTAATTTCCATTGGCAGGTCTGAGAATTTACACTCTTTCATTTGAAATCTTTCCAATATTTTCTCAATCAATTTACATTGCCTAATAGATATACATTCATCTGTACAAATAATTTCGAGCCCAAGGAAATTAAAAACTCCAGTTGCCTCACTCATTTACTTTTTGAAATTTTTCTTTTAAAGGCACTATAAGGTTTTGATTTTTTTCTTTGTCATCAGAAAAAAACCATTAGATCATCAACATATACTAAAATGTATAAGCCCTTCTTAAAAAACAAGCAAGGATCAGAGTTTGATCGCTTACAACCAAGTCTAAATAGTTCCTTGCTTAATTTTTCGTACCAGCATCTGGGGGATTGTTTCAGACCATACAAAGCCTTCCTTAATTTGCAAACAAGATTTTTATTCTTTTCAGACCCACAAATCCCTTCAGGAATTTTCATGAAAACTGGATCATTTAGTTCTCCATACAAAAATGCACTTCTGACATCTAATTGGTTAATAACCCAGCCCATCTGTAATGATAGTGATAACAAAATTCTAATAGTAGGCATCCTAGCTACAGGGGCATATATTTCTTCATCTGGTTTTGCTTCCTGAAAACACCCTCTGGCAACTAATCTTGCCTTATTAATTAATTTCCCCTTTACCTCTTTTTCTGAAAAAACCCATTTGGAGTCTATTACTGTCTTATCACTTGGTTTTTCAACTAACTCCCAAGTGTGGTTCTTTTCTAGGGCACGTATCTCCTCGTGCATTGCATCTTCCCATGCCTCCCTATCTCTGTTATCCTTCAAATCAGACACTGTCAAGGGAACATTAGGATCGAGAAACCCCCATGCATTCAATGCTATTTGCGTTGTATAGTCCTCAGTAATATAGTCTTCATGCCACACTGGAGGTACCCTAGTTCTTTCTGATCTCCTTCCTCCTTCCTCTATACCATCATCAGACGTTCTCTCCTTTTGAATATCACATGATACTGTTTCTAACCTGTCCACGCCGTTTACCTTTACTTTCAATGGTTCTGCATCATATTGTGATTCATAGTACGTCTCATCCTTCAGAAACTTTGCATCCCTTGACACTACAATTTGTCTCTTGTTTGGATCAAAAAACCTGTAAGCATTTGAAGCGTACCCTACCATGTAAACCTCAATGCTTCTCTTATCAAATTTCCCCAAAGATGGATGGTTGTCCTTAATGAAAGCTTTACTCCCAAACAACCTGATCTTATGGTAATTGACTTTCCCCCCATACCATGTTTCAGCTGGTACTAGGCCATTGTACCTAGGAGTTCTATTATACAAGAATGCTGCTGTCCTAACAGCTTCTCCCCACAGGTATTTAGGTAAGTTTCATATCAAACACCGGGATTTCTCTAACAAAGTTCTATTCATTCTCTCACTTTGTCCATTTAACTGAGGTGTGTAGACAGGAGTATATTCCAGCTGAATACCTTTCCTGAAACACCAGCCTTGAAAACTTGCAGAACAAAATTCACCCCCATTATCACATCGTATTCTCAACACCTTACGATTATCAGAAGAAAACTGCCTTTCTGCTGATTTTATAAAGCTTTTCGCTTTTTTCACAGGCTTCATCTTTCCTCCTCAACAGAAACACCATACAAAAACCAGAATGTGCATCTGTTATAGTCTGAAAATAATTATACCCATCAAACATAGTAGGCTTAATAGGACCACACAAGCCACTGCATATTATCTCAAGACACCTTTTTCCTTTAGGACTTATTGAATTAAATGGTTGTCTAGTCAACTTACTCTCAATACATACTTTACAATCTCTTACTGCTTCCATACCTTTAATTCCTGTCATTTTACCCAATGTTCTCATTGCCTCCTCACCTGGGTGACCTAACCTCTCATGCCAAGTAGACATCCCTACACTGGGCACAGGTTAATTTCCAACTACCGAACAATTCAGCCCTACTACATACAGTTTACCAATTTTTTGGCCTACGAGAACAGGTATACTTTCATTACTTATTATCATCTTATCATTAAGGAAGGTTGCTTGATACCCAACTGCACACACCCTTGATATAGAAAGAAGATTGTATCTCAAGTTATTTACAATCAAAACATTTGTCAATGTACATTTATCAAAAACAATATTTCCCTTTTCTTTTGCAACGAGCATTTTACTTCCATCTGCTACAACAATAGCAACAGGTTCCTTTAATGTCTCAATGCCTGTCATGAGAGACCTATAATCAGTATTTATCATATGCTCGGATGCACCAGAGTCACACACAAAAGTAATGGTGTGAGATCGTTCATCGTTACTCATCAAAGAGGTTGAAGCTATAAACACCACATCATTCTGTTCAGCACTTACCGGTGGCATTCCATCTGCAACGTTTACGTTTTGGAAATCATGTCTCCCGCCACGGAAACCCTTTCGAGGAGTATAGGAAAGCGAACCTCTCCGCTTTAACACTGGACACTGTCTCTTGTAATGACCATATTCACCACAGCCGAAACACTTCACCTTTGATCTCTTCGCCGCAAACGAACAGCCAGGCACCTGGGATGTTGACATGATCATCCACCATTCGAAGTTCTGCATCCAGGAGTCGTCCCTTCACGAACTCTAAAGTTATGTTTGAAGTCATCGTCTCAATGGCTGTGATACCACTGCTAAATTTCTCCGGCATAGTCAATAATAGATAGCACACCTTATCTGTTTCGTCTAAAACTGCCCCCAATGCTTCTAACTCACTAAGCATAGTCTCAAGTACAAGGAAATGTTCCTGCAGCTCACCTGAGTAAAACTTCAATTTCAAGAGTTTCTTCATCACAAATAATTTGGATGTGGGGCTCTTCCGGGCAAAAACATTCTTTAAAGAAACCATAATTTCTTTAGCTGAGGTTGCCCCTTCAACTATCTCCAGGTGTTTATCTGATACACATTGAGCTATGACCCATTTAGCCTTTTTATCACGCACATCAAACTGTCGTCTTTCTTCCGCTGACAATTCCCCTTTGGTGATGTCCGAGATATTTATCACGTCGTCTACTCCCTCTTTGGTCAAAAACGTCTCTACTCTCCATAGCCAATTGGAGAAGTTAGTATTCGTAAGTTGTGGAAATCCTACAACTGTTGCAGGAAACATGGTCACCTGCCCACACCACACTTGATCACAAAAAAACAGCAGCAATTGCAAATATACCGACCACTGCAATGGCAATTATACTTCTGACTTGCATTACGACTTTCATGCAGTCACAGCCACATTAAACTAAGCCTGTCTGGGCCCATAACCACTGTTATGGGAAAGTCGGAGTACAAATCAGACATGTAGACGACAAGTAACTTTCACCAAGACTGCGTTTAATGCAACATCACTTCGTCCAAGGTAATACACAAATCAGTACCACCAACTGAGCATTAAACATAAAGACAAATTCCCATACACGTCAAAATTGACTAATACCAACAGTTGTTACATTGCATTGAATACAATTCACATCGTCAAATCATTTCTGCGTTTCATAGTTTATGTGAATACCCATAAAGAGAAAGAGTTAGAGAAATTTTGAAAAGTGTCTGTCGTAATATATTTCACACATTGTCAACACATTGCTAATTATTATATTTATCAATTTTTTGATTTAAGTAATACTTTTTTATTATGTGCCACGCCTTAATTCAAATATCATCTCTTAATAAGGCGTCAGAAAATGAAACTTCTGTTTCCAACCCCTTAGGTAACATGGTCTTGTGCTAAGCATATAAGTAGAATTATTGGCATTGGCTAAGTGTTTATCTTCCAAAAATATGTCTATAAGAGTGGTCACAAGAATAAATCAACTGCAGTACATAATGAGATAGCCTTCTATAGCGCGCACGCCCTTTCCAGATGTTATGTAGTAGAAAGAGCTGGATGGTCCTGGAGAAGGAATGGGGCATTGAACACGCGGTGCTGCGATCGCGCGTCTCGTCATTGCTGTGACGTTTAATGCGCGCTACTGTTTGCGCCCGTAACTTTGCAGGGTTGCTTTTCCGGACACAATGTTCATTAACAAAGTTGCATGTTTTGGCATTGGTTTATCCCATCACTCATAAAGCTTATGCCCAGCAATTGCCGAATATCTGGTTGTACAGCCTGTTGCAATGGTGGATTTTTGTAAGAACTATCATATTGTACTGTTTCAGGAAGGAATTCCAATAATAAAAAAATAAAATTATAATGTCTTAATTCTTGCGTGTATTTGGAGGTGAAAATAAATTTTATGCAGTTTTTGGTGGTTGAGCAAATAAGATATGAATGTGTACATTAAGATTTTTATAATCACTGCATGTTTTTGCAAAATTATAACTTTTACAAACTATTTCTTGGCAATTATGTCGGGAGACCTTTAGTAATTGAGTAGGGGCTTCTTGGAAACCATCTACATATATTTATCAACAAATCTTCCAGCAACTATCTTTTCTGTCGCTATTTATTATAATACTTGTGTGGTTCTTATTGATGTATGTTGTTTACAATGATATTTTCTTCATGTGTGTACGTGTATGGCAGGAATATTGGTTAAGTTTACAAGATTGGGGAAAAAAAGGGGGGGGGGGGGGAAGGTGTCAAAGAATAACCTTTATTTTTTTACAATCAATTGTAACAAAGCGAAATTAATATATAAATGGACTCATTTTGAGTGCATTTTAATCCTAGGTTAGGTATACTTTTTAATGAATAAATGTGCATAGCCTATATAAGCCTACCACACTAGTTCTGATCAAATCAAAACATGACACATTGTTTGCAACATTTAGTGTGAAAAACGAATTACGTTATACGGAATTTATTCTTATCACAAAACACAATTAACAAATACCTATAAAATTTCTATATATCAAAATTTACATATTTATGTACAGTATGTAAAATGTTAAGTAACGAAAAATTGTAAATATTACTTTCGTTAATATTTAGAAAACTGACATTGCCAAACACAGAAACAAATGTAATATGTTTTAACTTCAAATTGTACTTCAATTAAAAGTTATTTCTCACGGACACACGAATTTCAAAGATTTAATTTTTTAATGCACTAAATTTGACTTCACATGTGAGTATATAAATAATGTTTTTGTTTCATTTAGGATTTAAATTAATTTCAATCAAATAACCTACGATTTGGTGAGAGGCCTACCTACAATCACGTCGCGTATTTTTATATGAATAGACATTGCATAATATAACCAGATGAATAAGTTATTGTGGTTTTAAATGTAGCTAACCTAACTTAACCAACCATCCACGCGATTTTAAAGTATTTGAGAACCACAACAGAGCTTCCGTTTTCAAAAATCGAAGTTTAGAAGAACAAGACACACTCAAATTTCTAGCTGAATCGTGATTCCGCCAGCAAAGGAGATGGCGGAATAATTCAGACCGCATGTGACGTCAATCTGATACATAATTCCGATAGTTAGTGTTCAATAATAGGGTTTAGCACATCTATCGGATTTGTCATTCCTCTAGCAGAAATATTTCGAAAGCTTCAAGAATAGAGCCCCTGCAAACGTTTGCGTTCAAAACGACTGCAGTCTGGTTGGGTGAGAAAGAACGGGTCGTGGGTGGGAGAAGGTCGGGGTGTGCTCGTATGGCCCTGCCCCACATGACCGGACGTGGTCACGTGTCACGGCCACCCTCCCGCACATGTGCGTGCCGGTTGGAACCAATGTTACCCCCCTCCTTGTCTCCCGCACCAATGGATGTACACTTTATTTATAGACCCTACCAAAGATTTAGTATTGACAACCAAATAATTTTGCATTGTCCACGAAAGTGCTTATAAGTAAAGCCACGATTATTTAACACATTCATTTAACTCCAGGCTAGACTCGACTTCCATATGAATAATAAAACTTTTAAAGTGCTCTTTGATCTATAACGCTGGTAATGTGTTTCGGTAGTGACTTCTCCTTGTTTACAACCGGCTCCAGGCCTTCAAGAGCGTGTCAAGAGCGCTGTAGTCTAATCATGAACCTGAAGTAAATGTAATACTTGCTTAAATTATATTTTGCTACCCAATGAGTCTGCCAAATTATCGTGGTTATACTTATTAGTTACAGCTATTATTTTTGTAATTTATAAATGGTTTTAATGATGATAGTTCTCTATTTTTACACATTTTTTTGGTGGCTTCAATACTTCATTTGTAGTACAAGTGTGTTAGCACATCAAGTGTAAACATACGCGTATGTCATCGTTAAGATCAACTGATTTTGACAGCTCTATTGTCAGCACGTAGTTAAATGGTGGGACAGGAATCAGTCGGTAGCCACCGGCTTGCGAGATGCTAGGACCAGGGGGTGGCAACTCTAGTAGGCCATTATGTACCCAGATACTATTTTTAATCTGCACAACAGATAGCGCTAGTAGATTGACCTAGTTCTTTTGTAAATTCATAGGTAGCGTTAGTGTTCATAATCAAATGTCAATTGAATGTTTATAAGAAACTAAATTTATGCAATAAATACTAATAATGCAATAAATATAGTGTAATATTAATTTATTTCGATTTCAAAAACATTTGATTTGTAAAAATTGTTTTTTTTGCAGTAATATTCGTTTACAGATTGATTTGAGCATTATAGTCGCTCTTTTTTTTTCGGTTTGTAGTAGATTTTGGTCGAGTGAAAGATGGATTTTACAATGGAGTTTGATTTATCATTTTGAATTATTTTCCTATATGATTGTGAATTAAGAAGCCGATGAAGATGCCTGTGAATACACATCAATGTTTTGTGTCTTCGTGCAGGAACAGTATTACTGTTAATCCTAATGTGACAACATTCAGATTTCCATGAAGCCGAAGCAAGTGAGTACTGATGTTTATATTAAAAAAATTACAATAAGTGGTTTAACATGTTAAGGGTTAGGCATTTATGTTAAGGCTTATTATACAGGATTTATAGAGCGATATTATCGAGACCTGAATTTGCGCACATAATAATTTTGTAATTACGTAGTATAATCATTTATTTATTTTTAATAACCCACACACACATATATTATATACACATACATATATATATACACACATATGTATACACATATATATACATATACCCATTTGGGGATAGTATGGGCTTAGTAAAATTACCATAAATCAGTAATTTAAATGTAATGATTTGTGATATGAACCCTAAAAATCGTTTTGTGTTACTGAATTTATATTATTTATACAATATGTGATTCAATGAAAATTAATATATCGTAATTAAGAGAAACCCACCAAATTTATTACACTCTACAGCACTTTAATAATAAAACATTACCTCTGAAATATATACGTTCATTGAGTGGTAATGCTAAACTAAATACACATAATTAAATACATGTATGTTTATACCTTATATTTATAGTATGCTACATGCTAGCTAATAATCTGGAAATACTGATTTAAGTATGTACTAGCTCACACTATAAAATTTTTTTGTTTTGTTTCCAGGTTATTGAAGTGGATTGCTGCAATTGGCTATGACCTTGATGCCAGTAATGCTGAAACATTTAAAACTAAATATGTGTGTTCCGAACATTTTGATATTGGAGCTTTCACTACATGTGACTGCATCAAATTGAATCGTGGTGCTGCTACAACATATTTTAATTCTGTGGACAGTGAAGTATGGATCTATTGTTATAATTTATTATGTCTAGAATGCTGCCAAATATAGGTGAAATGTTTATGTTACATAACATAACTTGTAAGATCTACTTGTGCAGATATATATTTTCACCTGCCTCTAAGGTCCTTTGTTATTCACAGGTAGCATTTACATGTGATGAAGCAGTATTTAACATTATTGGTCAACATGCAGTCCATCATTACAACCTTTGTACAGGCGCATACAAACATATATGTGTGGGGTATTTCACACTTTTTATTTGATGTTAAAGATTGGTATGGTGACCGGGATACTTTTTTTTATTAAACCTCCTACACAGTTCTCTACTGTTTCCCTTATCTGTTGCCTTAACATTTTTTTCCGATCAGTCCAATTCCTTGAATCACATTGCAAAAAAAGTCACAATACATGGGATTGGGCCACTCTCTTCAAAGAATTGTAAATCGAGTTTAAACATAGCAAGGCTGACCATAAATTGTAGAGGAAAATTTAAAATGTTGATCTTCAACATATTTATAACCTATGATCATGTGATGTATATACAGCTAGTTAGAAAGTAAGTTGTAGTATAGTATGCAATTGAACCTTCAATAAGTTCTACATCCACACTTAAAAACTTATTTTACTTGATGTTTTATGTTCAATAACTATTCAGTATAAAGGTTTTTTTTTTACATTATAAACTACAAAAGTATTCCGATTTGTAAATGTAATGAAATTCCACTGAGCCCTCTACCTTTTTTTTAACTACCATTTCTGCCGTGTGGCCTTTTTTTTCTTACTTTTGTGTTCATTATAAGTTACAACCACTCATTTGATTTATTGTGTTAAATTAAATGATATTTAAAATTGGATGTCACTTCATAAGAACATTCAGGATTACCTGTATTCACAGCGCACAATTATACAAAAGTTTTTTATGTATGTAAAAGTGTTTTACGTAAGACAGTGGACACATACATGTATTCAGTAACATGAGAAAATTGAAATATCTAAAATAAAATTAAAAGGTTACAAGCTTTTATATACATGCAGCTCCCAAAAAAGTCTGCATACTAAAAAATAACACATGCTTTTAAATGAATTCTTACCATCTTATAAACTAGTAGTATTTTGTTATTTGGTTTCAAATGAATTGTTTTTGGTTAATTTATTTGACTGTAGGGATTAAATATCATTTGTAGAATAAAGTGTGAAGAGTAGTATTGATCAATTTAACTGTAAGTACAAAATATGTGTTACATTTCTTGTAAGTTAAAATTGTTCAGGTATTATAAATTAGCTGAAAAAAGCAAACTCATGACTAGAATAAATTGTACTGTTAGGTATGTTTCGAAGAAAGACTACCTGTTGCAGTCGTTACCATGTGTATGTACCACATTTTTATTGTCATTATAACTGCCATAATTTTGTACAAATAAATCACTTAATACATAAAATATGGTTATGGAAATTCTCAGTTGAGTTTGTTAATGGATATAGGCCAACAAAAGGGGTATAAATGGGGAAGATTTTTTGAACAACATTTAAATCACTTCAACTCCCATAACATGAAACATATCACATCGGTTTGAACATATTATAACTTAAAGGAGTATTACCAAAAATTTTGTCTACATATTTGAATATGACCAGCCATAACTGTTAAGGGGTGGAAAAAAACAAGGGTTTGAGGACAAAAAACTCCTAACTATCTTAGTAGGCACACCATAGAATCTGTTCAAATTTGTTGTCAATTTTAAAAAATTTTATAACCACCTGATAACCACCAAGGGTGCTGTGGGTAAAATAATGAGGGGTTAATGGACAAACAAATATTCTTAATTACTCTATTAAGTTAACTATAAAATCTATAACAATTATTGCAATTCTTCTAAAACTTGTATAAAACTTTGATGTGAAACAATTTTTTTTAGGATTAACCAGTGCTGCAAGAAGTTGAAAATACCAGTGGGTGGAAATTTAAAAAAATAATAATAAAACTTCTGTACAGTGTACACTATCGCATCCATTCTTATTTATTTAAAACTTTCTAAATATCTTTTGAAACTTTAATGTAACCAAACATTACTGCAATGAGTGAAAATAATATATTCAGAGACAAAAAATGATAACTTTAATTATTGCAGTTGCTCTCTGTATGCTGACTGCATTGCTAAAATGCACATAGACCTCCAATTAAATTAATAAAATAAAGTATTCTGCAAAATGTTAATAGCGAAACAATTAAAATTGTGCCAATCTCACCTGTGTACATGAAAATATATATATTATGCTTCAAATAGGCTATTTTATAAACCAGAAAATGAAATTACCTATTTAGGACTTTCCATTACCCTTAGCATTCCTTTACTGCATCTTATTTTTTTGTTCAGTTATAATTAAATTTTGGTATCTTCTTGTTATATGTGGGTAATTGTTCCTTATCACGTACTCAAGTTTAAGCCTTGATCCTGTATGATTGATCCTGTGGTACATGATGCTTGCTGTCTTAATTTAGTACATCAAAGATCCTGGACATAACAAAAATATTACAATAAAAATAATTTTAGGAAGTAAAAAAAAAATTACTTTCAGATTTTTATTTGATGTGATAATACCATCAGAATTCATTGTTACATCACCCCATTATTGTATCCAGGATCTTTCTATGTACTAAATTAAAACAGCAAGCATCATGTACCACAGGATCAATATATTCAGGATCATGCCATTAGGATCAAGGGATAGGCTTGGATACGCTGTGCGGAACATTTACCCACATTGTGTTTAAATATAAATTGTTTCATCTTGTGGGTGAAGAGAAAGAAGGTATCCTCAGTCCAATTCTTTCATCTACTCCATAGTACATATGTTTCTAAGAGCTATACAGTTGGTTTTAGATTTATTTAGCAGTAGTTAGCTTCAAACCAGAAATTATATTAGGTCTTTACAGCATTATTTATACTATTTTCCTTCACAAAAATTTATGAACCATCAGAAAAGTGTGGTGTGCTACCTTGTGTAATGTGAGAAAGCTGGTATACTTGAAACACGAGTGGGCCAAGGAAACTCATTCTGAGAACTATATATGATTTTATTTGTACACTTTAAAGTTGTGTAAGTGAGATACAATTACTAGGTCTTTTACTTTACTTTTGATCTTGAAATAACAACTTTTGAAGAAAATATTTATGATTTATGAGGTCTAAAGGTTTAGACTTAACACAAAAATAATTCATGCTGAATTTTAACTCAAAATTTCAAGGCTTGACTAGTAAACTTTAATATTGTATTTACTGTTGACTTTTTGTAAGTCACAATGTCATTTTTTTAATGTAAATTTTGAATGCAACAATATACAATATTATTCTTAAAAGTGAATTAGATAATAGGGTCATTCAAATATAAACCGGAATATTTTTATACAGATTTATTGGTGATATACGAAAACTACAAGTGGAATGCCTTTTTTTTCTACATAGTTTCTTTAAGCATATATACTTCCCCCCCCCCCCTCCCATTTTTGATCCCTTCATGAAAAGAAGACTGGTGCTCCAGCAGCCAACTGCACATGTACTGTTTGACTGCAGCATTGTCTTCAAATCATTACCCTCCTAATGCCTCTTTCAGTGGACCAAACATACAGCCTGAATATTGCCTTCATTGATGCTGGTTGCCGGATGCAATATGTGGCATCGATTTCCCACTTTAAAAACTTATGGCCCAATGGAACACTTGTGCATGCCTAGGTATCTCCTCCCCATTCTCCCGCCACCGATTCCCCAGCGTACTGCACCACTCAAGTCGCTACTTGAGTCGAAAGAACAAAATTCTGTGGACAGTGAAGGATGGATGTATTGAACTTTAAAAATAGCCTTTTTAGTGTTGTTTCAACCTTGCCATATTATGGTTTACATAGTTGTGTGAGATGCACTATGTACACAAAACTTAGTTTTTTAGTTTATTTAAATTGTGAAATCGTCAAATGTTATATTCATGTTCCTTTTTTTTTTTCTTGGGTTATGTTTGTAACTTTGACTCTTTGTTTATTCATCCCGCTAGGTTAAATGGGTTTTTAATGATTTTCCATTTGAAAAAGAAAAATGTAGTGCCCAAACGTGACTTGAAAGAATTGAGTTACCACCTGATCGTTTCTGTGATAACTAAGGAGAATTTTAATTAGCAGATCTCATTTAGTCCAAAGTTTAAATTTAAAAAAAAATGAACAGTTTTTTTAACACAGGATCACTTTCAGCTCATTGAAATTGTATCGAGCATCCTGCAAATAAGATTATGAAACAAATTCAAAAGGCTATTATTATTTTTAATATTATTATTATACGACGGAAAATAGCCAGTTCGATAGCTCGAAACACGTTGCTAACGATTTGTATTATACATATCGATTTATATCGTTAACGCACTTTCGATCACGGTATTTCATTTGTAGATTCATAGATGGCAGCGTAATCGGCGATTGTTTGTAGGTACAGAAAAACAGCGTTGAGTTTCCGGTCTTTATGATATATGGTCGTTGGCTAGGACCGCGTGTTACTGTGAGGTCGGCCTCGCCGGCGACTACCTGGGCGCTGACTCACCGCCTGGTCGGGCGGGCCTACCGAGAAGTGCCGCAGACAGCCGCCTTCCTGCCCTCTCTCTCGTCTCCTCGGCCGCTCCCGAATCCTGGCTCCAGGGGGACCTTACGCGACGATGTTTTATCCGCGCGGGCCGCTACTGCATCGCCGACCCACTGCCAGGGGGTGGTCACGTCTGCTTGATTACATGGTAACCGGGTGAAGCTGTGTTCGATGTGTAGACATCCCGGCTCTCGGTATACGGCATTTGGTAAGAGTCATTTCTTGAATGGAACGGTAATGTGTAACCACGGTGCTGCCATCTGTGGTGAATGTCGCTAACCAAATTTAATAGAGAAAAAATGGAAACTCTATAATATTACAGACTTGCCAACCTTTACGATTTTTTCATAAAATGTACGAAAATCACGTCCGTTTTACGATTGTACGAAGATGTCTGCATTTTTTTACGAATTTTAAGTACGAGACGTTTATTAAAACATGTATTTTCTGTCTGCCTTAAATGTTTTATTGTATGGTTTGTGAAAGCTGTTGCCATGTGTTTTTGCTGTGGAAACGAGTGCGGTATTTGAGTTATATTATTGCTCGAAGGCCAGCGAACCACGTAATTTGTTGTATTGTATATCTTTCCTTAATGGCCGCCTGAGTTATATTGATGCGCTTACAACCAATCACAAACCAGTTTAAATAGAATTTTTAGTTTGGCAAGACGGGGTCGTGCATAAGCGTATGTTGTGGTTCTTCAGTTAATGTTGAGCCAATTTTGATTTTGTTTATTACAGGTTAGGAAACAAATTTATTGCATGTTTTTAATAGAAACGTGTTATGTGCACAATTAACGGAAGTGGAATCAAGTGAAGAAGAAAATGCCCCCGAAACATGATACGTATTATTCTCAGGCATTTCGCGATACATACACGCGGGATTTTCCGTGTATTCTTAAATCAAGCAAGGGAGCACACTTCGCATTTTTTTCAGTGTGTAGATGCGACATCAACATTGGGCACGGCGGAAGATATGACATCAATCTCCACGTGAACTGTTCAAAACATCTCGCAAATTTTAAAAGTGTCGCAGTCAGTTCAAAGGTTAGTGATTAGTTTGCTAAAAATAACAGCACAGACAATACTGTAATACATGCAGAATTTATGTTTACAAACTTTTTGGTTGAACATAATATTCCTTTAAATGTTTCGGATCACGCCGGCCCGTTATTCAGAAAAATGTTTTCAAATTCTGAAGTAGCAAAAAATTTGGTTGCGCAAGAACAAAGTCGACGGCTATCGTGAAAGAAATGGCAACAGATGAAACTATAAAATTGTTTGTAATTTACAAACTGTGGCATTTTCAGTCGCGACCGACGGCAGCAATGACTCTGAATCCAAATTATATCCACTAGTAGTAACATATTGTGATGCAAGTTTGAAAATGATAGTGTCAAGGTTGCTTTCATTACCAGTACTCCACGGAGATTCTACTGGAAGTTAACTGATATCAGAGTATATTGTAACAAAGGTACACTCTGTTGATTTGTAGGGTACATACCACAAGGAACGAAGTTTTTTCTTTGATGTGATAATAAGCAAAAATGTTTCCATAATGGCAAATAATGAGAATGATTGTTGGTCTGCAATGTTAATGTATGTTAAAACGATTACATAATTTCGATTACTAGAAAAAATGTGATATCATGTAAGTTTATTAATTTTTCAATTGCCGCGAGCAGTTTACGCGTGTTATATTATTTTTTATGCATTTTACTAATTGAGGGTTTCAAAAGTTGGCAAGTCTGATATTAACTGTTCAATGAATTTTAACAAGATGGGCAGTATTTTAATAATTTTCTTTGTCGAAATTTTTCCCAAATCCGGGGTTTATAGTTTTTTCAAGTTTTTTTTTCTTCTTTTATTGGAGCTACTCTACAAATGATTGATTCGATTGTAAACGTAGCTGCTCCTGCAGCGAATTCTAGCGGTGGGTGCGGAAACTACGTGTGTTCGCGTGAAGAAATGTAACTGAAAACATTTTCGCGTATTTATCTCGTTATTTGTATTTTAAAGAATTCACCTTAAATTTCGTGTCAGAGTTTGGTATTATAAGTGTACTAACTAAAACCAGCAACGCTTCGCTGTGGCTCAGTCTGATATGAAATGAATAAGAAAGTAAATCAAAATTTTTCTATGCGAACATAGATTCACCTAGGAAACATGTCATTCAATTTAATACCCTGCTTTGTGTTGCTGTGGCATGAAAAGTAAAGAAGAAAAAATATTTTTTCACCCAAAGTCATTTTTTATTTTAAAGCTAGTGGATGGACTACATTTTTTGTTTGTCCGTTTTCTGCATAAACATAAAGATCAGATGGTTTACCGTCTCTTGAGCATGCGACGTATAATTGCCCATAATAGAAGCATTCATTTTCTAAATTCCAACCTCACACTTGCAAAGACTGCCCTTGCGCTTTATTGATAGTCATAGCGAACGCAAGGCGTATTGGAAATTGAAGCAGTTTGAACTCGAACGTTATGTCGGTCGGAATGAGTGGTATTCGTGGAAGTAGTAAGTCTTCATCTTTATGAGGTCCAGTCAGAATTGTTGCTTCAATTAGATTCATCATAATTTTTTTTAACTACTAATCGTGTACCATTGTATCACTCTGTCTGATTGATGTTTCGGAGTAATATAATTGGCACTCCAATTTTCAAATTCAGAATGTGACGGCAATCCGGTAACATCGAGTGAATTAAGAAATTCCGTTTGAAAATTCACTACTTCACTTTGGTTTATCCCAGAGTCAATAGATGTGTCACTGTTTCACCTGTGATTCTGTTTAGGATAACTTTGATATCCTATACGTCGACATTTTTAGCCGCTAAATGGCTCTTCCGCTTATCCATGCGCGATTTCGATAATTTGTTTCGATGCTTTGGATAATCTTGTATACTAATTCTTTTAAATCACGAAATTGCAAAAATTAGATGGGAAGATGATTTTTTCTTGTTTCTGGATTTGTAGCTACAGCATCTTTATCGAACTCGAGTAATTTTCTTGAAACTATGTCATATTTTGGATTGGTTTGAAGCAGAACACTCATATTTGTTGTTAAATGCTTTTTTTTTACTGTGCTCAAAATAAGTTTATTATTTCAAAAGGCATTCAATTCATCAACTGGTGTTGAACGAGGTATAACTGGAAACATTTGCTTGAAGTCACCAGATAGACACACCAATGCTCCACCAAATTGAACCTGATTATGTGATTATTTCTCAAGTCTTTCAATGTATCGTCTAATGCTTTCTAGGACTTCTTGTGAGCCAATTTGTAAAACGCGTACTATGGCAAACGAAAACAAAAGACGGCGGTAATAGTAATTTTTCTTCGTTTTTTTTTTTCGCGTGCATTTCCAGGAATGTGAAGAATAATCTCCTTTCTCCCTAGACGTTCCAGAGATAATTAGGTTCTAAACTACACACTAGCTGAATGTGAATAAAACGTATAAATTTTTTATCAAAAAGTATTTTTTTTCTTTTCCAAAAAACGCTCAGACCCGTATATGTTTACAGTACAGCCTGTTACATCCGGAGCTGTGATATCCTCCCTTATCCTGACATATCTTCAAGCTAATTTTTCATTTTGGTGTGCGAGATAGTGTGCCAGATCTGGAGGATGGAAACAACAAACAAGCAATTTGTGGTGTAAGTTGAAAAACATTTAGCGAAAAATAATTGGTCAAGAAAAGCAGTGCTAATGCTAGATAATGCACTCTCACATCCATGCGAAGGAGGACTGAAAAAATGGTGGCATAAAATGTGTGTTTTTACCCCCAAATGTAACATCCCTTTGTCAACTGTGGATCAAGGTATGCTTGAATTATTGAAACGTACTTGTCGTAAGTTATTGACTCATTGATTACTGGAATAGATGAGGGTGAAAGAGTTACGGAATCCTTAAAAAAAGGTGGACATGTTAGATGTGGTGACGTGGGTATCTCAAGCATGGGATGAAATAAAACCGATTACACAGGTTAGATCATGTAGGAAGCTGTTAGATCACGAAGCAACTGAAAAAAAAAATGGACTGAGGAGAAACAAGTAGCAATTAATAAAACTGTTTGCAATGAAGAAGAGTCAGATTGCAGGGTTTGTAAAAAAAACCTGCCCGTATGTGAAGAAAACAATGACGACGAAGTCAAAAAGTGATTAAGTGAAGATTAAGTCAACGAAATTACAGACAGTGACATTTTACAAATGGTTTGCAATAGCAATAAAAATTATCTCTGAACCCGAAGAGGATGACAACAAGCCTATTTATTGTAAGAAGTCACTCTAAGGCATTCAAGACCACCATCGAATCTCTGATTAGTTATGTTCAACATCTAGATGAAACAAGTGAAACTGAAATGATGCTTTTAAGAAGGTTGAGAGACATGGCTTAGAAAAACATGTGCAGTGGGTGAAGCAGCCGACAATGACAAACTTTTTCAAAAACTAATGCAGGCGTATTGCAAGTAAAACGTTTTTTTAACTATTTTTACTTTTTGTATTTTGAAGAGTACAGTATAATGCACTGTACTGTTAATCATTTTTACATATTTTACTGTGTTCAAGAATAATGTACCGGTATTTCAATACCTTACTACAGTATATTCATAAGTACAGTACTGTATACATATGTAGGTACTGTAGAATTAAAATACATATGTACATATTACATTTTTGCCTACATTATGTTGTGAACTTTTTTTTTAAATACCTGTACCTACAGTAGTGTGTTGCACATCTATATTTTGTACAAATACAAATGTCAAACCAATAAAAAGTCTAAATAAACATAAAACAACAAACACTTTCATTATTTCTGGCCTTCGAGCTCTTTATAAATGGCCTTGTGATATCCGGATTTTTCCATGTCCGGATCGGTCGGTCTGTCTCCATATTAGTCCGGATATGACAGGTTTTACTGTATTTCCAACCAAACACCATAATATCTAAATTCATGCTTCTTCCCAGTAAATTTTAGGATTTTTTTGTTGAAAATATTACTATAAAAACACTCGCTTATTGAAATTCAACGTTGTGTAAAAATTTCAAGACAATTGATGGACTACTTTTTGAGTTTTGCGAGAACAAACATACGGAGGCTGAATTTATGTACACACACACACACACACACACCTACACACACAGATATATATATAAAAATATATATATATATATATAAAATCATGAGAACACATGCATTTGCTCGTTATCGAGGTTAGATGTTTACACATCACTGACGATTACTGAAAGATTTGCTGACTTTTTTTTTATCAGTTCATGGCCTGCGCCATGTTGGTTATACGCCCAAACCATTGACTAAAGAGGAATGTTTGCAATTTGGGAACAGTTTTAAATTATTGAGTTTTATGGGTGTGATTGTAACGATGATAGTATAATAATTCATACTTACAAATCGTTACACGTGGTCAAGCATCATTTAAGCAACTATTAGGGCGTTACAATATGGCGATGACAAGGTAAAAAATGACAAACTACGTTAAGAGCATGCCGTGTCCTGGCAGTTCCTAATTCCATGCCCGTGGCGCACATCCGGGGCAAGCTGGCACACCTTTAAGTTGCAAGGGCCAGTCACGAGATATAAAAATAAAAGTTAAAAATTGTCTTTTGCATAATGGAGGTAGTAGGTTAGGGGGTGGGTGCGTGTAATCTTTGGCATGTTAGTAATTGAAGTCGAAATGAATACCCCTTAATATACTGGATACCAATTTGTTTTTGGCTGTAATTGAGTTAAATTATCATCGATGTTTGTGTAGCAATACTCGCAAGGTGCATCGGTACATGATGGCATTTTCGCGATTCTTCCTAGCGAGTTCCTTTCAAGTTATTAAACCATACAGATACGGCTTGTTAAATAGGGCGACTTTACTATTTACACATATCGTACACCTACTTCATTACTTGCATGTCGCTTCTAATACGAAAGTTGAGTGCTCAGACCGCCTGCCTCCCGCTGAGGCGGGGAGTAATGTGGCGGACAATGCCTGAGCCTGTGATCCTCCCGTTCCCGTTGATCCTCCACTCCTCGTCTCACTACCCTAACGTATGTAATGGCCCTGTCGTCGACGGGACTTCAAGCCGGAATTCCTTCATTCAATTGCAGTATAAATAAAAACGAACCACCTTCCCTTTTAACTGATATCGAATTTTGGTTTGTGGCTGAACATATGTTGCCAGGAAAATAGCAACTCTCATATATGGCAGTTGAAAAGTATAACTAAAATTTATATTGTAATGTGTTTTCTTCGATTAATTAGCAACCAAACAGGTTTCCACTGCCTAAGATTTATGGGTTCAGAAATGGCTCCCAGACCATAGGTTGGAGCACCATTTCCTTGTTAACCCCCCCCCCCCCCCCCCCCCCCCCCCCCCCCCCCCCCCCCCCCCCCCCCCCCCCCCCGCCTTTTATTTCCCCCTCCAACACAGTGTGTAAGGAAATCACAGACACTTCACTGACTTCTAAACGATGAAAGCACCTCAGAATAAATTCAGGGTCCTTCGTAGTCCTTGATAAGGGACAACTAGGGTATTCGTGTAAACGACGTCTTATGCGTGTTGTGTATTTTGACCGGGAAACGGGCACGCGGGAGAAGGAACTGTGATCGAGAGAGGCAACGTCGGACTCGCATAGGGAGGACCATGTTCACCCATCCTGATCTATTTTTTTCCATGGTTTCCGGACTCCGTGACTTGTTCGGCGTATGCCCATATGTAAATGTCCTCGTAGTGGTTGAACATAATGTTATTGTGGGCAGTGGGGGATACATGAATTATTTTCAGGGGGATTTAAAAATAGAATTAAATAAAATTTTAATATTTATATTTAATAAATAAGGGGTTTTGACTATTACATTATATCTATTTCAATATGACCCGATTTACCCGCGTCTTGCGTCCGCCATGTACGTACGTACGTACGCAAGTAAACTCAGCATCCGTAAATCTACGAAGATCCAAGGATGATCTATAACTTATACATTCATGGTCAAAACTATTACAGTTTAAGCCACGGGTCGAATTCCTCGGTGAGTACATTCCGTCGCGTATCGGCTGTGCGGGGGCTCGGGGGGAAACGACCTTGCGCTTCGTTAGCGCGTGCGATCCTCTGTTTGTTTGGCTTCCGCGTGACGACTTTGGCCTTTCCAGTAGCGCTCAAGAACAGAATGGACTCGAAGGAAGAGTTCGGGTGGCTTAGGGGATAACATATCCCGGCAAGTATTCACTTCGAACTAAATTTGAGTTTTTTCCACCTTGGCAGAAAATCACAACTTTGATACACGTGATGGAATTTTTGAAGTTACGACAGTTCTAAGTTATATGGTTCTAGCTTGAGATAGTTCTTAGTGCGGACGCAGAGGGATAGGGGGAATGTATCCCCTCCCTTCAAATATTATTTAATTTTTTTTCAAATTTTTCTCCATTTCACCCCCCTCCCACCGAAAAAAAAATCCTGTATCCGCCACTGGTTCTCGCGTCTGGTACCCGGTCGCTGAAGAGTGATCTCTGGGTAACGGCCTTAATGGTCTGTAAATATCTTGATTTTTCCTTCCCATCAACTTCACAGCTGCGGATGCTTGACGGATGTGAATTGTTGACCGCGCCTGACCTCCCACGAGGTACGGACCACCCCAAGGCTGACACCACCAAGCAAGGACGCATGTCAGTAGGATTCGTAAGGGGTTGTGGTAGGAGCTCCTCGGAATCAGTGTTTTTTTCCAAGAGACAAATTGTCTCACTAGCCTATAAGCATACAATAAGCGAAAAGCTTTTACTTAAAACATAGTTTTGGCATTATTTTTGTGCTTAGTATTCCAGTTCAGCAGTTTCGATTTCCTCCCCACTGATTGGGGGGTAGGGTCGCTTCATAATTCCCTCCTCTCTCGGAATCTACACTTATGGCACCAAGGATCAAAAACTATAAATAAACAAGTAGGACCCTCGAAAAAGATAAATAAAGGTCTGGACACACATATCAGGGCCGGGTCCGGACCGGCTCAGGGCCGGGGAACGGACGGCGCCCGGTCCTGATGGGTTGCTGCCACACTGTTCAGGATTACAACCGGACCGGGCATGGAACGTAGAAAGCAGTCTGCATCGACGGGTAGCTGCGTTAAGTCTATTTGCTTTCACACCGGATGTAACGAGATGTTTGCAAATTTCAAGATTAATGACTTGGGACTTATTGAAATAGCGCTAGATAATGAGGAAGAACACAGCAGAGCTGAAATGACGGAAGAAAAGACTGTGGGTTCACAATGCTTGGAAAAGTAGGCTAGTGGAAGGGGAGTTTGTAACATTGTTTCCTCATCTGATGGATGACGAAACAAAATTTTACGGGTATTTTAGAATGACTCGGTCAACATTACAAATGCTATTCTTGTTGCTAGAGAATTATCTGAAAAAGAAAAGTACCTTTTGGAGGCTTGCCATTTCACCAAAACAGCGCCTAGCAGTATGTTTGAGGTAAGAGGGCCTAGTTATACTTCTGACTATAAATTGTTTGTACTCTCTCATTGTAAGTGACCAGAATGATGTGCGGATTCATCTGAGGACAATCTGTACTCCAGTTATGTGTGTTAGCTTTGCGATTGCCGCCTCAGCCATTTGACATCTTCAACAGGTTAGGTTTCTGAACAAAAGTACTAAATGAAATAAATTGCTGCACCAATATCAGCCTTATACAGTGGCAAAAAGTAGTCTACAGTTTAAACATAACTATAAGTACAGAAATACATCACAAATTTCATATATGATAAAACAAAAGATTACAAACAATCCACCATAACAGTTATATTATTTTGTCGACCGTAACAAATATATTAGAAAATCTAAATGAAAAAAAAGCAGCTCTTCAGTTTGCCTTTAAAAACAAAAATACAATATGATATTGAGCATATGCCCAGAAAATGCTGAATAGTGGCACATGAGGCGGGATAATAAGTGCGACGCTGGATGGTGCTTCTAGCGCTGTGTCTTCTCCAAACGCAAGCCTGTGGACACATGGGTATTGTGCAGGAACATCTTATAGTATATACTGCACGGTTAGTGTTTTTGTTAAAAATATTGTTTAATTAATGTGTATTTTAATAGATCTGTTATCAGATAGTTTATCTCGGAAGGGGGAAGGGGAAAAGAGGGGATGTTATTTGGGACAGGGAAAATTTAGGTAAATTGTCTGAAATAAGAGTGTTGGAACCCTTCTTGATGTAACTTGCTACATATCCTCGGAAGTAATAATGTTTTGTTAGAGGGAAGGTCAGAGTTGATGAGCTATGGAGAGAAATGAAGCTGATGCAAAGTTTTAGCTCGATTTACAATCACAA
This sequence comes from Bacillus rossius redtenbacheri, assembly GCF_032445375.1. Classification (NCBI taxonomy): domain Eukaryota; kingdom Metazoa; phylum Arthropoda; class Insecta; order Phasmatodea; family Bacillidae; genus Bacillus; species Bacillus rossius. The sequence continues at coordinate 177,893,473 of NC_086330.1, forward strand.
GCAAGAGGGATTTTCCCGCGTCGACGTGGACGTCCTGTTGGGCGAAGTTTCCTAATTTTCGATGGCTGGAAGCCTTCATCGTCTCTTTCTTCATCTCCCGGACAGTTCTCGCCTGTTATGCGCGACTGGAGCGCGTTCTTTTTATTTTCCCGCCACGAAGCAGCGACTGCGACTTTGCTTGGAGGAGTCCTCGCGTGGTCGAACGATAAGGGCTGGGCTGATTCTGTATCAAAAGAAAAAATAGTGCGTGTGCTTATGTAGCGCGTTAGAAGTTACACTTCCTTGTAAAAAAATTAACTGTAATTTTTCATGCAAATAATTAATAAAAATAAAATAATAGTACTAGAGTGATAAAAACGGTCGGTAAAGTATAAATTCAATCAAATTAAAAATTTTACATATAAATTAATATTCAATATTTAATATTGATGTAAACATGTGTATTATATTCTTAATTAATGTAGTAAAATAGAGATGAGTTTTAATAAATAATGAATACAAACAAATATACTGAATGATTAATCTAATTTACTAAATTTAATTATTTATTTATTAAATAATATTGTAATAATTTATAATGCATTTAAATGATACATACGGGAACATATCTTCACTTGTATAAATACACTTGAAGAAGTTTATATTATATAAACACAATTTATATTACTCATATTCACAATAAATAATTATTTTTAATTATATGGACCAGTATTCTATATCAAATCATGAGTTAAAAACACATTTATAATTTTTATTTGTATGTAGCCTTTTTCTTTCCGGTAAATTTTGGTTGCATGCTGCGGGCTCGTCGTTAAAAATTCATTGTCATAATTTTTTTCATAACGCCTCCAAATATGTATAACGTAAAAAAAAATGTTTTAAAGTAGAATAGTTTGTGTTAGTGTCTTTGCTACAAAGATAAGCCATTTACACACAGACATTGCGGCTTCATATTTACAATATATGTTGGTTGAAACCATGGAAACACTAACAGAAAACCCTGTTTGTAATTTTTAGTGTATAGACCGAAAGTTTAATTAACCCACCGGCGACGAGATTTAAGGCCCAATCAAATAATAAGCACATTTGAAAACAGACTTACGGCTAAATAGTAGTGGGCAATGTTATTGGGCGCCAAATTCCCTCTATATGACTATTTTTGGACGATAATAAATAGACAAAAATCGATTTACCTTGCATATTTATATTTTAATTTTTAGCTGCGTTTAAGCAAGATGCAACGTTTGATTATAAATGCACATAGAATTGCGTTACCAATCTGTTGGATCCATGGAGTTTAGAATTGTCGGGAGACGGCTTGTTGTGACGTAGTTAAGTCTCGTTTTACATCGCCATCGCATATATTTTCGCGCCCAAAACTTTGCAGAATTGGTGTTTGAACACGTTTGATGATGGTTAGAGAGTACGATGTAGGATCTTTGACTTTAAAGACAGCCACTTCCATAATATATCTACAGTCCTTTAAAACAGTTTCCACAATATAACACACACACACACACACACACACACACACACACACACACACACACACACACACACACATATATATATATATATATATATACAATTAATATAAACAATTTTTGGGCGTCCAACCAACGTGGCGCAGACTATGAGTTGAAAAAAAGAAACTGCTTCGCCTTCTTAATATAAACATCGCCACCCACTGGTCGGCTGAGTGGTGTCAGAGCTTCTGGCGGGGTCGGAGATCTTCCCACTAGTGGAATATTTGCTTCGCGGGTCCAGGAATGAGCGTTGTGTTCTGCCTTCATCCCATATTGCAGAATTCAATGAAAAACCTCTTGCTATTTCGCCCCAGTCATGCCATGATCGTCTTCAATCATAGATTTATGTAAAAAAAAAAAAAATTGTAATGCACGCAAACAAAATCTTTGAAACCACATCTGTACAGAATTGCTGAAATTGATATCGTATATTGATACTTAACATTACATGGTCATCTAAACTCAATTTTCAATTTTCCTGCTACGCCAAACACGACAGAAGTCGATCATTCCAGCGAGCGAATTGGGGAGTGTGGAATGAGATCCGGTATATTTTGCCTTCGTGTCGCTCACGCGCAAAATTCCAATTATGATTCGTGGCTCTGGGAAGGGGGGGGGGGGGTGTGGATTTCTCGCATAACCTAGTTTCCGTCAACACGTTATCCCGTAAATTCACCAACGGATATCGATTTTGCGTGATCTGTGAAATTGCTCGGCTATACGTGTGCCATTAGACGTGATTTCAAACACTGTAGCATTAACTTAATTTCCCCTGGCCGTGCTTAGTTGAATTCAGTGGACATTTTAAGTTTTTTTTTTGTGTGGTTTCTCTATCCCCCGGTCAGTTACAGTTTGGCCAAAGAGTATGTGAAAGAATAAATCAAATATACAAAAAAAAAAGATCCTCCTGCTGATGTCCGAAAATGTCCCTGGCATCTCACGAAAAGTATGACGGGGGAAATGTCTTTAATGTAAATTTAAAGTTCCATACTTTACTAGTTACGCCATATATCTAAATCAGCTTATTAGTAAAATGGAGACTAATAGTTATTAAACATCTTTATGTATTGGCCCAAGAGTACAAAGTTTGATGATTCTATTTGCCCTATAATTATGGAAAAACTAAAATAATGATTGAAAAATTTACAAACATTCTTACGGTGGATTTCACAGTATTCATACAACATTTATTTGAAAGAAGAGTTTCTTGTAATCGGTTTTAACCACAGTTTCCAATCAATTGTCGTTTAAACAAGTATTATTTTTGCTAATGTTGAGGTTAATGCTTCATAAAGTAATGATATCTCATGTATTGTTTATTCAAATTAATAGTGATTTTCAAAATAGGAATGATTGTTTTCCAAGAGTTCAGTCGCAAAAAATGTATTTATTTCTTAAAAATTCTCAGTAATTCAAGCAATGCTTATTTTGTTTATATAAGTGCTCCGTCAAGAAAGGGCTGTAGCTTACAATTATTAATCTCCTTTATATTTGCAGTTGCTGTAATCATGGAATTTGGACGGAAACGGCAATGGCATGAAAAAATAGCGCAATAATACGAAGACTGAAAGTTGTGAAGAAATTACAAATATAATCTTTTATATATTTTTAAAATTGGTTTTAATACCTTGAATACTGTTTTAAATATTTATTAGAAAGTATATTACTGTTATTCAATTATCAGCAAAAATGTTCAGTCCAATAGCTGCTATTTTTTCTAAGTTATAATTATTTTAAAACCTTTAAAACATAATTCATTAGAAAAGTAATAACATAAATATTGTGTGAGCCAAGCCAAACTCTTTTTTATACATAAATAACCAATTAGTAATAGTTTCTCGTAAAGTGTAAACATACTTTGCTCAATAAATATATTATTTTCTAGGCAAAGTTTTAGCTATAGACCACTTGAAGAAATGCACGGTTGTATCCATTTAATTAAAACACTACTACCATTTGTTTTTTTAAATTATTGTTATTTTTTGTTAGAATTTAAATGTTTTGCCTGTAGGAAAACAGGTCTGGGAAGGATAGCCCAATAAATTAATACAGTTTTTTATCTATTACCCAATATTTACACTAGTCGTTAAAGTTATAACAATTTACTTTTGTCCACAAATGAATCACCTTTTCATTAAGTCCACAATTTACTCTCCCCACTGAATCTCGGTCAGGCAGTGGCTCTCTCTACTGCTCGTCTCTAACCTCGCACTTCTATTCAACACACTGCCTCGCACTACTCACTCGTCCGCCGCACATACAACACCAGGATACTTCAGTCCCTGATGAACCACGTCTCTCACTGTATCGCTCCCAAGGGGTCACTCGCCCTCTTCACTTCACTGTACTCGCCGGCATCGCCACCAGCTTCGCGCGCGCACTTCTCGCGCAGGCCGGCCTCGGTCTTTAATTGACATGGAAAGGTCCCGTAGCCCTCCGAAGTGTAGCGTCGTCAGAATCTCTGACCTAACATTCAAAGCCACGAGAACAATGGCGTCCTATTTGTGCCACTTGTCGCGACGGTGCTCTTGGGACGCGCAGAATGTACCAGACGACACAGTGAAGCTACGGCCACAGAGGGCGCTGTGTTCGCTATGTTCGCGATGTTCACTGCGCGAGTAAAATTTAGCCAGGTGTTTGGGTTCTTGGGTATTTTTCTAAAAGTTGCTGACTTCGTGCATGCGCAGATAAACAAAAAAAAAATCTGTTTTCGCGCGGAATTGTGCTGTACTTCTGCGTTTGCTTTTTATGAAGTTTAATTCCTCTCAGTATTGTGCTTTAAATAGTCAAGTCGACGGAAAAGTTAATTGAAAAATTACAGAAATATCCATTTGTATGGAATAAATCGATGGAAGAATATAGTAGAAGGTAGTATATGCAGGACAGTGTCGAGGATTTGATTTCAAGGGAATGCTATAAAACTGAGTTGAATTTATCCTGAATTAATCCTTAATTTTGGTTTCGTCCTCACTTGCAACTGCTTTATCAAATGATGAAATTCTTCACATTATTTGGTTTTTATAACCCATTTCTTTTTACGTCCACATACTGCGAGAACCAACAGAATATTGTCATCGTCGGAATCATCATTCGAATCCCACGGCGCCTCTCTCAGACATTGCGAACTAGACTTTCCTGTCTGGCCACCTGGCGCAGAGAACATAGCGATCATCGCAAACTTGGCGAACATCGCGAACATAGCGTAGCTTTCTGTGTGGCCTCGACTAAAGCGCCAATGCTATTTGGAAATGCGCTGTGGGAGGCATGAAATGGGGAGGGGACGGGCGTTGCATGGGTCGCAGCGGGGTTTCCGCAGAGATAGACGCGGATTTAAAAGGTCCTGTCTCACATATTTTAATGGAATAATAATTCACATTTTTTCTATATATTGTTACGATCGCGCTTGGCTGCAGTGCATGGCATCGCCGCACTCGTTCGGCCTGTCTGCGCCCCCTTCCACCCGCATCCTCTCCCTGGTATCTCGTGTCATACTATCTCGCTACATCCTGACCGTCGCAGCGCGCACCTGCCTCAGATCGGGTTACTTAAAAGAGGCCGCACTGCGGAATAAAATGACTCGGACGCCTTTATCGGCGTTCTTAGAACAGCCACCGCGTCCTTCGAGGACTCACGATGCGTTTCTGGGCATTTCGACGGCGAAGGTCGCGCGATATCTCGGAGACATGCCCGATTGTTCTGGATGGGAACCCAAGGGCTATTTAAGGAGGTTGGGCCGACCTTCGAGTCAGTCAGAGAGAGAGTCTGAGTGGGGAGTTCTCCCGCGGCGGAGTTTCCGGGCGATAGTGCCGCGGGTGCGGCAGAGTGGCGAAGTCCTTGGACGAAGGTTCCAGGGCAGGGAGTGAGTTCAGTGGAGTCGGGAGTTTCCGGGCGATAGAGTCGCGGGCGCGGCGGAGTCCCGAGTGAAGTGGCGAGTGAGTCGTGTGGGATCTCGGCGAAGGGAAGTGCGTCGGCGGCGGCGGAGTGCGGCGACGGAGTCCTGCGGCGGAGACCCACGAGGGGTGCTGCGGCGAGAGTTGCGCCAGAAGTGCAGCCCAGCGAGGTGTGTGAAACGAGTGACTGGGGAATTGACATTTCTTTACCTGTAATTAATTATCTGCCAATTTAGAAGATTATTTGTAAGTGACAAGTAGTAGTAATAAATAAAAGTGTGTGTTTGGAATAAAATCTATTAATTGGGCTATCCTTTACGAACCCGCAGGGAAATCGTAACAATATGTTGGTTTTCTATAGAAATAATGTCTGCTAGCTCAAAAATGTTGCCTCCTAGAATTTTGTTTACTGAGAAGCGCATGATACTACAAAATACAGATATTTAGCCCTTTAAATTGTGCATTTGCTGGCACACGCATAATTGTATAAAGTAATTCAGGAGAGTCGTGTTCTTTACTGCATTTTCCCTTCAAAAATTCAATTTTCTAGTACTTCCGATGATGATCCTTGATTCCTCCAAAAAGGGCGTTTTATAATTTTAGCTTGAGTCTGAAATACTATATAGTGGGGAGGGTGATTTAAGTCCAAGGAAATTGTGAGGTAAAAACAAAGACGAGGAAAATATTTAAATGAAACTTACAATTAAAATCGTTGTGACATTGAACTCAGAATTACAGTTATCAGACTTTTATCTCTATTTTTACGGGAAAGCCACTACTCTCTAAAATTACCACTTCTAGGCCTTGCTGCAGGTGTTGACATGTGCAATTGTCTTTTTTTAGTTTATTCTTATACTGTTTATAGTCGGTATAGTTGGATCTAGGAAAACGAACAAATTCAAACATTGCAATTTTATTGGTACATTTGTTTGTATATTACTGAGTTTTGTTATAAACGTATTTAAATATATAGTACCGTCTGTTAGGTTTGTGCTGCCTGTACAAATACTTTAATGTCACTTGAAGTGCATTTTTCTTGACCTAAACATGAAACTATATCTTTGTTTAAACAATTATCAGTTATGAGCTTTTTATGTTCTAGGTCTAGTTACATTTGATCTGTAACGAAGTTTTCTTCCAGAGAGGTTTATCGAAGTTTTCTTCCAGGGAGGTTTATTTTCCTTATCGATGTTAGAGTAAAAGTAATAATAACTGTATCCTTTAAAAATAATTCGTCGCATTAAACGTTTCTATAATCTGCAGCGACAAAGTGTTTTGGTTTTGAGCACACACACACACACACGTGCTCTGACAATTGGACTTGTGCCGTTGTCCCTGCGAACTTTTACTCTCCATAATTTAAAACCTTGTTTTAAAGGTGTAAAATGCTATTGTAGGTGTAAAACATCAACTCTAAAAATTATGGCACGAACAATATTGCACCATTATTTAAACGCTTGAACGAAAAAAAAAAATTAAATGCTTCTTTGTGGTCATATGCAGCATTGGCAGCGGCTGTTTTCTGTCCCAAATTTCCTCCCCTCTTTACGTGTACCACGCGACACCGTGACGTAAGAGGGTGGGTTACTCAAGTCGTCCATTAAATGAAGAAAAAAAAGTGTTATTTGACCAATGCTTTATTCGGGACATCCTTGAAATGTGCCACAATGCTCGTGGGCATGAACGTGAACCCAGAGCCGACAAGGGCGACGACATTGCAAACATCCACAATGTGCCTCACATGTTTGAGTGGCGGGACTAGTCGAGAGGCCGCTGATTCCTTCTGAGTAGGTCGAGAGGCCGCTGATTCCTTCTGAGTAGCTGCTGTCACCCACTGTTGCGTGTCGCCACTGCTGAACGTTTGCCAGCCTGTGATACTAGTTTCAGAACGTTTATCATCAGTGTCTTCGTTGGATGTAATGGCATCTGCCCCACCCTATGATCTAGTGTCTTATTGAGTTGTTATCCGGTTAACAGTACAGGAGGTCTACGTGTCCCGAAAGTCACTTCAGTTTACAGTCTCATATTAAATATAAATATTAAGATACTGCCCCCATAAATCTAGAACTGTCTCTGAAAAGGTTTTAGCTCTTTAACGTAAAACATATTAGCATATTTCTGCGAATAGTAAATCTATTAATTTAATTTATCTTATTGCATATAAAATTACCATATGATATAAAAAATACAAGTTAAAGAAGTCCTGAAAAAGTCCCGAAAATGGTTCACCAGGTATTTGTAGACTCCCTGCAGTATTTTGCGCCAAAATTTATTTCATGAAGGCATTTGGCTGAATACATTTACCAAGTGTTATTTTTAGGAGCAGTTTTATAGCTAAATTTTATATCGGAATCAATCTCGGGGCCGTCTTATTTTCCCGCCAATACGCACCGTCGTCTGTTACTTTTGAGATTACCTGACCTCTTGCACCCCAGCAATTCAATCCAGAAGCGAAAACTAATGATATAGAGGAATAAAGTGATGTGATCTGTAGTCTCGGCTGCGTACTAAACAAAATGGAGCGCAAACATTTTGCACTCAAAACTACTACTACAGGCGCCCAGCTTTAATTTTACTCTGTGGCGATGGTCACGAACAACCGTATCCAACCCCTGAGTACATTTGTAATTTTTTAAAGCTGGTTTTCGTAATTATTAAAAATAATTACATTCATCGAAGCTAAATGAAAAACATAAATTTGTTTACCAAGTTATCCTGCTGTACCAGGTCGTTGGTGGATGTGGGGGGGGGGGGGGGGGATGGGTCAACGACAGTGTGCGCGAAGCTAGGAAAACTGCCCCGAAAAAGTCTACCTGCCATTTTTGCATTATTTAATCAGCGAAACTCTTCCAGACCAGTCGTCCAATAATTATTGAAGCATTTTTCACATATTGCTGTCAAATTGTCACTCGCTTTTTTTTCAACTTAAGAGCACAGTCTCGGGCAATTTAACTGAATATAAATATAAAAACTTAATTTTGTAACTCATTAATTCTGTTTAACATGTACTGCTTTATTCAAATCCTTGCCTAAAGTAAATAAGTAAATAATATATTTAGCAAAGATTAATTGATAAAAGGTTATTATTGATTTTATAATTTTTATACAGCCTTTTTTGATGCAACAAAATTTTTTTTATTGGCAATATATATATATTTTTTGCGTTGATATACGTCAGAGTTCCCCACAACGTTACTTTATAGTCACTTAGTAGATTTTTTTTAGTTGGTGTTTAATTCATGGCTTAATAACGCATTAGTCTCAATACGCAGCTATTTTGCACACTGCCTGTACTGACAGCTGGGGTTTCCCCCTCCGCGTGACTCAGGCGCGCGGCACATGGCGACAGGAAGCCGTTGCACGGTCCGCGACCCTTTCAGACCTCCGAGATCCACGCGCTTGCTATGAGGGGGTGATGTCCTTAATTATTATTTTGCATGTGAGTTCAAATCAATTCATAATATAACCATAGTTAACTGTTTCTAAAAAAAACCTTTGTAAACAATTAATTATGGTATTATGGATTTATTTAAATTGTGCCAAAACACGAAATAATAGAAGCAAACTAATTTATACCACCCTCTTAATCGACAATAGTGTGCTTTCTATGCTGAAATTACAACAGCACGATGTGTTCAGGGGGGGGGGGGAAGTTGACTACTACAAAAAATTTTCATTGGAAACCAGTTGTCAAGAAACAGTTTGTGATACTACAAGAAAGATATAGTAGATTTGAATAACACGTAGCTATGGTTATTTTTGCATCTATGAAATTCTTTTTTCTAGATAATACTGAGTATTACAAAAATCGGCGCATAATTTTATATTTTAAGTAAATTTTTTTTAACCCATGGACAGGATAATCGAATATTCAACAAAGTGACTTTTATTTTAATATATTATGCTCATTTTCGCAGTTAATACTGGAAAGCTATTCAGAGAACAATTTACAAATAACTTTAACCATCGGAAGTACTGGGACAACACAAAGCACTAATGCCTGCGTAAAAATGTGAACCCAGTATTACTGCAAACACAATTTTGTATAGATACAGTTGTTTTTATGTAAATGTACAAATATTTGTAATTTTACAAGAATATTTCTGTCCCATTTACAAAAATAAAATCTTCAGGGTAGGATGCGACGTGACACACTATGCTGCGTTCTTGTGGACATACTGTTTTTACCCGTGCGACCAACAGAAAATAAACTTTTATACATTGAGTGTTTCGGGCAGTTACATACGCACAAAACATACGCCATCTCAATGTTTACAATTTTTTTTTTTCTCAATCGATAGTTTTGAGAAAATATATGTTAACACATTTCAATGATTTCACTGATAATTTTTTGTAAAATACCTTAATAATATGCGACTAATAATTGTATAACAATGCATCGTTCGAAAAAAAATTCTGACACGCATTCATGTAATATCCAGCCTCGTGAATGCTGTCGTACCGACGTTACAGATGTGTAAAATGTGATTTCATATAACAATGATGGCCAATTCCACTCTTTTTAGAGGGTTATATTTAATTTTAGAAACTAATTTGAGGGACCAAGCATATAAAGACAAATATTAAATTTGTTACAACAAAAATTCAGTGTTTTAGTATTACGTATATTAACCAATGAATACATTTGTGTAGCATGCGATGAAAAAACTAAAAATAAAAATTATAACTATGAAACGATTTATATTATACAAAAAATATAAATCATAGAATTTTCAATATTTCTGTGCGAACATAATGGATTTATAACAATGTATTTTGACAGTTTAAGCTACATAATATGCATATTATGCAAAGACGGCTTTTACACGACAGCTTACCTGAAAATATCTCTTTATTGTAAGATTCTTCAAGCAGGCCGTGTTAAACAATGTCGTAGGCCCAGCACTAGGATATAAAGTTATTTTTTTCTCGTCGCGTCGTCACTTGCGATATTGTGATTCCTTAGTAGAAAATTTATCGAATCTGTTCCAATTATTTGTAAACCGTATACTTTTTATCCAAATAATTTTTCTGATACAATTTTTAATAATACGAACGTTTGTAGCAAAGGGATGAGAAATTAGGGGTAGAATTAAAAAAAAATAGAATCGTAATTTCCGTACCACGTACACTATTAAATATGTTCTTATTTTTTGTAAAAACTTAAAAATATATTATCTAAAACTTTCGTATGAAATAATTTTTCAAACATCCAACCATTTTTGTAAAGGGTGCAAAAAACAGAGGTTAAAGGACAAAATAAAAAATTCCAAACTCTATTATTAGATAAAGTATATAATCTATAACAATTGATTTTTAATTTTTTAAAAATTATATAAAATTTTGGTCCAAAACAGTTTTTGATAAGAGAACTTCGCTCAGAACGATATAAAAAGGGGGTTTGAAAAAATAAAACTTCCGTACCATGTACACAATTGAATCAGTTTTTTTTATTTATTTTAACTTCCTAAATTTGGTCTAAAACTTTTTATAAAGTAATTTTTTATGTAACCAATTATTACTTCTAGGGATGGAAATTAAATGGTTGGAATACAAAAAAAAAGTTTTTAGTGGGTATACTAACAAATCTGTTATTATTCATTCTAAAATCATAAACGTTATCTAAAACCTTTGGCTGAAACAATTTTTGATGAGACGAACTATTAGAGTAAAAAACAGGGCGGAATTCGTAATTTAAAAAAATTCAAACTTCTTTACTATCAAATTTGTTCGAGTTTATTTTAAACCGTGCCTTTGACCAAAACAAATTTTTATACGCCCAAGTATTGGTGCAAGGGATAAGAAATAGTGTTTGAAGGTCATATAAATTACTACTATCTTAGTAGGCCTAGTATAAAGAATCGTTCTAAACTATTTAATGGTGCATGTATTGTGTTAAGAACTTTCAAAACATATTCGCTGCATGGAAAATGAGAAAATGTTATAAATCATTTTTTTAATATTGGAGAACATAAAGTATGTTATGTACATTAAGTTTTGAAATTGTTCCATAAGTTTATATAAGTTTATAGAACAATGCCAGAATAAGTAGGTAGGACCTACTTCTAAATCTACCTACGCCTGTAGGCTGTTCTCAAAGGTTTTTTTTAATAGGTCTGCGAATGTTGCATGACTATCCCGCAAAAGGGTGTTTTTCAATTCCCACTGGATACCTAGAAACTCCATGGAAACCATGAAAACTTTAGGATTAAAATAATTTAAAGAAAATAGAATCTAAATGGAAAAATGTTGAAAATCGCTGTAATGAAAGCCCCACACTTAAAAAACCTTTTGTTAATAAACATTACACTTTTAATGCGTCAGAATATGTTAAATAATTGTATAGTTCCTATATTTCGCTGACTTCACCGAATGTATAGCAGACTGAGTTTTTTATATTAAATTTAAGTTTTGAATTGTTGTGGTGAGCCACTAATTTGACAGGCTGGTTTCAACGATGTCTGCATGCTAGCCGCTGGAAGCGTTGCATTATGTACTCCACTCAGGTTGGGAGTCGGCTATGTGAAATGTTATCTGCCGCTGTAGACGTTTCGAGGTCGCAGCTGCCAGCTGCCGCACGTGGCGCTACAGATGATACCGGCGGCCGCATCCGGATGCAGCCGGACCGGCACATGGCTGGCTGGTTGAGTGGCCTCTGTCGAGGCAAGTGACGGTGTTGAACGACCTTGCGCTGCAGCGACTGGGCGTCTCGGCTCTGTAGATCACGGCCAATCTCCAGGGACAACGAACGACCTTGAAACGACGTTCTCAGTTTGATTGTGCCTGATGACGGGAGTGAATGCGAGTTCTCGAAACGTCGCAAATGTGTAATCATAAAAAGCCTACTGTGTTCGTCCTTGCTGTCATCGTTGTGTCGTCTATATCATAGAGGAGTCTGCGCAGTAGGTTAGGTGGCTGTTCTCAAATTGAAGACAGCTGGTTACCATTTGGACAGCAAAACAGATCGTAGCTGTTTTTAGTCTAATGTAATAAAACTTTATTTAATAAAACTTTATTTAATAAAACTTTCTAGGAATAATCGAAAAAGTGCCAACATGTAGTGAGTGTTGTTAAACAAACGTAACATATCTGCAAGGAATTAGCGGTAAACTTCATTATAACCAAAAAAATTGTTTTGTTATCTACACTTCAAGTATTAACATGGCAAATATTGCACACACAAACGTCCTTGCTTCTTACCTCAGTGTACAAATGATCTGTTTAGTTTTTGGGTCGTCTTTCGCTGTGTTCAGAGTTGTTTTTCTGTATTTGCTGTTTGTTATAAAGTTTTTTTTTGTGATATTCTTTCCACGGGATTCTCTGAGTGGTCTAATCATGAAACTTTTAACGTCAGCTAAGATTTGCCTATTTTCCGTTTTATATTCATTTCTTATAATTCCTAAGGTTTTTTTCCTATGACAACCAGCATAAACTAGCAGTGGCAATGTACAAGTCATGTTAAATCTTGAAAGGACGCTCAACTTTCCACTTAGGCGCCGGCGTTGTTCTCTGCGAGTATTTGTTGCTGTCGAGCCGCCGAGGCAGCGTTCATAAAGCCTTCGTATCAATATCGTCCTAAACAACTTGCAATGGCGGGTTGGAGGTAGAATTTATTTGGTGTGTGTGCACGCGGTTCACGAGAAACCATACAGTTTGTGCTTTTCGGTGTTGCACCGTGCTACTGGTTCAAACTGTCTGGAGATGTCTTGTTCGCCTTTATGTGATTTGATTGCAAATATGTGACAATATGTGTGAGTGATTTACTCAAGTGTCATATGATCGGGAATTTTTTTTTTTTTCCTGATATAATGGTTTTTGTAATAGCTTGTACACCCTATTAGTAGTGAATAATTTGTGATCATATATATCAAAGGAAAAAAAAAACTACTTTCGATTTAGTGGAACATAGTTTATCTGTAATGCAGCTGGCGTTGCATAAATCTGCATTGGAAGTTTAGTGTTCAAGGTCTTGGTGCACTACAAAGAACTGTAAAATACATTTTAGACAGCTTGAAATGTATATTGGAATGACATGGTCGTTGTAGAAGTCTTTCGTGGAATAAACTTCCACCATAACTGCTCTGGTGCGCGGAAGTACCACTAAATAGTTGAAATAACAGATATTAAGGTCGAGCATAAGTGATGATGTAATTTGTTACTGCGGCATAGCTTTCATTCGCAATCCTGGTACAGAGGAGGGAAACTTCCCGAAAATATAGCGACACACGGTATTCGGTAACCCCATAATAATAAGTTAAGGGCTCGCCTACCTAGACTTATTATAATTTATATTTGGAAAGATGGAGGGACGCCAAGGGCGACATCGGCACGTGCATTAAGCCACTAGTGGCCTCTATGTCTCAGGCAGTGAACGGTGCAGTTTTATCTCGTTGCACTGCGTTAAAGTATTGGTACTTTGGTACTTTTTAACGGCGACCCAAGCATAATCCCTTGAAACTAAGCTTTCAACGTAAAACTGAAAAAAAAAATCTAAAATTACGTTAATCAAATGTGCAGTGAGTTTACATATTTGTCATGTAATTTACACACACACACACACACACACATATATATATACACACATACACACACAAATGTTCTTAAAAGCAAACCAAAGTGACCAGATCTCGAATTAATTGTTTTTTATCAGTACATTGTTGTGTACTGACAAAAACTAAACTATTGTAGTTCATAGTAGACTGCAGTGTGTGTCGCAGGTTTGGTCCTTTGCCATGTTATTGAGTTGATTAGCGTAGTTAAATCTAAAACTATAATTTAAAAGTGATACATTTTATTTTTTTTAAATTGTATGTACTGAAGAGTCTTGAACTTAACAGGAAGAAAATGGTAAAGTAAAAACTTATATATTTATAGCATGTATAAATGTACTAAATATTGTAGTTACAATTATCTGCTAGTGTAAGAAATTTACACAACCATTGCATTTGTAAATCTGTAACCATATTATGGAGAATAAATACACTATCAGCTATTGCATGTTTATCATGTCATATCATTTGTACTCTTAATCTTTTAATGATAATTTTACTTAAAGACAGAATTGAAAAAGAAAAAAAACAATAGTGGTGAATGATGCTGCATACATAAGTATAAAATCACAATATTCCCGTTTGTAATTAATCCATTCCGTAGTTTAGTGCGTACAACTCTGTTCAAGATAAGGTGAGACTTTTTTACAGCTGCTACAGCGAACATTTTGATTTTGGCATTAGAATACTGTGAAGTAATAAACTAAACAAGCGCAGATTCATAAAGCACCAGACTAGGTAACCATGTTTATATATATATATATATATATATATATATATTCAATTTTTATAAGAATATTCAGCTAACTATTCAGACTAACATGTTCGCCGAAGGGCCTGTCGAAACATCTCTCCATATTTTGGACAGATTCGTACTTTGTTAGTGTGTTACGCTCGTGGTACGAGATTGTGATTCTCGGAGTACACAGTAGACATTAACCTCGTTCTGCATTCTCCCTTGTTCGGGATATTTACTTCCATCCATCATGTTTGAATGGGCTCTAACCAATTTCACCACTAGCGCACGCGTAAAGCTCACATAACCAGTCAGAAAAAATAGATTATACCGCTGTTAAAAGATTCCATCTACCTTTTGTATGACGTGTGCGTTCATTTTACGCTATTCTGGTAACACAATGTTCACACTTCCTTTTATCTGGACCTTCATCCCTGACTTATTTTTATTTTTTTTTGCCGTGCTTGCGTAGCAAACTATCAAAATGTCAGAAATTTATTTGACATTGGTGGTTTATAATAGATTTTCGCCTTTTGAGAAGAATCTGGACTATCCTTCAACTTAATGTTGTAAACCACGAACTTTACAATGGAACTTGCGAATTTGAAAATTTCTTAAAATCAAAAAACTTACTATTTAAAAAGTATTGGTTCTTTTTAGCTACGATATCGGCACTTTCAAAATATCTGTAATTGAAAACTATCAAACGTTTGCACACAAATCCTAAATGTGGCGGAAAACTGTTCAAGTTTCTTTTGTATGTTGTTAAAATTTTGGCAGCTACATTTATAAAATAATTTTTGAATATAGCTATTACATGCGTGATCGTATCCGTTCGCACAAATTTCGTTGAAATTAAATTTTCTGTGCGCTGTTTGTGCGCGCGTCCTTGATGTTGGCACCTTGGCACCTTGGCTCACGGGTTGCCTTTAGAACCACTGGAATCACGTTTTGCGGTCGTGTCTTGCTCACTCTGGCCACGTGACGTCAAAGAGTGCGTGCTACCTCGCTGTCTGAACTAGCCTACTTCTTAGTTTTGAAAGCAGTCCTATTTCTTCGTAATGAACAAACAGTTGGACTTTAGCTTCGACTTGTTCGCCTGCACGTTTTTGGACTCTTCCGTGTGGAAGTGTTGGCGTGTAATATGTGGGGCTACAGTGGTACGATTCCCGTTGGGGTCAAACTCGTATTTTTCTAAAGCGGGACTCAGCAGAGGCGCGATATGTGGACGACCGCCGCGAGAAGGCGCATCCTGGATAACGGGCTACAAGAGCAGGACGGCAGTGTTTGTCCACAATCGGTGGCCGAGTTACATCTCAGACCAACCCCGGACATTCCTGCCATGTGATACAATAATAATTGGATTTTTCTGTTTTTCCGTTCGTTTGCTAGAATATGTAATTGTTCGTTGTGTCTCGGGTATAGCCGAGGGCGGGCGTCCGAATTCACTGGCGATCTGACGAAAGTGCAGCAAGGATGAGCACACGGCTACATGGACAGCGACGCATGCCTTTGTTTACGTGCGTTATTCCAACAAAGCCACTCGTGGCGAGGCTTGCCGCGGGTGAGAGAGCCTACCACAGCTGAAATAGAGCGAAGACTTTTTGACTGAAACATTCAGCTTTCTGAGCGACTAGGCCAAACAGTCTTAATCATATTTTGTTCTCGTTCAGTTCAGGTTTTTTTTTTTTTTTTTTTTTTTTTTTTTTTTTTTTTAACGAACATGAATTCTCTCTGCAGCCTTAATGATATTTAAATCTAGAGTGAGTGGTTGAGCTATTCAATATTCGTATTTTTGTAGCATCTACCATTCACCAAATGTAAATGTAATGTTCCTTATAATTATTTTATGTCTCGCCAACAGCGGAACTGAACTCAGAAAAACTCAAATCAGGAATATGTAGAGTATAGCAAAGAACAATTGCAGCATTTGCCTGAAGTGATTTTCGGGAAATAACGAAAAACAGGAGTCGGGTCGGGGTTTGAACAAGACTTTCCGGAACGCATGCCCAGCGTTTTACTTCTGCAACATCTTGTTCCGTCCCTAGTGATAGTTGTAAGTAATTAAAATATGAGAATGAAACCTCACGAAATGTAGGACTAGCAAGGAGGACTAAAACTTCTGAACCCGAGTTGCACAAGATTTATCTTGATTTATTAGTGCTATTTGCGTTTTTTTTTAATAGGTTATGAAACAGAACTTCATTCTGTTTGAATGTGTTTACGCATTGTGGCGTGTTGTCCTGCATCAAGCTTATCAATGACGTCAGAAGTCAGTGATAACGGGCAACGTCAAGCCACTGTTTATCACTTTTATTTTCACGTCTATTAAACTTGTTACTTTTGTTTGCCGCGATATGCTATGCACCTCTAAGTTAATATCTACTGTTTTTGTCATATTTTATAGGCGGTGTAGTATTTTTAACTTCAAACTTTTCTTGCCCATATTGTAGGTTACTGTATTAATTTCTGAACTGCGATTTATATTTGACATTAACGAGTTTTATGACAAATTATATGTGAGGTAGAAGAATATGTAACTGGCTCCATAATATCGTTATCTATGTGATTTCTTACAATAAACGGTTCGTTAAAAGTTTGTTCAATGAATCAAATTATGAAGGCAAGAAAAACTAATTGTTTTTAATTTTTATTTTTACTGTTTGGTTTGCCAGTTCCGGCATTAATTGTAAACTACTTGACAGATTTTGATGAATTTTTTTTCCTAGTAAGGTATTTGGCTGACTTCCAATACCTTATGGGGTTGATAAAAGGGAAAATATGGTTTTTAAATAATAAAACATAAGTAAATGCATACTAAAACAATTTATTTATTATTACTATCTTACAAAATCGCATCCGTAGGCCAATGGAGCGTAAAAGGTGTAAATTTGGTTTTACAAGGGAAAATGCATCCTTCTGAATCAACGTGAACTTGAATAAACATCATGCGCATAACGTATTGTACTTGTTACATTTTTTTTAAGGTAGTGTAAAAAAATGGAGGGGGGTGGGGTAATTTATTTTTCAAAACTAAAACGGCAACTTAACAACGGCTTAACCATGTAATGAAATTGTACTGTATTTTGTCAATAGACAGTTTAATAAGTGTAATTTTTTTTATATTCTTTTATTATAAATTACAGCATGACTCTATGCTTGTGCATAAAATCTCTGTGCATCCTATAGGGATGTAAAAGGGGTAAGTGTGGTTTTAAGAGAGAGAAAAAACATACTTCCGAATCTACTAGAACTAGAGGCGAGAAAATTAGATAGAAAAAGATGCATGCAGAGTTAATTTTTTCCTTTAGTTTTTCGTAATTCAACCATTAAGGGAATCAAAAATCATATTTCCTAATTAACTTAGGTTGGGCTTGAGAAACAGAGCACGAATAGTTTACATAATGAGTTAATTAATGTGTTTTGTTAATATTTTTTAATTGACTATAAAGGTAAGTTAGGTTTTATTGTAAAAAAATCATACCTCTGAAGAAAATTATGTCCGCAGTTAGAATTTCTTACGCAATGATTTATATAATGTGTTTATATATGTATTTTTAAAATTCGACTACAAAGAGTTTTGTTAGTTTTTACAGTAATATAAATCTGTAAGTAAATCAAGTGAAAGGAAAACTGAGCAAGAACAACATACATAATCAGTAACCTTGCATATTTTTATAGTTTCTCGAGATTATACTGCAAAGGGAATGAAAAGAGGCTTAGTTTAATTTTGTTATAAAAAATTATACTTCCGGACGTAATCAACAGGTATGTAAAGTATTCGATATGATTTATAAATATGCAAAATAAACTCTTCCCGCCACTTCAAAATTGAGCCCCTAAAGGCTGTGATATTGTTTAAAAATACATGTAAATTAATCTAATAAAACTGAATATAAGATATTGTTAATGATTAACTAACATACAAATATTAATTTCTTATATTCTTCATTATCACAAATTTAAACTCTAAAATATTAAAAGGAATGATTATTGTTTCAGATAGAAAGATATAAAGATTGTGGAATTTACTTAATCAAAATATTATATAATTAGCAACATTTTTAAAAATATAATGTTGAAGTAATTAGATTATAAATAGTGATTTTATACCTGGGCTATTAAAAATGGGACGAGTTAGGTGTATTCACTTGATCTGTAGTTCTAAATTTTTAGTCAGAACCTCTAAAATATTGTAACGAGCATAATGTGGGGGAACTGGGTTCATAATGGATAGCCCAATTACGTTTTATTACAGTTTTATGTATTACTAGTATTGACATTACTTATAAATAATTGTACTTAAAAATGTCTGATCACCGATAACTTGCACTTAAAAATGTTTATTCGCGAGTCACTCAATGTATGTTGAGTGCACACGTCAATGGAGCTAGGTTCGACAGTGATTCGCCCCTTACCTCGCGCCTGTGCTCACACAGCCTCGCGCCACTCAGTCCCACTCTCACAGTCCCGTCGCACTTCGGCGCGCCACTCTTGAGGGGGTCTCTCAACCTCTTCGCCGAAGTCGCACTTCCATTCACTCGCAGAACTGTCCATACTCTCGGAACACTCATGGAGGTCGGCATCGTCGTTTATATACCCGTGGCGTCCTCGAAGGGATGAGAGTGGCTGTGAAGTGTCGCGTCATCCCGGGCCGACCCGATGCGTGAAAGATCCAGAACAGCTATGCTTATTCACGCCACTAGTCGCGGTGGCCTCGGAATTCCCAGGCTGCTAAAATGATCATTGACAATAGCCTGAGGCCTGATGGTGCAATGGGAGCGGAAAGGAGGAAAGGGGTAGCGAGGACCCTTGTAATCCTGCCAGGCACTCGTGGCATGCCTTACGTCAGTGGACGGCGCGTGGCATCAGTGGCTGCGCGGGGCCTCTAACCAATTTCAGAACCTGGTGCGCGTCGTGGTCCGGTCTGTGTTCGTAACACTGCCCCTTCCTTAAACCTGTTCGTTCCGAACAGGTAATGCTTCCCTTCTTGTATATTCCCTCAATTGGACCAATTGTACTACTTTCATCCGTTCCTATTTCCTATTTGGATGCGGTAGACCACATAATTTAGCTGCTTCAAGACTTCATTCAGGCCTTCCCAAGCTGCTTGAAGCTTACGGCACCTTCCCTTCCTTCGTTGAGGGTTGTACAGCCACACCAAATTGCCCTCCTGAAATCCTGTTGAGTTAGCTTTCAGGACGTACTTCGTCTTTATCCGATTGACCGCTAATGGATGATTTTTGTGGACTTAATGAATAAGCACCATTCGCTCCTCTAGACGATTTCACATAATCAGTGATGCTGGTTGGCTCCCTGCGAGGACGAACGAACTAGATAAAACAGGGCAGACTCAACTCCTGTCCAAACACAATACTCGCAGGGGTCTGCCATTGGATTCATGGATGGCAGACCTATATGTCATCTGAAACAACTGGATGTGTTGATCCCAATCCTGTTGATGTTCGGCCACAACCTTGGAAAGTTCGTTGAGAGTTCTGTTGAACCTCTCCACCATGCCATCGGACTGAAGATGTAGGGCTGTAGTCCTGTTTTAGTTATTCCCAGCCACCGACACACCTCCTGAAATATTGTCCAGTATAATGGCAGCATTGGTATTATTGGAGCTCCATTGGTATCCCAAATGTGTAAACGATGTTGTTAACTATTTCATCCACAATGGTAGTGGCTTCTTGGTTAGGAAGTGCATAAGCCTCTGGCCACTTACTGAAGTAATCCATTGCTACCAGAATATACCGGTTACCATATTTAGTCTTGGGAAATGTTCCAGGGCTATCCTCTCAAAGGGAGTCCCTACATTGTAAGCCCTCATTTTTCCACAACTCCAGTGTTGTGGCTCCTTTTTAGCCGAGCATGCTTCGCATTGTCTAAGCCAAGACTCCACATCCTGGCGACACCTCAAACAATAGTAGTATTGATACATCTTGGCCAAAGTTTTTTTTACCTTTTTGATGACCACCAGATTTACCATCATGTATTTCTTTCAACACCTCTGCCACTAGACTCTTGGGAAGGAGTAGTTGCATGGTAACTACTATTCCATTTGGACTCTCCCATGCTCTCCTTAGCAGACATTCACCATCCTCAAAGAATCCCACTGATCCCATTAAGCTTTCAATGCCTTTTGGTTACTGGAAATCTCATGCCATATTGGATGTCCTGTACCATTCTCTAGCCAGTGTATAAAGGATGCCATGTCAGGATCTTGCAGCTGCACTGCTTTCAAGCTGGCATTATCCCATGTATCTTTCTCATTAGTTATTGTTTGCTGAACATTATCGATTCCCTAATTTTTCTCCACTGTATTGCAATAGTTGCAGTCTACCTTCAAGGTGTTCAGGAGAGGGCTTCGGTATTGCTGTGAATTTGGCCTTTTCTGTGTTCTATCCAACAATCATATTGCTTTATCTGTTCAAATTCTTGAACTGTAGTAGCCACTAAGTGTGGCATGGTTAGTGTGTAAAAGGAATTTCCTTCCTTATAAATATTTGTCGAAATGTTTGCGGAGACTTTACTACAGCTAAGAGTTCTCATCTTGTGACACAAAAGTAGCATTAGGCTTAGACAAAACTTGTCTGTAGTATGTTGTTACTTGTTCATTCCCATGTGGAACTTGGAAAAGTAAAGCACCCAACCCATCTCTGCAGCACCCAACCCATCTCTGCTTGCATCTGTGTCAAGGATATACTCTGTTCATGTTGACAGGGGTAGGCAAGTATGGGGTTAGTACACAGGGATTCCTTGAATTTGAAAGGCAGTCTCACATGCTGAAGTCATATACATTGTCTTTTGTCCTCGGTCAGCTGAAGCAATGGTTTTGCAATTATCGAGAACACAGGCACATACTGCCTTTAATAGTAAATAGAGTCCCAAAAAACTCTTTCATGCTTATCGTTAGGTTGAGGCCACTCCTTAACAGAACGGATCTTCTCAGGATCTGTTCCCACTCCATCCTGCGATACAATATGGCGATACAAATGTCGCAGGAATTTTACCTCATGCTGGAACAGGATGGGCGTGGCGAAGCCTGTCGAATACATCCTGGAGATTTCGGAAATGTTCCTTCTCTGTATTTCCCACCACAATAATGTCGTCAAGGTATACTATTGTGAAATCAGTCTTCTCTTTATCCTCGGGGAGCAGCTCCACTTGCCAGCCAGAGAGAGTATAAAGTGTCATCGATATGTGGTAGGGGATATAAGTTTTTTTTTTTGGTGATGTTATTTAGCTTCCTGTAGTTTACACAACCTCCATTGGCCATCCTTCTTCGTCACTAAAACGACTGGGGAAACCCAAGGGTTTTTGATAGGTCTATTGCACCATCCTCCATCATACCAGCGATAAACTTCTCTGCTTTATATTTTGCTAAAGGCAGCCACCATTGTGCTTTTCGGATTGGCTCTGCATCACCTATGGTGATGCGATCGTAGACCACGTTTGTTCTCCCGAGGTCAGAATATTCTATGGAAAATACATCCATCAGCAGCTTCTAAAATGATCTGAAAATATCTACTTTAAATGTGTGTTTTTTTTTGTTTTATTTTTGCCATTTGCTCCATTGTGGGGCTCTAGTCCAGCTCTCCTTGTCCTGATGCTCGTGTTTCTTGAGAAACTGCGTGCCCCCTCGATTTCCAGGGCATGGACCAAGGCCTCGAAGCTCTCCAAGTGCCGGGCCAAATAAAAAGTTTGCTAACCCCTGCATCTCTGAATTCATCTATAAACACAGTGGTGGCTAGCTGCTGGTGGAACTCTGTTGGTGTTTTTGGGTAGGCGAGGTTAATGAGTCGCTCAATGTCGACTTTCAATTCTTGGAGGGTGGGTTTCTGAAGATCTCTGTTGACATGTCTTCAGGGCTGTTCTTTAGACCTCGCCCAAGTATCGGTCGTCATACCTCAACTCAAGGGCCTCTATTAATACTTCATAATCTTTCTGGTCTGGAACTGGTATAGTCTGCAGCAGCTCTATTGGATATCCTCTCATGGCCAAGACAAGTGTTGTAGCCTTTTATTCTTCTCCCCTATCATTTACTTCTGCAGCTGCCTCGAACTGTCTGCTGTATACTCTCCACGAAGATTGATCATCGAAGGTGGGTGGCTTGAATTTTGATTGGCCGCTGGAAGAGCCCTCCACCTTAACATTCTCGGAGTAACTCTTACGGTTCGTAGCAGCAGAGGCTTCTTTGATCATCCATTTGCACTCCTCGGTTACAGCTTCTACACGCCGTTCATTGTCCTGTTTGAGCTGAATTATCTGTTCCTGTTGTGCGAGATGCTACTCGAAACACTTGACTTTACCCTCGAGCTGAATTCTGGTTTCGTCGATTCTCTTTTTCATTTCTTCTTGAGCAGCTACTATTTCGTTTGGCATATCTTCTTGACCCCTCCTCATTTCTTCTTGGTTCTTCTTCATGTCTTCAATCTGACTCTTCATATAATTAATCTTCTCTTGCCAGCTATCAATTTTATTCTTCATGTCTTGGTAATTCTTAATTTCATTATTAATTTTCTTCTTGGTTACTCTCGATTTTATTATTTATATCCTCCTGACCCTTCAATTTTGTCTTGACCCTACTTCATCTCTTTAGTTTTATTAATTATTGCGGCCAAGAAAACCATTACGTTTTTAAGTTGTCGGCTGCCATCTTTCGTAACCACATACACTACTAGTTCATCACTACTGTAATTTCCCGTAAAAGCTAACCTAAACCCTTACTATAAACTAACTCTAACTTTACTAGTACTACAACAAAACTTATAACTAACTACAGTACCTAAACTAACTTAATATTTTAATAAATAAATTTGTAATAATTTTTTACTTGTTAATTTTTAAAATTTAGTTCAAGAAACTGTACACTTATTTTTTTAAATTCTGGCTATCCCACTCTGACACCATCAATGTTAAGTGTGTTATGTGGGTTTACGGGATTCCTAATGGATATCCCAATTAAGTTGTAGTACAGTTTTATGTATTACTAATATTTACATTACTAATCAATAATTGTACTTAAAATTTCTGATCACCACCAATCACTGGCACTTAAAAATGTTTATTCACAAGTCACTCAATGTATTTCAAGTTCCGCAGTTCGCACTCCTCACTGGAGCTAGGCTCGACAGTGATTTGCCCCTTACCTCGCGCCTGTGCTCACACACACAGCCTCGCGCCTCTCAGTCGCACTCTCACGGTCCCGTCGCTCCTCGTCGCGCTGCTCTTGAGGGGGATCTCTCACCCTCTTCGCCGATGTCGTACTTCCCTTCACTTGTGGAACTCTTCGAACTGTCGGAACTTTCGTGGATGCCGGCGTCGTCGCTTATATACCTGTGGCATTCTTCTCGAAGGGCCGACAGTGGCTGCGGTGTGTCGCGTCATCCCGGGCTGACCTGACGCCCCAAACACCCAGAACAACTACGCTTATTCACGCCACTTCCTCGCGGCGGCCTCGGGAAACCGGCAGAATTCCCAGGCCGCTAAAATGGTCATTGTTAATGGCCTGAGGCGAGACGGGGCGATGCTGCGGAAGGGAGAATGGGTAATCCGGCCAGGCACGGGTGTCATGCCTTACGTCAGTGGACGGCACGTGATGTCAATGGCCGCTTTGGGCTGTCAGACAGTTCTAGACCTGGCGCGCGTCGCGGTCCTGTCTGCATTCGTAACAATATAAAGTGAAAATTAAAAATAGTTTTTCTTTCTCTGTGGGAAGTGAGAAAAGGGGTGAAAATTGTGTGGGTTTGTTTCATGCGTACTAAGTATAACTACTACTAAACAAGTAAATTGATCATACACATATTACCTGAATTCTGTAATGTTCAAAAAGCTTCAAATGTTTCCATAATGAAGTGAAAAACGCTACATGCAACACTACACATACTCATCGATAATAAAACCACTGTCGTTCATAAGCACGGAAGTAGCTAAACGTTACCAACCCTACAAACCTGAGTTCTAATACATTAGAAAACAATTTATTCCTCGGGTATATGACAGTTCATGTTTATCGTGAATCAAGTGAAAATGTCAGTAAATTCGTTTAAATGTTATTTTCTTAACGGTGCGGAAGTTTACCGAGTAAAAAAAAAAAAAATGGTCAAAACATTGTAGTCTCTAGACGCACACGACCAAGTGTTTTAAAGGTTTTTCAGAACATTTCACCTCAAATATGAAAGTCGTAAAGACAAGAATTTTGACAGTAGGCTGTTGCTGGCTTTGCTGTTTATGCGTCGTGGGTAATTTATTTACAAATAAAATAAAATGTTTGAAATCAAATGTTATTCACCTTTTTGCTTGTTGCTATGTTGCATCTCTTGCCTGTTTGATTAACCCGGTCGAAGGTGCGGCGCAGTTTAGTCCTGCTATACACGGGTGCATTGCTCGGAGTCGGTGTACACGCGGTAGGCATGACGAGTGCACGATTGATTGCTTTTGGATTCTGAATCAGAAATTGATATATGAATTGTCTCTGTAAAGCTACTCTATGATAGTCACAGAATGAGAAAGGGGTTTTGAGAAAAATTTCTTCAAGACAAGATAACTTTCTAACGTGTTGTACTTTCACAGAAACACAAATAACTTTTATCAACTTTTAAAACACAAAAAAAAAAAAAACCTAATGAAACTGATGTGTCTTTCTTTACCACCTAATGGCTCACTTAACATTTGAGAGTTAGATAGAACCCACGCCGCAGTCGACCACCTGATAGGAACACAACATATTTGTTTAAACAGAAACCACTAATCTGCAGAAAATAAATTATTATAAAATATATGCCAACCTATCTTAATTTAAGTAAATCGATTTTCGTAATGGGAAATATTTTTCCGAAAATTTTCCCATTCGCATCTCTAGTATCAAATGTACGATTTTCAAGTAATCTGGATGTAAAACACATACAGAATCCTGGAGGGCCTCACAGCTAGGCTCTACCAAAAATAAATTCTGAAACACACTCATGACACTACACGCTTAAACTTATAGTTCTCAACTAGCGAACCACACTCAAAAAACTGCGTTCAGTGGCTGCAGGCACGAGCCTGTAATGCGCTATAAGTCCATCCCACACTGTCAAATGTTCGCAGTAGTATGTATGTATATGCATATTGGGAGCTCCGAGCCCTCATTCTGGTTCGTGGAGTTGGAGCCAATATCCGCCATCTTGGATTCTGATGTAATGGTAGCCATCTTTGATGAATGGTGGCCAATTTTGATGACCTTTGAATTTACCCTGGCGGCCATTTTGGATCCACAATTTAGTTTTTTTCGCCATTTTGAATTCTAGAACTTTCCACCATTTGAAGTATGACATCATGGTTGCAATTTTCGTTATGGTCACCATCTTGAAAATCTACAAATTTTGTCTGTTTCTAATGGTAAAATTTGTAGAATTCATAAAAATTTAATATAAAATTTTTTAATAAAAATTCGTACCTACATTTTCAAATTCCTCCACCATATTGACATTGTGTGAGTAAAAATCTTATTGTTATGGGAAAAAAAATTAAAATTCATAGAAAAGTTAACTTAATTGAATTTTGAAAATAAAATCGATAAAAAAGTTCTGGCTTAGAACCCAGCGAGGGCAATCGATTAAAAATGGTGATGGATCCTTCCTCCACAGAAGCTACTCGCAGACTGACCTCGCACCACTAATGCCAAGGCAGATATTATGTCAGCCAGTATGACGTCCTGGAGGTCATCGTGTTTTCGTCGGCTGGAGGCCGCCATCTTGGATCCTACATATTATTTTCGTCTGCTAGAGGGTGTTCCCACCTTAGTAGTTTAATTTTTACCCACTATAGTGCATTAGTATTTATTTCCAAAGTGTCTGCCATCTAGAAATTGTTCGCCATCTTCAAAATCTTAAATTATTGACTTATAAATTTGGGAAAATTTCCAAAAGTCATCAAAAAATTCGCTTGTTAAAAAAATGATTGATTCGATTAAATACAGTGTTTGTTTGTATCCCCGGACGATCCAAAAAAGTTAATTTTAGGAAAACCCTCTTATAAAAAAGTGAAAAATTCTAAAAAATTTGATCAAATTTTTTATCTCTAGTTAGACAATGATGACATATTGACCGCCATCGTATATTTGACCTAGAAACTCGGAAAAAATTCCAAAAATCATCAAAAAATCACTTATTTTACTTGTTTATCCGATCTAATCATGTCTTCGTTTGGATATTTGATAGATGCAAAAAATGAATTTAATTACAATTTCTAGTAGGGTAACTGGTTCAAGAAATAAAACAAAATTACACATAAAAAAATATGTAATTTCTACAAGTACATAAAACAAGCAAATTACAAGCATTTAATGTTTTTCATAGTCTTCTTAGAAGGCGAAGATAGACTTTTACATGCCTTGTTATGTGTTTTCGGGGCAGTTTAACATGACAGTCGATTAACCAGGCAAATCCAGATGTTGGCGAGCAAATGTTTCTAATGAAAATGGTATAATATTTACGGAATTTCAATATTGCGGATTAATTTTAAAAATGGCGGAATGAGTTTTTATTAATTATTTTTTATGAATTTTACAGTTTTCCCATTAAAAGCTTATGGAAATTACGGATTTTCAAGATGGTGACCGTAACAAATAGTGCAACATTTCTAGAATCCAAGATGGCGACCGTAACGCAAATTGCAACGATAATCATTAAAAAAAAATGTAAATTTCTAGAATCCTAGATGGCCCCGCTGGGGTCAAGGTCATCCAAGATTGCCGCCGTGACGTCACAAAAAGATAGTGGACATCGGCTCCAGCTCCACGAACCAGAACTAGGTCTCGGAGCCCTAATATATACTACTTTTCGCTTCCAGCACCTCCCAATATGTTGTGTCAAATTAATTTGGAAGGTTATGATGTTACCGAAAAGTGTCTAGCACAGCCATGTTTGTTTGTTATATTGGTTAGCTTGAGTTTTCATAAAATATTTTACATATCTTGGTGTTATGTAAAAAGGGAGAATTCGCCAATTCTGTCATGTTTTGATTTTCTCCGTTTTGGCGTGCTTACATTAAGATTTATCGTAATGTAAAAATGGCATAGCTGTGGAGGTAAACGTTTCCATGTAAACTGTTTGTGATAAAATGGTGATTATAATATTTATTATATGTGTTGTGATGGCGAATATGACTTCGCATTTTAACTGGCTGTTCTGTAAAATTGAAGTGTAAAAAGGGCCAATTGTCAACGTTAATAGGGCGAATAAACATGTTTGCCTTTCTTACACAATACACGTATCTTAAGTTTTCGATGGTTTTTCGATGGTTTTTGGAAATATAAGAGATTTTTTTTTCACTTGGTAATAATAGTTCTATTGTTTCATATATTCTATTGTAACACTGAGATATTTATCATAATCAACATGATTCAGTTTCTCTTGAAAGCAAGAGAGTGAACACTTATAAACATTGAGGATATTGTTATTTTATTTGACAGCTGTGTTTTACTGTTTTGCCGCAATGTTTGTTCTATCACAGTGTACCCTAGAACTTACATTCTGTGGTGTTTGTTTTTATGAAGGGTGTATACGGTAACTTCTTAATGGCCAACAGGTAAAAAATTTAAACTCTTAATTAGAATAGCCTAATGTTATTAAGTAGTTAGTTAAACAATCATAATTTAAGCCAAAAATATATATTATGGAAATAATATAAAAAGAAAGAAAAGTTTTTTTC
This sequence comes from Bacillus rossius redtenbacheri, assembly GCF_032445375.1. Classification (NCBI taxonomy): domain Eukaryota; kingdom Metazoa; phylum Arthropoda; class Insecta; order Phasmatodea; family Bacillidae; genus Bacillus; species Bacillus rossius. The sequence continues at coordinate 177,921,875 of NC_086330.1, forward strand.
CTGCTCCAGGTGCCCTCATAAGTGCAGTAGTAAGTTTAAAATGCTGAGAAGGATGAATTTCTCGATGGTGTTTGGAAAATGGACAAATACGATAAAAATCCAGACCGACAACGACACTATGTAGCTAGCCACATAGTCGGAAGTAGAGGCTGAAAGAAGGCTTGTTAATATTGTTTCTCGAAAGAAAAAAAACGAAGCCTTTATTATTATCTAGAAAAGGGCTCAGAACGTGTACGAGTTTGTCTCCCCCCCCCCCCTCCCCCCAATTCAGATTTTTCAATCACAGAAAAGTTTGTCAGAGTATGTGTAAACAAAAAAAAAGGGATACTGGAATTGTTTAAAAAGATGCCAGAGGTAAAAAAAAAAAACAAAAAAAAACAATCTGCTAATAATATCCTAGCTAGGATTGAAGATCATGCTTGTCAGCATATTTAATCAATTCGTAAGGTAGAATCGCACAACGGTAGAAAATCGAGTAACAAATTGTATTTGTCTTCTCAGGTAAAAAAAACTTTACAGTCTATTTACAAAACGTTCCGGGAGGACAATTTGAACACTATGAAAGATAATGAGAAGTTTGACCCAGATAAAGGAAAACCATCGATAAAAGCCCCGTTTCGAAATATGAATATAAAGTTTATTTTTATTCCTATGGCAATCTTAGGTTTCATAAACCGAAAAAATATCAGTGCACAACTTCCAATCGTTTTCAATCATTGACACCTTAACGGCGCGAGGTTCGCTGGACTGTTGGAGAAATCCGCATGTCTGCGCTAGTGGTACTGTTCTGGTAGCAAGGAGCGCTCGTATCTCCGTCTCTCTCGCGCGTGGGACCTCTCTTTCTATTAGGTTTGGGCATTCCCGGGTAAGATAATCTCCCAAGTCCCGTGGCAATAAGGGGGCTGGCTGCCATGTTGCCAAACTAAAATGCTAGCAGGTATAGATATTCTCGGAAGTGAGGTCATTCATTCCTGCCTTTCTGTTGTTCCAAGACATCAGCTACCTAACTTTCTCTACGCTGCTAGACCTGCCAGACTCTAGCTTCCAGTGTGAACTGCAACACTTGTGGAAGAGTGTTAAAATGTAAATAAGAAAATGGTGTTACTCTCTAAAAGAATTTTTTTCTGAAAGACACAACATTTCAAAGAATGCAAATTAGGGACAAATCGCCCAGAAATCAAATATAGTACCAAAGATGCATTAATTTACTAAATTTCTTTTGGTGAGATATTTAAAGATAATGCTTTGAATTTACCTAACAGAATACTATTCAAGAAATTAGCCTGTATTTCGATCAAACAACATTCAGAAGTCAGAAATTCAAAAGTCAGAGTAAGTGAAAGAATGATGGAAAGAAAAGGTTGTAAGTTTTGATCTTCAGTCTGTATTATAATGCCCAAAAGAGAGGTATCATCAAGTTTTTATAAAAGAATACTGGCAGTTTACAACTTAACAGTATTTTATCTCATTTCTAAAGAAAGAACATGTAACATGTGGAATGAGATGGAGAGTAACAGGGGATCAACGGAAATAGAAACCCACCCCACCACAGAAGGATTTTTTTTTAATGAGTGATAACTTTGTTGGCCAAAACCAAAACCAATACTTTTCTACTGTGCTTTTACATGCCTCAAGTAGTGTAGAGTAGTATTTTCTGGCGCAGTGTGTGGAGCCGGAGCTGATGACCGCCATATTGGATTGTGACATCACGACGGCCATTTTGGACTCAACAATGACTCAAAATTCCTATAAAAAAGTTCCATTTTCGAGAGAAAAAAAATCCCATTTTTAGGGACAATTTACGTTTTAGTCCTCAAAAATGCCAACGGCTTGAAATGTCCATATTGAATCCATATCTACAGCCTCTGATAAGCCTCTGACGACATATTGGATTATGATGTCCCCGTTGCAATTTTCATTACGGCCACAATCTTGAAAACCAGTAATTTTAATGCTAGAAATTTGGAATAAAATTAAATTTAAAAAAATCAACATATCAAATTGTATTTAAAAAACGCACCTACGACGACCTCGGTTCGAACCCAGTGAGGGCAAAAAAATAAAGATGGCAACAGTTTGTTCCTCCACAGAAGCTGCCGGCAGACTGACCTCCCACCACTAATGCCAAGGTATATATCGACAGCTAGTATGACGTCATGTCCGCCATCATGAAAATATGTAACTTTTATGCTAGAAAATTGAAAAAAAATTATAAAGTTTATAATCAAAATTAATATTAATAAAATCTCAATAAAACACGCACTTTCGTCCTTGGTTCAAACCGGGTGAGGGGAAAAAAATGCAACAGATCCTACCTCCACGGAAGTCGCAGGCATACTGACCTCCCACCACTAATGCCAGGGGATATATACATTGGCAGCTAGTATAAGGCTACGTCCGCCATGTTGTTTTCGTCTTCTGGAGTCCACCATCTTATTTTCGTATGATAGAATGTGCTACCATCATGTAGGTATAGGGTCATTCCATGTCAGTTCATCCAACAAAAATTGAAAATGTAACCATTGTTTTTTTAATTTTGATAAAAATTGGTTCATTTGTTTGGTGACATAAGGCCACTTAAAAACCAAAATTTCATATTTTTATCTCAAATACTTCCTGAGAAATCGAAGGTTTCGTTGTGACCATTTTTGGCCTAAAACAGGTTGTAATGACAGCATAAATTGGTCAGTATCTGTGTTTTCTTGCTTTGTATTTCACTGTAATACCAATATTTCAGAATAAGAACACTTTTCCTTATGTAAAATTCTCTAGAGAATTCAAATTTTGCCACCAAATTGCTATATATAGAATGGTTTGTAAGTTATAACATAATTATTAACATGACTGATGTTTCATGTATCATCTGCATCCTTTATTACAAAATAGACTATCTCAAAAGGCAGACCTCACAAAAAAATGAGCTTGGTACTATGTGAAAGAGAAGGAAATTTTCTATAAGATACATTAAAAAATAGTGGCTTTCTGCTGGCAACATGTAATGTACTCGATAACCTCTTACTAATGCTATATGTACACATAAAAAAAAATTCCCTACTTACACAAATCTATTGCCAATGAATTAGAATCTACAGACACAATCCTACAATTTTTGCAATTAGCAAACTGCATTGCTTTTCTGATCAAGCTGCCATTCTATATCACACTTGCACAAGTCTTCTTTCAAAAAACTGTATGTTCTGCCAGAGCTTCTTGTTGATGGTGCCTGCAAGATGCTGAGTATGTGTGCAAAAGGAACCCAGCACACATGGTCTCGAGGTGAAGGCCAGTAAAAGGAAGCACTTGGACCAGCAGGGTGCATGAATGTTACTTGAGCATCTTCTTCTGACCTATCAATGTTTTTTACAACACCAACGAACCATTTTTTGTCATACACACAAGACACATAGCAACCAGTATACAGTTTTGATATTGTACCACCAAGGTCTTTGCTAGCTGCTGTAGCGAAATTGAAAACTAAGGAATATGCATTATCCTGACTTGTTTTCTTCATTCCTATTTCATACTGGGATATTGGTGAAGCATTGTGAAACCCTCTTGTGACTGGGATTGTCTTTGCCATAGTATACTGTTGTAGTGTCGAACGAACGTCATCCACATCATTCTTGTCAATGTAATGAAAGATAATACCTGTTATGTGTTCATTGCAGTAGGTAAACATCTTAGACACTGATGTAATTTGGTCTTGGAATGGTCGTTGAAGACTAGCTTTTGATGTCAGTCGCTTAACAGTTCCCCCAATTCCATCGCAAGATGATTTGCCATGGCTTGTGGCAAAGAATGACCAAGAATGAGCTGAAAATCTTTTGTGTGGTGGAACAAATTGAGGATATTATTGCAGTTCTTGTACTGAGCAGCACAACCATTACTGAAATAATGTATGTGTTTTACATGAGGCAGGTGTCTTTTAACATATGTGACTATTTCTGACTGTGTTTTATACACCATGGAAACATCATGATACAAATCATTTGACAAAAAAAAATGACTGCTTGTTTTCAAATTAGCATTGTCTGAATTTCTGTAGTAAATGACTACTGGATGAAATGTACATTGACTATTGGTCCAATGGTATCCTTGTGCTTCATTTTGGATAACGAAGGAAAATTTTTCACTGAAATCTAATAAAGCTATAACTTCTCTTTCACTTATTTTCTCTTTCAGCTGTTTGAGGTAGTCCGATTGTTTTTTGTGGTATAGGAATGGGGTTTGAGGAGTTCCATTTTTTTGTACTAAAATTTCCATGAAATCTTCTACACTTGAGGTAAGGGTTTGTAATTGTGTTCGGTCTGTACTGACCCACTGTTGATATTAAATCACATCATCTGGATCACAGTCTAAAGTATGATATAGATGTTGCTTTTGAGTATCTGGAGAAGGACATTGCTCACATTGTCTTAGCATACAGGCAGGATTTAAAATGTCACATACAAGATACAAAATAAGTGAACTATACTTTTCACCTACACCAAGACAGTGAAGAAGTAATTCAACATTTTGGTGTATAGTGCACACACAGACGGAATGGGTTCCAGAACTTCCAGCTAAAACACACCATTTAGGACGCAACGTAAAAATCTTTGAAAACCCTACCTTGAGAGATGGATATTTTGCCTTAAAAGAACAATACAGCTCATGCAAGTTGCATAGCAAAAGTCTTTTCTGTTTGTAAACATTTTTGGTTATACTAACTTTATCTTTCATTCCTGGCATTTCCCTGGAAAACTCATCATTTTGATATAAATCTTGAATGACCTGCACAGTTTCTTCAGGTAACTTCTTCTCACCTTTGGGATGAACTAATGCGCAGATTCCTTTTTCCAGTGTAAGTTGTCTTGCTTGTCTTACCATGTACTCAGAAACACCAAATTATTGTGCTGCCTTCTGTCTGGACCATGATTGAGGGATAAGGGTAAAAATTTGTAAAGTTACCAAACAGTACAAATCGGCAGCCTTTTGTTCCACTTCATGCCTCTGTAATTCTGTACTTTCACTAGTTGATGTGGCTGGAAGCTGTACATCTAATACTTTAGATATTTTGTCTGCTACAGCTGATGATACCTCTTGAACTTTACGTTTCCCATATTTTTCTTTTGCATGTTGTGGTACAGCATGCAGTTTTATTGGTGACTGTTGCAAATATTCCAAACTTTTGTCAAGTAAGCTACGGGTTTCTTCTTTTGATGCTTGAATCTCTCATCCCTCTACAACGTCACTTTTAGATGATTCTGAAGATACATGTGCACCTACTTCTTGAATATTATACAACCTATTCCTACATGAGGAGCATAATTTTTTACCAGGAATTAAATTAAGCCCCTTGTCTGCTGCTTTTCTGTAGCACTGTAAAGAGATTGTGCGCAAAGAACGCTTAACTGGAACACTATGCACTTTCATAGGATCACAACATGATGTCTGAAACATTTCAATATAAAAGAATTCGTGATGAAAACATGGTGTGAAGATTATGTTTAGAAATACCTGTTCTCAGCACAAGAAGAGTTTGAATATCTTTGGAAAGTGATTCCAATCTTTTGATTCCCTTTGTTTTAATATAACACTCTTTATGGCATTCTTCATGCATATCATTCCCAACAGAACAGAATTCTAGTTTAATAGTACTGGTAGCCATGTAGTTCTCATCCAACTTATAATGAACTAAGACTTTCCACTAACATTATACACAGGCAGCGCAGTAAGACTGGCCTACACAGTGTAGTCTGCATGGTGGCAGACACGCCTTATCTCTGACCCTGCCTTATCTCTGACCCCGGTTATCTTTATTGCTTTCCTCCCCTGTGCCCCTCTGTTCATGGGCCACTATACTGCATTTGCTGTGACAGCCCAGATATTAGGCCTATCTTTCAACTGCCTCTGAGGAAGCAGAAAAAAAACCAATGCCAAGGGGAACAGAGCAAGTATCAAAGAACCCCTCTCTTATAGCTAGTAGGCAGACTCCATACAGAAATGACATATGTACAGTCACATGACATGGCTCTGCAGATAACACAGAGAAGGTAATTAGAGGCTTTGAAATTTGCACAAAATCCTTGTGTTTTATGCGGAAAATATGGAACATACACAACCCTTATATTCTATCCTCTTTGCTTCCATCTTCTGGCTGCCATTTGTTAGGGGCCCATTTACATCACCAAGTCATTTTCATTTTGTTTTTCAACACTCCGGCAGAAAGCCACTATTTTTTTAATGTATCTTATAGAAAATTTCCTCCTATTTCACATGGATTTTAAGTGGCATTTTGTCACCTAACAATGGAACCAATTTTTTTTTTAAATCAAAAAACATGGGTTACATGCCCTGGATGAACTGACATGGAATGACCCTATAATTTTTACCTGCTAGAGTGCAGTAATCTTTTATTATTACTGTGGTGCCGCCATTTTGAAATTTGGACGCATTCTTGGAAATTCGTAATTATTTAGCTAGAAATTCGGGAAAAATTCATTAAATAAAAATGCAATTAATATACTGATTGATTCGATTAGTTTCTGTCATTGCTTAGATCATTGTCCGATATAAATATTTAAATTTAATTTAAAAAATACTTTTTTTTAAAATAAATTATGTCCAAAATCCTCATATCAGCATAGGCTCCTAGCGTACCAGCCTAAGTAAGTCGTTATGTTCACCGTTTTGAAAATTCGTTATAATTATCCTAGTTGTTCGGGAAAAATTCCAAAAACCATCAAAAAAATCATTCATTAATTTACTGATTGATTAGATCGACACTTGTCCATGGTTCGATCCATGGTTGTTGCTATGTTTTTTTTTTAATTTAGTACAAAATTGAACCAAACTTTATTTTCCACAAGAATGATTACCACTTTGAGATCTTCAGTGAGATTAAAATCCTGATAAGTGTGGGTAGATCACATCAAATAAATTTTGAAAATCTCCCTAAGGCGTACAAATTCCATCTACCAATAACGGCTTCAAAATATAAAGACCTAATGGACTTGTGCAAAGGTAGAGTAATTCTTCTACACCACCATCAGTTTTTCTAAGATCTCCCAATGGTTGTCAAGGAAAAGAAAAAAAGAAAGAGATTAATGACAAAGAGGGCAAAATCAAACTACTGGTAGAAATATGACCTCTAAAATATAAATTAAAAACAACTTGAAAATTTAATTTTACTTCATGTGAATTTTTTTTTTGTAGAACTTGAATGTTAAAATAAAAATACTGTTTGTTATTCTAGAAAGTTATGTTTTTATTTTCCGATGCCTCTAGACAAACGTAACTCTAGTTTAGTACAATTAAAAATGGCAATTATATCCATCTTCGTGTAAAAAAAAATATTGTGTAAGAAAGGCAAACACGCTATAAAAATGTGTTAACTGGGCAAAAAAGCTGCATCGTTCAATATAAAATTTAATAATTAAAATAATTTTCTTTCAGAGTTGAGACTAGAAAGGTAGAAAAATATATTATTTGCTTTTTTTCAGAGTTTTTTCAATGTAAGATATAATTTTATAATTTTTTCATAGCTGTGAATCTTTAAAAGCGTACTCCTGAAAAATGCCAATTTGCTTAATTCGCCCGTTTTACGTAACACCGACGATATAAGGAGTTCTAAAAATATGTTTGGCTGCCAATCAGCGGAAACGGAAATGTCATCAGTTTCCGTCACAAGGAATATTTAAAATGGCGAAGAACACGTAGGCTATTAAAGAGGTTATAAAGGTGAAAAAAATTAAAATAGTTTAAATGTGAATGTAAATGTAAAAGTGTCCATAAGTTTTAAAAATGACAGAACATTTATTTAATTATGTAACGGAGTATTACTGTGAGTTAAATTTAGAGAGATTTTCAATGTTAGTAAATGTACAAAAATCAAATAACTTCAAAAATTTCATACAGCAATGTGATGCATACTTTAATTTCAACATGAGATTGAAATTTAAAATTTTGAAATAACTTAGGCCAAAAATAACCTCTGATAGTGTGGCATGACTTAAAACATATTTGAGGTTATCTGGCCCAGTTTAATTGATTTTATTTTCCGTCCAATATTGCCGAACAGCGGTGTTGTCGCATACAGCTGGAGACACACGTCTGACAGTGTGACGGGGGCCTCAGCGCGCGGCGGGGAGCGGAGCCGCGCACGTGGCCGCCGGGCGCCGGGCGCCGGGCGCCCCCTCATCGATTGGTGTCAACTGCGCGCGGTCCTGGGGGTCAATACTCTCCGCCGCTCCCGCGGTCTGTCCGAGCTCACGCAGAAAACCTATAGCGTCAATGGATCCGGGTTTTTAACTCATCATATTTTCTAGTAAATGTTTCGTTAGCAGCCAATTACTTTGCAAAACAAAAATACAGCAGTGTCTCGTTTGTTCGTCCTTTCGCTCATCCGACATTACGTACTATCCGACGTCCCAGGAAAGCAGAATACGATCATGAATGTCTTTAAATAATCACAAGTAATCAACTTTTTGTCCACCTTTTAACTTCAGTTTGTTGTTTTGTCGGAAAACATTGTTATTAAATTCGTTCGTAATGTGTAGGGAATACATTTTTCGCGAAATGTCATCCTCATTAGACTGAAATAAGGCATGCCTGAGCTGGCGATTGCTTCCTTGTGATTGGCAGCCGTCTGCAAGAGAAACTATTGCCCTATTTGGCCGGGCCAGTCAGGACGTGTTTGCTTCCGCACTGGATGACTGATTGGAGTGCTACATTAGACATGTGCCTGCAATAAACCCAGCCAACCACGAAACACACACAATGCCACAGAGTTTTAACACACAGATTGTCTGGAAATCTTTTCGCGAAATGTACACGGTCGTAGAAATGTGTAAAATTATAACATAGTTTTACGTTTAATAGGCCTTTTTTGATACCTCTCTATTATCCATCATTTTCCGTTGTCGGACGTTCTGCAGGCCCGTTTATGTACTGAGCATACTCTACTGTACTTCCTTATTTTGGATTGTAGACCACAGCGCATAGTCTTACACCGACCTTCAAGAATATAGGTGACTGCGAACCACTGGTGGCCAGTGCTCATAAGTTTTATTCGTGCCTGAGTTTTAACTGACGACATTTGCCACTGAGCCACCTAAGGACGAGTTTATTAACTATGCAAGGAAAGCAACACGTAATCACGGAAGCAACAAGCGACGCAAGAAAATCACTGATGTTTATAATGTACGCAAGTTGCAAGACATTAATAACCCTACGACATGGAATTGTAAAACAGAAGAGAACTAATTGTATTCTTTTCTTGATTCATTTTTATTTAGCAAACAAAATTAAATTGTCAATAATTTGATTTAAAAAGTGTTTTTTTTACTGTATGCAAGTTGAACGAAAAAAAAAAGTGTTGCTTATAATGATATAACTTGGTGGGATTCAATGCCCAAAGCGTCTGCGTATTTTTACAGTTTTCGGAACTCTTCACTTTAAAATGTGGCCGTCAGAAACGCAAGCCAAAACGCAAGAAAGTTGGAAGTTGAACAACACTTGCCTTGCGTTACTGCGCCTTGGGTAGTTAATAAACTGATAATCTATTATGTGGTTGCTGGACATTTTGTGTCTCACGTTCGTGGGTAGTTTATAAACTAGGCCTAAGACCCTTAATTTGCCTCACATGAATAGGTCGTGAGGTAGACTTTGTACTTCTGAGCCATAAGAAACTGATAAAAAGTGAAGCAGATTGATGAAGCAATGACGGAATGCGTTGGAATACTCCGAGGAAACCTACCGTCCCACTGCGTCAACTTATTCGGCTTTTGACTCCGCCGGGAATCTAACCAGGATATGTTCGGTAGGAAAGAAACAGGAGTGTGTTACAATGACGTTAGACTGATGAGCTGTAGGTCTCCAGTTCTATTCCCAACCAAAACTAAAATGTTAGTATTAGTTTTCTCCGTGGGAATTGTGTAGTCTTTTCACCCGCGTACTACGGAAGGCACCGGGAAACCGACACGTAATCACCTTGACTAGTGTGCCGTGGTCCTCCGCTGTAATCCGCCCACGGCGAACATAGGGAACCCCTAAATGCCTTCGTACTTGTCCAACGTGCGATCATCATGAACGTGTGTACTTTTTTGACAGACATACGAAGCTTTAAGGCCCCGCCTACCTGGCCACACACGGTGCGCAGAGCTTCAGAAAAACTCACGCCAATTGAACTCTGCTCAAGATATCCGATTGGTGTCTGTTTACGAAAATCATTTAAGAATACAATGAGGGCGGATGAGTAGATCTATGTTTTCGGATTTAGTTTTTGAAACTGTATTTTTTGGAGAGTGAATATGGCTAATACGCGTGTTTTCAGAATAATATTGTTACGAACGTTAGAAAGGCCGCGTCATGCGCAGGTGCACGCCGTAACATGAGATGTGCCGTGCGCACCTGGGTCGCAGCTTTATCTCCCTCCAGCCCTCCGCCCCCCCCCCGCGTGGCACTGTTAGTTTGACATCCGAAACCTGCCAGCTGCGGAGTTACGCAATCCGCCGACACGTGTTTTCGAGAGATTTCTGCCGTCGGGACGGCTCGAAACGATGAGACTGGCCCCGGCCGCTCTCGTGAGTTCTGAAATTGCGCCGGGGCCTATATATATGCCCGAGGACGTCAGGGCAGATTCAGTGGAGTTCAGAGTGAAGTCGGGAGCTTTCCCGCGGCGGAGTTTCCGGGCGATAGAGTGGCAAAGTCCCTGGACGAAGGTTCCAGGGCGAAGAGTTCAGTTCCGGGCGATAGTGTCGCGGGCGCGGCGGAGTCCCGAGCGAAGTTCCGAGCGAGGCGTCGAGTGGGATCTCAGCGAAGGGGAAGTGCGACTGCGGCAGCGGAGTGCGGCGACGAAGTCCTGCGACGAAGGACCACGAGGTGTGTGAAACGAGTGACTGGAGGAAGCAACATTTTTTTAAAGTACAATTGATTAATTGGCATTTTAGATTGTTAGCTAGTAATGTAAATAGGGGCAATAAATAAAACTGTGTGTGATAAAAATCTTTAATTGGGCTATCCCTTACGAACCCGCAGTAAATCGTAACAATATTTAGGCATGTAACACCCGGTACAGATTATTGAAAGCACTTTGAGGGACTTAATTATACCATATCTTCATTTCTCCGCCATGTAATTCTGTTGTTAATGCTCAAGTATCATAGTTGCCGTGTGTACGACGTAAAAATTGCGAGCCAGTTTAGAGTCTTCAGCTTAGAGGCAATACCGCGTTAGAAACACACGCGAGCGTCGCACTTATTCTATTCACTATTCACTAACACAGATACACCCCTGAATAGGCGGGCCTCTTAAGGAGGTAGTATTCTAAATTAGTTTGCTTCATTATTTCGTGTTTTTGCTCATTTAAAATAAATTCATAACTAAAAATATTCAATTGTTTATAAAGTGTGTATATTGTTTAATACATATTTATTTAATACTTTTTATAAACTGAAAAGACAATTTTTATTTCAACCCAAACATGAACTAAGTCCATGTTATTGTTTCGTATGCGGTTTTAAATTTATCGTTTGTATGTAGCTTTGACATGTTGATTTATTACTTAATATTTTGTATGTTATTCATAAATAAACTTAACCCTGCTGCTGTGTTCGGGTCCATTTAGACCCAAAACTAATTTAATTCCTTTACAAAAGTTAAAATAATGATGGGAATACACTGTAGCTCAGTGACTTTGTTTATTTCGATGTATTTTATTGATTTCACGTAATTATAATTTTTTTTATAAAAATTTTGTTAGGAATGAAAAATTTCATAAATACTGTGTTCGGGTCATTTTGGACCCTATAGTAAATATTATAAAAAAATGCAATAATCAGAAGAATCATCGATGCTAATGTTTCCTAAAAAGCGAAAGAATAATTCAATCGAACCATCAAAAAATGTTATGTTTTATTTTTTTTTCAAGTTACTCTGATTTTCGTAAATTTTAGTAGTTTCTCCTACTGTGTTCGGGTCCATTTAGACCCAAACCTAATTTAATTCCTTTACAAAAGTTAAAATAATGATGGGATCATACTGTAGCTTAGTGACTGTATTTTTTTCGTTCCATTTTATCAATTTCACATAATTATAATTTTTTTTATAAAAATTTGTTTAGGACTGAAAAATTTCATAAATACTGTGTTCGGGTCTTTTTGGACCCTATAGTAAAAAAATATAAAAAAAATGCAATTATCAGAAGAATCATCGATGCTAATTTTTCCTAGAAAGTGAAAGAATAGTGCAATCCAACCATCAAGAAATGTTAGGTTTTTCTTTCAAGCTACTCTTATTTTCGTAAATTTTAGTACTTTCTGCTACTGTGTTCGGGTACATTTCTGACCAAAATTATTCTTTTCCCCCTCCCCCTCTAAAACGAATGATGATATACGTTTGCAGCTTAGTAGCATTGTTTCTTTTGCTGTTTTCTGTAAATATAAATTTGTATTATAACTTTTTGACATAAATGTTGTTCGGAATGAAAATATTTTTATAAATACAATGTTCAGGTCCTTTTAGACCATTCCTATAGAAAAATTTCGAAAATGCAGAATCACTATCATCAATGATATTTTTTTATAAAAGAAGAAAAGTGTAAATTTTATCGATGTATGTATTCAAAAATATATCCTTTTTTGATTTTTCAAACTACCTTAATTTTTCAATGTTGTTTTATCCTACGTATACAAATAACAATGATGAAGGTACGAGCATATCCTAGGCAGCCCTAAAGTTCCAGTAAGTGATACTCATTACTTGTTGGGACTATCCCGCATTGAAATTCACAGGCATTCTCCTTTCGCGAAGGGGATTGAAAAATATTCTCCCTTTCGGTGGTAATTCCCTTTCCACAGGGGCATTGGCAGGGCTTGCCTTTTCGATGGGGTTTCCCCTATCGTTGAGGCCTTCCCATTTCTATGGGGTTTCCCCTATCGTTAAGGCCTTCCCATTTCGATGGGGTTTCCCTTATCGTTGAGGCCTTCTCTTTTCACTAGTGAATTTGTGAAAACCATTGGAAAATATGTGAATATTAAGTAATTCACTTTTGAAATATGTGAATAGGCCTATGCCCTATTCATTGCTTTCTAGTTGTCATTTTCACTGATTAAATTAGTGGAAATTGCTTCATGAATCAATGAACAATCTGTGAGATCATTCACTAATTCAGATTAAAAATGTAAGTAGAAATTTTCTGGTTAATTAACAAACATATTTATCTTGGGTACATTTAGACCCGAACACAACGAGTGTGTGTTAAATGTGAACACAGCAGCAGGTTTAAATTTGAATTTCCTAAAACTTTGAAAAACTGAGGTTTGTATGACTGTAGGAAAACCAATTTCTTTATTTATTTATAAATAATATACTAAAAATTAAGTAATACACGACAAAAGCTTTACATGAACGTTTAATTTAAAACTGTTTACAACACGAACACATGCTCTATAATTCATGCTAGTTTTGGAAAAAAAGTTGCTTATAAGTTTCTAAAAACCAATAATAAATGGTACTTAACTTAAAAAAATTAATACTATTTAGCGAAAGTTTTATTAGAAATATATTTAAAATATAAAGATAAAAAATACGAAATTATGGAAGCTAAATCATATTGGATACTACCCCCTTAAGCTATCGTTTCACATAATGCTATTTCCCAGAAATGATGTAAACATATTCAGGTGATAAACTAAAAACTCGATAAAGTTACCTGTGAGTAAAGTGCCCTCGTTCGTGTTCTATACTGTCTCGTAATAGTGAAATGGACGAGACACGCGGAGGCACGCATCCTGGGCGGGGGGCAGAACGGCAGCACCTTGAAGAAACTCACAGCGCCGTACTGGCCACCGTCATAACGACAGCGCCGTACTCGCCACCGTCATAATGAAGGCGCCCTACTCGCCACCGTCATAATGATGGCGCCGTACTCGCCACCGTTATAGCGACAGCGCCGTACTCGCCACCCTCATAACGACAGCGCCGTACTCGCCACCCTCATAACGACAGCGCCGTACTCGCCACCGTCATAACGACAGCGCCGTACTCGCCACCGTCATAACGACAGCGCCGTACTCGCCACCGTCATAACGACAGCGCCGTACTCGCCACCGTCATAACGACAGCGCTGTACTCGCCACCGTCATAATGACGGCGCCGTACTCGCCACCGTTATAGCGACAGCGCCGTACTCGCCACCGTCATAACGACAGCGCCGTACTCGCCACCGTCATAACGACAACGCCGTACTCGCCATCGTCATAACGACAGCGCTGTACTCGCCACCATCATAATGACGGCGCCGTACTCGCCACCGTTATAGCGACAGTGCCGTACTCGCCACCGTCATAACGACAGCGCCGTACTCGCCACCGTAATAATGACGGCGCCGTACTCGCCACCGCCATAGCGACGACGCGTCTCCTGTACGACGGTGGAGTTATGATAGTTGCATGAAAATACGAGCCGGATCCCATCGTCATAATTCTTCCATCGCTAAGGTGCCTAACCTTCGACGGCTCGGCATAGGTTGGCAGTGACTTTTCAGGAAGGACGTATGTTTTTAATTATTTGGTGGTGTAACTGCTAGCTATTTACAACCAATAGAAAACTATCGAAACAAAAACATGTCTGTGGGCATTCATGAAACTAACCTATTATACATTTTCCACAATTATATTCAATATTCATATCGTTATGCATTCTATCCTATACCTACTAATTTTCCGTGCAATGTAAGTTTCATAGACTGTTTCATAGACTTCATAGACCGCAATACATCCGTCAAGTTTCTGGCTCAAAAGTCAATTATGATTATTAAATACTGCCTAATAGGCTTAATAAATGATTGAAAAACTGTGAAAGTTGGTAGTTTTTAATATTACGTTATTATTTAGCCATCTTGTGAAATGTATTGCTCGTATTTTTTTTGTTATGTTAAAATTAAAAGAATACAGTAATGCTTGCTACTCGACTTGAAACATTATTAGACTAACTGCTTCAATCATAATTGGGATATTTTCGGTACGCGTTGAAGTTAGTTTGCCGATTTGAGACGAAAAAATAACCGAAACAATCCAATATTATCAAGTCCATAAAAAAATTTCTTAATGTTTAAAAATAGTGCATTTTTATTAAATTACATTATGTTTAGACTCGTTATAGCATTTTTTTTAGTGCTCTGCAAGTTTTATGAACACTTTTTTTTACCCCAGCATACGTATCGGGCGAATATGCTCACATTATTTAGCATCCTGCAAGCTTGAGACAGCAAAACATGAAGTGGGTGTGGTTAATTAAGTGCCTGAATACAATATAAGTAAACCAGTAGACGTTTTTGTGTAACATAAAGTTATGGAAACAAAAAAAAACCTTTTCTGAAATTTATTACTTTTTTCATAGAAGCTGCTACACTCAAACTACAATTGTAATATTAAAGGTAAACATAAAACCACTTAACTCTACATACATAAAACACTGTCCTAAATAGTTACAATTTTATCATACCCCTAAATATTTAATGGAACCATTTTTGTTGACTTTGGGGGTGGGGTTGGGGGGGGGGGGGGGTTAGGCCTAACTTATGTCACTAAACCTTGGGAAGAAATACTTTCTATTGAAAATGTAAGAAAAAATTGTGTAAAATAACCAGCACACCGCTAGGTAGTTAAACAGCAGTGTTATTGTGTACTTTTAACCTTATCAGTGCACGCATTTTATTTTTACAAGTGATAATTATTTATCACGTAAGGAAAGTAAAATGAAAAATTCTCTCTTTTTAGAGGTTATATAAACGACACGCTTTTATGTGTTTTTCGCTTAACTTTAGTTAAAAATATCTCATTTGATGTATAATATCACGAGATTCCGTCGTGATATTTATTTTTTTTCTTTAACAATTTACGATCAACTTAGAGAGATAGCTTTTAAATTATTGGTGGTTAAAATATGACTTTTATTTTGGTAAAATTATTATTGTGCGGTTAAAAATAACGAGAAAATAAGAATCAGTGTGACTTATTCACTCGAAACATGCAATACGTCACGTAACTATTAGCGGAGACGTTTAGTTTCGAAGTAAGTTCAGATAACAACATAACCTTTTTTAGATACATCATTTCTACTTTTATAGGGTTGAGGCAAAACTTTAAAAATGGCAAGCATATATTATTGAGCACGTTTGAAATAATTATTTCCAGTATTAAATGAAAGATAGACACGTCGCACAGTGGGAGATTTGCCCGAAAACGTGGTCAAAAATACAAAAACCAATGTTATGTCATACAAACTTCATTATAGGGGTTTTCGAGGTCGCCGATTACGAATTTAATGTTAAAATCAATTAGTTAATGGCCGTTCATCTTATAGAGGCTAAAATAACAAAACATACATATAATTTTTAGTCAATAATATGCATATTAAATGTTTGTAATTTTATTGAAAATTGCTCATCATGGTAAATAACATTTTGTATGTAACAGATATCTCATTCCCATGTATTGTTACAGTCAGTGGAACAAGTGATTCAATTTGCTGCTCGATAGGCTATAGTTTTTTTCTATTACAATGCATTCAGTGTTTTCATGGAGAAACTGCAGTCTGATTGGCCTACAAAACCTGGGAAATGAAGGCCTCGGATTCTTCCATATAACAATTTCGTCCCGAGATTTCAGTTCAGAAGAAACAAGTTGCAATGGTACAAAAGACGTTAAGAACACATTTGCATCAGAATCAGAATCGTTGTTGAATCTTTGCTTGTACTCACTGTGACCCGAGCTCCCATCACATTCCCATTTACAAATTAAACTTAATGCTCGCACATCTTCGGGATGTAAACTTTGTATCACTTCTTCTTGGACTAGTAAAATACGTTGACAGGTGTGATCTAACAGACTTTGAAACTTCACTTCTGCACTTTTCTCAGTAACTGTGATACTCGTATGCGGTGCACAACACCTCGATTTCGCTTCCCTTACTGCTTCATAACTGGGATACAATTTGCAGTTGTGTTTTCGCGCTGTTGATCTAATTACACTGTATTGATGCCTACTCAATTTAGCTTCAACCATTGTAGAGAAAGCCTCATCTGCAGATATTGTCTTCTCGACTTGCATACTATATAACGCTTCCGATATTTCGAAGCTCTTATTGGGGTAGTTGTGGTTATGTCTTTTACTATGTTGGCAGCATCTATATTACCAGACGAACGAAGGCTCATCTGAGTGGCATAAGACAACATCGACATGTCTACATTTGTTCGTAGTTGCTCTGTTCTCCTTCGTTTCGTTCGTTCACTACTTGAACAAAATTCCACGGAAGGGCATCCACGTTTCTTTGCCGACTCTCCAGAACTGGGATTACTTACCGGAATACAAATGTTCTTGCTGAGCCATGCTTTATTTTTATTCAGAAAATAGTCAATGTTTCTTGAAGATTCTTTCCATTTAGTGTTTAGCTTAGAAAAAAATGTGGACAAAGCAGGCCTTGCACTCGCAGGTATTGTTATAATGCAACCCCGTTTCTCGGACAACACTTTCTGTAGGTGTTCCAGACTAGTTCTTATAACTGAAGTTAAGAAGTCCTTCAGCATCAAGAATAGCTCTCTCCTAGTATATGCCAGTTCTTCTCCTGTTCCTAAAATGAAAATTTTGCATGACTGCAATGCAATGGCACTTATTAAAATCATTGGGCGGGAAAAAAAGTTCAGATCGGGGAAAGAGGGAAATTGGTTTGCAGTAATGGAGTCATTTCTTGGATTATTTTCTGTATGAATAGAGTAACATAGATTAAAAACAATTTGGAATATTAATAACATAATATTCACAAATTATTAACACCATTTTGTTGAATATAATTACAATAGTGTAATAAAATGCACTGATATTTTTATGCCATTCTGTTATAGTGAAAAAAGAAAATACCAAAGAAATAGTCAACAAAATTCTACCATAATAATACAGATGTCAAAAATTGTTTATTACATTGTGATGTTTTTGGTGAATTCCTTTACAAGTTCTTTGTTCAGTGCTCATTTGCGTTCGCAACAGTAGACCCTTAGGAATGTCTTATTCGCGGGATTCTTTCTTGGTTATGGTCGATCCGGAATTTCTTAAGGGAGGAAATGTAACTGACTTGGCCCTAGAAGAGCTAGTTTTCTCGGAGTGCTTCCCATTTCACTGTTGTCCCAAATCACAGTCACTGGCACTGAAGACCCAGGCTGTTAAGATTCGCTCAAATTTCTCATTTGTTGCCATTTCTTCCATCTCATCATTCCATACAGTCTCGTGAACTAATTTAGGAAGTTTTTTCATCTCATTAGATAACAATCATTGAATTGTAAAACAACACAAGACATAAACTTAATAAATTCCTTATTGGTTTGTGTGTACCCACCCATCATTATATGGTTATTTTACAGCTGGAAATTCTAAAACAATTGTCCTCCTTAGTGAAAAACTTTGAAGGACTTTAGATTTGTTTCTTACCAGTAGTAAAAAATTCCGTATCTATAAAAAATCGCACTATACCAACACTACATGTGGTTTTCATCAAAGATTTCTGAAAGGCTAGACCACCACTAGTAAACTTCTCCAGACTTTAACAGACATCGATGACGATGTCGAGAATGAACTGACAATTAGTGAAGCTTATGAAGGAATAAGAAAAAAAGCATTTGGTATTAGACGGGCTATGCACATTGTCGACAATGATGGGTCTGCTTAGACCCGCCATAGCCTCAGGGAGTCGCCACTAGTGCAGCAATGAAGGAAAAAAATATCTTACACAAAGGGTAGCACATATTAGCAGCTAGTTATTGTATATTCGTATTACTAAAACAATAAACTAAACGCTCTATTTCGAAAGAAAGGTGCATAATGTGGCATACCCAACTAAAAGCCTCGATGTAATATGATAAAACTAAATTTTCATTATGTTCACAAAGTAGCTTTAGAAAATAAAACAAAAAAACATTACAGCTTTATATATAACAACATAAGGCAGCGATATAGACGCCATATCTCCAGGAATTGCATCCATTTTTCAGAACTCAAAAATATCAATTTTTACGGCCGCGACATTCACTTTAGTACAGCATGGAATTATCTCCTTCATAGTTAGGTCCGCCCAACGCACTCGACCCTCACTTGTCAACTGCCGTGAAACCTCAGGATATGGGAATTTCTCAATGCCATATTCGGTTTCCCATGCAGGGATGATCTAACATTACTACCACATCGCCAGTTTGGTCGGGATTTTAAGTTCGCGATTTGCATTTTGACCACGTTTTCGGGCAAATCTCCCACTGTGCGTCGGCTGTATGAGGGGTTAAAGAGCGTCATACGTACGGCGGACGTGTCATAGCGACGGCGCCTTACGGAAGACGATTTTCAATCCATGCTCGCTTTTAGTGGCGAAGTGTCGTCCCTATGACGGGCGAAAAAGAAAACTGTGCTTGCCCTGATGGATACGCCACCGCCATATGTGGTTTTCGACTATTAAAACCCACCATTATGTTACTGCATTTTAATGTGACAATTACTTAGTACGTTAGTGTTTTTTTTATCAAATCGTGACCCTAGGTACATAATTACTACTTACTGGTCAGGTAAATATTAATATCTATAATTTTTGATAATTTACATCGTGTTCACTCGCAGGAAATATCATTTTTTTGGGACTTCACAGTTGACTTACACACTTAATATTGCTTCCATACTAAAATGTTCGAGGCCATTTTATTCTTCTTCCCAAAACTGCGAAAAAGAAAAAAAAAGTTTCTTCCCCCCCATAACACATGCAGTCAACCTTTAAGCCACAATTTGCAGTATCATTTTTTTGGCTCGACTTGTAATTGACATGTGTTTGGACACTTGTTGATGTCCATGTTTGTGGGTTGGTTTAGTGATCATTGCAGTTGCAGTTGCCTTCTTGAAATAATCTGTAAATTGTCCCTATCAGACTGGAACTTAAATACCAAAGCCTGTGATAATATGGGTATGCATTATTATACCAGAAATTTGAATAACTCTCATGGGAAATCAAAACTTTTTTTAGAATGATGGTGCCTTGAGCGGAATGAGGATGTTTCGAAGTCTTCTGCATTTTGTTTATTCTTGCTTGAATTGCATTTTATTGCATAAGAATAGTTGAAGTAGCTGCAGCCAAACGTTTAAATATAAAGCAGATTATTTTCTCGCCTGTAAAATATAGACATCTTAATTCATTCGGGCTTAATTGTTTTGTGTTAGAGAGGTTTTACGTTAAAGTCTTTTGTGCGAAAGTTTTATGCATAAAAATCTCGTTAAACGTCGTTGGTAGGTCCTAACGACAGGTTGTTTCATATCTCATAGTTCGTCGGTTCATCGGTCTTAAATGTCTGTAAACTAGTGACTCCGCCTCCGATTGCTTAAAAACTTCATGTGGTGTCATTTTCCTTTGTAGCGAACTGGATCATTATCAGAGCGCGGTTTAAATTATAAGAATCATCTTTGTGATCACGTGAGTCGTTAGCGAGCGAGGTGACGCAACGGTTTCGAAGGACTCGGGTTTTAATCCCGGCACCTCCATCCTTATTTCGATTTAAATGGTTTTCCGAAATATTTTCAGGCAAATGCTGGAATGGTTTCTAATGTTCCACGTTTAAACAGTTAAAAGTATGACTTCATTTGGTAGGTTTTCTCATACTCATGGTCGCAATGAAAACCTGTGACTGAAAGCACAGAGTACGCAAAGAGAGACAGAAAAATCACTTCCATGTAGGCGAAAGATCTTTGTTGGTCTCTATTAGGGGAGGTGGGTGAATAGTAGGACTCCGTATACGTACCAACCTGTCAATACAGGAGAACCAAATCAACAAAGAATTTGTTAGAAAAAAAATAGCAATTTTTATTTGTAGCAGTTCTGCAGAATAACGCCAGTTACTAATCCATAGCGAGTTTTAACTCTACCGACAAAATTCGATTGCACGTTCATTACGACAAAGTAAGGTAAATACATATTTACGGCTTATGGTCTAAAGTGGATCCCAAGGGTGGTATACGTCTTTGAAGTTGGAGCTGAACCATATTTTTATTGTAAATAATGTAGAAAGTATTTTATACAGAACACTGAACATTTGGGATGTTTAATTTTTTGAGGTTCTATGACCTTCGCGAATTTGGCCGCTGCACAGTGTGCAATATGAGCATTCTGGAGGGACAAAATTCGAAACTCAAGCCAATGTTGTTTCCTTTTGCTTTTATTTGCTGTTTTAATGATTTATTAGTTAACTTAATGATTTCTGACAATTTTGGCAGCAAAATTTATAATATTTATAGAAGACAATAGAGGGTTACATTACTGAAATTCATTTACTTTGCAAAACAACGTATAGTGTTTTTTTTTCGAACCAGACTTTACCCGTTAGTGAAAATTCTTTAGTTAATGTTTTTATAGAAGTACAAAGTTTTTAAGTTTTTATAAAATTAAATTTATTACAATAGAAGCGTTTTTCTGCCATCATTTGAAGTTAACAAGGTTTTTACATAAAATATTTAAATATACAATTATCACCAAACATCAGTTATAGGTTTTAAGTGACACTGATTTTAATTATAGACCAGGTGTATTTTTTTCATGCAGTTTGAAAATTAATTTATAAATACTTCAAGAAATGTTTCTCATCATCCACTGATGAATACAACACAACGCAACAAATTTTAAAGCATGCTAAACTTAAAATAATATTCAAATAAAGCTTTTAAGTGTCATCAATATGACTACACACAATTTTAAGCACTTAACTAAAAATGTAAAATCAAATTAACACAAACATTTCTTACAGATGCTAGAGGAAATATTTTAGTAACAGTGAATCGAATTGGAGCAAAGGCAGGGCGTAAAACATCACATGTGGAAATACTTATTACATAAAAAGTTTAAATTAAATTATACAGATGTTTTACACACAATGTCATATCCTTGTAATATGTAGGCTACCTAAAAATAGTTTTTGATTTGAGTAAGCTATCAAATAACTCACTAGTTTCAACACTATTCAGATGTCCTCTTCAATATCATCTGTATCACTTGCACTTCGCGAACTTGCACTAACTGTGGTGATGTGCGGAAGTGGGTTTGCCAACAAGCGCAATACTTCAGAAGATAATCTTCCCGTTCTCCTTGGTGGACGTTTTCTCAGAGCAGAGATAACTGGATCTGAAGAAATCAGTAGGCGATTAAGCAGATCCTTGTTCGTTGCTGATCTCGATGTTTTTCTTGAATACCCTACCCTGAATCGCCTGCAGTCTTTATTCCGCGCTTCTTGGGCTTCTTCAGACAGCTGTCCAATGGGCAATAAATATGATTCGATGATGGCAGGACCATGTACCAAGAGTTTGTGAACCGTGACAGGCATATAGAACCACGAATACAAATCCAAGTAAATTTTTCGGGTCTGTTCAGTATATTTTTCAAACGCCTTAACATTTATACTGTAACCACTTGATATGGATTCCAGGATAACACAGAAGTGATTAATAAGGGTTTCATTAATTCCCGTTATAGATGCGACTTCACGTGCATTTTTGAAGAATCTTCTGGCAGTATTTCCATCATTTGTGTTTCCACTACCGGGTTTGGTGTGTCAACCACTAGACCCAACTCATCTCTAATTTTTTTCTTTATTTCATTTTTTCTCGCTTCATACTTTGATCTATCACTTGCTCCTCGGACCTGCCACTTTTTTATATCCAACATGTAAGATATATGCAGCAAGCATTCGAAGCACCGAATCCAGGCATGGAGTGAAGACAGACCAAATGCATATGTTGATGGATCTACATTTGTTTTATGTGATGTTTCGTTTTTGTTCATTTCTTTAGGAGATGCTCCACATATATAACACTTTTGTGATGACCGATTATTGGACAAAGCGTTGCAAATTTTTCCATCAACCATAGTCATCAACATTGTTTGACGAACATCTCTTTCATTGCCACAAATAGTCACTCTGGTTGGTGAAAGTTCATTTATTTGTTTCTTGATTATCTTACTTTCATCTTGGATTAATGCTTCTGTTTCCTTTTTAAAGAGCAATTTTATTGGTCGACAATATCTAGTAGAGGAAGGTCTTGGATTCTGCCAAATAATTCGTTTATGATCTTCATTTGTGTGGAGCTGCAGAGGAACAAATGATATAACGAAAAGATATTCGTCATAGGGAACATCGCCTGTTTTTTCTCAAACCTCTGTTTAAATATACTGTGGCCTGAACTTCCATCACAACCCCACTTGCATATTAACGACATGTCATTGATATCAGATTCAGACAGCATCTGGTTTACTACTTCATTTTGCACTAGTAAAATGCGTTCAATGGTGTGGTTAAGAAGGGCTTGTAGATTTATTTCTGCGCTCAGTTTTGTGATCAAAATAGCTTCTTTAAGTGGGTAACACATTTGTTTGGCTTCCTGTAACATGTAATATGGTGGATATATATTACAGTTTCTTTCTTTGGCTTGAGACTGCAGAAGCTTGTATTGGTAGGTTGTTAGTTGTGCGTCAAGAAAAAAAGCCAATGCCTCTTCATTTGTGTACAATAAAGGTTCTTTATCGGACATTCTTGCTTTCTTTATTTTTGTTGCTCTTTGTGGCGATGCTGTAGATAACTCTTTAACAATATCTGCTGCATCTCTTTTCCCAGCAGCTCGTAAACTTACTTCAGTGGCAAACAATCTCTTCAGGAGTGGTGCCTGCAGCAAATGTTGAACTTTCCTCCTTTTACTCTTTCTGCTACAATCTTTGAAACGCTTGTTAGGGCGTCCAGCATCAGTTACAGGCGATGTGCTTGGCCCAGGTGTATTGCAGGGTTGTGTAACAGCAGACGAAAACATTGCCAACAGTTCATTTCCTAGTTTAAATTCCCCCCGAAGCCACTGTGTGTTTCGCTGTACAAATCTATCATAATGCCTTCCGCTTTGCGCCCAAAGTTTATTCTGTTTAATTAAAAACAATCTCACTCTATTTTTTAAGATAGTTTGAATGTTTTCTGACACTTCTTCCAAGACAAAGAAACTCACTACGTATTTACATACTTCTTCGTGCCTTTTTGTTTTCTCACTACGCAACCAAATGTTAAAGAGATCGCCACGTGGCATGCGCAGTACCTCTGAAAAAAAATTAAAAACCATCAATCGCGCAAATATGCGCAGAATATTAAAGCGAAAACATTTAATATAAATATGGAGCTTTGCACTGCAGAAGTTTCGTGAGGGTATATTGCGGACATTTTTTTAAAACTCTAATTGAAATTTATGAAGTTAACATTTTATTGTTATTTTTCGTCTGTTAATAAATTATAAATGTATGGATAAATATTCACTAAGTATGCGTTACTCATAAAAATTAAAGAACATACCTTTATGAACGTCTTCCATGATCATAAAACAAGAAAATACCACTCGCACTAACTGTAACAGCTCTTGAAAGAGCGCACTCCGCACCAATACTGCCCCGGCCGGGAGTGCTCCTCCGATACAGCTCTCTTATCAGCTTTCCAGAAGGCACGCAGCATTTTTAAAACGGTCAACCAAGCACATTACAGAATGGTCCGAAGCCTCTACTATAACATTTCAATAACCACAACCCATAATTAAAAAGTCGAAAAAAATAGTTTTGTCCCTCTAGATTGGTCATATTGCACACTGTATGCTGTAGCAATTTTTTTTTTTTTTAAATAATTGATAGTGGTAATACGTTTCAATGATATTATATTGCTACAAACTTCACGGTGGTTGTATAACTTAATTCTGTTAAACATAATCCAGACGCTCTTTTTTTATATACTTTCTCTATTATATACACTAACATTGTTGATCAGCCCCTACTTTGAAATTTTAGCCTTGGGAAGAACTTTAGACAATAAGCATATTAAGTCGTATGGATGTTTTTCGTGTTTTGTTTTTGGTGAATATGCAGTCAAAGTTTTTCGGTGTAATTCAGACTCAGTTTATATTTTGTGTTTAATGCTCAGTGTTTTCCTTTTCTTATAATACGTTGTATTTCTACATTCACTTTTACGGCCATGTGGGGTGATATTTTTGTTGTTCTTTTTTCCTCATTACATACCCTAGTTGGTTTTTCAGTAGTCCCACCCAATATCTTTTCCACCTTATTTACAATTTTTGAAACGAATTAAATTAGAATTTTCAAGTAATCTAGCAACAAAACGTATAGAATATACATGTGCGGAAGTCTCCTACAAAAAAAAACTGGTATTGGTGTATCTACTATTATATATGTCTACAACGGTATTATTTTGAAACACTAAATGGCTTATTACAGCCATTTAATATTTTAAGATGCAAAGAAAAAAAAAATTTTGTTGTCGAAAAACGTGTGCTCTGCAAACCTTTAAAACATATGGCCTGGATCATAATTTTGAGGTTGGTATTAGTAGAGGGACTAACTTCAAATACTACACTGCCCCGTATCCCCAGTATAGTGTTAGCCCCCTGGCTGTACGGGTGCTACTGGAACAATCGGAGAGCTGTCCTTGGAATCCGCCGAGCGAGGGTCCGTGTGCAGGACGTGCGCTTCTCGGCCAACACTGAGCTGAGACCACGCTGTGACTGGCCGGGATAGTGTGTAGATCTTTCGTGTTGTGTTGTGAGCAGCTTTATATAAACACCTTAAAGCACAAGTGGTGTAACTCCATTATTATTATTATTTTTAGTTATGCGATAGGATCTTGTTCAGAAAATAGTCGTTCTGTCAACTGCACAAACGGTTTATGGTGTAGTTCACCTACCAACCGCACAGGTAACAGCACAAGTTTTTGCAGCCAATGGCTGAATTGTATAACCACTGTAATAAAACATTAAATATTTCCAAACAAAGATAATGTTAAGTTACACCACTTGTGCTGTAGGGGGCTTATATTTAAACGTGAATATGTCTTTAAATCGGGATGCGAATGTGAAAAATTGAGGATTTTCAGCATGCGCCATTATAAACTTTTTTTTGTATATTTACAGGTCATTACAAGTAAAACGCATTTTCCATTCGATTCTGGTGACTTTTGACTGAGCAGTTATTGGACACGAGCGTTACCCAATTTGAATAAAATAAAATGTATTTTGTCCAGAAAATAGTTAAATATATTTAAACAACGTTTTAAAAGTTAAAAAAAAAAGCTTACGATACAAAAACTGTGAGACAAAATTACGAAGAATTGTGCGAAAAAAAAAAATACAACGTGGAGACATATTGAGAATTTGTACAATCGGAATGGCAAGAAAAGGCGATTAGAAGAAAGAACAGCTTGTGCCGATCGGGCCAGACTATGCAGCGAGAGGAAGAGAGTTAAGATGGCGGACGTCACTCGGCCTGGTACGAGTGCAGGCATCACCGACAGTCTTCAGTACAACGTTTTATCGTTAAAAACTAGCGGCCGTGTCCCGACACAATCTACGCCAATTTTTAAGTTTAAAATATCCCTCATGCTTGTTCCACCATACCTTCCTTGTGTTCTTTTAGTTCTTAATTCTCGATAAGTTAGCTTGGTTCTTAGAACGCCGATTTCTTACGAGAAATGTTGTAGTTATGTACTGAACTCTTCTTTTGTTGTTCCTCAATAAAAATGTTTACTTGTCTATACTGGTAATTTTATTTATTTTCTTTAAGGCTTCTCGAGAGAGTTTAAGCTCGTTTACAGTTATATATATGTATGTGTATATATATAAAAACATTCCTGTGAAGTGTTCTCCCCCCCCCCCCCTTTTTTTTTTCCAAACCGATTGTAAGCTTCAATATGAAAAGGTTACAAAGTACCTTTTTAAAGTCATTTTGATTTGTTAATTTGGTATTATTTTCCTCTTATATTTTTATGTTGGGTGATTTAAGCAATTTCGTTTAATGGGATTTGGCAGTGACAATATTTAGATACGTTCTTTAAATGATTTTGCAATGGGAAATGTTGACTTAATTCTTGGGACATACGCCATTGAAATTTTGTACTGTTTACCGTGGATAACATTAAAAAATGCAAAATAAATAAAAATTAAAACATAAACCCACCGAGAACATGCCTAAACCAGCTGATGATATCCGTTCCCGTCATCAGTCTGACAGGAACAGATGCCAGTTCCCGACGAAACGTCATAACTGTTTGGTCATAGGAAACCAACCTACCATGTTCGTAGGTGCAGTCGTGTAATCCATAATACATGTTTATTTTCATCGTTGTGTTCCTATGCTGGCTTCGTGTTCCAGGTTTGTTATCTGTCTGCATTTACTGTTTTTGTTGAAACTGTCTCGTAGTTGTTAGCCCACTGTGTTATTATTATTATTTTTTTTGGCTGCATTCCTTCCACGGAATTATTGTGGTCTGATATTTTAAGTTTGAATGTGTTCGTTTGTGCTGTTGTCGTTGTGTTTTCCATAATACCTGTTTAGTTTCTTCATTGGGTCCATCGTTCGATATTAGCTGATTTAGGCTGATTTTATTTGGGTTTAAGTTTTTTTTATTTATTATTTTGCATTCATGATTTTTTTCACGACAAACTTATGTACAAAGAATTATATTAAATCACAATATTTAGAAATGCGTTGTCCAGAAACTATAATACCTAGAAAACTATCTCAGCGATCACATCTCATTAAAATGTTAGCGAAGTTTATTTTACTTGATAAAATAGATATGAATTAAGTAATTGGCATTATAAGTAGTATAGGATAGGGCATCCGAGGACTGGGTTCTGGGTGAGGTGCCGAGGTGCCGACCGCCATCTTGGATTTGTGACGTCACGGCGGCAAAAATTCCTCAAAAATGCCTCAAAATGCCTCAAAATTTCCCGTTTTAAGAAAAAATTTCCCGTTTCCGAGGGAAAAATTCCCGTTTCGAGGGAAAATTTCCCGTTTTATTCCTCAAAAATCCCAACGGCTAGAAATGTCCTGATAGAGGCTTAAGCATCCTTAACTCAAGCCTCAGTTAAGCCTCTATCAGGATGTGACCTTGACCTTTGACCTTGACCCCGGCGGCCATCTTGGATCCGCCATTTTGGATGACGTCATTTCGTTTTCTAGAAAATTCCGGCATTGTGTTATCCGACATATTGGACGATGACGTCACCGTTGCAATTTTCGTTACGGCCGCCATCTTTAACTTTTTTATTTATTATCCGATTTCAATGAAAATTTTTTTAAAATTTATTAAAAAATCCATTTAATAAAATTTTAATAAAAAATATTTAAAAAATATACTTTTACGACACGGAGTTCGGAGTCCTCGGTTCGAACCCGGTGAGGCCAAAAAAAATTAAAAATGGCGACCGATCCTCCTCCCGTGGTGACTTTTGGCAGACTGACTCCCACCACTTTTCTTAAAGCATATATATCGTCACCTAGTATGACGTCATGTCCGCCATCTTGTCTTCGATGCTGGAAGCCATCATCATCATTGTATCGTCGACGAGAGTGCGCTGACACCATGTTAGTTTAGTTCGTATCCGCTAGAGTGCAGTAATAATTTATTACTGTGACACCCGCCATCTTGAAATATGGCCGCCATCTTGAAAATCCGTAATTATTTAGCTAGAAATTCGGGAAAAATTCCAAAATTCATTAAATAAATCACTCATTAACTTACATATTGATTCGATCCGCTCCAGTCCTTGGTTCGATCCCTGAATGATGCAAAACATTTAATTTTATATAAAAAATAATAATTTCAATAAACCATGTTCAAAATTCTTAAAGAGACTTTAAATCCTCTACTACCATCATCCTATCAGACACCAAGACCACCATATTGGAAATTCGTAATTGTAATGCTAGAGATTCGGGAAAAAGTTCAAAATTCATTAAATAAATTTGTAATCTATATACTGATTGATTAGATCGACTAAGGTCCTTGACACGATCCCTGGCCGATACAAAACAACTTTAATTTTAAAAAAGTACCAGAAAAGTGTAAGGTTCGAGAAATAAAACACCTCAAAGTCTTTTACAAACATAATATTTATTACACAATTTCTATCCTACTACAGAATCACTTGCGAAAGCCAACAACAATCTTATAAACATTTAGCCCTGCATAGACGTGCAACGACTACTTCTTAGCTCCAAATGGCTCCCAAAGCTCCAACAGCCTCCAAATGCTTAACACAGCTCCAAATGGCTCCAAATGCTCCAACAGCTCCAAAAAAAGGCTCCAAATGCTCCAATAGCCTCCAAATGCTTAACACAGCTCCAAATGGCTCCAAATGCTCCAAACGGCCTCCAAATGCTTGACAGCCTCCAAATGCTTAACACAGCTCTAAATGGCTCCAAATGCTCCAAACGGCCTCCAAATGCTTGACAGCTCCAAATGTCTCCAGCAGCTCCAAATGCTCCAACAGCTCCAAAAAAAAAAAGGCTCCAAATGCTCCAACAGCCTCCAAATGCTTAACACAGCTCCAAATGGCTCCAAATGCTTGACAGCTCCAAATGCATAACACAGCTCCAAATGGCTCCAAATGCTCCAAACGGCCTCCAAATGCTTGACAGCTCCAAATGTCTCCAGCAGCTCCAAATGCTCCAACAGCTCTAAAAAAAGGCTCCAAAAGCTCCAACAGCCTCCAAATGCTTAACACAGTTCCAAATGGCTCCAAATGCTCCAAACGGCCTCCAAATGCTTGACAGCTCCAAATGTTTCCAGCAGCTCCAAATGCTCCAAATGCTTGACAGCTCCAAATGCTTCAAAAGGCTCCAAATGCTCCAAACGGCCTCCAAATGGCTCCAACAGCTCCAACAGCCTCCAAATGCTTGACAGCTCCAAATGTTTCCAGCAGCTCCAAATGCTCCAAATGGCTCCAACAGCCTCCAAATGCTTAACACAGCTCTAAATGGCTCCAACAGCTCCAAAAGACTCCAAATGCTTCAAAAGGCTCCAATTGCTCCAAGAGCTCCATCTTCAATTGGTTCCAACTGATTCCTATTACTTTTATCGAACTTGGCATGATTACTAACATGTCTTTATCAGTATACATTTTGACTGGCAGTGGTAACGTTTTTTTACACCTTTAAGTTATAAGTTTTATTTAGAAATCAGATTTCGATAAATGATAGCTTCCATCTGGAAATAAAATATATTAATTTATCTTCAAGTTTATACACATACATTTAATTTAATCCATTATTGTATGTAGCCAGCTTCCCTCAGTTCTTTGAGTATGAAGGATATTTCTTTAATGTTCGAATAGTTTCCTGCACAAAGCGATCCATGTAGTAGTCGTAGCCTGTTAACCAATATGTTAGGATCTTCCCATGAGGTATAATCAATCTCTTCTGCTGCCTTCATCATCCTTGCATGTTTATAATAAATATTATCTCTGGTGTTTATCGTTTTAACACCAACCACAAGATCACTTTCGTCATCTTGCCAGTGATTATCACAAGCTTGATCAGGATAATTTATTTTATTACGCCGTTTCCATCGTTTTGGTCTCAAACCACCATCACAAGTCTTCGCTCTTGCATGCTTTTGGTGCTTCAGTACAGTACTCAATCATGTCAGCCTCAGATGTGTCACCACAATCTTCAATCATGTCAGCACCACAAACTTGATCAGGATAATTTATTTTATTACGTCGTTTCCATCGTTTTGGTCTCAGACTGCCATCACAGTCTTCGATCTTGCCTGCTTTAGGTGTTTCAGTACAGTACTCAATCATGTCAGCCTCAGATGTGTCACCACAATCTTCAATCATGCCAGCCTCAGATGATTCATCAAAGTCTTCGACCTTGTAAGCTTCAGGTGGTTCTCCATCTTTCACATTTTCATGGAGACGACTAGATATTGGAGTAAATAAGTAGGTGTATTTGGTTCATATGGGGACAGGGGAGGGGGGAGGGGTATTCGGGGATTCGAGGCGACCATCTTGGATGACGTCACTTCCAGCGGCCATCTTGGATGACGTCACTCCTGGCAGCCATCTTGGATTACTTCACTTCCGGCGGCCATCTTAGATTGCGTCACTTCCGGCGGCCATCTTAGATTGCGTCCCTTCCTGCGACCATCTTGGATTACGTCACTTCCGGCGACCATCTTGGATTACATCAAGTCCGGTGGCCATTTTGTTTTCTACAACATTCCTCTATTTTGAGTTTCGTCCGCCATCTTGAAAATCTTTATTTATTATCCGATTTTAATGAAAACAAATTTAAATTTTAAAAAATTAAATAATCAAAATTTTAAAATAAAATTAAAAAAATATTATTTAATAAAATTTTAATTAAAAACCTACGTATCGAACACCCCACTCCTCTAAATTACAAGTACATCATCTAGCACCCCCACCCCTCTGTTACAATGGCATCGTCATCGAACACCCCACTCATTCATGTTACAATTTTTCGTTACATCCACCATCTTGGAAAATCATAATTATTAACTTAGAAAATCAGGGAAAAAAATATATACCATCGTTGTCTGCTGGAGGGACCATCTTATTTAGTGGAGACTGCCATCTTGATTTCATCTGATGGATGTCGTCATCGGCTGTAGGTTTATAAAGTATGTTAGTGTATGTAAGGTCGAGTTACAATTCTCTACCAACATTGTTATGAACCTTATAGACCAAAATCCACAGAATCCAAAAAATCCACAAAATCCACAGTCATTTTGTTGTTGTAACCGACAGTTTTTTCTTAAAGTCTTATCACTTATAGGTTTTAACTAAAATATATGTTATCAATACTATCGTTGTGGATGCGTTAGTTAAAGTAATGATAATTTAAAAAAACATTTATTACTCCATCTTAGCTGGCCAAAAAATTTTCAGAGTCCTAACTCACAAATAATAATCTCTTCTCATGTTTGCGTACACGTGTTTTAAAGCTGCATGGAAGCAGATATTTTTAATGTCTGCGTTCAATTTCACTTTTATAAACAAGTTCATGTTTGCGTACTCGTGTTTTAAAGCTGCACGGAAGCAGATATTTGTAATGTCTGCATTCAATTTCACTTTTATAAACAAGTTCATGTTTGCGTACTCGTGTTTTAAAAGCTGCATGGAAGCAGATATTTTAATGTTTGTGTATAATTACATTTCACCATTCTGTAAGACATTTATAAGTATCAGTACCTCGTGGGATATAGGTTCTATATTAAAAATAATAAACAATATGTAGGTAAAATTGTATTTATTAAATTAAGAACATATTTTACACAACAAAAATGGAGCAAAAACAAAAACTACACATAAAAAAACTGAAACTTTACAACAAAAATGGAAACTATAAATCAAAAACATAAACTGTACAGCAAAAACAGAAAAACTATACAACAAATGGAAACAACTACCAAACTGCCAAACTATTTAAATCAAAAACTATTTACAGAAAAAAAATTATTCGCCGCCTCCAACATATCCGTGGGGTACTGTGTGGATACCATCTTCGCAGATCAGCCGTTTGTCGTCCTCCCACGTTATGGCCAGCTTATTGCTGTACTCAGTATAGAGTATGTGCTGATGGGAGCGAATTTCTCTAACGCCTGCCCTCATTGTGCGGTGGTCTTGCAGGGCTTCCAGGTAGTCATCGAATGTTATGTGGTTTTTGACCACACATCGCTGGATGCCCTTGGCCTTTTTCTCGCTCTTACCACCACACCTGTAGGCGTAGAGTTTGGCCCGTAGGCTTACAAACTCCTCCATCACTTCTCCCCCACATTCATCTTTGAATTTACCGACAACTTTCTTGTTGATGGGGGAGAAGCATGTGTGGTCGGAAGGGTAGCATCTGGTGTCGAATTTAGCCATCAGTGTAGGGTCGGCTTTGAGGTCTGAGTAAAAGTCTGTTGTCTGGATCTCATACACAAAACTGTCTGTATCCATATACATCAGGTGAATATTGTCATGGTAACGGGGTTTCATGGTATTGTAGTGGAAGTCGTACATGAGAGTCTTTGAAAGATCTAGTACGGCCAGTCCGGCATAGATCGGCTTGTCGAAAATGATGGTCTCGTGATTAAGGTGGACTAGAGACAAATTCGGTTCGTACATTGTACGGTCCTTGAAGGACGGACGACACACCAACTTCTTGAACCTCTTCTCAGAGCACACCAACTCCATTTTGAGCCTCCGCCTTTTATTTTCCATCAGTTTACCAAATGTCGAGTTCACAGCGAGCTTAAAGAACTCCTTCTCGAACTCGTTGGCTGCTGCTTTCCGCTTGTTGGTATTCAGCCGAATATAGGGCTCCAACCATGCCGACTGCTCAAACTGCAGGACTCGATGTATCTTAGTCACTCTCAGCCCATGAGATACCGCTTGCTGGAGGTTTTTGTAGTGGACAATGTAGTGCTCTTTATTTTCAAGTGTTGTCATCAACTTTGATTGATTTGAGCCGGGCGGACACTGATTTATGGGGAGAAATGGCAGGTCTTTATGACTTTCATGGAGCTCGGGAGGGTACTCCACATCACACTCAATAATGTAGCCTGTAGGAGAATCATCTGGGACAGACACGACATCAATTGATGTGTCTGCCCATTGGAAATGCCGAATTGGAAGCGGCAGAGACATCGCCCACCCGTACAAATTATTTGCATCAATGTACTCCAGGAATGTGGATGGCTTGGATGCATCATATGTCTCAGGTATGTAGGAGTTATTGGCTACGCAATGACGTTTAATGCTTTGCGCTACTCCCCCCCTAATACCAGCCTCCACAAACATGTACATATCATAATCGGTAAGAAGCTCTAGCTGTACGCCTGTGGTTCGAAGCATCGCATCGAAAGCGAACCCTGGACAAGAAACATAGTGAGACGGATCTAGGCTGTATGTCTCCAAACATATGGAACGGAAATTCTCGAATACATCCGCCAAAATCAGGACATCTGTCTTTAGATACAAGTCAGCGTACTCCCCCAAAGTAGCACACTGAAACTTGTCCCAGACTTTCACTGCATGAGCGTACTCCATCTCTGAAATCATGGAATCAGTCAGACTATTGTAGAAATCATCGATGGATGGAAGACGAGTATCATCTAGTCGAGCAAAAGAATCCACAAAATCATACGGGAAGACACCCTTGCGGGTAACCAACTCCAACTCATCAGGCGCGAAAAACTCAGTAGTACTTATAAACTTGTCTGCAGGCAAGAACTCAGCGAGCGAAGCAAGACCCCGACTCATAAAACGGAACGTATCGACAAACTGAATGCTGAACTTATCATGTAACTTCTTGGAAAAAGTTATCAGCTTCTCCTCTGAATTCGGAATGATGAAGATGTCTTTACTATCATACCCCAACTTCCTGATAATGAAGTTCTGATCGTATGCCAGGTTGTGGAAGAACACAATCAACTTTTTCGGTCTGCGCCTGAGAAGGTTGCAGTCATTACATGCAGGCCCAATAAATTCGCCGGTGAAGTGATTGTGGTCACGAACTTTCTTTACAGTTCCTCCGAACTTTCCTCCACAGTAGCAACAACACCTTGCTTGCAGAAAAGCAGTGTTTTGTGCATGTGTGAGCGGAGTCATAGGAACAGACGTAGAAAATATTTTCTGTACGTCATGTCCAATCTCCACAATGCGGGATATGAACTTATCCTCTGCGTCACAACCGCGATACAATTCAGGCTCTGATGGAAGTGCTGAAGTGAGGTGTGCAGGAATGATGGTATTATCAGCTTTCACGTAAATACAGTAGCTGTATGCTTTATGCTTTTGGTACTGCAGCGTGTATGACTCATCAGTATTCGGGTGACATGTATGGATTTTCTCTAGAATAGCTTCAAAGTCGCAATATACCACGATGGGCATCTTATCACTGTGATGGAAGTTTTTGAACTTCAGAACAGGTGGCTGGCCGTTTTGATCGGGCGATGGCATCTCCATCCTAACAGAAGCATGCTGTTTGCAGAGCTCACGGTGTTTTTCCAAACACTGAAGACCAGTGAGCCCGCTAACCCTACCCCGATCATCGTAATGCTTGAAGCATCTTTTACAAACATGAATAGCATCATGATGTGTAGTGATTTGGGACCGAACCAGAGCAGAAAAATTAGTGATGTAGGTGAAATGGGATGAATCGTCATTGACCAAGAGCAGAAGATCGAAATGATGTTCTTTTTCTTCAGGAGCGACTCGTGCAGGAACAACATTCAGATTCTCGTCGATACTGTAGATGTTGATGGAGACTCCGGGGTTCTGTTTTTCAAACAGTGGTATTTGCTTGATTGGAGTAGGGAAGTCAGTGTTGTTGAAGTTGAACTTCCCCTCCAAGTCATGGTAGCGCTGGTTGACACGTTCAGGATGCTCACCTTCCACGTACTTCACAAGAATCGACCACTTAAAGCACATGTGGTCTTCGAGGTTTTGCGGATTTATCACTGCGTATTTGTCTTTGATGGAAGTAGGTAATTCGATGTAGGAGCTGGCACGGAGTGGATCGAGCTTGTTGATTCTCAACTGTAGTCGCTTAACGGCCGACAAAGTCCATCCGGACCCCTTACCCATGTAGTCTTCCTCCTCCTCGCAGATCTTAGAGATGGACTCGGTAACTGCCTCCTCCACCTCATGAACTGCGTAGAGGGGGACATTCATGGTTTTGAAGGCCCTCTTGTCTTCACAGGCATCTACGGGTTTTTTGTAGGCGCACTCGAGCACGATATTGAATTTGAGAGGTCCGTTCTCTTCAATCTCCTCCACAAGTTGGTTGATTATTTTGTTCTTGATGGAGTCCAGGTACGTACAAATATCCTTGGCAGAACTTGACGTATTTTCTGCCACGTACGTCTTCAAGTTACCCTTGAAACCCACTTCGGCGGTGATGAAGCCGTGGGTATTGGCCAAACCAGTCCCGGTCACCACCTTTGTTCGGCTGGTCGAAGGCTTGGGCGTAACTGCAGGCTTAACTGCTACCATCCTCTGCTTCTTTGTTGGAGGCGGAGCAGGCCCCTTGCATACCTTGATGTGGGCTTTTAACTTATCAGCCCTGGCGAACTCCTTAGCACAGTTGTCGCAGGTATGTGATATGCGGTTTGGGTTAAGACCGCAAGCCGACTTCTCATGGCGTCTTGCAAAATCAGCACGGGCGAAGGCCTTGTAGCAGAAGCTACACCGCATGCCTGATGTCGTAGCGACAGCTCCAGCACATGATGCAAGGTGCTGCTGCATCTTATCGCTGCGTGCGACCATCTTTCCACATAGGTGGCACTGTTGGTGGTCACGATGCTGGTTCTCAGCACACTGACGCTCGTGCCGGTAGCGGTTGTGGCCTGCCGTGAATGTAGCAGAGCAGAAACGGCATTTCTGAACGGTAGACGCCATCATCACGACACTCGGTAGACTGGTCTCAACGTACGGAACACACAACGGTAGCTCGACGCACGGAGAACTATAACAAAAGAATTAAGAATACAATGTAGCTAGATGTTAACACGAAAAAGTTGCAAACATAACCTCAAAACTCTATCCCTCAAGCTTATTAACCTAAACTGATAGCAATGTAACTAAATAAAAAAGTTACAAACATAACCTTAAAGCTCTAGCACTCAAGCTTACTAACCTAAACTACTAGTAATGTTACTAAATAAAAAAAGTTGCAAACATAACCTCAAAGCTATTCCTTCATGTACAATCCTAAAAATGGTAGAATATTTAAAGTACCGACTCATAAAAGTTAAAGCTGAAAAAGTATTCAATGTTAACTCAAAATGATTGATTACATAACCTCAAAACTACACTAATGCACAACTCAAAAATGCTAGAATATTTAAAGTACTGTTAAAAGTTTAAGCTAAACAATTCCTGGTTACCCATACATAAGTGTACAGAGAAAAAACTAGCTATCAGATAACCTACGAAAAAGCTGAGAAACATAAAAATATTAACGAAACATGTAGCATACCTCAGAAAACGATGAAGTGGAGCTGCAGAAGATGATGTATCGGTGGCGGTAGGAATCGTGGTAGCAGCGAAACTCACACACGAACTAGCTCACTCAAACTCCAAGAACACAATGAAGCTCCGACAGTTAATCCTGGCCTTTTATAGCCTCGGACCTGCCTGTTCTTGGAAAAACATTAGGAACAGAGTATTTCTGTTGTATCCGCCAATAGGAATGTAGTACATGGAAGTACCATTGTCTTCGGAAAAACCCAGCATGACTCATGTGCATGTCGTAGCAGGTCTGTGAGTGGTGGTGGTAGAAATGTAACCTGACAGCCAAACATGGGAAACCACACTCGGGTAAAACTACGAATGACCTAGGTGATTAGAGATTAGGGCGCGAGGCACTGCCTGCATCGTGACTCATCACTCAGGAATGTCATCTCACAGTGTCCAGGGGACCCAAACAATAGACTTGACCGTGCATGTCACAACTGGTACATTAGTCCGCGACTTTGTGGCGCCATGAGGCGCTCAGGAATGTCTGAGCCTGCCACAAACAGCTCATCAAAGTGTCATCACGAAGCACTCGAGCTGCAGTCATGACGCGCATGCTACAACAGGCCCGTTAGTCACCGACTTCGTGGCGCCAATCTGACACTCGGGTAGACAGGTAGCTAAATGGTAATACTAGTAATGCAAGGAAATAAAAAAAAATCGGGTATGTTTAATACATTTATTAAAAGTAAGAACACATTACAAAACTAAAACATTAACAATTTATTCCACATTTATTATGACCAACATTCGTTTATAAATTTTTAGCATTTCATTGCGAACAATCAGTTGAACATCCACAGAATGACACATTTTGCTGATGTTCCAGGAACAAACCCTTTTCACAAACATTTAAGGAGACTTACCTTAAGCTTTCTTTTCATTGGTCAAATAAAACATCTCCCTCTCTTCCCCTTTTACAATGATGCTGCTTCACCATTACGCTAAAATTCTGTAAGACCAAAAAAAAATATACTTCCCTTAAACCTTACGGTAGAAATTTCATCCTAGGATGCTGTTACTGCATCTAGAAATTAAAAATTATATTATCTCATACAGGTTTTATTTACATGTTAGGCTTAACCATCCTACCACACACACACACACACACATGCGTGCGCATGCGTGCACTGAGATGAAATACATACTTGCCCAAATAATGTACTTTTATTTACAAAGGCAACATATTAAAACACATAATATTTAAATTTTGTGTAGATTGGATGGTACCAGAAACCATACTACAAAACGAGCGGACAACACTTGATTCTTTACTATGATTGGGCTGACGGATTGCCTCTGGAATGCCCTTGTTACCTTCAACGACTCAGAATTAATACTTTTATCCATCAAAAAACAGCAACAGTTTAACTAAGCAAACATACACCCCACACCCCTCAAAAAATTGTTATTACACAAGGCATTATTTACATGGTAGGAGACCGCACATACGAAGTGCGAAGCTTCAGGTTAGAAATATTGATTAAAATAACTACTAAAGATGCTAATTTGTTTATGAAAAAATTGCACATGAAATACAGACACTTGCTTATTTACACACACATACATACATACATACATACATACATACACCCTGCATGGCTTCAGAAGTAAGTACGATATTTTGAAAACCACTCAAGACTTACATCTGTTTATGAAAAGGAGCTAAATATTAAAAAAAATTCAAAGTTAATTTTAGAGATGAAATATCATGTGCAAGTCCTTGCATGCGAGAAGATTTTATTACGCAATTATCTTCATTTTCCCCAAACCATAGGTCTGATGTCTGGATACCACGCAAATCCCACACCTAACATATGCAATACGAGATGACTGCACGCCAGTCCAAGCCCCTGCGCTTAGAGACGAATCTGCACTAGAAGCGTTAGCAAGCATTGCAATTATCTCGCTTCACTAATGCAGATTCACCTCTGACTAGGTAGACCTCCTGAAACAGTAAACATAGGACGGTGAAACACATTAAAATAATGCATTTCAAAATAATTGAATAATATAAAACACTGCATATTTCACGAAAATCACCACGCAATTGACAGCCCTTTCAGTCACAATTCTGCGAATGCTATCACAGAATGCTAGATTTTGAAAGAAAGGATCATTCATTCCTTCATTATGGAACAAAGTAATACATCACATGAAGAGAAACAAAAAAGACACACACTTCGTTCTTAGACTCGTGCCGCCTCCTTGACAGAGAGAAAAGATTGTACACATAAAATAGTATATATTTCATTTCCAGCGATGAAGCTGTACTAATATCACATTGACAAGCTTAGATGATCTAGGGAGAGATAAAGTAAATATATTAACAAAAAAAGTCGACTAAAATTCATTTACAAACAAAATACTTAACATTCCTTCGATTACATATTTTTCTCATTTTAATAAATGAGAGAACACAAACATTTGCTTAAATCACTATTTATCAATTTTAAACTCTCTTGTACATCAGGAAAAAATATATTGTATCATTCATTATTAGTTGTAATGTAAAAAATGCAAAACAGTTTCTTTGTGGGATGTGGAATTCTCACTCACGATCGAAAAAAGAGGGGCTTCGCTGTAACTCAAGGGGAGGGGGGGAAACCATCTTGAAAGTTGAAGTTTCTCATATATTTGGATGTATAGTAATCAAGTAAGTAATAACATTTGGTGGTATAATATCCGTCTGATTAAAGTTTATTTGCTAACATGAATTCACAAATTAAACGAATCTCTGAGTACATTTGCTTATCTTTTAAAAAAAAAAATGCACAGATTGATTGTTTTATCATGAATAACCAGGAGCACACTAAAAAAACAAACGAAATTCTCGCCAATAATAACCAACAGCACACAAACAATAAAAAAAAACCATGTGTCAGTAATAACATGCAGCATGCGGAGAAAATCACCAAAATATTGTCAAGAATAACCATCAGTACATGTAGAATACCAATAAAGTCTTGACATGAAAAAGGCTGAAGTGCACGGAGAAAATCATAAAATTCTCGTCAGGTAAAAAAAGCAGAAGCACATGAAAAAAAACCAACAATATTATAACACAGTAATGTTGAAGCACACGTAGAAATCTATCGAAATTTCATGTGAAAAAATAGGAGCACTCAGAGAAAACTATCAGGGAGAAGATTAAAAACTCATAAATTATCAATTTTTTTAAAAAAGTTCAATTTAAATCCTGCTAGAACTCTCATGTTGCTTAAGCAAAGAGTTCTAGCACAAGTCAACTTGTGAACTCTTTGCTTAAGCAACATGAGAGTTCTGGCACAATTCGGCTTGTGAACTCTTTGCTTAAGCAACATGAGAGTTCTAGCAGGATTTAAATTGAACTTTTTTAAAAAAATTGATAATTTATGAGTTTTTAATCTTCTCCCTGATAGTTTTCTCTGAGTGCTCCTATTTTTTCACATGAAATTTCGATAGATTTCTACGTGTGCTTCAACATTACTGTGTTATAATATTGTTGGTTTTTTTTCATGTGCTTCTGCTTTTTTTACCTGACGAGAATTTGATGATTTTCTCCGTGCACTTCAGCCTTTTTCATGTCAAGACTTTATTGGTATTCTACATGTACTGATGGTTATTCTTGACAATATTTTGGTGATTTTCTCCGCATGCTGCATGTTATTACTGACACATGGTTTTTTTTTATTGTTTGTGTGCTGTTGGTTATTATTGGCGAGAATTTCGTTTGTTTTTTTAGTGTGCTCCTGGTTATTCATGATAAAACAATCAATCTGTGCATTTTTTTTTAAAAAGATAAGCAAATGTACTCAGAGATTCGTTTAATTTGTGAATTCATGTTAGCAAATAAACTTTAATCAGACGGATATTATACCACCAAATGTTATTACTTACTTGATTACTATACATCCAAATATATGAGAAACTTCAACTTTCAAGATGGTTTCCCCCCCTCCCCTTGAGTTACAGCGAAGCCCCTCTTTTTTCGATCGTGAGTGAGAATTCCACATCCCACAAAGAAACTGTTTTGCATTTTTTACATTACAACTAATAATGAATGATACAATATATTTTTTCCTGATGTACAAAAGAGTTTAAAATTGATAAATAGTGATTTAAGCAAATGTTTGTGTTCTCTCATTTATTAAATTGAGAAAAATATGTAATCGAAGGAATGTTAAGTATTTTGTTTGTAAATGAATTTTAGTCGACTTTTTTTGTTAATATATTTACTTTATCTCTCCCTAGATCATCTAAGCTTGTCAATGTGATATTAGTACAGCTTCATCGCTGGAAATGAAATATATACTATTTTATGTGTACAATCTTTTCTCTCTGTCAAGGAGGCGGCACGAGTCTAAGAACGAAGTGTGTGTCTTTTTTGTTTCTCTTCATGTGATGTATTACTTTGTTCCATAATGAAGGAATGAATGATCCTTTCTTTCAAAATCTAGCATTCTGTGATAGCATTCGCAGAATTGTGACTGAAAGGGCTGTCAATTGCGTGGTGATTTTCGTGAAATATGCAGTGTTTTATATTATTCAATTATTTTGAAATGCATTATTTTAATGTGTTTCACCGTCCTATGTTTACTGTTTCAGGAGGTCTACCTAGTCAGAGGTGAATCTGCATTAGTGAAGCGAGATAATTGCAATGCTTGCTAACGCTTCTAGTGCAGATTCGTCTCTAAGCGCAGGGGCTTGGACTGGCGTGCTGTCATCTCGTATTGCATATGTTAGGTGTGGGATTTGCGTGGTATCCAGACATCAGACCTATGGTTTGGGGAAAATGAAGATAATTGCGTAATAAAATCTTCTCGCATGCAAGGACTTGCACATGATATTTCATCTCTAAAATTAACTTTGAATTTTTTTTAATATTTAGCTCCTTTTCATAAACAGATGTAAGTCTTGAGTGGTTTTCAAAATATCGTACTTACTTCTGAAGCCATGCAGGGTGTATGTATGTATGTATGTATGTATGTATGTGTGTGTAAATAAGCAAGTGTCTGTATTTCATGTGCAATTTTTTCATAAACAAATTAGCATCTTTAGTAGTTATTTTAATCAATATTTCTAACCTGAAGCTTCGCACTTCGTATGTGCGGTCTCCTACCATGTAAATAATGCCTTGTGTAATAACAATTTTTTGAGGGGTGTGGGGTGTATGTTTGCTTAGTTAAACTGTTGCTGTTTTTTGATGGATAAAAGTATTAATTCTGAGTCGTTGAAGGTAACAAGGGCATTCCAGAGGCAATCCGTCAGCCCAATCATAGTAAAGAATCAAGTGTTGTCCGTTCGTTTTGTAGTATGGTTTCTGGTACCATCCAATCTACACAAAATTTAAATATTATGTGTTTTAATATGTTGCCTTTGTAAATAAAAGTACATTATTTGGGCAAGTATGTATTTCATCTCAGTGCACGCATGCGCACGCATGTGTGTGTGTGTGTGTGTGGTAGGATGGTTAAGCCTAACATGTAAATAAAACCTGTATGAGATAATATAATTTTTAATTTCTAGATGCAGTAACAGCATCCTAGGATGAAATTTCTACCGTAAGGTTTAAGGGAAGTATATTTTTTTTTGGTCTTACAGAATTTTAGCGTAATGGTGAAGCAGCATCATTGTAAAAGGGGAAGAGAGGGAGATGTTTTATTTGACCAATGAAAAGAAAGCTTAAGGTAAGTCTCCTTAAATGTTTGTGAAAAGGGTTTGTTCCTGGAACATCAGCAAAATGTGTCATTCTGTGGATGTTCAACTGATTGTTCGCAATGAAATGCTGAAAATTTATAAACGAATGTTGGTCATAATAAATGTGGAATAAATTGTTAATGTTTTAGTTTTGTAATGTGTTCTTACTTTTAATAAATGTATTAAACATACCCGATTTTTTTTATTTCCTTGCATTACTAGTATTACCATTTAGCTACCTGTCTACCCGAGTGTCAGATTGGCGCCACGAAGTCGGTGACTAACGGGCCTGTTGTAGCATGCGCGTCATGACTGCAGCTCGAGTGCTTCGTGATGACACTTTGATGAGCTGTTTGTGGCAGGCTCAGACATTCCTGAGCGCCTCATGGCGCCACAAAGTCGCGGACTAATGTACCAGTTGTGACATGCACGGTCAAGTCTATTGTTTGGGTCCCCTGGACACTGTGAGATGACATTCCTGAGTGATGAGTCACGATGCAGGCAGTGCCTCTCGCCCTAATCTCTAATCACCTAGGTCATTCGTAGTTTTACCCGAGTGTGGTTTCCCATGTTTGGCTGTCAGGTTACATTTCTACCACCACCACTCACAGACCTGCTACGACATGCACATGAGTCATGCTGGGTTTTTCCGAAGACAATGGTACTTCCATGTACTACATTCCTATTGGCGGATACAACAGAAATACTCTGTTCCTAATGTTTTTCCAAGAACAGGCAGGTCCGAGGCTATAAAAGGCCAGGATTAACTGTCGGAGCTTCATTGTGTTCTTGGAGTTTGAGTGAGCTAGTTCGTGTGTGAGTTTCGCTGCTACCACGATTCCTACCGCCACCGATACATCATCTTCTGCAGCTCCACTTCATCGTTTTCTGAGGTATGCTACATGTTTCGTTAATATTTTTATGTTTCTCAGCTTTTTCGTAGGTTATCTGATAGCCAGTTTTTTCTCTGTACACTTATGTATGGGTAACCAGGAATTGTTTAGCTTAAACTTTTAACAGTACTTTAAATATTCTAGCATTTTTGAGTTGTGCATTAGTGTAGTTTTGAGGTTATGTAATCAATCATTTTGAGTTAACATTGAATACTTTTTCAGCTTTAACTTTTATGAGTCGGTACTTTAAATATTCTACCATTTTTAGGATTGTACATGAAGGAATAGCTTTGAGGTTATGTTTGCAACTTTTTTTATTTAGTAACATTACTAGTAGTTTAGGTTAGTAAGCTTGAGTGCTAGAGCTTTAAGGTTATGTTTGTAACTTTTTTATTTAGTTACATTGC
This sequence comes from Bacillus rossius redtenbacheri, assembly GCF_032445375.1. NCBI lineage: Eukaryota > Metazoa > Arthropoda > Insecta > Phasmatodea > Bacillidae > Bacillus > Bacillus rossius. The sequence continues at coordinate 177,965,750 of NC_086330.1, forward strand.
TATCAGTTTAGGTTAATAAGCTTGAGGGATAGAGTTTTGAGGTTATGTTTGCAACTTTTTCGTGTTAACATCTAGCTACATTGTATTCTTAATTCTTTTGTTATAGTTCTCCGTGCGTCGAGCTACCGTTGTGTGTTCCGTACGTTGAGACCAGTCTACCGAGTGTCGTGATGATGGCGTCTACCGTTCAGAAATGCCGTTTCTGCTCTGCTACATTCACGGCAGGCCACAACCGCTACCGGCACGAGCGTCAGTGTGCTGAGAACCAGCATCGTGACCACCAACAGTGCCACCTATGTGGAAAGATGGTCGCACGCAGCGATAAGATGCAGCAGCACCTTGCATCATGTGCTGGAGCTGTCGCTACGACATCAGGCATGCGGTGTAGCTTCTGCTACAAGGCCTTCGCCCGTGCTGATTTTGCAAGACGCCATGAGAAGTCGGCTTGCGGTCTTAACCCAAACCGCATATCACATACCTGCGACAACTGTGCTAAGGAGTTCGCCAGGGCTGATAAGTTAAAAGCCCACATCAAGGTATGCAAGGGGCCTGCTCCGCCTCCAACAAAGAAGCAGAGGATGGTAGCCGTTAAGCCTGCAGTTACGCCCAAGCCTTCGACCAGCCGAACAAAGGTGGTGACCGGGACTGGTTTGGCCAATACCCACGGCTTCATCACCGCCGAAGTGGGTTTCAAGGGTAACTTGAAGACGTACGTGGCAGAAAATACGTCAAGTTCTGCCAAGGATATTTGTACGTACCTGGACTCCATCAAGAACAAAATAATCAACCAACTTGTGGAGGAGATTGAAGAGAACGGACCTCTCAAATTCAATATCGTGCTCGAGTGCGCCTACAAAAAACCCGTAGATGCCTGTGAAGACAAGAGGGCCTTCAAAACCATGAATGTCCCCCTCTACGCAGTTCATGAGGTGGAGGAGGCAGTTACCGAGTCCATCTCTAAGATCTGCAAGGAGGAGGAAGACTACATGGGTAAGGGGTCCGGATGGACTTTGTCGGCCGTTAAGCGACTACAGTTGAGAATCAACAAGCTCGATCCACTCCGTGCCAGCTCCTACATCGAATTACCTACTTCCATCAAAGACAAATACGCAGTGATAAATCCGCAAAACCTCGAAGACCACATGTGCTTTAAGTGGTCGATTCTTGTGAAGTACGTGGAAGGTGAGCATCCTGAACGTGTCAACCAGCGCTACCATGACTTGGAGGGGAAGTTCAACTTCAACAACACTGACTTCCCTACTCCAATCAAGCAAATACCACTGTTTGAAAAACAGAACCCCGGAGTCTCCATCAACATCTACAGTATCGACGAGAATCTGAATGTTGTTCCTGCACGAGTCGCTCCTGAAGAAAAAGAACATCATTTCGATCTTCTGCTCTTGGTCAATGACGATTCATCCCATTTCACCTACATCACTAATTTTTCTGCTCTGGTTCGGTCCCAAATCACTACACATCATGATGCTATTCATGTTTGTAAAAGATGCTTCAAGCATTACGATGATCGGGGTAGGGTTAGCGGGCTCACTGGTCTTCAGTGTTTGGAAAAACACCGTGAGCTCTGCAAACAGCATGCTGCTGTTAGGATGGAGATGCCATCGCCCGATCAAAACGGCCAGCCACCTGTTCTGAAGTTCAAAAACTTCCATCACAGTGATAAGATGCCCATCGTGGTATATTGCGACTTTGAAGCTATTCTAGAGAAAATCCATACATGTCACCCGAATACTGATGAGTCATACACGCTGCAGTACCAAAAGCATAAAGCATACAGCTACTGTATTTACGTGAAAGCTGATAATACCATCATTCCTGCACACCTCACTTCAGCACTTCCATCAGAGCCTGAATTGTATCGCGGTTGTGACGCAGAGGATAAGTTCATATCCCGCATTGTGGAGATTGGACATGACGTACAGAAAATATTTTCTACGTCTGTTCCTATGACTCCGCTCACACATGCACAAAACACTGCTTTTCTGCAAGCAAGGTGTTGTTGCTACTGTGGAGGAAAGTTCGGAGGAACTGTAAAGAAAGTTCGTGACCACAATCACTTCACCGGCGAATTTATTGGGCCTGCATGTAATGACTGCAACCTTCTCAGGCGCAGACCGAAAAAGTTGATTGTGTTCTTCCACAACCTGGCATACGATCAGAACTTCATTATCAGGAAGTTGGGGTATGATAGTAAAGACATCTTCATCATTCCGAATTCAGAGGAGAAGCTGATAACTTTTTCCAAGAAGTTACATGATAAGTTCAGCATTCAGTTTGTCGATACGTTCCGTTTTATGAGTCGGGGTCTTGCTTCGCTCGCTGAGTTCTTGCCTGCAGACAAGTTTATAAGTACTACTGAGTTTTTCGCGCCTGATGAGTTGGAGTTGGTTACCCGCAAGGGTGTCTTCCCGTATGATTTTGTGGATTCTTTTGCTCGACTAGATGATACTCGTCTTCCATCCATCGATGATTTCTACAATAGTCTGACTGATTCCATGATTTCAGAGATGGAGTACGCTCATGCAGTGAAAGTCTGGGACAAGTTTCAGTGTGCTACTTTGGGGGAGTACGCTGACTTGTATCTAAAGACAGATGTCCTGATTTTGGCGGATGTATTCGAGAATTTCCGTTCCATATGTTTGGAGACATACAGCCTAGATCCGTCTCACTATGTTTCTTGTCCAGGGTTCGCTTTCGATGCGATGCTTCGAACCACAGGCGTACAGCTAGAGCTTCTTACCGATTATGATATGTACATGTTTGTGGAGGCTGGTATTAGGGGGGGAGTAGCGCAAAGCATTAAACGTCATTGCGTAGCCAATAACTCCTACATACCTGAGACATATGATGCATCCAAGCCATCCACATTCCTGGAGTACATTGATGCAAATAATTTGTACGGGTGGGCGATGTCTCTGCCGCTTCCAATTCGGCATTTCCAATGGGCAGACACATCAATTGATGTCGTGTCTGTCCCAGATGATTCTCCTACAGGCTACATTATTGAGTGTGATGTGGAGTACCCTCCCGAGCTCCATGAAAGTCATAAAGACCTGCCATTTCTCCCCATAAATCAGTGTCCACCCGGCTCAAATCAATCAAAGTTGATGACAACACTTGAAAATAAAGAGCACTACATTGTCCACTACAAAAACCTCCAGCAAGCGGTATCTCATGGGCTGAGAGTGACTAAGATACATCGAGTCCTGCAGTTTGAGCAGTCGGCATGGTTGGAGCCCTATATTCGGCTGAATACCAACAAGCGGAAAGCAGCAGCCAACGAGTTCGAGAAGGAGTTCTTTAAGCTCGCTGTGAACTCGACATTTGGTAAACTGATGGAAAATAAAAGGCGGAGGCTCAAAATGGAGTTGGTGTGCTCTGAGAAGAGGTTCAAGAAGTTGGTGTGTCGTCCGTCCTTCAAGGACCGTACAATGTACGAACCGAATTTGTCTCTAGTCCACCTTAATCACGAGACCATCATTTTCGACAAGCCGATCTATGCCGGACTGGCCGTACTAGATCTTTCAAAGACTCTCATGTACGACTTCCACTACAATACCATGAAACCCCGTTACCATGACAATATTTACCTGATGTATATGGATACAGACAGTTTTGTGTATGAGATCCAGACAACAGACTTTTACTCAGACCTCAAAGCCGACCCTACACTGATGGCTAAATTCGACACCAGCTGCTACCCTTCCGACCACCCATGCTTCTCCCCCATCAACAAGAAAGTTGTCGGTAAATTCAAAGATGAATGTGGGGGAGAAGTGATGGAGGAGTTTGTAAGCCTACGGGCCAAACTCTACGCCTACAGGTGTGGTGGTAAGAGCGAGAAAAAGGCCAAGGGCATCCAGCGATGTGTGGTCAAAAACCACATAACATTCGATGACTACCTGGAAGCCCTGCAAGACCACCGCACAATGAGGGCAGGCGTTAGAGCAATTCGCTCCCATCAGCACATACTCTATACTGAGTACAGCAATAAGCTGGCCATAACGTGGGAGGACGACAAACGGCTGATCTGCGAAGATGGTATCCACACAGTACCCCACGGATATGTTGGAGGCGGCGAATAATTTTTTTTCTGTAAATAGTTTTTGATTTAAATAGTTTGGCAGTTTGGTAGTTGTTTCTATTTGTTGTATAGTTTTTCTGTTTTTGCTGTACAGTTTATGTTTTTGATTTATAGTTTCCATTTTTGTTGTAAAGTTTCAGTTTTTTTATGTGTAGTTTTTGTTTTTGCTCCATTTTTGTTGTGTAAAATATGTTCTTAATTTAATAAATACAATTTTACCTACATATTGTTTATTATTTTTAATATAGAACCTATATCCCACGAGGTACTGATACTTATAAATGTCTTACAGAATGGTGAAATGTAATTATACACAAACATTAAAATATCTGCTTCCATGCAGCTTTTAAAACACGAGTACGCAAACATGAACTTGTTTATAAAAGTGAAATTGAATGCAGACATTACAAATATCTGCTTCCGTGCAGCTTTAAAACACGAGTACGCAAACATGAACTTGTTTATAAAAGTGAAATTGAACGCAGACATTAAAAATATCTGCTTCCATGCAGCTTTTAAACACATGTACGCAAACATGAACTTGTTTATAAAAGTGAAATTGAACGCAGACATTAAAAATATCTGCTTCCATGCAGCTTTAAAACACGTGTACGCAAACATGAGAAGAGATTATTATTTGTGAGTTAGGACTCTGAAAATTTTTTGGCCAGCTAAGATGGAGTAATAAATGTTTTTTTAAATTATCATTACTTTAACTAACGCATCCACAACGATAGTATTGATAACATATATTTTAGTTAAAACCTATAAGTGATAAGACTTTAAGAAAAAACTGTCGGTTACAACAACAAAATGACTGTGGATTTTGTGGATTTTTTGGATTCTGTGGATTTTGGTCTATAAGGTTCATAACAATGTTGGTAGAGAATTGTAACTCGACCTTACATACACTAACATACTTTATAAACCTACAGCCGATGACGACATCCATCAGATGAAATCAAGATGGCAGTCTCCACTAAATAAGATGGTCCCTCCAGCAGACAACGATGGTATATATTTTTTCCCCTGATTTTCTAAGTTAATAATTATGATTTTCCAAGATGGTGGATGTAACGAAAAATTGTAACATGAATGAGTGGGGTGTTCGATGACGATGCCATTGTAACAGAGGGGTGGGGGTGCTAGATGATGTACTTGTAATTTAGAGGAGTGGGGTGTTCGATACGTAGGTTTTTAATTAAAATTTTATTAAATAATATTTTTTTAATTTTATTTTAAAATTTTGATTATTTAATTTTTTAAAATTTAAATTTGTTTTCATTAAAATCGGATAATAAATAAAGATTTTCAAGATGGCGGACGAAACTCAAAATAGAGGAATGTTGTAGAAAACAAAATGGCCACCGGACTTGATGTAATCCAAGATGGTCGCCGGAAGTGACGTAATCCAAGATGGTCGCAGGAAGGGACGCAATCTAAGATGGCCGCCGGAAGTGACGCAATCTAAGATGGCCGCCGGAAGTGAAGTAATCCAAGATGGCTGCCGGAAGTGACGTCATCCAAGATGGCCGCTGGAAGTGACGTCATCCAAGATGGTCGCCTCGAATCCCCGAATCCCCCTCCCTCCTCCCCTGTCACCATATGAACCAAATACACCTACTTATTTACTCCAATATCTAGTCGTCTCCATGAAAATGTGAAAGATGGAGAACCACCTGAAGCTTACAAGGTCGAAGACTTTGATGAATCATCTGAGGCTGGCATGATTGAAGATTGTGGTGACACATCTGAGGCTGACATGATTGAGTACTGTACTGAAACACCTAAAGCAGGCAAGATCGAAGACTGTGATGGCAGTCTGAGACCAAAACGATGGAAACGACGTAATAAAATAAATTATCCTGATCAAGTTTGTGGTGCTGACATGATTGAAGATTGTGGTGACACATCTGAGGCTGACATGATTGAGTACTGTACTGAAGCACCAAAAGCATGCAAGAGCGAAGACTGTGATGGTGGTTTGAGACCAAAACGATGGAAACGGCGTAATAAAATAAATTATCCTGATCAAGCTTGTGATAATCACTGGCAAGATGACGAAAGTGATCTTGTGGTTGGTGTTAAAACGATAAACACCAGAGATAATATTTATTATAAACATGCAAGGATGATGAAGGCAGCAGAAGAGATTGATTATACCTCATGGGAAGATCCTAACATATTGGTTAACAGGCTACGACTACTACATGGATCGCTTTGTGCAGGAAACTATTCGAACATTAAAGAAATATCCTTCATACTCAAAGAACTGAGGGAAGCTGGCTACATACAATAATGGATTAAATTAAATGTATGTGTATAAACTTGAAGATAAATTAATATATTTTATTTCCAGATGGAAGCTATCATTTATCGAAATCTGATTTCTAAATAAAACTTATAACTTAAAGGTGTAAAAAAACGTTACCACTGCCAGTCAAAATGTATACTGATAAAGACATGTTAGTAATCATGCCAAGTTCGATAAAAGTAATAGGAATCAGTTGGAACCAATTGAAGATGGAGCTCTTGGAGCAATTGGAGCCTTTTGAAGCATTTGGAGTCTTTTGGAGCTGTTGGAGCCATTTAGAGCTGTGTTAAGCATTTGGAGGCTGTTGGAGCCATTTGGAGCATTTGGAGCTGCTGGAAACATTTGGAGCTGTCAAGCATTTGGAGGCTGTTGGAGCTGTTGGAGCCATTTGGAGGCCGTTTGGAGCATTTGGAGCCTTTTGAAGCATTTGGAGCTGTCAAGCATTTGGAGCATTTGGAGCTGCTGGAAACATTTGGAGCTGTCAAGCATTTGGAGGCCGTTTGGAGCATTTGGAGCCATTTGGAACTGTGTTAAGCATTTGGAGGCTGTTGGAGCTTTTGGAGCCTTTTTTTAGAGCTGTTGGAGCATTTGGAGCTGCTGGAGACATTTGGAGCTGTCAAGCATTTGGAGGCCGTTTGGAGCATTTGGAGCCATTTGGAGCTGTGTTATGCATTTGGAGCTGTCAAGCATTTGGAGCCATTTGGAGCTGTGTTAAGCATTTGGAGGCTGTTGGAGCATTTGGAGCCTTTTTTTTTTGGAGCTGTTGGAGCATTTGGAGCTGCTGGAGACATTTGGAGCTGTCAAGCATTTGGAGGCCGTTTGGAGCATTTGGAGCCATTTAGAGCTGTGTTAAGCATTTGGAGGCTGTCAAGCATTTGGAGGCCGTTTGGAGCATTTGGAGCCATTTGGAGCTGTGTTAAGCATTTGGAGGCTATTGGAGCATTTGGAGCCTTTTTTTGGAGCTGTTGGAGCATTTGGAGCCATTTGGAGCTGTGTTAAGCATTTGGAGGCTGTTGGAGCTTTGGGAGCCATTTGGAGCTAAGAAGTAGTCGTTGCACGTCTATGCAGGGCTAAATGTTTATAAGATTGTTGTTGGCTTTCGCAAGTGATTCTGTAGTAGGATAGAAATTGTGTAATAAATATTATGTTTGTAAAAGACTTTGAGGTGTTTTATTTCTCGAACCTTACACTTTTCTGGTACTTTTTTAAAATTAAAGTTGTTTTGTATCGGCCAGGGATCGTGTCAAGGACCTTAGTCGATCTAATCAATCAGTATATAGATTACAAATTTATTTAATGAATTTTGAACTTTTTCCCGAATCTCTAGCATTACAATTACGAATTTCCAATATGGTGGTCTTGGTGTCTGATAGGATGATGGTAGTAGAGGATTTAAAGTCTCTTTAAGAATTTTGAACATGGTTTATTGAAATTATTATTTTTTATATAAAATTAAATGTTTTGCATCATTCAGGGATCGAACCAAGGACTGGAGCGGATCGAATCAATATGTAAGTTAATGAGTGATTTATTTAATGAATTTTGGAATTTTTCCCGAATTTCTAGCTAAATAATTACGGATTTTCAAGATGGCGGCCATATTTCAAGATGGCGGGTGTCACAGTAATAAATTATTACTGCACTCTAGCGGATACGAACTAAACTAACATGGTGTCAGCGCACTCTCGTCGACGATACAATGATGATGATGGCTTCCAGCATCGAAGACAAGATGGCGGACATGACGTCATACTAGGTGACGATATATATGCTTTAAGAAAAGTGGTGGGAGTCAGTCTGCCAAAAGTCACCACGGGAGGAGGATCGGTCGCCATTTTTAATTTTTTTTGGCCTCACCGGGTTCGAACCGAGGACTCCGAACTCCGTGTCGTAAAAGTATATTTTTTAAATATTTTTTATTAAAATTTTATTAAATGGATTTTTTAATAAATTTTAAAAATTTTTTCATTGAAATCGGATAATAAATAAAAAAGTTAAAGATGGCGGCCGTAACGAAAATTGCAACGGTGACGTCATCGTCCAATATGTCGGATAACACAATGCCGGAATTTTCTAGAAAACGAAATGACGTCATCCAAAATGGCGGATCCAAGATGGCCGCCGGGGTCAAGGTCAAAGGTCAAGGTCACATCCTGATAGAGGCTTAACTGAGGCTTGAGTTAAGGATGCTTAAGCCTCTATCAGGACATTTCTAGCCGTTGGGATTTTTGAGGAATAAAACGGGAAATTTTCCCTCGAAACGGGAATTTTTCCCTCGGAAACGGGAAATTTTTTCTTAAAACGGGAAATTTTGAGGCATTTTGAGGCATTTTTGAGGAATTTTTGCCGCCGTGACGTCACAAATCCAAGATGGCGGTCGGCACCTCGGCACCTCACCCAGAACCCAGTCCTCGGATGCCCTATCCTATACTACTATTATAATAGGTTTTAAATTTTGTTCACTTATCGAGATAGCATAAAAATGGTTGTACTATAGTATCCGTAAATTTAAAAATTACTATGACTGTGCTTGAAGATTTCAGTAGCCAACCAAAATCGAAACATAGCACCTTAATTTCAAATGTTATCTTGTGTTGAGTTAAACGTTTTTGGAAATAAAAATATTCATCTAATGTTTATAACGGAATAAAGATTACACACGCGCGCGCGTGTGTGCATATGCGTGTGTATAAGTTCAAATGGACCACGCAAAGAGATCAGTTTTGAGTTTCGTGCCAGTGATTCCAACTTACGCAGGCCGTTACAGGAGTTACGTGAAAAATACACGTAAGGTGCCGTCCCCTATGCAACAGGCTGTTGTTTCACTTTCCTAGGACAGTTTTGTACTGTTACAAGTTTGTTTACTTTAAAATGTCTCTGGGAAACTTCAGCCTTTATTATTAAATCATCATCTTGGTATCACTATTTACTCTGTATGGAATATTCCTCGATGTATGCATTCTTTGTAGCAAATTAACGGTGCGGATTGTCTACTAGGTCAGGCGCAAGGGTGTTTGGACCTTGAATCATGCATGATTTCTCGATTCCTCCTCTGCCTCGGTGCATGATGTGTTTTCCAAATTTACACCCGCTCGACATCTGAACAAAGAATTGTGACCCTATTAGGTCTTATTTTTATAACTTCTTTGTAGTCGAATACTTAAACTCCTATAGCCTACTATTTTCCATTCTTTTTTACAAAAATAGTTATGAAATGAGTCATTACATACAATATTACATTCAAACAAGATATATTTAAATTTAGTTATTTTACTCAGTAGCAGACCCGAATTACATGTAAGGTTTGCCAGAGTTTACTAGTATTTCTGTAAGTCGTTATAAGTACAATAGATGGGTTACGAAAAAATAACCTTGAAGACCAAAAATACAATTTTTGTCAAAGGTTTCTTATTCGGTGTTAAATTTCTTAATGTTTGTTACTTTGTAACCTTGTTTTTATACTACAGGAATTTCTTAGTTGTATAGTTTGCACGCTGACAGAAAAAACAAAATACTTGGTTGGGGTCAAACTACCGGGATCAGAACTTTTCTTCATAAAATTCCTAGTCTTTCTTGTCAGTGCAGTTTTTTTAAAGCATGTCGTGTATTTTGTTATTATACTCATACTCCGCTATTGTTCCTGCTTACAAATTTTAGCGGCACGTCATTAATTTAATAATATAATTTAATCTGTGTGTTTGTTGGCTTACATCTGAACACATTGATGCATAAAACAGTGTAGATAAAATTTACAATTACGATTAACCGTCAATACTTAGTGTGTAATTCAGTCGTGAATTGTGTCGCATACTGCCGCTTCCAGAGCTCATCAGCTTGAAATCGACAACGGTCGGCTCACCTGAAAATAAAGGCAGAGTCCAATTACTTTGCCAAAAACTGTTCAGTATTACCTTACACCAAGCCTTTTCATTAGGCGGCTCTCGGGTCAAATCCGGTCCTCAGACAATTGACTCAACTCTTTATTCACTAGGCTACGTTAACCGTCTTGAGGCTTAATGTTTTTGCATTCAATAAGTAGATACTATATAAGTGATTGTCAGGTTGGTTGGTAAACATGCTATTGTGATTTTTGTAAAAATTTATTTACAGGTGCTTGGGACATACGATTTGTATCTCTGATATAGGCCCTAAACTATTTTTTGTTAAATATTAATTAAAATTAGGTTTTTGTAAAACATGTAATATCTTTTTGTTTTTAATTTTGGCCCTCCAGAGCATCGGGTAACTGTAAAACAATGCAAATGGCCCGAAGGTAAATTTAAGTGAGGCGTTCCCCTACACTGTTACCAGAAGACATTCCCAGCTCTTGCCAGGGATTCAAACCTCTGAATTCCAAATGTTTCGGCTACCATTATACTTATCATGTCGTGTAAAAAAAGTTAGAATTAATTGCTGCGTGTAACTTGAAAAAAAAAAAACCCTTCATACTCTAGAGAAGCTCCATATTTGATTCTTGAAGATGTCTTAGAGGGGGTATTTCCCTAATTTTAGGCGGCCATAGTGGATCTCAAAATGTGTGCCAGTATCTGTCAATATAGAGATAGAAGAGTGGGTTATGATGGTGTTATTATCGAAGACTTTGGTGACTTCCCGGGTACTCGGGCTCTGTAGCACCTAATATGATAGAGATTAAAGTCTTGAGGGGACGTCTTGGTCATCCGAAACGAAGAGCGATGAGATGATCATAATTGAGCTTTGGCGGAATGAATGGACGGGGTAAACGGGATCATCCCAACCCATTGGCTTATGGAAACGCCCGCCACGTTTCAAGCTTGTGAATAATCCGTTTCAAGCTTGTTAATAATCCATGTTATAAACCGGCGTGAATTAAACCTGGATTTACTTTATTTATTTTTCTAGACTTGAATTCTTATTTACTGTTATATATTTAGTGATCTAACCGGAACCACCATGGATCCCGGTAGCACCTGGAACAATTAGTCATGCTCGGACAGAAATGTTGTGCTTTGTCATTATGTTCCTGCACAATGATGACAGGAAATAAATCAACAAAACAGAATAATGAGAGTGAAACAAAACATTTTTATGTAAATAGCAGCGGCACCCACCTATACTTAAAAAGAAAATAACGAAATATTGACTTGCTTTAAAAAAGTTTAGATTTGATTGAAACAAATATCCTTTAGAAAGGAAAATTTCGTTCATCCAACTTAATTGCTAACTTAATTATGAAATTTTCATGCGTACAAAATATTTTGTTGCAGCAAGAAAATGTATGTGTGTCGAACAAACCTTTTAAGCCGAGGCCACACAGAAAGCTACGCAATGTTCGGGATGTTAGCTATGTTCGCTGTGTATGCTGTGTTCGCTGCGCCAGGTGGCCAGACAAGATAGTCTTGTTTCGCGATGCCGGAGAGAGACATGCCGTAGGATTCAAGTTATGTTTCCGACGATTATAATATTCTGCTAGTTATCACAGTGTGCAAACTTTAAAAGAAATGGGTTCAGGAAGTTAAGCTAAAAATAAATTAATTGGGAGAATTTCATCATTTGATGAAGCAGTTGTTTGAGAAATAAGCCAAATTTATGGATTATTTCAGAATAAATACAACTCAGTTTGATAGCATTCCCTTGAAATCAAATCCCAGGCATTGTCCTCCAGATCCTGCCTTCTATATTCTTCTATCATTTATTCCACAAACATGGATATTTTCGTACTTCAATCAAATTTTCCGTCGACATGATACGAATTTAAAGCAAAAACAGAGGCAAATTTTAATTCCACGCGAAGACATGTTTTTTGTTTATCTGTGCATGCGCGAAGTCAGCGACGTTTTTGAAAAATAGCCGAGAGCCAAACACCTGGTAACGTCGCCAACATAGCGAACATAGCTTTGTGTGGCCTGTGACACCTGGGATGCAGCTGGCTATGTTTTACTCGCGTAGCGAACATGGCGAACATAGCGCCCTGTGTGGCCGTAGCGTTACTCGGCGCGTGCGTCCACGAATCATGCGTGCAGAGTGAAAGCTGGTTAGAAAAGTGAGGAAAATGTGTGTTGTTTGGACGGAGGGACTTTATTTATCTGCCCGGGCCCACTCTGGGTTTCAAAGTAACGGTCACTCGGTTGTGCATTACCAGTAGCGTCGTACTGCCACCCCCTGGTTGGGAATAGTAGCTGGAGGCTATGGTCAGTCAGCTATGCTTGCGTACTTCCAGCAGTGAAGATTCGATCAGCGCCGAGAGGGTCTTTAATAGAATCTTCTCCTAAGAGTATGCACTGCATTGAGAAACGTTTGTTCGCGTGTATTAAAAACAGTCCCGCGCGGTTTTTTTAAATTCCCTATTTGCGGCAGTGTTGTCGGTTTGAATCTTCTACGTGTCATGTCAATGTGTGTAAGGTAGCATTTTTAACTGCCATGTAATATTTATTTTGATGGTTTATTAGTAACAAATTGTTCCATCAGCTTTGCTGGCATTGAATAAGGGGTGAGTGAAGTGCTTCAAAAAACTGACTGCAGCCGCCACGAGGGTTTATCGCAAATGCTATCACTTTAATCATATCATGATCTTGCCTAATTGGTGTTGTGAAGGTTTTTGCGTCATCGTCTCCGCAATGAAACTGTTTTTTTATTTAGAGTATTTCTTTTGGTCGGTTGTTATTATTTTTAATTTATAAGGTTTTGACTTATTTTACACCTTCATTTTAAGGTTCCCGGCTTCCGTGTGCCAGCTACGTGCCAACAAACTTTGAAATCAAACGTATTTCCTTTCAAATATGAGTGGCTCGTATATTCAAAAAAATCTTTATCAACTGTCTTCGAAAAGAGTTTAGGTACGCATTAACGACAAAGATTGAAGCTTTCAGGATATTATACACATTTTTAAAGATTACTTCTGCCTGCAAAGCCTATACCGCTTCATTAAATTGTAAAGCCAGTGTGAAGCATTGTTTTGGGATTGCACTAAGCTTTCTTATTGCTGCTGGTTAGTACAACATTTTTGTGACTTGCAGGAAGGAAAAGTAGACCTAATTATTGTCTGAAATGTTTTTAAAGGCATGGAAATTTAATTGCTGTCCGAAACTACAATATAATAAAGTATTGTGCACATGAGAGACACAATTTTTTAAAACCTGCCTTTTGGTTTTGTGTAACTATGTGTGTTTCTTTCAAGAAAACTAGCTCGGATGTTGATAGCTTCCTTCAAGTATCCGGCTTTTACATAGGGCTAATAACATATTTTTTAAGGGATTTCAGTTTTATCGGGTACCCTAACGAGCCGATCAGACCTTAATGCCATGATGCAATTACAGGTAAATGGTGATGTTAATTTTAGAACTCCATTGACAGTTCTTGACAAGGACTGGCAAGGACTGGCAGTGGTTCGAACAAATTCAACCATAACTCATACATGTGAGCTAGTTTGGCTCCGTGTTTCCACATGCCTTTGTAACATTAAGGCGATAAAGGCACCAACGTCGTGTTATATATGGTAATGTGTTTTAATAATAATGATGTGTATTGTGATTTATATGTTACCTTGCCAGGTTAACTCGGACAGAGAAACAAGTAGGCTGGGACAGGGAGGACAGGGAAAATCAGGGAAATTGGCAGAAGTACGAGAGTGGGAACCCTGGAAGCAAATTCTGTTGAGCGTGTGTGATTTTACGGCTATACATATGTTTGAACTTACGTACCTAATAGAAGACGTTGTGTCCCGGCGAGCATTTGGTTCGCGTGTTGACTATGTTTATAATAGTTTTACAACGTTTTTGTTTACAGGCTAAGAATGGGGTGTCTCAATCAAGCTGAACCTTCTTTATCCATATCATCAGCTGTTTGTGTTTTCTTACATTGCATGGTTTATCAGTTTGAGCAACTTTATCTGTTAAGCTTTTACCAGCAAATATTGCGCAAACGCTCATCCGACACTGGCACTTAACGGACATTATCGTTTACATTGATGGATTGGCAGTCACAAAATCGTTGACACCTAGCCGATGTAACTTTTTCGCATCGCACAGTTTTGTTAGTTTCTCTCCCCCTCCTCCCGGCTGTTCACCAATGGTTTAGTTCGACTGGTTGTAATATGATTACGATGTACGTGATCAGAGACATAGGTGGCGGTATTCAAGTACTTTTACATGGCTTAGTTGTTGGTAGGGTTTTACTGTACGAAATTAAATTACGTTGATTTAGTAAGGCAATCATTAAGAGAATCGATATTTTTACTCGATGGTGACAGATTTTGTTTTATGTTTCGCTGAAACCTAAGCCCGGAATTAATGTTAAATATTTTAAACTTGCTTGTGTTAAAACTAAAATAGTTTTCCCATATTCTAAATTCGTTCGAGTTGTGTTTGGTAAGTCTAAGATATAATCATTCAAGAGTCTCGAACAATAACGAGCTCGTCAGCTGCGAAGCACTACCCGAGCTATGCATGTCCAGTTTTAAAACTTCATTTTAGTTTTTTTAATTCAGCATCATGATGACTTGGTAGGTACTATGCCCGAAGGTTGGTTTAAGACCCTGCCACATACGCGCAGTTCCGTCTGCCTGATCTGCTTGACCGTGTTGTCCGACCATGCTGTTTCGTACCTTTTTTTCCGTAGTAATGTTCCACCTAGTTCACATGAGAATCCCAAGAGAGCACCACGATAGATGGCTTTAAATATTTATCCTTAATTTTTTCTAGAGTAATCATATAAATGTGGACACATTATTCATTAAGCTATTTCCTTACTCTAAAACATTTTTAGGTAATTGTCGACGAAATACTACTTATTTTAGCCGTTACCATGTTGCGACTTCCGGAAAATTATTATATAGTTTTTCGTTTCTTGGTCCGTAGTCTCCAAAAACCATCGTCAACACTAAATCACAATCTTGTGGACACTATAACTGCCGCAATTTTTTTCTTAAATCTCTTCCAAACTGATACGTAAATCTAATTTTGTAAAATCTCGGTCGAGTTCGTTAATGGGCAAGGAGTAGAAATGGGGAAAGTTCGAAAAACAGAAAAATCGCTGTAACTCTTATAATATGGAAAATTTCACATCATTTTGAGCGTATTATAACTCGAAGTAATACCAAAAACTTTTGTCTGAAATCATTTTTATACAACAAACCATAACTGCAAGGGGTGGGATAAAAAGGTTGGTGGACAAAAAAAATATAACTCTGTTCGTAGGAACATCATTGAATTCGTTCAAAGTTTTTGTAAATCCCGACGGATCAGACAGACGCGATTGCGCGGAACGTGACAGGTACGTTAGGCCTCGGGCCCATGGGACGAGCTGAACGAGATGACAGCGTGGTGGTTCGTCATTGCCTTCCGCTGTATTGAGGTAAAGTTACAACACAATGCTTAGTCCTGAACCCGGGAAGGAAATTTTTCACGTGTGAAAAATCCTCATCCGGTCGGAAATTAAAAGCGGGACCTTTTACTCACCAGCCATGAGTTCTAACCAAGGGGCAACTGGTTTGTATCTGTGCAATACTCGCAAACCAGTAAATAGTTATTAGAAACAAATAACTGCTGTGATCTATGGAACTCAACACAATGTGTCATTGGCTGGAATTGCTTAATTTAACTGTGAATCCCAGTGAATTATGCTGCTGGTCGGAGCAGCAGAACGGCAGTTTATAGCATATAACAATTTTTTTTAGCGTTCGTCATGATTTTATGAGGGGTCGTTCAAAAGAAATAAATTAAATTTCAATAAACATAATGAGTGCTTATCTGGAAAAGGCCAAATGAAAATTCAATATTGCTGAGTTATTAATCAATTACAGATTTGATTCTTATCTACTTTAAACAAATGAAGTAATTGTCAAGTTATATTTTCTCTTTCAGATTAACTAGGATATTGAATTGCTCTTTAGTTAGACATTGAGCAACCAACTTATAATCTTGTTAAAATAATTACCCTAGTTACACGGTTATTAGTAAAAATATACAATCATAGATACAGATATATATGTGTGCGCGCGCGCGCATAGTTTACTTACAGTATGAAATTTCCGCTGTTTTTACTATAAAGACTGTTAATATAAAGGAATAATGTGAAAAATGTAGAGTTCATCGTGTTGTTAATATTTATGGCTGTAGTGGTGGTACAACTGGAACATCCATACGATTTTTGCCACTCATTTTTTCTTATTTTGGTCCTTTCTTTTTGTGTTTCAGGAAAGAATTTGTACAACAATGAGCACGTGGCCATCAAAATGGTAAGTACCGCAGTAGTATGTTTTGGCCGGTCCTGGGACTGGCTCCTGGTTGAGGTGCCGACCGCCAACATGGATTGAGACGTCACGGCGGCCATCTTGGATGACCATGACCTTGACCTTTGACCTTGAATTTGACCTTTAAAACTTTACATAATTTGCCAAAATCTGCCTAAAATTCCTTAAAATTCGCCAAAGTTTCCATTTTTTTGAGAGAAAAAAATCCCAATAAAAATCCTGGAAAAATTTAAAAAAATAAAAAATTTATCTTTTCGAGGGAAAAATTCCCGTTTCGAAATAAAATTACCCGTTTTTAGTTCTCAAAAATACCATCATTCTGAAATGTCCCCATAGTGGCTTAAATTCCGCATGGTTAAGCCGCTCTAAGCCACTGGTGGGGAGCTTTGACCTTGACCTTGGCGGCCATATTAGATCTAGATCTTTACACATTCTTTATGTCCGCCATCTTGAAAACCTTTATTTTTATTATACGATTATAATGAAAAAAAATTTAAAATTTATAAAAATATCAATAAAATTTTAAATAAAAAAACAAATTTACGGCACGGAGCTCGGAGTCCTCGGTTCGAACCCGGTGAGGGCAAAAAAACTAATATGTCGACAGGTCCTTCCCTCACGGTGGCCGCTGGCAGACTGACCACCACCACTGTTGTTCATAGCATATATCATCTACAATCCCCCCCTAATTTTTTTTAATTTATTATTTTTTTTATCGTAATAACCACCCCCCCAACACCCTCACTACTACTGATGTTGTTCCCCCACCCTTACAAGAAAAAATGTTCACCCCTCCCTCCCTCCCTCGGCCACTCTCTTTACCCTCATTCCAACAGCTAACCCCCTCCCCCACAACAAATTTTTTTAGGGTATAAATACCCGTCGCCAGCCAGGGGAGCCTTCCTGGGCGCTGCGGTCGTATAATTATAATATAATACTTCTTCAACTATTCGGCTGGCTGACAGCCTGGCGGGAAACGACTAAAGTCGCCCCCAAAACAACCAGTGACACCAAAACCAAATGCGAACAAAATGTCCAAGCTCCCGCCCATTTGCATAGTAGCAATTCTACTCTGTCCAACTCTTCTTTCAGAACCATCCTGCTATTCCTGTAACCAACCTGCTTGTAATTAATGCATGAAATTTTGCATCCCGCATGTCAGTGCCCAGGGTTTTCCCTGTGTCTATGCAGGTTTTACCTGGGCCCATCTTATCTAGTTATAGTCTAGAATAGTCAGTGAGGGGAGTTAGTCATGGCTAAAACGTTACCATGGCTGGCCAATCCCCTCCTAGCACATGATGCATGCTTCCTCTCCTGCATGGTTCATAACCTGCATGCTTAGAGCGTATAGGCTTCGGCCTGAGACGCACTTAGTCTTCCCTACCCAGACCCCTCCCAAATACACTTAGTAATTAGTTAGGTTAGGAAAAAAAAAAACGGGAGCCTTCAGTTTTGCAGTAGCTCCCAGCCTGAAGAAAAGACGATGTTTATGTGTTGTGCGAGCGTAGCCAAGATACTTTCGGCAATCGTGGCGTACGGTAGAGTTCGTACCTTAGGAGGTCTGGACAAGGAGACTCTTGGAAATTCGTAATTATTTAGCTAGAAATTCGAGAAAAATTCCAAAATTCATTAAATAAATTTACAATCAATATACTTATTGATCCGGTCAGTTCCTGTCCTTGGTTAGATACTTGATCGAGTCAATATATTTTTATTTTATGTAAAAAAATAATTTCAATAAATCATGTTCAAAATTCTTAAAGAGGCTTAAAATCCTTTACTACCATCAACCTATAAGCCATCATGTCCACCATCTTGGAAATTCGTAATTATTTAGTTATAACTCGGGAAAAAGTTCAAATTTCATTAAATAAATTTGCAATCAATAAAATGATTAATTAGATCGACTTAGGTCCTTGGTACGATTCTGGACAATGAAAAAAAAATTAAATATAACAACAATCTAACATAATAGTGACAGGTTCGAGAAATAAAACAACACAAGTTCTTTCACAAAATAAACTTTATTACATAATTCCTATTCTACTACAGGATCACTTGCGAAGGTTAGTAATCGTATAAACATTTAGGTCTGCATGGGTGTGAAATTACTAATTCGTAGCTCCAATCGGTTTATACTAGACAGAGTCCAGCCAGAACCTTCTGACATAGTTCTCCTCTTGACAGAGTTTCTCGACAGCGTGTTTAACAGTTTGCTTCACATCTTCAGAATTGTAAATTATGCAGCCGATGTCTAGAATGCACACTTCTTCACTTCGTCATCGAATGGATACGGCTTTCCATATGTACAGTCCAACCACAAGTTATATTTTAATGGACCTTCTGTTGCTACGTTATCAGTAAGACGTATGATTATGTCCTCTCTGATGTCATCAAGAAAATTACAAATGTATTTCGACTCACTTAATGTATTTAGATAATAGTAGTCTTTCAATGTTCCACGAAATGCAGAGTTTGCCAAGTGGAATCCGTTATCATTTACCTGTAATGCACCGAACACAGTCTTAGGTTTAGTTCCATGTTCAGACGTTATAGCAATCGGTTACTGCGCATCTGTTTTTTTTTTGTACGTCTGCGAGTCTCCAATCTAAAGCGAGCAGTCGTAATTTCTACAGGTAGTTCTTCAGTAGACACACGGACTTAACCGATGCATTTTTTCACATGTCGTCGCAGACTGTCAATACGTGTAAACCAAACATGGCCCACATCGCAGCGAAACTTCATACGAGAAGGATTCTTCATGCATTTACTCCGCTCATGTCTTCGTGCGTCATGTGAAAATGCGAACGTCATATCGCAGTAGCTGCATGGATGTCTTAGAGGGGGAGAGGGGGAGATATAATTTTGAATGTCTATAAAACTAACTTTTTTATGAGAGCAGATTTTCATGAAATAAATCATGAAATCATTCAACGATAAAAGCTGTTTATTTAATTAAGCGGATGGGTTCGCCCCAAGGAGAAAATTAACGCGGTGAGTCCTCGTGGACATAGAGAAATGACACACTCACTATTTATGTGTCTACGAAACATGATTTTTTTCTGCAATTTAAATTGTAATATACAAAAAGGGTATTGAAAATTGAAACAAGTATGGCGACACTACAAACTGTCAGGATCTTTATTTTTTTCTTACTCTCTACTTAGTTCCTTACAAAAGCATTCACTCTCGCTCTCTCTCTTCTATTCCCCCTCCCCAGGAGCGTTAAACGTTTAACGTAACCTTGTTGGAAGTCGCATTAGAACAAAAATTTGTAGCACATATACGAGAGGAGTTGAACCCCACATACCATACTGTGAAAGTCGATACTCTGATAATTATAAGCGGCAAAATATTTTAAATCAAGACCCCAGCCAGTATACATTTTTTTTTCATGTTGTAAACATTCATGTTAGTAATCAGCAACGAAGGAGTGAATAACTTGGACGAAGAACCTCTTACCAAGTATCCAGAATCTTACTGATACAGCCCATCCAGTGCACCAGCTTACTCCGAAGTGTAGTCAATTGATTATAATTTTTTAATTTTTTAATATCACCACCGTAGTGTACACCAATATATCACAGGTTGTGATTTAAGACCATAAATTTGCCACAAGTTTGTTAGTTTTATTTCGGTGAGTAATAAATTATTTCTCAGAAATAATAAATCAAGTTCCTATCAGATTTGCTCTAATGTTACGGTATTACCTGTACCAGCACTTTACTAAAACATCTCCCAAAATTTTTTTAGGAATGCAAATGACATACTCAGACAAAAATAATTTTAACAAAAAAAATAAAAACCGTCTTCAGCATTATTAGTAAAAAAAATAATACACACAAACAAGACAAAACGTGCATTACAAATCAGACCTAAATTCCGTATCACATGTAGTTTATTACATTAAGATAAACGATGTAGGCTAAGAAGAATAAATAAAAAATTATTTAATTCTATAATTTATTTAAATTAGTTCATTTATACACAATAAAATCTGACTGTATATATATCGTATACATTTCTCAGTCCATACGACATTCATTTTTATTAAAATAAATTATTATAGTTCTTTTTTAAGAGTGACAAAATACAATTAATTCATACAGATCACGATAACATCAGTTCAGGAGTGTAACACCTTAGAGGACCAGAGATGTTGATGCTAGAAACCTACCTTTACAAAATTTATAATGTTTTTTCAAGTAAAATATTCGTGTAATCTGTACACCGCACTTCTCACGCAGAAATTTTACACAGTCAAGATTATTCTACAGCATGCTTTTAATGGATGCGTGTACTTCGTAGTCGTTCAAATCGTTTACCACAGTAGCAGCACTGATACAGATATTCATCACAATTACCATCTCTTCCCCGCTGTACAACTTTCAAATGCACTTTGCTTTTACAATGCCTAATCAAATTACTTTTGTTTGTGAAATGTACACCACATGGGTCACACGGAAATGTCACACGATTAGCGTTTCTTCTACAGACATGATTTTAATGTCTTCTTGCATGTTGACGGTATGTAAAACTACACGTATACACACAGTACGTACACAGATGTCTCGTCGTTAGACCTTGAGTCACCGACGGCTTGGAAAGTTTATTACTTTCAGTGTACACTGCTGTTGTAGGCGACGAAGTCACGTATGTCGCATGAGCTGGAGATTTCCCAGTCGACATTGACAGATCATCTGTACTGGATGTCAAAGAATCTGAAGTATACACGACTGATGCAGAAGCTGGGAATTGCTCACTAAATGTTTTATTTACCAAATGCGGTGTAGTTACAGGTATCGGAGTCTCCTCTGCTGTCGATAATGCACACATTGAAGTCTCTTTGAGTGAAGAGACAGTAGATACAGCCATCATCGTAATCTCTGGAGATGGTAGCCTCGTTACCATCGGAATCTCCGGAGCTGCCCTCATCGTTGTCATCGGGATCTGCTTCGTCATCATCACCTCCTTCGTCAGGGACCCCGGTGAAGACGTGAGACCCTCCGCCAAGATCTCTGCAGGCGTTGACCCCGCCACCATTAGGATTTGTACCGATGTCGACGTTGCTACCATTGAGTTCGGATACACATGAATATTAATATACCAGACTTATATGCAGACAAGTCAATCCATCAGATCTGCACTTTACCACTACAAGAGGTGTACTGAGGGACCTGCTGTCTAAGACTCGCTTAAATGACAGTGTTCGCTTGTATAATACGGAAGTCAATACATCATCAATTGTTATTACTTAAAAAGAATTAGGAATTTGAAGGAATAAAAGTTTAAATTAAATATCGAAACAACTAATCACACATCATACATGCACGGTTCATTTAGGCTTACAAGAGGACCAAGAGTCTGAACAATGGAACTTTCATAAACCAAACATAATTTAAACTACTCAAATTTAATTTTATTATGTACAGCTACACATAACCTCCAAATGACTCCAAATGTCTACAACACATGACTAAAATATTTTATCTGATACCAGGCTAGGTCCAAAGTCAATTATTTTTTGTACCTCTCATCTACAGTTAAGGAGACCTTCAGTGTTGATATAGCTACAGCCAAGACATGCTCAGTACCACGCATCTTTAAATTCCCAAGCCTTCAGATTCGATCCTTGTTAAGCCTTACGACAAAAGTCTCCGAAACAAGAGACCTACTCTATGAGTTTACTAGAAATTTTTATGCTTGTCATAGCACACATCGATAAATATCTTCGTAAATAACCCAACGTATTATCAGACCACTAGCATTCGATTTATGCTCATACAGTAGGCCACCAACATATCCATTAACACAAGTCCAACCTACATTAAGCTCCGAACTTACTTTCATCAGTCTACTTGGCTACACTCAGCACATAAAAACTAAAAGAAGTCAATTAACAACCTATTATTTCTTTACATTCGGACATTTAACATCATACCGACGGCTAGTTAAATAAGCCGACAGTGAACATATTAGCAAAGTTTACATTTATATAGGACCAGGAGTCCATTTTACCTTCAGAACCTAGCTACACATACACAGTGCTGGATGCAAGTAATTCTAAGCTCATTTGCCATCACTGACACTCATATTACATTATTGACACATGATTCAACACTCATTTTCCATCATTAACATGCAATCTAACGAAAATTAACCATCATCGGCATTCAGTTCGACACTCATTTTACATCATCGACATTCAATTCGACACTCATTTTCCATAATCGACACTCAATTCACCACTCATTTTCCATAATTGACACTCAATTCGACACTCATTTTCCACAATCGACACTCAATTCGACACTCATTTTCCATCATCGACACTCAATTCGGCATTCATTTTCCATCTTCGACACTCAATTCGACACTTATTTTCCATCTTCGACACTCAATTCGACACTTATTTTCCGTCATCGACACTCAATTGTACATACTCTTTCCCACTTCGACACTCATTTTCCATCATCTACATACAGTAAAATGGAAACTTTACATCATACACACACACACATAAAATATTCATACTCAACTCAATTCTTTAAAGTAGGAAACACATGAACTTTATTGGGGTATGAATAATGCCACATTTTTATATCAATTTTTAAAATTATATTTATATCAAAAATACAAAAGTATAAAAATTCGTCAGTCAGTACACATTAATAACTTATTCTATATACCCAGAAATTCTAAGTTCATCAAGAATAGTCCACGTTTCTTTGATAACTGATAAAATTTCATCATCTTGCGAAACAAGTAAAATTCGCAACCTATTCGCCAACACGTTCGGGTCTTTCCACGATATATAATCAAATCAATTTCACTTGATGACACCATCTTCTTCGAGTGTTTGCTGAACATATTCTGAAAATCGTTGTAATAATGATTATGATAAATTCCATCATCATTACCGGTGCTGACCACATCTTTATCAAAGAAATTGACATCTTCATCTTGCTTATCCCATGATTTCGAATTTGTTGACATTGGAGTACCATCATTGTAATGAAGCTTACTTGCTTATTGGCCAAAAAAATTTTATCTAAGTCCGTAGAAGACTACTATAAGACGACTTGTCATTTTTTCTGGAGATGTTTTTTTCATAATATTCTACCTTACTTATATCTTCAACACCATTTAAGCTATTTCCTTTCTCAAGACCTGGAGATATTTTAACACAATCGCTTTTAAGACTAGGTATATAAATTTCATTGTAAGACATACTGTCCCCGAGCATAGCGTCTCCATCTATGTACTTTATCTCCTGCGCGAGCTTGGCTTTACAAGTTTTATCGTGTCCTTTTTAAATTTTCTCTTCGTGTCAACAGCCTACCACACTTGCCACAACTTAGTATTTGGCGGAATGGACTTTTAACACAATCGTTCTTTTCATGTCTACGAGCATTATAGCTTTTATCAAAGTATTTGCTACAGTATGTACAATGTCCTTCAGATCGAGATTGATATTTGAATATCGTACTGTTACGATTTACCGCGGGGGTTCGTAAAGGATAGCCCAATTAAAGATCTTTATCACACACACAGTTGTATTTATTACCACTACTTGTCACTTACAAATAATATTCTAAGATGGCAAATAATTAACTACACTTAAAGAAATGTCAATTTCCCAGTCCTTCGTTTCACACACCTCACTGGGCCGCACTTCCGGCGCAACTCTGACCGCAGCACCCCTTGTGGGTCTCCGCCGCGGGACTCCGTCGCCGCACTCCGCCGCCGCCGTCACACCCTTCGCCGAGATCCCACACGACGCCTCGCTCGCAACTTCACTCGGGACTCCTCCGCGCCAGCGACTCTATCGCCCGGAAACTCCCGACTCCACTGAACTCACTCACTCCCTGCCCTGGAACCTTCGTCCAAGGACTTCGCCACTCTGCCGCACCCGCGGCACTATCGCCCGGAAACTCCGCCGCGGGAGAACTCCCGACTTCACTCACTCACTCCGACTCTCTCGAAGGTCGGCAAACCTCCTTATATAGCCCTTGGGTTCCCGTCCAGAACAATCGGGCATGTCTCTGAGATATCGCGTGACCTTCGCCGTCGAAATGTCCAGAAACGCGTCGTAAGTCCTATCGAAGGACGCGGCGGCTGCTTAAAGAACGCCGATAAACGCAACAAGCATCGGGTTCCCACAAAACGCGCCGATAAACATGTCTGAGTCCTTTTATTCCGCAGTGCGGCCTCTTTTAAGTAACTCGATCTGAGGCAGGTACGCGCTGCGACGGTCAGGATGTAGCGAGATAGTATGACACGATATACCAGGGAGAGGATGCAGGTGGAAGGGGGCGCAGACAGGCCGAACGAGCGCGGCGATGCCAAGCACTGCAGCCAAGCGCGATCGTAACAGTACCTTCACTAGACTGATACGTACTCCATAATGGTTGAATGGCGACTAAAGTATTTTTTTTAGGTACTTCGTATTTTTATATATGAGCATTCGACAATTATTTTCGACAAAAATTTTTTTTTTTTTCATTTTGAAAAAAATAATCATGACCCAAGTAGTTTTACTACCCACCTTCATATTTCCTCATGCGATGTGTTGTAAAAGCAACCGATGTTGGTCGTAGGTTGCGGAATGCTCACTCGCGAACTGTTGAAAAGGTTTGCTTCCCTAGATCTCAAGAGGACGAACATTGACTTTATTTAAAAATTAGTGAATAATATCATAGTAGTATGTTTTGGTTCCTCCTGCGCCAGGGTTCAGGGTGTGGTGCTTGGTGCCGGGGTCCAGCATATTGGATTGTGACGTCACGGCGGTCATTTTTTACTCAAAAATTCCTCAAAAATGACTCAAAATTACTCAAAAATTCCCATTTTGAGGAAAAATTTCCCAATTAAGTCCTTAAAAATACCAGCAGCTAGAAATGTCCATATGTAGGCTTAAGCATCCATGTCTACAGCCTACGATAAGCCTCTGATATAATCATGGAATATGACGTCACAATTGCAATTATCGTTACGCCCGCCATTTTTAAAATCTTTATTTATTATCCGATTTTAATGAAAATTGTTTAAAATTTATAAAAAAATGAACTAATAACATTTTAATAAAAAAACTAAAATAAACAAACATTTGCGACACGGATCTCGGAGTCCTTGGTTCGAAACTGGTGAGGGCAAAAAAATAAAAATGGTGACCGATCCTTCCCCCGTGGTGGGTGCTGGCAGACTGACTCCCACCACCTTTTTCAAAGCATATATATCGCCAGTGAGCATGACATGTCCGCCATCTTGAAAGTCCGTAATTTTAATGCTAGAGATTCGGGAAAAAATTTAAAAATCATTAAAAAAATTAATCAACCGAATTAAATAATAAAAATCCTTAAAACCACCGTTGCCTTTTCGTGACGGCCGCCATCTTGAAAATCCGTAATTTTAATGCTACAGATTCGAGAAAAATTCCAAAATTCATCAAAAAATGTACTTATTACAACACTGATCGATTAGTTCGATTCCTGTCCTTGGTTCGAAACCGCTAAGAGCAAAAAAATAAATAAAACATCAGATCCTTCCTCCACAGAAGCCACCTACAGACGAACCTACCACCAATAACAAGGTATATATCGTCAACTAGTATGACATCATGTCCGCCTTCTTGTCTTCGTGTGCTGGAGACCACCATCTTGTTTACATCTGCTAGAGTGTGCTGATGACATGTTAGTATAATTTTCTGATCATACCTTTAACCTGGACTGTTGGCATTGACCTTTGACATTGACATTTGACCTTGGACTTTGACCTCGACCTTGAATTTTTTACCTTGACCTTGAAATTTGACCTCGACATGAAATTTGACCTTGAAATTTGACATTGACCATGAACTTTACTTTGACCTTGAAATTTGACCTTGACCCTGACCTTGACGACCATCATGGATCCTACATTTTGCATCAGTACATGCTACCAGGAGCTACCACATGCTAGTGGTCATTGCCACCATCTTGTTTTCGTCTGCTGGAGGACACCATCTTGTGTGTGTGTACACGTCTTACCATCATGCTAGTTTTATTCTAACCCGCTAGAGTGCAGTAATCATTATTTTTGCTGTGACACGCGCCATCTTGAAATTTGGATGCCATCCTGAAATCATGTAATTATTTAGCTAGAAATTCGGGAAAAATTCCAAAATTAATTAAATAAATCACTCATTAATTTACATACTTATTCGATACGCTCCTGTCCTTGGTTCGATACTCGATCGATGCAATAATGTTTAATTTTATGTAAAAAATAATAATTTCAATAAACCATGTTCATCAAAATTAAAGAGACTTTAAATCATCTACTACCATCATCCTATCAGACATCAAGACCAACATCTTGGAAAATTCGTAATAATTAACCTAGAAATTCAGGAAAAAGTTCAAAATTTATTAAATAAATTTGCAAACAATATACTGATTAATTAGGTCGACTAAGGTCCTTGGCACGATCCTGGACGAAGCTAAAAGAAATTTATTTTAAATACCAGAAAAGTGTAAGGTTCGAGAAATAAAACACCACAAAGTCTTTTACAAACATAATATTTATTACACAATTTCTATCCTACTACAGGATCACTTGCGAAAGCCAGAAATCTTATAAACATTTAACCCTGCATAGACGTGCAACGACTACTTCTTGGCTCCAAATGCTCCAAATCCTCCAAATTCTTCAACAGCTCCAAATGCTCCAAACGCTCGAACAGCTCCAAATGCTCCAACAGCTCCAAATGCTCCAACTGCCTTTTCTTTCAACAGCTCCAATGATATTGGGCTCCAATGCTACGAGTCTAAGAGACTACGAGGCTACAAGGCTACGAGTCTAAGAGACTACGAGTCTAAAAGGATCTAGCTGGTTACGAGTTATACATGGCTGCGAGACTGCATGACATAAAGACCGCATGGCTACTAAACTACATGTCTATGAAGTTACAAGGATACAAGTCTACTCGGCTCTAAAAGCTCCCAACATCTCAAACACGCAATGTACGCAATATACGCGCAATACATGCAAGTTACATGCAATAAATGTAATGATTACACAGTACACACAGGAAACGAAATAAATAGTACACACACAGGAAAAAACGGAATGTAAACACAATACACACAGGAAACGGAACGTACACACAGTAAACGGAATGTATACACACAGTACACACAGGAAACGGAACGTACACACACAGTACACACAGGAAACGGAACATACACACAGTACACGCAGGAAACGGAATGTACACACAGTACACACAGGAAAAGGAACGTACACACAGTACACTCAGGAAACGGAACGTACACACAGTACACACAGGAAACGGAACGAACACACAGGAAACGGAATGATCACACATACAGTAGCGGAAACACAGGCTTAGTTGGAAATCAGAATACAAGAAATAAAAACATTTAATCTTTACTTTCAATATTTAATTTATTTCTCAACATTACACAAATACAAGTAAAAGAAGCCATTATTGTATGTAGCCAGCTTTCCTCAGTTCTTTGAGTATGAAGGATATTTCTTTGATGCACGAATAGTTTCCTGCACAAAGCGAGCCATGTAGAAGTCTTAGCCGGTCAAACCAATATGTTTGGATCTTTCCATGATGTGTAATCAATCTCTTCTACCACCATCTTACTTGCTTGTTTATTATACATACTTTTAATATCACAATCGTCCCAGTGATCATAATAAGCATTATCAGATTTATTTATTATAACACGTCGTTTCCATCGTTTCGGTCTCAGGACACCGCCACATTCTTCGATCTTGTCAGCTCTAGGTGCTTCATCACAGTATATGCCTTTGTCAACAGCCTCAGAGTCACTGTAACAATCACTGAAGAAGACATCCTCTTCACCCAGATTACCGTATGAATTCGCTATCGATGATGTCGAAGTGTCTTCATCGTCTTCTTGCTTCCTTTTTAGGAGTCCATCATTTTTACAAAGATTGGAGGATCTACTGAATATAGTCTTGAATGTATTCTCTCTTTTCACGGTGTTGATACTTCCATTAGTTTCAGTCTTCCCGAAGCCATCAGCATCCTTCAATTTATGTTCTTCGTCACGATCGGGTGAGCTAATACCATCACGCTCAGGACAAGGAAAATTACTGTCGTAATGCAGATCACTCTTCTTTAGTCTAGTGGATCCATCGATGTCCTCTATGCCGTAAGTAGGCTTGGCTTTACATGTTCCATCATGCCTGTTTAAGCTATCAATTCATGTTAACAACCTGCTACACCGATTACAGCTTAACATTTTGCGTAGTGGGTTTTTAGCACAATCATTCCTCTCATGACGTCTAGCATTCCTTCTCATGACGAAATCCTTGCCACAGTATCTACAGCGGATTCCTTCCGATTCAGCTGCAGATAACAAACCATGATCCATGGTAGCTTCTGCGACTAATATTAGATACAAACTGACAGTTTTCCAATTGGAACCATTTTTTTAAATATACTTTTTTTAATATTTCATCAGCGAGAGTTAAGTTATCTAATGCAAAGCAAATTGATGCAAGTAGTTCTGCTTGTCAACAACAGATGTCGACACATTTTTGCTTGCAGGTAAATATTATTTATTTTATGTGGTATGCGGGATGCTCACTAATGATCGCAAAAGAAGGAAGGCTTCGATAGACATCAAGGAGAAGGAAGTTCGTCCTTCGTGATAGTGTTTCTCTTCCGTCTTATCAGATATTTTTGGACTGAGTAATGTTTATTTGTTTTTTGAAATCCACCTTATAAAAAAAATATCAGTTCTGATTTAGTACCAGATATGAACAATTTATTTGCATCACAGGATAAAATGACATAACTCATTAGGAAAAAGTCCTTCATGCGGAGATCAATTTCTCATCTGTAACCGGAAGCACTCTGAGAAAACCACCATAATATTGACAAGAATAATCAGAAGCACACGGAGAAATACACCATAACATTGACAAGAGTAATCGGAAGCACACGGAGAAAACCACCTCAAGTTTTCTTTAATTACATGAAATTACAGAAAAAATAAATAAAAAAATAAAAATAAAAACGAACAAATACAAAGGATTCTGGCTTGTACTAGAACTCTAGCTTTGCACAACAATAAGAAGTTCACAAGCTAGCAGAATCCTTTCTATTTTTTCGTTTTTATTTTTATTTTTTTCATACAGTAGAGTCTCACTAATCCGGACTTGTCCGGACCGGACCCTGTCCGGATCACCGAAAGTCCGAATCATCCGTAATCAACTTTAAAATGTATCAAAAACAAGTTTTATAGGCTAAATAAAAAATCTTTATGCTTAAAAATCAACTGCGTTTTATTATAAGGTACTTAAGAAACTATATACATATGTGTGTAACATATATAAAACAATAATATGTATTGTACATACCTACATGTAATTAAAAAGTATAAATCAATTAAAGTTATAAAACAATTAATTTACTCGAAAACGTCTGTAATATTCTTTTGTTTTAAAGAAGATTGCCGTCGTTTTGCCGTGCGATCTCGTAGGCGCCTCAACGTCAGTAGCTCAGCAGACGTTGTGTCGCTTTGCTTCTCAAAGTAACTCAGCAACCCCTCCAGCATTGTAGTCGCTTCGCCATGAGTTGGGCCAGCTGATTCCTCCGTACCTCCATCGTCATCTTCCGAACTGTCTATTTCAGTTGCTGTGTTTGCAATGCATGCCTCCACGATTTCATCTTCACTTAACATTTGATGACCAATACCGTTGTCATCGTTAATCCATTCTGATATGTCATTCTCCTCTATGTTGGCACAACCCTCCAACTGTTGAAAAACATGTACAAAATCAAAGCTAGTTGAAGTTGGTTGAGTTTCGTCTTGTCCCTGTTTTTCCTGTGAAATGCTTGGCCACAAATTTTTCCAGCTTTTTTGAAGAGTTGACGGCTTAATTTCTTCCCATGCTTCTGCGACCAAGTAAATGACAGTCTTCATTGTCACTTTCTTAATATGATTCATTAAGTTAGCTGACGGGTCTGCTTCTTGTTGCTCTAAAAGAAACATGATCATTTTTTTTCCTATATCGCCGTTTTATTGCTTCAATCACCCCTTGATCCATTGGTTGTATCAAAGCAGTCATGTTTGGTGGCAGAAATTTTACGAAAATTTCACCGTCTCGCAATTCTTCACTCGAGTGGCATGGTGCATTATCAATTAACAACACAGCTTTTTCTGGGCGGTTTTCGTCTCTCAAAAACTTTTTTGTTTTAGGAACAAATGTTTCAAAAAACCAAGCTTTAAAAATTTTGCTGTCCATCCATGCTGATTTTTGTGAAGTGTACTGGGCTGGAAGAGCATTTCTATTAAGATTTTTAAGGGCCCTAAGCTTAGCCGATTTGCCTATAACCAATAGTGGAATTTTCAAGTTGCCAGAAGCATTACTACAAGGAAGCAAAGTTACTCTTTCTTTTTTTACCTTATGACCTTTGGCTACAGAATCCAATTTTGAAGCTAATTTTTTTTGGAAGCATTTTGTAATTTAATCCCGTTTCATCAGCGTTAAACACTTGGCAAGGCTCTAAGTTTTCATCTTTAACAAACTTTTCAAATTTTACTTTAAAGTCTTCACTTGCACTATTGTCACCTGACAACATTTCACCACTTACACTAAGTTCACGAATACCGTGTCGATCTTTCCAACGAGATAACCATCCCACACTAGCAGTAAAAGCAGGGTCACCTTTTAATTTTTCATTGAGTTTGAGCGCGAACGCTTGTAATGTTACGCCCGACAGCGGAACGCCTTGTTCACGTTGTTGGCAAAACCAAATGTACAAAGCCTCGTCTAAAGTTTCATTTTTTGGTTTTTTTAACGTGCTTCTGTTACCCAGACTGTCCTTACTCACCATTTTAGCACAAAAATCTTCAATTTCTTACCGATTTTTTTTCCAATCAGAAACAGTTTGTTTTCCCACTCCTAGATCTTGCGCGATTCTAGTTAATGATTCACCCGCATCAATACGAAATAAGGCATGGAGTTTTTGCTCCATAGTTACAGTCACTTTCTTACGTTTAGTAGCCATTACGTTGCTCTTAATAAGTGTACACAATACAATGCTCGCACTGAATAAAATTAAACTGTCACAAACACTTGTCACCAGCACGAGTAACCATCGACTGAAGGGAACAAAACAAAACAACTCGCAGGTATAGATAGAGTAAGTCACTTCTTGGAAAAGACGATGAGCGGAAAACTAGCGGTAATACTCCCGGCTACTGAGGGCAAGAGGACCCTCTCTTACAAATATATTTTCTTATTTTCCTTTGTCACAATATTCTTATTCATCATTTACGTATTTTTTATATCCGTCCGGATTAACCGGATATCCGGACTAGCGGGGTCCGAAATAGCGAGACTCTACTGTAATTTTTTCTGTAATTTCATGTAATTAAAGAAAACTTGAGGTGGTTTTCTCCGTGTGCTTCCGATTACTCTTGTCAATGTTATGGTGGTTTTCTCCGTGTGCTTCTGATTATTCTTGTCAATATTATGGTGGTTTTCTCAGAGTGCTTCCGGTTACAGATGAGAAATTGATCTCCGCATGAAGGACTTTTTCCTAATGAGTTATGTCATTTTATCCTGTGATGCAAATAAATTGTTCATATCTGGTACTAAATCAGAACTGATATTTTTTTTATAAGGTGGATTTCAAAAAACAAATAAACATTACTCAGTCCAAAAATATCTGATAAGACGGAAGAGAAACACTATCACGAAGGACGAACTTCCTTCTCCTTGATGTCTATCGAAGCCTTCCTTCTTTTGCGATCATTAGTGAGCATCCCGCATACCACATAAAATAAATAATATTTACCTGCAAGCAAAAATGTGTCGACATCTGTTGTTGACAAGCAGAACTACTTGCATCAATTTGCTTTGCATTAGATAACTTAACTCTCGCTGATGAAATATTAAAAAAAGTATATTTAAAAAAATGGTTCCAATTGGAAAACTGTCAGTTTGTATCTAATATTAGTCGCAGAAGCTACCATGGATCATGGTTTGTTATCTGCAGCTGAATCGGAAGGAATCCGCTGTAGATACTGTGGCAAGGATTTCGTCATGAGAAGGAATGCTAGACGTCATGAGAGGAATGATTGTGCTAAAAACCCACTACGCAAAATGTTAAGCTGTAATCGGTGTAGCAGGTTGTTAACATGAATTGATAGCTTAAACAGGCATGATGGAACATGTAAAGCCAAGCCTACTTACGGCATAGAGGACATCGATGGATCCACTAGACTAAAGAAGAGTGATCTGCATTACGACAGTAATTTTCCTTGTCCTGAGCGTGATGGTATTAGCTCACCTGGTTGTGACGAAGAACATAAATTAAAGGATGCTGATGGATTCGGGAAGACTGAAACTAATGGCAGTATCAACACCGTGAAAAGAGAGAATACATTCAAGCCTATATTCAGTAGATCCTCCAATCTTTGTAAAAATGATGGACTCCTAAAAAGGAAGCAAGAAGACGATGAAGACACTTCGACATCATCGATAGCGAATTCATACGGTAATCTGGGTGAAGAGGATGTCTTCTTCAGTGATTGTTACAGTGACTCTGAGGCTGTTGACAAAGGCATATACTGTGATGAAGCACCTAGAGCTGACAAGATCGAAGAATGTGGCGGTGTCCTGAGACCGAAACGATGGAAATGACGTGTTATAATAAATAAATCTGATAATGCTTATTATGATCACTGGGACGATTGTGATATTAAAAGTATGTATAATAAACAAGCAAGTAAGATGGTGATAGAAGAGATTGATTACACATCATGGAAAGATCCAAACATATTGGTTTGACCGGCTAAGACTTCTACATGGCTCGCTTTGTGCAGGAAACTATTCGTGCATCAAAGAAATATCCTTCATACTCAAAGAACTGAGGAAAGCTGGCTACATACAATAATGGCTTCTTTTACTTGTATTTGTGTAATGTTGAGAAATAAATTAAATATTGAAAGTAAAGATTAAATGTTTTTATTTCTTGTATTCTGATTTCCAACTAAGCCTGTGTTTCCGCTACTGTATGTGTGATCATTCCGTTTCCTGTGTGTACGTTCCGTTTTCTGTGTGTACGTTCCGTTTCATGTGTGTGTACGTTCCGTTTCATGTGTGTGTACATTCCGTTTCCTGTGTGTACGTTCCGTTTTTTCCTGTGTGTACTATGTGTACAATCCATTTTTTCCTGTGTGTACGTTCCGTTACCTGTGCGTACTGTGTGTATATGTTCCTTTTCTTGTGTGTACTATGTGTACGTTCCGTTTCCTGTGTGTACTGTGTGTACATTCCGTTTTTTCCTGTTTGTACTGTAGTCATTACATTTATTGCGTGTAAATTGCATGTATTGCGCGTACATTGCATGTTGGAGCTTTTGGAGCCGAGTAGACTTGTATCCTTGTATCCTTGGAGCTTCATAGACATGTAGTTTAGTAGCCATGTGGTCTTTTAGTCATGCGGTCTCGCAGCCATGTATAACTCGTAACCAGCTAGATCCTTTTAGACTCGTAGCCTTGTAGCCTTGTAGTCTCTTAAACTCGTAGCATTGTAGTTCAATATCACTGGAGCTGTTGAAAGAAAAGGCAGTTGGAGCATTTGGAGCTGTTGGAGCATTTGGAGCTGTTCGAGCGTTTGGAGCATTTGGAGCTGTTGAAGAATTTGGAGGATTTGGAGCATTTGGAGCTAAGAAGTAGTCGTTGCACGTCTATGCAGGGCTAAATGTTTATAAGATTGCTGGCTTTCGCAAGTGATTTTGTAGTAGGATAGAAATTGTGTAATAAATATTATGTTTGTAAAAGACTTTGTGGTGTTTTATTTCTCGAACCTTACACTTTTCTGGTATTTAAATTAAATTTCTTTTAGCTTCGTCCAGGATCGTGTCAAGGACCTTAGTCGAACTAATTTATCAGTGTTTTGTTTGCAAATTTATTTAATGAATTTTGAACTTTTTCCTGAATTTCTAGGTTAATTATTACGAATTTTCCAAGATGTTGGTCTTGATGTCTGATAGGATGATGGTAGTAGAGGATTTAAAGTCTCTTTAAGAATGATGAACATGGTTTATTGAAATTATTATTATTTACATAAAATTAAACATTATTGCATCGATCGAGTATCGAACCAAGGACAGGAGCGTATCGAATAAGTATGTAAATTAATGAGTGATTTATTTAATTAATTTTGGAATTTTTCCCGAATTTCTAGCTAAATAATTACATGATTTCAGGATGGCATCCAAATTTCAAGATGGTGCGTGTCACAGCAAAAATAATAAATGATTACTGCACTCTAGCGGGTTAGAATAAAACTTGCATGATGGTATGACGTGTACACACACACAAGATGGTGTCCTCCAGCAGACGAAAACAAGATGGTGGCATGTGGTAGCTCTCGGTAGCATGTACTGAATGCAAAATGTAGTATCCATGATGGTCTTCAAGGTCAGGGTCAAGGTCAAATTTCAAGGTCAAGGTCAAATTTCAAGGTCAAATTTCAAGGTCAAGGCCACAGGTCAATGCCAACAGTCCAGGTTAAAGGTATTGTGACCAGAAAATTATACTAACATATCAGCACACTCTAGCAGATGTAAACAAGACGGTGGTCTCCAGCACACGAAGACCAAATGGCGGACATGATGTTGTACTAGTTGTCGATATATACCTTGTTATTGGTGGTAGGTTCGTCTGTAGGTGGCTTCTGTGGAGGAAGGATCTGATGTTTTTATTATTTTTTTTTGCTCTTAGTGGTTTCGAACCAAGGATTGGAATCGAACTAATCGATCAGTATTCTAATAAGTACATTTTTTGATGAATTTTGGAATTTTTCTCGAATCTGTTGCATTTAAATAACGGATCTTTAAGATGGCGGCCGTCACGAAAAGTGCAATTGTGGTTTTAAGGTTTTTTATTATTTAATTCGGTTGATTAATTTTTTTAATGATTTTTAAATTTTTCCCCGAATCTCTAGCATTAAAATTACGGACTTTCAAGATGGCGGACATGATGTCATGCTCACTGGCGATATATATGCTTTAAAAAATGTGGTGGGAGTCAGTCTGCTAGCACCCACCACGGGGGAAGGATCGGTCGCCATTTTTATTTTTTTGCCCTCACCAGTTTCGAACCAAGGACTCCGAGATCCGTGTTGCAAATGTTTGTTTATTTTAATTTTTTTATTAAAATTTTATTAGTCCATTTTTTTATAAATTTTAATTTTTTAAAATTAAAATCGGATAATAAATAAAGATTTTAAAAATGGCGGGCGTAACGATAATTACAATGGTGACTTCATAATCCATGATGACGTCAGAGGCTTATCGTAGGCTGTAGAAATGGATGCTTAAGCCTACATATGGACATTTCTAGCTGCTGGTATTTTTAAGGACTAAAACGGGAAATTTTCCATAGAAACGGGAATTTTTCCCTCGAATACGAAATTTTTTCCTCAAAACTGGAATTTTTTCCTCAAAACTGGAATTTTTGAGTCAAAAATGGCCGCCGTGACGTCACAATCCAATATGGCGGTCCCCGGCACCAAGCACCACACCCTGAACCCTGGCGCAGGAGGAACCAAAACATACTACTTATCATGACCTAGCGAGAATCACAAGATAATCTATTCACATATTAGCAACCATCATGTATCCTTTGTCTGTATAAGCAGTCTCTTTTGTCTGTATAAGCAGTCAAATGTTTTGTGTGGGACGCGGGATGCTCCCTAACGATCGCAACAGAAGGAAGGCTTCGCTAGAACTCAAGGGGAAATGAAATCTTCGTGTGTGATAGCGTTTCTCAGTTGTTTCATGATTTAGTAACCGTCTGATTAACGAACTTTTGTTTTTGTCTGATTTCCATCTGATAAAAAAATTTAAAGTGCTGATTTTATAATATGAATTCGGAAATTTATACGAAACTCTGAATAAAATTACCTGTCTTAGACACCAAGGACAATGCAGTTTGTCTCAAAGCATATTATTTGTCTGAGTAAGGTTATAATTTTTTTAATCCACCTTATAAAAATATTGTAAGTGCCAAATAATTAGCTGAATTTCACTAATTAAATGTAACTCTGAATAAAATGACATGACTCATTAAGTAAAAAATCCTTCATACAGAGATCGATTCCTCACAAATAATCAGGAGCATTCGGAGAAATCCATCAGATGTCTAGCCAGAAATAATCAGAAGCACTTGGAGAAAACCATCAAAATATTAACAAGAATAATCAGGAGCACACGGAGAAAACCACCATAATATTAACAAGAATAATCAGAAGCACACGGAAAAAACCGTCACACGTTTTCTTTGATATCATAAAAATACAGGAAAAAATATTTAAAACTAAAAATAAATTTAAAAAAAATTTAAAATCAAATCATAAAAATACATAAATGGATTCTGCTAGCTTGTAAACTTCTCATTGTTAAGCAAAGATAAAATTTATACTTGGTTCGCGAAATACTGAAAATTTATACGTCCTCAAAGAACATGAACTAAGAAATGCGGAGTTTATAGAATAAAACCTACTTTTTTTGATCTGATGTATATTATTGCGAATAAATCTACATTTAATATGAGTTTTATTAAATATCATTCTTACATATGTACTTTCAAGCTCTTGGCGCCTACAGTGTACATAAATTATATAAAATATTTACGTACCTGTTTCTTCGTTTACCATGTATATTGTGCATTTTTTAATTTTTTAAAGAACAATGACTGAAATGATGTGTTTTATAAACTATAAGTCCTTCTATAACTGGTGTGATTTACAATACTGAGGAATTTTGAGGATAGTATGACCAATAGGATGTTAATATGATGTGACATTGGCTTGATACTTAATAGAATGAAATTTAAATGCTAACTTTGTGATGAAAGCTGCAAGTGTGTGCATTGCGTTCATTTGTCGAATTTGCTTCCAAATGTGTTACCTTATTTTGGTGTGCTTCTTTTTTAAAATGATGTTTTGACTCTAGTATTAAAGTAAATGGATCTTGTTTTAAATTCTTCGATCGGTCGCAGGTATATAAGCGTGTACCCTAGACGACGGCACTTTCAGTTTGTTACTGTCGTCGTCGGTGTAATGATCACCTAGTTTGTTTCATCTGGTGCATAAGTAACGTAATTATCTGTTCTTGTGAACTCGATGTCATCTTTACCGTCTAAAACGGCGAACTTGATGGACGTTGCACCATCGACTACGGGAACCCTGACGTCGGCGACGTCGAAGGAGCAGATCCCGTCGGCAACGACAACTTCAACTCTGGAGGAGACTTCAACAGTCACGGTACCACCAGCAGAAAAGACTTTAATGCCGGTGGTGCTAGATACACAGAAAACCTCGACGAACTTCGTTTCGCCCTCTATGGAGACTTCAATGGCTGGTGGTTCGGCAAAAACTAACGAACATCGGTGCTGTTACTGCGACAAGATTTTCTCAAACATCAGCAATGCTCGACGACACGAGAAGAGAGATTGCGCTAAGAATCCTCCTCACAAAATGTTTAGCTGTAACCAATGTCGCAAACAATTTGCAAGGCATGATAAGTTGAAAAGACACTTGAAGACATGCAGAGGTCCTGCTGCGCGGCAGAAAGTAAAAGTTTCTTTACAACAACGATGCATCGATGTGCATAAGAGTACACCGGGAATGGCTACAACTGCTGCAACATCATCATCTGGTTCGGATCTGAAAGGTTCGGCTTCATCAACTAGACATCCATGCAGCTACTGCGATATGACGTTCGCATTTTCACATGACGCACGAAGACATGAGCGGAGTAAATGCATGGAGAATCCTTCTCGTATGAAGTTTCGCTGCGATGTGTGCCATGTTTAGTTTACACGTATTGACAGTCTGCGACGACATGTGAAAAAATGCAACGGTAAAGTTCTTGTGTCTACTGATGAACTACCTGTAGAAATTTCGACTCCTCGCTTAAGAATGGAGACTCGTAAGCGTACAAGCAAGAAAACCGATTGGAGCTACGAATTAGTCATTTCTCGCCTATGCAGACCAAAATGTTTATAAGATTACTAACTTTCGCAAGTGATCCTGCAGTTGAATAGGAATTATTTAATAAAATTTATTTTGTGAAATAACTTGTGTTGTTTTATTTCTCGAACCTGTCACTATTATGTTAGATTGTTGTTATATATAATTTTTTTTCATCATCCAGAATCGTACCAAGGACCCAAGTCGGTCTAATTAATCATTTTATTGATTGCAAATTTATTTAATGAATTTTGACCCTTTTCCCGATTTATAACTAAATAATTACGAATTTCCAAGATGGTGGACATGATGGCTTATAGAATGATGGTAGTAAAAGAATTTTAAGCCTCTTAAAGAATTTTGAACTTGATTTATTGAAATTATTTTTTTACATAAAATAAAAATATATTGACTCGATCAAGTATCTAACCAAGGACAGGAACTGACCGGATCAATCAGTGTATTGATTGTAAATTTATTTAATGAATTTTGGAATTTTTCTCGAATTTATAGCTAAATAATTACGAATTTCCAAGAGTCTCCTTGTCCAGACATCCTAAGTTACGAACTCTACCGTACGCCACGATTGCCGAAAGTATATTTGCTACGCTCGCACAACACATAAACATACATAGTCTTTTCTTCAGGCTGGGAGCTACTGCAAAACTGAATGGCTGGCGACGGGTATTTATACCCTAAAAAAATTTGTTGTGGGGGAGAGGTTAGCTGTTGGAATGAGGGTAAAGAGAGAGACCGAGGGAGGGAGGGGTGAACATTTTTTCTTGTAAGGGTGGGGGAACAACATCAGTAGTAGTGAGGGTGTTGGGAGGTGGTTATTACGATAAAAATAGTAAATTAAAAAAAGAATAGTGGGGAGGGTAGATTATATATGCTATGAACAACAGTGGTGGTGGTCAGTCTGCCAGCGGCCACCGTGAGGGAAGGACCTGTCGACATATTAGTTTTTTTGCCTTCACCGGATTCGAACCGAGGACTCCGAGGTCTGTGCCGTAAATTTATGTTTATTTTATTTAAAATTTCATTAATAATGTTTTTTTTTATAAATTTTAATTATTTTTTAATTAAAATCGGATAATAAAAATAAATGTTTTCAAGATGGCGGACGTAACAAAATGTGTAAAGATCTAGAATCCAATATGGCCGCCAAGGTCAAGGTCAAAGCTCCCCACCAGTGGCTTAGAGCGGCTTGACCATGGGGCATTTAAGCCACTATGGGGACATTTCAAAATATTTTTGAGAACTGTAAACGGGAAATTTTATTTCGAAACGGGAATTTTTCTCTCGAAAAGATAATTTTTTAATTTTTTTAATTTTTCAGAATTTTTATTGGGATTTTTTTTTTGAAAAAAAATGGAAATTTTGGCGAATGTTTAGGAATTTTAGGCGGGTTTTGGCAAATTATGACAAGTTTTGAAGGTCAAATTCAAGGTGAAGGTCAAATTCAAGGTCAAGGTCACGGTTATCCAAGATGACCGCCTTGACATCACAATCCATGTTGGCGGTCGGCACCTCGGCACCTCAACCAGGAGCCAGTCCTAGGACCGATCAAAACATACTACTCACCGCAGGGAATTTATCGTGTTCAAATATTTATTATGTGGATTGTAGTTTTCTGGAAATTGAAATATTATAGTTTTTGTATGTAGCTAGTAAAATGATTTTTATTCGAAACATAATATAAATAGATAGATGACTCATGCATTCATTGATCAAATAATAAATAAAAACTTATCAAGCAAGTTGCTAATCTTGACTTAAAATTATGCACGGTGTTCTTATCAATTTGGTTTAGTTTATTTGAGAACATGATGCCATTGACTTTCTCTTGTCTCCTAAGGTTTTTATGCGATTAAAATGTTACTTTCTAACTGATTTTAACAATTTATACCCAGGGTGGCACCCTATTGTGATATTAGGGCAGATGACAAGCAGGAATATGTCTTAATTTGAAGTTTGTTATATTTACAGGAACCAATGAAGTCGAAAGCCCCACAGTTGCATTTGGAGTATAGGTTTTACAAATTATTAGGATCTCATGGTGAGTTCGTGTCATTTATAATATTTATTATTAAAATACCGATGAAAGTAGTGTACAGTTGGCAATAACTTTCTGGTTGTATTAAATTGATCATTTTTTTCCAATAATAATTTTTAAGTGCTACTGTTGCGTGAATGTGGGTTGTTTGGAATGCAGCTAAGTAGGTATTTATTCTTGTTCACAAAACTGCCGTTACATGCATGTCATATACTTCGTGTTTTAACTTAGTTAATGAATTATGCAAGGATTTTACAGGAAAAAAAAAATTAGCTCCTTAATCCTTACAGTGTCTCCACTTATTGCAGAAGTTAAAGAAATTTGGTTTTAACCCTAAAATATACCAAGTTAATTAATTAGTTTACATGAGCAGTATTGGTTCAACTTTTTCTTTCAAGTATCCTAGAGTGTTTGTTGGGTTTATTCAGTAATGATTGCAAATTTCTGAGTTCATTTTTGTTGTCCCTTTTTACGCGATGTTTAACTACGGAAGAAGTGAGAGATTCAACCTTATGTATGGTACGTGCTCGCCCATCCGAGCGCTCATAGCACTGTAAAGAAACGTGATATTAAGGGCCAGTAAGCAGAACAAGAAAGGGAAAATCCCACACATCATTCATCATGTGATGAATATTAAGTACGATTACGTAATGAATGCCATCTAGTTGTAATGGGACACGTCTCCTGAAGTACTAATCCCTAATACTCACGTGATCGAATCCAACACCCCGATTTTAGAAGTAGATTCGCTGCTCACGAGCCCTTCGAGGCCGACGTATGTAATAATTGTAATTACTGGATCTATTTATGGTTGAACTGCAAGATATGTATGTATGTGTGTGTGTGTGTGTATATATATATATATATATATATATATATATATATATATAATGATTTTCAGTTGTCTGCCATTTCCACGTCAGTCGGCTAGGTTAATCTTTTTTTTTTTGGGGGGGGGGGGGGAGGGTGGTCACAACAGGGAAGCCCCAGGACCTTAGACTCAATGTCACTGTTTTGTATGTGAAGAGAAATATATAAGCAGAACAAACATGCGCCGACTGGCTCATCACTTGGCTCTTACAACCAACAGAACTTACTAAGATAAAGATTACTTAACGAAAGGATCAGATTTTATATTAAAATTATTACATATATACTTTGGTTCAGGCCTTTTTTTATTTTAAAAATCATGCACATACTTAACTTACAAATATCTGAGGAGTATTATGATTAACAATAGTTTGTAAAATTACCGCGCTTGGGGGCCTGCAAGAGAAAATAAATATTAAAAAAATTGGTTGTATGTAAAGTCGGTTTACGGACGATAGTTTAACGTGACAACATCATAACAAAACATTGATGAAATGATTGATCCAGAAGAAAATGAAATATCATATTCGGCCTGAGACTGAGCCGTAATAGGTTTTTGCAACCAAACCATTTAGGCATTAAAAATATTATATTCTTTGAGGAAGAATTTTTTTTTATTGTTTTATCTTTTGTATGATAAAATCTACCTCTGCATACTTTTATGAATAAATTTGAATCATTTTTATTGAATTATCACTATTTTGTATGGATACAAAGAAGGAGTGAAATGAAATGTACAATTTAATTAATAAATTTACTTTTATTTGCATTCATTAATTCAAATATATTTATTACTTTTGAAGTGTCGTGCGCGCCGTATTTATTTTTCAAGTACAAAAAAAAATTTCAGCCACCAGGATTTGATCCGTCAACCTATCGATTGGTAGTCAGCATTGCTAACCGCACAGCTACGAGGCCATATTCGAAACTATTGTTTCAGATGTTATAAATTAATAATATTCCACGCACGATATAAGTTTGGATTTCTTTTAACTAGCATATTCTCTGTTGGACTCAAAATATTTACACGCTCGTGGGCTCATAACTATAATACGGCGTGTGATTTAGTTGATCAAATAATAGCTCATGACAAATAATTACCAATGTCAAACTAAAGCGTGAAAAGTATCATACCAGCAATAAATATTTAGTTACACAGCTAAAACAATACTCATACAACACTGTTTAAATATACTGATTTACACTAGTTATTAAAATAATACGTACTTGTAAGAACGCCATTTCCTTGCGAATATACGCCCGTGGCGTGGTGCAGAACAATAACCTCGATCCCCGCTATGTTGTCGTGCCCCAAGCCGTGTGTGGCGACATGCGCAGGCGTGATCCAACCGGCGTGACCCGCCTATCCCTGCAGCATGGCGGGGTGAAACCTGAGCAGTACGCCGCCACGTGCCGGCCGAGTTCTCTGTACCGTCCCCAACAGACCAGAGAGATGCTACGCATGCGTAAACAGGACACATCCGTAGTGGGACATCTGTAGTGGGACAATTTTTCGTGCGTGCAGCCAGCGTTCATCGATTTATTAGACGTTGTCACGTCAAAAAATAATAAACACATTGATGGTTACACCAGTGGCAATTATGAACATTTATAATATTTTAAAGATTATTACTACAATTTTTTTATATATAATTTGATAGTTAAAATAAGAAAAGTTCCTTTCACTTGTTTTATTTAATATTTTTCGATGCGGTGATAGAGATGTCCGAAAGCAGATTAACATTCATGCCAAAACATGCTGGAAGCCGAAAAGTATTGAGGAAGAGACTTTCCTGAAATAGTAGGCTGCATCCTGGTGCCAATAGAGGAAGAGAAAGACTCACTCCCGTCCCGTACTTATTGGACTAAATCAAGCATGGCC
This sequence comes from Bacillus rossius redtenbacheri, assembly GCF_032445375.1. Classification (NCBI taxonomy): domain Eukaryota; kingdom Metazoa; phylum Arthropoda; class Insecta; order Phasmatodea; family Bacillidae; genus Bacillus; species Bacillus rossius. The sequence continues at coordinate 178,009,237 of NC_086330.1, forward strand.
CGGATGTCTCACGCCACACACAAGGACCGCTAAAATAAATAAAAAAATAACAAATATTAAGACATCGGCCAAAAATAAATACATAACATGATTCCGGGCAGTAGCGGATCTAGAAGGGGGGGGGGGGGAGGGGGCTAAGGGGCTCAAGCCCCCCCCAAAAGCATCTGGGTCCACTATTGTTTTAGTGTTTGCCTTGATAAAGCCTAGCCTCAGCTGGGTCAAGCCCCTCCCAAACCAAAATCCTTGATCCGCCACTGATTCCGGGGGAATCAGGAAAGAAAACTCACCCAATAGGCGGTAGGCGGTAATCAAATCACCGCATAATCCAGCGGATTAAACAGTTAGGGTAGGTGACCCAAATATGAGACCCGGCCTTAATATGAGACCCTTGGTTATCTTGACAAGTAAGAGCTGCTACCCATCAGCTGCTCTTGGAACCACCAGCAGCCTCAATTTCCCCACCACGGATAGAGTGAGACTTTTATCTGACGCGCGCGAGATCCAGAATAACAGTTTATACGATATTCATTTTGAGTTTTCGTGAGTGGCATCTTGCAGCTTTATTATCAACATAGAGGTACGTTTATATTAATTATCCATTCATACTCTCTTATGAGCAGTGAAGTAAGCTTCCATGTGTATGAATAAGGAACTATGACAGTTTAAAATTTCAGCCTTGTTGTTGTGTTTTGTAGCGGCCATTATAAGGTGCCTAATATGAGACCACTAACATGCCCTAATTTGAGATAGGGTCTCATATTAGGAGTAAGGGTCTCATATTAGGTGATTTAGATTTAAAATAATACTGTCGCTGTAAGAACAGTAACTAATAAGTTTAATTTTATATAAAATATCTTAAAATTTTGTAATAGAACATAGTTAGATATGTAGGCCCTGCTGAGAAGGCCAGGGAAAGCCACGTTTCGATCATCTGCTTACCTCCACACTCATCTCATAAGATGCAGCCGTTGGACGTAGGTTTTATGTTCCCTCTCAAGACATATTATGCTCAAGAAGTAGAAGACTGGCTGCGCCAAAACCCAAATCATGTTGTTACAAACTTTACAGTGGCTAAACTTTTCAGTGCTGCATACCAAAGAGCAGCAACAATGGAAATATCTGTTAATTCTTTTAATAAAACATGCCTGTTTCCATTTAACCGAAACATATTTCGTATTTATGAATTTGGTGCTTTCTCTGAATCATTAAATGGCCAAGAAACTAAAGAAGGAAATGGAGCTCAAGATAATTCAGATACAGCCATTTGTAGAGAAGACCAGAGCCACCCAAGTGAAACTTTCATGCAGACAGATCAGCCATGTTGCAGCAGTGCAGTTAGGCCCTTTATCAGACCTGCAGATATTTCACCACTACCAAATTTCCTTCAAAAGAAACATCCAGTAGATGTGGCAGTGCTAATGTTATCACATCATCGCCATACAAAACAAGCTTCGATGAAAATGTCGCAAGAAATAAAAAGGCTGAAGCTCGTAAGAAATTGGTTCTTGGAAAACACAAAGGAAACTAAGCTAGACCTATACAAACCAGATCTCGCAAAACGGACAAATTACGATAACTACCAAATCATTCATCGCTGTAGATTCTGAGGACTCCAGTGACGAAAATATTTCGCTGCATGACAGTTCAAATGAAAGTGATGGATCTGAAAGTGATGATGATGCAGAGTGTTTGTTATGCTGCTGCCCTTTCTCAGAAGACAAACATGGCGAGAAATGGCGGCAGTGCCTTAAGTGCTATGGGTGGGCTCATGAAGATTGCGGAGCTGATCCATGTTTCGTGTGTCCTATGTGTAACAAACAAAAGTGCAAAAAGTGACTAAATGATATCAAATATGGAATTTGGAACATAATGTAGGCGATGTCTCATATTAGGAACACGTTTTTTTTTCTTCATAAAATTTCGCATTTTTTTAATTTCTTAGTTTAATTACTTTCTGTTTTAATACAAGTGCTCAATCCTGTTTTGAAGTAAAAGTGCATTACATAATATATAATCTAAGATAAATAAATCTACCAATAGTGGTTTTAATAACAAAATATAAATATTTTTAAAAAGGGATCTCATATTCGGTACACTTGCCCTACAAGTATAGTGATGTTCACATAATGGCTGACCGACAAGGAAGAAGAAAGGGCAAAGTAAGTTATCTCTTTAAGAAGCCACACCATAGATAGTGACACAAGATTTCAAACTTGGTGAATAAAAATTAAACAATTTAGGTTTAGTTTCAAAATGATCAAAAATACATCTCAGCTAAAGTAAATGAAAAAAAATTAAGGTAATTAAATATTAGTTTAAAAAAAAGTTTATATTTTATAAAGTCTTTTAAATTATTTTTTTTCTTTTATATATATCTTGAAGCACTTCACTTTAGATTAGAAATAAACTTCACATTTCTCACAATTTACATTAAGATATGATTAAAATAAAAATATTACATAACAAAGAAATTATTATCAGTTTTCACAAAATTGAGCCTGAATAATGTCCAGTTTGCCAAAAACAAAGCAAATAAAAATCATGAAAACAGGTTGAATATATGCAACGGCACTGTTGCCATCATTCTGCATGAACCTCCGTTTACGAGCTAATCTCGTTTCTTATGTGAAGCTCTCTTAAATTTAGAAACTTCCAGTGTGCCGCGAAGTTTTCAACATCAGAGTCGTCAGCATTAGTTAACATCGTTCCCATTTTTCCTTAAAAGCTTCTCGTCAACTGAACTAAGGGAAAAAAAGTACTTATTTGTATAGGTTTGTCATGAAGTGAATGTCTTACACTAATATATAAAGGTTTTTTTTTTTTTTTTTTTACATATTACAGAATGTCCAGTATCCTGGAATTTTTAGGGAACTTAATATTCCTGAAAATGCGCGGAGTTGTAAGGGAAATGTGTTATGTTAGGTCTGAGAATGTAAATGATATGGTTAAACAGAAGTTCATCCTATATTGTTGACCAAGTTGTTTTCTTGGTAAATATTGCATGTTTTTGATCTGTGAAAAACTATCAAATGCCTGGAGAAGTCAAGCAATTCTGTCTCTTGGCTTTTGGACAACCTGTATTTAATTTTTTCGTTTATATTTATAAATATAAGAGAGTATTATGTTAGTCTTAGCTCTAAAATAATGTAAGAAAGGGGTATCCACATTCTGTATAGTCAGAAAAAATCAAGCAATGGCAGGGAAGTTGGAATTTGTCAAGGAAGGCCAGGTATTGTACATTAAATCCTGGAAAAGTAATGAAAATTCTCAAGTAATGTCATGCTATCACCCTGTGAAGGCTTTTTTTCCTAATGGCGTTTCAGACTTACACACTATGAAATGGCGTGTGATGGCTTTTTTTAATTTCAAAATATTGCAAGTAAAATATTTAAAAACAAATTATTAGTCGGGGAAATTTGAAAATTCTTTCCGGGGAATAGTCAGTGAAATTTAATACAGACTTGTGTAGACACACCGAAGAATAAAAATATAAGTTTTCACTTTAAAAACGCAAACGTCGAAGAAGTAAACAAAAACTGTTTATAAAAAATGCTCGTCCCCGGCGAGGGCAGTGTGCTCTGTGTTGTCACCACGCGCACGTAGCTTGTCTTGCTCCAGCACGCGCGCCACGTCACGCGCAAGCCGCTCGCTCCGGACAGAGCGACAGTGCAGGCAATTTACTGGAGATACTGTAAAAGTCATGACAATTCTACAGTGAGTCATACTCCAGTCAGCCATCATCCAGACTGTAAAAGCATTGTATTTTTTTCAGATGCGTTTTTATTATATAGTAATTCACACTATCAAATTACGTATGCAAGGTTCTGTTTGAAGTAAAGTGCAGAGAAAACTAAGCCATCTGTTGGGATGATGTAAGCTGAATATACTTTATTGTGTATGGAAAATTGCAAAAAAAAAGTATATTATTTAAAAAAAATAGTCAGGGAAATAAGAAGTTTAGGTCAGGGAAGTCAGAGAAAATTTCAAAAATTTTTTTTTTTTGTAGAATCCTGTGTGTAAATCTGAAATTTACATAGGCTTTGTAATTATTCCCCGTTCTTTGAAGCATTACAATCATTTGTTCATTGGCTGCGGCCTTGTAGGATGCCGTCTTACTTCGTGACTCGGAAACGCACGGAATTCAAATGAATTTTGACACAGTGCGCAGTTGGTCGTGCTATTAATAAACTATCTATCCTTTAATGCATGGGATCAGGGTAGACAAAACGCCGGAATGTTTACAGCCTGAACAATGAGTGAAGACGTACTCGCGTAAAGTGTGTTTTCGGCAGTTCTATTGAAAGGCGATTCATTGATGGATCCAACATCTCCCACTGACTGAATGAATTGGCTAAACTGAAGGTCTTAACTTCCCTTATGTATGTAGAAAATGTAGCGTGCGTGCAGTCGTGTGGCTGCTCCTGATCACTCGGCTTGAGATTAATCTTGATCATTTTAAAATGTTTCTAGAAATTGTGCGTCGTCCCTTTAATTCAGCTTCGAATTTTGTTTCTATGGTTAACATACGAAAGAAGTTTTCGTATTGCCATGATTATGGTGATACTCGGTCTTTGTTTCTTGACTCATGCTTGCAAAGCACTTGCACAACATTTTTATAGTTTAAACATGAATGTTGAAACATAGTGGGTATGCGCATTTCAATATGCAGTATTACCACCTTCGAACAGAGTACTACCTTTGAATATATATACTGTATAGAAGTCGCGAGTGGATAGGATTTACTCTACGTTTTTCAGAAGCGTATGAGAGCAGCTTGGGAACTTCGCCGCTGCAGTGCGCTGCCGTAACGCCCTGTATCGTCTTAGTTGTTATTTACACGTCAGAGCGCAGCCCTGTCGCCCGCTGTCATTCCCCGCACCCCTCACCCATCATTCACTGCAGCTCAAGTTCGTTCAACAGGAGGGGAAGGGGTGTTTGAAGAGTTCGGCACTTGTCCGCTAGGGACCACCACAAGTCGATGCCCTAGAGATGGTGGCGATTGCGGCGGTGAATTAACCAACTACCTCAAAACCGTATTAGAAATTTTAACCTGGGCTGGCGTCTTCTATACAGTATATATATTCAAAGGTACTACACAGTTATTCAAGATTGTATTGATTTTCAAAGAGTAGCTTACTTTAGTGCTGTCTCATCTTGGTCTTCGTAAGGGCTTAAGAATGTACGCGCGTAGGCCGCTAATGCGTGGATTAGTGCACTGACTCCTTTTTGTATCGTTTGTCGAGAATGGCTGGCTGGCAGAAGGGTGTTGATGTGGGTGTTGGAAAGGAAAAAGTAAAAAAGAATAAAAGTAACATGGAAGGAGGGGGGATGTTGCTGCCCGCGACGAAGAGAATAGCCGAGTCGACAAGAACTCGAGTTGCTCGGTTGAAGTGCAACGAGGCGACCAGCGCCGGTTCTCTGTACTCGCCAGTCTTGCAAACCGCAGCTACTCAAAACACTGCACTCGCAAAGTTGGGTTTTTGATAGGTTATCCACGGTTGGTTTTAGTTAACTTAATGTTTCATATTGTGCCCCGACTAACCACGGGAGCTTGCTCAGAACACTTGCTCGAATTTGCAGTTATATTTTTTTTTTTTTTTTAAATCTGCTTTACAATAGGTAAATCATTTGCATTTTGGTTAACATTTATTTTCATCCAAAAAAAATTAGTGTGATATAAGTATTTTTACGTCTACTAGTTGACTAATACTGGCTGCTAGTTTAGTTAGCCATTTAGCGTCATCCCAATTAGGTACACAGCGGCCCCGCCGCCTTCAGATGCGAACGTTTATGGTAAATTCACAGCTTCCTGTGTTGAGACTTTGGTTTATCCTGTCAGACATATGTTTGTATTTGGAACGAAAAACGAAATGTTTCCAAGAAAGCGCACAACAAATAGCTTAGATGTCGCTTTAATGGTTATTCTTAGAAGTTGTCTTATTAGGAATATTATTTACATTACTTTGTATTAATGTTCCTCTGGAAGAATTTTGGTTTGTATTTAGTAAGAAATAATTTTTTTATGTATTAAGATATAATCGCTAAACTCGCAATAATTGTTAAGTTAGATCGTTACCTGTTTATGAAGTTCGGACGATTTCTCGGGTTTGTTTTGTAAATTATTTTCGCTGTGTAAGAAGTTAAGAAGTAATCCCATTAACTAATAGAAACAAAATTTAAACAAAAAAAAACCTACTTGAAAGTATTACACAAGGGACCGTCTAGTTGGTATGTATTTGAATTAGTGAGGCGGACGCCCGCTGGTGCTTGTAGCGCGGTATCGGCTCTGACCCAGCGCTCAGTTTCTCGTTGTGCATAGGGCAAACATAACACATGGCAGGGAAATGAGATTCATGTGTAATTCAAGTCTCTTGTGAGCTTTCAAGAATCTGTACCGGATGTTTCACGAGTAAAAATTATTCTGAGAAAAAAAACCGCGTTCAAGCAGATTTAACCCTTTTTAAAAGTACGCACAGTTTAAGAAAGAAAAACAGAATCATAACAACATACCCTATTCGGATATCTAGAGCAGTTTTTAAAACGCGTGGTTTCATCTGAAGCTGTGCACACCGTAGGTGTGTCCAGGTTGGGAGGACCCTGTTAAGGATTATGCCTCATTTCGAAACCTGTAAGAAATATGAAATGAACTTGTATTGGAAATCTTGCCGAAACGACGTCGTAGCGTTCTCGAACTTCGCAACGACAGCGCAAAGAGCGCTGTTTTATAACGTGTCCTTGCCTTAAGCTGCGACTCCAGAACGGCAATTACAGCCTGATTACCTACGCGCGACACTATGTGGGCCACGCTTCGTGTGTGAATTAACATTTTGGCAGCGCGCATGTAACATTCGAGTGGCTGTAGTTGTACCTGTTCGTGACCCGAGAGCGAGAGCTGCTGCGATGGCTCGCCGCCTCTACCGCCTCTACCGCCTCTATGCCCAGGGCAGTCTTTCCATCTTCGGCACGCATTTGCGGAAGGTACGTGGAGCGCTGCTCGCCACATTTTTTGGAGTTGTGTTCCGCGTGCTCGGTCTCACGCCAAGTTGTTTATTTCATTTTCTTGTCATCATTATTAAGGAATTTTTCCTGTAAATTTAGGATTTGTTATAGATGGAATTGCTTCTAAAGAAGGTAGAATTTGGGACAAAATAATTTTATTTCAACATATTTTCAAGTCTTGGTACTAGGTATTTTAATCTCAAGAATGATAAACTTGGAAAATAATTGTGGCACTTGTTATTATGTGACTTTTAATTGTGATGCGAAGAGATGAGATGCAGTGCCCACATACTATTCAACTACCTACTTGGTAAGTTAGCTAATTGTAATACATTCTTGTATATTGTTAATTTGTTATACTTGCCTCTTATTGAGACAGATTCATGTTTGTGTAGTTCCCAAGAAATTTTGGTAGAAATCTGCTGAGAAATGACGGAAAATTTTTTTGGCTGGTGGAAAATGTACTTGAAATTTTTTTCATGTACTGGAAATTTTTTTGAGTTTATAAGTGGACATCCTGTAGTCGTCATTTAACTTTCTCGACACTTCTGTGGGGAAAATCCAACTGCTCGATATCGTGACACCGACTCTTGTGCTTTTGGGTGCCCATGGCAAGGGCTGGGTGAAGTGCTCATGCAGCCCAGTAACGCTCTGCCTTAGCGTTAGCTTTAGCGTAAGTCAGGATTCAACCATTTTGTGGAGATGCTTAGTTGATCGGCCCGGAGATTTGTTTGAATCTCCAGTCATGGTCATGGCGTGACCGGGGCGTGCAAAGCGGGTCTCATCTTTAGTTTACAGTGTGCAGTTTAACTATTTCTTTCCAACACACGATTCTGCCATTAGCGCTTTCCTTGTTTCGCTGAGCTCTGTTGCCACACATATGCCATGGAGCACAATAGTTTTTGACACAACTTTCTGATGTAATTAATTTTTTTTTAATATATATGAACATTTCACTTTGTAAAAGAAAATTTTGAATGATAATTTTGGTAATACATTTTCGTGTTGTATTTCATCAAGAGTATAATCTCAAGTTCAGTTTTTACATATAAGGAGACATTATGGTTACGACTTTTTGGTTTTTAACAGTTTTTGTCACCAATTTGTTTTTATCATTTAATATTCAATACTGACTCTTTTCGAGAATAGCACATGACATAATGTGATACCTTGTGACCGACTGTTACAAATAGTTTTTCTTCTGAAGTAATAAAGTATGTTTAGCATTGAATATTTTTTCAAACAGAATTACTTCAACTGTAATTGTACTGTCAGTAGACGCAATTTTATGATCGTAGAAAAATCAACAATTAGTAGAATTAAAAATATATATATTAAAACATTATTGATGATGGTATACAATATAAAATATGATTTTTTATTTCAATAACCGGGTAGTGTCATTCTGGCAACACTGACCACCATTTCATCTGTACTGCAACCTAAACGTGAGACATACTTTAGACGATATCATAGAAGAGTGGTTGTCATTGCCTTCCATATTTGGACGTGAAGGGACAACACTGCACCCAGTCCTGAACTCGGGATGGCAACTTTCCACAAGTGGAAGATTCCCGACTCGTCCGGGTATCGAATCTGGAACCCTTAACTCACTAGCCAGAAGTGAGCTTTGTTAGTGACAGGTCGTGAGAAATTGATCATACATCGCGGACGTCTCGGACTTGAGTGTTTTTTTAAGGATCTATATGTACAGCAATCTCACTCCTTGATTTAAATAGTTATTTTGGACATGCGCCAAATTTTGTTTGCACTGTCATAGAGAAAACCAGAGAACGGACAAAGAGAGATGGGTAGGTTTACATAAACACACAGAAAACTAACCAAAATCAACCGATGTCAATTGTTTAATGTAAAGACAGCACAGAGAATTCCTTGGAAGGAATTAGAATAATGCCACAGCACAGACGAACAGAGTGGGATTAGACAAAAACTAGGTAGTTGCAACAAAAACACAAATTAACAACTTTGGACAACACGAGGACAGACAGAAGAATCAAGTGATGTGTTTCCCAAAGTAGTTATTTGTATTTCATGTTTTTGTTGCAACTGTCTCATAGTTTTAGGCCCATTTTGTTCGTCTGTGCCGTGATAATATCCTAATTTCTTCCACAGAATTTTATGTGCTGTATTTACATTAAAAATTTGACATCGGCTGAATTTGGTTTGTTTTTTGTGTTTGTATATTCATCTTTGTGCGTTTTTCGGGTTCTTTCTATGAGATTCGTGTTAACTAGCAATGGCGTTTGTTCAATCTTCCCCATCGCAAGAATAATTCAATGAACGTAATGCCCTTAGTGCGTGCCACGAATGGCGCGATTGTTTTCAAGCACTGTGTGGTTTCTGTGGCATGAGCACACCGGATGTGGCACGTTTCAGCCTCGCCCTAGACGCCCGGTGTTTCGTGCATAGTGCAGCAAGTACAGGTGTTCCCGCTGCGTGGCTTCTCGCCGCGCCGCCGTCCTTGCCCGACTGTGTCGCTGCCCACTCGCCGCGCCCCGCCAAACTACACTGACCTCGCGTTGCTGTCACGTCGGCGTCGCGTCGGTCCGATAGATGCTCAGAGTGAATATTGTAGGTGTCTAATACGCGTGGTTCCAACTTTATGGCAACGAAAAAAACTTCATTGTTTTAGAAAACGTTTTTTAATGAACGTACAGATTTATGGGGGAAACTAAACTACTAGTGCTTCAAATTTCTTCAAATTAAGTTAACCATGTTTGATACCAGATAATAAAAATACATAATTTAACAATTGAATCATAAAATATATTTGTAGTCACACCTATTGCCGCTGGGATGGTTTTCACGCTCGTATCTGTGTTGTTAGTATAGAGCTGGAACTAGTCTATTGTGTACTTGTCGGAACGCCCGTAATTACGGTCTCTGAGAGAATTGTGTAATTTAATTTCATCCACAGCACTGAGAGCTACCGTGTGCATGTAGGGTTGCCAACCCTGTCACAGTTGTCAAGGTCACTCATAGTTTAAGTTGCTTGTTGTTTGGTGTTAACTTGTAATTGCAAAATGATTTACTCTAGTGTTGAAAATTTCATGACGAGATAAAATTGAGGTCGCGATTGGGAAACCGGCCTCTGGATGCTATAGAAACAGGGATATTAAGAAGCAACAGTGGCTGGTATAACTGTATGGGAAACATTTCTGCCACAGTGTTCGTGTGGTCAGAGACAATTTGGGAATATCTGTTGAAAATGACATTTAAAAACGCCTTTCCCATGGTAAAATTAACATCGTCATATTCCGAGTGACGTGCATTCGTGCTTCGATCACATGGAGATGAAATGGTTAAAAACTTAAATTAGTTAATACTGCGTCAATAATTATCACCGTTAATATGGGCATACAAAGCCCATTATACAGCGCCTCGGGAAATTACTATATAGTTCCTAACTCACCAGTTTAGTTGTTAGCCAGCCAATGTTCTAAACTGGTGGTCATTCGAAACATAAGTAACTCGTCTTCGTGGCTTAGTCCCTTGATCATTATGGTTTGCAGCGAGGTGGCGCAGTAGTATGCCACTATGTTCGCACCCCAGAGGTCCGATGTTCGAATCCATGTTCGGGCAACTTCGCCGGGATGTTTCCTCGTCCTAAAGCTGGAATCACAATGCCCCGACGGGTCCGACACGACAGGCCCGACAAACTGTCGTGCAGCATCTCAGCACGACAGATTGAAAAGCGTAGGGTCACAATACCACGACAAAAATAACCCGACGATTTTCAATTTGGCCTTCGGCAAATCTTGCCAAGCTAAATACTTCAATTAAAATGCATTATAGAAAGCGTTAAAAACAAAGTAGGCTCTTTTATTCATTATTGACAGTTAAAGTGCAAAAAAAAAAAAAAATTTAGTCGTCTGCGATACGAAGTAAGGTTAATTTGATTTGTAAAACAAAGAGTAGTTTATTATAGGTACAAGGAAACAAGATAAAGATATGTCAGTGAGGGACAGAAAAATACTCCTGATGTTAGCTGTGCGAAGAATTAAAAAGAAACGAAAAATTAAAAGATGGATTCTAAAATAACGACTTTAACCATAAACACGATGTTATCTGTTTATGTTTATATAAACAGACTAAGGCAAGCTACAAATTTTTCTATTCACCACACGTAAAACGAAATTTCACTTTTCAGCAAAAAGATTTACCAAGTAGGTAAATATTTTTGAAATTTAGTTCTGTGCTGTTTCCTTTCCGTTGCCGTTTTCTTTTCTGTCGGGCAGCCCGACACGACGACATTAGAAATAGAATCTATTCCTTGCGGGCCGTCGGGGTGCGCATTTTGTCGGGCTGACGTCACGGCGAGCTTGTATTTAATTGGCTATTGAACTTGTCGGGCCTGTCGTGTCGGGGCCGTCGGGGCATTGTGATTCCAGCATAAGAGCCATGGCCGACTGCTTTCGCGACCATCTTGATTATACTATTGTCTATCTTCGTCTACTTTTTTTCGCTGATGGCCTACCACCTGTCTAAAATAATGTTTGTGTTTCATCGTTAAAACACTTACGTTGTAAGTCTCATTAAGTTTTTTTTAAAGTAGTTATAAATACATTAGGATTGGATACGTTAAAAGCGTGCTTACATCGGAATTCAGTAATGTAATTAGTATCCAACGCACGCATATTTACGTGGTTCTTGGTTATTCTGAAGATTGTAAAATGCTAGACTTTCCTCGTATTCTCAAACGTCCAGAAAGCATGAAAGGTCAGAAATTGTCACACTCCACTACAAAAACCATTACAGCCTTCTATGTAAAGCAGACAAAAGCCCAGGTTTAGTCGCAGCTTATACTGAGGTATTTATGACAATCTTTCGAAACTTCAATCTTCAGCCTCTTCGGCCATTTGATTGATTGCAGCTGGGGGACCTTGAGTAACTGCCTCTCCGGAGTCTGGGAACAGGACTTCCCACCGATCACCTCTCATTACTAAAACTTGTTTTACGACCCTTTGCCCGATCCTGCGGCCATCAGGTTAAAAGTCATTTCCATGCCCAGTGGCCTGAGGGCGCTTGCTCGACCGCCTGCGCCCTGGTTTTCATGTCCACTGACGTTTAGCTGCGTGCTTGCAGCAGCGAGTGGCTGGCCTCGGTGGGTAAGGGGTCGGCGAACCCGACTCCTGTCGCTGAGGTTGCCACTTCGAGGCCCACCTTGGACGTGGCTGCTTTTAGAATCAGATTCCACTAGGTCTATCGTGTTTGTGTGTAGTTATGGGTAATCGGCGGAGCAGCTGAGATCCGGGTTGGAATCCCGGCGGGGTATATTTTCAAGTGGTATAACGTGACATATGTTTCCGTGGCCTGTGGGTTTTTCCTCGAGCCACCCATCCCCCCCTTCCCATCACGCATTCCGTAATTGCTCCATTCCCCATCTAGCCGTCTCATCTCCGACGAGACGTTTCAGTAGTTTGTAAACGAGCTTAATCTAGTTAAAGCCGTACGGAGTTTTTTTCTGGAGCCCACAGTAATTAAGTTCAAGCGTTAACTCGTGTTAGGCAATCAAACGAAGAACATTTGTGAAGTGTTTCTTTTTTTTTCCTTAAGGACTTCTCTAACACAGCACGGCTTGATTGACTTGACTCGCTGTCATGCGGGTTGCGAAATAGCACGACTGACGTCACGTTTTTCCATGTCATGTTTGTCATATTACTTTTTTGTCGTTGTTAATTAAAGGCTAATACTGTGGATTTATCTAAACGCGATGTTATATAAAAGCGTTAAATAGTCACACTAGTGTTCATAATCGTTATTTTTTAGAGCTGTAGCAAACCGTATGTATTCGTTACTGAGTAACGGGTGCGGCATCTAGTAACGAGTAACGAAACGTTACACACGAATGCATTTCGTTACTCGCATTTTTCGTATGTTTTACGCATGCGCGCGCTTATTCGTTACAAAGAACTATGTTTGTTTATTAAGAAAAGTATAATTTGGAAATTCGTCGTCCAAATTTTTTACTGTTTTTTTTTTAAGTTATTGTGTGTGTAGAAAAAGTTTGAGATTGGAACAGAAACAACATAAGAAAGCATTTTTTACAAATTAGAAATATGTATGTTTTTGTTTTTTTATTATCGCGTATTTTCACGTTCTTAAAATAGATATTATAATAAAGCCGCTCTAATGAGATTTAATTGTTTCTTGCTTAACAAAAGCTGTTAATTATCAAATATTTTTAATTGTTTATATTCGATTTATTATTATTTACGCGACATGTTACTGTACGCGTACGAAATACGAATACGACTCGTTTCGTTGCTGTTACATAACATAGCATGTTATGCGGTATCAGAAGTAACGAGTAACGATACGAAAGTAACGAGTACTAATTGTTATAGTAACGAATACATACGGGTACACTTTTTTTCGTTACTTTTACACCTCTATTATTTTTTGCGTGAAAATTTACAGGTCGGAATATAATGTAACCGTATTTGTGATTAAATACAAAATGCAAGAGATCTATCATATTAAGTTTACATAGCTAGTTGTCGTTTATTTTAGTTCAGAATTTTATGGATTTTTTTTTAATCCAATCATTGAAACTAAAATGTAATAAGTCATTAGTCACACAGAACAGAACATGATCATGTAGTGAATGGAGTGATATAATTATTTGGACAAGACAAAGTTTTAGTTATTAATACTTTCCAAACGTTCTGCAAATAGCAAATGGCGTGTGGCATGTATCCCACGGCGAAATTTTGGAGAAACCATTTTATGCAGTGCTTACATCGAAAAACATTTGTAAACGTTTTCACCGAAGGAAATTAATGAAATTATAATGCAGTCAACGAACCAACGGTGGGGCTTAGAGCGAGCTTTAAGGTGGGGTTTCACACGCCATGTTGAAATTTTCCATTTTCTCGCTATTTTTGAAATATAACACTATACCTCTCGCCACATATACCTATGTGTTTGCAACATACATATTTTTAACTGTCAAATGACAGTTGTAAAATAATTGCGCAAGTTTTTCTATTTGTTCTAACATTTAGTGAAGAGTTGCGGCAGTTGAGTGGTTAGAACACTTGCCTCCTACCAAGACGACTCGGGTTCGTTTTACGGCTGTGTCCTACCCCACCGTAGCCCGTTTCCCCCACACATTCTTCAGGCTGGCCGTTACAAAAGGTCTGTCTCCCAGGTAGCAGCCGGCTCTTACGAGTGTCAGCCCCATTCCAACTATGCAGACTCTGCCGTGTCGATGTTCATTTTTCATTAATATAACACTGTTGAAAATATTTGTGACAAGAGCAACAAATATAATGTTAAATTATATGAATAGCCCTTAACTATAAGTTTTAACCAGAAAATAAAAAATAAATAAAACATCAGCATGGCATGTGAGACCGAGCCCTAAGTTGTTTTCCCGGCAGTAAGGTCGGGAGAACCTGAGGATGCGGCGTGGTCGATGAATGATTGGCCTTCGCCTGACGTCAGAGATCTTATCACCGCGAGCTCTCATTGCGGCGTTCATTGTGTTCCTCAAGGCCTCTCGTCTCTGCCGCTGCGCCCTCCATCACCATCCTTCCTCCGACACTCGACTTTCGAACCAGTCGGCATTCAAACTGCCTTTGCTGCGTTGTCTCGGATAGTGCTAATTAAGACATTTATGTGTCGTGAACGCAGACTGGGAAAATTTGGAAAACAGAAAAAAAATCGTGTAGGTACTTGAAAAGGTGTCTTAATAACCTGGGAAATACATGGAGGTTGACAAAATGTTGGTAATCAAATGTGGATAAATTCTTAATACTATTGTGTTCCGTTTTCAAACATTCTGTATTTCAATCACACATTAAAGTGTATTTGAAAACCCAATTGTTTTCATAATCTGTTAAATGTAAGAGAAATAATGAATACAATGTGTATTGATCTAATTCTTTAAAGCACAATAAATATGGAAAGTTATTCACGTGGTAACAATCATGTACCGTTTCTAAGTAGGGTCAAATATAGTGTACAGTACTTATGTTACAAACTAGCAGCATTGGTTGCATACATTGATGGAACTAACAGTGCAAACTATTGTGCGGAAAAATGTTTCATAGTCAGTTAGACATGGATGTGTGGTTAGATTGAGTTTTTCTAAATATTTATACGTTGTTATGAGAGAAAGAAAAATATATTTTGTTCGGCAGGGAAAGCAGACAAAAAATTAAGGAAATTTTTAAAATAAATGTGTACGTAATCTGAAACATGACATGTTTAATTGCGTGTATAGAATCGAGATGGAAAAGAATCAGGTTCATTTATTCAGTGTTTGCGAGTAAACGTCTCCTTGCATGTTATAATGGGAAAGACAAGGGAACGAACTACAGTAGAATCCCGCTAATCCGAACTAATTGGGACCGAACCCTGTTCTGATTAGCGAAAATTCGGATTAGGCGGAATATTGTCATATAATGCCATATATTGTATAGTGTATGATGTGTCAAATATGTATGAAAAGTCAGACGAAAAATACAATTATTATTTAGCGTACATATTTAGTATCATATAATATTTTTAATTACTCACAGTCTAAACGGCAATTTCAAATATTCCGAGTTTAACAAATCCAACAGCCTACATTACGCGACAACATTAGGTCGAAATGAAGGGCGGTTCGTGAGTGTGTATTAGCGGAAGGGCAGTGACCGTCAACAAGAGTAAGCAAAGCACCCATCCTCCTTCCCGCATAGGCTTACGCTACGCCACATGCTACTGTTGTGTCACCTGCTACTGCACACTTGCCCTGTGTTTTGTGAGCCCTTGTGAGCGGTGTGTAGTGCTGTTGGTCATAATGACAAAAAAGCGTAAACATAAATCGTATACATTAAAATAAAAACTGAAAGTGCTGAAAAGACTTGACAAAGGTGAAAGTGTCACTCTGTTATAGAAAGAATTTGGTGTCGGCAAAGCAACCATTTCCGATTGAAAAAGAACGGAGGTAAAATATTGCACCAGGGTTTAAAATGTATAAACAAAGCCTAACTGTGTTAGCCTGTTGCAACGCTTCTGCCACAAATTAGCTTCCACTGATGGTTATCAGCAAATTGGCAAAACAACGCTGTTTTAAAAACATGAACATGAACACTCTCCCTGTATTTTACATAAACCAAAAGAAAGCTTGGATAAATCGTGTCTTGTTCCAAGACTGGTTTGAAAAACAATTTGTGCCAAAAGTAAAGGCTTTTAACAAATAAAATGGATTGCATCCTAGTGCTTTGTTAGTCATAGACAATGCGCCGTCACATCCTGAAGAAATGGAACTTGTTTGCGGTGATATCAAAGCCATTTTTCTCCCACCAAACGTCACTTCAATTTTGCAGCCAATGGAACACGGAGTTTCGCAGGCTTTGAAACATAATTACAGAA
Source organism: Bacillus rossius redtenbacheri (assembly GCF_032445375.1). Taxonomy (NCBI): domain Eukaryota; kingdom Metazoa; phylum Arthropoda; class Insecta; order Phasmatodea; family Bacillidae; genus Bacillus; species Bacillus rossius. Next base: position 178,025,623 of record NC_086330.1, read on the forward strand.
AAATTCTTCTTCGTAGCCTGCTTGAAGAGAATGAAGAACTGACAATCTTGCATAAACTCAAGAAAATCATCATCAAGGATGTCATTTACTGAGTAGCAGAAGCTTGGGAGAAAAGACAAAAGGAATCTTTACAGAAATCATGGACAAATCTCTTGCCTGATTTAGAGTTTGTCCAAACGGTCTTCCCCCGGCAAAAGAAAATTTTGAACTTCAACTAGTGAAAAAAATTGTACAAGATTGCGAAAATGCAGAAGAGTGCGTTGAAAAGTGGACGGCCATTGACGACTGTGGCCACAGATGAAGTTATTGTAGCAGATGTGCAGGGAATGTCAACTGATCTCGATGCAGACGACAGTGAGGAGGAAGGAAACGCGCCGACTGATGTTTCTCACACTGCCGCAGCCAGCGCCCTTGATCTGACTTTGCGCTACGTCGAGCAACATGCCGATGCAACCCAAACAGATGTTGTTTGTATTGCGTTGGCGAAACATTGCATCTTCAAGCCGATTAAGTGCATTGCGTCAAAGGAAGATTACTGACTTTGCTTCTTAGATAATGGTTTGCTTTTTTAAGTTTTGTTTTGTGTCAATCCTGTACGGAACATGAATTCTACAAATAGTATGTAAGTATATTCAAAAATATTCATTACGTACCTATGTATTGAAGTACTATGTACGTAATCCTATTTTTTTCCTCTTTTCAGTTAGACAATGAAATAGATAAATTATAAGTTTCTTAAGAAAATATTAATAAACTTACAACATTACTTGAAAAAACTTGTTTTTCTTTACTTTTCCTAGTTCTTAAATGTTACAAAAAATTTTTTTTGTCCTAGCCCTGTTCGGATTAAACGGATATTCGGATTAGCGGGGTTCGGATTAGCGGGACTCTACTGTATTTTTGAAGATGAATCTTATCATTTAACAGCATACAAACGGAAAGCCACAGCGAGAAATAATTTTTGAAATTGTAGCAATGCCGAGAACAACACTAACTAGTAACCATAAATTAAACTAGTAAGTAGTTCGCTTGTGATTAAAAAAACCAAAAAGCGGACGATGAAGGAAGCTGACACGGCAACTAGGGAACAAGAAGTCTTCATGAACGAGTGCACTGCTTTTGACAGGCGTCAAACTCGTTGCACACAAATAATTGCGAAAAATAAAATAATTTTTTTTTTTCAAATAGCTCTGCCAGCCAACCATTTAATTCAAATGTCAAGCTAACAACGTTAATGAAGTTACAAATATGAGAAAGTGCTTTTGTTTGTAGTATTATAATATTATAATATACTACTTTCCAAAAAAAAATTGGCTATATAATTTTCATTGCTCTTTGCTAACCTGTTCCTCCTAGCATTGCTGCCAAGTCCGTGGCGCAAAGATAATATTTTGACTACATCTTGTTTTTGGGTAAGCCATTTTCCTGCACATCATCAGTGGGTTAAGTATCTCGTTGATTTGTATAATTCTGTGTGTGAATGATAATGTGTTTGACCATTATCTTCCCTTATGTCGTTCTGTGTTTCAATTATTGTCATAAGGTAGATGGTCTTTTATTTATTGTTGGTATCACCTTTATATGCAATGAAATAGGAAATACATATTTTATTGATCAATATATTATTACGACCTATGTGGGTAGAACTGGGTTCGTAAGGGATAGCCCAATTAAGTGTTATTACAGTTTTATTAATTACTAGTATTTACATTCATAGTAAATAATTGCACTTAAAAAAAGTCCGTCCACAAATTACTGGCACTTAAACAAGTTTATTCTCAAGTCACTCAAAGTCTACCAAGTTTCGCAGTTTGCACTCCTCACTGGAGCTAGGCTCAACAATGGTTCGCCCTTTACCTCGCGCCAGTCCACACAGTCTTGCGTCACTCAGTCGCCGCACTCCCACGATCCAGTCGAACTCCGCGGCGCGCCACTCTCGGCCGGGCGCGGGGGGGGGGGGGGGGGGGGTGTTTGTCTCTTTTCACCCTTTTCGTCAATGTCGCAATTCTCTTAGCTCTCGGAACTGTCGCGGGGACCGGCGTCGCGGCTTAAGGTTCCTATCTACCTGCCTTTGAGGTTTCAAAAACATGTACATTGTTTTATGTACTTTCCAATAAAACTATTAGAGCTACAGCTCTTAAATATTTTATCCGACAAGTAAAATGAAGTCTTTCTGGGAGCATATTTTTACATTTTCTAATTTTGTGATGTCATTTACTAAAATTAATTGCTCAAAACAAGCAATTTGATGCCTGAATTCCCGGTTACTTATCTAAAATTCGTGAAATATGAAAAAATACAACCAAAGACGACATTGTTATGATCAAAATGATAGTATAAAAGTGTAGGGTCACTGCTTTGAATTTCAAAATATTCGTTTACGAAAATTGGATTTTTTGGTGTTCTTTGTGTCTGACTCGTGCTGCCTGGCGGGAGACACACATCAAGCTCGAGGCGAGGACTAGAAGGGAGGGGATGGCGTGGTCTGCAGGGCCTGGCGGCGCTGGAGGGGTGGTTCTGACCTTGAACATTGCCGCGAGAGATAACTGTAAGCTGATTCTTCCCTGCTCGCAGCAGCAACTTGTGTTTCCTGCCGCTGTATCCTGTACTTTGATGTTTGAGATACCTCAAACCATTCCGCACACGAGAATGTGGATGTTTGTAGAGGAAAACACTCCTAAATAATTATGTAATGTTTGTCTAGTATTCCACTAAATTGCCATCCAACATAAAGTGAATATAAAGAATATAAACGCATGAGTTAATGGTGATTATATTAAATTGGTTAGATAACTATAGAATAAATATTATTAGAAGTAAGTAAAGGCTCCGGTTATTAGTCATCAGCTTTATATATAAAGATGGCACAGGAGCAGTAAATGGAACAGTGCTCGTGGCGATGGAGGTATTTATTATCAGCAACAATAAAATAACTAGATACGTAGGCCTATAAATCTTTTACAACAAGGCCTTATGAAAATGTTTCTCGTGATATTTTAGGATTAAAATATAACGTCTCATGTTAGTTCTGTTTTGGATTGGCATTAATTTTTCTAAGATTTTCTCAATGATTATCCCCCATGTGGTGGCGGGGTAGAATCCCACCATAGCCTGGTGGACTTGGCATATTACCAGGGTGTCTGCTGGTCACGAAAGTCACGAAAGTCACGAAAAAGTCACGAGTTGTGGAAAAGGTCACGAAAGTCCCGATAAAGTCACTTATTTTCTTCAATATCTGTAAAAGTCACGAAAAATATTTCTGGCACATATAAACAGACCTGAATTATAATTCCACTTGTCTGTTGTTGACGAGACAACGTCTTTGGAAGCGATCGATTACGGTATTGAACGACTGGCGCCAGCTGTAAACAAATCAGCCTGGAGTTGTTTATAGCCTTCCCCCTCCTCTCAAGCGTCTGTAGCGGTGTAATGTTGCTATTTACAAGCTTCGCTTCTACCAACGGCTGCTACTAGTTTTGTGTTTCCGATTGAAGGCACATCTACATAATGTTTTGCAGTAATGTTAGTAAAGCGAAATTTTTACGTCGTATAAAAACACATTCAGTTCTTTAGTATTAAAGAATTAGCAGATGTTTCGTTCGTATCTATTTATAGGTAGTATTAATAGGGAAGTTCATTACTCGTTTCTTTAATGTTGGTACTAAGTAAAGATGAGCTGTTTCCTTCTATTTCCGTCTTGTTGATTTCCGTGCGTTTCGTGTTATGAAAGGAAGAAAAATTTTGTTGTCATGTATTTAATCTGCTAACCCGCCTCGTCTTGGAAACTAAGGTAGGTAAATTTTGTGCCCCCATTATATTCTTTATCCATATGCCTTAGGCCGTGTCTGAAACGGTAAATTTTGCATATATAATCACGATCGCATATTGTGTACAAAACACTTTGCATAGGTTATGTTGTACTTTCGTTTTTATGTTTTAGGCCCGGTACACACTATCCATAATTATTTACTTATTGAGTAAAGTTACTTAAACCTTCACAAAAGGCTGCGATTAAATATGAAGACCCTTACCTATGTTTTTTTATTTATGTTTCTGTTACTTTCAATTGGGTTAAGCTCTCACAAAATTACTACACTTTGTATTTTGGTTTAATGAAAGGTAATTGTTAAGAATCGCTATTGATAATAAAGGCAATATTTATCAATAAAAAATGCTTCTGTTATGAAAAGTAGTCGCCAGTAAAAAAAAAAAGTACACTTAACGCATGTAATCACTGTTGCATTATCAATGGAAATTAGTAAAGTCTGTTATCTTTTTTTTGCATGGAATTTTTGTTAATCTATTTGTTTTTTTTTATATATTTGTTATGTAGGCCTAACTTACTAGCAATCAGATTTTGGTTTTAAACAGCAATTTTTATTACATTCAATTGACTTCAGATGTTTGTTTTGTAGGTTTCTGTGGTCAAAAGGAAAGATGCCTGGAAAATGTACTTTTAAAGAGTTCTGGATTACGGATGATGGAAACAGGTTTTCCAAGTGGCTGCGTCCAGTTGAAGGTGATAAATATAAAGCATATTGTACTTTCTGCAAGTCAAAATTTGATGTAGGACACAGTGGATTAGGGTCTGTAAAGGTTCATGAGAGTGGTAAAAAGCATGTGGAACTTTCTAGTGCCATTCTACATGGAAAGCAATGCACATTAAATTTTATGAAGTGTTCCAATGAAGCAGCACAGTGCTCAACATTGAGGGTGGACAGTGTTTCTCTGCCATCAACTTCAACAACTTCTGAAGATAAGCCTCCTCTTACTTTTTCTTCTAGTGAAAGTGAGATACCACAAACATCAGGCAACTTGAATAAATTTTTTGATTGTAATGTTTGGAAAGCTGAAATATTGTGGGCGTTGAATAAGGTGATGACTCATGGATCAGATAGAGGTGCTTGTGTTGCCAGTGATCTTTTTCCAGCAATGTTTCCAGACAGTGTAATTGCTCAAAAATTTAAAATGCAAAAGGACAAACTGGGGTACTTGGTTACATTTGGCCTGGGACCATTTTTTCAAGAGAAACTGTCAGAGAATTTGAAAAAGTGTCCATTTTTTGCTGTTTCATTAGATGAGAGCCTTAACCGTATTGCCCAGAAAGGTCAGGTGGACATTATTGTACGTTACTGGGATCCTACAGTAAACATGGTTTCAACCTGCTACTTAAATTCATTGTTTTTGGGTCATGCAAGTGCAGCTAATCTTCTTGATGCATTTACATCAGGAATGTATCAATTAGGACTGCCCCTGAAAAATGTTTTACAAATTGCAGTTGATGGACCAAATGTCAATTTGAAATTCCTGAAGGACTTTAGTCATATGATGCAAGAAATTTCAGATAATGAATATGACAAGAAATTAATTGACGTGGGCACTTGCTCACTACATACTGTCCATGGTGCTTATAAGACAGCCCATAACTAATGTGAATGGCACATAAATGTCTTTCTTCGGTCTTTGTACTATCTGTTTAAAGATTTCCCATCACACAGAGCAGATTATATTCGTGCTAGTGGATCTGGAGGATTTCCACTTAAAATGTGTGCGATTAGATGGGTGGAAAACTCTAGCGTGATTGACAGAGCTCTGAAAATGATAGTTCATCTGAAGAAGTATGTAGCACTTGTTGAGCCCAATCCACCTCAAACAAAGAAATTTTCAACTGTGCAAGAATTCCTGAAGGATTCACTTCTTGAAGCCAAACTGTATTTTTTGCAGTCAGTTGCAGGTGAAGTTGAACCGTACTTAAAACTTTTTCAGACTGATAATCCATTACTGCCATTCATGTATGCAGAACTCTATTTACTGGCACGAAGTATTGCAAGTAGAATGTTGAAGAGTGATGTAATGAGTAATGTCAAGAATGTAAAACAGCTGTTGGCTATAGATGTGAAGAACAACCTTGCAAGCATGGCAAAAGTCGACATAGGTTTTGGAGCAAAACATAGCTGTATGAATGTTAAAGAAATTGATGTACAAACATTCAGGAGAGACTGCAGAAATTTCTTGTTGGAGATGTTCTTGAAACTTACTAGTGCAAAGTCACCATTACGAAAAATCATGGTGAAAGGCGCTTGTTGCTTCTCACCAGCTGTAATGTTGAGTGAAACTTCAAGAGCACAGCATGTTACAATTGCCCTCGATGAGCTTACGTCAAAGCACCATGTTTCAAGCATAGAGGCTGACCAGATAAAGAAAAATTATCTTGCAATTTGTGACCAGCCATTTGTTCAGGAAAAGTTGAAGACATTTGAAGTCATTGTTCACAGACTAGATACATTTTTGTATGAGCTCTTAACTAGTGAAAAAGCAAGCAAACCTTTGATTTCTTTTTGCACTATGTTCTTGACGATGTTCCATGGAAACAGTGCGGTCGAAAGGGGTTTTTCAGTAAACAGAGAGTGTTTGGTGGAAAATTTAAGCGAACATTCTCTTATTTCTCAAAGGAGCGTATATTCTGCAGTACAGTCTGTATGTGGTGTACAAAATATTGAAATTTGTAGTAGGATGCTTCAAGCAGCAAGACATGCAAGTTTTAGGAGGAAAGAAGCCCTTCAACAAAAGAAAATGAAGGAAAATGAAGAATCCGTTAAGATCAAGACGACAATGGAAACAGTGAAGTTATTGCAGGCGAAAAAACGAAAACTTCTCGAGCAGGCTGAAGAAGAGGCTGCTGCACTTCAACAAGAAATTGATCGTGAACAAAACAGTCTGAAGAAAATGTAATAGACCTACATATAATATGTTTACCTTCTCGCGAGCAGTGCTTTTACATTATTTCAAAACAATTTCATAATGTATATAAGTTTTCCTGTAACAAATTGTTCAAAAATTTTGAAGCTCTCACGCTACAATTTTGGGTAAGTTTGTTTGCTTTCTCAGTAGTCTCATGATATATATTAGTATCTATGTATTGTTATTGCATTTCTTTTGGATCAAATTTTTTTGTAATTACGTAGCTTAAGTGATTCAGAAAATTAAGGTCAAGAAAAAGTCACTAATTTTAATTCTGAAAACTTGGTAGACACCCTGATTGCATATAATTGCCAACCTGTTTTTCTTTTTTGTTTTAAAACACATTATTAAGTATTTCTCAAACCAAATAAAAACTGAAGTTGCAAAAATATAAGCTTCTGTGCATACCGTCTTCCTACATAATTCGAGTTAGAACGTGGTTTGCTATAGCCTTCTGCAATTAATTTCCGTCACTAAAAAAATTCAATGTTTTTGGACAGCTATTTTATTGTGTAAAGAACTGGAATTATCACTGGTAAATACTTGCAGTATACCTCCTCTGTTACTCAGGGCCGTTAGTACATCTAAAACCTCTACCGAAATCTGTTTTAACCGAAAACCTTAAAGTTTTTTAGTATGCCAGAAATCTATTAAAACGCGCAATTTGTACCTCGTCAAAAACTTCAGGACATAGTTCAAAATAAAGTATTTCATAATATTGATGCTATCTATAACATGCTCATAACCTACGATAGAATCCCAGTTCTTATAACAAATATGCTATCTTCTGACATTAGAAATAAATATGTGTGCACGTTGTAAAACTATGTTGTCTCAGGTAATACAACTTCCATAACAAAAATAAATAAACATAAGTATGTATATATATATACACAATAATGAAGTAAGGCATGCAATAATAATAAGAGCTTAAAATAAGCCGTGTAATCATGATAGGCCTACTTGAAACATACATTTTCTAGTTTCTGCTGCTTACGTAATTGCAGAAAAATCAGAAATGTACAAAAATCCGAACATATTAATTCAACATGAACTCAATCCTTTTTTATCTTGGTTAATTGGAAAAAGACTTAGGATATCTGAAACTATTTTAATAAAATTAAAAAAAAAATGTTCCTGATTTTCTAAATTACATATAGGGGAGAAGGTGGGAATATGGACCACTTTTTTTGTTGGTTTTCAGGAACAAGTATGTTTAAAAGTAAAAGTTTGGCGAAAGTTGCAAATTGTCATGTATTGATCTAAGATAACATAGGAAGAAGATTGAATTTTATATCTACAATCATAGTGAAGCTATACATCATTTAACGATTGTTTGCAAATACTGAGTCTGCAGAAGTGGGGTGGTAATATGGACCATAACTGAAAATGTGAAAAACTCATCACAAAATTGTAGTTTTTATCCTACAGATTGACCCCATACACATCATGACGCAATGCCAATTCACTCAAAAATTTTCACATTATTTTTAATCATATAGAAGCCACAGGCATTTAAATTTCTGGAAGGCCTTATAATAAATGTGCACTAAAAATTAAGAAAAAGGTGCCTAGATGTTAAATAATTAGCTCTCAGCTTAATTCTAATGAAACCTAAAATTAATTTTACTGGATCTTCAAGCGTTTTGGGTATTTGAACAAAAATCACAAATGTACAATTCACTATCACATCCACTGCATAAGTTGTGGGCCCATTCGTGACATGTTACACACTGAACCCAGAGTTCTCCTGGTTTCGACATCGTAAAGGTCTCAGAACAAAATATACACTCGGCATCTTCTTTTTCAGGAGCATCTTCACCAATAACTTGTTCTATCATTGAGCTTCTTGAAGATAAACTGAGAACATCTAGGCAAGAACTTTCTGAAGATTCGCTTCTCCTTCTCTTCTGTTTGTGATTCACACGTGAAGCTACTTTGCCTGTTTCATGCGTAGTTGAACTTGACTGAAGACTTAGCTCTCTGTGTGTTCTTGTTCTGTTTTTTTGTTAACAAGTTCTTTTGCAGCAGTCGCCTTCTTAGTAGCCCTTATCCTATCCATTGAAAGCTGAAACCCGTCTTTATATGGAGAAGCTATAAGAACAGTTGCTGAAAGTGATTTACTGCCTCTCTTTGACGTCTTCTTGCTCAAAACTGGAACAGGAGATGTCTTCTGGGGTGATGAAGGCTTCAAGTGTTGATGGACCAGGCGTTGATGGATCCATAGCTTTCGAAGGACCTGGCTTTGGTGAGACACACTCGCGACCTACTTCATTATCCATGTGCTTCTGCTTCTTCGATCTGAGGAGGATTGACTTCATCTACGTTTCTGTTATCAGTGTCTTGAGCTGGTCTACATTGTTCATTGTTTTCGTCCGCAGGATTTTCTGCTACTAGTGCAGAGGCAACGAAGACAGCATCGTCAAAAACTTGTCTGTCAAAGGGATATATTCCCGTACATTTAAAATCCCTTACAGCAATAGCACCTTTCTGAACCTTCAGATAGGCTTTTCCAAACATTTCCCCAATGTCATATACATCCAAACCACCTGAACAGAGGGCTTGTCTTATTTCGTAACTGTAAAAAGTTTTCAATGGACCCATGAAGGTTCGGTCCAAAGGCTGGAGCCTGTGGGTTGTGTGAGAAGGTAAGCACAATAGGGTGAAGTGATGCTCTCTTGCTTTCAGGATTATGTCCAAATTCCGGGTATGAGAATTATGACCGTCCAGTATGAGCAGAACAGGATCCTCGGCCGACGGTTTCACATGTTTAATAAAATATTCTAACCATTAAGTGAAAAGATCACCAGCCTAATGGGTGGCACTTTCCTATTGCTGCTGGAGGAGCACCGTTCATTAGTCTCTAGGTCCAGTTTTTATGGGGAAATATCATCATCGGAGGGACGAAATCCCCTCCAGCACTCATGCAGGCAACAATGGTGACAAGTCTTCCCCTCTCCGCAGCTGTAAGAGAACCTATCTGCTTCTTTCCTTTCAGACCAACAATGTGAGCTTGTTTAGACTGCGCAACACTAAGACCACTTTCATCGACATTGTAAACCGCGACTAGCAGAATACTGATGTCTGGAATATTCCTGTTCCAAAAGATCAAATAACTTCATTACACTTTCTTTATTGAAACCTACTGCACGAGTGAATGATGTTCCTTCAGGTTTTCTAACAGAGAGCTTGTCCCTGTGACGGTGCATGAAATGGTCAAACCATGCTCGACCAGCCATATCTTGTCTAAATTTGTGCAAAATGTTGTTTTTGGCTGCAAGCTGATATGCGAGTTTCCTAATATCGTTTCGATTAAACCCATGGAAAGTATTTTCCATTAACAGACAATACTGAACCAGTTTTTGCTCAATTTCTGGAGGGAAAATAGTATGCCTGACCATCCTCTGATTTGCTACAGTCTCTGCATCAAAATAGGATTTTACTTTCCTCAATAATATTGATTTATGGACATTAAAATATCTAACAATTTCATTAAGACTTTTATTTTTTGAACGAACAGCTGTTATGGCATTCACCATATCTTCCGGGCGCCATTTCTGCCTAAGTCCTCTATTTTCTCTTCCCAGCTTCTTCCTTGGCATAGTAGCCTAAATGGCTCACCTGGAAAAAGATAGGTTCGAAAATTAAAGAAAATGAATATGTAGGTCTAGTACCTACAAGTGCCTATTAATATGTTAATAAAATGGCTTTTGCTACAATTAAATAAGGAAATATTTAATTTGGCTTACATTAGGCCTATCAAGGTTAATGGATACTATTAAATATTTTTTATTTAAAAAAACTTTTAATAAAAAATGATTTTATACTAAAAATATTCCAAGTAAATGAGTGATACATTAACTGACCACAATTATTACAGCAATGTTACATAGTTGTGCATTAGATTGGTGGAATTAACTGACTAGCAACAGTATTTTTAAGCAACATTTACTAGTTGGCTCGGCTTACATGTGTATTGTAAAAGGGGTGGTAATATGGACCAGCTTGGACCAAGAAGGTCCATATTACCACCATACCATGTTGTACAGAATAACCTAAAAATGTCGGTCTATGAATGGTATAGCGAAAATACTATTAGGTGCAGTTTGAAGCTTAACATTACTACTAATTATGTATATATGTATAATATTTTATAATTGTCTTAAAAGATAAGAAAAATTTTAGTTAATCTCACCTTTCAAAAAGTTTTAGATGGACAAGAACAAACACATCAACTTGCTAGCTAAACTAAACGTGAAATCCACACTAGCGCCACCTGTTGACTTCTCAGGACACTCTCCGATGTGTTTATTCCAAAATTCGGCAAATCGCAGCACGTATAACAGAATAACAATACTGGTCCACTTTACAACCCCGGTCCATATTCCCACCTTCTCCCCTACAAATTAAATTTTATATACCTTACTTGACTGAGTATGCACAGTCAAAATTAACTTCTCGCAATGAATTTTGCAGGGTCACAGAAAATAATATTATTAACTTGCTTCCTTTTTTGTTTGCCTTTCCTCTTCAGCACGTTCCATACTTTCACTGTGACATTTTTACCCTCCTTCACTTTCAATAGGTAGCTAAGTAAATATAGGCCTACATTTCACTACTATCATTCTGTAACAGTAGTGTAACATTTGTTCTATATCCGTTTTTTTCTTATTGTGATCTAATAGTAGGATAAGTTAACATACCTAAATATCCACATGCGTCTATATCAGTTTCAATTTGTCAGCATGGATATAGATGTGACGGCCAGAACACAGGCATCCAAACGGATATGGATTACCTCTGTATCAGTTAAAATAAAAAACCTAATTTTTGACAGTTCTAATTTAGCGCCAATATTATTTTGACAGCATACACTCTAAATCAGAATTAGTGAATATTCACTAATTCACAAAGATGGATGAAGCAGTTTCAACAATTTGAATCTTTGAAAATAATCACTATTAAGCCAGTGCATATTAACATATTTCGTTTAAAAGTGCCAATATATCACTAATTAATTAGTGAATATTCACCGATTGTTTCTGTTGTTTCTACATAATAGTTTAACTTATTGAGACTGAGTAAAAATTATGTGTATATTCACAAATTAACTTGTAGAATATTGGCACTCTTAAACGAAATCTGTGGATATTTCCCGATTTAACAGTGTTTTATTCACTGATTCAATTTGTTGATACTGCTCGGTTTATCGGTATGAATCTGTGAATATTAACTAATTCAGATTTTGAGTGCATACTTCCACCATAGCTGTTCTGAAAAACGAGAGAATAATGCTAATTGTGTGTGTTTCTTTAATTTGTCGTACTGAAGAAACCTGTAGGCTAATTTTCAGATAATTTTAAGTTCTGTCTGGTACCCAACAAGCAAAAATGCAACTTCCGTTTAGCCTGGTACCCAACAAACAGGAACGCAACTTCCATTTTCTTAAGATGTATGCAACATCTTCTTTGTGTGTACATCTTTAAGTAGTTATCTCTGTGATGTAAGTAAAATAGTGCATGTTAATTTTTTTTAGCCAATCCGTGAAGAGACTTCGTTTCCTCCTTTTCAACAAGACAGTGTTCGCATTCACCTTGAAACCCGAAATGATGCAGAAAATAAAATAATGCCAGAACTGTTTAGCAGCACCAAAGTTTCGAAAACATCTGGAAATTGTAACACTGCCACGCAAATTTTAGAATGTGTTAGATTTGTCGAGATAATGTACTTTATCAACAGAATTGTACAGGAGAGTTCCCATAATTCGGTTTTTGGCTGTACACTTGCTAATTTAGAAATCTTGAAGGTGAAGAGCGGGTTTTCTTCAGTTATTGTCTTTAAATGTAATATGTGCAATGCCACTATATCAGTTCCAACCCACGACCCACAAAGTCCTTCAGTTATGAATATTAATTCTAGGGCTGTTGCCGGAGCCATGAGCATTGGAGCAGGGTTTTCGCATTTGTAGGAGTATTGCGCATCTATGGGTGTGCCATGTATGGCTCCCATGACCTACTCTAAACACAGGGTGGCCACTCACCGGGAAAACCGGGAAAACCGGGATTTATCAGGGAAATCACGTTGATCGGGAATTATCAGGGAAATGTCAGGGAATTTTTTAAATAACCGGGAATTTTTAGTGTCATGTATATTTCCGCAAAGCTGCCAACCATTACGGATTAAACACAGAATTACGGAACATCGCTAGTTTATTACGAAACGAGGCTTTGTGCTGCACGGTAACGGAAAAAAATGTCCGTTTCTGGTGTGCGTGTTTCGTGAACGCAGTTCGAATACATCACGTGGTTGCGCAGATAACGGAACTAATAAATGTGCGCATGTACTGTCGAAATAAGTAGATTAATTCTTGTGTTATGTAATAGAAATGGTACGGTATTACGTCCGTTGTACGATACAACTAGTACATATTCTCGGACTTTTCGTTTGTTATCTACTTACATCACGATAATTTTTGTACGGTACTTTGGCTAACCTGTGTTCTGTTAATTACTTTCTTGAAAGCCATTTTTTTCATCAAAGTGTTTTTGTCGTGTCTACAGACGTGAAACCTGTTTATGTTGTTCGATAGTGTTGTGTTCTTCAGTGCCGGTTGTAGAAATGCAGCGTCTGACAGAACAATGCGTATCTGGGACAAAAAAAAAAGAACGTTATTCTTCAGAACTTTCGACCAAACTATTCAAAAGAATGGTCATGCTTGTCATCTTCAAATGTTTTGGAACGCCACGCGTTTTGTAATGTATGCACGTGTGACTTTTCGATTGCGCATGGTGGAAGGGATGACTGTAGACGGCATATTGAATCAAAGAAACATGCAGAACATTTTAAAGCCGTGACGAGCAATATATCTATATCGTCGTTTTTCGCTACATCTGAAGAAACGAAAGTAACAAACGCAGAATTATTGTTTACAAGTTTTTTGGTAGAACACAATTTACCGATAGCAGTAGCCGATCATTCGGGTAATTTGTATAGAGCTATGTTTCCGGACTCAAAATTTGCACAGAAATACAGCTGTGCAAGAACAAAAACATCTGCCTTAGTGGAGTATATGGCTGGTGAAACTAAATAGAAACTGTTGAATCTTTAGTAAGTGGACCATTTGCTTTAGCTACAGAATGCAGTGAAGATTCATCCATTAGTTGTTTCATTTTTAAATCAAACACAAGGTAAAATTTGCACTGTACTGTTATCCCTTTTTGAGAGTACTAAGACTAAGAATTTTTAACAACTAGAAATGTTACACTTCAAAAATGAACGTAAGAACAGTTATCGAAAGTTGTGTGAAAAAATGTTTGAGCGCTCGCCACTGAAATACCCCATTACTAATGGCAGGAAAAATTTGCGGGTTCAATGACCTGTAGGCTGAACTCCATAGTTCTGCGTACTCTCGGTCAAATGCCACCCACTCATTGGCTGCTGTCTTGTGAGACGTCCCAACGTAGCAGCCTTAGATTCGATAAAGCTTTGGTCGGGTGTTTCTCATTGGCCCAGAGTCATCCAGGTGAGTAGTGAGCCAATAGCAGAGGCAGCACTGAGGTATAACTATTTGTATTTTAGCCTATCGCGAAATGAATTCGCTAATTTTTCCGGTCTCTAGACATAAAACGAAACACAGACTGCAGGTCATTGAAAGAGACGGTATAATGTAAAGTGACATTTAAAATGTATTATGTTATTTAACGAACTTCCGTATGTATACATACATACATACATACATACATATATATAATGATCAAAATACAGCAGGGTGCTAAAATGTGAGTAATCTCTTTCTATAATATTATATCATCAAAAGTATGTTTCTTTGTAATTGTAAATATCAGGGAAATTTTGAACTTTTAATCAGGGAAATCAGGGAAAAATTAGGGAATATTTTTGGTGACTGTGAGTGGCCACCATGAAACACCACAATATTGTATGTGATGGCTGGTAGCAGGCAGCAGCAGCGCAGATGAAAAGTGCTGTTGTTGAGGAAGCAGAATTGGCCAGGAAGAGAGGCGATGTGGACGACCGTGGTGTTCCATTGATTACTGTAGTCGTCGACGGAACCTGGTGCAAAAGATCGTACAAAACCAAGTATGATGCATTGTCAGGAGCAGTAGCAATAGTTGGTTATGAGACCAAGAAAGTCCTGTACATGGCAGTGGCTAACAAATACTGCTACATTTGTGCTAGAGTCGCAGATAAAGACAATGTAAAACCACATACATGCTATAAAAATTACCAGGGAAGTTCGAGTAGCATGGAAGCTAATTTAATTGTTCAGGGATTTCTAGAAAGCGAAGCTGAACATAAAGTTATATATTCAAAAGTGATTGAAGATGGAGACAGTTCTGTTTACAAGAAGATTTTGGAAGTACGGCCTTACAAAAACCTAACAGCTCAAAAAATATAATGCAAAAATCATCTTATAAGAAACTGCCCTTGGATATTCCAGTTTGAGAAAAAAAATTGGGAATAAGATTGGCAAACTTCTTGTAGGTGTGAAGAAAGCGGTTGCTATCCGTAAAGCAGATTGCAGAGATCATCAAAGCAAAATTATAAAACTAAAATTTGACATCGAAAATGGCCCAAGCCATATCTTCGGCGAACACTTGTACTGCAAAGAGCTAGGATATGTCTGCCGAGGTGAAAAAGGTGAGGAAAACTTAGTTCCCGCACTGATGCAAAGTGGGCTGTATGCTAATATCCGAAGCATAATGAATTCATTGGCGAGACACTCAAGAAGCTTGATTGTTGATGTGGACAACAATTGCGTGGAGCAATACAATGCCATCGTAGCGAAATTTTCAGGAGCCAAAAGAATCAATTATGCTACTGTGGGTGTAAAAAATTACCCCGTGCGGGGGCAAACAGCCCACGTCCATCTCTACTTGCACCGCCAGTTACAAGCATTGTTTTTCAACCCCGCTAACCTTGACTTCGCCAAGGCTAGTTGCGTAAACGCGGTAGAGACGCAAAACTAAATTACAAGTTTGATTGTGTATGCAGTAGGTTATTGCAGCGTTCAAACCAATTACTTTATATGCAAACATCTAAATTTATTCCGGATAGTGGAATAAAATACATAAAAAAGACACAAAATTTACAAATCCTATACGTGACGCCCGGCTGTAGCGATCACGTTACCTGCGGCACAAAAACCTTGCCATCGCATAAGTCTAAGTCTGTCCTTCAACGCCGCAAGAGGAGGGGGGGGGGGGGAAGTCCACACGAAATCTTGGCTACCGTCCCAAAACAACTTCCACCATTAATAAATTAAAGTTTTACTTACATTAGTGCTCGCCTTGCAGTAGAAATTTACCAAACTGTAGCACCTCGGGTACCCGGGCTGTAGACTGGGCGTAGATGACACTTGTTGCACAGTCAAATGGCCCCGGTCGACGCACTTCGGGACGTGGTGGATTAACACTCGCGACTTGCGAAAAAGTTTAAAATCGTTGATGGGAAATACGTTGCCATATATTCCAAATTATAAAAAATATAATGCAGCTGATGCGGGCCGCGGCAACGATAACTCCGCGTAGCAGTGTCCATGGTTAACAGTTCATACCGAAGTGTGGGTCGTGTCCCAACTCCCGTGCATGGAGTTACCCTGGGAACCCATATTCACAACTGACCCGCCGTCGGTCAACGCCCGCAAACCTCTCTCGACTCGAGTCCAAACAGTCCGCTCGCCGCATACGTCACACTCCCGTGATGTCATCCACCTCCCTCCGCTAATTTCCCCCTCTTTCATGCGTGGACAAGTCCATTCAGCAGGGGTAAATGGCCGCACGGTAAACCACAATACTTGATTAAATATTAACTAAAACGTAAAGACGTATATAAAAATAAATATGAAAACATTACTTAAAAAAATTACGTTAAAATTATAATTAAACATAATAAACACTAAACATAATCACATGAGACACCCGAAGTGTCTCACTACTAGGAGGTCATATCAGGGAAGGTGTGCTGCTTCTGTGGTGTCACATAACACTAAGAAACCACATTACATTCTCCATAAGACATTACACAATGGAATTAGTAAAAAAAAAAACTGCAATGTTTTTGGAAATGAAGCGGGAATGCATACTGAAAAAAGAAAGGCTAAGAAGGAGTGCCTCAAAGAAATGTAGGAGAACTGCTCTTAAAATGTCCCTAGCTCGTTGCTTCGAAGACAAAGATTATGGACCACAGTGTCAAGTGCCAGACTTTCCTGAACATATATACAAAAAAGAAGAGAATAAATTTCTTAAAGCTCTGGAGAAAACCGACAATGAGCGCAACCAAATAGAGAGAGAAACAATTCTTCAGACCGAAGTGGCGAATGGCTTGAGACCAGGAGGAAAATGCTGACTGCTTCAAATTTTGGGAAGGTGTGCCGGATTAAACCCACGACTAGCTGCAAGAGAACTCTCAAATCAATAATATATTCTTCAGATATTCTTCACGTTCCGGCATTAGAACACGGGAGAAAGTGTGAAGGTCTTGCGATAAAACAACTGAAAAATCAAGAGGGGGTACAGATAAGACAATCGGGACTTTTTATAGATAAACAATACCCCTTCATGGGTGCTACACCTGATGGCCTCATTGGAAGTAATACTATAGTGGAAATAAAGTGCCCTGCATCTTCATATGGAAAGGATCTAAGAGAAACCATGAAAGAAGGAAAACTGAAGTACCTGATGTTTTCGGATGATAAAATGAATTCTGTCGTTTTAAATAAGAAACATGATTTTTTTTTTATCAAATACAAGGTCAGCTACATGTCACACAGAGAGATGTTTGTTTATTTGCTGTCTGGACATCTACCGAAAAGGAAATTACAATCACGAAGATCGAAAAAGATGGCACATTCTGGGAAAACAAAATGAAAAATAAACTTGTCACATTTTATAAACACTGCATGTTGCCTGAATTGGTGGATCCGAGACACACGCGTAGCATGGAAATACGAGACCCCATTTTCATAACTGATGCTTTACTTAAAAAGAAACAAGATAAGATGTTAAAATCATCCAAGAACACGCCTTCAAGTTCTCAACAACTGGCTCATATTGAAGTGAATCATTAACTTAGCTATACAGTCAATAGACTGATGGTAGGTTCAGTTGGGATACAGGCTTCACAGCTCTGAACTTGAGCAGGACTGAGGCACTGCACGAAATGTAAATGCAGAATTTTTTTTGTTGCAATAACGATTTCTATCTCCTAATTAACGAAGACTTACGACAAAATTACGGAACTAAATAATTCATTGCAATCTAACATACATTCAGGGAAATGTTCGGAAATGCTTGTGGACGATATCATGGTTTGACAACAGTGTAATTTATGCTTTGTTATATAGCATACGTCTATTTTTATATAAACTTCTAAGACGGAGTAACATGCGTGTTGGGGTACTACACGTCGCAGATGTCTTGTTTTTGTTAAAACAATTTTTTTGTTAAATACTATAGTTGTACAAATAAACATTATGATTGTAAATTTAAATATAGGTATTTGTGTATTTTTTTATCGTAAAATTAACGACGAAATATTAACAGCAAGGGTTTGTATTTCGAGATACTACCTAAAGAATCTAAAATACTTGGTTTAACAGTTTTATCACGTGAAATTATATGCTATGTAAGATTGTGTACATAACGTAGCTGAATGTTTTAAATTTGTTTATATCACTCGTTACCTGTCAACGAATTATTACAGCAGGCGTATGTATTTTATGATGCCATGGAATCTAACAAATTGCGTGAAATTGCCCTCGTGTAAAAGTATGTCTTCTATGAGATTGTATATAGAAAATTGCGGATTGTTTTAAAGTTGTCTGTATCATTCCTGTCGACGAATTTACAAGTGTAGCCTATGTATTTTGAGATGTCATACAAATTAACCACTTGGTTTAGTGTTTTTATCGTGTGAAAGTATGTCTTGTATATTATTGTGAATATATATATGTATATATATGTGTGTATATATATATATATATATATATATATATATATATATATGTAGTGGTTGTTAAATCGCACCACATGGTAGTATAGCTTACTGCTTCTTAGCCTTTCGTTTACAACTGATAAATTTTGGAAAATTTATGTACATATATATAAAAGTATATATATATAACTTTGCTTTAGAAATTAGGCAACAAAAATTCAAAATAAATAATTTACGTGTAATCTTATTTCCATTACAATATTTCTTACTATTCCAGAGTAAAATGACCAGCAAGTTACTAATAATGCAGATGATTTTTTTTCGTTTTGCCGCATAATGCCGGATTCAGGGTACACGACATTCCGGCTGCTCTGGTGATACTGTAAGCAGCACCTGTTCTTACATGAATAAATAAAGGTAAAGCAGATGGAAGAAGAAAAAAAAAGTTTTGGAAGCGTGTCTTTTGCACGTCTTTTGCAAAGACCTACGTATATTTTCTAATAATATTTACTTTCCAGTAACCATAAACAAAAAAAAAACCCAAATGTCATGAATTTATAGCTTTACATAGTAGTGTTAGATTACAATTACGGTCAATTTATGTATACGTCCTTAGCATGAAGTTTTCAGTTTATATTTATATTGCTGTTTATTTTTTGCGACAGAATTGTGCGAGCGGGAAGCAATGTTTCAGAACTCTGCGTACAAATGTCATACGACTGTGCTGGGACGAAAGCCAAACACAGTTACATTCACGGAACTGGTGGTGGATTCCAGCCTTCCTTCCTCCACGGCGCCTGCAGCCGAGACTATCTCAGGCCCGGGGGGGGGGGGGGGTAACGCGCCGTCATCCCCGTCATCCCCTATCCTACCTACTGTAGATACGCGGCGAGCCCAGAACGGTGACGCCCCCAGCTACAAACTCCGCCTCCAGGGCGCTCAGTTCAAGGTTATCGGGACAGATACCGAGTTCTCACGCGTCTAGATAGGAACCTTAAGTACTCAGGGGCGCTTTTCTATAACCGACGAGAGCGGCTGTAATGAGTTACGTCATTACGGGCCGACCCGACGCCATAACAGTCCAGAAAAGCATCGTCAATTCGCGCTTCTCCGCGCGGCGGCCCGCGAAATTCCCAAGGCCGCTCAGCGATACATAACGGCGCCGAGGCAGGATGATGTGCTGGGTTGTGGAGGGGGTTAGAGGGGTAACGATGACCCTTATTATCCGGTTAGGCACGCGTGGAATGTCTTGCATCAGTGGACGGCATGTGACACGGCGCCAATGACCTGGCAGGGCCGCCAACCAGCTCCGAACCTGGTGCGTGTCGCGGTCCTGTCTTTATAACAATTACCTCGTTTAGGGTAAAATTTCAATCCGGATCAAACCTGGAGTGGAGTGAACTCGGAGTGAATGTGTAACGAACATAGATTGACAAAATGTGTTTATGGTAAATATCACAATCCAGATTGAAATGTAAACAAGATCGAAGTTGGAGTCAACATGGACTGAAAATGTTGTGGTGCGATCTAACCTTTTTTTCGTCCAGCAATCTTAAAATATGTTTTTCAATCATTACGTCCAACAATAACTCTACTTCCATCTGTCCACACATTCCTCTGCTCTTTTTTTTTCTTTTTCTTTTTCACAAATTATGCCTGAAATGCAACGAGACCAATAACAAACAATGCAATATGGCGGCGGCTTACTCGTGCGTGTTTTCTTTTCACTCCAGTCCGTGTTTAAAGTAAAATCTCAATCCGGATTCTTCAGTCCAGTCCACCTCAACATGTGGAGTGGATTATCTCACTTCACTCCAACTTCAGTCCACAACAAAGTGTTTAAAGTAAAATTTCAATCTAGATTCCTCACTCCACTCCAGGTTCAATCCGGATTGAAATTTTACTCTAAACGAGGTAAATATCTTCACACGACCAACTGCATGTGGCTTTGTCACGATCAAGAGCTGCAAGTCAACTGAATAGTGTATATTGAATCAGTCTACAGCAAGGAAGATAATTGAATCACTAGAGACTATTAATGCGCTTGTAATATATTAAAATATCTTTTAAAAATTGATTTTTTTAAATAAATATTTCGTGTATATTAAATTAAACTGTTTGTTATATTCATCATTTTTCAACAGGTGCCTTAGGCGCCTTAAAGCTTACAAAAATTACGTAAAGAATTGAATATTAAATTCAAATTTAATGAAATGTTTTTTTTTTGAAGTTACAGTTCTTTGGGCGCGCTGTGGAAAAATGATGGGAGTGAATTTTTATGATACGCACGCAGCATGCAATGGATAATTGATACAATGATAAAAAGCTACATGCCAATAAAAAAATATATATGTGTTTTTAAATCGTATATCTATTTTAGTGAATAATATTAAATACAGGTCCATATAATAAAAAAAATTATTTATTGTGAATATTAGTGATATAACTTGTGTTTACAAATTTTGTCAAGTGTATTTATATAAGTGAGGTTATTTTCCTGTATTTTATTATTTACCTGAAGTTATTTATTTGCATTATTTCATTATTATTTAAATTCAGTGAGTTTATTGATTAATTATTCATTAATAATTAAACTTTATCTCGATTATTTAATTACATTAATTTTATATACTGATATATATTAATATTTAATTCTGTGTTTTTAATTACATTTTTTAAATTTGATTAAATTTAAATTTAATAACAGTGTTTATAATATCACTCCAGTAGTTTTTATTATTTTATTTCTATTATTTACATGCATAAATAGTGTTTTTTATTATTTTTTTATTTGGTGCCTTAAAGCAATAAAGCATGTAGTGGCGTACCTACGAGGAGGAGCAGAGGTGGATGCAAGTAGTGTAGCAGTGACTCACTGACTAATCATACACAGTAATTAGAATAAACATTCAGAATATAGATTTATTTTTAATAATTAATTAAAATTTATTTAAATTATTTTACTAAATTAATTAATTTTATGCGCATGTTTATATTAATCCTGTATATAGTTACGCTCATCACTGACTCGACTGTAACGCTAAAGAGATATGTATACCTTGGATATATGCATATCATGAAGCACAAACATTAGCCTCCTCCATAGAGATGTTAATAAAATAGAAAATTGAAATGTAAAAATAGAGTAACATTTGAAATACAGCTACTTAAGTTGAACACGCCTTAATATTGTTACGAACGTGAGCAGGGCCGCGGCGCTTGCAGGTTCGGAGCTGGCTGGCGGCCAATTATGTCACGTGGCCGCCGCAACGTGAGACATGCCGCGCGCGCCTGGTAGGTTACAAGGGTCGTCGTTTCCCCCTCCTTCCCTCCGCTCCTCTGGCGACGCTCTGCCTTTGCGGCGTTATCTGACACCTTACAGCTGGAGAGTTCCGCGGGCCGCCGCGCGTCTTGATCTTTCTGGCGTCGGTTCGGCGCGGGATGACGCGACTGGCCCCAGCCGCGCTTGTGAATTCTAGAAGTGGCGCCTGGACCTATGTAAGCCCAGGACGCTGGCCTCCGGGAGTTCAGTTAAGTTCTCGGCGATAGTTGGGTTGGCGAGAGTGCCGCGGGTGCAGCGAGAGTCCCGAGCGAAGTTCCGAGCGAAGCGTCGAGTGGATTCCTCGGTGAAGGGAAGTGCGACGGCGGCGGCGAAGTGCGGCGACGGAGTCCCGCGACGGAAGTCCACGAGGGGTGCTGCGGTTATAGTTGCGCCAGAGGTGCGGCCCAGCGAGGTGTCTGGTGTGTAAGAACCAAGTGACCGGAGGATAAACATTTTTTAATGTAATTGATTATTAGGCATTTTTAGAAGATTATTTGTAGTGATGTAAATGTTGGCAATAAATAAAACTGTGTAGTAAAATCTTTATTTGGGCTAGCCATTTACGAACCCATTAGTTTTCCCACGACGATTATTGTTTTAATATTGTTAACAGTATTATTAAATTAAAACTTTCTGTTATAGTCATCATTTTTCAACTGGCGCCTTACAACCTCCTAGTAAATAAATATTGTAGACATTTGTGTTTGCAGCATAATATGAACTTAATCAAGGCCTACTCAGTTTTTAAACATGTTTTGATTTTATTGGGTTTCTTTTTATGGGATGTGTGGGGGCTAGAGTGTGGCGAGGGACGGCAGGGGTGTCTGATCTCACGCGTGGATCAGCGCTCCGGCGCTATTGGAAGAACCCTGATACACTCGGCGAGGTCACTAGCTACTAGCTTGCGATCTCTTGGATTAAAATCGTTGGTGTAGTCTTGATGTCGAGTTAAAGGTTAGGCTTAGGGACAGATACACACCATCTTTGGCCGTAACAAATGTATATATTTTAATTTTCAAATTTGGCTTCGTCAAAGTATTTTATATAATTTTATATAATGTCTGAAATTAATGTGGACTTTACGGCAACAAATAATTTCCCCGGTGAAATTATTGGCGTTGGCGTTTATTATTAAATTAATTTTTGCCACTTAACAACGTAACTTTTAATAGACAATATGTTATGGAACTTTAAAATCTCTTCGTGTATGATTTTTGCCTTAATGAAGGCCTATTTTCAATGCTAAACTTAAAAAAAATCGTTAAGGCTTAAAAACTGTTGAAACCAATATGGAGGGCGTGTTTCGGGTCCCATATATTTCTATTCCTGAGAGTTAAGTTCGAGACTAGCGCACTTTTTTGGCTGTTTGCTTGCCATTGCTGTTTTTATTTTGACATTTAAATTTTAATAAGCTGTCGGAAGTACAAAATGCTTTACAAGTAAACAATATTTTTATGGTGCAGTTAAACATAATTATAAATAAGGGAGACAACCAAAACAATGTGAAACCAATAGTGAGCATTTGAGAACGTTTTCTTTGCATTGTAATCGACGCTAGTGACAAAACCCTACAATATAATCGACGAATTGTCGACTCGCTCATTGTTATTTAGGCTTGATTTTCTTACGTTGTGAAAGTTTAATAGTAAATCGTTAAAACCAATACTGCTTCAAGACGTAACTGCCAAAAATGCAGGTTATTGTAATTTACATCGTGTAAATCAGGTTAGTTTTATTTTATTATTTACGATGGAAGTACAGATTATTTATTCATTTCGAAACGCTTTTATGAGTGTTTTCTTTTTATTTTAAAGAATTAATTCGCATCGTCCTTTTTCGCATCTCGAAGTTTCATAGCGCCGTTGTTCGGGGCAAAGTTTTGTGTCTACGGAAATGTCACGCTTCTTGTTCAGAAATCCAGCCTAGTTAATGTGGCGTCATTGCGTACAAAGAGCGTGGTAGTGTGCCCGTAAGCCCAAGAATGAGCCAGAGATCATTTCTCTAAACGTTGCGCTAACACATACTGGGACTACACGATCTTCACTCGCGTGAATCGAAGTTCGTACATTTTAATCTCAGACAAAGGGCGGCAACAGCGAAGAATTGTTATGTGAGTCTCTGTTGGTGTGCTGGAACTATATGAAGACGCTACAATCTATTATGGTTGCCACAAGGTAGCAGCTCATGTAGCCTCTGATATATCTCAGTTGATTTCTAATAACGGCTAACACACAACTGGTATTTAAAGGTTATTATAAAACCCTGAATTATAAATTTGTTTGCTTAAAAACAAGGCCTTGTTTAATTTTGAAAATTATTTCTATGAAATAAAAATACTTATTAAAGCATTAAACTAAAATGACGATCATTTAAACGCCTAAAGTATAAGTATTCTATGTTGTAAGGGGTTCTAACACTATACAAAACTGGAATTTTTTTAAATGTATTATATATAATCTGAAATGTTGTGAATCATTATCTAATATTTACGCTTGGTTAAAATAGTAACCTACATAAAGTCAGTAGATTGTGGACATGTCTGCTTGCACTGTGTTGATCCGAGGTCATCGTCATGAGCCCCATCCCCAAGTTCCCAATGATCTTCGCTCAACACTCGAAACACAGCGGTGAATATAAAATGTTACGGAACCATGCTCGAACCAGTTCATGAAACTAGATCACGCCTGAGCTGTGAGGCACGCGGCTGTCTGTTCGCGTGCAGTAGGGCGGTGTTCTCGGTCTTGGGGCGGTTACGAGTCCTGGACACGTGCCTGCAGCAAATTGCTTCCTAACCGCTGTTCACCGTGAAGTTATCCAAGCAAAGCGCGGTAACAGTGAGTGTAAAGCTAGGAATCTTCGTACAAGCATTCTAGGGAGTGAGTTCCTCAATTATTTCACTTGTATGATTTTTTTTATTTTTTGCCCATGATTTCAATTTAATTCGTTGTATAAATATGACGCTTGTTGCTGTTCTAGCAGCTTCGAGCGCTTCAGCAGGTTTATTTGGGAATACAAATTTGACAAGTTGCACGTCTGTCAATTTTTTGTTACCCAAATAGCGTTTTGGATATAAATTTGGCAGCCCAACAAAATTAAAAAAAAAAACTGTTGAGAATCTTATCTAATGCTTGCAGCCCCGTTTCATAATCCCGAGATGTACATGCTTCGATCAAGGGGAACGGCTATATCGTTGCAAACATAAACACTTAATTCATTAGACAAATGATAAATCTGTATGTTACCAGAGAGTCATTCCATATCAAATCAACCAAAGAAAAATTAATTTAGAAACTTCATGTTTCAGATTTATATGATTTTTTGTATTTTGATAATAAGAACTTAATACATTATAAATCCATTTTTTTTAAATTTATATCTTGAGTAGTTTTTTTGTATTAAATTTTTGAAAAATGCCAAACTAGCCAATTTTAGCAATGTTTTGGATCACTCAAATACTTGTAGGTTTCCAACTAATGGTGCTAGAAGGCTGTTTGACAGCTCATTTTAAAGGTCATTGAATGGGCTTCAATTTGATATGTAACTTTACCAACTTCAGAAAAATAAAATATTTTTAATTGTTTTCAAACTTTTTAATATTGAATTTCTAAAAAACACCATTTTAGATTTTTTTTAAAAAAAACTTATGTTATTCCTACATATATTGGTTAGATTTTTGCCAAATTTCAAGGTGGAGAATCAATGGGATCATGAGTAAATAAAAATGAGAAGTTTAGTAGATGCTTAAGGGGGCATGGTAGATAAATAAATGCTTTAAGCGTCAGTTGGACGTTATAGGTTTTTGTAAGACAACATTGAAAAACTGCAAAACAACAATCCTACATAATGTTATTTGCCAACTTTATTAGCAGACGTCCCAAAAAGACAATTCTCGAGTGTTGTTTCTTCCGCAGCAATTAAATGTTCGAAATTACCAAGGCAGAAGTTTTGTCTTCAAGTAACCTTCAGTTTTTAATTAATTCATTTAGCTCTAGTTTAGATACCATGCTGCCTTAAGAAATAGTTGCAGCAAGGAAGAGTAGCATAATTTTACATCAAATTTTGACTTAGTAAAGTATTCAAATTTTATTGTTATAGACTAAAATTTTTTTACAAATTATAAAACACGGATAACAAATCTTACCTTACATTCATCCAATGTTCTTTGATTAAACATTTGATCAATATGATAATACAAAGCACGTGATCTTGCTGAACAGATGTAGCCTAAGTTCAAAGTACATGATCTTGCTAAAAGGATGTAGCTTAAGTTATCTACTAAACTTCTCATTTTTATTTACTCATGATTCCATTGATTCTCCACCTTGAAATTTGGCACAAATCTAACCAATATATGTAGGAATAACATACTTTTTTTAAAAAAAAATCTAAAATGGTGTTTTTTTTAGAAATTTAATATTAAAAAGTTTGAAAACAATTAAAAATATTTTATTTTTCTGAAGTTGGTAAAGTTACATATCAAATTGAAGCCCATTCAATGACCTTTAAAATGAACTGTCAAACAGCCTTCTAGCACCATTAGTTGGAAACCTACAAGTATTTGAGTGATCCAAAACATTGCTAAAATTGGCTAGTTTGGCATTTTTCAAAAATTTATACAAAAAAAACTACTCAAATTTTTTTTTTAGAAAAAATAGTTTTATAATGTATTTAGTTGATATTACCAATATACAAAAAAATGTGAAAATCTAAGGTGTAGAGGTTAAAGCCTCTGGTTGATTTCATATGGAATGACCCCAAACCGGACGTATTTATTCGTTGCTTCCAAACATTTATTTGCTATAGGACTACGAAGTCATTAATTTACCGCCTTACTCCGTCATTGTACTAAACTCGCGTTACAGAAGACCCGGGTTCGAATTCCGGCCTGCCCATCCTGATTTTATTTTTACGTGGTTTTTCCAAAGTCTCTGAATCATCTAAGCACTTCGCTGTCAACGTCACGTAAAGCACATTTTAAAAATGGGAACTTTTAAGCTAATGCTAAATCAACTTGGTGTTGAACGCCGGACAATAAAACACATTTTTAAAACAATTATACTTTTTACAAGTAAAATCCTTGGAAACTCGGTTACCAACGATATCACTTGTATAACTTCAATGCAGGTCTTTCTAAAATTGTAAAGGGTACAAAGCTCTGCCTTTCAATTATACAAGTGATATCGTTGGCAACTGAGTTTCTAAGGACTATACTTGTAAAAGTACCAAAACAATTTTACACTGAAATTTGCTAAGTTCAGTCTATTTTGAAAGCAATCAAATAAGTGAAAATGTAGAATTTAAATTGCAAATATTTTATTCGTGCTGAAAGTTATGTTTCTGTAATGTAAGGCAGATCAGCGCGGTACTGTGTCACTCGTTCTCTGACATTCATTTGTAGAACTTACACTTTCCTTCATATCTCAGTTATTTATTTTAATGATAGTTAACGAGTCGTTCATTGGAGAATTATCTGGTTAGCGAGTTTGTCTTTTTCATTTACTAGCTTTACCAGACTTTACTTAGCCTCTAATGAAAGAGTATAACAATTCTAACTCGTCAACCTAATTTGACCCAGGGTTAAAAAAATCTAGGAAGTCAGCCAACGTGAAGACCAAGGTATCGATTGAGATGGTTCATCAAATTTTCGATTACACCACAGAATTGAACGCAACACAAGGCAGAGTCTTCAACTGTCTCACACAACTGCCCTGCTCTGCCCGTACAGCGCTACGCAGCCAAATGCGCGTCTGGCGCAATACGAGAAGGAAACAACATTGGCGGCGCGTAAAGAGCATGCAGCGCAAAACTCGCGGATGCCACGTTGCCATAGCGATGCAAGGCGAGAACGTTCTCTCGTTCCCTCCATGTCTTCCTTTCTATTTACTTCTCTCTTTTTCTTGCGCTTTTCTGTCGGTCTGTCTGTCTGTCTCTCTCACTCCTCGTGACAAGGTGGAAGCGGAGTGGGGGGGGGGGGGGGGGTGCAAGTCTACACCCTTCCTCTCCCGGGACGCCGGAACCACGCCCGCCTTACCCCCTTGTTTCCGGTCCGGGGCTGCCTAGCAGTGGCGTGCGTAACGGCTGATTTCCCCTTCCTTGACGCCGCGGCTGTTGAAGCCTGTCTGCCCGCGAGGCATTTGCCGTCGGAAATATCACATTCAGCTGAAGTAAACAAGTTCGTGTGGGGTTGGTTTACTAACGTTACACCAATATATGCTGTTTAAACTGATAGAATTAATTTGACACAGGGATTCCTCAGAGGACACAGGGTTCCCTCAGAGCAAGTCAGGTATCTTACCACTCTGCTACCCCGCTCCGTATGCGTTCAAATACTACGTGTAACGTATTTTAACATTTTAAATTACGGTTACACGTCCATTATTGGTTTTGGCGACTTTATACCTGTTGTGTTAGTAGTTGCATTCCGCAGTTTGTTGGCGAAGGGACAACCGATATAGTTAGTAGCACTTTTTGTAGTCAGTAGCTGCTAAAATTAGTTCATGCATTCTTAGGTAGGTACCTTAAAATAGGATTTAGCGTGATGTCAACTTTTTTTGATTTGTAAACAGCTTAGCTCTCGGTGTACGGCATTTGGTAGGAGTAATTTCGTGAAAATGGAACAAGCCTAAGAAAGCTGGCATTACAACGATTAAAATATATTCTCCTTGCATTATGTAAACGGTTTCGGTAGCGTAGTGGTAGAGCACGCGCTTGTTAACCGCAAGGGACGTGTTGAAATCTCGTCGCAGTTTTTTTAAACCTTTTAGTAGTAGTAGTAGTAGTAGTAGTAGTAGTAGTAGTGTGTGTGTGTGTATAGCTTGGTATGTATGACGTCGATAAATTCAGACCCGTTTGACCGATTACCATGAAAGTTGGCACATTGAAGTGGTTTTTTTTTCATGGAGAGGAGTTTTTATGCTATTCATTTTTTTGTAACTTCCGCTAGATGGCGATGCAGGGCATCAACTTCTATACCGTTCAACCGATCGCCATGGGTAAACAGAAAATTATAGGTCATAGACATATAAACATCAATGGTGTGTCATTTCTCTATGTACTATGCTGTCATATAGCGCTATCCATTTTGCTTTAACTCGCGGACAATATATCAGCCTGTGTTCAGCCCGAGCAACGCCGGGTACTGCAGCTAGAAATATTATATAACAATAATGTTAAATCAGCATAATAAGGATAAGGTTTGCTTTTAGTAATTATTCACAGACTGATTTTAGTCGTTTAAGTAAAAACATGTATAAACATTTACTTATTGTTACCTATAACATGTGTTTTAAAATGTTTGTGTAATATTTTATTAATGTCATATAAGTATAACTTCTAAAGTTTGCAGAGACCATAAAGTATTAACTATTTAATTAATTTTAACAAGATGGATATTATTTTAATAAAATTTATTGACGAAAAGTTTATATTCAAAATGAACAACACGAGAAAACATGTATTTGCTCGTTACCGAGGTTATATGTTTGCACATCAATGGCGAGTACTGAAATAATCTCTCACAATTCACACACACACACACCTACACACCAACACACACACCTACACACACACACACACCTACACCTACACACACACCTACACCTACACACACCTACACACACACACACACCTACACACCTATACGTGTTTAGGGCCCTATTCGAGGACCCCATTTGTTACCCTTAAATAGAGGACCTGAATACACAAACACTAACATAGCTTCCGAGGACAATTACTTTAGCAAGCATATCAGAGGACCTGTCAGACTGAGGACCTTTACACAAGGTGTGTCTGGTGCTTTATCCGAGGACTGTAAAGTTTTACAGTTAACTGCAGGACTAGCAAAATCAGTATACATGTTTCAACAAGACAGGGTTCCTGGTAGTCGTGTAGTCGAACCAGTGGTCCTTGCTTAGGTGATACGGAGTCGATTCTCGGGGTTCTTCCGTTCTCTTCCCTCGATAATCCCGCTGCTGCTCCATTTACATTTGACTTCGCTTCATCGTTACTAAATAACTTACCTATATTTTATAATTTCCGTAAAAGTTTTTTTGTTGATAAAAACAACTCATCCGAATTTGTGTAAACATACAAAAACACATATATATTATAACTGAATTACAACATATATTTCGTTCCAATAACTTCATTTATTTAAATGATATTCACGAAAAAGTTATGGTAATTAATTTTTCTATTAATTGATTTTTTTAACTATGTATTACAACTCAATATTTGTAAGAGAACCCGTAGAACACAGTTTTTCAGTTCTATATGTTCCAATTCCGATATTAAAAAAATGTTTTATTTGAAGACATCAATTCTGCTGGTATTTAACGAAGGTAAAACTAGTGATTTAAGAACAAAAAGTAAGACCTATATCCTACTTATCGTATTAAAGGAAAAATTTAATTTTCATACATATTAACATAGAAATCTCAACATATAAACTAATTAAAAAAAAAATTCTCAACAAAATGTTTAAACAACAGTGATATCAATAATAAGAGTGATACAATTAGAAAAATGTATTCAGTTACATTTTATTACAATTTATAAAATAAAAATATAATAAGTTTTTGGTAAGAGAATAAATACTTTCCGAAATTCTTGTCCATTACGATTGTTATTAGTTTCACGAAGAAACTGAATTACGAAATTAAATAAGAACTATATCATACGAAAAACAATGGACATAAAATTGTTTAGAATGATGTTTCATGTTTAATATGAGGACCGCATGGTTATATTTACACACCAGTTTAAATTCAATTCTTAACCGAAGACAGTGTATTGCACCAATCAATCTAAGGACTTTTACACAGTTTGATATATACTATTCCATATTTAATAAGAGGACCGCTTGGTCATTTACACATCAGTTTAAGCTCAATATTTAAACGATGACTGTGTATTGTACCACTCAATCTAAGGACTTTAAACAGTTGGATATATTGTTCCATGTTTAATAAGATGACCCCATGGTCATTTACACACCAGTTTAAAATCAATACTTAACCGAGGACTGTGTATTGTACCACTCAATCTAAGGACCTTTACACAGTTTTATATGTTTTCCATGTTAAATAAGAGGACATCATGGTTTTATTTACACGCCAGTTTAAACTAAATACTTAACTGAGGACTGTGTATTGTACCACTCAATCTAAGGACCTTTACACAGTTTCCAGGGTGGAGAATATACCACCCTGTTGTTTTTGTGTTTCTGGCGCCACTTCCCCCCACCCCCATCCACACCGCTATGCCCGCTCCCCAACATGCTCCATCGCAACTTGCAATTCGTGGAAACGTGCGACTCTACACAAAATCAGCTCAACACGTGTGTCTTCTCCAGTGCTGACAACTTCTTCGTCGCTCAGTGGCGGATCCAGCTTCAAGTTTAGGGAGGGACCGATGACCTAATACCTCCTACTTTAATTGTGCGTCCGAAAATTTCGAAAACTAACAGCTTCTCAAGAGGCTATTTGAACACATGTATGACGTCACGTAAACTAAACAAGTATCACAAAAAATTAAAAAGTATTAAATTAAAATATTGAACCAAATTCTAAAGGTAAGATGCGGCAGGGAGCCTTTTATATTTTTTCACACTTCAGTTTTCCCATAGTTTTTTTTTTCTTTCAATGTGAAGTAGAGGAAAATCATAAAACGTTACCTGGTCCTAATCATCACAGTGAACCGATATTTATTTCCAAACCTGGCCTTCCAACGTGCGCCAACGTACCACAAAAACTCATACAGTCCCCTAAACTTTGTATTTTGAAATACCTAGATTCCTAATCTACCAATTTCTAAAAATACCAAATAAATATTAGAATAAAATGTACTTATAAACAAAGTCTTCATCATCAGCTTACATAAATTAATTTTTTACATGTCAGATTTTTATAATAATCACATACCAAATTGTATTTTTGTCGCCATAATTTTATTAGTTTAGAAATTTCTCTTGCTTCAAAAGGTTGAACCTTTTTTTTTTTTTTTAAATTGAGAATGTTATGTTTTTTGTGCATTTTCCATTTGCATCTCCTAAATGAAAAAAATTATAGTTTCCTTTTTTAAAATTTATTCCATTGTATAATCTATTCTCCTACAAAATACTAACAAATCACAGACAATACTTTAAAGGTTCTGTCATCATGTAGATGAAAAGAGACATAGATAGATACGTCAATTTCTTCAATACCAACTGGAGACTGTTCAGTCTTGAAAAGAAAGACGTATGCTCATATGTTTAAAGACAGAGAACACTTATGAAACTGATTATACGGTAGAAAATTTTTGTATTTATACATATTTAATGCACGTATGTATATCTGTACAGTAAGTTTAGGCTAAGGTTATTCTTCGAATAACTTTTGTTTCTGCTTTGATCGAAAACTTTTGAGGACGAGATACATTCCGGTAATGGTATTTATGTTTTTATAGTACTTCATGAAAGTTGTTTAATTCTATGTGAGTGAAATGTACAAATTAAATATACGAAACATATAAAGAATATCAACTTGAAAGTGTTAAAAATAATAATAAAGTTTTATAAAAAAACTATGTGATTATCACTATTTGTGGCCTTATGTGTTCTTATTTTATTAGCATGCCACTGTTTTAAATAAGTAATGAAGATGGTGTCGGTGAACGTTAGTTTAAATGTTTTGCATAGCATATCAGGATATATGCAAGGAGGTTGGGCAAAGGGGCATTAGTTCAGGTGACTTGTCAAATTGTGTGGGTTGGGGAGAAGTGGGTGGAACTTTGTGTATAAATGTTGTTTATTTATTTATACACAAATAAAAAAATATATTTTATATTGCATTACAACAAAAGATAGCGTACAAATCGGGTAAACTTTCGGCACCGGAATAGTTAAATAAAAAACACATGCCGATCCTAAATACCGAAATATGATGTAAATATTGGTAAATTACGTATTTTGTGATGTCATTTCTGTAATAATATTTACATGAAGCGCTCAGTTTATCAGTGAAAACCGCCTACCACAAACAAATTTTAAGTTCTTACTTCCAAGAACCGTTAATGAAAGTAGCATTTTTCGTGGCTAGTCAGGAAAAATGTATATCAGGTGAGACATAATATACCTAGTTTCCTTGAAACGTGTTTATGTCTACTCGAAGCGTTGAAACCGTAAACATTTCAAGCGTTGGAGTAGGACGAGGGAAGGGGGAAGGTGGGAGGAAGAGAGGGAGGGAGGGAGGGAGGAAGGAAGGAAGGCAGGCAGGGAGGTAATGAGGTAATCTCAACCCATTCTTAACCAAGTGCAACGTTGCCAAATTAGCGCAGTAGCTGTGTGTGGGATAGCTCACTTGAATTTTTCCAACGTTGCCTGAAACTGGTATCAATATACACGCCAACAAAATAAGAGATATATTGTATGTGAGCTTGGAAAGTAAGAGAAATTAGAAAGGGAAAAAAGATTAACTGTTACTAAAATACTATGTACTCGCAATGATAATTAACTTTTTTTCCCTTGTTTTAATACATCTATAATGATGAGGTGGAAAGAACATGACATACGACGTGTGAAAACATGATAGCGATAAATAAATAATATGTTTGTTCGTATTTATTTATTCATAAAGAAACACAAATCTACGCATTAAAATCAAAAATGTTTTTTTTCAAACACTTTTGTATTTATTTACTTACCCAGGTACCGAAATGTATGACTCTGAGTTAAGCTCAACAAATATAAAATAAACTACCTTGAAAACCCCAACTTGTAAAAGTGTTAATTCACAACTCAAATAGTTAGGGTTTCTATTTTCGCGACAGAATGGTCAGTTCTTAAAACCAGCATTTATTTATAGTCACAGAAAATGGCATCGAATAAAGAAAATCTGAAATTAGAACTGGAATAGGATATTTTTCATAGTACAGGTAACTAGAGATGATATTTTATTATATTTTTGATATATGTTTACAGAAATGACTTAACAGCTGTCTGTAAAAGTGCATAAAATTTAATTGCGATACCCACCTTTTGTAATTATCGTTTTTTAAACAGCATGTTAAAGACTTAAGTAGATAATATAATGTACCAATGTAAGAACGCAATGAGAAATAGGTCACACAAAATTTATACCTACGCGTGAGATAAAAATGTATAAGGCCGTAGTTTCATTTTTGACTGAAGTCAATCGATAGTTAACTTAACAAAACTAGTTTTCCGTCTGCTTTAAAATAAATGTGTTGTTTTCTTATTATAAGCTTATCTCATTCCTATTTTTTATGACCTGAAGATTGAAAAACATTTGTTTAGATAAAAGTCAACTTGTTACTGGTTGTAAGGTTCACACGCTGTGAAAAATTCTGTTTGACGTTTTGACCAAGTCATGATTAAAAATAATCTACTAATAATCGTATCCAAAAATTTTCCAGTAACAATAACATAATAAGTCTAAATAATAAATAAATTCTGATCAGATAGTTTACTTAGATTTGAAACTAGGACTAAATTATCATATAATAATAAAAATATTTTAGTTACAGCTGCGGAATAACACTACCATTGTAAAATGAAAAAAAAATATGCTAAGCAATGGAGCCTTTTAATAGAATACATGTTTCATAATTTTGTTAAGTATATTCTTAAACTTCAAATACTACGAAAGGTCTATTGCATGACTAATCATTTAGCTTTTTCCAACCGTGTGTACACATAACACTACATACATAACACACATACGCACACTTCGTCCACAGTAACATGAATGGTATTGGAATTATTTCAATTTATTGTAACAGATTTTGGAAGTAATTTATAACACCAATAATATTATGTTCATTTTAGTTCAACCATTTTAAACTGCACAGTATGGATAGTTTACAATTTTCATTTGTTTATTTATTTTATATTGTTACGTAAAATAAATCATAAATAATATTAATTTTATTTACAAATTTAACTAAATATCTACATATAACGCGTGTGCTACGTAGTTTTGGTGACGGTTACTTATGAAGTTCATAAAAATCAGAGTCGCTAAAATTTTTAAATAGTTAAAAGTTCTTAAAATGTAACTTATATTATATTTTTTATTTCAAAGACTTTTTAGATGACTTGCAAACTTTCACATATATTACACAAAGATAAGAGCGTTTTCACGTGACACTGTAACAGCCTGGAGGGGAACCAAACGTGGAAAGGAAAATGTGATTTGTCACCTGCTGTCAGACATGGCGTGAGTAAATTTGCGAATTATGGTTAGCTGGTAAAATGTGCTCTATACAAAACACTGACTGGCGAATGCGATTAAAATTGAGTACATGCACAAAAACCTATGCGAATGACTTGCGCGTTTCACACTCTTAGTGTTTAATGTCGTGAAATTTATGTGAAAAAATTGAAAAAGAAAGTTTGATTTTTGTGCTTCAAAGATTACACACAATCCCTTACAAATTAATAGCTATAATTCATCCCAACCTATTTAAACAGAGGCATAATACAAAACCTCACTCTATTGACGAGGAATCCAACCCATGCCCAGGACGGATCTAGGGCTTTCCTTCAACGGGGTCAAAAATGTGTTTGCGCTTCCCACTCACAATGTATTACAGACCAACAGCAAAATTATTAATTTGCGTCCGTGTACATTATAGTCCTAGTATAAAATTAAAGTTAACATTCGTCTAACCCGTGTACTTGAATTTCATTTCACAGGTTTAAGTATAAAAAAATTTGGTTTGATGAAGCACGGACTGGATAAAAATTAGTAATTTTCCTAACTAACAAATGTGGTGAATGTAGCCGACGCTCGGTGGGTTTACTTGGGGCTCTCTCGTGTTTTATCACCCCTTGAGGAAAATATATTTTAAACAAATAATAACAATTTTGTCACTATTTATTACATACAGCAAGCACTACGCGGCTTTCACGAGGGACTTCCAGAAAAAAACAATCTGTCGCTCTCATCCCCACCCTGCTTTTCCTCCCGCGGATCAAAACAACTGCATTCCATGGTGAACACACCACAGATTGCACAAGTCACTGGTGATGTTCTGGCTTGCGATGCTCGAGCCGATCCCCCAAGAGAGACTTCACTCCTCACAGCACCGAGTCGGCACACAAGTCACACAAGTGATTCAAAGCCCACTATCGCCAGGCTCAGGCTTACATGCTATATTAATTCTTTACCCCCCCCCCCCCCCCCCCCGTAACATTTTTCATTTTCTCTCAATAAGTATTGGTCAATAGGTAGTACTGCTAATTGAATATTATATTTCTTTTGCGTGTGTTGTTCTGTCACAGATATGTCCAACTGATATTTATAAAGTGTAATATAACGGGCGTAAAATGTTGCGTAAATGTTAATTATTAGCAGTTTCGCAACTGTCTACGCTCATTTTGTTGTAGCAGAACTACAAATGCAAAAGAGTTCTAAAGATAAAATCTACAGAAATAGCCCTTATAGTAGAGAAATGTCGTAAAAATGAAGTCATCAACATATGCAGGCCGTGCTCGGCTTGGCTTCAAGGTCACAGGTTGTGGATTTAAGACGGGTCCTGTTTTTTTTATGAAATATAAGTTTATTGTGTTGGTTGGGGGAGGGGAGTGGAGAGGTTTGTAAGCTGTCACCAGCTTCCTACCCAGTAGCAAGATAGGCACACATAGTCTAGCCGTGGTTTTATAACGCTCCTGACTGTGCGACCGGCCGAACCAACAGCAATTAGATACGGCACGCGGCAGAAGCACCACGAACTCTTCGGCTGTGCACTTGATTTGCGCTGTAGGACGCAGCAAGCCTTGATCTTTACATTTAATGACCAATCCCCAGGTGCTTAGTCGGAGGAATTAGATTAGTTTTTCTGAGAGTCCGCCGGGATTCTACTCTAAATTAAAAATGACAAAAATCTCTACAGAAATTTGTAACATAAATTAACCTGCCATCTGTAATAAGAGACCAGCATTTAGTTATGAAGATACCTTTATGAATACGTCCTGTTGACAGCGACGAGTTTTGTTATGACTGCAGAATTTTTGAAATTAAACTTTATGCAGACAATAAACGCATTTATCCTTAATACTTGTCCAATAATTTGCAATAAACGATTTGTTCATCTCCAACTTAAAGGCGTATATAATACTTGGAAAGCACTAATAACCATCAGTTGTATATTTTTGGGTTATATTTTCGTGATAAACCTTCAGCCGAAGTTTGTTGTTTGAATTCTTACTCATACTGGATAGCATCAGTTCTTCTTCATTGCACTAACGGCACAGATATCCATGAACTTAAATCCTCTCTCTATTAATAGACGTAATTTTGTCAATGAAGCAAAATTTCCTTGAATACACCAGCAATAGTCTCTAAAAATAAAACACTTACATAGGTTGGTTACTAAATGAGATTTTCTCCATGGTATCTCGGCTTCCTACAGATAAAGAAGAATATTATAACAAAGTCATAAATTACAAATAAATAATAAAAATAATTAATATGGCTTAGGAAAATATTACCTATTATAGATAATATCAACACATGTAATAAATATTTTCTTTCGTTTCACAATCATAATCCTTGATTTATCTTCTCTTTGAAAATTTTATTTTTTACTTCCAAAATTTTCCTTGGCCCTGTATATGATTTTACTTATCTTTGTAAATGATCAAATCTATAGGGAACAGTCGGTTAAATTACTCGTTTCCTTCGTTTATGCGAAGTGGAAATGAGCAGAAATACCGGCCTTCCTAATTAAAATCACTGTGGTTAAGTAACAAAATGTACATTGTGTGTACCTATTTTAGTTAGAATCTGCTTTTTTAACAGTTTAACTATAAAAATGCGAGTAATTAAAAGCACGTTTTTAAATATTACTCTTAAAGTAAATAATTTTATGATAAGCGGGGGTGAATATGTCAACAGCACTTAACAGATCAATATAGTTGCTAAGTTATTTAAATGCACTGTATTTATTTCAGTAACATACTTATTTTTAGTACACGTTTTAGTCCAATTACTTATAGCGTGAGTGTAATAAATACTATTCATTATTACATCATTTTTTAGGGGCTAGTGTTAGAAACCAAAAGGTTATGCAAGTTTTGTTTCCAACAGTTAACCGTATTAACACGTCCGTATACCACAACATTCTCTAGTGAGAAGTTAAAAACATAAATTTCAACAACAAATATGTTTATTGGTTTAAATTTTTTAATGGCTTTTAAGTAGATAAGTTTATTACATTCTTTACGATTGGTATATTTCGTGTCCATTTGCAGGCTATAAACAAGAGCGATTATAATAACAAATAAGTAATTTATAGACAATATTCCATTATGATTTTATAAATTATAATTTTTTTCTAAACAACTATTATTTATAAATTAATTTAAAGAGAGGTAAATAATAATTTTAAATACATTCCTAAGAACTACAGCAGAAAATTTAAATGTGTAAGTGAAACACATTTCTCAAACATGCATGTTATTCGGAAAGTCTTAGTTATGCACCAAGCGCGCAACGCGTGAGAAGAAGACGTGAGAGGATGACCTTGCGAAAGGGTTGGTAACCTTCCAGGAAGGAATTAGCAACGCAGCCTGCCTACGCCTCCTCTCCTGCTGAGACTGCGCCCAGACGCGTGCTGGAGCCTCGGGCCCTCTATGTCTCCATTAGAAATGTGCTTGCTGTGTTTATTCTGTGTTTTGACTGTTAAGTTGATTAAATGACTAGTCTGGAACCTATACTATTTTGAAATTCTTCATTTTTAAATATAAAATAAATATTTACGCCATTCCTCTACAAAGCTCTTGAAACTCTCAGTTTTTTTTAATCACAATGGTGATAACGGTGCGAAGATTTATTTTGCATATGGATACCTGTCCGGCAGCCGGTCTGGATTCGAATGATTCAACCATGCGACTTCGAAATCTTCTT
This sequence comes from Bacillus rossius redtenbacheri, assembly GCF_032445375.1. Taxonomy (NCBI): domain Eukaryota; kingdom Metazoa; phylum Arthropoda; class Insecta; order Phasmatodea; family Bacillidae; genus Bacillus; species Bacillus rossius. Next base: position 178,064,548 of record NC_086330.1, read on the forward strand.
AAGAGGATAGGAAAAGTAGCAACGTGCATTACTGACGAAAATATAAATACAAAAATAGAATTTGAGCGACCTCAAAGAATACAACGGGGTTTGTTATGTCGTCTAAAGATTTTCATTATGGTGACCTGAAGTACAGAGAATGTAAAAAAAGACAATATTTAGTTTTAAAATTTTTAACTTTCTTCATAAAAAATGGGCTTTAAAATAAAATTACATGGAAAGAAAAAATTGATTGTAAAGTTATAAAAATCAGTTAAGTTAAACCTCTACAATAACCAAATAAAAGAAAGAAATTCATAACTATTTTCGTTTTCAATTTTTAAATTAATGTGAAAATAATTTAAAATTATTATTTTGTTAAAATGTTTAGTAATTATATTGCTTTTTCTTTTATGATTCCAATAATTTTACAGTTATGTTTATTTCATAGATTGTATTTTTTTCTAGGGTTTCACAAGCCATTATTTTATTTTAAAAAAAATCGACTAAAAATAACAATACACTCCATTATTTCAGGAAATCCAGGTCTCCATAATGAAAAGATCTAGTAGGCCAGATTATATATATAGATAGATAGGTAGATAGATACGATAGATAGATAGATAGATAGATAGATAGATAGATAGATATATAGATAGTTTCTCAAAGATGTTTTTGTTCAGTTCGCCATATCTTCCTTACAACTTCAAAATTAATGATTTAATAATGTAAATAGACAATTTACAAAAATTAATGTTTTGAATTAAATTATTATAAAAACATGTTTATAAAAGCCTTATTTTGGTCACAAGTCTACGCCATTTTTGAGATTGCCGTAGCTATATAAATAATCTTACATGCATGACAGCTGTTGAAGCAAATTAACCGAAGTAAGTTCCACGTACTTTTATAACTTAATTTGTAACATAACTTATTTAATTTTTTCATTACTTATTTATATAGAGTTTGCAATGTTACTTTATATTTATCTAAACCCCAATAACACTGATATTCTGTCTGCTGTTAGGCTATATATTATTTCTCATAGGTGTTTCTTTGCCGTTACGCTAAATCTCCCATTGTACTTCATCAAAATGTATGATTTGCATTTACACAGCAACTTTGCTCATAGATTCCGCATTATACTCACAATTTATTATACAACTTTGTATTTCCAAATGATGAGGAATGTATTTCCAAATGATGAGGAAATAATTTCCAAGAAAAGTAGGCATAACAATGACCATTAATAAAACACAAGGTCAGACGCTTTAAAGGGCAGGTTTATATTTCCCAGAACCTCTTTACCACATGGTTTTTTCACGAGTTCGTATATTCAAAGGTAGGCCTATTTATGTTTGTATCAGGCACATACAGCCAAAAAGTAAACGATTATCACATTATAACTTCTAACATTGTTATTGAAGAAGATTTTAACTGTAAGAAGTGTAAAAATAAATATTCGATACGGCCAAAATCTGTTGGTACTATATTTTCAATACTTTGCATTAATAAATACTTGCATTTACATACTACCCCATTATTATATTACCATTCGATGTCTGATCAAGATAAAATGTTATATTCGCACGGGTAAGTTATTTGTTTTTATATTCTCGTCATTCATCCTTACAGCTCCCGCACACTAGGCGACTAACCACACAAATGACATGGTCTGCATCCACCTTCAAGTCGTAGCGACACGCCTGAGCCTGGCCGCCGCGGACAAGTGTGTGCTCTCTCAGTAGTTGCCACGCACTCTCAGGTCGCGGCGAACTGGCCACGGCAACTTGGCCGTCTAGTGCGGGAGCTGTTAAACATTATATTTTAGGATTGGCATCCATGTTTTCTGGACCCGGCCACAGGCTGAAAGCAGTGATGTTGTTATCCATGCGGTGTCATTATTGACAGTTGAAATAACCATAAAGCCATTAATTATTATCTCCTTTAAAGAGTTACTTTATGTGATTAAATACTACATATCTCAAAATAAATAAGCTACTTTAATACACGTGCTGTTCTGTTAAAACCAAAGTTAATACAATTGTTGATATCAATCACTTCACCACTTGATGCCGGGAACATAAAATGGGAACGTTTTAAAAACTGATCTCATCTAACTTACGTCAAGTACGTCACAAACCATCTCCCGAATGGTCTTTTGCTATAAAATACGTAAAGAGGCCGGCAAAAATGTGTTTAGTTCAAGTCGTACAAACGTTCATGGAAGTTACTTAGTTATATATTTGAGTTCATATTATGATACGCAAACACAAGTATCTATAGGTGTAATTTTGCAGAACTACACAGCGTTGTCTATGTCATTAACATTAAACTAGGTCAAAGTTATTCTGTTTATTTTACCAAGGCGTGAAAGTGAGAATTTCTCAAGAATATCTGAATAACTGTTTATTTATCCTTACATATACATTTATTATCTCAAAGGCGGCCATATTGTGTTTTCGCTACGTATGGCCACATGTGACACAACGCTAAGGCGGAAGAATACTTTGTGATCCTTACGGTGTTCCCGAGCCGTGATAAAACAGTCTGCGTTTGAACTTCACTGTGAGAAACGATAGCAACAATATTCACTGAAATATCATTTGCAAGTTTCATAAAAATTATAATTTGTCATCATTATAAAACTATTGCAAGTAGTGTTGTACGTTTTCTCGTAAAAATACATATTTATAATCAAATTCCCATGAACGCAATGAAACACGCAGTAAAATATTTTCGGGGCGGTAAATTAATCTTAAGAAATATGTTGTTCAATAATAAATTTTTTCCCAAAAAATATATTTGTTTAATGAAACAACGTAGGTTACGTAAATTATTTTTATTTATTATCTAGGGATGAGCAGTATGATGGAGGAGGGGGGGGAGGAAGCAAATTGCCAGAAGTATTAAAAAACATTGGTTAAGTCAAAGCGTTCAGAAGCATAAAAAAAGACTTTATTTGATGCCCCTGACTTTTTACTTACTGACATCGCCGATAAAGTAAACGTGTATAGACGGTTGCAGTGAATGTCCGAAAATATTCGTGTATGGACTGCACTACACGAATCTGAAATAACAACTAAGAAGGCAAAATTCGTTTGTAAAACAGCGTTTTATACATTCCAGGAAAACGCAAATTTCAGCTCTTGTATTCAAATGGTTGCAACTTTTATGTTTAACCGCATCCAGTAGGCAAAATTGAACAAGCTTAAAATGTCCACACACCATTTGGGTGTATATATAGGTACATATATATATACATATGTATAACATATAAAATCACTGTTCGTACAACATACAAGTCCTCGTTTACCACCAGAAAATGCAAGGCCCTCTGATAGCAGTGTAAATACCAACGTGTGTGTGAAGCTATAGGTCCGCACTTCATATGGGTATATTTATATAATATTAACACACTGTGCCTCCAAGTCCTCGTTTAACACTAGAATATGCAAGGTCCTCCGATTGCAGTGTAAATGCCAACGTGTGTTTGAAGCCATAGGTCCGCACTTCATATGGGTATATTTATATCACATTAACACACTGTGCCTACAAGTCCTCGTTTAACACCAGAATATGCAAGGTCTTCTGATTGCAGTTTAAATACCAACGTGTGTTTGAAGCCATAGGTCCTCTTTTCATATGGGTACGTTTATATCATCTAACACACTATACTTACAAGTCCTTCGTTTAACACCAGAAAATGCAAGGTCGGTCTTCTGATTACGGTGTAAATGCCTTTGTGTGTTTGAAGTTATAGGTCCGCATTTCACATGGGTATATATATATATATATATATATATATATATATATATATATATATATATATATATGGTTTGGCACCGACTTTAAACCGATTAGTAGGTAGCACCTACCAATTATAATATTTTATTAAAATTATAGGTAATAATTATGTTTGGACAAGAACTGTCACATCGAAATTTATTGTATTGTTTATACAATTTTATTGTTTATACAATTTTATTGTTTATACAATTACAATGTAAAAATTCGTATCCAAACATATTACCTATAATTTTAATAAAATATTATAATTGTAATTATTTATTTTTCGATTTCTAGTACCTATAGTATTTTGTTGTGTTTTTTTAGGTCCGTTTGGTTTTTTAAAAATATTATTTTTATGTTTTAATCTTCATGTTCGAAGGCTTAGGGTAATTATGACTTCCAAATAAAATTAAAAATACATATTTCTAATAATACATATTCCTACTAAGAAGTTTATGAATTGAATGTAAGATAAAGGCTGTAAAGTAACGCGTAATAAAGAATTAAATGTTCATGTAGCACAGCTTACATGTATACGCCTGAAATGGCACCCAGTTAAGGTCCTCGGATCATGCGTCTGTGGCTTCGTAATGTGTGAAATGAGAGACGTCCACCACGTCCTCGCAACCAGCGTTAGACACTACGGAGATGTGTATTAGATGTGTGTAAACTCGAGCGAAATGTCCTCGTTTGGAGCGTTGAGAAACATGGGATACACACAGTGTGTAAAGGAGTGTAAGTGACAACGATACTAGCGCGACGTGGTGGTAACACACACGCACTACATACTTGATTCTCTACGGTCTATCCGAGGACCTCAAAAAAAAATTTAAAAATCATGTTTTCACACACTAGGTTGACAGAACAGCGTGAATCCGAGGTCTTTTAATCCGAGGACCTGGGGGAGGTCCTCGGATTGCCAAAGGTCCTCGGATCCACGCTGAAATATCATGCGCAAGTCCTCGGATGATACCCTAAGTCCACACACACACACACACACCTACACACACCTACACACACACACACATATATATATATATATATATATATATATATATATATATATATATATATATATATATACCGAGGTTCTGGCGAGTGGCGGAACTATGCTGGGCTATTGTGTTCTCATCAGATAGTTGCTACATATAAAGACCACACAAGTGTTCATAAATATGATCACTCGCGTGATCTTTCACACAAGCCGTCCACATTCTGGAAAGTTAGGGAATATGGAATTGGTCAGGAAAAGTGAAAGTATATCCTCGAAATACTAGAAAAGTCATGGAAATTCACTAGTGGTAGTAATGTGAGAGGATAATTTCATGTTCCAGTCTGCCGTCATCCAGACTGTGTATTTTTTTCAGGTGGGTTTTAGCGCATAGTCTTACATCCTATATACGAAGTTCTGTGAGTTTTAATTATTGTTATACAGAGTGTCCGAAAAGTCTTTCCCTGATTACAAAAAATAATAACATCCGATAGAAGTAAGATAAAAATATGAAACTGGTGACAAAATGTTGAGAAACTATCCAAGTTTTTTTCAAACATCAGTACACTTACACATGAGCACCTTTGGTAGCACGTAGCACATCTAGTCGATATTTAATTTCCGTCCACACATTAGCCAACATCATTTGGAGGGATCGATTCAATGACTCTGGTTATCCGTTGTCGAAGGGTTGCAATATCTGGTACATGTGTTCGGTATACCTCGTCCTTGACATAACCCCATAAAAATAATTCTAATGGGGTTATGTCAGGAGAACGTGGAGGCCAAACAGTTGGTCCATCACGACCGATCCATCGTCCAGGAAAGGTCATATCAAGATAGGCACGGACCTCCAAACCCCAATGAGGTGGTGCACCGTCTTGTTGAAACATGACAGCGGGGTGATACTCAAGCAGCTGAGGAACAGCATAAATTTGTAACATGTCCAAATACACTGGAGATGTGATGGTTGCCTCAGCGAAGAAGAATGGCCCGATAATTCTGTCATGCAATAGCGCGCACCAAACATTCACTTTTGTTGAACTTCCTCTGGTACACTCCATCATCTCGCCAGGGGGCTGTGAATCCCAAATGCGCACATTATGACGATTCACTACTCCACTGACAAAAAAGGTCGCCTCGTCAGAAAAGGCAATTCATTGGAGATAGCCATTATCGTCCTCCATACGTGATAACATTTCGACCGTAAATTCATATCGATGTGTACTGTCATTGGGCAACAGAGCCTGAACAATTTACACTTTGTATGCACGAAACATTAAACGTTTGTGTAAGATATCGTGGAGAGAGCTTTTTGGCATCTGTAATTCACGTGAGGCCCTTCGCATAGATTTCTTCGGACTTCGCAGAAATGACTGTCTCACAGCTTCCACCCTTTCAGCTTAGATTGATGTTCGACCAGACTTCGGAAGGTCAGCAACCGATCCTGTGGTCTTTAACTTCTCATACCAAGTCTTAATGCTCTTGACATCAGGGGGAATGTTTCCATATGTGGTCTGGAAGTTTCTCTGCACTGTTATTGGTAATCGTGTCTCGTGGTACCACAGGACACACTGCGCCATCTCCTTATAGGTAATCATGTCCGGCTTCCTGGGCACTACACCTCAGACACTGCACACATACTGCGAACCTATAACAAAGAGTTATGACCTAACATTTTGACACCACTTTCATATTTTTATCGTACGTCTAGCCGAAGTTATAAATTTGTGTAATCAGGGAAAGACTTTTCGGACACCCTGTATAATTATAGGCTGGCTATGGGAATGGCGGAGGCTATGTTCTTGTTATTTCTTTCAGAAAACGTATAATAGGTGAATAATTATTTTTAAGATGGTTAAATTTTGTGGCAGGTTTAAATGTTGTGGCAGGTTTGTGTGGACACTCTTTTTACTGTTGACAAATAAAGTTTTGTAATTATCAGGTAATACACCCGAGAGAAAGAGAGCCAGTGAAATTAATAAACAGGAAAATGCCTTGGTACAAAATTGCTTAAGCGGAATAACTGACTCGGGAGTGAAGCGAGGAAGCGAGGAAGCGAGGACCAGGTGTGTGCCGTGGTCGCGGCTACGGCTCGAGGCGGCAGGCGGCAGCGGGCCGCTCGCTCGTCGCCGCCGAGCGCCGCGCTCTTCATTTTGTTGACCTCAATTGCCGACCACGCACGCCCCTCTCAAACTTCGCCCTCTGTAGCGTTAGCTAACCTGCATTTTGTTTTTCTCTCAGTGGATATTGTTTGTCCATTTCATTGTGAGGAAATTATTTCTGGTAAGGTTGTAGCTTTAAAATCGGGGGAAAAAAATGGCACTTGCTTGCGAATAGTGTGTGTGTGTGTGTGTGTCTGTGTCGTATTACATGTGCTCTTGTTTAATGTGGTGATATAAAAATAAATGGTAAGAACTTGATTCAACGCCCTTAAAAATTGAACGAAGAAAAATTTATGTTTAAAAATTAACTAATAAATTTAAGAATTGGGATACTAAAATAACATTGTATAAATTTATCGTAACGTAATTTAGATTTCGTCGTAGGGTAGCGAGCTGTAATAATTTCTAGTCTGGAATTTTTCAGTCCTGTAATTCAATTACTTTTCCATTTTGGAAAGTAGCCAGAATGCTGAATGTGTTATTTCGACTGCTTAATATGCGACAAATATGCAACGAATATACATATTTTTAAATTTAAAAAGTAAGTAGAGCCAGGTTTCACGAGAATAAATACCACATGTAAGTACTCATGAAATGTACCGATGAAGTCTAAATACTCTTTTTATGAATAATGCTTCCAAGCGTTTAGAAACTATTTAACTTGGGACGATTAGTTTTAAATTACGACCACACATGCGAATTTCGTGATAAAGCAGGAATTATGTCAAATGAAGTAGGCCGTTTAAAGTATAATTGGAAGGGTTTGTAATGAAAACACTTATGTGCATGAGCGAAAATTCAGGGGCCGGGAAGGGGAAGGTGTAGTCGTTGACCCAATGGTATTTTTCTGTGGTGTTACGGCCCGTACACACGGACCACTCGGTGGCGCCACAAGGAGATAGCCACAAGCTGCCATTGTTTAAGAGGAGACCCTTCCACATGGGCGACGGTGGCGCGCTGACGCGGGTCCCCGCATCTCGGTGGCGCGTCGAGCGACTGCTGCTCAGACGCTTCAGATACTTGGCACGCGCGGCTTGTTTGGTTCAATTTTTTTCCCTTAACCTAACCTAAACTAAGTTTATTTGTTTGGGAGGGGTTTGGGTTAGGGAAGACTCTAGATGCGTCCCAGACCGAAGCCTTTACGTCTAGTCATGCTGGATTTGAGCCACGCAGAAAGGGTAACATGCATCGTATGCTGTATTCGGGAATTGGTCAGCCGTGGCAGTAATTGAAGCCATGAATAACTCATCTATCTTAAACTCTATACGATAACTAGTTAAGTTGGGCCCAGGTAAGACCTGCATAGACACAGGGAAAACCCTGGGCTCATTCATGCGGGGTAAAAAATGCAAGCATTAAGCAGGCAGGTTCAATACAGGACAAGAAGGATGGTCGAGGAAGAACAGTTAGTCAGGGGCAGAAAGTCTCTAACATGCTGGGAGCTTGGGCTTTTCAGCCGGCATTGTTGTTTGTGCACATCTGGGTGCTTATTCTAAGTTAATCGTTTCGATAAAATTTGTCGTTTCCTATCGATTATCCAGGGTGGCCACTCAACCTGGAAAACCTGGAAATGTCAGGGAATTTTGAAGCTACAGGGAATGTCAGGGAATTTCATCAAAAATCTGGAAATTATTCGTTGAAACAGGATTTTTAAAAATATTACTAGTAAAATAGAAAATGAAAGGTAGGATTTATGTTGAATTTGTGTTTTCGAGACCTCGTGTTGTCTCGTAACATTTTGCGGCTTTCATACATTAAGTTGGTGCACCTGTCTCGCTATTATTTTATGGTTTGTTAATCCGTTATTCCGTTCTGTTGTTTGCATGATTATTAGGCCTTGCAGCAGATGGACCTTTTCGTAAGATTTTGGGACTCTGAAAAAAATGAAGTTTCATCACAGTACTTTACGTCTGCATTTCTTGGTCATACAACGGCTGCTGATTTGCTTATCCACTTTAAAAGCTCTCTGTCTGATATAAATTTAAGCAAACTTATACAAGTGTCAATGGATGGCCCAAATGTCAATAATAGATTTTTGAAAGATTTGTTGTTTGACTTAAAAGGTGACGACCCTAGTAAGCCGACATTACTAGATATAGGATCTTGTGGTTTACACACTGTCCATTGTGCTTTTAAAGCAGCTATACGTGAAACTAAGTGGGAGATAGTTGAATTTTTGAGAGCAGTCTACAACTTATTCAAAAATGTACCTGCACGAGGAGCAGATTATATACAATACACAGATACAAGAATATTTCCTATGAAATTTTGTTCTATTCATTGGGTAGAGAACAGCAAAGTTGCACTTCGAGCTATTGAAATTCTATCTTGTTTGTCAAAATTTGTGGAGTGTGCAGTGCGGGATAAGAAAGCATATACTAGACAGAATTAATGTTTTTCTGTTGTTTCAAGATGTGTTAAAGACAACCTATTTGGAGCAAAACTTTCATTCTTTTATTCTCTTGCAGGTTTGTTAGAACTTTTCTTGAGACAGTTTCAGACAGAATCTCCACTGGCTCCATTTCTTTATTCTGCTCTATTCTCATTGATACACACATTGATGGTACGTTTTGTTAAGGAAGATGTCATTAAGAAGAATTTTCTTTCACCAGGCAAACTTATTTTGAGCACAGATAACTTGCTACATGCAAAAAATGTTGATATTGGTTTTGCTGTAAGAGATGCATTACAAAAAGCAAAAGGAGTGAAAGAACTTCAGATTTTGGAATTCAAGCAATGTTGTCGCCAAGCTCTAACTCAATGTACCACAAAATTGTTGGACAAGTCTCCTCTGAAATTCAGACTAACTGGGGCACTGACATTTCTTGATCCTGCTGTTGCTACTAAAACTGTTTTGTTCAAGAAAAATTTGGCATCATGCTTGGAAATATTGGTGAAACACAATTGGTTATCTGGTGTGCAAGTCGACAGCATTCAGCGTGAATTACATCTTCTTCTAGAGTCAGAAGAAGTGATTGGATGCATGACTGCATTTGAAAAACATTCTCGCCTCGATCATCATTGGATGAAGTTGTTTAGTTCACACAATGTTTCAAGCCAAGTAGTTAATTTTGTTAAATTTCTACTGATAATTTCTCATGGAAATGCTAGTTTAGAGAGAGGATTTTCGGTTAATGGTGACTGTTTGATTGAAAATCAAAAAGAACACAGCCTTGTGGCGTTAAGACATGTGCACAATGCAGTTACCTTAGCAGGTGGGGTTGAGCGTGTAAAAATAAAAAAATCAATGATGCAGTTTGTTGAGGCTCTGCAGACACAGCAAGAGCTGGACAAAATTGAACATGATAAACACCAAACCAAAAAGCGACAAGTAAAAGAACTGGAATTGTTGGAAACAAAAAAAAATTGAAACTGGTAGAAGATATGAAGAAGGAAGTTGATGCCATCAATGCAAAAATAGACTTTATAAACAAAATTGAAAGGTTAATTTAGTGTGTGTTTTTTTATGTACATGATTTTTTGAACTTTCAATTTTCGAGGGTGTTAAATAATAAAGTGTCAAGTTGAAGAATTTGTTTGTGTTGTGTGATATGCTACAAAAAATGCAAGTACCAGCAGCTTGAATAGGTATGTACCTAGGCCTCAATATATCACAATTATTGCTTTAAATTTTAATTAATATTGGAATTTTAACTAGGCCTACACTGTGAATTTGTTTCTCTTTTTTTTTTTTTAAATTTTCTTTGTTAGAAATAAATATTTATCATGATTTGTCTGCATGTATGTGTTGTTTACAACGGGCCTTATTTTTAAATTAATTTTGCCGATGATTTTGACTGGTCAAAAAAACCTGGAAAAGTCAGGGAATTTTTTCAGCTGAATTGAGTGGCCACCCTGTTATCATTCGTTTTCAACAGTTTGGTATTTTATGTTTTTCTGTGATGTTATTCTTCGTGTATAAATAGTTACAACCTATAGTTTCGTAACGAAAGGGTACAAACTATCGAAAAACCCTTACGATGGCCATTTCCTTTGTAGTTTTCATTGCTTATTTTCTGCTCCTGTGTAGATCACAATTTTGCATCCTTATAAGAGGGAATGTATCTGGGCTTAAAAGCCTTAATGCCCAAAGTCTTACCTAAAAACTTTACCAGAACGGTTTCTATTTTTCTACTATATTCACGAGCAAAACGTCGTCACGATGACGGACCCGCGTGTGATATATACTCGTATGTATTATCTTTCATTAATATATGGGGACGAATCAAACGTAGTGGTGTGCCAAAGGAAAATTTGTGATATTTTAATTATCCTGAAATAGTTTGTAAACTTAAATAGTCATGGTTATAAATAATCACACTTTAATAATAAGCAAGAGAAAAAAACCTGTAAACGTTTAACGGTTTATCTGTGGCGCATCGGGTTAGTACGCGGTCCTGTGAATCCAGCAAGTGATGTGGTTCAAACCCCGTCGCTGAAGGAAAAAAAAAAAATTTTTCAACTGCTTGTAGTTCATCTTATATTCTGCTTGTTTCTTTGTCTCGCTTGTTATTTTTTTAAGAACATATACAAATAATGGCTCGATGGCATTTTGAACTCTTTAGATTGAGTGAACACCCTTATTACTGCGCACTATCTCCATGAGCTGACTAACTACATGTAATAATAACATATTTTAAATAACCTACGTACATCAAAGCAGACACCAATTCCTTTATAACCTGTTTATATTATAATATTACTCCATTTTCAAACTTGCATTACAAAGACAATTTAATTTCGTTAAGTTGAAAATTACACGGGATTTTTGATACCTACTAAGTCAACTTATTGCATTTTCTTGCAATTCAAAAATATATTCCCTAGTGAAATAATTATACAAGAAACTGCTTAATTTTTCGTGGTTTTTTATATTTTTTTTATTTTTAGAGTTTGGGTTATTTTATAGTAACATTTTTATTTTTACATAGTTAAGCAGTTTCTTTGGTCGGCAACTGCGTTGGTTTTTTTTTCTGTTAGTACTTTAGGTATCGTATGTGCTAAGAAACGCAATTTTTTTTCTTTTCTTCTGCTGTATAAACTTTCGCACTGTCATCACAGTTGTAAACTCAAATTTTTAATCACGAGAATGTGTGACCTACATAGTTTATAATTACACTTAATGGTTGTTCTACAAACCAATAAAACCAGTAAAGACTGTCGGCACTGCGGAATTATTCAGTCTGTCATACAAAACCCTAGCCCCAGCATATACGCTTCAGGAGCTACGAGTTAATTAATTTAAAATGTCTAACCCCGAGTTCGTGCATCAGATCACACTTAGGAAGGGATAGAGCTGCAATTTGACCTGTCGCCAGTAGGCAGTCGATCGGTTAGAGAAATTATCCAGTCCTTCATAGCGAGGCCCTAGCCTTAACTTCTACGCATTTGTGATCTACGGTAGTGTACGTGCTGAGGGATAGCTTAATCTAATTTTATGAACTGCCAGCATACTTGTAATAAATCCGCTGGTATATATAAATAAAATATATTTCCACTGCCCAGTACACTTATGTGAAAATATAAGTAAGAGTTCTCTTTACCGTCCGCAAAACCAAGGCTGGGATCGGCTCGCATGAGCTGCGTTGTGATTGGCCGAGCGCTCAGGGTTCAGCCAATCCCAGAGCACCATTTTAGGACGTTTGAATTTCTGTATCTCGTTGAAATCGTTATTACCGAGAAATGTTACAAGTGTATTTTGATGTGTTTCGCATATATCATAAAACATTTTCTGTGGTTCGGACATAAGAAATCATGCAATGTTTCGGTGTTTGTCTCGCGTTGTAGTGCCGCTATTGGGCTGTATCTGAGCGCGTCTGTGTCAATGCGAATACATCTGTTTTGTATTCGCTGCAGTTTCAAGAGGTGTGTGTTAGCTGCAGTGGCCCACACTGGGGCTGCGTATGTAGTTACTGGTCGAATGAGGACTTTGTAGAGCAGCAGTCCGTTCTGCACTGTACTGCCGACGCGCCTGCTCATTACTGGGTTGTGTGCACTTTCTACTGTGTGCCTGTCCAGTCTTCGAGCCTATGTGGGTTCGCCACAGTAGTTTGCGATCCATCTGAACACCAGGATGTTTCGCAACGTCCGTGTAATGTTGTACTCTCCGAACAGGGTAGTTGAGACCAGTGATCAACTGCAGTAGATGTTTACGAATAAGTACTACTGCCTCTGATTTGGTAATGTTTATCTTAATTCGCCATGTTGTGCACTACTGCTGTATTGCGCTGAACGCGAGTTGCAATCTGCCAGTGGCTAGTCGTACAGGACTGTGTCATCGCTCATCGGCATAGCAGCCTAGTTTTACAAGACGATGCTCTGGCTTAGGCATGTTGCTCGCGTAAATATTAAATAGTACAGGGCGTAGGATGCTGCTTTGTGGCACACCTATTATAGGTTTTAGGTCGAAGTTAGAACCTTCTTTTGTAACTCTAAAAGTTCTGTTAGCTAAATATGAGGTAAATAGCTTTATGGTTCACGCCGTTTTATCATTGAAACAGAACCAAGCCCAGAAATTTGTGTTTCAAGATCTGATGCCTACATCAATTAAATTTTACGATCGATGTTTTCGGATGGGAATTTTAGTCCCAGATTTTGTTGACATGGATGCTGCAAGAAAGAATAAAACAGGTATTTGCAAACCTCTGTATGTGTATCTTGAAGTAAAACTTTTAAAAATATTATATTCATAAAGAAAAGCTAAACTTTTTGTACGAATAGAAATTGTCGTTTCATATTTTGTTGAAACACAATAAAATACATTTATACAAGGAGTTCGGAGCGTCGTGTTTTTACAACACATTTGGACTGATAAGTCAGTATAGAAGAACTCCATGTAGGCGTAATTGTTACTAAAGTTAGCACTCTGCATACCGAAAACTGGCGCAGTTTCAGTAATACAAGATCTAGAACACAACGATGAAAACTCAGATTGTGTTTGTAAGATAAATTTCAATCACTCATTAGATTCTGCCTCGGCACATTCTGCACTACCAAAATAATCTGCAAACTTTTCTCTGATTGTTAAAGCTGATCGCGAAGCACCTGTTTGCACTACAGTTTTTCCTCGGTGTAGACCTACAACATTCAAAGTGCTGTCAAATTCTATGCCATCTCTCTATCTTACAAAGTTGAGTAATATGCAAAACGCCTTTATGGTGGTTTCGGCATTCTGCGCGGTTTCATTCGGTGGCCTGTAAAGAACACACCATTTATTTGTAAGAATGCCAAAAGAACATTCTATGTATCATCTTACTCGCGCAAGTCTGTAGTTGAATATTCTCTTCTTGTGTGAAAGATTTTTTCGCCATATTGTATCTGCATGTGGGTGGAACTATCCGCTAACCAACCGTTCTGATGTAATTGCGTTCATCCATAATGATCGCTGTTGCCTATGACGACGCCGATGAGGTACAAGAACAAATAAAAGAGCTTCCTCATCGTAGTCCATGATCAAACTACTTTCCTCTGTGGCGCCTTTCTCTAGCTTATTCATTCACTCGGGCCAACGAGTGATGACACTCGGTGGATTGTTCATGCCACGCAGTGGAGCAACCGAGTGGTTCGTGTGCAAGGGTCTTAACCGACAAAACTCATCGGTGAGAGACGTTTCAATTGCAGGGTGAGCGTAGCTTTTAAACCTCTCTCCCCCCCCCCCCCCCCTTCATCACCTCTACGGTATGTACGGCCATGCGTGTGTGTGCTCATGACCTTTGAATCGTATTTGTAGCTGGGACATGAGTCCTGTTGAATCACTTCCCGTCTCTGCAACGGTGATCATTTATTGATTTCAAATCCTAATTCTTATACATGTTATACATTAGCTCTCATAATTAAGGCGCAGAGATGGAAACTGAATGGCGCCATTCTTTGTTTCAACAGTTTTTAGGTCATAACAATATTATAATAGTTTTATTTTCAAAATTTCGCTTCCATTAAGCGTAATAAATAATTTATTGGAGTGCCAAAAGTTAGTAGTGACTGCTACAGATAGTTTCCCCCGTGAAGTCGTTGGCGTTTAGTTTGGAATTCATTTTCGGTCATGGTTACCGCCGTAATATACTGTCAGTAACCACTACGTTGTAGTCTTTTAAAACATATGAAAAATTGCGATGCGTGCCTTAACTAAAGCAAATTTTCAATATTAAAATATATCAAATTTGTCTTAGCGTAAAAACTGTTGAAACTAATATGTATTGCGTCCTTCGTTAGCTTTGTTGAGAGTGGTTTTTTGCGCACTGAGATACCGTGCTCTAGTAAACCAGAATTTATAATGCACAATTAAATAATATTTCCCCGTCCATTATTGCTATTGTAAATTATTAAATAACCTTTTGCCGTAATTGTGTAAGATTTTTAACTGAAGATTTTGTATATAAAACCTGGAAAGAAATTTGCCGCAAATAAGCTGGTCTCTGGGTTGTGAGGGACAGCGTGCCTGACTAACACTGTTATGATGGGGTCGAGTGTTTCGGACGTAAATGGCTTGGAACGTGTTTTATATGCCTCTCCCCACTAAGGCATCTGGCATTAATCTGGCATCAAATAAAATTATTATAATAATTCTATTTTTATGCACTGAAACATTTTTTCAATGTAGTTCATATCGGGGCGTGCATTTAGTATGACTTGATAAATGGGCCTGAGTGAATTGATAATTTTTTATTCAAATCATGTTCAACTAGGTATTACGAGATGTAAATGGAACATTTCGATTTCGTAAATAACTTAGTCAAATGAAGAAAAAAAGGGGTACTGGAGTTATGAGAAAGTCTGAAAAAAAGGGGGGATAAAAAACCTGATAAGATAGTTGATGCATTATAGTTTAACAGTACATACTTATTTTTTAAAGTTAGGAGGAGATAGTCATAATTAATGTGATAAGTGTTCTGGTCAATACATTTTTTTGTGTTCAGTATGTTACTCGGGTAACACTACTTACGGATCTCAATAAGTGTTGCATCATGAAATGTTTTTGTTTTGCGTTATATTTAAAATTTAAAAACTATAAAGGTATATCAGTGAATTTCATTTTTTTAGTATGTTATAAAAATTACTACTACCTAGCTACTATCGAAGAAACGTTGTCGGTAAAACGGAAATTTATAATGTATGTACGCAAGGAGAATAAACTTCCTTCATCGATGCGCTTTTTTGTTTTAAAATTTGATTTCAATTAATTTTATTTTTATCTTTGAACATTCTGGATTTATTGTGACTACTAATATTCAAAAATATCCTAAATGTGCACTTCCAAACCCTATTGGCGTTACATACTGATTGCGCGTGTCAGTATAAATAATTAATGATTGATACTGCTTTTTATTTATATCCTGCTATTATTACAACGTATAAGCCAGGTTGGCGGGGGACTTTTACAACTGTAAAATAACGTTTAGTGGTTAGTACACGGTCCTCATCCTTCGTCTCACCCATCATGCAGCTATGCGTTTACAGAACGATACAATGGAAGTCATTTTTCAAAACACAGAAATCAGTTTTTTTTCTAGCGAGTGATCGTGACGATATTAGTAAAAAAATATGAGTATGTTTCAAAGAAAGCCGATAACATGATGGTAATATGGAATGTTAAGTATAACAAGGACAATCACATGCAAATGACGTATTTATATGCCTAAAACTGCTTTTACCGGTCGGCTTTGCGTTAGCATTTTCGTCGTTTTCACGAAGGCGTTGCACGACATTTAGGTCCGTGCGCAGGAGCTGCGAGCCAGGGCTGATAGTGCGCCCAAGGCTCTGGACTGGCGTGCTGCATTGTGGTGCACCAGTCTCTACCTCCCTTCACAACTTTCAGTTAGGTTATGAATAGATGTAGGAGGATGCTGAAAGCTCGTGGACCAAGGTTCATGAAGTGTTTTGATGTGGTAAGAGGTTAGTTTGAGTATAAATAAGGCTGACTGGTCATGCACACTTACAATACACAATTGGGGTATTAATTAATAATTAATAAAAAAAGAATCGGGTAAACAATTTTTTTTAACAAAGATTATAAATAAATTATTTAAGTTTTGTCACACCTTGACTATTTACCTGTTACATAATATCATCTTTTTTGTTAACAATTTAACATAGTAGCCTTTTTGAGACACTTATATTTTATATTTCTTTTTTATTTTTAGCTGGGGGCCCCGCTAGCAAAATTTTACACATACTTAATAAAGATAACTTTTAAAAACAAAAATATTGATTTCTACTACATGATTAATTTTATAATTAATTGTTTCATTTTTTTTGTTTATAAATATATCAACATATTTTTACTCCAAGTCGTTACGCTGTTTCGTTGTTTCAAAATTTATAAATTAGATAAAACGTTTCGTTGGTCCAAAAAAAATTTTAATTAAAAAAATTTAGAAAAACATGGTTGACGAAAAGTCCGATGAGATTAAGTTCACAAAAAATATTTCCACTTAGGGTAACGTTGTAAAAAGGTTAGTAAATCATGCCAAAAAATAAAAAAAGGCTTCCGGCTTTCCTGATACGTGTGTGCGGTCACTTCATTGCTTCAGGGCCGATGAGGAAAGGCCTCAACACCACAGCACAAGTTGGATCAAGCCAACTGCATGGCCGGTAGCGTGGACCGCACTTCAAACACACAAGAAGTAAAGAATATTAACACGCCCGGCGCTACAAACATTACCAGACGTTCTTAATAAATAGTACAACAAAACTTACCACTTATTGCGGTTTAAAGATGCTTAATGCATGTTGAAAATCACAAACTCCCACAAGAATGAATTTTGCCTTAAGAGTGAGCGACTGGTCGGAGGCGGAAGGAGGAAATGACAAAATCGTGGAGGAGCCACGGAGGCCACGAAATAGACTTGCAAACAGTTCCAGAATCTTTTCATAGAGGGCACTGTCGTAGCTGGGTAGCTGCTGTCAATCAAGCAGGATTAGCTGCCGTCACTGTGTCTAGCTAGAGCGGTTGGGGCAGGGTTGGGCCGTTATGAAGAGCAAAACAGGAAAGGTTGGGGAGGGGGGAGCGAACTCGTCCTGCGACGTAGCTGGGCTGTGTAAGGCGCAAGGAGTGTGTTTGCGCGTCCGCTATTTCTGATCTGTCAAACTCAACTCGCCATAAATCAAAAACCATTTAGTCAAACGACGTCCAAATTTGTCAGTATAATTGTGAACTGTTTTGCCAACAATAATATCCGTTAATCTTCTTAATGTAAATAATTTCATTTAAATATATATAATAAACCTACGAGGCCTTAAAAAAGCTAACCGTGACTTGATGTATCTATAAGTTTCAACATCTGTTTTAAAATGCTGTAATTTAAAACAAAAATATTGTTGAACACATTTTATAGTTAGGTCTTTTGTTGCAGCCGATTTGGATAGAATTTCAAAGAAAATATACGTTATGAGGCACGTCATCTGCAAAACGAAGAAGCAAATTTTGTTATTTGGTTTCAATTTGTATAATATTAATATATGTCTTCCAGGTAATGTAAACCACCTAACAACATTTGAATCGTTAAGTGCAGAATGTAAGTTAGCCACTTTATGCATTAACTTTTTCAAAGTGAATTGACTAATTTTCCAATTAAATTTGTTTTTATTGTGTTTATCATTATGCATTAGGAAACATCTATTTAAAAAAAAGTCAAAAGATATATTTCGAAGATAATATATTAAAAGTTTGTATTGATATTAGAT
Source organism: Bacillus rossius redtenbacheri (assembly GCF_032445375.1). Taxonomy (NCBI): domain Eukaryota; kingdom Metazoa; phylum Arthropoda; class Insecta; order Phasmatodea; family Bacillidae; genus Bacillus; species Bacillus rossius. The sequence goes on from NC_086330.1 coordinate 178,083,157, forward strand.
ACCTTTTGAAACATATTAATTTGGAATTGGTAACTTGTTGACACTGGATGATTCAGTTGTGTTACTATCTCGTGTGCATCTGTAAATAGATATAAACAATCTATTTCAACAAAGCCTACAGGCGTACGTAGATTTCAAAGTGAAAGTGATTTGAAGATTTTTAGAAACTCCTGGAACATTTGACATCGTCCGGGGCTACGCCCAGCTCGATATGCCATCACACCCCACCACTCCACTCCTTCCCTGACGTTTGAATCTCCCGCCGACATTTGTGTGTGTGCGTGTGAGAGCGCCGCGAACCACAGGAAGAGGGCGCAGTAGAATCAGTGCTTCGTGCCCCTAAATTATTAGTAATTGGATGTTTGTAATTCGCTTTTCTTTTTCACCCCTGTTATTTTTATAATATTTGTCATTTCAATAATTAACGTAAAGTTTAAGTGTATTGATGAAATATCCTGCAGGCCGCCAGAGACGTAGACTTGCCGAGGCCATAATGTAAAACCGATCTTCATCTTTTATTTAGAACTATATAATAAATTTCTAATGTAATTCTTATATTTTATAATTATATGTAAGAAATTAAAGAATAGCTTTTAGGGTTTTCTTGAGTAAGCCTCGGCGCAATACGGCCCGAATAACGGTACCCTCCGTCATTGTCTAGCCACCCCGACGGCCATTGCTCACCGAGGTAGGAAGCACGCCGCACTCCGGGGACTTTAACTTTGATATTCAACTGATCCGGTAATTCTGTCGACTCGTAAGTAATCTAAAACGTTTTCGTATATCCCCGGGGCCGACTGCTTGATTAATAGCTGTTAACTCCGGTAACGGGACTTGAAACCTTCGCGAACATTCTAGCACGGCCACGTGGTGGCCGGCCTCACCTAAGCCTATTGCGCCGTAAGGCTTTTGACTGTTAAACGACGAGACTAGGAGTGTGTAAGGAGTTATCGTGTCTATGTGTATGCAGGGCCAATAAAAACCCGGATCCGTACCTTGTGTTGTGATTGGCCACGTGTGTGTTACCCGAGTACCTAGGGGCGTGTGGGACGCCTTAAGAGCCCACGGTAGGGATTAAAGCGTGCCCGACGCTGAGAGCGGGCTATAGGTCTGGTTATTACATAGGCAGTATTAGGGGGAAACGAGTCACGTCTCCACACGGGCGACGTCACGCCCTGGGATCGGAGTCTTGCCGGGTCCACGTGCCCCTACACGTGGTGGCGCCCATTAAATTACCGCCTAACATCCGAACAACAACCCCCGGCCACGTCACATTTTAAAACCTTAATGTGCATAACATCCTATTATAGATATTTTACCCAATATTAAAAAATGTCCGACTAAACATTTTCTTGCATTCCAGACAGCGAAACTATTTTTAATGTTTTTTCACAACTCAATACATTCAGCATTTAATGTCTAAACAAATTTAATATTGTACCTACTAAGTAGTTATGTAATTGTTTTCAACCTTCAAACACTACTTTTCATCCTTGCCACTAATACGTGGTCGTACACAAATATCCTTTGGACAAAGGTTTAAGGTAATATTAAAAAAAGGTAATAAAAATAAAATTCGATTAAATTGATACTTATTAAGGTTAGGTATTTTTTTTTATAATCCCAACTTCGGTTTTTATTGTTCTTTTTATCAACAATTATTTCAGCTTAACGTTTTAGGAAAAGTTTCTAAAGTTTTATAAAAATATTTGTTAAAAAAGTAATAACATTTTTATATTTCTATCGTTTTTATTCCCACCCCACGCAGTAATGGTTTGTAACAAAAATTTACTTAGAAAAATATTTGCAACCAAGGTCATTAGATTTGCAACACTAAAAATGTAAACAAAAACAAAAATTAATTCCATAGAGTACATGATAAAGATCTTTTAATTATTCTCATATTCCATACCAAAGTTTTCAAAACCCCTTGCAGCAATGGTTTGTATTATCAAGAATGTTCTTAGACAAAATGTTTTGGATGAATATTATAAGATTTAAGCACAGTTTGAACGGATTTTATGGTATGCCTAAGAAGGGAACTGTAATTTTTTTTAATTATACCACTCTTTTTTCAGTCCCTTGCAGCAATTTTTGTGTAATCAAAATTTTTTCTACACATAAGTTTAAGATTAGAATTATTAAATTAATACAAAAATCGTACGGATCCAAAGTTGTGCCCTTGCTATGATTTTTTTTCCTTCTCCAACTCTTGTTTTTTTAACCCCTTGCAATATTGGCTCGTCTCGTAAAAAATAATTTTAGAACAAAATTATAAGTTTTACAAAAAATTTGAACTGATTTGATAGTGTTTCTTCTAAGGGAGTAATGGTTGTTTATAACTAACCCATATTTATATAACCCCTTTAAAACAGTTCGTCTAATCAAAAAATGCTTTAGACTAAATTTTTAGATCAAAATTAAAAGATTAACAAAGATTTGAATGGATTTGGTAGTGTTTCTACTAAGGGCGCTTTATGAATTATTTTTAATAATTCGCCCTTATTTTTTAACCCCTTTCAGAAAACGTTTCTCTAATCCAAAAATTTTTTAGACAAACGTTTGAGATAAAAATCATAACAATAATACAAAAATTCATAGATCCGAAGTTGTGCCTACATTGGGAGCTATGATTTTTTTATTGTCCTCAAACCCTTGTTTTATCAACCCCCTGCAGTTATGGTTGGTCGTATAAAAAAATAGCTAAGACCAAAATTCAAATTTTAATACGTTCAAACGAATATGATATTTCTCATATTATGGGAGTTATAGCGATTTTTCGGGTTTTAGGAAAACCTTCCCCAATTCTACCACTTTGGTCAGATATTGTCTATTAACGAACTTGATCGAAAATTTCCACTGTCAGAACTTATTTATCAGTTTAGAAGTGATTGGTAAAAAATTGCGGCAGTTATCGTGTCCACAAATTGTATTTGAGGTCTATGGACCATGAAACGGAAAACTATATAAAAATTTCCCATAATTCACACCGTGGGTTCGGCTACAAAAGGTAGCATTTACTTTAAATTTACCTACTAACAATCAGTGTAAATCGTGTCAGTAGTAATAAATATGCTGTGAATAAAAATTTCGTGAAAAGTTGCGTATAGAATTAGGATTAAAAGTAATGCGTACTACATAAAATATAAAAATTCATTCTAAAGGTAAAATTGTTTATTCGTCTAGCTCTGCAAATTATGTGTAAATAGTTTTGGGGGAGCATTGTTTAAATCCTATTTTAAATAATAATATTACTCAAAATAAATTATTAAAATTTTACGTTTGTTTCGTTTTCCATGAAATCTTAAAACATCGACAAATGTGCATTTGAAAAAAGAAGGGGAGGAAAGTATTTTCAGTACATAGTTGTAAGTTTGTATTGTAAAAGTAAATACGCAAGAAAGACATTTTAACTGAATCTGTTTGTAAACACCAAACTGAATTTTTCTTATGTGTGGTTGGCCTGAAATTGGCGAAGAAACATGTTAAGCAAAGATGTAACTCGTTGGATCACATATTGTAGAACCAAATGTATTGTTATCATTAGTTTTGCATGGATTTATCACAAAATTACATAAATTAAATATGATATATTTGTTAAGTAACATAACAAGTATGCTGACAATATTTAAATGTTCTCGTCGTATTGTTTTAAATGGAAAATTACCATGTTAGGTTTAGCCATTGTTTTCATTTAAAATCGTAATTTTTCAGAGTACACCATCGTGCCAGTTATCAATTGTAATATATTGACATAGTTTGACATAGTCTGTAGTCTTGTTGTAAACAAAATACGTTAAACAAATTTTCTGGGCATAAACTTTCATAAACTGAATTCAATTTCTGTGTTATAATAAGCACATGATAAAGAAAGATAAAAAAAATGCAAAGGTCTTGTTGCGACCTCAGCTTATCATCCTTAATTAAAGTAGTAAAGTAACATACCAAAATTCTGTGTGTAAATAAATGCATTTTTGTAGTCAGTTCCATTTGATTTTTTCTAGTGTTTTAGTTGCAGAGCAAATCGAAAACAAAACATCATTATTTCATTAGTCAGTCTGCTAGCAAAAACCTCCCAATTGTAAATATATGTGGTAAAATTATGATATTGTATTAACACAAATAATACAAATAATTTGTAACAAAACGTAGAATTAATGATGTGGTAGTTAAATTGCGTGAATGAGCCTATGGTGAACCTAGCATCCAACCAAATAGTGGTCAGTACACACAGAACTTTCTTGTACGAAAATGTGTACCCTTAAATATTTCGAATGCATATTTGGAAGTTGTGTTTGAACCAGTTGGAGTTTATTCGCTCAATATTAATTGTTTAGGTATAAGGGAAAATAATGAAGGCAAAAATGGAAATATAGTTGTTAAGAGGACTACGTCATTATTTTAGCGACATGATGCAAAACAGGCAATATTTCTTCGAAAGGCGATCCGAAATTTTTTGCATTTGGACGTTGCCGGGGATCTCCCGTTTCCCCCGCCCTTCTCATTCCGTCGCTTCTGCATCCTTCAGGGCATGCAGATGACAACGGGCGCCCAGTTACAAGTCTGCCTTCGGGGTATGAGACTCGAGTACCCTACTCATAAAATTTTTATTTATTCATCAACTTAGACATCATTATTTTCAAATTACTTTGTTACTTTTGCTGTTTACATCGTTTCACCTTTAATCGTCCCTGTGGCAAGTTATATCATATATTTGTGAATATAAAATAGGTACTACGTTTAGTTTTTAAAATTACTTTTACGAGATGTAAAGAAGTAGGCCTACACTCGTTCATGGGATAGACTATATACCATTTGAAGCCAAAAGCTTGTAACGGCATGAGTTTAGGTGTGTGTGTGTGTGTGTGTGTGCGTGCGCGTGCGTGCGTGCGTGCGTGCGTGTGTGTGTGTGTGTATATATATATAATTACGAACATTCCCTTGATATTGTAATGCAAAGGTGTAGAACTAACATAAATCAACCAAAGAAATACTACCACTTACGCAATTTATTAAACAATGAATTCAACTCTAATTTTTATGAGCGCTGTTGATAACGTTCCAACGATCACAATATGTGATAACCTGTGATCACGTTAACAGTGTCCCTTCTCTTACACACATTTATATATTGTCTTCGCAAACCCAACGTCTTTCAGAAATGATAAAAACTTTACGTCCATTATAGAACGCACAGTGCGGCATATTAACGAGGAGTGATAACGGACAAAATCTAATCTGCCATGTTCCTGGCAGCGTAGTGGCTCTAGATTGTTACTTATTCAACTATATGCCCTCACCACTGTCCTACACGGTATACCTTCCCACTCTTTGTACCATGGCTGTTACCCTGATGATGGAGATTACAACTTATGGCGAAAGAGTAGCAAGATTAACAACATTAACACTGCTTTAATCTTTAAGTTGAGTCACTTCAATACATTACATAAACAGCATTGTAATAATATAACTTTATCATGTCACAAAAATTAAAAAATATAAGAACTAGTGGAACACTAGCTTTTTTGAACTGAAATAAAATTGGTAAATAAGCATTTTAAGAACTTTTGTCTTTAACTTCCGTTACGTAATTCTCCATGATGCTTTCAAATGCTTGTTTCAGAAAAGTTTTAATTTACAATACAGTACTGTGCAGATTTAAATTCAGTCAGACATCTCGGTCTATTTTAATTTGCACACTACCGTTATCATATTAATGGACGGCCAGACAGAACTATGAAAGCATCCGTTGCAGTCAGTGCTGCAAGTGATTGTCCAGTAGACTGTGAGTTCTGCATATGTATTTAAATCTAATTTTGTCAACTTATTGAAGGGAGGTGAATTATTTTATTGTGACAGTGAATAACTGCAATGTTGCAAGTATAAGTTCAAGGCAAGGAAATGGTAAACACTGCATCAAAACACAATCACAATAACACGAAATGGTTAATCGGGACACGACTAAGCTTCGAGGCGGGGCTAATAGTACAATATAAACCAACTTAGCAGCTTGGTACGCTGTTGATAATATGTAACATTGATAATATTTACTCAGTCACTGAACTGTTTATTAGTGCTACATTCATTTAGTCACAAACTATTTATTGGTTGCCGCAAAAAAAAAATCTGTTCCCATTAAATGTATTTTCCTCAATATAATAACGGTAATGCAAAGGGGCCGATTTATAATTATGCTGCTTTTCAAAAATGTTCTGTGGTTATATCATTTCTTGAAAACTCATGCCAGTTTTGCGCATCTGGCGAGACAGCTACAGGAATACGAAATTGTATGATCGATGCTATAGGACTTATTATAACAAAGCGTGGGCGAACCGAGCATTCAGACTAATACTCTGGACAACACAACGACGAAAGCACTAACAAACACAGAAGTTTTTCAATGACAGTAGTTGCGACGTTTCGGGAACTGACATCTGTTCCCGCCATCAGGCACAAACAAACTGTTTGTGCCTGATGTTATTGAAAAACTTCTGTGTTCGTTAGTGCTGTCGTCGTTGTGTTCACAGAATTTTTTATTTTCATCGTTGTCTTTATGTGTTTGCTGCGTTATCCAGCTTTTCTGTCTGCTTGCATCCAATCTGTCTCACTGTATGTCCACTGTGTTCGTCTGCGTTTAATACATTTTTTTTTAATAAGTTCCTTTCACGGAATTCTTGTGCTCTCTAGTTTTTTTGAGGTTAAATATTTGGTCTGTGATGTTTTCGTTTTATTGTCCATATTTATTTTTATTTTCCTTGATGGTTCAGACTGTTCGAATACATCTGACTCGGTCTTGTTTTTATTTTAAATTATTTTTTCTCTGTTGTTAATATTTTATTTATTTATTTGGTTTTCGGAGGTTTTTAGATGACTAACAGCTCAAAACATAAATGGCGTTGTCCAAAATAATTAACTAAATCGTGGTTGTTATAGTAGTATTACAACCAGGCACTATAAGACACTCACATCCGCGCTTATTGTATATTGTAATTTTTATGCTATTGTAAAACAAACTTTTTTGTTTTGTACATTTTATGCTAATTCTGTTAAATATTTTCGTTTTGGTGCTTACTGTTCATTTGTTCTGGGGTATGTTTAGTTAGCAGTGTATAGATTAATATAGAGAAAAATGTTTTGTGGTTCGAATCTTCATGGAGACGCGGTTTCTTTAAAGTTAACTAGGTTCTATTTTCTTTAAAATTCCATTAACGTATTTTTAGTAAATAACCAGATATATAAAAAAGTTTTAATTGTAATTTTTGTAATTTAAATTGTTGTAGTGTTATTTGAAAGCAGTGTACTTCGCCAGTGTTCAGGCCATATGCACTTATTTCAGATTAAAACCAATATAAAAAATTTTTTCCAAATAAATGACATACTGTCGTTAAAATTAATAGTGTAGTTAGGATGATTATATAAAACAATAGAGACTTCAGTAACACGTGCATTACAACTATGCCATAATAACAACTTCCGTGACATCACGTGTGTGATATTAATTTTACGAAAATACAGCAGTACGCATTCAGAAATGTTAATAAATTTAACTAAAATACAAGTTGTATACTAAAAAAAATTGCAGCAAAGTCTTAGCATCGTTAACGAAGTGCCTATTTAGTTACGAGCAGTTTTCTGGGCAAGGGAGTTTAAGTATATATCTACTTATTTATGAAACAGCTATGCAAGTAATGATTAGGCCCGTTTGACCGTGACACGCAAACGTATACGTATCACGAAAAGGGAAACGTAAGACCCTTTAAGTTCGTTCAGCATTCACACGTAAGTGTACACATATTCGCATCCGCAAGCGTAAGAGAGATGGAGAAATGGGCAATGCCGAACTCTTGTGCATGCGTTCTTCCATGCAGCTAATAGCAATGCACTATTTTATCACTACGTATACCATGTACATGTCCATTTTATTCTTGTTTTTGAATATTAGGGTCCGCGGTGGTCGATGGGTCAGACCCCTCGCCTCCCACCTAAGCGATATGGGTTCGATCCCAGCGGGGCAGAAGCCCGGAATTTCGCACGTAGGAATCGTTCCGATTTCGTGGTTGGCGGGGTTTCTCGGGGATCTCCCGTTTCCACCGCCCCACTCATTCAAGCGCTTCGCCATTGCAGGGCTTCATTGCTTTCATCCCTTAGGGCACGCAGATGTCTACAGGCGCCCAATAACAAGTCTGCACTCGGAGTACGATACCCTACCCTTAGGTACCTTCCCCATACGATATTTATGTATTTGCTAGTTATTTCCGCTTTATTATTTAAGACGTAATTTTTTCTGTCTGGAATATCAAAAAAGTCTAGTTTGGTGTACACCTCTATTTCGGGAATACCAGTTTTGAACGGCGAAAAAAGGCTGGGTAATGATAATGGCTCAAGTGAAAAAAAAAAGTCAATAAACAAACAGAAGCATATTTGCGGCACACTTTTAACGAATGGAAATATTTAGTTTTAGAGCTAGATTAAGCGCGAAATTCCAACAAGTAATGCCTTCGGCATGTCGGTTAGTCTACATACATCGTGACTTTAAAACCGGTGGATGTAGAAATGATTTTATGAAATCTAGGTTGTTTACCTTGTTTGTTATGTGCTAATTCACACAATTTTATGTTTTCATACAGTGTGATATATAAAACTTATTTATTTAAAACCAAAAGTGACATTTCAGTACAGTGATAAATTTACCGTGAAATACAAACAAGCTAATTGTTTAAGTTTTATCAAAAAGAAGCCGAATGTGTTGTGTATAAATGCATTCCGAGATGTAAAAATTACAGTAAGTGATTAATCATACATTACCGTACGTGTGGTACGATATTTGACATATATATATTTAAGTGCCTAGACGCGCGAGAGTAACAAGCACCTAATCAGTTACGTGAATATGAGATGCTGTGATATGCAATGCAACCAGTCACGAAATCTATTCGCGAAATTCAGACGTCTCTAATTATAAGCCGTTATACTAGTTAAATGCATCAAACAGAAGTCATCATGCACAATTCAACGCAAACTAAACATAAAAACCGATGCATGTTTAAAATTTCACGTTTGATCTTGTTTACAATGATGTTGCTGACGTCAGTATTTTTTACGCTTATTGGCGCAAGTTTTGTTATGTTTCTGTGAAATCCGTACTCTGTAGAACGAGCTGACGGAGTACCGTAAATGGTCGTCTTGCGTTTACGAGATGCGTTTCGGTTTGATTACGTTTCCGTGTCATTACATAACGGGCTTTAATGATAACAAGGTTTACTGTCACTGGCCATGAAGGCGTACTGAGAGTAGGGAGGCAGACGTGTGAGATAAACAAAATTGTAAGTGAACAGGGAAAAATAAGGTAACGTTAATAAAAATTAATTATAAATAATTCAATATGATTACTAATTATCTAATTGAACATAGAAGTTGTTGATGCAAGTTTCTTTCAGCTGGCACAAGGAACTTGAACGACAGCACTGATACACTCTGCACTTCCATGGTTCAGTGGTCAGAAAGAGGCAGGTAACAATACACTGCCCCCTTTCCTGATCTTGAAGAGAGATAAGCGGCTTAGCGCGGTCTCGCCAGTCGCCACCACGAGCAGGTAGTAACTGGTTCAGGGAAGTTCCCGCTGCTCAATCCTTAGCAGCACTGTTCAGGGCTCTTCAGCGCGTATTATTTTTAAACGGCTGCGTGTAAAATTCGAAAAACAACGCGAAATTGGACTTTTAACTAACCTTCGATTAGAGTTTCCAGGCAGTGCACAGACATATGTTAGGTATCAAACGATGCAGTATTCTTTCTACTGTATAATAGTTTAACTTACATTTTGATTCGTCGAATACGAACTTATGTGGAAATAGTTTCACAGACGTCTGCACTCGCTACGTGTGAAAAATTGGTAATATTAACTGATCTTCGTTTGGCTTTCCCAGATATAGCTCCGACATATTTTAGCCTTAACAAATATCCATGGTGCTTTGTCTCTATAAGGGCTTCATCCCATCTCTCTACAATATGTTAGTAACGTGTAAGAGGCGATTTCATAAAAGACTGCACTTCTGCATTATGCAGATATTTATAATTTAATTATTTTATGATAGAATTTATGCACCTATTAACACGAAATTTTATTTTAGTAAACAAGAAGGTTACATGCATATATAGTCAACGCGTCAGACACGAGACTTTTTAAAATTCTGTATAAAACTGCTTTAAATTATTAAAACTTAATGTTTAATATCTCAATTAAAATGTTATGAAAAATTTCGAAACTACGTACAGACAACAACAGTAGCTAAATAAAACTTTTGTTAAAATTTCATTCCAATCTGCAGAAAAAATTTTTACTATCGCTCACTCTTAAGAAAACATGGCGTCAAGGTGCTGGAAAAGGCCGTTTGTGCTCGGTAACGGCAAGACGAAGAAGAACATTGAACATGGTACTCGTAGAGAGTACTTTTTGAAACCACATAAGAATCGATTATTACTGGAGCATAAATTCTATTACAAAAAAAAAAAGATTGACTTATAATTCCTGAAATATACCTTCACATATTTACTAAAATCATTAAATTGTGCATATTATTCATAATAGATTTAAAAATACATTGACACAATAAAAAAAAACTTGATGTGTTCAAACATTTAAATTACACATAATTATAATTAACAATTAGAACTTTGTTCAGAATTAACTTTTGAATATTTAAATGACATATTAAAATTAACAAATACCAATATTGAATAATGAAAACGTGTGGAAACCAGTTCGCCATTAAAATAAAAGAAAATAATAATAATTAAATAAGTTGAGCAAGTGCCACCACACATTACAACGGCACAGTGGTCGTTCCAGCGACGCCTTGTTAAAGGTTATTACCTAGAAATAAAAATATTATTAAGAAACTTGCATTTCTACCAGTATGTACTTCATTAAGCAGTAGTAATTAGAAATAAAACTTGAACGTTCAAACAAAGTGCTACATATGCAAAGCCAGACCCCAGACCGAAAAACATAAGTATTGTTTAGTAGTTTTTAAAATAAAGGATTAATTTTAAAGCTCTTTGCGCATTTTTATGCCACACAGTTTATTCCACGAACGAGTGCAATTTTTTATAGGTAACTTTATCGTCGTTTTTATTTATTGGAAAGAGGAATATGCTTCCAGAATTTTCGAGAAATATCCTGGTGAAAGGTTTGCTAACATATTTCTGTGGTGAAAGAAATTAGACTCCGTACTTTATTTTATTGAATGTAATAATTGTGTGGTGCTTGTCAGATGCCACTTGTAGATGTACCCGTGACTCCTCTGAGACTTTCAAAGTAAAGCGAAGCAAAAACTTTGCAGGAATCAAACTGAGTAAAATGCTACTTTGCTTCAAGATGTAAGTGTCCAAACCGGTTCAAGGCTCCCTTTCCATTGGGCCACTGTTGCCAGTATAAAAATTGATTTGAAGGAAGCGAATGTATTGTTTGTGTTGTTGCTGCACCGGAAGAAATGCCGTAAAAATAGAACTAACCGTATTCATCCGATCTTATGCGACGGATCTACAGAAGGCAAATATACAAGATTTTTTTAACAATATTTTATTTTGTTGCAGTCATGTCCTAGATTGCAATTTTCTCCTGCACTTAGAAAATAAAAGTTGCGTATGGAAACTTGATTCCACCATCGCTCGAAGAAATGGCTGTATTGCAGAAGTGGATTGAACCAACGCGCCAGTGTGCACACTGCCGTAGATCGCAGCGCGCTAGTCGGAATGCGTGGGAAATAGCTGAGCCGCGCCCCTCTCGGTGTGAATAGTTCCGTGTGGCATGTTACCACGGCTTGGTGCGTTGCTAATGGTTCGTTCCCCCTGATCTGCAACGAACGCATGTTTACCCCAACACCAAGTCGTGATTCGAAGCCGTTGCCTGGGAGACGTGACTGTTTGCTTTGCCTGTCAAACCTCGTAAGACAGGACGGCGGATGTTTTCGTCGTGATTGATACCTATATATTTTTTGACTCCCGCGGTTTGTTAAAATATAAAGGTTGGTTCACGGTGGAAAAAGGGAAACTCCTATAACTCCTATAACATTTACACCAGATACTCCAGCGTAGTGGGTGTTATGTCCGTGTACGTCTCGTGTAGGAGCAGGTGTTGCGTTTTTAATCGTGCGGCAAATTGCGAAATGTATCGCACGTAAACATGGCGTTGGTGACGTGAAAGAAAAGTGTTTCGAGTGTAATTAATGTAATACGAAATAAGTGCATTAAGCATAAAGGATATTGTATTTTGCACTCGTATTGACGCGACGAGCGTGAACCGGTTTTAAGGATGTGTGGCTTGCTGGCGAGGAAGCGTACTTGTAAAAGAGACGGGTTGGGTTTACTCCTGAGTATTTTTACTGTAAATTTACTAAGAACACTGTTAAGAATTATAAAGGGATATTCGTTATTTACAAGTTTCTTCAATTTTTTTTTTTTAATTTCTACATCTACAACACTTCTTCACTCCGCGAGCATTGTTACCTTGTTTACAACGGAACACAACTCGGAAGATGGAATACGGCGTAGTTTCTACGATGATCAATTTATCTGCGACTACGAAGATCACGTAATTTATTTGTGGGACTGATTTCGTTTCAGATTTATTGTCGTATCTATCACTGTAGTTCGAAAGCTTGCCCTTCTCTCCTTTCCTCAGTTTCCCTGGCGCGATGTCCGCGTGTTCCGTGTGACCCCGGGCAGACAGTCGTCGCGCCCCTCCACCCTTTCTTTCTTCCTTCCTCTTCCGCGACACTGAGTGGCTCACCCCCCCCCCCCCCCCCTCAATCTTGCCTCGCGTCACCCTTGTGTTCGTATTACAACTTTGAGCCATCGCGAACCCTTCATTGCTGATTGCCGCCGGGGAGCAAGAAAGTCGTGACTAATGGCGGATCAGCCTCACTGTATATTCCATTCCGGATAAACGGAACATTTTGATGTGTAAACATTCTTTCTCTCGGTATACGACATTTGGTAGAGTAATTTAGTGAAAATGGAACAAACGTTAGTGAACTGAAATGTGACACAAAGTTGGTGGCCCCACGTGTAGCAACAAAACCCGTATGTAGTCACTTTCGTAAACATTAGGGTACATGCCAAACACATTGGCGTGCCAAGTAAAACTTTATGATAGTGGAACTACCTTGGACTACATTTGGTAAACTAAAATATTAATAGTAAAATGTAATCTGAAGTTTTAAAATGCCTAAGAAAACTGGCATTATAATGATTTTAATACATATTCTCCTTCCAATATGTAAACGGGCTCTAGCGCAACTGTAAAAAACGCGCTTGTTATCCTCAAGGGACGAGTTCATTCTCGTCCCTGGGAATATATATTGTTACGAAGGTGAGCAAGGCCACGTCACGCGCAGGAGCAGAGGTAGCTGGGCTGCATCACATGCCGCCGTAACATGAGATGTGCCGTGCGCACCTGGGTCGCAGCTTTACCTCCGTCCAGCCCTCCACTCCCCCCGCGCGGCACTGTTAGTTTGACATCCGAAACCTGCCAGCTGCGGAGTTACGCGAGCCGCCGACACGTGTTTTCGAGAGATTTCTGCCGTCGGGACGGGTCGGAATAACGCGACTGGCCCCGGCCGCTCTCGTGAGTTCTGGAATTGCGCCGGGGCCTATATATATGCCCGAGGATGTCAGGGCAGCGAGTAAGTGGAGTTCAGAGAGAGAGTTCAGGCGGCAGCCTTCCCGCGGCGGAGCTTCCGGGTGATAGTGCCGCGGGTGCGGCAGAGTGGCGAAGTCCTTGGACGAAGGTTCCAGGGCAGGGAGTGAGTGAGTGAGTGAGTGAGTGGGTGCGGCGAAGTTCCGAGCGAGGCGTCGAGTGGGATCTCGGTGAAGGGGAAGTGCGACGGCGGCGGCGGAGTGCGGCGACGGAGTCCTGCGATGGAGGACAACGAGGGGTGCTGCGGCGAGAGTTGCGCCAGAGGTGCAGCCCAGCGAGGCGTGTGAATTGTGAGAAACGAGTGACTGGAGGAAGCAACATTTTGAAGTACAGTTGATTAATGGCATTTTTAGATTATTAGCTAGTAATGTAAATAGTGGCAATAAATAAAATTGTGTGTGATTAAAATCTTTAATTAGGCTATCCTTTACGAACCCGCAGTAAATCGTAACTATATATATGTATGTATATACACACACACACACATATATATACACACACATACATATATACACACCTACACTCACAAATAACAATATCTAATAACAATAATATTTAATCAGCTTAATAAGGTTGTTTGTTTTTTAGGAAGCATTTACAGACCGATTTCAGTAGTTTTAGAAAAAAATAAACGTACAAAAATATTTTTAAATGAATTTTAAAATGTGTCGGGTTAATGATTTTTTAATGCCATCAAAGTTTCTTCTAACGGTTGCGGAAACTTTATAGTATTAATAGTTTAGTACATTTTAACAAGATAAGTAGTATTCCTTGTCGAAAATGAGGTCGAAAGCCAGGGTTTTATCGGTGCAGTTTCTAATAATTTATAATATCCAGTTTTTTACGTGCTGCTTTTAGAGATGAGCGGTATTTAAGATAACCGGTATGCAACGGCTATGAAACAAGAACCGTTTTGTTACGTTGCTGGGTCTCTGATAACCGGTTATCGAAGAAAGAGAACCTAATTCTCAACTGTGCGGTAGGGCACATCGCCCTATATAGTGAGTAAAAATACTGTATCTTTAACTCTTAGATTGTCGATAGGTATCGTGATACATGCATTTCATTGGCAAAAGACCAGCTCTTGCTATCAATAGTATCGATTCTCAAACAGCAACAATTATTTTCTGAACGAAACTGTCTATACCGTGCTTTCTTTTCACACAGTTCTCGGTTATAAGATAATAGTTTAGCAGTTGATATTTTAAAGTTCAACTAATTAGGCAGTTTTTAAGTTCTTCAAGTAATAGCAAATCTTCAGAGTAACGTTTTATACCAGAGTTATCTGCTCGCGATCAACGTAAACAGCACTGTGCTCGCGATCTACAAAAACCGTTCTGTTCTCGCGATCAACATTTCAACCAATTCTCAGTTAAAGGTTGTTTCATTTGTGCGTCAATATGCTATCGCGCCTGCACGTCAAAAGTTAAGCGGAATATGAGTAAATTATATAAAATGTGTAATTGATTCAGTAGAAATTTCTTCGTAATTATGCAAATAAATATGGCGCTTGAATCAAACTATATATAATTTTATCTCCTTTTACGACAAAATATTTTCTTTTGAATTATAAAAAGGAAAATTACAATGCCAGTAATAAAATTACGTCATACTTTTTATGGCCGGAATAAAATTTTGCTCGCTCTTTGCAATTGGAATAGTGAATGAAAAACGCGAATCATCAAAATATTCAGTTATTCAATCTTAATCAAAACTGTTATAAATGGCATTGGTAAATAACCATTTCGCTCATCCCTAGCCGTGAGATTCCATTTCCCTGCCAATTGCATCACGTCCTGCTACAACTTACTAATTTACACGTCCTTAATCTCGATGTGGACAAGGCTGGCCCAGCTGGCTAGCCACGAGCTTCTGTCGGGCGGGCACGGAAAGGGCGCCTGGGTTAGGGGTCGAGCACACTGCCACATAATTAGATACGGCAGGAAGGAAGCATGCGGTGAAGAGGCCCGCCCACTGCGTTGCTGCGTCTTTGAAGTCTGTTTATCGAAGTGAAACTTTTTAACTTCTTTACAGTAAGCCGAGGCGATGACGTCATTAGGGTGTAACAAAAGTGCAACGATCAGTAGTGGTTTTGTCGATGGTTGAGAGAAGGTGGCTCAGTATAGGTTCTCACACACCGGAGCGGTGGCGGTGGCGGTGGCGGTAAAACGCGACGTATGTAGGTAATGAAACGGACATGTTCAGACCAGCCGCGAACACACGAGCGCTGACGCGGCCTGTGCTGCGTTCACCCCGCGGTGGCGGCCAGAACGCAGCAGGTTGCGTTAGCCCGTAGGCCGCCTAGTGTTTTAAGTGCAAAATTGGTGTATTGGTGTGATATCACACAATGAAAAGTGCAACAGAAAAACTTATCGAAGCAGTGAAGGCAAACATTGTGTTATATGATATGTCAGATCCTGAGTACAAGAATATCAGATGAAAAGATGTGGTTTGGATTGAAATCGGCAAAACGCTAGGAATAGATGGTACGGTTGCTGCTCATCTTCGATTACAGCTGCAAGAAGTAATGTTTCCTCTACTAGGTCTGGCCGGTCCATTTATGCGCAATACAGAGACTCCGCCACCGCCACCGCCACCGCTACCGCCACCGCTACCGCTACCGCCACCGCTACCGCCACCGCTACCGCTACCGCCACCGCTACCGCTACCGCCACCGCCACCGCCACCGCTACCGCCACCGCTACCGCCACCGCCACCGCTACCGCCACCGCTACCGCTACCGCGCCCTTAATACAATAGGTGCATACTTGCGTAGGTTCTTATACATTGTTTTACCTCTATTATTGAAGTTCACTTTTAACTCGCGTAGCGACCACGCATCCCTGTTGTTTTTTTCTCTCTGCAAAACCTGTAATGAAATATGTACAAGCTCTGTATGCGTAAGAAAATAGCACGCAATTTTGTTTACAGAGAGGTGTGATTGTTCCAAGACGTCAACATTCCTACATGGCCAAGAACGGCTTTTGTAGGCTGTACCACAAAGCTTGTACCACATAATTTGAACACATGCAAAATTAGTCTAGTTACTTGTGTTGAACTTTACTACAGGCATGCCGTCAATAAAATATTAGGGTCCTCACTCAACCTCGTGGACTGTTAGAAATTGCATTAAATTTACTGAATTTTCACCTCAAATGAATACAGATTTCTTCGTAATTCCAGATAACTCTACGTTTGTAGGAACTACGCTGTGTTCTGACTTAGAGTTCGGTTTTCTGTTGTAAACAAGGTAAATGATTTGAAAGTAATGTGTTTTTTTTCTGAGGTGTCTCTTTTTTTTTAATTTACCATAAAATTGTTAGGTCATGTTCAGTGTACGTCTAAACTTTGATCTCTGGATGATTCATGGACAGTACTTGTAAGTTTACTACACGCATGTGAAGTGGCGTGAGCGAGCGACGCGATTCTTGACGCTTCCGGCGTCGGGTCGGCCCGGGATGACGTAACTTGTTACAGCTGCTCTCGTCGATTCGAGAAGGGTGGCACAGACTACTTAAGCAGCGACGCCGGCCTCTGCAGCAGTTTTTGGCGGCGGAGTTCCTTGTCGGTGAGTGCCGCGCGTGTGGCGAGAGATTGGCGACAAAGTTCCGCGGGGTGTGCCGCGTGAGTTCCACGACGAGTTCCGCGAGGAATGCGGCCCAGTGAGGAGTGCGGACTGTGGAACTTGACAGACACTGAGTAACTTGAGAATAAATATGTGGAGTAATTTGTGATTAGGCATTTTTAAATAAGATTATTTATTAATTATTTAAATGTTAGTAAAAAGTTAAACTGTGAAATAAAAACATAATTGGGCTATCCCTTACGAACACAGCAGTTCTCCCACACATTAGTAAGTCGTAAAAGTATGTATAGGACGAGTAGTTTGTTTTGATGTGTGATGAATGAAATACCCGGCAAGGAATTTAAATGTATTCAAATTAGCAAAAATTCACCATTTGTGCTTTTAACACTAACGTGGTTTGCGAGCGTTTGGATAAAAGTCTTGTTCAGCAGTCGACGCATGCTTATAGCCTGTCTCATGTAACTTGTAGTACCCATTTCCCAACTGCCACTTGCGAATCATTACACGATGTTTGTTTACGAACAATGACAACAACGTGAAGTTGTTTACGAGCACTGTTGACAGAACAACAGTGGCAGAATGACACGTATTCTATTGCGACGACTTTTCAGGACTGTCAAATTCGTGACAAGTTACATGGCACGAGCTATAAGTAAAGTTGCACGTCGAGTGAAAGTGAGTGTCCAGGCGTGTTCGTTTGGACGTGAAGCTTGTAAAGGGGAAGGGGGTGTCGGCCGCTTGACGTCAGCAGAAGTACAGGCGAGGATACGTATCGATCAGCTGGGTCGGGCGGGCTATACATAGCGCGGGCAGCGTCGGCCGAGGCCACCTCTAACTCAGGACACGCGGTCCTCTTTCTCGTACAACAGTGTGCACATCTCAACTCGCGTGTACAGTGGCCCTACGATGTATGAGACCTAGTCACAGTCCAAAATATTCTTGAACAACAAATGCTAAGCTAGTTGGTATTTTCAGCAGAAAAGTTAGGTAACTTCGTGCATTTAAAAAGAAAATATTTGTAAATTTAAAGGTAACGCCTTGCTCTTGTTTTGGGGTGATAAATTTCGCCAAAGATTTCAGATATATTGATCCTACTGTATTCTAGCCATTAGTGCGATATAGAAACGGTCCTAATTTTCAATACCTTTCTTTGTTCAAGGCTAGTGCAAACAAACAGAAAATTATTCATAGAATTCTTACAGAATAAAAGAGGCGTGAGTACTTAGGCTATGTACGCGCGTTTGATGTTACTCTAACTTGGCGTAGTAAAAAGCTAACTTTAATTATGCATGCAAATAATTAATAGCAATAAAACAATTGGAGTGATGTTATAAGTACTGTTAGTAAAGCATAAATTCGATCCAATTAAAATGTTTAATAAGTACTCAGTATTCCATATTAATATAAACATTTATATAAAATAAATTATTTAATTTAGTAAAATAATTGAGATAAATTTTAATAAATTAATCACTAAGTATGCTGAATATTTTTTCTAATTTAGTAATTTAATTATTTATTTAATAATAATGTAATAATTTATAATGCAAATAAATTATACATACTGGAACATAACTTCACTTAATATAAATACACTTGGAAAAGTTTATAAACACAATTTATGTCAAATATTTACAGTAAATAAATGTTTTTAATAATGTGGACCAGTATTCAGTATCAGTAACTAAAGTGTATGATATAAAGCACATATATAATTTTTATTTCTATGTAGCTTTTTTTCATCTTGTAAAAATTTCGTAGCATGTTGCGCGCAAAAGTAGTATAGAAAAGGGGCTCCTGAAACAGGGTCCAGGGTGAGGAGCGAGGAGCTGACCGAGCTCTGACGTCACGTCCCTCTGTGACTTAACGGCCGCCATCTTGATTGAGTGTAACGGGACACAGCGTAACGGGACAAGTACGACATTGACATTAACATTTGACCCTCAAAATTCGCCAAAATTGGGCAAAATTTGCCCAAAAGTCCTCAAAAATCGCCAAAATTTCCATGTCTTAGGAAAAAAATTCCGCCAAAAAATCTCAAAAAATTCCACAATTCAAAAATTAGGATTTCGAAAATCCTCAAAAGTCGTTTTGCCCTAGAAAAAACCCAAATTCCTAAAAACGGCTTAAGCATCCATGTCTACAGCCTCCAGTAAGCCATTTCTAGGAATAAGGATACCATGACCGCCATATTGGATTATGTCGTCACCGTTGCAATTTCCGTTGCGGCCGCCATCTTTAAAATCTTTATTTACTATCCGATTTTAAGGGAAAAAATTTTAAAATTTATAAAAAAATTCAATTAATAAAATTTAAATAAAAAATTATCAAAAAACATACATTAACGACATGGAGCTCGGAGTCCTCGGTTCGAACCTGGTGAGGGCAAAAAAAAAAAAAATGGTGACCGATCCAACCTTCACAGTGGTGCTGGCATACTGACTCCCACCACTTTTTTTCAAAGCATATATATCGTCACCTAGTATGACGTCATGTCCGCCATCTTGTCTTCGATGCTGGAAGCCATCATCATCATTGTATCCTCGGCGAGAGTGCGCTGATGACATGTTAGTTTAATTCTTATCCGCTAGAGTGCAGTAATCATTTATTACTGTGACACCCGCCATCTTGAAAATCCGTAATTATTTAGCTAGAAATTCGGGAAAAGTTCCAAAATTCATCAAAAAAATCACTCATTAACTTACATATTAATTCGATCCGCTCCTGTCCTCGGTTCGATACTCGATCGATGCAATAATGTTTAATTTTATGAAAAAAATAATAATTTCAATAAACCACGTTCAACATTCTTAAAGAGATTTTAAATTCTCTACTACCATAATCCTATCAGACATCAAGACCGCCATATTGTAAATTCGTAATTTCAATGCTAGAGATTCGGGAAAAAGTTCAAAATTCATTAAATAAATTTGTAATCTATATACCGATTGATTAGATCGACTAAGGTCCTTGGTTCGATCCATGGCCGATACAAAACAACTTTAATTTAAGTACCAGAAAAGTGTAAGGTTCGATAAATAAAACACCACAAAGTCTTTTACAAACATAATATTTATTACACAATTTTTATCCTACTACAGAATCACTTGCGAAAGCCAGCAATCTTATTAACATTTAGCCCTGCATAGACGTGCAACGACTACTTCATAGCTCCAACAGCTCCAAATGGCTCCAACAGCTCCAAAAAGGCTCCAAATGCTCCAACAGCCTCCAAATGGCTCCAACAGCTCCAAAAAGGCTCCAAATGCTCCAACAGCCTCCAAATGCTTAACACACAGCTCCAAATGCTCCAAATGGCCCCAACAGCTCCAAATGGCTCCAAATGCTCCAAAAGGCTCCAAATGCTCCAACAGCCTCCAAATGCTTAACACAGCTCCAACAGCCTCCAAATGCTTAACACACAGCTCCAAATGCTCCAGATGACTTCAACTGCACCAAATGGCTCCAAATGCTCAAAAATATTCCAAATGCTCCAACAGCCTCCAAATGCTTAACACACAGCTCCAAATGCTGCAAATGGAACCATCAGCTCCAAATGACTCCAATAGCTCCAAAAAGGCTCCAAATGCTCCAACAGCCTCCAAATGTTACAATAGCCTCCAAAGGCTCCAATTGGCTCCAACAGCTCCAAAAGGCTCCAAATGCTTCAAAATGCTCCAAATGCTCCAACAGCACCATCTTCAATTGGTTCCAACTGATTCCAATTACTTTTTTATCGAACTTGGCATGATTACTGACATGACTTTATTAGTATACATTTTGACTGGAAGTGGTAACGTTTTTTACACCTTACAGTTATAAGTTTTAATTAGAAATCAGATTTCGATAAATGGTAGATACCATCTGGAAAGAAAATATATTAATTCATCTTCAAGTTTATACACATACATTTAATTTAAGCCATTATTGTATGTAGCCAGCTTCCCTCATTTCTTTGAGTATGAAGGATATTTCTTTAATGTTCGAATAGTTTCCTGCACAAAGCGATCCATGTAGTAGTCGTAGCCTGTCAACCAATATGTTAGGATCTTCCCATGAGGTATAATCAATCTCTTCTGCTGCGTTCATCATCCTTGCATGTTTATAATAAATATTATCTCTGGTGTCTATCGTTTCAACACCAACCACGAGGTCACTTTCGTCATCTTGCCAGTGATTATCACAAGCTTGATCAGGATAATTTATTTTATTACGACGTTTCCATCGTTTTGGTCTCAAGCCACCATCACAGTCTTCGCTCTTGCATGCTTTTGGTGCTTCAGCACAGTACTCTATCATGTCAGCCTTAGATGTGTCAGCACAGTCTTCGTTCATGCCAGCTTCTAATGTGTCACCACAGTCTTCAATCATGTCAGCATCACAAACTTGATCAGGATAATTTATTTTATTACGTCGTTTCCATCGTTTTGGTCTCAGACCGCCATCACAGTCTTCGATCTTGCCTGCTTTAGGTGCTTCAGTACAGTACTCAATCATGTCAGCCTCAGATGTGTCACCACATTCTTCAATCATGCCCGCTTCAGATGAGTCATCAAAGTCTTCGTCCTTGTAAGCTTCAGGTGGTTCTCCATCTTTCACATTTTCATGGAGATGACTAGATATTGGAGTAAATATCTTTTCATTTCTAATGTGGTTACAACTTCCTTCGTTTGTTTTAAATTTTAAATTATCATCTTGAACTAGATCAGTAATTTTAGCATTAGCTTTTTCGCCTTCGTTCCTCTTCCGCGATGTTGTAGCCCAGTCTTCGTTATCTTTATTCATCTTAATTGTACAGGTCTTGCAATGTCTATCGAAGTAATATCTTCTACCAAAGGATTTCTGACACTGACTGCAATGAAATGGTTTTTGACAAGGACCCAAATACACTCGCTTCTCTCATGTCGTTTAGCATTCTTTCTCAAGGTAAACACCTTGCTACAGTATCTACAGTGATGACGTTTTGATACAGCAACAAATGCCGAATCAGGATTCATATTAGTTACTGAGACTAATGCCAGATGCAAACTAAGAGTTTTAAATTAGATATATTACTTAAATAGAATTTTTTAATTATTTCATCAGCGAGAATTAAGTTATCTAATGCAAAGCAAATTGATGCAAGTAGTTCTGCTTTTCAACATCAGATGTCGCCACATGGTACTTGCAGGTAAATATTATTTAGTTATTTTATGCGGGATGCAGGATGCTCACTAACGATCGCAAAAGAAGGATGGCTTCGCTAGACTCCAAGGAGAAGGAAGTTCGTCCTTCCTGTTAGTGCTTCTTAGATTTCTCAGAGATTATTATTTGACTGAGTAATGATATTTTTTTTTAATTTCCACCTGATAAAAATATTACAAGTGTTGATTAAGTAGCAGAAATTCACTAATTACATGTAACCTTGAATAAAATGACATGCCTCATTAAATAAAAAAATCCTTCATGCAGAGATCAATTTTTCATGTGTAACCAGAAGCACTCGGAGAAAAAAATCATTAGATGTCTAGCCAGGAATAACCAGAAGCACTTGGAGAAAACCATCAAATTATTAACAAGAATAATAAGGAGCACACGGAGAAAACGTAATGACAAGAATAATCAGGAGCACACGGAGAAAACCATACACATATTGAAAAGAATATTCATGAGCAAACAATGACAAGAATAATCGGGAGCACACGGAGAAAACCACCACACGTTTTCTTTGATATCTTAGAATTACAGGGAAAAAAATATTTAATAAATAACAAATATATAATAAAAAATTTAAAATGTAAAAAAAAATACAAAAATACATAAAATTCTGGCTTGTACTAGAACTCTATCTTTGCTCAACAATGATAAGTTCACAAGCTAGCAGAATTTTATGTATTTTTGTAATTTTTTTTACATTTTAAATTTTTTATTATATATTTGTTATTTATTAAATATTTTTTTCCCTGTAATTTTAAGATATCAAAGAAAACGTGTGGTGGTTTTCTCCGTGTGCTCCCGATTATTCTTGTCATTGTTTGCTCATGAATATTCTTTTCAATATGTGTATGGTTTTCTCCGTGTGCTCCTGATTATTCTTGTCATTACGTTTTCTCCGTGTGCTCCTTATTATTCTTGTTAATAATTTGATGGTTTTCTCCAAGTGCTTCTGGTTATTCCTGGCTAGACATCTAATGATTTTTTTCTCCGAGTGCTTCTGGTTACACATGAAAAATTGATCTCTGCATGAAGGATTTTTTTATTTAATGAGGCATGTCATTTTATTCAAGGTTACATGTAATTAGTGAATTTCTGCTACTTAATCAACACTTGTAATATTTTTATCAGGTGGAAATTAAAAAAAAATATCATTACTCAGTCAAATAATAATCTCTGAGAAATCTAAGAAGCACTAACAGGAAGGACGAACTTCCTTCTCCTTGGAGTCTAGCGAAGCCATCCTTCTTTTGCGATCGTTAGTGAGCATCCTGCATCCCGCATAAAATAACTAAATAATATTTACCTGCAAGTAACATGTGGAGACATCTGATGTTGAAAAGCAGAACTACTTGCATCAATTTGCTTTGCATTAGATAACTTAATTCTCGCTGATGAAATAATTAAAAAATTCTATTTAAGTAATATATCTAATTTAAAACTCTTAGTTTGCATCTGGCATTAGTCTCAGTAACTAATATGAATCCTGATTCGGGATTTGTTGCTGTATCAAAACGTCATCACTGTAGATACTGTAGCAAGGTGTTTACCTTGAGAAAGAATGCTAAACGACATGAGAGAAGCGAGTGTATTTGGGTCCTTGTCAAAAACCATTTCATTGCAGTCAGTGTCAGAAATCCTTTGGTAGAAGATATTACTTGGATAGACATTGCAAGACCTGTACAATTAAGATGAATAAAGATAACGAAGACTGGGCTACAACATCGCGGAAGAGGAACGAAGGCGAAAAAGCTAATGCTAAAATTACTGATCTAGTTCAAGATAATAATTTAAAATTTAAAACAAACGAAGGTAGTTGTAACCACATTAGAAATGAAAATATATTTACTCCAATATCTAGTCATCTCCATGAAAATGTGAAAGATGGAGAACCACCTGAAGCTTACAAGGACGAAGACTTTGATGACTCATCTGAAGCGGGCATGATTGAAGAATGTGGTGACACATCTGAGGCTGACATGATTGAGTACTGTACTGATGCACCTAAAGCAGGCAAGATCGAAGACTGTGATGGCGGTCTGAGACCAAAACGATGGAAACGACGTAATAAAATAAATTATCCTGATCAAGTTTGTGATGCTGACATGATTGAAGACTGTGGTGACACATTAGAAGCTGGCATGAACGAAGACTGTGCTGACACATCTAAGGCTGACATGATTGAGTACTGTGCTGAAGCACCAAAAGCATGCAAGAGCGAAGACTGTGATGGTGGCTTGAGACCAAAACGATGGAAACGTCGTAATAAAATAAATTATCCTGATCAAGCTTGTGATAATCACTGGCAAGATGACGAAAGTGACCTCGTGGTTGGTGTTGAAACGATAGACACCAGAGATAATATTTATTATAAACATGCAAGGATGATGAACGCAGCAGAAGAGATTGATTATACCTCATGGGAAGATCCTAACATATTGGTTGACAGGCTACGACTACTACATGGATCGCTTTGTGCAGGAAACTATTCGAACATTAAAGAAATATCCTTCATACTCAAAGAACTGAGGGAAGCTGGCTACATACAATAATGGCTTAAATTAAATGTATGTGTATAAACTTGAAGATGAATTAATATATTTTCTTTCCAGATGGTATCTACCATTTATCGAAATCTGATTTCTAAATAAAACTTATAACTGAAAGGTGTAAAAAAGTTACCACTGCCAGTCTAAATGTATACTAATAAAGTCATGTCAGTAATCATGCCAAGTTCGATAAAAAAGTAATTGGAATCAGTTGGAACCAATTGAAGACGGTGCTGTTGGAGCATTTGGAGCATTTGGAAGCATTTGGAGCCTTTTGGAGCTGTTGGAGCCATTTAGAGCATTTGGAGCCTTTGGAGGCTATTGTAGCATTTGGAGCCTTTTGGAGCATTTGGAGCATTTGGAGCTGTTGGAGCCATTTGGAGCTGTCTTAAGCATTTGGAGGCTGTTGGAGCATTTGGAGCCTTTTTGGAGCTATTGGAGTCATTTGGAGCTATTGGAGTCATTTGGAGCTGTTGGAGCCATTTGGAGCTGTTGGAGCCATTTGGAGCATTTGGAGCTGTGTGTTAAGCATTTGGAGGCTGTTGGAGCTGTGTTAAGCATTTGGAGGCTGTTGGAGCATTTTGAGCCTTTTGGATTATTTGGAGCCATTTGGAGCTGTTGGAGCCATTTGGAGCTGTTGGAGCTGTGTGTTAAGCATTTGGAGGCTTTTGGAGCTGTGTTAAGCATTTGGAGGCTGTTTGGAGCATTTGGAGCCTTTTTGGAGCTATTGGGGCCTTTTGAAGCTTTTGGAGCTGTTGGAGCCATTTGGAGCCATTTGGAATATTTTGGAGCATTTGGAGCCTTTTTGGAGCTGTTGGAGCTAAGAAGTAGTCGTTGCACGTCTATGCAGGGCTAAATGTTTATAAGATTGCTGGCTTTCGCAAGTGTTTCTGTAGTAGGATAGAAATTGTGTAATAAATATTATGTTTGTAAAAGACTTTGTGGTGTTTTATTTATCGAACCTTACACTTTTCTGGTACTTAAATTAAAGTTGTTTTGTATCGGCCAGGGATCGAACCAAGGACCTTAGTCGATATAATCAATCGGTATATAGATTACAAATTCATTTAATGAATTTTGAACTTTTTCCCGAATCTCTAGCATTGAAATTACGAATTTACAATATGACGGTCTTGATGTCTGATAGTAGAGGATTTAAAATCTCTTTAAGAATGTTGAACGTGGTTTATTGAAATTATTTTTTTCATAAAATTAAACATTATTGCATCGATCGAGTATCGAACCGAGGACAGGAGCGGATCGAATCAATATGTAAGTTAATGAGTGATTTTTTTGATGAATTTTGGAACTTTTCCCGAATTTCTAGCTAAATAATTACGGATTTTCAAGATGGCGGGTGTCACAGTAATAAATGATTACTGCACTCTAGCGGATAAGAATTAAACTAACATGTCATCAGCGCACTCTCGCCGACGATACAATGATGATGATGGCTTCCAGCATCGAAGACAAGATGGCGGACATGACGTCATACTAGGTGACGATATATATGCTTTGAAAAAAAGTGGTGGGAGTCAGTATGCCAGCAGCCACTGTGAAGGTTGGATCGGTCACCATTTTTATTTTTTTTTGCCCTCACCAGGTTCGAACCGAGGACTCCGAGCTCCATGTCGTTAATGTATGTTTTTTGATAATTTTTTATTAAAATTTTATTAATTAAATTTTTTTATAAATTTTAAAATTTTTTCCCTTAAAATCGGATAGTAAATAAAGATTTTAAAGATGGCGGCCGTAACGGAAATTGCAACGGTGACGACATAATCCAATATGGCGGTCATGGTATCCTTATTCCTAGAAATGGCTTACTGGAGGCTGTAGACATGGATGCTTAAGGGCAAGCTTCAAGGTCGCGGTTGTGAATCACGGTCACCAGATAGCTCTGGGGTGGAGCTGAGAGCGAGAGATCGCAGACAGAGATAAGACCGTGGCAGCGAGTGAGCAGAAGGGTGGAAGGGGGGCGCCGGCGGGATCAGGTGTTCATCCGGTGTTGCCAGCTCTGTGTCCAACTGAGGAGAACAGCCGCGTGCCTAGCTAGGGGCGGACGGTTAGGCGAGGCACACCCACTCAGCAGAGCTTCAGCACTAGAAGCCCGGTGCCCGGGACAGCCGGAATCTTCATTAGGCATCATATAGAGCAGGATTTTTTTGGAGATGAATTCTGATAATACGACATTGATAACGTTTTTTTTAAATTATAATCCTACAACCAATGGTCAGTTAAACTGAAATCTATTGCATGTCACGTTCAAGGATGACATGCACTTACACGTCCCATAACATAAGCCCCGTCACTCTGGCGGGTTTTCCTACACACACATTTCATTTTATGAACAAACCTATTTTTTTAATTAAAAATATTTTAACTTATCCACATAATGTATGCGAATATTACACTTGTGACCAAAGGTTTGAATTATGTTTATATATAAACATGATTCTATATATAGAGGAAAGTGCCCAAAAGTGGACCCCCATTTTGTTTTTTAATAAAAACACAAAGTAAACTGTAAAAAAATATGTTTTTAAAGCATGAAATATTTACTTTGTTAAGTTGTAAAGCATTTACATGTGTAATTTTGGAAAATATAATTAAAAATTGCTTTAAAAAAATTATTTACCAAACCCTTACACTTTGACGATCTTAAAAATAGTTGCCTAAATCGGACCCCTTGTAAAAACTATTAAAATAACACAGAGTAAAATAACAAATAAGGTATTAAATCAAAGAAAACATAACATCTATTGTTTCAAAATATACATAATATAAACAGTTACTGATTAAAATTCAAATAAACCTACAGAATGTCAAGATACAGAAGTTATAAACAGAATTACATCATTTAGCGACAAAAGTCGCAAATATAAACGTCCTGTTCAGCCCCTGCACAATCCACATGGGCCCACAATAAGCACATAACACACATGACCCAAAGTTCCCCTTTAGAATCCTCCGTAAATTTCCTGTCACAAAACATACACGAAGTATCATCATCTTTGGATGGGGAGACTCCCGGAAGAAAGTCCAATTCGGATCTTCCAGATGACATGCTGTTTTCATCTTCGGTGCTTGATTCATTCACATTTCTCTCAAAATTCAATTGCCTTGTCACGAGCACTTTTCCTTTTCTTGATGGCTCTGTTCCTGAACCACGTCCCCGGCCACGATTCCTTTTGCGTCCTTGACCATGATTTCGTTCTTGCTGTTCTGCTTCCTTGGCTTCTTTAGCTTTTTTAGCTTCCACTAATTGGGTTTTGTAAGGAGTGGATGTAATGACCGTAGAACTGCAGGCCTTTCGTCCTCTGTTCGAGGTCCTCTTTTTAATTTTTGGGATGGGAGTGATGTCAAATGGGTTTGTCTTAGAAGATGTGGAACTCTGAGGATCCTCAGTTGTAGCTGATGGCCGCGGAATACCATGACGTGCCAAAGACGTTGATGGTTGACTTGGTTCAAACTCTACAATAACTCGTGGTTCCTCTGTGTTACGTTCTTCTCTGCTCTCTCGATAGCTCTGATTTTCTGCAGTTTGTTTCTTCAACACAGATTCGTAGAAACTTGAATCTCGTTTTTTGTTTGCCTCTTCAATGTATTCAGCATCAGAGAACAGCTTCTTGTTCAAGGGGTATATGCCTGATATTTTAAATCCATTGATTGCTATTTGAGCAGTTTGGCATCTAATACAGGCTTTGCCAAACAATTCCATTACATCAAAAGGACTGACGGCGCGCTCATTGTGCCTTAACCACTGCCTGATTTCCTCACTGTAATAAGCTTTGAGAGGACCCATGAAACTTCTATCCAGCGGTTGTAGTTTGTGCGAGGAGTGAGGTGGCAGCGACAGAATGGTAACATTATTCGCTTTTGCCAAGTCGATCAGATCAATATTCTGTGTGTGGCTAAAGTGGCCATACAAGAGCAACAGCACAGGTTTTTCATTCGTAGGATGGGCAAACTCGATGAAGTGTCGAAACCACTGAGTGAAGGAGTTGGTTTGGATCCACCCTGAAGGGTGCGCTGCAAAGATTGTTCCTGGTGGAGCACCCTTTTTCAACTGTTCACTCATACTTTTCCTCGGAAAAATTACTAAAGGTGGTACAAATGAACCACTAGCATTCATACAAGCAACAATTGTTATAAGTGCCCCACGTTCTCCTGATGTCAAGGCAGCAACCTGTTTTTTACCCTTAAGGCCAATTACTTTTGCTACTTGACTTTGTACCACTGTAATTCCACTCTCATCAACATTGTAAATTCTGTCAGGAGAAAATTTACCTTTCTCATAAATATCTTCCAGAACATTATAGAATTTCTCTGTATTTTCTTTGCTGAACCCGAGAGCCAGGCTGTAGGATGTTCCAGTAGGCTTCCTTTCTGACAGTTTGGTTTTATGGCGGTTAAGAAAAAGTTTTACCCACTTTTTCCCAGCAATTACGTCTTTGAAAGGATGTTCAATGTCATTTCTCTCTGCCAATTGTACAGCAATTCTTCGCAAGTCATTACGAGTAAGTCCAAAAAAAGAAGCTTCCATAGCAAGACAATAATGAACAAGCTCATGTTCAAGATCTTCACCCAAAACTGTAGGTCTGCCTCTTTTTGTAATTGCTGCTTCCTCAGGAGTACCGTACTTCATGTTGGACAACCTCATTAGTGTGGTTTTTGGAACATTAAACTGTTTACTAGCCTTCTTCCAACCCATCTTTTTTTTCCGAACTGCATCAATAGCTTTAGTCATTTTAGATGGACTCCACTTTCTTTGATCAATTTTCCCCATTATCCTTTTGGAATCTGCAACAGAATTCCAAAAGTATAAGAGTATAAACAAATAGAAGCCGATATAAGACAAAAAATATGTAAGGGGTCCGGTTAAGGGAACAAGGGGTCCGGTTTAGGCAACTGAAGGGGGTCCGGTTTGCGCAACTGTAGCTAACAATTTGCTAACCCAATAAATTTTTAATCAAGCATCTAAATGAAACGGGTTTGATACAAACATTTACAGTACACCTTACCATTAAAAACATATAAAGGTCCAAAGGCTTACCTGCCAATATCTTGGAGAAATGATTAATTATGTAGCAAACTGCAAAAACTTTTTACACTGCCACAACACACAATGGCGGGTGGACACGCTACAAGTGAAGCGAGCGAGGTGTGCGCTCCGCTACGGCGTGGCAGAAGCCTGGACTACTGTTTGCACTCGGTACCACTAGAGTTCAGGAGAATGCAGAGCCAGGAGACCGGGGGTCCGCTTTAGGGGGGGTAGTCCGGTTTTGGGCACTTTCCTATATATATATATATATATATATATATATATATATATATATACATACATACATACATACAAACACACACACATATATACATATATATATATATATATATATATATATATATATACATATATATATATATATATATATATATATATATATATTCGAGTTATAGGGCAGGACTATTTTCATAACATTAAACAATTTGTCATTTATTAAAAAATTTAACAGTAGTCGAGATGCGTTTCTTGAAATATATTTATTTATTTCAAGACACAAATATTTCGTAAGAAATAAAATACGATGTACATACATACATATACTTGCTACACATTGGCAATGTAACGAAATGTAAAAAATGAGGACCTAATACAAGTATGTATTAAAACTTAAGTTTATAAAAGAATTGCCAAGTGCAAGTACAATAGGTAAATCAAGTACTCCGTATCGTTCATGGATATGTGTTCTTAGCTTGCAAACTTGTAAACTGAAGTAATCTGTTAATTAGTAGTATAAAAATAATTTATTATAATTAAATATAGTATTCCTTACACAGAAAAAAAAATGTTTTTGGACATTTACACAAAATTCCTTTAGAAATCGGTTGCCAAGAAATATTTCGTAATATTACTAGAGAAAATATAGTAAATTTCTACAAAACATTGTTATGGTTATTTTTGAATTTATGATTTGCGTTTTTCTAAACAAAGCTGGATATTTACTGTCGCGCTTACGAATATTGCAATATAATATTATATTACTACTTTTTTGTACAAGGGTACATTTTTAACCCTTGGAAAATGTAATCATATTTAGCAATTGGACTTCATAATTGTTTATTGTGCTTTTGTGCGTGCGCATTTAGTCGTGGAAAGTTATACAGGGAAATGTTTATAAATAACTGTAACTAATTCAGGTACTGGGACAACCCAAAGAATAAATGCCCGGGCAATAATACAATCCCACATTTGCAGCGATTTGCTTTCGTGCAAATGTACAGATTTACAAATATCTGTAATTTTGTGTGCATGAATATTTCAGTTTGATTGAAAAAAAATTACAGAGTACTGTCTAAGCTTTCCAGTATAAGAATCAACAGTGTTTCAGTCATATATTGGCTGTAACGACGGTAAAGTTATGCTTGACGAGCTGTCAACAACTTTGCAGATGCAGCGTTCCTAACGAACTATATAATATGTGAACATGGAAATTTTTATAGTTGGTCTTTTATGATCTACAGGCCAGTGCGGACAAGACCTACAATAAATGCAGACTGACAAATACCAGATTAGACAAAACAAGGTTGGTTACCAAATCTGTTAAACCTCTTACCTGAAACAGGGACGGAAAAGTAAAAAGAGGCGAAAGAAGTATAGGAATGTATGTCCGGGCACAGACGCCGGCGCTGGTGACGGTGCCAGATCAATGACAGACCGACCTCTGACGTCACGGCGGCCATCTTGGACTCAAAAGTTCCTCAAAATGACTAAACATTCCTCAAAAATGACTCAAAATTTGTAAAAATTTCCCGTTTTTCAGGGAAAAAAATTCCCGTCTTGAGGGAAAATTTACCGTTTTTAGACCTTAAAAATACCAGCGGCTAGAAATATCCATATTGAGGCTTAAGCATCCATGTCTACAGCTTCCGATAAGCCTCTGACGTCATCATTGAATATGTCATCATGTAATAAGACGTCACCGTTGCAATTTCCGTTACGGCAGCCATCTTAAAAATCATTATTTATTATCCGATTTTAATGAAAAAAATTAAATTTTTTCATAAATAGCTTTTTTATTAATTTTTTAATTTTTTCATTAAAATAGGATAATAAATAATGATTTTCAAGATGGCTGCCGTAACGGAAATTGCAACTGTAACGTCATATTACATGATGACATATTAAATTATGACGTCAGAGGCTTATCGGAAGCTGTATACATGGATGCTTAAGCCTCAATATGGATATTTCTACCCGCTGGTATTTTTAAGATCTAAAAACGGTAAATTTTCCCTCGAGACGGGAATTTTTCCCTGGAAAATGGGACATTTTGAGTCATTTTGAATCATTTCTGAGAAATTTTAAGGAATTTTTTAGTCCAAGATGGCCGCCGTGACGTCAGAGGTCGGTCGGTCACTGACCCGGCACCGACACCAGCGCCTGGCGCCTGTGCCCGGACATACATTCCTATACTACTGGCGAATCGAATCACAGCCAGTATTATCAGTCTGTATAGGCCTATAAATAGAGATAGGTAAATTTCGCACATTCATTTTGTCGCAAGCTAGTATGAAAACATTTATACTGTTCCACTGAGTTCATTTTTGGGCGATAGTTATTAGCTACCCCTCTGCGATGCCCAACTAGGAGAAGAAAAAAAAGTAAATCAGGTAGTGCTGATCAACTAGGATAAGAAATCAGCCAAAGGAAAAGCAAACATGGGTTGAGCACATTTAAAACATTTAATTCTATCCTGATTCCAGATTAATTCACGAAATTTCCGAGTCCCTACATAGAAGTAACGTGAAATCAGTACGTGTGTACGAAGGTTCGAATTTACTTTGTCATTTTCTCAATTTTCTAGAAGTGGCCATCCAAACCTCATTAAAAAATATATATTTCCTTCTAGTTTCCCATTACCAAGCAAATAATGATAAATCAGCATTTATTAATACACACAGAGATTTTCAGTAGAGTAAAATTGTGCTTAATGCATGAAAAATAATTATATATATATACATATATATACATATGTATATATATACATATATATATATGTATGTGTGTGTTTGTATGTATCATTGAAATATAACTATACTTTGAAAACGAAGTTTTTTGCGAAACTGAGATCTCTCCAAGATAAAGAAGTTTGTTATAAGTTAGTAAGAACTACACATTAACGTATTTATATGTTTTTATCATTAATTTCAGTTAAGTGTAGGGCATTTTTAGCTGAAACCGATTTACGTTTTTAATATTCAATTGCTGCAAGAAAAAAAACCTCATAATAATAAAACATTAATGAAACCTGCCAGAATTTGTATAATTTTCATCCACATATAACTTCACAGCTAAAGTATTACATAATAATTAAAGTTGTTTGCGTTGATTTTTAAAAATTATTTTCAGGCAATTAATATCAGCTGAGAATGTGTCAAAATAATTACAAGAAATGTTTTATGTATTTTTGAAACATAAATACGGTTCCATACGTTTCAAAGCTGTAAATTTTACAAATATTTTTCTTTATTGATCAGTAAATTCAGCGATATGAGTTAATCTTTATGAAGGATCTTATCAGAGGATGTGGCTATGACAATGCTCAAAAGATTGGTATTGTGAAAAATGTGTCTAAATCAGGATTAACACAATATTAGATTAACTTTTCTTTAAAAAATGTATGTTCCCTCTGCCATAATGTTTAATGCTAATGATTGTACCTACAACTAATGGTAACCGTGTATTAATTATTACATTTACCGGTACTACAAATAGTTATTACGTAGAATGACCACTTCTTAAGTTGTTGCGAAATGTGAACCACAGTTAAAGAAAATACATTAGGTTTGAAAATCATGTTTTATATTTCATATTTTACAAAGAATTCAAAATAATAGTGACATTTACTCATTCAGTATAATATATCATACAAAATAGAAAAATGAGAAGAAAAACCATAGGCTATAACTGATAGTAGAAACACAGTTTATATCAGCATAGAGACCAAAAGACACGTATATTACTACAACATACAAAACAAATAAATAACTATAATCAAAATAAACAACTATAATCAGTTCTTCGGAATTCATTGTAAACAATATTTTAAAAGGTATGTCTCCACAGAATTAAAATATAAACTTAAGATAAAATTATAACCTTATAAAAACTCATGTACAGTTACTTCCAAAAAAAAATTGTTTTCTTTCGTTTAACTTAATGTTTTCGATGTTAGAACAAATTTGAACACAACAGAACATTTTATGGCAATCGTCTAGAGTTTCAAAGAACAAAAATATCTTACTTCAATTATATTTACATTCATTTATCCCTTGCTTTTTCCGGGTCAGTTTTTGACGTCTTGATTGCTGTTTCTCTGCCAAGCTTCTTTCAGCTTCCAAAATGTAGCCTGGTTCTCTAATGGCTCTGTCTATGCTTTGATTTGGCACCACTATCTCAGGCAGAAAACACCTACGATAAAATCTAGTCAGTTTCGGCAACATTTCTGTTTCCCGCATGAGCTCATCTCTTTCTACTCTTTCTACTTGTAAATTCTGACGAACAACAGACATTACCATGAAGTAACAGTATTCGCGCTATGTATGTTTAAAGTCCCTTGCAGCTCATAAAAATAAAGGTGTGAACGTTTAGTAATTAAACTTCCGTTTCATTGACACATGGAAAAAACTTTCTTTTTCTTATTGCAGTTTCTTGGAGCCCTTGGTCAAGTCCGTCAGGGCTAGCACTGAAATATCCGTATTAGAGATCCAAAAATAAACCACACTTCTGTACAACTAATCCGGTTTGTGCTTGAAACCTCTGAATGGCAATATGCTCATTGCGACCACCGTACTCCATTGCCAGTGTCGAAAACGGGGGCATGTAAAGTAGGTAACTGTTTAACATGATTTGAACAGGACATAGATTCTTTCCGGCGACAAACAACGCCGAAATTACTGACTTTTAACCGCACACGTCTCATTTTGTGCCATAGCTCACAATCAGCTAGCATTTTTGTTCGTTTCACGATATTAGTTCTTTCTCCAAAAGTGACTTGCAGTGATTCGATGTAATCAACATTAATTACATAAGTTGTTTTGTCACAGAAATAATACTCCTAAATATACTAACTTGTGCACCTGTTAGATGTCAGACATGCAATTATAACATGACAATAATATACATTTTTAATAATATTCATTACTATTAAATAAAAATAAACGTTAATTATATAACGTTTTTCAGTCACATTATAGTAAATATAAGACGTGTGTATAATCACAATGGCAATCCATCGGTGAGTGGGCAAAGGCGTCACCGAAACTCAGAAATTCTAAATTATTACTACTTTTAACGTAAATTGATTTTTACATTAAATTAAAATTTTTAATAAAATCTTTGTTTTACATAGACGTATAAAATAATTTATTCATGGTAAAATTTAAAAAATGAATAACATAAAGCATATTTTACAGAAATATTTCGGGATTGTTTTCTCAGTTTCTGTTTTATAATCTATTGTCGCTGAAAATAAGTGCCAGCTCGTAAAATTGACAGTAAAGATTACAAAAAAATTATAGACAAAATTGTATCCTAATAAAAATGGTATTTATAGCTGCATATAAAAATCAAAATTGCCCCGCATGCATCCGCAATTTTACGGCTAACATTGTCACTAGAACAAATGTGTAATGTATCATTAATACATTTTCAAACTATAGGCTTATTTTTACGCATAAAATGAAACGTTAAATTCGTGTGAAATGGTTTTAGAGCAAATATATTTAACAACTCTTACAAATGTTAAAAATTAATTTCCAGTATTCTGTTTTCAATAATATTTTAAAAGTTTTACAGTATGTCAAATATAAATGTCTCATATCTGTGTATATATAATATATATATAACACATGTACATACTTTTTATTTTTAGCAGTAGGCCTACGTGCCAGAAGCATTTTCTTTTTTTGCGGATTTCTTTCGCTTTGATAATTGTGGCCGTTTCTTGAGACATTTTGTGCTGCCGATAATCGCACACTGCGTACCAAGACTTGATAAATTTCATTGAATAAGTCATACGTAGTCGAGCGTCACACTAATACTAAAAAAGAGAGAATGAGTGACCTCGGTGAGACGCTGGCGCCAAACACCTTTCCCCATCCCTTCCCCTCATGCAAGGTAGCCGAGGGCGCAACTAACCACGGGCCTCAACGCCATAAAAAAAATTTATTACAAAAAGTTCTAATTGACAGAATGTGAGTGTCGCTATATTTTTTTATCTACTCAGGTCTACCAATAATATCAAAGTTTGAAGCAAACCTTCATAATGTAATAGTTTGTGCGTCTTCAGAAACATTTGCATTTTCAGGAGAAGCCTAAACCTAAAGATAGCAAAAGCTATTCTATGTTATTTTTAAAACTCGTTATTAAAATAAAAATTGATCAAGTATGTGTAGATATTCAGATAGGAATTTGAGATCTGTGTCACAATAAATGTGAAGTTAAAAATTTTAATAAACATTTGGTTTGGACAGGATTGTTTCGATGAAGCGTCGGTGTGCATAACAGTGTGACATAAAATCCTCCTAAATTATATACGAAAAAACGACCACAGAAAAAGCTATTTAAAATAATGAACAAATTTAATTTGTGAAGACGAACTGCGCGAGAACAATTTATACTGTTTTTAATACATGACCATCATGCTATCAGTTTTTGTTTTTATTTTCTGTCCTGTAAAGAGTTAAACACTAACCAGTGAAGTTGTAAATGCAGAACTGTCAGAAATGTCAGTACCTCGCGCGCAAGGCGTGACAGATGACTAGCCCGTGTTCGTCTCCCTGGCTCACAGTCGCGAGGGGTGGGTGACCTTCCAGGAAGGAGCTGGCAACACGGCAGCCTGTCTCCGCCACCTAGCGCGTCATCCTCTTCCCCCCTGCCACCCCTCGCCCACAACCACGTGCTGGGCCTCGCGGCCTCAATGTTTCCATTACAAATAATCATCCTGTGACTATGTTTTTAAAGATAGAGTATCAGCCCCGCTGACTTTTTTAAAGAATTCAACTCAGTCAAGGTTCCAGTACAGCCGTTTAAGCGATTAAATGAATAGCCTGAAAAATATGATACTTTGAATATTATATCACATAATATCACCATCTTGAAATAAAAAATTAAAACTTTTAAAGATATAGCGCTGTTAAGGTCTTCAAAATCTACAACATAGCTTTTGTTTGACGCCGTTTTCACAAAAATTGTAGAAATCGCGCGGGAATTTGTTTTGCATGTAAATGCCTATACCGCGGCCGGAGTGAATTTGGTTGAAGCCCGGCCTTAAGCCGTTTTTAGGAATTTGGGTTTTTTCTAGGGCAAAACGACTTTTGAGGATTTTCGAAATCCTAATTTTTGAATTGTGGAATTTTTTGAGATTTTTTGGCGGAATTTTTTCCTAAGACATGGAAATTTTGGCGAATTTTGAGGGTCAAATGTTAATGTCAATGTCGCACTTGTCCCGTTACGCTGTGTCCCGTTACACTCATCCAAGTTGGCGGCCGTGAAGTCACAGATGGACGTGACGTCAGAGCTCGGTCAGCTCCTCGCTCCTCACCCTGGACCCTGTTTCAGGAGCCCCTTTTCTATACTACTCGCAAAGTAAAAATTGACTCATTTTTTCATGACGTGCCAAAAGAAGTATGACTTCAAAAAGATCCAATGTTTGTTTCCACCTGCCTATTAATTATAGTTAATTTTAGTACTACTTACATGTATTTATATTAAATACATGTTTGTGACATTGGAAATTACGCCGAAAATGTTTTTGTTAACTTTTACCGTTGTATTAATCCCAAGACCTCCGGCTAGCTCAAAATGGGTCTAAATTGCACACTAAAAACACTTGGAATTAGTGGGTTCGACAATACTATTCAAATTTCGGATACAAACCGATTTTTACTGCTTTTTATCCTTCACGAAAATTTACTTCTCACGATGGCCGCCAGCTTCCGGCCACAACACTTCCAGATCATACACAAAACATCTCAAAAAATGTTCCTTGCTTCAAGAAACAAAATACTTGAATATGGTACCGAAATATTTGACGAAATGAAGATTTATTACTGATATAAATTTACCAAGGTTTCACACGAACTCACGATACAAACAAGGACTCTGTCTTTGGAACGACGACTAAAAACTTACTTTGAAGTCTCGTTGCGAGCCTAACACCGACGACTGCTGTCAACGAATTCTAAATAAAAGGTCCAAAAATTTTTACAAATGGGCGCCGCCCGGATCGCAGCCACGAACTTCACTTCAACTTCGTATTATTTTTTTTAGGTAGATTTCGAAGAAATTCTACCTATTGTAGCTGTTACCATGGTGTGACTTCTAGAAAATTTTTATATAGTTTTTAGTTTCCTGGTCCATAGACCCCAAAACCATCGTCATCTCAAAAGTTTACACAACTTTGTGGACACGATAACTGCAGTATTTTTTCACAAATCACTTCCAAACTGATACGCAAAATATCAACATTAAAATTCAATCGAGTTCGTTAGTGTGCAGTGGGGAAAAATGAGGAAGGTATTTTGAAAAACAGAAAAATTGCTATAACTCCCATATAATATCGCATCCGTTTGAACATGTAATAACTCTTAGGAGTTAATACCAAATTTTTTTATCTAATACAATTTTTGATAAGACCAACCATAACTGCAAGGGGTGGAAAAAAGAATGATTGGACAAAAATATCATAACTCTGTTCATAGACACAATCAAATTCGTTCAAACTACGAACTATTCGTTTGTACGAACTATTGCTACAAGCGGTTGAAAAAAGGGTTTAAAATAACAAAAAAAGGCATACAAATTCTCACCTTCTACACTATTATATCTATTTTGTTTTATTGTGAAACCTAAAAATATTGTCTAAACTTTCGTCCGAAATTATTTGTTATATGACATTACTTAACTGCAAGGGGTGGAAAATAACAGGGGTTGAAAACAAAACCAAAAAAGTATAACACCCTTAGTATGCATACTATTAAATTTGTTCGAATAGTTTGTAAACCTTATACATATTATCTAAAACGTTTCTCTGAAACAAAAAGGCAAAAAAATTCATAACACTCTTAGCAAGGACACAACCGAATCCATTCAGATATTGTATAAATCTTATAATTTTTATCCAATATTTTGTCCGCGACAATTTTTGATAATACAAACCATTATTGAAAGGGGTTGAAAAAATCTGGGGTTCGAAAAAGAAAGTAAATAAAACTTCCCTACCATATACACTATCGAATCCATTCTTATTTTTGTTCAACCTTCTAAATATTGTCTAAAACTACTATTGAAATTATTTTTTTATCTAACAAAGGTAGGAATATCAAATATGTTATAATTTATTGGATAAATCCTAAACTTGAAATAAAACTTTGGTAGAAACCGTTTTTTGATTAAACTAATTATTACCGTAAAAACATGGGCTGAAATTAAAAAAAAAAATTCACAACTTTCTTAGTATCAAATTCGTTTGAATGTATTTTAAACCATCTTAATATTATACTAAACCTTAGTGCAAAGCAAATTTTTATACGAATAACTTATAGTGCATGGGATGAAAAATATCTACTGTTTGAAGGTCAAAAAAATTAAATAATTACCTTATTTGGCATATAATATGAAATTCATTGTAAGTTATTCATACTGGATACATTGAGTTAGAAATATTCGTAATATTTTCGTTCGATGTAACATGAGCAAATAATTAATCGATAATTTTGTAACATTGGAGAACATAGCTATGTTGTTCTTAAAATGTTCCAGAAAGGAAGTTGCCAAAATAAATAAGTACTTCAAAATGTACCTATGCCTGTAGGCTGTACCGAAAGGAATTTTTTTTAGCTGTCGCCAGACCGCATAGCCTGGGTTGTTAAACTGTGTCACTGTTCACCATCCTTCCTGTGTACTTCCTGTGCTTTTTTTTGTTCACCTCTCATTTAATCGTCTATGCTGAAGAAAGAGGCTGGTGTTGTGCTTGCATGATAAGAAACCCTCAAATGAAGCTCAGCTGCGTGATTGCCTTGGTTTGCAAGGACCCTTTTTGGGACCAAGTCGGGCAGTGAGTTATGCGTGATGCGGCTTCTTAAAATCAACGTGCCCGCGTTTGTGCTGTTCACATTACCGGGCTTCGTTAACTCCCTACATTGTCCATGGCTAGCTCCATTTATCATAGCAACTTGTACTACATTTGTTTTAGGGTTTTCCAAATAACACCAAAATTCATAATTTGCACTCTCGTTGCTAAGAATGTTAATTTCACTCCTATAAACTCTTTCAAAAAATTTTTAAAATTAATTTTAGCAAAAAATTTACATCTCAAAGTTAAAATTGATATTTGAGAATTTTCTACTTTATTGGCAGATTTTTTGTTTTGACTTCTTCTCTTGCTGTTGGTACTTTTAAGCGACTTGAGTACCTAAGTTGACATCATGTAACAGGCAGGGCATCAGTTGATGCGTTTATTGAACATTTTAGATCATGGACAGTGGCACATCTGTAATTGGCATGTGTTGTGATAAAACGACTATTTTCTCACAGCTCCTGTCGTCAGATGGAAAAGAAAAAAAAAACTTATTCTGAACATGAAAGAACGAGGTTCGCTCAAGTCCCTTCCACAAAGTGTTGCTTACCTGTGCATTTCGCGGACTTTCTTTCAAACAGTTGCCTTGATAATATTTTATCTAAGCACAAATTAAAGCCTGGGCATATCTTGAATCAATGTTTGTTCGAAGCATGGTGTTTCTCTAATTCAGCAATTCAATTCAACAACAAAGGATAAATTGCAAAGGCAGTACATAAAACTGTAGGTTGTTGAGAAGCATCGAAGAGTGTTCAAAATATGTGACATGAAATATGTGTTGTTCATAATACAGTCCCATAGATACTGTATTTGCCTTTATGACAGTTATTTAGTGAAACTTTTTTACTCTTAAATTTCCTGTACTCTTACTTCCAACAGCTAACCTAGTACATAGTCTCACAACCATTTTTCGAGTTATGTATGCCGCTTATATAAACAATTTAAGTATTAGCCATATACATACACACTCTTCAAGACCACTGAGCTGACATTTAGCATGAGGTAATAATATTTTATTAAAATGAAACTTTTTGTGAATGAGTTAATATTTTTCAACTTTAGTTTTTTTAAAACACCCTGATTTGTATGGTAAATAACACATACAATATACCTAGGCTATATGTTTAGAACTTGTATTGCATGTTTTTTTTATAATTTGTTTACAGTGCATTGATATTAAAATTTAAATGTCTTTTCCTCGATTTCATTTTGAA
Organism: Bacillus rossius redtenbacheri; assembly: GCF_032445375.1. Classification (NCBI taxonomy): domain Eukaryota; kingdom Metazoa; phylum Arthropoda; class Insecta; order Phasmatodea; family Bacillidae; genus Bacillus; species Bacillus rossius. Next base: position 178,124,538 of record NC_086330.1, read on the forward strand.
TTAAGCTGGCACGCTAATGCCGTTTCCAACATTATAAAAAAATGATAAAGGGAAGAGTATGATTTTTGTTTACATGGCGTTCAGTATAGTTTTAACTATGTAAAGTTTTGCTATCCCTCAGAATCTACTTTCATTATTTGTTTTTCAGATGTTTCTATGAGTCTGAAATTTGTATGTATGCGCAAGGCTTTGGGGGGCGAGGGGGATACATTTCTTGAAATTCTTGGTTTTCGGGCGATAATGTTTTTCTAATGTTGTTTTATTTCATCAATGATCAGACGGGCGTGACTGCGCCGTAGGTGTGACTGGCCTTTTGAAATGTCCCCAACAAAAATAACAGGCTGCTTTGTCTCCTTGTGTTGGTCCTGGATGATGCCGTCCACAATCTTACATTACCCAAGCACCTATTCACTTCCCACTCGCGTGCCCGTGCTTGTTTGGTTCGTGATCGGATGAACACTTTCGACAGCGTTTCTTGGGCCGTGTTCCGTTAGTTTAAATGAAGGCACGAATGTGGATACTCTCTCAATATCGTTCCGTTACTCCATGCGATTATTTTTCGAAAGAGTGACGGAATGTTTGTTCTACACACGTTTGGATATTTTGTTTTTAAAATGGAGACCACACTCTTTTCAGATTAATTAACTATTTGATTTAAAAAAAAATGGGTATATGGAATATACATGTATATGACATCCAGTGTAAACCAGCAATGTTCATATAATTGTTTTTAAAAAATGTGACCAGGTCTTTCAGTATTTACCAGTGATGAGTAAACATCAACCTCGGTAACTAGCATATTCATGTGTTCTCTTGTTGCAAATAAACTTATAATACGAAACTTGGACACGAAATGTAACGTAGAATTCTTTATAATAAAACAGAGCGTGATAAATATACGAAAAGTATCAATTTTAGAGTAAAATGGTAAATAAAAAATTTCCTTCTTAAAACCTAATATAATTCTGTTTAACAAGATGGCACTATTGATTTCGCAGGGCTAGACGAACAAAAGGAGTACCGAACGCGTTGCATGAAAATGCCTTAACGCTGAACCTGTGACATTTCCCCCTAGACCGGAACTAGCATCGCGTGCGTTTTTGAGTTTATATCAAATATTGTCTTATGACAATGTAGGAAACTCGGGCCTTTTAACATGGCCAACGCTGTAAACACCCGATTGCAGCGATCTTAGCGGCTCAGCCTGAAGAACGCCCGCGAAATTCCAATTCCCCATGTATTACAATAAGCGATCTCTACACAGATTTCCTCTCGCCGTTTGAAATATTGTTATCGTAGATTAAAGAATTTACACTCAGTATAATCGAAACATGTTTTCGTAATCTACAGAAATATATTTACTTAACGATCGTGAAAACTGACCTAACTATAAACATGAGACAAAGTATACAACTTAAACACAATGAAATATAATTAACTTTAACCTTTCATTTTTGTAAATAGATTACATCTTCATTAATTACGTGAAACATGATACAATTTATAAAATATTAATTTCCTAATATATGGGTGGCTGTGTGAAAACTCCAGAATTTTTTTTTTTTAGTACTAATGTCACAGAAAACACCATTAAGTGTTTTTAATATCGTTAACTTAAACTAACCAACCAACCATTAACAACACTTTATAGCATTTGAAATTTATCTAATCTAGCCGTATGAACTGTTCAAAACCATGAACTATAGTTAAACTAATTGAAATATCGCAGTGTGGTTTAGCAGTCATCAAATAGAATAGGTAAGAACTCAGAACTACAATTTTCAGAAATTTTAATTAAATATTTTTAGAAGAGAACCTATTCTAGAAAATTAGTATGTAATATTTACAAAAATGCTTTAAAAACAATTATATATATATATATATATATATATATATATATATATATATATATATATACATCAAACGTTGTAGGAATGTAACTTCTTTACTTCATATTCAGTAATATAACTTAGATTTGTTTCCATAAAGGTTGTAGAACTTTTTTTTTCACATGAAGACGTGTGCTGTTATATTTCTCTTATTTTAAATTAAGTTGTACATCATTTCGCGAAGTACTAAAATTCTTTTTTAAGGGGGTTAAAGTGTGAGGGGGGTAGTGATTTTTAGGAATCTAATGTAGACAGTGACATTCCTCTTGTTTTGAAGGTCGAGGATGCAAAATTTCATCTAGCTTGGAATAAAACTAAATTTGTATAAACAGAAGCAAACATATTCACGTATACCAAACCAATCATTTAAATATATTAATAAGATCTATTTTTATTGTCAGTAAAAAAAATGTTTTATGCCTACCTAGTGTAAAATAACTAAACCAGCGGACTGAGCTGTGTATTTAAAGTTGTTATTATGACACTTCTCAAAAAAATTACAAGTAATAATACGATTTTCTTTGATTATGGTGTTAAAATGTAATAATGAGTCATTAGAAATTTTTTAAAAAAATGTAGTGATAAGAGAGACAGGATTTGAACTCGAGAACTTTCATTTTCAGACACGCATAATGTCACAATGTTAAATACACCCTTTAAATTAATGGTAAAATATATGGTTATCAATGTTGTAATCCCAATTTTTTTAAATTTTTTATTATTTGATACTATTTCTTTGTCTATAAAATTTTTTCCAGAATATTGTTGCTACCACAGCGATTTATTAGGTTACGCTTGATATGTTCTCCGGTGTTCATCTAAGAAAAGAAAATAGGCAACTGCCGCCACACGGAGGCGACTTAGGCACCAACGCGCCTAAAGAAATTTAACTTCAAAAACGACTTCGAGCAGTTAGCAACATTGTAACCATAGTAAATAATTACAACTGCATAAAACTGGGGGGAAAAAAGTACATTCAAAATTGCCGAAATAACCTTATCACAAAGTGCTGCATAACGTGTCTCCCGTTTTTTTTCCCGGTGACTTTCCTATATTGTTGTTCTACAATATTTAGTTATACATCTTAAGGCGCATTGAGGGTGAAATTTTAGTATGCTCCAGAAATGCAGTTAAATAAGCGCGCATTACACAACTGAAATTTAACAGATTGAAAGATCAATCCGCATGCATTCTTAAACTGCTATAGCCACGCATCGAAGTCGTCAAGATGGCGGACCTATGTGTGGCAACATGCACCCGTAATAATTAACTTTCGCGAACATCTATGCTTATGCACCTTTATTTTTCACATACTTTTGTGACATGTATCTATTCCTCTTTCCTTGACCTTAAAGCGAATCTTTTAATTTTAAAAAAATGTGTAAGGGATATCACTATGTCTACAACCTTTATGTAAACGTAGCTAAATGAGATCACTGAGAATGAAATAAAGTAAGAATATCGACAACATTCAATGTTTATAAGTGTTTATTCTTAAATATACATCTTTTTTTAAAGCATTTTTATAAATACAATTTTCTAGAGTAAATTCCCTTAGAAATATGAAAATATTATTCTCAAAAATGTACTTTTCAGTTCCTCTCATTTTATCTCATGATTGCTAAACAGAATTGCGTTATTTAAGTAGTTTTACCAGTAGTTCACTGTTTTGAAAATTTTGTTAAGTTAGGTTAGCTACATTAAAAATACTTAACGGTGTTTTTCGGGACAGTTGTACGCCAAAACTTAATTTTCAGAGTTTAGATTTTTTGCTCCAATAAGCACTTATTATAGGAAATTATAACTATTGTATTATTTTTCATGGAATCATTTAAGAAAACGATTTACACAAATTCGGGTTTTAAATTGAGGTGGTTTTATTGTTAAAAGTTGTATGATCAGTGTCATTTTGTTATGATTAAATTTAGTTCATTTTTCGTGATGTATTTTTGTAGATAGCGAATTTTTTTTAGTTATAAATTCACTGTTTAAACGCAAATGTAAGATGTGTAAATTGATTTCTCTACGACAAAAAGTTTTCAAATGAGAGAAGATCTGTGCTGAGATCTCCTATTGTTTGCTTCAGGCTGCGTCGTCCGAAGCTGCGGGTGTTCGAAGCGTTCGCCGTGTTTTTAAGGGCCTGAGTTTCCTATATAGTCCTATGATGTTTGGTATAATTAGCACACTGATGTTGTTCACGTAGTAACGGAACACTTCCTCGTCGCACTGAGTGCACGGGTGTAGTAACTGAACTCTGCGCACCAACACGTAGCGCGGGCGGGCGGGACTTGTGGCTTTCTCCCGAGAGCTCGGCTCGACTGTACATCAGATCAAAACAAGTTTTACTAAACCAACCACCTGCACAGCACCATTCCGTTGATAGGAAACCAAGACCCGTTTGCATAATCGTGACTAGAGGCATAGTAAAATAGTTCTCTGATTGATTAATCTGCAAATATTTTTATTTTATTTTACGTAGGGGAGAAGGTGGGAATATGGACCGGGATTGTAAAGTGGACCAGTATTGTTATTCTGTTGTATGTGCTGCGATCTGCCGGATTTTGGAATAAACACGTCGGAGAGTGTCCTGAGAAGTCAACAGGTGGCGCTAGCGTGGATTTCACGTTTAGTTTAGCTAGCAAGTTGACGCGTTTGTTCTTGTCCATCTAAAAATTTTTGAAAGGTGAGATTAACTAATATTTTTCTTACGTTTTAAGACAATTGTAAAATATTATAAATACACACATAATTAGTATCTAGTAATGTTTAGCTTCAAACTGCACCTAATAGTATTTTCGCTATACCATTCATAGACCGACATTTTGAGGTTATTCTGTACATGGTATGGTGGTAATATGGACCTTTTTGGTCCCAGCTGGTCCATATTACAACCCCTTTTAAAATACACACGTAGGCCGAACCAAATATTAAATTTTGCTTAAAAATACTGTTGCTAGTCAGTGAATTCCACCAATCTAATGCACAACTATGTAACATTGCTGTAATAATTGTGGTCATTTAACGTATCATTCATTTACATGGAATATTTGTAGTATAAAATCATTTTTAAAGTTTTTTTAACTAAAAAATATTTAATAGTATCCATTAACCTAGATTGGCCTGATGTAAGCTAAATTAAATATTTCCTTATATAATTGTAGCAAAAGCCATTTTATTAACATATTAATAGGCACTTGTAGGTACCTATCTTTTTCCAGGTGAGCCATTTAGGCTACTATGCCAAGAAAGAAGCTGGGAAGAGAAAATAGAGGACTTAGGCAGAAATGGCGCCCGGAAGATATGGTGAATGCCATAACAGCTGTTCGTTCAAAAAATAAAAGTCTTAATGAAGCTGCTAGATATTTTAATGTCCCTAAATCAACATTATTGAGGAAAGTAAAATCCCATTTTGATGCAGAAACTGTAGCAAATCAGAGGATGGTTAGGCATACTATTTTCCCTCCAGAAATTGAGCAAAAACTGGTTCAGTATTGTCTGTTAATGGAAAATACTTTCCATGGGTTTAATCGAAACGATATTAGGAAACTCGCATATCAGCTTGCAGCCAAAAGCAACATTTTGCACAAATTTAGACAAGATATGGCTGGTCGAGCATGGTTTGACCATTTCATGCACCGTCACAGGGACAAGCTCTCTGTTAGAAAACCTGAAGGAACATCATTCACTCGTGCAGTAGGTTTCAATAAAGAAAGTGTAATGAAGTTATTTGATCTTTTGGAACAGGAATATTCCAGACATCAGTATTCTGCTAGTCGCGGTTTACAATGTCGATGAAAGTGGTCTTAGTGTTGTGCAGTGTAAACAAGCTCACATTGTTGGTCTGAAAGGAAAGGAGCAGATAGGTTCTCTTACAGCTGCGGAGAGGGGAAGACTTGTCACCATTGTTGCCTGCATGATATTTCCCCGTAAAAACTGGACCCAGAGACTAATGAAAGGTGCTCCTCCAGGAGCAATAGGAAAGTGCCACCCATTAGACTGGGTTCAAAATTATCTTTTCACTGAATGGTTGGATCATTTTATCAAACATTTGAAACCGTCGGCCGAGGATCCTGTTCTGCTCATACTGGACGGTCATAATTCTCATACCTGGAATTTGGACGTAATCCTGAAAGCAAGAGAGCATCACGTCACCCTTTTGTGCTTACCTCCTCACACAACCCACAGGCTCCAGCCTTTGGACCTAACCATCATGGGTCCATTGAAAACTTATTACAGTTACGAAATAAGACAAACTCTCTGTTCAGGTGGTTTGGATGTATATGACATTGCGGAAATGTTTGGAAAAGCCTATCTGAAGGGAGCAAAGTTAAGACCATTTGGAGGGAATTAAATTGTTTTGACTTCTTACTGAATTTATTGACGTATTTAGTCGAACAAAACTTTTACACATGCTTGTACATAAATTTTAAACCTACAAACATGAATACTAAACTAGCGACTAAATTTACAGTCTCTGTTAAGTCTATGTTTTGGGTGTGCCACCAATTTATCACTACACTTGTGTGTGCGATCGCGTCTCTGAACGAATCGTGAACGAAAAGAAGGTGATTTGAAAGTTTATTGAATATGGTTCCAAAACTTAAATAGTTTTCTTAGACAGCTCCGGGATGAGAAGTGAAGCAGTATTATGCAAAAATATGAACATGTCAAAACAGATTTTCGCAACTGTTCTTGTAGTGCAGGCCTAATGTAGAGTGCCTGTTACTCCCCGATGCCCACCTCCCGCCCACTCCAGACAAACAGGTGGCTACCGCAGGGATTATACTGTACGCGTGCACCGCGCTCGCAGTCCAATGCGCGTGACTTGATTATCTTGGACGCGTACTCCAGCGCACTGCTTGCCATGAAACTGTCTCGTGTTGGAAGCGCGCGGAAACGTAACAGACGTCACGCGTTACGACTAGTTCCGAAACTAAAATGAAGTAGTTGCGAGGCTGTGAAAAACTAGCAAAAAGTATAGTTTACCATAAAAAAAGTGGCATATCAAACAAAGTAGTGCTATGCCTCGGCACTGGAAAACTGGAAAGGCACTTCTTCCATGCAAAACTTTAATTCAGGAAACTGTTACTTCACCATTGATACCAAAATACTGGGTGGTTCTTACTGCGGCAGTAGAGGTGTGGCAGCCTGAGTCCAGGCGGTGCTCGTCGCTCTGGCGGTCGCGCAGTCTCTCTGCACTAGAAGTTCCGGCCCATGACGGCGTTGAGCGCCCCACTCTCCGATGTGTGCACACTACCAGGCGTCACGAAGCAGACTACTCGCGGTTTCGACAATCAGCTCCACACTCGGGCGCTGCGCATGCGGTGAGCGCGCTACTCGCGCATCCCAAAAAAAAAAAACTCCTGAATTATGGTATGAGTCCCAGCACAGGGTGGCACACACACACTCTCGCCCACACTTCTCGTACACTTCCGGCACGCCGTTCTTGCGTTGGTGGCACCCCTACTCTATTTAATAAAAAGTATTAAAAAATTACAAAAATATTTCCATTAAAAATGACAATATTTTTGAGAAGTAACTAAGCACAGTCCAATATTTATAAGCAAAAAAGTAAATTACTAAAAAATACAATGTGCAAAAACTATTAAACCACGAAGGGAAAATATTAAATTTAAAAAATTGGTTGTCTGTAAAGTCGGTTTACAGACGATTAACGTGATGTCATAACAAAACATTGATGAAATGATTGCATATTTTAATGAATTAAATTGAATCATTTTTATTTTAATAATAAAAGAATAAATACTTGCAATTATATTAGTAATCAGATTTTTAAAATGCATGCAAGAATAATTAACCTTTATTGCCGAAATTGTTGTAATAAGCAATGAAAACCACATTAACTTTTCACTTCACTTTATAAACAGTCGAGTGGAAGAGAGATAGATGCGGCGCAAGCGTACAATGAGCGTAACGGGACACAGCGTAACGGAACCATGTGCGCAACGGGACAATGTACGTAACGGGACACATCGTAACGGAACAATGTTAGTAACGGGACACTTTTTCGTGCGTGCAGCCGGCGTTCATCGATTTATTAGACGTCACGTCAAAACTGGCATTTAGCTATAAAGTTTAAATATAATTATGAACAAGTTTTCATATAAATAAACTGTAATAAAATATCTATCAATTATATGAATCACCATAATTTTTTGGTCAATTGTAACATAACCTAATATTACTGCACTCGCCGACAGCGTAACGGAACACAGCGTAACGGAACAATGAGCGTAACGGGACAAATCGTAACGGAACAATGTGCGTAACGGGACACTTTTTCGTGCGTTCAGCCGGCGTTCATCGATTTATTAGACGTCACGTCAAAAAAATTAAACAAAACAAAGTCATCCACCTCACCACCACCGTTTTTTATTTAAAAACTTCTCAAAGTTATGAAATTTGTTTGAGGATGTTTTATTTAACAATATTCTCTCGTCATGTACAACTTCTTAATTCATATACATCTCTGACAGTGGAAATAGCTCGAATGCATGTGTTCATATATTTTTATAAGTGTGAAAAATGTTTAACATACGTAATTATGTGGTGTAGTAGTGTATGCATTGCCGTTTATCTGTGTTGCTTTCCTTAAACTCATTCGGACACTTTATAGAACCATAAAGGTACGTTGCCGACGGTAATACTGCACGCCATTTGACTTAGCTTGTGCATATGTCATCTGGTTGTGTGAGGTAGGCCTTGAACATGGAAAGAACTTCCAGTCAGTCAGGCAAGTGCGGTAAGCTAGCTACAAAGTTATGGCTCTATATCGACTGAGGCCTTACATTGAAAACGTAAAAGGGCCATAAAATTGAAAGTCATAGGGCTACATATTAACACAGATTGAGAAATGTATGATTACTTTAATTGACCTTAATAAACAAGAAATAGGCATAAAGTGAGAACAAAATTCAAATAACCCTGTTTTGATTTAGGCCCTCGTGTTATTAAATACAAAGGAAAAGTATTTGCTAGCATAAAATAGTAGTTTACTGCATTGCAATGTGATTAAATTATTTTAATTTATTCAGTACTCACCACAAAATAAAGTTCCATATAATCGTGTCTCATTTTCGTCTTGCATTGCCATTACCTAATACATAAATACGTAGCAATATCTTTGGGATGACACAGACTACATTTGGGTCAAAATATCTTTAAAATTAAATCATGTAAAAAAATGTCTTTATGTTTTATGTTTACACATAGTGTTAGTGTATTTAAAAATAACTTAAATCTTCCAGTTTATAATATCCAGGCCAATTTTCTCTCCAAATTGGGTTCCTCTTGCATCAAACTGCTTTCTTGTTTCTGCAGCCCATTCATTGTATTAGAATTGGTAGAATCTTTCTCTCCTTCCCCCCATTTTATTTTCACCTAATACTGCCAACAAATAATTGTGTTTTAATTTCAGGTGTTACTTTAAGATGTTTATCATTATGGTGGGTGTATTTACATGCTTTATATTAGCTTCACCTGTATGTTTGTCTGTCCGTCTGTAACTCTGTCTGTCCGTCTGTAACTCTTTCGACTAAGAGTGAGTGACTCATCACTGTAAAATGTCCCACCCATTTCATTACGTTCGTTAGCCGAGCGGTCTAAGGCGCGCGACTTCTGTGACGTCAGCTTTCGGATTCAGCGATCGTGGGTTCTACTCCCGGCCACGCCGAAAAAAAAAATGTTTTTTTTTTTTCCCCCGGTAAATTCTAATATTATATCCATACATCTAACTGCAAATGATTCGTAGAGACTTTACCATTTCTTTGTGACGTTGCAACTCCAAATAGTTATCTCAGATGGTAATAGGTAGTGTCGGTAACTCATTTTCCTATGATAATTATACATAAATATAGTTTAAAAAACTAAAAAAACATGCTTTTAAAGAATATCAAACTAAAAAGTTAAAAATAAATATAGTTTAAAAAACTAAAAAAACATGCTTTTAAAGAATATCAAACTAAAAAGTTAAAAATAAATATAGTTTAAAAAACTAAAGAAACACGCTTTTAAAGATTATCAAACTAAAAAGTTAAAAATAATTTTAAAATTTAATTTATGACAATTGTATATAAGCAATACTAGTATAAATGAGAAAAAAGCATGGGGCGCTTAATATACAAAAAATATGGCACAAAGCGCCTCAAGCTTTTTTTCTCATTTACACTAGTATTGCTTATATACAATTGTCATAAATTAAATTTTAAAATTATTTTTAACTTTTTAGTTTGATAATCTTTAAAAGCATGTTTCTTTAGTTTTTTAAACTATATTTATTTTTTACCATTATTTTTCCAGTGTCATGTGTACCGTTTGCATGATTTACAATATGTTATTTAATATGAAGAGCAAAATATGATCGCAGAAGAAAGCTCTGTAACATATGAACCAACCAGCTCATGGGAAAATGGGTCGCAGTAGAGAGGAGGTCTCTGTTCTGATCGGTTTGTGGAAGGTTGTTGTGTCTCACTTGTTGGTGTTGTTTGTCCTCGCTGCCCTTGCGAATCCCCCATGGCCTTCCCTGATCGCCCGAGCAGAAGGCATCCCCGAGGTGTTCTACTTCGGGCCGTGCGGCAAGTACAACGCGCTGGTGATGGAGCTGTTGGGGCCCAGCCTCGAGGACCTGTTCGACCTGTGCGGCCGCCGGTTCAGCCTCAAGACGGTGCTGATGATCGCCACGCAGCTCGTGAGTGACCCTCCCTGCTCACCTCCACTCCTACCTTCCATCTCCCTTGGTGCGGCAAAGTCCAGCGACACACTTTGGTAATGACATTCTAGAGATCCGACTAGGAAAGATCATCAGCGTGACGATGTTGATAGCAGTGGGTGATCTGATTTTTAATTGCATTCATTTTATATACAAGTGAGTTTTGGAAACTGCAGGGCTCTACATCCTCAACTTGGATTGCATAAATGAGTATCTAGTAAAGTAAATAAGTACTCAAACATAGTGCTATCAAAATGCTCAACATGGCACTCTCTAATTCGGGCTGTGCATATATGTTTAATCTATTTTCTTTGTGTATCGACGAGGTGCTCATGAAATGAATCTTGCTGCTGAGTGGACATTTAACTCTCTACCACATTAAGCCATCGAGGACTTCATGCATTCACTTTTTATTCTAATCTTTAATATGCTAGGTAGAAGTAATTTTTGGACACACAAACCACTATAGCCCACATGTTCTGGGAAACTATTTTGGAAAGTGCTGTTTTCCCCGTTTGCGCAAGAGAGGGCGGTCGTCTTCTTTCCTCATTTAATTTTCCATGCAACCTGTTTGCCGCGATGTTGATCTCCAAGCAACGCGAGTCGTTATAGGAGAGATGACGCGATAAAAAAAATCAAAACCGACTGGCACGGACAGATGAAAGAGTGTCAGGGCTACACACTTGCGTGATCGGAATGGGTAGACGCCTGATCAGCGGTGGCATGGCCTTAAAAGGTACAGGCAGTCTGGTTTAATTGACGTCGGCGTCGTTTGAAAAGCTACAGGGAAGGGTTAAAGAAGTTTTTCCCTCCCTCTTCCCAAGTATTCACTTGACTTTGTCGCACTTTAATATACCTGCATTTTAACACTCGTTCAACTTACATCTTCATGAAGTATTTGTACTACACTGTTTGCACGCGATAATTGGAATTAAGTGCACAGACTTTTGTGTCTGAGTCCTTCTGATTGATTTTCTCCTCTTATTCGATCTATGAATTTGAATTGATGTAATTAAGCACAGCCAACAGATCAAGCTCTCTTTTTAGCATAGAACACTGAAGTAGCAGTAACAAGTTCAAATCGTTTTGTTGAAGGATATTTGTCATTGTTTTGGTTTGTAAATATTTCATTCTATTCAATTTAAAGATGTATATTTGTACGTAAACTTTTGACATGATAAAAGTCCAAGGTTACTCAAGAATATTTGTTAAGTTTCCATTAAGGCATTATTGTATAGTTGAAATACTTTTGACCGGAAAACTTCTATTCTGCTAGTTACACTGATAGTCTGTCAAACTTTCTTGTTTGACAAAATACCGATAGAGTTGAATCACTAATAACTACAAGATTAATAATGTGTCAACAATGCTTGAGTCCACAATGAATATATCATGAATTAATGTAGTTGTACCGCAGTATTTGTTTTGTCTGTGATGATATGACACTTGCTTTGATTTTATCCCGACGTTTTCAAGAAAAATCTACGGCGCCTTTCTCTCGATGGGGGTGTGTGCCCATTTTTTGTGAGAGAACGTAAGTAGCATACAAATGTATGTCCGGGCGCAGGCTTCAGGCTGTGGTGAGTGGTGCCGGCCGAATTCTGTCGTCACTTCCATCTCTGATGACATTGACCTTTGACCTTGGTGGCCATCTTGGATCCACCATCTTTAAATCGAGCGCCCCACTCAATGAAATTTTCATCACGACCGCCATTTTGATTATTTTCTGTTCCTCTGGAGGCCGCCATCTTGGATACAGTCGACTTTGTTTCTGCTGTTAATCCTAGAGAGCGCCAGCATCGCTATCTCATCACATAAGGTCGATGTTTCATTACCTACCAGAGCTATTATGGCCCTTATAGACATATTAAATTTAATTTTCTATGCAAAATACATTGGAAGTGCTGTGATTCAAACCATTGCAGCTCTGACCTCTAGATTGGAAAACATACGCCTTTGACCACACGGCCTCGAGCCAGTTACCAGACTGATAATTAAATAAGGATTATATAAAAGTAACATGCATATTCGGACTTTTTTTTAATTTGAAGTAATAATAGCATCGCCTGTTCGAGACAGGTCATCTTGTATTAAGACATAACTGTGGCAAGGACAGGAACTGATAGAATCAATCAGTATATTATAAGGTTTTTTTTGATGAATTTTGAATTTTTCCCGAATTTATAGCTAAGTAATTTCACAATTCCAATATGGCGCCTAAATTTCAAGATGGCGGGCGCCTTGTTAATAATAAATGATTACTGCACTCTAGAGGGTAAAACTTAAACAAATATGATGGTTATGCACTCTATCTGACAAGTACACACTCAAGATGGAATCCTCCAGCAGATGAAAACAAGATGGTGGCAATGTCTTCTAGCAGGTGATATATGTTAAATTTTGTTCCTGGTAGCGAGTACTGAACACAAAATGGCAGATTTAAGATGGTCGTCAAGGTCAAAGTTCAAGTTCAAAGGCCAAGGTCAAGGTCATAGGTCAAGGTCAAAGATCAATGCCAAAAGTCTGTCAAAGGTATGGTGAACAAAAAATTACACTAACATGGCATCAGCACACTCTAGCAGATGAAAACAAGATGGTGGCCTCCAGCAGATGAATACAAGATGGCGGACATGTCATACCAGCTGACTATATATATATATATATATATATATACACACACACACACACCTTAGTATTGGTGGTGGGAGGTCAGTCTGTAGGTGGCTTCCTTGGAGGAAGGATCTGTCGTATTTTTATTTTTGGCTTGTACTGGTTTCGAACCAAGGACGTCAATCGATCAAATCAATCAGTATATTATTAACTTATTTTTTTGTGAATTTTGAACTTTTTGTACTTAAAATTGGATAATAAATAAAGATTTTTCAAGATGGTGTCCGTAACAATAATTGTTACAGTGGTGAAATAATTCAAAATGTCGGGTGTGGCATGACATTTTTATTACTTTTTATTGAGAATTTTTTAAATATATTATTAAATTACTGGTTAACTCTCGTTGGGAATCGAACTGAAGACTGAATTAGTTTAAGTAATTAAACGTTTGAACTAGGCAATTTTTAAAATATTTTTTGGAATTTTTTCGGAATTTCTAGCATGAAAATTACAAATTTTTAAGATGGGAGGGCGTAACGATAATTGCAACAGTTACTTCTTAATACAAGATGGCGGTTCTGTCTCGAACAGGGGATGCTATTATTACTTCAAATTTTAAAAAAAAATTACAAGTCCGGATATGCATGTTATTTTTATATAAACCTTATTTAATCCTCAGTCTGGTAACTGTCTCGATGGCTGTGCGGTCAAAGGCATATGTTTTCCAACCTAGAGGTCAGAGCTGCAATGGTTCGAATCACAGCACTTCCAATGTATTTTGCATAGAAAATTAAATTTAATATGTCTATAAGGACAATAATAGCTCTGGTAGGTAATGGAACATCGACCTTATGTAATGTTCTCTAGGAACAAACAGCAGAAACAAAGTCGACGGTATCCAAGATGGCGGCCTCCAGCGGAACTGAACAAAAATCAATATGGCTGTCGTGACGAAAATTTCATCATGAGTGAGTGGGGCGCTCTATTAAAGATGGTGGATCCAAGATGGCGGATCCAAGATGGCCATCTAGGTCAAAGGTAAAGGTCAAGGTCATCCAAGATAACCGCTGTGACATCAGAGATGAACGTGACGTTAGAGCTCAATCGGCACCACTCACCACAGCCTGAAGCCTGCACCCAGACATACTTTTGTATACTACTAACGTAAATGAAAAATGGTACTGGTATTTTGTTGTAATTCATAAAAAAAAAATGTTTTTGACAAGCTATTCCATTGTAATTGGATGCATGTCCTGGACAAGGACCTTGAAGCAAGTCGGATGCCCTTGGTTCTGCTCCTCGTGTGTGTTTGTTGTGACTGTGGCTGACAGATTAGACGGCAATGGCATACTGTCATTGATTAAGATCTTTATTATTACTGTCTATTCTAATAATTTGTTGCGACATTTCTGGCGTATGTAGATTGTCGCTACACAAATAGGCTACGAATACCTGATTTGCAAATGTTTCATTTCTCACGTTGAGCACGAGATGGAAACTTCAAAAGTTTGGATTGCCTGTTAACTTCAATGTGAAAACAGCGTAGTAGTTGATAATTCACGATGCAGTTAGTCTGTTTTTCGTAATACTTTTAGGTAGTTGCAGGCTGGAACTTAACTTGAGTTGCGTTCGAGCGATACATTTAGCCGTATGCAGAGATCTCCCTTTTTCTCTTAGGCACCCTAAAACTAAAATGTAGCCTTAAGTGCACTGCAAGAACGAAACTTCGAACTTCCTTCTTCAAGGCGTCCGGAATTTCAAGTAAAGGAATCTGTCAGGAATAAGGTTGGCAGGTCCGCGCCATGAGGCTCCCTAAATCAAGATGGCAGACGAGTTTTCGAAAACCCGAGATGGTTAGTAAAAATGTTACGTTAATTTATAGAGGATTTGGACTTTGTTGCTTGTAAATAATGATAATTGAACTTAACGTACGTGTAGAAAGAGTTTGTTGCATATGTTAATATATATATATATATATATATATATATATATATATATATATATATATATATATATATATATATATATATATAGTTTAAGACCACTACAGCCTATAGCCTAGACATTTGTTTACATGTGACGTGGTGTGTAAATTATGTTTTAATAAACATTTTCATTTTTTCGTCATTGTTAATGCAATAAAATACATAAAATAACATCTGGGATTAATTTTAGCTCTCGGGGTGAGTTTGTACAATATAGCATAATTTTGGCGTTTTATAACTTAATTTGTTATTTACAAATAAATAAAAATAACTTTTGTTATCTTAGGCCTATCTGTAACACCAGAGAGCTGAGCTTGGCTTGCTTGCTAATTGAGAGTAGGGAAATGATTTTTTTTTACTTTATATATTCTGCCAGGGTACGTTTACAAATCTTAATTTTTCTTTAACAGCTTTTTTCGTTGAATCAGACTATCTTGCTTGTCCCACACCCCAGTCTAGTTGCGACCAGACTGGCGAGTTGCCGGCTTTCTGACGCCCGAGAGTGGCGCAGGGCGTACACTGAAGCCTTAAGGCACCAGCGTGTTTCACCAGTAGCGGATGCACAATTAATTTTGGAAGTGGGGATTTTGAAAAAAAAAATGTCAACATGTGTATTAAAATAACTTACATAATATTGTCATTAACACTCGGTAGTAGCCGTAGGCGACGTGTCTTTTTACACAGTAACATACTGCCTGCGCTGATAATTTGCAAACTTTTTTATAACTTTGGGGGTGGTTAAGTAATGTCTGATAGCATGTTCTTGAACTTGGCCTATGAATGTCCTGTTTGTTTTTTGTTACTATTTCATTTCCCCTTTAAATCACTTGGTAGTCATCGAATGATCAAGCATTTTGTCCGCCTTAAGCTAATTATGAGGACGCGCCCCCGCCAGGTTTGTGTGTTATGTTAAAAGTAGTATATTAGTTTCGACTGTGTTTACTAGTGTGAAAATTTTAACATAGTTCATACTTACTACCTATAAAAGTTAAAATCAGGGAGTCTCAAGTTTTTTCAGTTCACAGCGCATTTAGTTTTAGTGTTTTGTCTTGGTCTAGTTGAAATATGTAGGGTAGATGCAATGATGCTAGATTAATAGTGCATGCGAAGACACGATTTCAGCGCACCCCCCGATCCTCGCACCCTAGGCTGCAGCCTAATTAGCCTAAGGGTTAATCAGGCCCTGTTGGTAGTGGAAATCTGCTTCTTCTTCCAAGGCCCCATTGACCCTGCAGCAGGCAGTTTCCTCTCAGAATATGACAAAGCTAGTCTGACGTCTTTCGAATAATCGTCTAAAGTATTTTGTTCTAATTAAAACTCTTCTTTAATTACCATAAGCTTTTAGCTTATTGTTTATATTTTTCTCCACCATATTCCGAAACAAGAATCAAGGTTCAAATTGGTTTTATTTTGTTTTATCTAATTATCATTAATAATTTTCTTAGTTTCCAAAAATCTCACATGAGAACCGTTGAAATACGCCGAAGGAACAAGACTTCAAAAGCTTAGGAGCGTTACTCAATGACGCGAAACTGTAAAAACAGAAACGGATCACGAATTATTATCCGCCTGCGGTTATGAAAAAAGGTTGGTAAAATTTTGGTGTAGTATTAGTGTATGGATTTACATACAAAATAAAAATAAAGAAAGTAATGACAGAACAATAGATATTTTTGCACTTGTAACAATTATTACGAGTTCAAAACGTAAATAAATATGGATACCACCACAACCAATTACTCGGCTTCTATTGGTCGTACGGAGTAACGTAAAGGGAAGAGCTGTGCGTATGGGTGCCATGAGATGGAATGGGTCACCAGCAGCGGAGTTGGCGAATGGAGGGGCTCCGCCCAGAGCCAGGGGTTGGTTAGGGGGAGGGTTGGAGGAAGGTTACTGGGTTGCGGCGTTGCAACAGGTGGCTGGGCTGCCCCCTTCGCCCGCAACAACCTCCATCTTTCCTTCCACTCGCAGTATCTACCTTTAGTAGTGGGTTCACAGATTTTTTAAAAGAGGAGGATAGTTGGAAAAAAAATTAAATCAGAATTTTATGGGTCTTATTATTCAGTTATATTGCCATGCGGACCATTCTCACACATCAATCAGCAACCCAATCATATGTCAGACCAGTAGTTTTTTTTTCATATAATTGTCAACTACTGCAATTAAATATTAAAAAGAAAAAGACTTTTTTCTGAACTGACGATGGTCCACAACATAAATATAATATCCTGGCATTTTTTTACATCATATTTGAAATCAGCAAAAAAATATGTTATCTAGTTGATTTTTTTATGTTACAAAATCTTGTTAATTTGTTTTATATAAAAAAATTTAAATAATTTTACTATAGATATTAAATGTGTTTACACTAAAATTTAAGCAAACTTGCCATTCTGTTCTATAATTTTTGTATATCTATTTACTTGAGCCAACAACCCAAATTTATACTATTCTAGAATTCATGAAATCAGCCAAATACTCATCTTTTACTGACACCGCAGTTTGTTGGCCATTCAGAACTCCGAAAGGGCCAGTCATTAATTACTGGAAAAAGAAAATTAAATTTTTTTTGTTATTAGTTTGAGGACAACAATTTGTGGTAGGTATTTTTCAAACAATCTTTTATTTTTTCCCTGCAGTTGTACACAATTATAAATTGTACATAATTATCTAAGTAACAAACATTTGGCCGTTTATGAACTACTATTGTATGTTAGATCAATCATCTTTAACTGCTTATATGATGAAAAAAACAATATAGACAGCTGCATATACCATAAAAAATTAAAACAAAATCATCCACCATACTTATTAAAGATACCCTTTCAAACTTATTATGGTGTGCTTGGTGAACATGGCAAGTTAGTAGTTACTGAAAAAAGTTTTGTTGGTTGATAAAGAGAGTAATTTTTTAATATTAACAATATTGGTTTATCAAATATGACTTTCGATTTACAAGTACTACAATGAATTTTGGCTTATTTCGTGTCAATTTTTGTTATCTTTGTATTCACAAATTTTTATTGTTTTTGGGCTATGTATATTGTCTAAACTGCAGCAAGGTGATCATTTACACTTACTGATACACACAACATTCTCAATGCAAAGAAATTGAGGTAGGAATCTATCTTTGTTATGATAATGCAACCATCCCAGCATTTACCTGGAGTTATTTTTCAAAAAACCACGGAGGATCAGGATCGCTAGACTGGACTTGAACCAGCATTCTCCCGAATGCAAGTCCAATGTTTTATCATCCAGTCAACTATAGTCGGTTATTTAACAAAATGCCACAAACAAGCAGGCATGTTCTTGCTTCAAATGGGCATGTTCTGGAACCAAAGAAGCCCTGGTTTTTGCTGTAATTAGGTGGAATTATTTATGCTTTCTCATCATTTAACTAACTTCAGTTCATATTTTCTTACATAATAAACTTTTTTGAATTTATTTTAATGTTTTTATTGCAAATATGTATAATATTTGTATGTTATATTTTACAACAAAGTGTGGTGTTTCTTGGCAGATATGACAAGACTTCTTTCTCTGTCCACAGCTCCATAGGATAGAGTATGTACATAGTCGACACTTAATATACAGGGACGTAAAACCAGAAAACTTCCTTATTGGCCGCACCACCACGAAAAAGGATAAGATTATCCACATCATAGGTGTGTATGAACAGTTGTAACAGTTTACATCACAACCAATCTAAACCTGTTAATAATGAACAAAAGAGAAAACTTTACCTATTGCAACATTTTTATTGTTAGTTGGATTAGTAAAGTATCTTTTAAATCTAAGTTCAAAATTGTGTTTTACTCAGGGACATTTAGCCACCTTGTGATGTTACACAAAGTTTGGTTTATAGTCATTTGTAACATAATATGTTTTTTTTAACACATTTAGATGGAATTTTCATGAGTTAGAAAACTGGAGTTGATAAAATTTAACTTGGTAAAATTTCCAGCGACATATGATTTATTCATAATCAATTGTACAATGTGCTGTGTTTAAATTTGTGTAGAAATTTTTATTCGTTGAATACACACTTAACAAAATTAATTTACTTCTGATTGTGTACTTATTTTTTATATATTTATGTATTTGCATATTATATCTGCATGTAAAATTCTAGATAACACACAACTAAAAACATTGTTTCTTCAAATATTGTACTTTTATTAATGAATATGTTATAACGATTTTTGTGTTTTGCAGACTTTGGCTTGGCGAAAGAGTACATAGACTTGGAAACCAACAAGCACATCCCATACCGGGAACACAAAAGTCTGACTGGTACTGCAAGGTACATGAGTATAAATACCCACCTCGGAAAAGGTAAGTTATTGTCTTCCTTTGCCTCTATTTATGACTCTCATATTTTCTATGCTCTAGTATCTCGTATCTTTCTTTTTTCCTCCATATTCACCCTACAGTTTGGTACTGTAAGCACTACTTCTCTTCACATTTCTCGTCCCTCAAGTATTGTCATGTGGGTGACATGATGCAGGGGTATATCAAAAATTTCATTATAGGGGAGGAAATTTATAATATATACTAAGGTTGTTTTACTTCAATTATTGTCTTAAATTTGACAGTCTAAAAATGGCTGTATTGCAGATAATCTAAGGAATTATTTTAATTTAAAAAATTATAAGTTATTGGAGTGTGACTCAGGAAGGGAATGTGTCCTGGCATCGTCCCACATTGCGTGGCTCCTGACATGAGCTAGTGTTTACCGGAACTAATTGCTCCATCCAACAGGCAAGACTTGTCTGCTAAGTGAAGAAAGGAAAAGCTGATGGAAAATATAATTGTGTCAGGAATAAGAAGCGTGAAGACTAGTGAAGAAACAGAAGTACCAAAAAACCTGTAAACCAGATAATCGCTCACTATGCTCTCCCTCGTGAGAATATCTACATGGGAAATCTCTGCTGACCAGGGCTCTTGTTGTTGGGCTGACCATCCTACTAATATTATAAACGCGAAAGTTTGTAAGTATGGATGGATGGATGTTTGTTACTCTTTCACGTAAAAACTACTGAATGGATTTGAATGAAATTTGGCCTACAGCTAGCTTATTATCTGGATTAACACATAGACCCCATATTAATATGAAATTCCATCCCTAAGGGAGTGAAAAAGTGATAATTTCATTTTATAACAGAAAAAATCATAGGTCATAGTCATACAAATAGTGAGTGAGTGTCATTTCTCTATGTCTGACACACGATCATACACAAATAAGGTCTGGCAAATTAATATTTTTCTCCTTGGTGAGACCA
The DNA here is from genome assembly GCF_032445375.1 of Bacillus rossius redtenbacheri. Lineage (NCBI taxonomy): Eukaryota > Metazoa > Arthropoda > Insecta > Phasmatodea > Bacillidae > Bacillus > Bacillus rossius. The sequence continues at coordinate 178,145,035 of NC_086330.1, forward strand.
GTCCGCTTAGTGGAGCTTGCAGCGGGTAGCAAAATAAAGGCGCTAATAACAGTTTTGTTCTTAACTTCGTCAATAGATAGAATTGCCATGAATTTTAAACGCACCATCGTTTGATGCGTTTGTCATGTCTTTAATTTTCGTTTGTTTGTGCCGTGTGCGTTCCTAAACCATTCATCCGTTTGCGATGAAATTTTGGTGATTTGTTGTGCGCATGCCCATGAAGTTTACTGAGAAGGTATAACTATTTTTCAATAGTTGGAGCACGAATTGTGTCAAAAAATGTGTTTATTTCATTTTATATAGCGGCACTTCGTCTGTTTTTGTTGTATAAGTGCGCACGCATGACATAATTTATTTAAATATAAAATAGAGACATATATATATATATATATATATATACTAGCTGACCCGGCCATGCGTTGCTGTGGCTAAAGTTTTTGTTATATTACATTATAGTAAACAATCTAAGAGGAACAATAAGAGAATGTGTAATATGGTGATCTCCTTATTTGACTTTCTACTACTATAACCCTTTAGTACAATGAAATTATTTACGAACAAAGACGAAAATGTTGATGTTGGTATACAAATTCACTGGATTGAGATTTGAAGGGGAAGTACGTTGAACACAATTAATTAAAATGTTCTTACACTTGATATTAAGCAGAAATCAATAGGTACAAAATAAAAATTTATCAGATTTAATATTTCCATTTAATTTTATAACAAATATAAGTATATTACAGTATAATACAGTAAATAACATGTGACGCTTAAACTCATGAATGAGGTAGGCAAGGCAGACAGTCTTAAACTTTTAAACATTAATATCTATTTTTTTTTTAATTATAAATACTTTCAATTTCAATTTAATTTAACACCAATCGGTGCACAATGTTTTTGGTTAACCTGTCTTTAGCTAACACAAATAGATTCGACGGTTTCCCAACACGTGAACACGCAACATATAGTTGCCCATGAGAAAAACATGGATTTTCCAAATCTAAACCACAAATGGACATTGTTTGACCTTGAGATTTATTTATAGACATGGCGAAAGCTAAACGAATTGGAAACTGTAGCCTTTTGAAGGGTATGGTAGAATCTGATGGTATCATCGGAATACGTGGCAGCAGGACCACTTTTCCTTTAAACTTCCCAGCCAAAATGGTTGCTTCAAGAATGTTTCCGGTGATCTTTTTGATGACCAAACGCGTACCGTTACATAATTGAGGTGGATTCAAATTACGGAGGAGAATAATAGGGGAACCAATCTTTAATCGAAGATTATGTGGTGGCATTACAGGGATATCTAATGAATTTAAAAATTCAATCGGAAAATTTACACTTTCATTTTCATCAACAACAGTATCGATTGATTTAAAAGACATCAGATCGCCTGGTAACAACTGTTGTATCTGGAAGTTAATTTCGTCAACATCAACGTTTTTGGCTGCCAAAATCGCCCGTTGACTAAGCCATTCATGATTCAAATAATTATTCTGTATATCCGGGAAAATACTCTGAATCAATTCATTTTTATCCTGAACAACAGTGCAAAAATTGTCTGGTAGTTTAATGCATTGCGTATTTGGTTGCAGTTCTATTTTACCGTTCCCAATATCTAGTAGTTGTTCGGAAAATATTTGTGCTGATGGATCATTTTGCAATTGTACTCGTATATTTATGGTCAATCGAAGTGTTTCAACACTTCGCCATAAGAATGATTGTTTCAAACATGCATTAATCTCATCCGCGAAAGTAGAGCGAGGTATAACCGGTAAGGTCTGCCGGAAGTCACCAGACAAAAGTAAGATAGCACCACCGAAAAGTTTATTATTGCTGTTTAAATCTTGCATAGTTCTGTTTAATGCTTCAAGTGAATATTTGTGTGCCATTGTGCACTCATCCCAAATTATTATAGAACTCTTCCGCAACACTGCAGCTATTCCACTATTCTTTTTGATGTTACACATTGCATATGGTTTATTATGAACGTCCAATGGCAGCTTGAATGTTGAATGTGCTGTTCGCCCACCATCCAGTAAAGTAGCCGCAATGCCTGACGATGCTACTGCTAATGCGATTTTTTGTTGCGACCGTATTTTGGCAAGAATCAACGATATTAAAAATGTCTTACCGGTTCCACCGGGTGCATCCAAGAAAAAAAACCGCCTTGTTCAGCAGCAACAGCCAGCATAATCCGATCATAAATAATTTTTTGTTCTGCTGTCAGTAATGGTTCACTGTTCATGATAATTGTTGCTAAACTTCCATGGTCATATTGATTTTCTCGTTGTAAATCGGTATTGACTAAGTCGGTGGCTGGACGATTAGGTGATGGCATACCATAATGATTAAGTGGTAAATTTGAAATAAGAACACATAAATCCTCGATCAAGACCAATGCTTCATTGTACATCTCTGGTGTATAATCTATGTTTTGGCATTGATTTGTTTGTCTAATTCGGTTCAAGATGTCTTCTGTCATACAATTTTTATATTTTTCCCACAAAGTTTGTGCTTGCGAGGGATAACATGTCGTCAAAATAATTGCAAACAACTGACAAATGTTATTCGGTGTTGATGTCAACGCAGCATCAGCAAGCATTAAGTCCCAATGGTTATCGTCTTCTAGCAATTGCAGTTCACGACATGCATCCTGGTATGTATTGAATACTCGACCATTAACTGTTCGTAAAAATTCAAAAGACGTTGGTCCGGGAACATTCACCAATAACAAACGTAAATAGAAGCACTCACGTTGCTTTGGATGTACCGTGTAAAGTCTCCCCAATGTCTTAGCTTTGAATATGCCTGTAATGGAAGGATGTGGTTTTCCTTGTTTCCGTGGCTCCCATTTTTTACTGGATTTGTTCCATGTGAAATAACGTGGAACATCACCATACACCAATGTCTTCGCGAATTGGCCAAAAACATAAGGTTTTTGACACAATGTAAAAAATTCAGTTAGAGTCGTTTTCGGAGCTTCGAACGCTCTTTGGAGAACATTTTCTTCAGTGAAGTATACACGTTGACCATTTTCAAGATGTATTGCCAGATGTTGGACAGCAGGATCTCTTTCGTGGATGGGAAAGCTGAGAATATGCCAAATAGCTTCATTGCTGTTAATGTATCTGCCCATTTGGTATCGTGCTATTTCGTCATTTTTATTTATGTTTTGTACTTCAAATATGGCCAAATCACTGCCTTTGTTTACATATTTACAAATATACTTAATTGATTTAACAGAACTGCAAAGCTCAACATTGATATGAGCTTTGTAAGTTTTTGAAAGTAGTGGTGAGTATGGTACCACCCACTGATTATCAAACTCAACTTGATTTGGAAAGTTCGGCAGTCGCATTGTAAATGTGTGGCCACCATTCTCAGTACTTCTGCGACGATACATTGGATAACCATCAATATCCGTGATCGTGTCATTCGTATGCGGCTTTGGGAAGTTTTTTTTACATTTTCCATTTTCCATGCACGGTGACGTCATGTTGAAAGCACCGCATGGCCCATGGATCATGTGTTTGGTGACAATATCAAATAATTCTTGATCAATTAATGGGTCTGGAATTTCGGCTGAAATTATTTGATCGATTTCTTCAGGACGGATTCTATCTTTAAGCCAAACCAAAATGTGGGCATGAAGCAAACCTCGCTTTTGCCACTCTATCGTATACAGCCAACAACGTGTGATACCAAAAATTGAATATTTAACAATAAAATCAATTAAGGATTTCAATTTTTGTTTAAACACACGTGCAGTTAAATCATGACGATGAATGGCTTGTTGTCCTGGCAATAGTAAAGTTTGTATCTCTTCCCAATTCGGATTACATGTGAATGTAATAAATAAATCCGGTCGGCCGTAATGACGTACGTAAGTCATCGCATCTTGTATGTATTCCTGCATGTTCCGTGGACTGCCGATGTAGCTTGAAGGTAAAATGAAAGCATTACCGATGTCATTGGGATTTAAATTTCCATCGATGTTTCCAGCAACAGCATCTCGTAAGTGAATATATTCTTCCGATCGTAGTTTTGCCTGGTTGAATCGAAGGAATCGCAAGCGTTCGCTTTCGACCTTAGCATACATATCAACAATGTATTGATGGAACAGCTGACGATATCGAAGGATATAATTGTCTTGATGTTGTCTAACCATTATTCGGTGTGCGTAGTAGTTCATTGAGCTAACTTTATTATTTCTGTAATCACCTAAAAAAATAAAAAATAAAATGCAATACGAAATTAAAATCTATACATACAGTAAGAAAGTAAATAGATAATTGTCAAACTTACCGGTATTTGGATCATACTGTTTGATATTAAGGTGATATTCATCTTGTCCTTGCCAAAATATCAATGGATATTGTAGTGCGTCATATGAACGGTGTAGATCCGAAATTGTACTGACAGTGTTGTCTCGCCGTGTAATTTTTATAGATCTTTTGTCAACTGGATCACCAACCATGATAACAGCAACCTCATCAACAGTTGGAGCGTTGAATCTACCAGCATGTTCACCTAATGGTACTTTGTCGGCTTTTATGACGATTTGATAATTGTCATTTTGCAGTCGTGGCGAAACTCTTTTGATCAATTGAATTAGTTGATTGTGATCTTCTAAAAAATTTTCCAATAATATCACAATTGCTCTTTCCTCTGCTTGTTCAATAAAATTATACAGGCACCGAGTCGTCACGCGCTCTTCACAATCGCCCATAAAATAAATTTGAAGAAATTTCGGATTGTTATCAGGCATTGGCATCAGTGATCCGATTTTATGGTACACCTGGCCTTGAATTTTGAATGTAGTTTCAAAATTACGTCCATCGGATGCACGATCGCAAATTTTAGTTGCCCCAAATGACGTCATTTGGAAGCAAGAATTAAATTTGCGTATCTTACGCAAAAATAATTTGGAATCATCTGAATTGCCAGTAAGAAGGGATAATAAAGGCTCCGGCGGAGCGGGTAGAGGTGACAGCACAACTTTTCCTGATGCGCAGCACATGCCGGCTGCTTCATTCCGAAATTTCAATGCCTGACAATATTGACATACTTTATCCATTCCACCGATAGCAATTTTTGAATGCGCTGAGTAGTTAATATCTGGTGCATATTCAAAGGCAAGCCGAACGAATGATGCACGTGTTAATGAGCGGCTGATCCGTTGCCTTTGTCGATCTAGTACTCGTACTGTAGCTATGTTTCGTTTTCGTGCCGCTCTTGTTCTCGTAATATTCTGTTGCAGACGTTCGTCACGCTGTTCTTGAGATTCTTGTGCACGACTTTCTGCAGTCCTGATTCTTTGAGCTGCATTTCTTGTTTCGATTTGTTCTGGTAATTGCTGAGCTCTTTCAACACGTTTGCGTCGTGACCCTTTGCTGCTCGCGTTGTTGAGGTTAGATTTTTTCGGTGGCATTTGACTGAAAATAATAATTTAAACGTTTAAATATTAGAAAGAGGAACTGAAAAACATGTTATCATAGCACATTGAAATAATAAGTGCAAAATAATTTTCAATGGAGGTTAAATAAAAATAATATAAAATTTTTTGTACAATTATTGAAAAAGTGTGGGGAGCTTTGTGCCATTTTCTCATTGATATATTAATTAACTTTTATAAAACTATGTGATATTACTTACATGTATAAATTGAAATTATTGTTCCTGTGCTCCTACTGTGGCTATGTCTCGTTCTCCTGCTGCTCTTGTTCTTATGATATTCTCTTGAAGATGTTCGTTACACTGTTCTTGAGATTCTTGTGCATGACCTTCTGCTGTCCTGATTCTTTGAGCTGGATTTCTTGATTCAATTTGTTCTGCCAACTGATGGGCTCTTTTAATACGTTTGCGTCGTGCCTCTCTGGTGCTCGCGTCGTTGAGGTTAGATTTTTTCCATGGCATTTGACTGAAAATAATAAATTAATCGTTTAAATATTTGAAAAAAAAAATTGAAAATCATTCTAATTAACTTTTATAATTATGTGATAATACTGACATGTACATATTTAAATTATAGAGTTTAAATAATAATTTCAATAAGAATTGAAATACTAATTTAATCGTTTAAATATAAGAAAAAAAATCTGAAAAACTTGTTATCATAGCACATTGAAATAATAAGTGCTAAATATTTTTTAATAGAGGTTAAATAAAAACAATAAAAAAAAATATTTGTACAACTATTGAAAAAGTGTAGGAAATTGTGTATCATTTTTGCATTGACATTTTAATTAAATTTTATAATTATGTGATAATACTTACATACATATAACTGATGGGCTCTTTTAATACGTTTGCGTCGTGCCTCTCTGGTGCTCGCGTTGTTCAGGTTAGATTTTTTCCATGGCATTTGACTGAAAATAATAAATTAATCGTTTAAATATTTGAAAAAAAAAATTGAAAATCATTCTAATTAACTTTTATAATTATGTGATAATACTGACATGTACATATTTAAATTATAGAGTTTAAATAATAATTTCAATAAGAATTGAAATACTAATTTAATCGTTTAAATATAAGAAAAAAAATCTGAAAAACTTGTTATCATAGCACATTGAAATAATAAGTGCTAAATATTTTTTAATAGAGGTTAAATAAAAACAATAAAAAAAAATATTTGTACAACTATTGTTAAAAAGTGTAGGAAATTGTGTATCATTTTTGCATTGACATTTTAATTAAATTTTATAATTATGTGATAATACTTACATACATATATTCAAATTAAATTATAAAGTTTTGATCAATGAAGCACAAATAAGTAAAAAACAGGATTAATTTCACTGTATTATCTTCATTATAATATGAATTCAATTTACACTTCAGTCTAAGTAACATGCTAACACCAAAAATTTAAAAAGTAGCTTATATGACACGTTCGTAGATTTACCATAGCAGCGCCATCTATTGATTACTTACTCAACCCAGTCGAAAGGTATCGACATCTGTTAGAATCATTTGGAGTTAACAGATAATTGTGACTGTCAAATAATAACAGACAAATAAATCGCAATAAATTAAAATTGCGACTATAATTTGAGATTTAAACTATCCTATCTCTCAAGTTGGATCGAACTGCACATGGTGTGCGAATTTTATTATAATCGGTTAAGTGGTTTAGGAGTCCATTGAGGACAAACATTGTGACACGAGATTTATATATATTAAGATATAGTGATATAGAGATGGAGAGATAAGTTGAGATAGAGCAAGGTATAGAGAATGAAATGAGTTAGATAAAGAGAAATACCTATAGATGTATAGAGCTATATAGAGACTTATATATAGAAGATATAGAGATAGTGGGGAGTATATATGTAGATATAAAGAGATAAATAGAGATAGAGAGATACATAGATGTATATACATGTAGATACAGATAAATATATATAGAGAGATGGATAGATGATTTGTATATGTGGGTCTACTTCAAACATATTACAATACAAAACTGAATGAGGCATTGCAATGCAGGCCGAGCATTAGCTAGTCAATGGAATCTTTTCAATATTAGTAATCTCTTATTTTTCAGCTTTTTTCTATATTACTTTATAAAGTCTTAATTACATACAGACCAGGTAAATAACTATAAACTGGCAGAACAACGTCTGTCGGGATCTGAAAGTGATATAAATTAATTTTCACACTTGACATTCAAATTAAGAAGACAATTACTAACTACACCCTGTGGGCAACGCCGGGTATTGCAGCTAGTAAGGTTATATTGTTGGAGGCTAGGAGTAAATCCATTAATTCCTATTTAAAATAAATGGATACCATGTTAAAAAAATGGACCTCCAAGTTATTCTCTGTTATTATTTTTGTTAGTTCATTTTACTAATGCTGTGTCAGATAATTAAAATTAAAAACCTTCTACATATTTGTGTTTCCTCCAGGATTAAAAATTTTTAAAAATTATATTTTTAATCTAAAATGTAAAATTAATTATGTACTGTAATAACTATACTAATACGGATGTAACAAATTTTTCTTCAGTATTTCATGTTAAGATCATATGCCTATTCTTATTTAAGCTGCAACTTTACACATAGTTAAGGTACCCAACCACCTGGCTTGGCTGCCAAACAGTGTGCAGTGTTGTTTGAATATGGTTTAAAGGCTGTTACGCTTGCTAATACAAGTTTCATTTTATTTTTAGCATTTCTTTTGGACTGCAAAATAGACTGTTGTTTTCATGGATGAAAAATATAGCACTTGGTATTGCAAGTAATATAGGGACATGTGCAAAGAACCTTCATCTTAATATTTGACCATATAATTACAAGGTCATTGCTTGAAGACCTATAGAGGCACATTGTCTACTAAAAGACATCACTGGTTCAGTGTCTAGAGCGAAGAGGCAATGAGCTGTGTGATGCATGAAACTACTCTTGCCCTTAGCACACTGCTGTTTTGAGGGCTGGTGCGTCCAGGTAGGAGGCCACCTTATAAATAAGTTAATCAATCAAAGCACAGACCTTTCAATACGTTGGTCTTCTGTTCATACAAAAGGTTGGTAGACTGCCCATGCATCAGATCTTTGTCAACTGATGTGGTGCCCTCTTTAACAGCTTATATCACTCATGAGTCATAGCACTGATTGACTTATGCCTGGTTGAGCATTCAGGACACAAAGTTTCACACTAGCATTGTTCTCCCATCTCCTTGATCGTTTCTTTTCATTGATCTGACAAGAAGCTTCCGTGCCTTTTCACTCCAGCACCTGCAACTAGATACTGTGACAAGTGTGAAAAGTATAAAGGAGCTGATGGTGTAATGTTATCAAAACCTGGCACTAGATGCACTCATTAGCATCAGCAGGTTCTCTAGGTCTGTTGGTGTACTAGTTCTAGTTTAGTCTTCTTTAAAACACATGTTGAATTCTACACAAATGTTCTATTCAGTTACTGTGGCTCATGTAAAAGTAATGTAACAGAAGGTAATTTGTAGAGGCAGGCTTGATTTTTTTTAATATGTGCTATATTTTTATCCATATTTTGAATATATTAAGTGAAGAACAGTTGGTTTATAATTTTTAACTTTGAAGCTTAAAATATGATAATTCATGTCGATTGGCTGACAGTGTGGGAGCACTTTTCAGGCATGATAGCAAGCCCGCCCGGTGATTGCGTAGGTTTCGGTTTCTCTACCTGCAAGAGTAGGAAATTTTTATAGCATGCTTTTAGACAGGTTATACTTATGGGCCCCATTTCTAAATTGGCAATCCAGGTTCGATATCCGGTGGGGCTTAACTTGGATTTTTCATAAGAGGAAAACGTGGAATGCGTTCCCGTGAGCCATTTGGTTTTATTCCCCGCAGCAGTGCATTCATTGGCACTCGGTTCACATTGATTGGCCCCGCGTAATCTGATAACCCGATGACACAGTACGACGACTGGAGACGGCATGGATTGGTGTTGCAGAGCAGAGCCGGAGGGACGACCTCGAAGCCCTGGGCCACATGTTCATGTACTTCCTGAGAGGCAGCTTGCCCTGGCAGGGACTGAAGGCAGACACTCTGAAGGAGCGCTACCAGAAGATTGGCGACACAAAGCGCGCCACCCCCATCGAGGTGCTGTGCGAAGGGCATCCAGGTGGGCACCGCCAACTACTGACCAACCCCTTAGGGGCAGAGAGTGGTCAAACACTGCTGAAGAGTTTCTTACATTTCCTCTTGTATACTAAAAAAAACCATAAATATGTTAAAATTCATCTCTTTGTAAATGAAGCACAATATATATTTTAAAATTCTTAATTAAGAAAATTGTATTTAGTAGATACTTACCAGGAGGGTTTTACTGTAGTAGGAAACTGCACTTTTCTCCCAGAAATTGTACACCTAAAAGAAAAAATCTTCATACCATTTGACCTGTTTCAAAATACCTCCCTATTGATTTTAGTTGGGTATTCTAGAGTGACGACACACACTCGTGAATGTTAATTTCATCATACATGCAGTTGAGATATAATTTTTATGCACTGCAACTTTTATTGTCATATAGATGGGTAAGGCATAGACTGTCTGCTTCAATTCTCAGAACTGATTTTAGTTGGACAGGTAAAATCTTGTCAGATTGTCACTGCGGGCAGACTGATTCCAGCTCTGACAAGGGTCTAATTGGCCTTTAGACTAAATACCATTTATGCATACATTTTGCAAATTATGTGATGCAATTATAGTTTATGTAGAAAAAAATGTGCATGCATTGAGTTATCAAAATATAGTAGGCTACCAATTATCTGGGTGTGGGTTATCCGGTTTGCTGATTAACCATACCATATTTCACTTCCTTTAACCATATAAAAAAAAATAATTTTCGACTTTTTATTTCCATGCACGCACAATAGCAACGGCACTTGTGTAGCATTAAATGCAATGCAATGAATTAGTAATTGCTTTGAATTAGTAATGCAACAAATTAATAATATGATAAATCAACAAACAATATTTGGCTTTTTCTCAATAGCTATTCGCTTCTTTCATTGCATAATTATTTCTGACAACGCCCAAGTGTTCAGTAAACATTTATATTCCACCAACTTGCATGTCAACCGCAGCTCTGGAGAGAAAATCCAGAAGCTTTCAGAGCTAGTTTACCTTGCGCCACTAGGATACACTAGTGGCAAATCATGGCACACACGCATTTAGTAAACAACAGTCAGGAATAAAAGAAAAACATTAAGTTTATGCTTTTTAAGTTCTTATTAGAACTGAAATATATCTCCTGTATCAATCATTATCAATTTGTAACTCAGAAATGTTGGTAATACATACATGTACAAAGGAAAAAAAAAATTGACCTAAGCTCTGATATGTAAACAATGGAGTAAGTGAATTTTTAAATTTAATTTTAGGTTGTTTAATCTGTAAATGTTATTCAACATTTATTTAAATGTATTTCAAATGTTTTTATATATGTATTATAACTGTAAATTAATTTTAACAGGAGTAGTGTCTTAATTAAAATGGTAGTCAGCAATCACACTTACCTGTTTGGAAAACAAATTTTTTGATTAAAATACTATAATGGAAAAAACGTATGTGACTAGCACTTTTCTGATTAGCGCTCGGTTTTACTGGAATGAATGAGGGTGTTACTTTGAGGGACGGGTGTTACAGTGTTGGTCTAAATAGTTGGGATGAAAAAATTTTAATAGTTTTTTTTATTGCTTTAACCGTGTTTTATCATCACATGTATAAAGCAAAGAATGTAGTGGAGTTTGCTGTCGTCCTGAGGATGCATGCTTGGCACCTGAGGTCAGTGTGGTTGTGTGCAGAGGAGATGGCCACGTATCTGCGCTACGTGAGGAGGCTAGACTTCTTTGAGACCCCCGACTACGAGTACTTGCGCAAGCTGTTCCAGGACCTCTTTGAGCGAAGGGGATACGTCGATGACAGCGAGTTCGACTGGACGGGGAAGACAATGGTACGTGTTGTTTGTCTCCGAACTTTAGTTGCACCCATTTATTTGTGGCTGTTGAGTCTGGCCATCTAGATACTTCAGGTAATATTGCTATTGGAATTTGGTTAGCTAAATTAAACAGTCGTGATTTATGTGGAGTGAAAAGTTTTTAATCCTGCATGTTCGGGACTACGACCGTGCAAAATTAGTAGTTTTGTTGGATAATGATATGCTACTATCATTTTAACCCTTTCTATCACACTTTGTCATTTCCTAAGCAATAATTTAATATTTTTTTTAGCTAAATTATTTTTTTTAATATTTTATGCAACAATTATCTTAAGCTATAATTATAATACATATTAATATATAATTCTTATATAATAACAAAAAACATAATATATATATATTTTTTTATAGCTCTAAAGAATGGTGTTGACTAGAATCTAGGCTACACCATGATCCACACATTATAAGTTCGATGTATCATTAAGATATCAATTGTCCACTTCAGTTGACTTTCTGGCTGAAAGGGTTAATGTAAATATCAAAGATAAGTTAATACATGTCTCTTTCAAAAGATCATTACGGAAATGTGCCAATCAAATGTTCAATGTAACTCGTTAGGAAACAGGAAACATGTCTGAAATGAATACAGCAATGATAATGCAATCTGTTGACCAAAGTCTCCAGCCAGAATCCAACCAAGAGTTATGAACACTAGCAGTTCAATTGGTGCTGCATCACTGTGCAGAAGAGACCTATACATTTTCGGATTAAACACTTTTCACTGTAATATGATTTCAAGAAATTTATTTTCTTTAAAGCACTTTATAAAGTATGATGGCTTTTACTGTGAACTGTCTTGCTGATAAAAAAAATTATTCATAACACTAATGCTGTGTGGTGGGGACAAGTTTTCTGCATGTGCACGTTATGTAAAATGATAACTTTTTTTGCATGTTTGTGTTGATAGGTTTTGAAACTTCACTTAGTAATTTTATGGTTTTGGTGTTATTTTTTGCACAGTTATGATGTACGACTAGTAGGCCTGGGGCCTAAGATTCATGGCGTGGTTTATTATGTGCAAAAGTCAATAAGAATGCGAACAAAGTTCAGTGGTATATTTCAACAGCAGGTGCACATTTGCAAAGCAGGGGGATGTTTTGAGCAACAAGTAAATAAATTTATAAATAAAAAAAAATTTCCCATTTAGTTGAATAATTTCACTACTAGGTCATAAATTTGCATTTGAGAGACTCTGGAACATTGTGGTGTATTTCAAGAATTTTGCAGCTTTGAGTTTACAGTTCCAAATAAAGACTTGAGCCATAGAGAGGTGAACTGTGTTTTCAAAGATGCAAAGTTTTTGACATGCACCTCTATGTTCCAGAGGTTTTTATAATGGAAAAAAAAAATGCTATTTAATAAAGATTAAACATTGGATTTGGAAAAAAAAAATTTTAAATCAAAAGCCACCATTTGTAAAACACCATTTTGTGAATTTAATCTTTTCAACGAATGGTATTATTTATTTTAGTTATTTCCTACTTGTGATAATAATTTTGTTACTGTATTTCAAGAGGGATATTTTTACTATATCAGATTTGTTTGTAATTATATCTCTTCATGTAAACATGTATATTCATATTGATTTTAATCCAGCCATTCAATGATTTTATTTCAAAACAATTTTTCACCTTTCCAGAGATGATATTCTAACCAATCGGAATTGGTGTTACGAAATGTTGTGCTAACAAAGACGTGAAAGGAATACACTCTTTCGTAAGTTATTTTATTTATGATTGCGAAAAAATTTATACAATACAATTTTTTGTTGAATTAGTCATTTGGTTAAAGTTCTGATTAAGTTACAAGTAGTTTAGTGAGAAGTTATAAAATATTGCCTTTATACTACATAAAATCATAGTTAAAAGGAAGAAATAAATCCAGTGATAATTTAACAGCCTAAGTAACTTTGTATTTGTAAAGAGTATCATGATGATGAAGTGGCACTATTTGTGTATCTAATTGTTTATTTGTGCATCGGGGTTAATTTGTTCAAACAGTAAGGAATGTTTGTGTGTGCATGTGCTATATATTTTTTTCATGCTGCATTATCATGTTAGCCAGCCAATTTTCATATTTTAAGGCAAATAAGGAATGCACCACCTTCTCATATAGGAAAGACTAAATCTCAAAAGGTAAGTTAATAAATTTGCAATCAATCAAATTCTGTACTTCCTAAAGCATTTCTCTCCTAAAATTATTTTATGCCCCTTTTTAATATTTTGTTTGACATCATAATAGGCAGGGGTGCACAAGTACTAGAAAAGTCAAGTCAAGTTTTAATTATTTGACTGGAGCCTAATTTTAAAACTCAAAATATTTTAGTACTTTACTGTTTGGTTTAGAGAAATAATAAAACACTCATGAAATATCACTAATAGAAACTTGGAGTTTTCTAGGATTATATAACTGGTAATTGTGAAGTTTGTACAACACAGTTCAGTAGAAAATATGATTATTTGAATAAGCACTGATTAAAATGATTTTGTTACAATTTAAGTACCTCAGCATGTGACCTTATATTTTCCAGCTTTTTTATTATTATTAACAATTTAGATAATGAATATTGATTTTGCTAACATTGTTGACTGATTTTTACATAATCTCATACTATATTTATGATTTTTATTTTAGTTTGGATGTATTTGCAGTCATTATTTTAACTCATTGTCATAAAAATTTTGTTTGTGTTAACCTACACTACAAAAACAAAAAAAAATATATAACTTCTATGCAAACACCATACTCAAAATTTTTTTAGAATTTGCTGAATTAACTGTTTAAAATGGGCTTCAAATATATATTTTTTCCCATAACAAATATTTATACCCATGGATCATTCAAAATAAATAAAATCTATTTTACTGTTCACCTAGATGAAAATAATTATGGTGCACATGAATGTGAAGTGAAGACAAATGAACACTGACTGATGAATAAACATGAACGAAGCACCCTAGTTACAGCACAAACACATTAGTTACCATAAAAGAACTGCAGTTACTGTATAAGCACCATAGTTACTACAAGGGCACAATTACAACAACAACAGATGCACTATTTACCGTAAATAAACTGATATGTAATGGGAAATTTAATTTTACTGCACTGCTACACACAAACACACGCACGCACGCCCACGCACGCCCACGCACGCACACGTGCACATGCCCACACACGCACACACGCCCCCACACGCACGCCCACGCACGCACACGCGCATACGCACGCACCCCCTCTTAATAATCTTAGACAGGGCATATATTGAATTTGGAAATTACATACATTAAAAGGAAAATGCAAAAAAAGTTACACAGAATACTCAACTCGAAAATAATATGTTTTTTTGCGCTGCTTGACTCAACATTAAAATATGCTGATTGTGCACCTCTAATCACAGGTAGTGGTATGATTTAGTATGTTTTGTTTTGCAAGTAATGCATTTATTCAAATCTGTTGTAAAGTTTTTTATGTAGTTTATAAAATAATTAATTGGTATTGAATAGATTAGTTAAGCTTTCTTGTCACATTAAAAGCATGCAAAAAATATGAAAATACAATATTCTAGTTGAAGTACAGACTTGTAGTGTGTTAATATTGGATCTTTAGGAGGACTGTAACTAGTTACAGTAGAACTTATGATAAACTTGATTTTTATAACACAGTTTATTTTAAAAAAAATTTTTTGTTACATTTGTTGCTAATACCATGGAAATGATTTGAAAAGTTTTATATTTTTCCCAATCCTCTCATTTTTTTTTTTTGCAGAGATGATTTCAAACCAGCCATACAGTCTTAGCCATTGAATTTAACACAAGTTAAGAACGTATCTCTGGTTGTAAGTGACGTAGTAAGCACTGTGAGAGAGTAAACACTTTTTAAAATGCAAATAAGGATCCATTATGTAGCCTCTATGGGGAATGGTACTTAATTCCTGCCCTGCATCTGTTGGGGGTGGACCTATCCTAGGGGATTAAATGAATTCAAAATAATGAACACTAAATTGAAAAAAATAAACATGTATTATTTAAATAACAGTTTTTCTGAGCAAAGTTACCATTTAAACTTCAATCATATACCTAAAGAATTTAAATGAAAAATATATAAAACATAAAATGTTTAAGTAAAACTTATTTCCCTCCCCTTAGTGGGATCTAGTCTCCTGAGAGGAAATTTGTACATAAAAATACATGATGTTCAACTGGCTGTCCTGCTAGAGAGTTTAACAAACTCTACCTTCCCAACACATGCTCGTTATGACTGACCCCCATTTAATAGCTCAATACTATGCCTTTCCTTCTGCGCCAGTCCCCATTCCTCCGTGCCCAAATATTGTAACCACTGTCCAGTTCAGCTGAGTAGGTCACATTCTGCCTTAATTTCTGGATTAAATTTAAATAAAGTTAAATGAAAAATATTGCTCTCTACTTCCATTTAAAAAAAAAATAACCACATCAGATTCTATATTAACCACGCAGTTGCCCTTTTCCACCCCTCATAACTGAATTTTGGTTCCTTTTAATGTAATTTTGCACACTTGACCAAAATTACTGTCTATAAATAATTTTGAAAAACATGGAAAATCAATGTCCATATGAGATTCCGAAAAACCACCCCTTCCCCATAAAAAAAACACTAACTATTACAAACTCTTCATCATTTGAGGTTACACACCGTAGGCATTTTTTTGTGATGGAATCTTTTGTAAAAATGATTAATTTGTATTTGAATAAGTATGACCACAGCTTGTCTTAAACGTCGCCGTGCGCAACCCAATAGCAACGGCCAGTGCTGTCACAAATGCTTTGCTGAGCCAAGACCTGACATTCGTATGTCAGGAGTAGCCATAACCGCGCACTGTTCACAACACTTTTCCCTTTTCACCGAGTAGAGCCACCTACCTGGCGAACAATCTCAAGTTCATAGCAGAATCTAACAGTAGTTCTATCGTTGCTTCCTGGTTTATTTTGGTTTTACAGTGGTGTCCTAATCTGAAAACCTGGCTAATCCAAACAAATATAGGATAAAAATTAATATTTAAAGAAATTAATTTTTTTCTATTTTAAAAATATATTTTGCAGCCTCGACTCGGTTATTTTCACTGATTTCTCGACTGTAAATATGTTATATGATTTCTCACATGTTGCATTAAGGCAATTATTCAACTAATCCAAAAATAAGCTAATCTTAACAGGTCTCAGTCCCAATTAGTTCAGATTAACAGGACTCCACTATATATGTAATTTCTGACCATGTTATGTTCTAGTGTCTCAAAATTTTTGACGTGACAACATCTAATAAATCGATGAATGCCGGCTGCACGCACGAAAAAGTTTCCCGTTATGCACATTGTCCCATTTCGCTGTGTCTCGTTACGCTCATTTTATATTGCTCTTTGCTAACCTGAACCTCCTAGCATTGAGACTGAGTCCATGGCATAATTCTGTTTTCATGCATTTCAATTAAACATTTTCATTGTTCTTTGTTAACCCGTTCCTCCTAGCATTGCTGCAGAGTCCGTGGGGCAAATATATTATTTTTGACTGCATTTTGGTGTTGTGTAAGCCATTTTCCTTCACATCATCCTTGAAACACTCCCATTTGTTTCCTACTTTTCCTATCATCGTCCTATACTTAACAGAATTACACATATTGGAAGAAGTTAAATAGCAAACATGTATAAAAGTTATAGTTAAAATAATCTCTTCGTTAAAGTAATAAACATATTTGAATAAATGAGTGCAAATAAAAGTAAATTTATCAATTAAATTGTAGATTTCATTTCACTCCTCCTTAGTATCCATACAAAATAGTGATAATTCAATAAAAATGATTCAATTTTATTCATAAAAGTATGCAATCATTTCATCAATGTTTTGTTATGACGTCACTTTAAACTATCGTTCGTAAACCGACTTTACAGACAACCAATTTTTTTTTAGTAAAATTTTTTTTTGGTTTTAAAAAAATTCAATTTCATTTGTTGTCACTTGATAAAGTTTCCATTTATTGCTGAAAGCGGCTGAAAGATGGTGAAACCTAAATATCTTGTGGGTCTGTGATCTGTTTCTGTTTTTGCGTTTCTGTTCATTGTAGAATAGACCTTAATGTTATATTACTAGTGTGTTTTACTTCACTCTGTTTATGACTCGTTAATTTCTTTAGTATATTTAACTCTTTGTGCAGCAATAAAAAATATGTAAGTGCTGAAAAGTGAGATTGTTGTGCAAATTTTAGTGTGAGGTTAATTGGTTTTTGCATTCTAGTCAACTCCAGTAGGATCTCTGCAGACTGGTCATGAGATTGTGGTGTCGCCCAACCGTGATAGGCATACACCTGCTAGCAAGGTAATGTTTCCCACCTTTTTTTTTTGTGCCTGGTGTGATGTAATGCTTACTGTGTGAATGGTCATGCCTTTTGTTCATAAACTCAGTGTTATGTGTTCAGAAGTGTTCTACATTGGCTGTACTGAAAAATATTTATGTAATTAAAATTTTTCTAAGGCTATTTAGTTTTTAGTAACTTTATAATGGTATTTGAAAAAATTTTTTTGGTGATATAAAATTATCTCCTGTATTTAATTGCATTCATAAAGTAGTATAATTTACTTAATATAACTTTACAGGCATGTAAAATACAGTGTAAACATTTCAATATTTAGATATTAGCAGTAGTAAATATGAACGTTTAAAGTAAATAAATTTTTTTATTATATAAATATTTTAAAAATTTTAAATTGAATTATTTAAAAAAAATTTAAAGTTTTTAAATTGAAGATTATGTATAGGAATTTTTTTTAATTTCCAATTTTTTTTTGTTTTGTTTTCTAAAACCAAAATTTTATTGTTAAATTTTATTTTGTGGTTGATATTTATGAAAAATTTTCCTTTACTTTGTTTTATTGTTTTGTGCTTGGAGAATGAGCAAGACTTCTTCACGTATGAGGATGATGAACTTGATGACGGGGACACCGTGTTGATCCTCCAGGTTGGCTGTTTTCTTAACGACTCACATGCTAGAAGTATGTGCTTGCCAGGGAAGTTGCTTCTTAATCTTCTGTTTCATGTTGATTGTTTCACTGCATCTCTCTCTAATGGCTGTGCATATCAAACCCAGCTTATCCTTTGGCCGAATTGTATTGTGTCAT
Organism: Bacillus rossius redtenbacheri; assembly: GCF_032445375.1. Lineage (NCBI taxonomy): Eukaryota > Metazoa > Arthropoda > Insecta > Phasmatodea > Bacillidae > Bacillus > Bacillus rossius. Next base: position 178,163,680 of record NC_086330.1, read on the forward strand.
ATGGTACTGTTTAACAATTGCCCCTCTTGAGTCTTAGGGTGCTAATGTTGTTGTCGAACCATTGTGTAATTATTTTGTTACCACGTGATACTGTATCCTAGTTGAATTGTTTTCCTCTAAGCATCAGCAATTATTATCTCATAGACTGTATTCTCATAGATTATATTACATAACCAAGGAAGTCCGTTTAGGCAGTTACTTATCCTGATTGTACTGGGCTGGCTATTTAAATAATTTTTAATGCATACCTAGAGAACATTTTGTATATAGTAACTTACCTGAAATAGTGATCCATCATATAGCACATTCATTATATTGCCGTTAAAGTGTTTCCAACCTGTTAAGTTTATATATGTGTGTGTATGCATTTTTACAAAATTTCAAACACAACACTGCCAATTTTAGTACCAGTTACATGTTAATTTAAACATAAAAAAAAAATTAAATTTTTTTACATTTAAAAATATTGTTTTAAAAGTTATTTCTGTAAATTTATTGAAATTTATAAAATACGACTAGCTCCAGTACCTGGCGTTTCCTGGACTCAACTGTGCCAATCATTTGCATTATAGGCACCCTTTTTTTTTAATTATAAAATAATTAATTTTTTACTTAAATTCATTGCTCCCTGCCATTTTATTCAGCTCAGTGTATGGCCGGGCCAATTCTTTTTCAGCAAGTCCCCCCCCCCCCCCCCCAAAAAAAAAAAAAAAACTCCATCCGGTTCACAGCTTCGCTAATGCTACGTTGCGACTTGGAGTGCTGCTTGAAGCGCCCCGGTCCCATAACCCCCGCTTGCTGTCATGTACTAAGTCTCGTTACACGAAGGCATTTCGTGACCAGACTTGAGGGGGCCCCTGGTGCCTTCGCCGAAGTCTCGCAATCAGCAAGCTTGGACAACCAGCCTGGTCAAATTCTCGGTGCGGTAGACACATCGCCTCGGTTCCCACGAACCTTGCAGAATTTCCTCCGCACTCGCCAGTCCCCTCGTCCAGAACCCAGGCCGGGTCAGTCACCGGTCATAACCTCCCTACCTCCTCTCTGGGCCATGGAGGTCAAAACCCACAGCCGACGAGAGGAATTAAGATGTGCCGGACTGATAAAAGACGTATCTGCGATCCATCTAGCGGAAGCAAGAGACACTAACCCCTCCCTACCATCCTGGCTGTCCACCTGAGGGCATCTCTGTCGTGCCCATAAGAATAATGTTCAAGTTGAATGGACCCTCGACCTGACCGCTCGCCGGGCGAGTTGAGTTCCCCACTTCTCCGTCCAGAGCGCGCTGGCCAAGGATGCCAACTTCGAGTGTGTATGGCGACGAGCGCCAATGAATACCGAAGGCTGCCCCCACCCTTTCTCAAGGGAGACTTGGCCGTTTAATTTAATGCCCCTAGGTCACTTTTTCTTAGGGCAGCCAACCGCGAACGTCTCCGGTCAGCGACTCTCCTGACTTACACGAGAATTAGAAGACAACTGATCAATCTACTAGAGTTAAGCCCTCAAGTGCCGAGTTACTATTTTTAGCTTTTAGTCTACCCTAAGTAGTAGCAAGTTAATTTTTTTTTTCTTCTTCCAACTTTCTTCGTATCCATCATGGTTTCCAAAGCCAAACGTGTGCTGCCTGGCGGCAGCCAGGCAGCTGAATTCTCCCGGCAGTGGTGAGTTTTTTTTTATGTTTTACCCCATTTCCAGCTATCCCGGTGGCGAATTCCGCCACCCTACCTAACGTCTGCGTCCGAGGTAATTCGTACCAAATGGCCTTCGTTGCAGTGAGGGTTCGAGAGCACCCCTGGAACCCAGTTTGTTCTAGGACATTCCACATCATGATTTTGGCCCAGCAGTTTCACAACACTCGGTGAAACGCCTTCGTCATTTTCTATCTCTCTTCTCGTCGTCTGCGGCTCACTATGCTTGACCACCAACATATATATCAAGTCTACCTACCACCTGTGCCAGTTTATAGATGGATTAATTTTTTATTTTATTGTTTTATTTCATATTCGAACTGTATATTTATAATTTCAAGTACTAGCCAATGCAACGAAACAATTTTGTGTAATTATATGTTAACCTTCATAAGTAACCCCGCTCAGGCCCGGGCCGATTGTCAATTGTTTTTCACCTTTTTTAATAATGTTGTCTTAAATTTTTAATATGCAAACCATATGAAAATTATGAAAGCAATGTCAAAATTAAATAGAAAATCAATCAGAATTTAATCAGAATAAATCTAATAGCTTGCCAACCAAACCTCGGCTTCTCATTTATAAGCCTTACGATCCTCTCTGCCATCTGTAAGCCCACAGTGGCGGTAATAAATTCTTGTTCACCCTCCTTAGTGTTCTTCTGAATTATTATTGTCATGACTTTTTATTATAAGTTTATCTTTCCAGTACGTTTCCAAATTTTTGTATCTTAGAAGTTTCTCTAAGAAATTACTTAATAGTAATTAGCGCACTAAGGAGAGGAGTAACAGAACACTGGGTGATATATTGTCCGCAAGTTAAAGCAAAATGGATAGCGTGGTGGACATAAAGAACTGACGCACTATTGCTATTTGTATGTCTATGACCTATGATTTTCTGTTCACCCATGGTAATCGGTTGAACGGTTTAGAAGTTGATGCACTGCAGCGCCATCTAGTTGGCGACTTACAAAAAAAAAATGAACAGCATAAAAACCTTCTCAATGAAAAACACTTCAAGGTGCCAACTTTCTTGGCGATCGGTCAAACGGTGTCTGTGTTTATTGATGATAGACAGACATACATAGATAGATAGATACATAGATACAATTTTATATATATATGTATACATATAAGTATATTTTTGAAACTGAATAATATTAATGGAAGTTATTTTTTACAATGTAACACTAGTACTCTTCGGATTATGAAAAAGTATAGCAAATTACTATAATCATTTAAATGGCTCAAAATAAGATCATAGTTAAAGGTGTAATTTAGGGTTCGGAAATGTTTAGCACAAAAAAAGATACAATTGTCACGGGTATGTTCATGACTAAAACTAAGCTGCATGCTCTTTGACAAAAATAATTTTTCTTCACAGCTTGCCAGAGTTCCTAGGGATGAATTAGCTTGAAGTGTGGCTTAGCTGGTGATTCTGCCAGACAGCTTAAACCACACTACAGTGCCACTGCAATTAAACTTCAGATTGGCATCATGATCATCTCCCAGGTAGAGTTGAGACAAACTTTGCCTGACTGACATTGACACCTAACACTTACCCTCAGAGCATTCAGTACAAGACTACACCAAATGTTACCCCTGATGTCTCCACAAGCCTCTAGCTCAGCGGCGTGCAACCCTTGGCCTTGTGGGCCATTTTTGGTCCACCAAGACTGGGGTAATTGCCTGCCACACCAACAGGAAATCACTACCCCACTCCTTAATAAATTGAAATTATACAAGATGACACTATCTTGCCAAATTTACATTAATGTTAGTTAACTACAGATGAGAGCTGTGATTTTACTTATGCTCTATTAGAAACTAAAGAGGTTACAAAGTAGACATTGTTGGTTTTAAAATAATATACACAACAAAAGTTGGCCTGCTAGATTTTCAGTATAGTTTAATTTATTTAAGTTTCTCCATCTGACCCTATGACCACTAGTAGCTGCACCCTGCAATTTTGGTCTTTACCTAGCATAGATTAAACAGCTGCCAACTATACCCTGACAAAGTAGTTGTCCAAAAATAATAAAAGCTCGACTAGTAAGGGAGTATTGGGCATTACTTACACGGTATTTAAGATATCTAATGCAATAAAAATTAATACAGTCTTATTCAATAAATGCATCGCCTTGAGCAAATAAAAGATGTTTTTTTTTTCGTATAATCGTCACACATTTTATTCTAAAATCAAGTTTGAAAAGTAGGGGTGCGACGATTATGCAGGGAAAAAATTTTTTGTTAGGTAAAGTTATTCATAAAAACAAAACCCGTTCATGGAAAGTACGTTTATTTAAAAAAAAAGATGGAGTATACAAGAGCACGCCAAACAATCTGTATTAATAATTCCTTAAACAAAAACCTTTCTTCAACTTTAAATAGAAAAACCAAAACTCTAACGCGAACGCAAGCCACTTGAATCTGACGTGAACTAACGTGTCGTAGTACACACTTGCCACGAAAGAATGCGGGCTATCAAATGTAGTTAACTCGGCACCTGACAGAGAGCGCGCGTTGTATGCACTGGGCGAGATATCAATATTCGACTACGTGCGCGCGCTCTATACGGGAAGCAACATAACCAAACATGAATGATGCGCTGGCTACATTTTTATAAGCACTACGCCACGGCGACGCAGACAATCAGATAAAGGAAAAAAATGTTTAAAAATGTCTTTATAAGAAAATTTACACGTCATTGAACTTAATATTTTTCCGGTAATTTATTAAGTAAGTGGTAATGACCGAATAAAAATTAGATTTCTACTTTAAAATTAGAGGTGGGACGATACCACACTTTCGATACTCGATTCTGTATTGTTTTTTCAGTTCGATACTTTTGATACTTTCGATACTTCAAGGAAAAATATTTTTCCATTAAGTAAAAATTATTACAAATAACATAAATTAGTTTTCAACTATATAAATTCCTTCTTTATTACAAAAATACAAACTGCAAACAACTTTAAAGACTTGAGTATAAAAATCAATATAAAATAGAAGCGAAATATAAACTATCTTCAAGAGAGTTAGCCCTTTATTTTCCAGTACACTTTTTTTTTTTTACCGTGAACAAATGTAAATAAAGATAGCGCTGTCTTAAATAAAATTGCCACAAACAATGATAGTTTGCGCTGGTGGCGCCAAGTTACGTCACTATACGACCGCGGCAATTGAAAACATTCATAATAACGAAACAAATATCTGGTACTTACGATACATGAGAGATGAGACACGTACTTACTCTATGATGTTGACTGTTATTACTAGGCGTGTTATTGTTACTATTGCGACGGATTGCGAGTGGAGTCAGTTAATGTGAATTTTAAGTGCTCGATATTTCTACAATTTTTTTTTTCAAATTTCCTGTGAATTCAATGTCAGAAGTGTTACGTACGAAAAACGTAACTTCTTGAACACGAAACAAAAACAACTTAACCTTACTTTACCATTTGTTTACTATTGGCAAGTTGCAGTAACGACTTATATAATTATAATTTATTCTGATGTAAGCCTATTGGTTATCATAATTACTGCTAATAAGTTGTTCTAGTAGTAGAACCCCTGTCATACACTTTTCAACAGAGGGCACAAAAATGGTGTATGATGCGGGAAAGTGTATGAAAATGGAATGGCAATAATATTTTTTTTTTCAATCTAGCATACCAGCACAATGTCAGATTAAACTTAAATACATATTGTGTAAATAATTTCATTATATTAATTAAATATATGAATTCATCATTATATATACATATAATAAAACCACCAGAAATGTAAAATACAGTCCATAATCAAGTAAAGCTGACATGAGAAACAGTGGCCTTACAAAATGTTATGAAGTCCTTTCTTGGAGGGGGGGAAAAGTCACAAAGCCTAAATTAGAAATTAAAAAAAAATTGGGCTATTGTAAAGGGAAAATCAGAAATTTTTGCTTGTTTCATTTTACAAACAACTTTATGCAACAGAACAATTTTCAATAAAATTTTAACTTGAGAAACGTAAAATACAAAACAATTTGATCATAAGAAAACAATAACAAACTGGTATATTCAGTTCAAAGATTAATGAATGCACAAAATATGAGATCCGTGCCTTGGTAAAGCGCACCATTTTCATAATCATTGCAAGTTTGTGCCACGTCTCGCTTGGTGCTGGCCATAGATACTAGTACCGAAGTGCACAGTCTTCCTGATACTATCCATATCTATGGTGCGATAAAGTTATTTTCTTACGTTTGCAAAGGTAAACAATAAACTTTTTCAAAATAAAAGCATTAAAAAAAGTAGTTTATCAAGAGGAATATAACAAAAAAATTTGTGAATTTTAGGACTTTTCCGCTTCATAAAAACGTATGAAATGGGAAATTAATGATTTTATAAGTGTATGTTCTGGGAAAGTAAACCATTGTAAATATAGTACTTTCGGCGTATGACACGGGAAAATGTATGAAACGGGAACGTATCATCGAGGTTCTACTGTAGTTGTATTTTGTACGATGGTCACTCTAAACTTAATTCAATACAAATGAACAAGCATTCCGGTATCGAAAAAATGTATCGAACTTACAGTTTCGATACTCGATACTTTGCGATACCGTCAAGTATCGAAGGTATCGAGGTATCGAAGTATCGAAAATCCCATCACTATTTAAAATACATCGTTTTATACGGAAAAGATACCTTCACAAAGCGCTCGGCATCTACTAGCGGGACCAAAAACATCATGTGACATTTACATGAGAAGGTTTTTTATCCCAATTTTGACAGCCTAACATATGGTTGCGACGGTTACGCGCGTGCGACCATTGTGCGATAAAACACGATAAGTATAAAGCCATTTAAGGTCTGGTCTAGAATATCACTTTCGTTTTTTTTTCTGCTTTTAATTACTATTTAATGACTTCCTGTAAAAATTATAACTATAGCTTTCATGTATTCTTTGTTTGTTCCCAAAGTTTGTCTCCAGATATTGATTATACATTAGTTTCAAGCTGTAAAGTAGCATGCAAATGATTATAATTATGAATATTTGTGACTTTTTACTGCTATTTTATTGTGTTGGTAAATATATTTGGTGCCAAAATTGTTGACGAAACACAAAATGCAAGAGAGCTATTGCTGTGAATTTACAGGTCTAGCTGTGAAACGCTGGCAATGACTTCGAAATGGAGTACACTACATGCTGTGTGAGACTGAGCCCTGAGATCACAATTATTATGTAATTTCATCACGCTAAGCATTCTTATTCTTATAATTATGATGACATTCATCATAGATCTGTTTAATAAGTGGTACAATTATCACAATACAGCGTATTTTACAATAAACTTACTTTAAATAATTATTTTAGGTATAACAATTATAAAAAATCAAGTTTGGTTTTAAAAAAAGTATTTTCGAAAACGATTAGTAGAGACCCCGAAAAATGGTGAAGCGCGAAATTCACGAAATAACGCGAAAATTTGATACTTTAAACAAATTTTGCGACTTTCCTTTGAATTCGACATAGTCGCGACATTCACGAATTTTCGCACGAAACTCACACATTTTCGCGCGAAATAATGCCCTTATGTCGCAAGTTCTATTTATTTACGCCATCATAAACATAGGCGTGAAATAAACATAGACTGAAAGACTAGTGCCGTGATATTATCTTCGTTTTGACACGTTACTGAAATCCACGTATTTTTATTACTCTGTTTACAAGCAGTAAATATTGCCATCGCAAATGAAAACAAAATGTAACAAATGTCAACAATCAATATGTGCGCACTACCAACATAACAAAATTGACACCACAGTTTTCGTGTTTTGAATAATGGTCGTTTCTGCCGCAAGGCGCACTGGTGTCGATTTTTCTAACCTAATTTAATCGCATGGAGCTAAGATGGCAGTCACTTTTGCATGCACATATCTATGAGTGTTTACAAATACCGTCCACATTTTCTAAGTTTTGTAATACAATTGAATTTATGACTAAGATGCCGAAAACTTCGACAATGTTTGATCGCGAAAGAGAGATGAAATCGGTTGGATTTTATATTTTTGATCAGCGGGAAAAAACTATGATGTGCAAGTTCTGCAACGTGCGGGTTGATTGGTCACACAAAGACATGTGCAAAAAGCATGTGTCAAATGACACACACAAAACAAAACAGAAAAGACAATTATTTTGTCAAGCAAATTGTACCGTGTCTAAACAAATCTCAATAGGCGACAGCTTGAATAAAGCAAACAAGCTTTAAAGTGCAGAAAACAAGAATTTGTTTCTGATTTTGTTAATATGATGCTTTAAGTTAACATTCCTTTGGAAAAAGCTGATCATCCAGCTATGAGGGAATGATTTAACACCCATGTTGAAGAAGGTTAGCCTTATTTATTTAGAAATGTTTTCTCCCTCTAATAAAAGTTCATAGCATATGTAGGCCTGCAATATTATCGATTAACTTACCTTTAGGCCCACCTTACCTTTACTTCAAATAAATATGCAAGTACCTCAGATTAACAAACACATAAATAGGATGGATTGCATTGTGAAATGGTGAGCACACCACAAGATATTTTTGACATTGATTGATGGTTTGACTCTGTAATCCAGCAGTAATCTTGAAAAGGTTAGGTTAGGTTAGGTTTGGCTTAGAATTGTTTTGAGTAAATAAGCCCATTAATATTTTCAGCGATAACCTTATAAATGCTACCTATTTATAAGTATATTGTAAGTTATGTATACATTTTAGGTGCAGGGGATTTGCCATCAACACTCTTGGAGGATCTTATGTCCCAAAAATTGGCCAGGCAAATAAGGAAGCAGTAAGGCACACTGTAGAAGACAAACAAATTGTATTCTTGTGTGATGAAACGACAGATAAAGTGGGCCGATGTAACGCAGAGTCTGCTACTTTGTAGTGCCTATCCACTATGAGGTTTTTTTTTACACCGGCAATGGCATAAATTTTTTCACCATTTTTTGGGGTCTCTACCGATTGCTTATTTTTACACCGATTTTTTGCACCGCTTTTGCCATTTTTTTTACACCGAAATGAGCCAGTTTTATTTACCATTTTCTGGGGTCCCTAACGATTAGTGTTAATTTGTCATCTGCTGATCGATTTCTTAGAGAGTTACAAATACAACCAGCGGCTGATAAGGCCCTTTCAGCTTCTACACTTGTCAGTTTTATTGTCAACATATATTCATGAATATAAGACAAGTATTTTCCTCAAATTCCTTCACTTTCATATGTAGTCATTTCCTTTTTAGTACTGTACAAATTACTATCTGTATGATAAAATTTTAATGTAGTAAGTAACACTTTTGATACATTACGGGTATCGGGAATATCTAAGATACATACCCAGAGACATTCAGCCTTTCACGATTTTCACACAAGGTGGCTTTTTTACACATTTTGTCATGATTCACCAAAACTTTTCTTATTTCTTCCCTTATTGTAGGAATAGCTTTTTCTACTACATTAATTCTAGTACTAATATTTGCAAAATTCTGTTCCTTATAATTCTGTGTTTGCATCAAGTCATTTCACAACTGTTCAGTCTCTGCTGCAAATTTACCTAATGAAGTGTTAAAAATTTGTACAATTTTATCTAGAGCCTCCTGGTTCTCACGTTTTTCCTGTTCCCATTTTTCTTCTGTCTCTCTCATTAATTATATCTGTTCTAATCCTGGTACAGGCATACTAACTGGTGCGGCAATATCTTCACTAACCTGTCCTATGCTATCAGTGTGTGGTAACCTGGTATTATCCTATCACCTTTTAATCGCCCCTCAAAATCCTAAACTGTCTCTCTAAGTCCTGTTCATTCTCGGTAGTGTCCCTATTCAAAGTTTGTCTAGAGTTGGATTTACTTCAGTCCAACTTTATTTGCCTATGATAACTCTGAAAATGGTTCCACTTTCATTTTACCTACCTTGTTTACTAGTTAATATTCTCTAGTCCCAAGTCAAATATTACAATCTTACGTGCTTTTACATTGGGTACCACAAATTTTTTTCTGTACAAATTACTATCTGTGCGATAAAACTATAATTCTTTTGATACATTACTGGTATCACCAATATCATGTTACTAAGTTTCAGACACATTGATTTGTTTTTAAAATTGACTCTGTTTCAAAATGTTTGAAACAAAGTATACAATTTGTTTAAAATTTCAGTAATATTTCCCAATTGAACAGCTAAGATAAACTTTCTTTACACCAAAGAACAAAATCTTTGATAGTTTAAAACCATGAAAGTATTGAACTAACCAAAGTATTTGTTGGGGTAAAAAACATGATAGGTTAATTACATCTGTCATGTAACCTAGTTCAACAAGAATTCATTTCTTTAACACAAATACTTTTTTACTTGTTAGCATTCAATTGGTTGTAAATATAGAATAGTTTAGGTTTCATCAAAGCTAATGTAATAAAAATATTGATTCACAAAGAAATCAAATAAAACTTAAATCAGTTTTAAACTAATTGCTTGAGATATTATATTAATTGAACAACTAATGGTATTCTTTAACTCTCAAAAATCAAATAGCTCAACTCAGTCTGTGCATTCATAGGAGAGTCAGAATTACTAGAACCTCTGGGTAAGCATTTAACTAAGTGACACAAAGCAGGATAATTAAAATGTGGAACTAAAATAGTTTCTATTTATGAAAAATACAAACAAGTGTATGCTTAAAGAAATTTACATTTGCACATTCACACTAATTTTGTACATACCCTTTTTGTTGTATTCTACTTACAAATGCTGATAAGGCATTGTTACCAAGTCTTTGCTCTATTCTAGAGAATTTGTGCAAATTCCTGTCGTAGCTCGTACATGGTTAGATGGACAGAATGACAAGCAGTTCTGTTGTACGTCGTCGAAGTACGTTGCTGAATCACTGTCACCAATGCTTTTGCAAACTGGCAAAGAATGGTTCTCAATTCTGGAAGTAGATTGTAGTGTGCCGTAAATTAGGGATTCAGGCACGTTTTATTTAAAATTTTGTTATCATAAATATTTTTGTAAATTTTTTTTTTTTTTTTTACTACTCTTACATCTTTACGGCCAGGCCCTCAGCCTCTGTTCTCAGTGGCGAGCTGATTTTTTTTTCCAGCCTAATGCTAGCTTAGCATTCTGGCTAATATTTCTCCCGCCTAGAGGCATGTCGGAGGCCGGTAACTTAATTTCTCCGCATGACTAATTTTGTCTACAGCAGCTCGTGGAGCAGTGCTGAGCCCTGCTAACTCTGTCACGAATCTGTATAAGGTTCACCAGCAGCAAGACACGACAGGAGGATCCCGTGGGCCTTGCGTCCCACAGACCATGCGTTTTTTGAAGCCATCCCCCCCCTGCTCCCCCACCCTTTCTTCTCAGAAATGAAGCCAGGAGTGATGACCGCTTGTGAACTCACGGGGACGGTAACCGAATTCAAGGCCATCTCAGGCTTGACAGCCGCAGATACGATTCTGGACTTTAATGACATCTAGCGACGGCTGTGGTCACTAACGCCACTTGTGGGCATCGGCAGCGCCGACACCAGCGCTTTCGCGCGGAGGTAACAACAACCTTTCTCCCCCTTATGTCTCGGGCCGTTAGGTGGCAACACTGGTTGCCCCATATACTACTAGCATTGACACACTCGTCGGCCACAAGTCGATTTATTAGTACTTCTTCTCGCCACCAAAAGATAACGCCTCAGTCGCGCAGTCACTCCAGTAAGATCTAATATTTTTTATGCCGGACACCTTCGGGTGGGCTCGGTAATTTTCGGTTCAGAGCCTACCCCCCCTCCCATTCTCTAGAGATCCTGCGCTTATTATATACTGACGATATCCCGCGCTGAAGGGATTTCGGTGTCCGCCTCCTGACTGACTGGTACCTTCTGTAACTGCGATCTTCGGTGATTCATTGGCATCGCATCTTATATTATGTAGTCTTCTCAGACTGTAGAGTTGAAGTCCCTATCAAAATTTAGATTAACCAGTCAGTAGTTTAGTTAAAAGTAGAGAACCTTAGTTTTTTTAACTATACAGTGAACTCTCGATATCTCGGACTAAAAGGGGTGAGAGGTGGTCCGAGATACCGAAGGGAAATAAAGGGAGAGAAGACAGCCATATGTTTTAACTAACGGGACAGACTGTACTGTTTGTACAAATGGCACACGGGAAGTGGCAACACAGCAAGTTATATCAGGGCTACGGTTGGATGTGGTATTACATTGCGCATCTTAAATACAAAAACGTAAGGGACGTGGTGATAAGATAAGCCTGTGCTATATGCTGAATAATGAATCCATTGATTGCCTGCTGCGGAGACCCGTGTTGTTTACAGAATGGTCTAGGGGAGGAGATGAAAGAGAGAGACGGAGAGGCGAGGTCAGCTGTTTTTTTCTCAACAGTCTCTTACGGAATGGAGGGGGCAGCGATAATAAACGTGGGAGATAATAATACAAAATATGTACCGATAAAAAATACATACCGATTAAGGTTTTTATGAGCGTATGTAATGTAAATTTATAACTGAAACAGTTTGTTTAGCAACCCCAAATTCTACGCACAAACTAGCCACAGACGCACCAGACTCTAGCCTTTCAATCAATTTTAACTTTTGCGCTATAATTAAAGATACACATTTTCGTTTAGGCGCCATTATAATGTGCTAAGAATTAACTGAACATAAACAAAAAAGATACTGCTAAATGTCGATTTATTTTTTCAACTACCCATTAGTTCACAAGTGCATCAATAACTGCCGTTGTTACCGCCGGCGTGACGGGCTCGTGACTAATAACGTAATAACAATAGCCACCTCGGCGCGCCACGCACCGTTACCACGTCTCTCAATCCGCCCACCACGCACTGTTGCCAAGTCTCTCGCACCTCGCGCCAGCAAATAACCACGTATGATGCGCACCCCACTTTTGCAGATGTCCGAGTTATCCGATGTCCGGGATATCGAAGTCCGAGATATCGAGAGTTCACTGTATATATATATATATATTTTTATTAAATCATGAAGACTTCCGTGTCTACCGCACATAGTGTTTCGGGTTTTCGGAAACGAGACGCCCTCTTCTGAGCGCCAGGACCAACACCCTGTTTTGGTAAGTCTTGACGTCATCCCCCCTTTAATTTCCCTCTATTGGCCTTTTGCGCCATTTAAGTATACTGTCTGGAAACAGGTCTGATTCTTTGGAATTTGGACTTCTGTTTCAGACAGGGTTCCAAGTTTGGGGCAACCAAAATCCTCTGCCAGAACCTCTGGAGTCGGTTCCTGAGCAGAATCCACCATCTTTAGGCCTACTACCTCGATCACCGTCTACCTACAGCCCCGGGTGATACCCGCATCATTCTATCATTTTCTTTACGAACTCAAAATTAGTGTAACCCAGTTAAGACAGCGGACAGTTAAAGCAGTTCGAGGAGAGGAAATTTATATAATGTTTTGCAAGGACTATATGTACCTGTAAAGTTAGGGATGTTAATTTCATTCAGTTCTTTAAATATTGTTATTGTTGTTAAACATTCAGGGCCGGCCCTCTCTTAAATAAGGTTAAAGAATATAATATAATAAGTGTAATTGTGAGGAATTTATGTAAGATCACTTATCAATGAAAAACAGTTGTTACAAAAGAAAATTTAATCTATAAAAAATGATTAATAAAATAAGGAAGTCTATAGACGTAACTGTTGTTTTTATTTAATTAATCTATAATAACGATCCCTTTTTCTTTCTAGTGTTCGTAGGGAGTCTCTAAATTTGCTTTGTTTACTCCTAGTGTCGCCTCTGTTGTTGACTTTTTATAGTTATTAATTGAGAGCCCCAGTATTCAGTGTTTCCAAATCATTTTAACTACTTATTTAATAATTCTTTAAGACATTTGGGGTATTAGAGTAGTTCTTTGGACACCGATGTATTCAGGTTTCGTAGACCATTGTTTAACTAATTCACCATTCAAGGACTACATTTGACTAATGAGGTCTCGAAAACTCACACGAGTTCCAGTTGTGTTGTTTCTACTGAAGTTCCTCCATAATACGTAGTAGTATCACAAAACTCTTCTGTTTCACAGAATTCTTAAGAAAGATTGTTTTTGTAGACAAATTTCAAATGGAAATAGTCCTTTGACAACTACAGTAAAACACTGTTAAGATGTTTTTCAAGGGACTGGATGTAAATGCTTCTTTACAGGGAAAACTTCTTAAAAGGGAAATACATTTGCCTCATAAAGACAAATTTTAATAAAAAATTATGTACTGCTTAGCTAAAAATTACTGTTACCAATTGTCGTCGGTACACTGGAAAAACTATACAATTATATCAGTAAATTGAATTATTTAAATTAATTTTTTTAGTAAGCACAATTAAAAAAAGCAATTATCATAACACAAAAAAAAAAAACTAACTTTTACTGTTCTGAAAAATACTGCATCACAGTTGTTTGTTTGAACACATTTTCATTCTGACGCATCACAAAATTGTCCAGGTGGTCAAGGGCTTCAGAGTAAGTTGGTATGGGAGTGGAATCACCTTGATCGCTGTCACCATCGCCACTCTCATCCTCAGCTAAATCCTTGTGTTGTGCACACAAAAATTTTTGATGGTTTGTGGCTCACATGGTTGATCCGCATCATCAACTGAGACATAATCTTCAAAAGTGCATGAAAATTAAGGTGCTCTTGCAGAGTAGAAGTACATGCAATTGGTTCACTGACCTCAAATGCTTCTTCAGGAAAAATATCATTAACTTGTTGAGCACCAAAGCCTGCTTTTCTGAAGCAATTGCTAATGATGGTTGAGTCAAGCATTTCCCATGAAGCAGCAAGAAATTGCATGGTGTCCAGGATGTTATTTTATAGCTACTAGTTTTGGTAGGTACTTTTCATTCTTGTTATAAGTTGTTATGCCTCTCGTTAGTGCGCTAATTACTATTAAGTAATATCTTAGAGAAACTTCTAAGATACAAAAATTTGGAAACGTACTGGAAAGATAAACTTATAATAAAAAGTCATGACAATAATACTTCAGAGGGGCACTAAGGAGGGTGAACAATAATTTATTACCGCCACTGTGGGCTTACGGCGGCAGAGAGGATGGTAAGGCTTATAAATGAGAAGCCGAGGTTTGGTTGGCAAGCTATTAGATTTATTCTGATTAAATTCTGATTGATTTTCTATTTAATTTTGACATTGCTTTCATAATTTTCATATGGTTTGCATATAAAAAATTTAAGACAACATTATTAAAAAAGGTGAAAAACAATTGACAATCGGCCCGGGCCTGAGCGGGGTTACTTATGAAGGTTAACATATAATTACACAAAATTGTTTCGTTGCATTGGCTATCACTTGAAATTATGAATTTACAGTTCTGAAATATGAAATAAAACAATAAAATAAAAAATTAATCCATCTATAAACTGGCACGGGCGGTAGATAGACTTGATATATATGTTGGCGGTCAAGCATAGTGAGCCGCAGACGATGAGAAGAGAGAGATAGAAAATGACGAAGGCGTTTCACCGAGTGTTGTGAAACTGCTGGGCCAAAATCCTGATGTGGGATGTTCTAGGACGAACTGGGTTCCAGGGGTGTTCTCGAACCCACACTGCAACAAAGGCCATTCGGTACGAATTACCTCGGACGCAGGCATTAGGTAGGGTGGGGGAATTCGCCACCGGGATTGGTGGAAATGGGGTAAAACATAAAAAAACCCACCTTTGCGGGGAGAATTCAGCTGCCTGGCTACCGCCTCATAGACCGACGTGTTCACGTTTGGCTTTGGGAACCATGATGGATACGAAGAAAGTTGGAGGAAGAAAAAAAAAATAACTTGCTACTACTTAGGGTAGACTAAAAGCTAAAAATAGTAACTCGGCACTTGAGGGCTTAACTCTAGTAGATTGATCAGTTGTCTTCTAATTCTCGTGTAAGTCAGGAGAGTCGCTGACCGGAGACGTTCGCGGTTGGCTGCCCTAAGAAAAAGTGACCTCGGGGCATTAAATTAAACGGCCAAGTCTCCCTTGAGAAAGGGTGGGGGGAGCCTTCGGTATTCATTGGCGCTCGTCGCCATACACACTCGAAGTTGGCATCCTTGGCCAGCGCGCTCTGGACGGAGAAGTGGGGAACTCAACTCGCCTGGCGAGCGGTCAGGTCGAGGGTCCATTCAACTTGAACATTGTTCTTATGGGCACGACAGAGATGCCCTCAGGTGGACAGCCAGGATGGTAGGGAGGGGTTAGTGTCTCTTGCTTCCGCTAGATGGATCGCAGATACGTCTTTTATCAGTCCGGCACATCTTAATTCCTCTCGTCGGCTGTGGGTTTTGACCTCCATGGCCCAGAGAGGAGGTAGGGAGGTTATGACCGGTGACTGACCCGGCCTGGGTTCTGGACGAGGGGACTGGCGAGTGCGGAGGAAATTCTGCAAGGTTCGTGGGAACCGAGGCGATGTGTCTGCCGCACCGAGAATTTAACCAGTCTGGTTGTCCAAGCTTGCTGATTGCGAGACTTCGGCGAAGGCACCAGGGGCCCCTTCAAGTCCGGTCACGAAATGCCTTCGTGTAACGAGACTTAGTACATGACAGCAAGCGGGGGTTATGGGACCGGGGCGCTTCAAGCAGCACTCCAAGTCGCAACGTAGCATTGGCGAAGCTGTGAACCGGGTGTTTGGGGGGGGGGGGGGGAGAGAGAAAAAAAACTTGCTGATAAATAAAATAATTCGCCGGGCCGTACACTGTGCTGAATTAAATGGCAGGGAGCAAAGACTTTAAGTAAAAAAAAATTAAAAAAACTCAATTATTTTAAAATTAAAAAAAAAAATGGTACCTCTAATGCACATGATTGGCACATTCTTCCCCCCTGAAAGACGGAGTCAGGGTGTCCAACATGTAGCCGGAGCTGGGGTCGGCTAGAGCGACCGTGACTGGCGTTAAGAATCTTTGGATCTGCCAGGGGCCATTCCAACGATATAAGAGCTTGGCGGATCGCTTGTCGATCGCCTTGCTCAGGGTGTGTTCTTTGCACAACACAAAATCACCTACTCTGTAAGGATTGGGGGAACGTCTTTTATTGTATTTTTGCCAGCTTGCCTCGTTAGCCAAGTTCAGGTTTTTACGAGCTCTACTCCAGACATCTTAAATGTTGCGTGTGTCATTTGGTAGTAACTTTCTCAACGTCCATTGATTAGAGAGTGGGGTGTTGGGTTTGTATGAACATGAGTTCAAACGGTGTTTTCTTGTGACCTTCGTGTCGGGCCGCGTTGAAGGCCATTTGCAACCACACGAGATTGGAGTCCCACCTATCCTGCGAGTTCACATGGAATGCTATTAAAGCAGACCGGAGGTTTCAGTTGAAACGCTCCGCATGTGAAGGCTGGGGATAGTAGAGAGTCGTGGTCACGTGTTGTATCCCGTGTGAGAAACACATATTTTTGAAATGTGTTGATATGAAATTTGTGGCGTCGGAAACAATGATAGAAGGTACACCGGAGTTCTTGAATATATTATTTTGAAGGGCGAGAATGGTGATTTCGGCCGTGGCTCTTCTGACAGGGATTAGCCACACAAATTTTGAAAATGCGTCGACGCATACCAAAAGCATTGAATTTCCATCCTTTGACCTTGAGAAGGGTCCCACAAAATAGATGAAAAGTTTTTGCATAGGCCTTTCGGCCACATCGGAACTCAAAAATCCGAATTGTGTTTGCTGGGCGGGCTTACTCAAAGCACATAATTTACATAATTTTACTTTCTGGGTTATGTCCTTGTGCGTCCCATCCCAGATAAAAGGCTTTCGAATGTTTTTGATTGTTTTGAAGATGCTTAAATGTGCGCCTAAAGGTGATGAGTGATAGTATTGAAAAATCATGTCCCTGAGATTTTGAGGTAGGGCTATTCTGAAACTTTTGCATTCCTGGGTTCTCCGGTAAAGAATTCCCTTTGAAAGTTTGTTATACTTTGGAGGTGAGCCTGAATTTATTTGCGTGATTATGTCGGACAGTTGTGGGTCAGAATCTTGATGTGATTGTAGATCGTAAAATGTTAAAGGAAAATCCTTTAACAATGCATGACATGCAATGGGAGTTTCTTCCTGAATTTTGGAATTGGAAGGTGACTCAAAATTCGAGAAAGGGTGTCTGCCACGATGTTTTGGGAACCTCTAATGTGTTGGATATTGAATTTTAGGGAAGCAATTTTTACAATCCAGCGACCTAATTTACCTAATTGCTTGGGGTGAACCAAAAGCCAAGCAAAGGCCTGATTGTCTGTTTCCAGTAGAAATTCTTTATGTTCCAAATATGGCCGGAAACTTATCTATGCCGAAAACTACGGCAAGGCACTCCAGTTCATACATCGAAGAGACTTTTCGTTCTTGGTGCGTTAGCGTGCGCGAGGCGAAAGCTATAGGCTGCCTACAACCATTAAACTCTTGTGAAAGCACTGCGCCAATGGCTACGCTGGAGGCGTCGGTTTGCAGTACGAAAGGCCTGCTGAAATCAGCCATTCTGAGAACAGGTGAGCTGGCTATTGATTGTTTTAGAAATGTGAAGGCTTTGTCTTGTTCTGAACCCCAGAAAACGGAATTTTTCTTTCGTAGAGCATTGAGTGGGGCGGCATGTTCGGAAAAATTGGGGATTAATTTTGCATAGAAATTTGCCATGCCAATGAAACGTGAGATTCCTTTCGCGTCTTTAGGTGGTTGGAAATCTGCTATGGCCTGGGTGCGACTTGGGTCTATGGTCACTCCCCTTCTAGTAATTAGGTGTCCGAGGAAAGAAATTTCTTGTACTGCAAATTTTACTTTTTTGGTATTGACCATTAGGCCAGCTTTGCGTAGTCGCTCAAGGACTTCTTGCAAATGAGTCAGGTGCTCTTCAAAGGTTTCTGAATAGACAACGTCATCAAAATAATTGGAAACTGATTTGTATTTCAAATCGCCGAAAATTTGGTCGAGTAGGCATGTTAACACCTGTGCACCCGTGGCTAGGCCAAAAGGTACTACTTTGTACTGGTACAGATTTCGCGGAACGCAGAATCCGGTGACATTTTTTGACTCTGAAGTTAGTAGTATTTAATGATAGGCCGAATTGAGGTCAAAAACACTAAAAAATTAGGCTTTGCTAAACCAGTGACACGCTGAATTTAGATCTGGTAATGGAGTCATTTCCACTTCAATTTGTCGGTTGACCCGACGAAAGTCGACCATCATGCGGTGACCTTGACCTTGATCTTTGGGTACCAAAAATGCTGGTGACGCGAAGTTAGAAGTGGGCGGCTCGATTACATACTTTTCCAACAGGTTCTGTATATGCTCATGCATTACCTGCATTTCAGGTCCTAATAATTGATAAGGATGACACCTAACTGAGTTTTGTCCAAAAGCTTAATTTCATATTGTGCGAGATGGGTGCGTCCTAGTTTTTCACTTAAAACATCTGGAAAAATACTTCTGCATAATCCCTCGATTTCCTGTCTGTGATCAGGTTTAAGGTGGGTTAGTAAAATGTTCTTTTCATCCTTAACATCTTTTTTTGTGGAATTTACTTTACTGTGACACTCTGCGTCTGGAGACCCAAAGGAAACAAAAACTTGTTTGTTAAATTTGAAGTGAAATCTTTGTGGTCCCTGTAAATGAATGATCATGCCCGTTTTTGCAATGAAATCGGAACCAAAAATTAAATCTGTGGCTAAATCATTGGCTACCAAAAATGGGAAAATCCATGAAAACAAATCAATTTTAATTTTAACGAAAGTCAAATTTTTTTTTTTCAAAGGCTGTTCAGTCGCAGTGAAACACTGTATTATGGGCTGCGTTTTCTGAATGGCATTGTCTCGTTGTAACTTTTTGAAAAGTTTGCCTGACACAAACTAGCGCACGGATCCCGTATCAATTAGACCTGATACCTCTTGTTTTCCCACGGTTGTGCTGGCATAGGATAGAACTGTGGGTAGATTGGCAAAGATGTTATGGCAGCTTCGTTTGTCAGTGGTTCGAGGACATTTACATTTCTTGCACATGGGCCAATCTATGTTGCATTGTTCAGTTTGTTTTATTTGGCGGACTTTGGTTTTCTTTGTTTTCCTCTGTTTCTGTTTTCTTTGTTTATTTTTCCACCTATTTGGGGAAGCTGTGTTTTGTTGTTGGAATTTGAGGTTGGATTTTTTGTTTCAGTCCGTGTGAAAAAAAAATCTTACTGTTGTTTGGGCTGCTGGCTCAGGAAGAATTCTTCCTGGCCAGCGATTTACGTGATTTTTGAGTGTTGGAAATTTGGCCGATAGTTTTTTGCATGGCATTGTTCAATGAAGTGTATCAGTTTTTTACAGTATCTGCAAACTGGTATTCGCTCATCTTTGTACTGTGGCTTAGCAAAGTGTTCATGGCTGTGTCTTTGTTGGAAAGGTGTATTAGAATACTGTGGTTTATTTTCTGTTGTTTTCTTTGCGTACTGCTGCATTGTGAAATTAGTCTCTCTGTTCCGCTGGCGGTCAGCATACTCCACGTTTGTGTTGGAGATCTACAAGTGGTCAAGCTCGGCAAAATTTTGCGGTCGGGCCTGGAAAACTGCCCGCGATCGTTCTTGAGGGTTAATTCCGTCAAAAATAAATGAAACTATTTCTCCCTCTGATACTTGCAAACGAAGAACCTGAGCCGCCAATTTAATGTCTGCAATGTAGTGGGGCAAAGCCTCGTTTCTTTGTTGGGGCCAGTTATACCACTCTAACCGGATATTGGTTAATAGGCGCGCTGGTATGAAGAAATTAAGTACATCTTCATGGAACTGATCGAACGAGAGATTTTGTTCGATAGTGAGTGTTACTCCTTCGCTCAAAGGTGATTGCTTGAAAGGAAAAATTACCTCGAGAAGCTCCTTGTCTGGGATACTTGCTTTTTGTTTTAGCCTGATCGTGTGTTTGAGGAATTCAATTAAATTTTTTGGATCTAGCCTGTTGCTTCTTTAAAACCTGCCAGCAATCTTTCCACGGGGTGTGGAATCTTTGCGTAGAAACTGCCTCCAGTTTTCTGATTGAAGGGAGCTAGTACGGGTACTGGGTTCAATGTCAAAGTATGGGATGGAGGTGGAGGTTGCTGGGGTTGAGGATAATTCTGCATATGATATACCTGCGGTGCCAATGGCAGATATTTGGTGGAGGGGCTGATTTGTGGCACATGTGGCTCATGTGGCTCTACTCTGCCACCCGTAGGCACGGATGCTGTATGTGGCAGATTTGCTGCCGGGGCGGAAGGGAAAGCTAGCAGTGGCGAAACTGCCGTGCCAATGCCCGAGGAGGTGGGGTGAGGTTCCGGAGAGATTTGACGGGTTGAGAGGCCAGATAGGAATTGATGGTAGGGGTTGAACATGGCGGCTGAGGTGGAGGGGAGGTACATGGGTTTGGGTAGATGGAATGGTTGAGCGGTGAATGATTGGGTGGGATGAGTGTAAGTGACGTTGGTACTCAGGTGAGTAGCCGTCGCCATGACAGTCGCAGATGGAAAATGAAATTGGGTGTATGTCGAGGTAATGACAGGTAACGCCTAGCGGCATGACGTCACGGTGGGTGATGGAGGGGAGGGTAAAGTAGGTGGTGGGGAGCTGATGCTACTTCCAGGTTCCATTTGTGTTGGAGGTGGCTGTACTTGAAAGTCAGTTACTCCTCCTGCAGCTGCATCTACGGGTTCAAGTAATGCTTGATCTATTGCTGCTAGTTTGCTCCACAATTTGAAGGTTAGACCAGGGATCTGTTGCCTACAATTTGTCGATCTCCTTTTGGTAGATTCCATTTAATTTGTTTGCGGCTAATATCTTGAGGTTGGTAAACCTCGTGGCGATATGGTTCAAGCGAGTTAACGCGCGTAGGAAGTTGCTCGTATTTGTTTCGTATGCTACTGAATTAGTATAGCTGTAGAGATCTTGAAATTTGTTAGAAACACAATTAAATTAATTCAATGGGTCCATGTGCGCGAGATTAGAGATTTGTGGCTGAATCTCTTCTGCGCACGCCGCTCGGAGTAGCTTCCGAAGCGTGGCCACGTTGCCGAGATCTGATAATGTAATAACTTGTTTTTATAGAATAGTTTTTGTTATTTCAAAACTGTAAACTGTCATACCGTATTTACTCGCATATAGGTCGCGGCAATTTTACCAGATTTGATGGGGGGGAAATGAAGTGCGACATATTTGTGAAGAAAAATTTTTGAGGAATTTTTTTTTGCAATATTTTGCTTTAAAATACGGGAAAAAAAAGTTTATATAGGTATAGGCAAATTTATTTACAATGTGCACATACAGCGAAACCCCTTATTTACGTTACCAATATTTATGTTTTCCCGTTATTTGAACTATATTCTTCAGGTCCCGTTTTGTTCCCATTTAGTCCAATACAATACTTTCACACGAATTACGTCTCAAAAATCGAATCTATCCCGCTATTTACGTCACGTAACAACCATAAACAACCAGAAAATACCATGGGTACTTTAAGAGTAGATAAGATTAGCTGGTAGGCCTAAAACATTGTGAAAAACGTAACGTTTATAGTCGGCAATGAACATTTTAAATCGCAAAATATACATATTTTATAACATGAAAAGTTGCTTTTATTTCTAAACATGTAATAATTTAAGCCTAGGCGTGTAAAAGTCCGAGTAATTATAGCAGGAGACAATCTAAAATGCACGAGGGAAAAACGTAAACTCACAAATGTATAAACGTGGCTGATTGTTAAGTTTTGATACTGTATTTATGTCACAACTTAGCCGAAATACTGGTAGGAGACAAACTTCACAAGATAAATTGAGCGGAGTCTTGGTAACTGTTTTATACGTATTTTATAATTTCGGAAGTAATTTACAGTGTACACATTTTTTTTTAAACCAACATTTTATTTCTGGGGATCGTAATTAATTAATTATTGGTATCAAGACATCAAGATGAACGTAAACTTGAACATGTCACGGCAGCAAGAAAACTGGTGCGTATTTCAATAAACTGGTATTAGAACTGGACAAAACTGGTATACGGGAGGTTGAGCTTATATTTTTTTCCGCTAAGCTTGCATCTATTGGCTGGCTGCTGATGAAAGGTCACGAGTCTGGGCGGAGCGTTGAGTGAGTTATACTGTGCATGCGCAACTCAGAGAACAGAGAGAGCCAGCCGGCGACTACGCCGCGCCGTAACAACAGCTGATCGAGTACAATGACCTTTCTCCGCGCACGGCGCGCTATTGACGGTAAATTTCCATCAATTTGCGGCTTTTTTTTTTAAATTTTTTTTACTGTGGTGCAATGCGTATGTGTAATGAATTACTGGTGCGGCCTATATGGGGGGAATCTTAAATACCAAATTCAAGACCTCAAATTATGGGTGTGACCTATATGTGATGGCGACCTATATGCGAGTAAATACGGTATTTAAATTTGCCACTTGGAGAAAATACAAACAAGGTGAGGCCTTACTTAAGGCGCTCGAGTTTAAAGTCGGGAGCCGCAGAAGGGTGTACCAACTAAATGCAGTGAGAAGTACGGTCCCTAGGCAAAAAAGAATGACCTGGATAATAATTGAAAACATCACTGCCTGTTTACTATTTAATAATCCTGCTTGGCATCGGCTTGGTACATTAAAATACAGAACCATGTACACAAATCTACAGAAGATCTAGATCTCGCATTAAAGAAAAGGACATCTAATGTAATCACATATTATAAACACTATATTACGGGTAATTTTACAAACATTTAGAAAGGATAAGTTTTTCCCTAACAGGTCCGTTGATTACACTCCTGGATGACGTAATTGTCTATAAAGGTTGTTTAGGCACAATTCCGAATCTTCTGGTCTAACCGGACTCTCGTTTCGACGTAATTATGCGAGTCTCACATCCCGCACCACAGCAACGTGATAAGTCTGGCTTGCAGTTTACGTAAATTCTCACGTAGCGTAAAAAGGAGAAGTAGAGTTTATTTCGCCACATTACGATTCAAGAAACTAGCAAGATAATGAATTTGAGTTTATGATCAGTCAAGTCTCTCTGCTCATAGTTTTTCCTTAAAAAACCAACCCGGTGCCCGGTTGTTAATAGCGGTTGCGTCGAGGCTTACTTGTAGTTGCGCAGCATGGTGGATGATAACCCGGGCTGGGCACTGGTCGATGCGTAGGTGAATGGAACAGCCTTTTCCATTTTAGCAGCGGCGCAACACGCCTGCACCCGACGAGCCGAAGTCGACTCCACCAGCCGCCAGCACCGTCTACCCTGCTCGCCAGCCGCAGACCGTCGCAGGTTAACGCGTCACCATGACGTCATAAGGCTCAGCGCGCCGCGCGGTGTTGGCTCGCGGAAACACACACAAGCGCAGCGCCGCGAATGTCCGTAATGCTTTTGTTTTAATCAATCTTCAGGACGAAAAAGAACCAAGTGCCAAACAATCTATCATAACATATGATATAATTAATTACCAAATTAAAAGGAGGCGTGGCAAACGCCTCAAAGGTTTGGACTAGTGCTGTTATGGCAACAGAAGTAATAATATTTCTATATAAAGTATTATTCTTTTTAGCATGTACAATATTAATAATACCTTTTATCATACTTTTTTTTTCAGGTAGAAAGGAACTGTTCCCTGAATTACCATCCCTTTTTACTAAACTTTCCTCCAGTTATGGCATTTCCTGACTTAATCCATATGTTTTAACAATTGCAATTGTATTATTCAATTCTGGAAATACACTGTTTAGGAAATTATACCTTGGTTTATAATTATTTTTGTGTTTTTCTGCAGATGCATTGGTTGATAAAGACTCCAGTAACACTATCAGTGCTGCAGTCTAACTAGAACAGGTCTGTGCACTACATTACGACACTATCCCTCACGCTAGTAGAGAACACCTGTTTGCCAGCAGTCTCTTACCGACTTGTCCCACCTATATCCCACACGTAAGGGTACTCGAGTTGCAGATAACTGCGCCAGGCATGATCAGTATTCATTACCCCACATAGGATGTAGTACACATTTTTTGCACCTGAAGGAGTTTACTCGCTCTTTGGTGCTAAAATTTTCTTACCCAGATGTCCATCTACAGACACTAATTTTTATCTCCATAAAATATTCTTTAACTATATTTTAAGAAACCACAGAAAACAAACTTTGCTCACAAATGGCTAAAACTTATACCTCTACTTTACTTTGTGACGAAATGTTTGCACTATAATTAAACACAAAATAATCTTATCTTTGATTAAATTTGTTTGAATAATTGTTGATAGAAAAATTATTTAATCCTTATGTGGTCAATTTATGTGATTTACCATTTGAAATAATAAAAATACACAGGAATGGACTATTTTAATAAGTTAAATTACCATATAATATTATACTAATAAATATAAAATAGAAGGAAATAGTGTTTTGGGCTGTTACAGACTGTGAAACTGAGGTCCAATACCACATTTGGGTTTTACATGGCTAGCCCTTACCTCTTATTCTTTATTCTTCCTTATTGGTATACATGTTTAAAGACCACAGATCAACATTAATATCTTATGATAATTTATTCCAGACACATTTAATTTTGTGCAATTTTATAGCTAAATGAATTATGTTTGCTGGGTTAGTTATTGGTGGGATGAAATATTACTTCTAATTGCCCCTACAACACGACAATTTTTGCAGCACTCGTGTTGCATACATAAAGGCTTGTAAATTTTGGTGATTTTAAACAGTTATTTTATGATTTCAAACGTATGCCTTTCTATTCTGAGATACTGAAAAAAAATGACATGTTTTCAGTTGGTCATGGACGGTGGTAATGACATTTGACACAGTTCCACAGTGCCTTGGATTATTTCTTGTTCTGGGGCACCACCTAGCAGATGTTTCACCTGCATGCTAGGTTGAAGAACATGACTACCTCTTTCCTTGGTCATTACATCGCCACTTGGCGAGCAGGCGGCAGGCGGAGGTGCAGACAAAGTATCCTAGGGTGTTTTATTCCCAGGACGCTATTCTACTGATGAAGAAATAGGTTGTATCTGGCAACAGGAGTTTATTGTTTCTTGTACAAATTGGGTTTCCCGTCATGGCTGTTGCCTGTTCCAGAGAGAGCCGGGGCTCGTTTCACGTTACAGAAGTGACATGTGACTTTTTATGGAATTTGTGCGTCACTAGCAAGCGGAGAAAACATAAAAATCGGAAGACTGAGTTTCTGTACTATGTTGTGTGATCTGAGACATTGCTGGCAGATTTTGATCGACCCGAAATTAAATGTAACTTACACACTTTTTTCCATGGAGCACATTACCCTACAAGTTATGCAGAACAACTTAAGAGCCAGGGGTTAAGTTCGTATACTATGCCACGTGGGCTAAGGTAATGCGTGCATATATGGCCAACCTAGAATTAATGGTCATGTTTGCTCATTAGTTGCTCATGGACAACGTCCTTTGCAAGGGTGAAACTGCAAAAGACTGTGGTGATAATCAATGGTTTGGGTAAATTTACATTTCTTTATAGAAACGATGTTATTTTAAAACTTAATTATATGTTAGTCTTTGGTGTGCACAATTTTTTTAATCAAGTATTCATTGTTCTCTGTGTGTCATGCATTATTTTATTTCAAGTCCATATATCCATGACACTAACTTTAAATTTTGTATTACCAATTGGAAATGTTTAATACATCTAAATGAAATGAAGTGTTTTTACGTTTAAAAGTAAGTGCTAAATCACTAGTTTTGTGCATCTTGGTGTAAATTACCGATATTAAATTCATTTTTGTCTTTAAAACATTCAGATAGGTGTGGTATTAATTTGCATATCTATATTGTGAAATAGGCACAAATTAGTAAGGTTTACTGTGATTGGTCCTCTGTAAAACATTAGCTATGCACCTGCAGTTACCTACGTTGTATGTTTAAAAAAATAGAAAACAAAGACTTAGACGACCAACAAACTAAAAAGGTTCTGGAACAAAAAGTAGCATCAGTTATGATCTGACTGGTGAAAGACGTATTATATCTAGTGTCGAAGAAGAATCGAGCAATAGTTTTAATTTGACCTAGTAAATCAGTCTAAACATTGTGAAAGTTATTATTAATCATACTTGTCTACATGATCAGAAGATACAAGAGACTGCAAGAAGTCAGTTGCCAAATTAGCTACCGAGTCACTGAAACTAAAAGCTGATTTGATCCTGTCCCATCTGCATGAAAAAAGGACGAACAACACTATGTATCTTCGTGGTCGTCTACCAGGAGGTAGTCCGCTGATGTGCTGAATCACCTCGTCGTAGGAAGAAGGGCGAACCTAGCTACCGAACATTTCTGCTGGTGTACCAGAAAGCTGACTATCTGTGTGCAGACCCACCTCGTTGCTGAAGGAAGGATGCTTTGTAGGTCTTTTTCACCTTTGGAGATGAATTTGTGCCATAAAGTACTGAGACCTTCAAGAATGCTGCCAACTGTAAGTTACTGTCCATCGTCTTCGTACGTCGAGTCTCTACTTACGTTTGTCCAGTGTCTAAGTTTTGATTGTTTATTGACTTAATTTTGTCACCTTTTCGGAAACTCTCCAAGTGAAATAATTTTATTTGTAGCCCTTACTGAAACTTATCACAGATTTTCCTTCACTAGTTTATGTCGATTGAAAAGGAATTAATTTCTTTTAATATCAATTACACTATTTTGATGTAAATTAGTTTTGTATAATAATAATAATAAGGGATGAATCTCAGTTGTGTCAAGATTTAAATATAACTTCATTCTCAATATTTCTGGCAAACTAGATGTGCCTATAGCCCTATAGTGATAATCATTCTCAGTGGTCCCGCTCTACTTTGGAGCATTTGCTGTATAACTCTTATACTGCTTGCAACTGAAATTAACTTTCACGCTATTACTTGTAATGTTTAATTTCATTTTATTTCTTTGAGTTAACTTATGATTGATTAAGTAAAAGAGAGAGGAATCTGATTTTGCTGATATTTTTTATTTGTATAACTAGCCTACTCAACCCAGATTCATGTTTATATTACTTTCAGGTTGTTCCACATTTACTTGTAAAACCGAACGTACCTTCAAGATTTATTTTTTGATTTGTAATTTACATATGATGATCTTGCACTGGAGAGGTTATTAGAAAATTCATTGAATAGTTACGTGTAAACTTGCATTAATCATTATTGAGAGACTTAAAGTGCCGCCCGAGGCATTTTAGTGTTTGCGAGTAGTATTTTGACATATTGAAATTAGCTTAAGTTGTTCAGTGACTTAAAACCTCCTAATCTGAATCCAGAAAAATCCCGAAGGAGACAGTATTATATAATGAAATGGCAGGTATGTGAAACTGGCCTGGCAACTATCCGCTGGACTGAAAGCGAGGATTTAAGGACTAATCTTTTATAATTACTGCCTGTTGATTACAGAGGATGATGTGCCCCACAGGCAACTTGCTGATAGTCTTGAAGCTGTTGGTGGCGGAACCGGTCACATTTGCTAGAGATTGTTTTGCTCACAAATGCACATCAAACGGAAGATTGTTCTAGACCAAATTGTGTAAGGAAAATTGTGTGCTGGATAAATTGTTTGTATTAAATCATGAACATGTCTTCCAAGGTGTTTATTAAATGTTTAAAAAAAAACAGAAAGACAGAAAACAGTGGGTTTACTATAATGCAGGTAACAGTCGATAGTCGCCACGTAGAGTCACATATGTTTTGTTCCCACATATTCATCGCACATGCCCTGCCAGGATAGTGATGGTGCACTACTGTCTGTCATGTGATATTGTATTATATTCTGCAGGGGTAGTTAATTTGTAATATCTTTAATTTGTTCATGATATGTGATTTTAAGTGATAAAACTTTTGAACCTTAACTGGTTTAGAACATAATGAGAAGTTAAAAACACAATAACACAATACCACATTAACCTATGAACCTTTGAATTTTCTAATAACAGTGTGTAAATAAAGACTATAGAATAGTGTCAGGTTTATTTCTGCTTGAAAATGTGAGGCACAATTCAGGTGCTAGAGACTTTTTTTTAAAATTTTGTTATGATTCTGTTGCTTTCTATAGGTAACTTAAAAACAAATGGCTAGTATCATGGAAAAGTAAAGTAAAACATACAGCAGTAGTTAAAATAAAGAAGTTACTAAACGGGCCTTCTCTATCAAACGTTTATTTATTATTATAAATCAATTTGACTTTGAACGACTCGAAAGTAATTAGACTCGTTCTAATGTATTTATAGAATAAAAGCAAAAGAACTAATCATTTTATATTAATTTATGGGCGCCAACAACTTTTAAGAAGTTGTAAAACTGAGTAAACATTAAAATATTTAGCTATTTAGACTTGATTATGAATGACACAATATTTGCAACGTGATCGGGAAATACCCGTTATCAGTTTTCAGTGACATTCCATAATTATCAACAGATATTCATAATTTGTTTAATACCGGTAAAATAACCCCTCAATATTTCTTCCAATCTTCGTAGTCGGGTTTCATAATCTTCATCCTGGGAACGCCTCTTGTTTCTTATAATCTTCTTACAAATAATAATTCTTATTCAATTCAATAAATATCTCCAAACTATCAATATTATTAATGTCTACTATTAATTCTTGCCATTCTTCAAAGTATTCTAACAGTCATAATTCCAATTTCTGCAGTAATAAAATGTCACGTCTAGCTTATCCGATGGTTCCTATATCAATCCTTTCTTTTGGTTTTTACTTAAAATTCCAAACAAACTTTTGTTTTCCAGCAATAGTTTTTGTTATACCTTTTCAACCAATACCAGATTGTTTTACAAACTCTTAATCATATAATATTAAACATGAACTTTGAAAATACCCTCCTTATTGGTTAAACAAAATATCTCATTCCTTGAGCAAAGAAGTTTTACATTAAAAGATATAAATACAAAATTACTGACTTATGGTTCATAGAGAAATAAAGAAATGTGCTCAGAAGTGAAATTATAAATATGATACATTAATTTTGTTCCTCCATCTTGTTATATAAAGTTGACAAGTTCAACCTTTATATTACCGTACCTGGACAGGTGTCTTATGATTGAATTGGCAAGCCTGCAAAGGATTAATGTAACTATTGTATTACATCTGTTGTGTTGGAATGTGAAAATGTAGTAGCACTGGATGTGGAAGTAGTGTAAGAGAAGTAACTGTATTAGCATGTATGTCAACTGAGAGAACATAGTGAGAAAAAAGTAGCATCAAGGGTGCAGTATCACTACTGATGTTAATCTTTGTATGTGTAATGAGAATGAAAAAAAAAGTAGAAGTTGGGGAAAGAAATACTATTTGTGGATGCTGCAAGCATCAAAGGTCTCAATTGTGTCACAACATGATGGTAATCATAATTATGGGTGACTACGACTAGCAAAATTTGTCATGAGTGGAATTTCTCTAGTGGTCTACATAAGCTGGAAGAAGTGTGAAATGCAATTCATTATGTATGTCATTATAAAAATTCAATTTTCAGGTTTTATGGCTTCAGTCTGTTTAAATAATTTTTATTTTTAGTGAATATGAATATTTCATAATATTTGGAAACACACAGAAAATCGTATTTTGGGTACTGGTTGGTGAAATATTTTTTTCTTTACTATAATATATCCACACGATGTTCAATGGATGTTTTGAATCAACATTTCGCAGAGTGCCTTATCTCAACGAGAGGCGACCTTGTTTGGCCCGCCCGTTCCCCCGATTTGGCTCCGTGTGACTTTTTTTATGTGGTTATCTGGAATCAATTGTATACAGTGACCGTCCAAGGACCCCACCTCATCTGAAAAACAACATACGCCAAGCTATCGCCAACATACCCGTCGATATGCTTGAAAGAGTTCCACAGAACTTCAGAAAGCGGGTAACTCAATGCATTGACTATGGGGGCCATCATTTGATGGATGTCATCTTTAAACCTATATAATGGAAAATTTTCAGGTGATATATATTGCAAGAAAAATTAAATTATAATGATATCTTTAGTACTTTATTTTTTATTGGCCTTTCAAATTAGCAAGTTTCCGCGCCGCACCCTGTACATATACAACCAATTTTTTAACAGCCATTTTTTAACATGCCACATTATTCTCAGATATATTGATTGTTAGCTACTGATACGCCCCTCGTGCCCTAAAATTATATTATTTTAATTTAATAAAAAAATACCTAAGAAACAGCTGGGCAAAATTATAGAGAAAAATACAAGTATTAACAGAGGAGGCACGATGTATTGAAAAAGACAATTTTATACTCCCTCCACACAGGCAACTTGGGAGATAGTGGATCGTTTAAATAGATTAAGGTATATGATAAATATATAAACACTACATAAGTAGCTTGGTCTATAGGTTTCCCTGGTTTATTTAAATAGGTAAATTAAATCTTTTGTTTTGGCTTTGTTTTGATTTCACAATAAAATATATTAGCAAGTAACAAAAAGGAGGGCCGGCCCAAAATTATTAAAACACGTTATACTATACATTTAACAATAAAAAAATGACATTTTATAGTGCGTTAGGTTCATCCACTCATTACTGTAACAATTTCACATATTATTATTTGATAAGTTCTCTATGGCACTGCTCGCTGGTATTTATTAAGGTAAGTTCTTTCCTTGATTGGAGGGAGAAGTTATAGTTTAGATATCACTCGGGGCTTCAAGTTGGACATCTGGCCGGGAGGAAGCTCTTCTTAGAGAGAAATGAAGCTGGAGGTCCTGGACAACATGATGGGTGCAATTTAGGCGCCCAAATGTTGGACCCTGTCTGAAACACAAGCCAAATTCCAAACGAATTAGACCTGCTTCCAGACAGTCAAACACAGTCGGCGCGAAAAGGCCAACAAACGGGAATTCGGGGAGAAAAAAAAGACCCAAGTAACTCACCAAACAGGGTGTAGCTCCAGGGCTCAGGAGATGTCTCGCGCCGACATCAGAAAGGCGTGGACCGAGAGTTGCGCGGATGACGCGGCAGAAATCATCAATAAGTAAAATAAAAAATTTAATAAAATTTGAACTAAGACATGACTTGTTTCTAATCACTACTACTGACTGGCTACTACTGAAATTTATCTGGGATCACATCCCTTAACACAGCTAACTACATTCCTTATTCCCACGAGTTCGTCGTTGCCGCGAAAAACCTTTTAACCGAGGTGACACCGAGAAGACGCGGTGAGTAGCCGAAGTCAGAGTACTAAGTGCCGCGATGGCGGACAAAGCTCCTAATTAAAACGGGCGGTCGGCCCTAGGGAAAAAGAGGGGGAAGGATCGGCTCTGGGCCGTAAATTTCCGGAGGTGCTCGAGGTTGTCGTAGCCACGACTTCAGTTGTTTGCGCCGATGGAGACTGCTGCGGTCTCTACCGGCAGGCACAGAAAGCAACATAAAATGAACTTTTACAGGCCGCAAGGAGGAAGCATAGGTCCTTATGGCCAGCCGTTGCTGTACTCTGGCGGCCTCCAGGGGAAGGTAGCTGGGAGGTTAGCGAAGTTGCCACCAGATGTCGCGAGAGTCAGCTCCACGAGCTGGCGACAAGAGAAGACGTTACAGTTTCTGCCGCTAGATGTCGTGGGTGGTCCATCCTTGCACATAATTTTTTTTATGTCAAGTCGACCTGGAAATCGGTCGACGCTTGGCGGGGTTCATGTCCGGTCAATGGTCCTGGGCTAAATTCTGAGAACGGGAGGGAGCTGGAAGGGGTGGGGGGTGCAACGAGGCTGGGAGCGTCCTAGCCATGACATTTTTTAGGAGAGAACCTAAGACGTATGCGTGACGGTAAAAGCTATGGTAAGCTCGTCTCTGAGAAACGGTAACAACTCGTCCAGAGCTGTTGTATGCAGTTTTAGTCACGCAGGGAAATAATGTTACGGGCCAAGTACGTGACTGCAAGCGGGAGAAATATCAAACGGGCTGCCAACAATGTCTTAGACTGCAAAAGATCAGATAGGTCCCTGAGAAAAGGTGCTTCAGGCTACTGGCACAAAGTTTAACTAGGTAGAGTACACCAGCCTAACAAAGTGTAAATCACCCTTTTGTAACTAAATAATATAGAAAATAAAATTTCCAAAAATAATTTAAAATTATACTAACAATTTAAAAAAACGTGCTGAAATGCCTAAATTCCGGCACACTACACCATTGCCTAGTTACATTTTTAATAATATATTGTTATGATAAATTGCTAATGTGGAAAGCAATTATTTTCTTTGGTGAAATATATATTTCGCAGGGTGGCCAGCCAACCGGGAAATCGGGAAATACGGGAAATAGCCAGGATTTCTTAAAAAAACCAGGAATACCTGGAATCAACCAGGAATTTTTATTAGAACCGGGAATTTTTTTTATGAAGTAACGATCGCAATAACATACGGCTGTTAAATGAGCACGTTCACCACCCGTCGAAGCACGACAGTATGCTCGTGAGCTATATTTTGTGAAAGTTAATTTGTTCATTTTGCATTTAAAAACTTTTGTAGTGCGTAAGAAACCGTTAACAATTCAGACTTCCATACTTATTATGTTTCTGTATTCAAAAGCAACAGCATTTTGGCTGAAAGTGTTGTTGTAGGGTGGTAGTAATTTCTCGCACGGCATGTTGGTAGCACTAGTTTTGTATGTATATTTGTTTTTACTTTGCGCTCATGTTGTTGCATCACGGTATCACGGATACTTTTCTCGAGTTTTTTTAAAAGTTTAGTTGTGCGGGACGTTGTTATGAATTTTTTAATCTAACATGTAATTGGCGCAGACTATCAAAATGTCAACGAGTTCGATCACCACATACAATGACAAATATACGGAAGAGTTTGAATGGGTGGAGAAAGATCCAAAGTGCAGGACAAACGCTATTTGCAATTTGTATAATGTTAAAATCAATATCGGTAGCATGGATGGGAAGAACAGCATTAGCCAGCCACGCAAGAGGGGCAAAACACGTGCGTTTGGTGTCGAGTAATTTTTGTGACGTGAGATTATAAATTTTTTTGTTGGTGGTAGTTTTTGTTTTAAGCAAGTTCATTGATTTAATTTTTAAGCCTATAGTTAAGTTGTCTATTGTTTAACGCCAATAAAACATCATATTGTGTGCTTTGTGTAACAAAAATACAAATTGTATGCAAATATTGATAAAAACAACCCTTGAAAAAACCTGGAAAAAACCAGGAATTTTATTATCCCAGAAGAGTGGCCACGGATATATATTTATCATAAAAGTAATGAGAAGCATTGGTGTATACAGAAATTAAATATTTAATCACAGGAAATTTTTTATATATCAGTCAAAATTTTTTACTTTACGAAGTCATTAGAGGGTACACATACATTCACTGGTGTGTTAGTTTAGTTTGTAGCTTCTGTTCTCTCTTTCTTTGGAAATTATTTATTCAGTTTCTTTGTTGTTAGCCTATATATCATGTTCATAACGCTCATAAACTTACAGTGGCATGTTTCCAGAATGTGTACAGTTAAATAACATTGTGAATGTCATTAACCTTTGATGTGTCTGCTTTGCGTAACATAAAATTGTCCTGCCCTCTGTATTATAACAGTTAGCCAAACATGTGATAAAGATGTGCCTGTATTTAATTTGTGCATTTTTTGCAACTTTAAAGACAGCTTATCTATGTGTAAAACTGTTCTTTCTTAGCATGTAATAAACTTGGTGCGCACAGTGTCAGGGTGGCTACAGACCGGGAAAACCGGGAAAAGTCAGGGAAATTTAGTATGTCAGGGAGAACAGGGAAATGTCAGGGAATTCTGGCCAAGGTGCAGGAAATTTTTTGTTGTTAAGTATTTTTGTGATTTCTCATTTTTACACACTATTTCAACTACATAAAAATTGTTTCTACCCATTTTACTCCCACTTTTTTTTTCCCTTAAAAAAAAATTGCGAAAATTCAGGGTGCGTGCTTGCATTTGATGCTGGCCCACCAGACCGTGCCGACATCCTCAAGCTTCTTGACTGCTTCGCAGCTGGACCGTGTCGAGCTGCGACCAGCGAGTGCCGAGCACGTCATCAACGTAATGACGGACGGACAGTTCAATAGTTCGAAAACAATTGTCTTAGATAACCACTGCACGCGTGTGCCTTGCGTGCTTGCATGTTGACTAGTTGGATGTAGTTTTCCGTGAATAACATCGTGGAATTTTTGTCTGTAGTGTAAACATAAACAACTGGTTTTATTTATTTATTAACTGTTTTGAAGTGCCATCATGCAAGGTTGCCATTCGACATGCATTTGCGAGTGATAACTGCGATTTCTCATCATCAAGAGTGCTTCTGTGTTATGAACGTCGACAGTAATAATGCATTAATGTTAATTCAGTAGAAGACTATTTGAAACACGTAAAATCTAATATAAGTTTTAAAAAAACTTCAGGCATTTGAATTATGGTTTAATATTTTTAATTTTTCAGACTTAACCACAATTTAGTTGCCATGTCGAAATTCAGAAAAACAGTATTTAACGAATCATGGATTTTAGATCCAGACTTCAAGAACTGGCTAAGAGAATCGCCCGGGGATCAATACTCTGCTATGTGTACTTTTTGCCATACAAAATTCAGTCTAAGTGACATGGGTAAACGAGCCGTAAGAAGTCATATCACCGGCAAGAAACACCAAGCAGCTGTAGAAAGCAGAAGAAAGACTTATTCACTTTCAGTATATTTCAAACAGAATTCATCTTCAGCAACTTCAGATACATGTCAATCTTCATGTCAGCCTGTCCCAAGCACTTCATCTGATGAATGAAGTGTCGTCTCACAGGTTTGCCATTATACTTTTTAATGCATTTTGTGATAGTAAAGTCCACACTTTGGAATACCTAAATTAATTAATATTAGGCTAATTGCAGCATTTGTCTTATTAGAGTTATTACAATTATGCAACTTTTTAAAATAACTTATTTAAAATATTAATTTCAATATGATCTAGAGTATTCTTATTGTTCTCTAAATTTCGGGAATGCACCATAAAAATATATTAAGACAGTAAGTAAGATACACCTGGTTTTGTTTCAGGTTTTGAGTTCAAATTTGCATAAAGAAAAGGTTTCCTCATTGAACAGTTTCATTCTTCAGGAGAATGTCACAAAGTCTGAAGTATATTGGTGTATTCAGACTGTAATGACGCACACTTCCCATGCGTGCTTCTGGAAAATGTGTGGATCTCTTTAAATTAATGTTTCCTGATAGTGACATTGTCCAGAAGATGCAGCTAGAAAGAGCGAAAATTGGGTACACAGGGTGTCTACTAGGTCACGAAAGTCACGAAAAAGTCACGAATGTTGTAAAAGGTCACGAAAGTCCCGAAAAAGTCACCATTTTTAAGTATATTTTGGTAAAAGTCACGAAAAAATTAATTACAAGGCTAATGTGTATTTCTTGTGCACTGATCTTGTATATACCATATTTTTTGTGCTTTTGGCAGCTTGCATTTTCAGTAAAATCATCGCCATCAACCATTTTCCATTGCCAATTAACCATTTTCCCGTGTTTAACTAGGCCAGTCCCGCCATTTTCGCCATAAGACGTTTGCTTTAAAATCCCGTTTAAAATGTTGCTTGCAGCTTCTATTCTCCTACGTGCAACGTCATAATTTTCACATAGGATGCAGAGAAAATTTTAATAGCGATTTGCTCTACTTTATTTAAAAAAAAAAGTCCATTAGAATGCTGTGAAAACGTAATTTATTCAATTCTTGTACCTTACACGCTTAAAAAAAGGATGGTATTCATTCCGTGGCGGCCACGGCGTAGTCAGTTTCATTCTTACTCTACAGAGCGCACAACGATCGCACATAATCGATTGTAGCTGTCAAGGTGTCAATGCGCGCGACCCGCGTCCATATCGATAAGTTGTTAGCCAAATGGCGAGCGTTCATAATCGAACTTATAGCGTTGAGTTCGTTTGTTTACTGCCTTCTTTTGTGTACGAAACGTAAATTTATGTTTGGCTAGGATAAAAGAAAGCCAACAATTTGTGCACAAAATGTGTGATGTATTTTCGTGTTTTGGTTTTGTTAACGACTATGTTTACAAATGACAAAACACAAAATTCCTAAATTGCGGCCACATTTTATTTTCATACTGAAATCATTGTCGAAGTTGTTAAAGTGCTACGGAATGAAATTGTAATATTTTCTATGATATAATGTGCTGAAAATGTTTGCCAATAAATGTTAAATTGTTTTACCGCTTAAAGTGCAGCGAAAACTGGCATGCGGAAAAGCAGATATAATTAATTTTATTCAATTAAGTTTCAAACTAACCGTCATTTGTAGGCTTAACTTATGTCTTTTTTTTCCAGCACTTAGGCCTACATTTTGATAAAGAAAAGCAAACGTCCAATTTTTCATTTTATTTTTTATGTAAGGTATAGGCTACACTTAATTTTATAACATTTAAAAATTATACCATTTTGACAAGTTTCGTGGTCACACTTCAGTAGAAATTGTCATGAAAAAGTCAAGAAAATGTCACTAATTTTTATTTTTGTAACTCAGTAGACACCCTGGTACACTATTTTGCATGGAATTGCTCCATACTTTCATGATGAACTTGTAGATTTGTGCTTGCAGTGTCCATAGATAGTTTTAGGATTTTATGAGTCCTTAAACAAGGTTGCTCAAAAGGGACAGATGTATGTTTCGGTACGGTTTTGGAACAATAAGCTAAATGGAGTATCGACTCAGTATTTGAACTCTGCATTCTTAGGTCATGCTACATCAATTGATTTGTTGACAGTGTTCAGTAGTGCTCTCTCAGAGTTAAAACAGATTAACATATTACAAGTATCAATGGATGGACCAAATTTAAACAAAAAATTTTTCCACGAACTCAAAAGTGCAAATGTTAATTTGAAAGATGATGTGATGCTTGGCATTGGAAGTTGTGGCTTGCACACTCTTCATTGTGCCTTTAAAGCTGCTGTAAATGTGACTGAATGGAAGATTATTAAATTTTTGAGAGCTCTTTATTATTTGTTTAAGAATGTCCCAGCACGTAGAGCTGATTACATTCATTTCACTGATTCTTCGGTATTCCCCAAGAAATTCTGTTCGATTCGGTGGCTTGAAAATGTCCAGGTTGCAGAGAGAGCAGCAGAAATTCTTCCCAACGTGCAGAGTATGTGACAGAAGCCACAAAGTTAATGAAAGTACCAAGTTGCCAAAGCTTTCAGACTGTTGCATCTGTTAAAGATAAAATGTTGACAGCTAAACTTGCTTTCTTTGTTTCTTTAGCAAGTGAAATTGAACCTATCCTTCGCAAGTTTCAGGATTATGTGCCTCTAGCACCACTGCTTTATGGTTCTTTAAATAGTGTTTTGCATTCTTTAATGTCAAGATTTGTAAAAGCAGATGTTATTGCTGCGAAGTCAGTGTTTTGTGACATTGATGTTTCAGACAATAATAACTTGCAACCTGTAAAGAATTTGGATATTGGGTATGCTACAAGAAAATCTCTTCGCGAATCAAATGATGTGGTTGAGAAAGACATCCTATTGTTTAAACGAGATTGTCAAATTTGTTTGCAAAAGATCTGCAGTAAGTTATTGGATCATTCACCTCTGAAATTCAAGTTGACCAAAGCCATATCATTTTTAGATCCAGCAGTTTTTGTTCTACAGGCAGTGCGTGATGAACGAATGAGGTGTTTCTTGGAGATATTAGTAGCAAACAACTGGATCTCTGGCATGACCGCAGATCGCATAGATCGTCAGTTCAAGAGTATGTTCAGTCTGCCCACTTTCAGGGAAAAAATGTTGGCATTTTTTGTGAAAGATCATAGGCTTGACAGATTGTTGCTTGAAATGATTCCTGAGACTGGTGATTACCAATATTTGACTTCCGTCTTAAAAATTGTATTTATTTTGTCTCATGGAAACAGTAGCTTGGAGAGAGGATTTTCGGTAAATCGAGAATGTGTAATTGAAAATCAGAAGGAAATGTCTCTTGTAGCACAAAGACAAGTATATGATGCTGTGCTAGCTGAAGGTGGAATTGAAAAGCTACATATAACCAAGAAGTTACTTCGTTTTGTCAGAAATGCAAGAGCCCGTTATTCTGAAGCACTGGAAAAGCAGTCCAGAGAAGCAGATGAGGAAGAGAGAATTAAAGTGGAAAAAAACGAGCTGCATCCATTGCAAAACAGTTGGAGTTTAAGAAACAGAAGTTGTTGGAGGAAGCACGAAAGCAAGCTTTTTTGATTGAAGAAGAAATCAAAGCCCTAACAAAGTAAAAGTGATATTGTGTTGGTTTTTTTAGTTTAAAATGAATTGGTAAATTTCTTTTCTAAGTTTGAGGAACCTCGTCTAAAAACTGAAATGTGTCTTCAAATTGTATACTGGTGACATGACTGATATAACCATCATAGTTTTCATTACATATTTTTGAATAATATGTGCGACTGTGTGAACTTCATTTCAAAATTTGATGTGTTTCATTAAAGTGATATTCATTAACTCAAGTAGAGCACCTAATTTTGTACCTATGATGTAGTGGTTAATAACATCAGAAAGGATCTTTTGTTGAGTAATGTTTTCATTTAATTTAAAGTGCAATATAATAAATGAGGTTGGTAATTTACTGTTTGGATACAATTTGCATTGAAAGAAATTCTAGGGGAAATGTTTAAGTTACGTCACAGAAAAGTATTTTAACAGTTGAAAATTTTGGGGAAATGTCAGGGAATTTTTCAGCAGTTTATCTGTAGCCACCCTGAGTGTGATAAAACATTTGGCTCAAGCTGCGTATTGTTTTAAAAGTACATTTAACTGTATGATAGGAACAAAATATAACTGCAAGAATTCAAGAAATAATAATGTTTTTTTTTTTTACTTTTTTTTGTTAGCACTTGCACAACTATTTTGCATAAGTTGCGAGGTAGTAACTTAATTATATTTTATTTTCTAAATAGTTGAAATTAAAGATTTTCAGACTTAACATCTTGAGATGCCTTCCCCCAATGCTTGCCCAACTCTGAAACTGCCTTCCTCAGGAAGGGGGCTACGAGGGAATGAGATGGACTCTGGGTCTTTGTGGTTAACTTGTCACAAGGCAGCTGAGTTGCAAGAGGCGTGGCCAAGTCACGGGAAGCTTGGATGCAGAGAGCTCTTTACGCATCCTTTTCAGTGGTCTCAATACAGGTGTTTTCTTCCAGAGCATTCACAAGGTCTACAGTCGATAGAAGATAAGTCTAAATAATTTATAGTCCGAGGCAGTTTATCATGCCCAGTGAACACAGTAGCCAACTTGACACACACCGATAGCTTCCCTTTTAGTGCCAACAGAGTTAATGAAAAATGAAATGGAACGCAGAACTCCCTGCAATGATAGTGCAGTCTTCTTCCTGTCCCACTGGCTTCACAGTGCCACAGAAAGGCATCTGTAAACAGTTTGAGACAATACGTCTAAACGGACATCAGCTCATTCAGTTGGTAGCAGGCAGGTGTTAGCGACACGTAGGCTCTCGCAGCTTGAGGTCCTGGGAGCCTTTAAATGTTCGGCAGGCAGAAGAATAAATTCAATTGGAATGCCAACTATTTAGAGATGTGAGTAGGAAATTTTTTCACAGGAAAAGTTTCGGTTTGGAAAATTTTGTGAAAAAAATTAACCACTTTTTCCAGAAAATTCTCCTTTTGTCCCAATACCATCATAGATTTACATAACTTAAGACAGGTTTGATACACTAAAATAATATTACAATATTTCTATGCTGTAGTGTGTACTTGTGTACAGTGTTTAATATTTATCCTATTTATTTTTTGCTACCAACTTTTTACACTACTTGTAAAATTTTATGTTACCATTATATTACTTACAGTATAGGTAAAAACCTTTGGAGTTAAAAAGTATGTATGGATCTGTGTAGAATGAATAGTTTTTTTTTTTCTTTATTTACCTCCTAATGGCTCACTTCCTGTGTTTTTTCATTATGTTTGTATAAAATATTTGATGAAATATGTGTGACGGTAACTCATTGGAAATTTCTCATGTTTTTTTTTTTTTTTTTTTTTTTAAAGTTGTGTAAATTATCAGGAAAAGTTCTTAAAAATACTTTTCCGGAAACTTAACATCTTTTCCAACAAGTCCAAGAGGCGACAAAGTGGGTTGGCGACAGAGCGCAGCAGTTGCAGCTTCTTGCACAGTATATGAGGCGGGGAGGAGGGCTAGTGGCACGTGTTGAGCAGGTAGCAGGCGACATTCACTCATTCCTGGAGACAGTGACTGCAGCTGCATTCGGGCACTGGTGGAGCTGGGTGGTAGGTGCCATGCCGGGAAGAGCACAAGTAGTGGTGGCTGGTTTTACGAGTACATGTAATATTTAGATACAATAATTTTTGTTGGTACTAATGTAAAGATAGTTTTCAGGCATTATATTTTTATATGTCAAATTTTTTGTAAGAATAAGCTTTTAAAGAATTACTCAGCGATGTAAGTTATCTAATTGTACAGACATTCTAGAGAAATTTCAAATTTATTTTTCTTTTCTTCCAAGCAAGAGCTTTAATAAGGAATTAATGAATTAATTGGTTTAATGTCTCATTGACACAGAGGTCATTAGAAAGGATGAAAGTTGATGAGGTGCTAATGGATCATTGATGAAATGACTTGGTTGGGGGGGGGGGGGGGGGTGTTTACGGTGAATAAACACACTGAACATAACTGCCATGTGAAGTGAAACCTGGAATACCTTGGTATTATGCAAATGAGCTGAACACACTTAACCACCATGTTTTTGTGTTGCCATCATTCTAAAGAGAGTATGCTAATATATATATATATATATATATATATATATATATATATATATATATATATGAGAGTATGCTAATATATATATATAATAAGTATATTCAACATCTTTGCAAGTACATGATTAAAAGTTGAATACCTAATCTCTACATGGTTATGCAGCACTTAAACATATAAACTCTCTCTCTCTTTCCTCTCACCTCTCAATCTGAGTTTGATTCTCAAGGTACTCTCATATCTTCAATTAATGAATTCTATCCTATTCCATCTCACTGTCACCTCTCATTTATCTGTTATGACATCAGTATCAACAAGATGTGAAACATTAATTCATTTGTGTGTTAGTTCAAGATAATACACAAATTTATAGATAGCTCAACAAGTGCCAAAGTGGATTGCAATAGATGTTAATTTTCCAGAAATGTATTTTTGGTAAAATTTTCTAGTAATTTACCAGAAAATTTTCAGAAAAACTAGAAATTTTATTAACTTTTTAATTTTTTATATAAACAGAACCAAATAAAACATAAATTTGGTCTTTCTTTACCATTTAATGGCTCGTTTAACATTTGATATAAACAATAAAATTGTTGATTGAACAATACCTACTAATCTGTACAAAAAATTTTTTTATATAATGTTTAAAAATCTATCTTAATTTATGTAAATCTATGTTGTTGGTGCGAAAGTAGACAATTAATAGTTTAGGAAAATTATTTGGTTATATTTTTTTCAAAAAAATTTTCAAACTGATAATTTTCTTCAGGAACATTTCCCACTCGCATTATAATTGCAGCCCACAATCTCGTCACAGCAACGAAGAGTGGGCAGCAAAGCAAGCGGTAGCTTTGCTGACACACACACACACACACACACACACACTAGTGGGGTGTCTGCCAGGTGGGAGCTGTGAGCTGACGTGACGCTGTGTTGTTTCTTGTGAGCGCAGACTGGTGGCAAGGGGGTCCCGGCGTGGCCAGATGTTCCTAAGCAGCAGAACGCACTAGGGAACCTCACCCCAGCGGACCGGCACGGCTCCGTTCAGGTGAGGCTCTAGTTCGGCCGTGCAAGCAAGCCCTGCACTTTGCACGGTCCTGAGCGCTCACATACAACCTGCCTTTTTTCCTTGCTTTTGCTGCAAGTTGATGGTGGCGAGCTTGCTTGAACTAACTTACTATTTGCATTGTAGCACAGTATTTTGGTTTGGAATATATTGGCTTCTCTTAGTAACCCTAGTAACTGACATCTGTTCCAACTCTAGCGTTCCACCTTTGGAGTGGGTCTGTTTTGTAAAGTTGAAGTGTCTCTCTTTAGCAATTGATTAGCAAAACAAACTGTAGCTGTATAAAGGCTTCTGCTAGAGTTTTGTTAAGTAACTTGGAAGGAACTCACTAGGAAGAATTGTAAAAATGACATTATGAAGTGGGTATTGTTAAACAAAGAAATTAACAATGCATTGTCAATGAATTAGCATTAAACTTTATTGTAACTTAAACATGTTTTGCTATCCAGGTGGAAAATGGTGGGGGAGAGTCTTTATCATTTTGACTTCAATTACAAACATTGCAAAAATAGAATGTGTGAGTGCATATTTGCATATGCATACATTCATGCATACTCACACATGCACACACTCACTCTGTCTCTCTCTCTATCTGTGTCTCTGTCTCTCTGTCTCTAGCTCTCTCTCTGTCTCAACTTCATACCGCCATGGTTCTCATCTTCCTGTTTGACTGTACCTGACTATGACACAACTTGCCTCAGGTCACAGTCATTTCCTCATTAAAAAGTGTCTACAGGTCAAG
This sequence comes from Bacillus rossius redtenbacheri, assembly GCF_032445375.1. Lineage (NCBI taxonomy): Eukaryota > Metazoa > Arthropoda > Insecta > Phasmatodea > Bacillidae > Bacillus > Bacillus rossius. Next base: position 178,206,963 of record NC_086330.1, read on the forward strand.
AAAGTCACGTTAAAGTAACAATAATGGAGTACTGATCACAAAAGTAATGAAAAAAGTACTGTAATACAGTGATTGTGTGAACAGTCACCATACTTTTTTCAATAACAGTCTTTTGCTAATTTGCATTTTGTTTTGATGCCTCACTTCAGTTTACAATAAAACATTACATATAAATATTTTTTAGACTGTCCTCTTAAATTATGTGGAAATTATTTACGAAAAAGTTTTAGTTTACTGAAATAAAAATTGGCAAGCTCTTTTGTATATAATGGATTTACTTCATAGTTCCTATTAGTTTTATATTATGTTTATGTTATGTTAATTTTGCTCATACAAAAAATTTATCCTATGATATAAATAATAGATAGAATATTCTATTAAAATGTCCCAAAAAGTTCTGAAACTTGTTCACCAGGAATGATTAAGTAATGCTTAGCAGTGTAGACAGTGAAGACTAGACGAATGTAGCTAATTGCCATCTGAGCAAGGATTTGCATCTTCTCACTTCTTTCATGTGCTTTCTTATGTGTGAACTTCAAACTTTTCAAAATTGGTGTGTTTCACATGTCTTCATTGTGTTTCACCAAACAAGCTATTGTGACATTTTGCTGCTGCTGTCCTAAAGTTTAAGGGAAGTGGTTTAATGCAAGGTTTTCAGATTTAAGATTCTTTCTTTTGGAAAGAGGATATTGAAAATATTTTTAATGGTTTGATGCAAGCATAACTTTTTAAAATGGATTTCTAACTCAGTAGGCACATCAGTGTTATTACTCTGGGAATTCTGATTTTTTTTAGACTATAATCATTTTTAAGCTGAAATAAAACAGTTTTTAAACAGATAAATAGAAAAATGTATCACCAGAATTTTTTTACTAAATTGAATCATCACTATTTTCGAGGGTGAGTAATTTTTACACTTACTCCATTTCCCATATTTATCTAGTTATACACAAAGTCAAAACAACCCACATATTTGCAACTATTAATTTAAAGCAGTCAGTTGTGGATATATGTCTGTGAAATTTTTCTGCATTTAAGTAGATTTTAAGAATTTTACAAAATTTGGGTGGTAAGTTTTCACCTCGTGTAATATAACTAATTTAACATATATTGTAGGGATGGGACGAATCCACATTTTGGTCGAATCCGAATCCTTGTTCGAATCCTCAGTGTTTGTCATTGAATCTCGAATCCCAGTCCCACACTAAATTTCACCACATGTTATTAAAAAAAAATCACACATTTATTTTAAAAAATTACGTAGGCCTATGTATTAAAAAAAATCACATGTGTACTTATAAAACTATAAAATAAGTGCATAGTGTATACACCTGATATAAAATAGAGACAAATAACCTCAAAAACCACACACGTATGTTTGCATCTGTTTAATTCTCTGTTAAATTAATCCTTCCTATGTTTTCAATAAAATACGTTTGTATAACAGACACCATTTAAAAAAGTTACGTTTTTTTCTGCAATGTTATATTATTGAAGGTTGGAAATGATCGAGTAGTTATGCTAATTGACAAAATGCAGCATAGTTTATCTTATGTTTGTGCTATTTCCGTTACCTTTATAATATATTTTAGGTATACAATTTTCTAGAGCTGGACGAACCTCGGTTCTCTGGTTTCGAACCGAGCTGAACCGAACCTCATACAGAAATAATTGTTTTGAATTAAAATGAACCGATGACCAGCATTTTGGTCTTTAACTGAGTGGTGAGAAAGAAAGGTTCTCCAGCCATATGTAAAATTAAAACATTATATAGCTTAGCTTATATATAAACCAACTTTTAATTCATAAAGAAGTTCCATCATTTTGGTCTTTAACTGACTGGTGAGAAAGAAAGGTTCTCCAGCCATATGTAAAATTAAAACATTATATAGCTTAGCTTATATATATACCAACTTTTAATTCATGAAGAAGTTACATCTAAATTTCAAAAAGACTATCTTCCTTTTTCAGTGTACACTAACCTTCATTAAAAAAAATATAATATTATAAAGATGACGAACATTCAGCATAAGGCAACATACCTAACATATTTTTGTGGTAGACATAACCTAACATTTTTAATAAGTAAAACTTTTTAATAGGACATCAAAAAAAAAGTCGAATGTGAGTTAAGTTACCTATCTACATTACAAAACCCGCTGACTGCAGTTGCTGTTTTCTTGGAAGAATGCTGCTCGTTAGAAGAAACTTTAGACGTTTTTTTTGGGGTGGTTCTGGGTCATCTGGGTCGTCATTATCTTTTCTCCATTTGGAAAACTCAAACGACGTTAGCCTGCTCATCGCAAATCACCTCAAGAACAATAATATTGTAAACGTAACGTAAGAAGTGTGGTTATAGAAATTTGCGTCGGAAAAAAGAAAACACGAGAAATAATTATGGCTGCTGCGTCTACGCTAGTCAACTTGGTACCGTACCTACTGTAAAATTTACTGGACCAGTACTTTTAATACACAAGATTAAATTAATATTTTCAGTACCTGACTGTTATAACCAAAAAGGCCAAAGAAAATAAATACATCCCAGTAATTTAAAATACGTAATTTACGTAATCAATTCCTACCGCATTTGTCTTGTGTTAACTTGATCACGTTAGTTTTGCCGAAATACGAGAGTTCTCGTACATGCGCTTTAGTTTAACGTATGGGGTACGAAATCTTTGGTTATTTTACAACACTTCTCGTACACGCACTATAGTTAAAGGTATAATATACAATACCTTTGGCATTTGTACGATATTTTATATCACGTAGTACGAAAAATGCATACAAAATTCTCTAAAGTAAACAAAAAACAAAGCGCGCCTATATGAAAAAATGCTATGCGAGTTATGCGACGATTAATAAATTTTTTTTTATTTTGTCTGCGCTTGAAACTGTTGAGGCGACGATTATGCGATAAAATTCGGAATATTACAAGTAGATAATGGAATTTTGTTGAGCTGTTTTGTGAATGTTCTCAAGTGGGGGTTAGAAAATTAGAAAAACGTAATTTTTTTTAAACGAACGTTCGGTTTTTCAAATATAACGTAAGGGTTCGGTTCGGTTTGGTTCGAAATTTTCAAACTTCGCCCAGCACTACAATTTTCAATTACTACCTAAAACTCTTAAAAACCCACCTCGGATCCCACCTCGGATCCTACGAATCCTCGAATCCATAGGATTCGGTATATTAGACGAATCCAAGATTCGAAAATCCCATCCCTAATATATTGTGTACTTTGTCATTCAGTCCTACAGAAAAACACTGATCTTGCAGACCCCTTCTTTCGGGTAATTTATTAGTTCTAAATCCTTATTTTCAAGCTCCAAAATTTTGATTTTTTTTTCAAGCACTGGAATGACACATCCTTCTGGTGTGGGTTGCTCTCAAACTACTTATGTTAATTTACAAATATTAATTATTTACCCATATTAATGGAATAAGTTTAGTTACAAAATTTTTTAAATTGCTTTACTTTTTGTATGAAATTTGTTAATGACCTATCTAGTTGGCAAGTACTATAGACACTGACATTTTTAAAATTTATTCTGTTATTTGAATCAGATGCATAGTAATTTTCCAGACCCAGAATGTTAATAAATATGTAATCAATTACTTACTGTGCTACTAACGTCACAGCAGTAGAAAAATATGATGTCAAATAAGCAAGATGGGTCAGTTTTGTTCCTTGGTTGAATCTATTAAAACCGGAACCAATTTTTTGCTCCTGAAATCTCAACTTTACGCTGTTTATTTTGGATGGTTAGGGTCAATTTTTTTGGTTTCTGTGTACTATATAGATGTTACTACATATGACTCATTTAAATTACATTTTATTTCTTAGCTTATTATCATATATGATCCAAGAAGGTATAGGATACCAAGTATTAACATTGGGAAGGTACAGATGTTTGTCCAAGAGGTGTAATAAAATTAAGAGATATAGAATGAATAATGCTACATTACAAACCAATACTGATGATATTTTAATTTATCTTACAAAATTGTTTAGGTTTAATATAATGTTAAATATTTTTAGTTTAGAGACCTTAGGATATTCAAATGTTTGTTATTCAAACAAACTATTGGAAGTTTTTTAATGTTATTCAATTGACATGCTAAAAAAACTGTGCATTTGTTATAAAACTACTTATGAAAAGTGTTTATGCTTTAGAAATGTTAACTCTGTGTGAATTTTCTTCTTTTTTACCATGCCCTTTATTTAATTAATGATTTTCCCCATTTAAAAAATTGCAATACTTGGGCATTTTTAAACATCGCATACATAAAAGTTACCTTTTTAAACAAAATCGAAGCCATCCTGCATTTTGCCTGCATAATCAGATATATGTACCAGATGTATCATTTTCGTTTTGTAACTACTTTTGTGCCAAATATCAATAGTATCAATAGAAGCTGCAGTTGAAAATAATGTTTATTTAAGACATTAAAAAAAATTACTTTTTTTCTGTGTTAACAAATTTATGCCGAACATCTGGCTTTTTATTCCAAAATGGCCAGTGTTTAGAAAAGTCTGTATCATGATATACATTTTCCAGGCAGTCTAACTACTAAAATAAACTTTACTATGTAAATAAAGGGAAAATGTAAAGAGGTGGTTTCACTGTAAAGTGTTCGCAAAATAATTCCAATATTTATTCTCGCTGCACATTTCAAATAGTATCAAGGTTTAAAACAAAATGATATTCTCTTTTTTCATCCCTTGTAGGTAGATTTCTGGATTACATTTTGAATTGTAATAGACTTTCAAATGAATCTGCTTATTCCTGGAATAAATTTATTGGTCCTTAGTCCTTGACGTCAACAGAAATCATACATTTAAATATGTACCCTTTTTTATCATTATTCTAGTAGCATCCCAACATAATATCAAATGCCTTGTATCATTACTTCTTTGTTTGTTTTTAAGACCTAATGTGTGTTCCTATATTTTGAAGGCACACAATAACCTTTTAAGTCAAAAACATTTATGTAGCAAAAATTCCATCACACATTTATGTTTTACCCTAATTATTTGAAAACCTTAGGTGCTTTGTCACAAGGTGCATGTTTGTAATATTAATATGTTTTTCAGGCAGGGTGTTTCCCTTGTTCCATCATTTGATCCTCAAAACGACTTGCGTTGCTTGAGGAGACCTGCAGTAGTTGGCAAGACAGAGTTTTACTTCAGGAAATATTTGTGATTTTTTATTTTGAAGAAAAAAATAATATTCAAAAAAATAGCATTAAAGCAATTAAAGTACATTTTTTAAGATATTTTGATTTTTTTCATTTGCTCTTATAGGAAATATTTAATTTTTTTGTGTTTCTTTCATTCATTTCATCATTGTTGCTAAAAAAAACTCAGTAATTTTTAGTACATTTTTTTCCTTGTGATTTTGTAATTCACTCCTGCAACAAAGTCTAATTGAAATTTTCAGATGCTTACTATACTTCCAAGCTTTTTAGTACATATATTGTACAGTCTGATTTAAGAATGAGATGTGATTTTAGGTTTAGTTAACTCTGTTTTCATGGATTAATTTTTTGAAGTTTATGCAATTAATTATACAAACTATAGTTTATTTTTTTATCTTCTTGTAAGTCATACTTTTTTATTTAATTGTTTTGAAAATTGATAAAATATAATTTCAAAAATAATCATGCTTTTTTTTCTGTTTACTTACTCTAACACTCCAGTAGCTAGACATTGTAACCTCTTCCCTGCTAGCTTGTTAATATTTTGGCTGTGCAATAATCCTCACTGTTGGTAGTGCATGGCTTTTAAAAATTACTTATTTCTAGACTAAGTAAGATACTATAAAAAAAATTTTTATCAGTTTTTTCCAGATAAATTTTGTAAATTTGATAATTTCACTCTGCATATTGTGGCTGTTACTTACATAATTTCACTTAATTTATTGGTTTAGTTTATAAAAATCTGTAAATGTTTTACATTATGAAAAAGAATACTTGAACTTAACAAAATTTTGCAAATTGCAACTGGTTGCAGAATATTAAAAAAAAAGTTTTATAATTAATTATAATTTATACAAGCTGTCCATAAAAGAATAGCCCAGTTTCAAAGGCATATTATAACAGTTTAATTTAGACTATTTACAACAAATCATACGTCAAATTGAATGTAAACTAACTTAGTTTTTCTTACAAATGTTCAATATGTGCACCTTTAGTTATACAGCACACATCCAACCTTAAGTCCAATTCTTCCCACACTTTGGTTAACACGTCTGGAGTAATGGAAGCAATAGTCTCTTCAATTCTGCAATATCATTAGTTAGCGGCAGAATATAGATACAATATTGCAGAATATAGATACAATATTATGAAGCCCCAAAGGAAATAATCGCATGCATTATGTCGGGTGAATGTGAAGGCCAGCAATAAAGATCTTTGTTGTTTCTACCATTAAAACCAATCCAACGGTCAGGGGTATCGATGTTAAACCGCTCTTGTACAAAGATATTCCAAAGGGGAGCCAGCCCAATCCTGTTGCCAAATGAAGTTTACAGGTTCACTCTCTTCTAAGCCACCCCTGTTATAGGTAGTTTCAGCTAAACAAACTGGTCCCTACACTTGATGTCAGGACGCAGTGCAGAAAACGTTTAATTTTGGGGAATCACTTAAGGGTTCTACAAACATTATGGGCATTTACCTTCCCACTTAGATGAAAAGTTGACTCATTGCTGAACACCACACGATGAAGAAAGTCCTCTTCCCGCTCAAACACTTGAAGTGCAAAGTTATAACATGCACCATATTCATTTGGCTTTAAAGCATGTAACAACTATAACTGATATGGACTCATGTGTAGATATGTTAATAACACCTTCCACCTAGTCATCTTTGGTAACTGAAGTTCAAGATTGTTTTCCGAACAGATTTTTTAAGACTACGCAGGTAAGATGCCCTGACAGTGTCAACATCTTGTACAGACACTTTTGGGCATCCCATGCTTTTTCCTTTACAAACGCATCCAGTCGTTTCAAACTGCCTATACCATCGGTGGATGCTTTGCCATGTGGGAGATCATAATTACTGTGTTTTATCGCATAATCGTCGCACGCACGTAATCGCCGCAACGTCGCAACCATATCAAAATTGGGATAAAAAAACTTCTTGCGTAAACTTCGCGTGATCATTTGATCCCGCTAGTAGATGCTGAGTGCTTTGTGTAGGTATCTTTTCTGTATAAAACAATGTATTTTAAAGTAGAAATCTAATTTTTATTCGGTCATTACCACTTACTTAATAAATTACCGGAAAAATATTAAGTTCAATGACGTGTAAATTTTCTTATAAAGACATTTTTAAACATTTTTTTCCTTTATCTGATTGTCTGCGTCGCCGTGGCGTAGTGCTTATAAAAATGTAGCCAGCGCATCATTCATGTTTGGTTATGTTGCTTCCCGTATAGAGCGCGCGCACGTAGTCGAATATTGATATCTCGCCCAGTGCATACAACGCGCGCTCTCTGTCAGGTGCCGAGTTAACTACATTTGATAGCCCGCATTCTTTCGTGGCAAGTGTGTACTACGACACATTAGTTCACGTCAGATTCAAGTGGCTTGCGTTCGCGTTAGAGTTTTGGTTTTTCTATTTAAAGTTGAAGAAAGGTTTTTGTTTAAGGAATTATTAATACAGATTGTTTGGCGTTCTCTTGTATACTCCATCTTTTTTTTAAATAAACGTACTTTCCATGAACGGGTTTTGTTTTTATGAATAACTTTACCTAACAAAAAATTTTTTCCCTGCATAATCGTCGCACCCCTACTTTTCAAACTTGATTTTAGAATAAAATGTGCGACGATTATACGAGAAAACACGGTAAACTTACAAAAACACACGTTGCACTAAAATTACGGATTCACTCTCAGGTATTGCTTTACGCTCAGGAGTCGCCATTTTTCTTAAGTGGTGCTGCAAGTGAGTGAGAAAAAAAAATTCAAAACAGTCATTAGGACTGCCGACAGAAGTAAAAACTTTGTCACAATTTTTACGAAAAAATATCACACAACAAATTTGTTTTTTCACGTTATTAAAATAACTCCTGGATTACAATAAAATACGCATTGCATAGTAATTGTTAGAGATGGGTCGAGTCATGGTTTATCGAGTCGAGTCGAGCCGAGCCGAGCCGAGCCGAGCCGAGTTGGGTCAGATTGACTCGACTCGTAAACCGAGTCACATATTTTATCAAGTTCGAGACTCGTAACACGTTTCGAGTTAAGTACCAGCATCGTGACATTATAGCACTTTATTATAGGTTGTCTTAACGTTTTCGCCAAGTCATTAATATAGCAAGAAATGATAATGACCTTTAAACAAAACAAATCCCGTGCAAACCTAACCTTGCCCGCTACCGTGCTACGACGCTATAATAGGTACAAGTGCAACCAAACCTAGGCCTACCTTCATTTATGAACGTAACGTCGTAACGTGATTTTGTCGATAGTGGCGACAGTTTATAGGACAAAATTATGTCACATGACCATTATATATATAAAAAAATGCTTGGAAAACAGCGTGCACTGTTTTCATTTTGTTTTTCATCCTGTGTTTACTTCAAATACGGTACCGCATTTGTTTACAAAATACGTCAATGGATTTTCATTGAAGAAAAATTTGTTGCAAAACGCACATATATTAATAATCATCATGTTTATTGTGCCCCGTTTATAATAACTCGTATAAACAAGAGATTTCCGTAACCTAAAAATAAAAACATAAAATAATTATATTGTAATATTTAGTAAATAACACCAAGCCGTGATGCGTGAAAATGGCTGCGTGTTAGGCCAGCCAGCCTTGCATTTTGGAACTAAATTTAGCTGTGCTCCGCTACGCAGCGCTGCGTGTCAATAACGTTTAGGATAAAATTACTTTCTTTTTGTTTGAATAAAATATAATAATAACGCTCATGCATTTTATTTGGCAATCAGTTACTGATCGCCAAATCAAATGCATGAAATATTTATTTAAAAACATATTGATACTCTTGTAGTTGTAACAAGTTCCGGGCGAATAATCTTGCAGCGGAAAGTGTATTTACATTGAGAATGTGACAATGTTGTGCTGTGAAGGTAAAGGTATTAAGGTATTGACGACCAACGAGCTCTGTGACACCCGGGGAGTTAGATCCCCTACAGCCTAGCCTGAACCCGGCTAACTTAGCCCCGGGGGACGGTCAGTGGGTGCGCTAGAGTGTGAGGCACGGACAGCCACCTGTGGCAGTGCCCAAGGCCCCTCGCGTCAAGCCACTCTACGTGTTCCTTGACCAGGGGTACCAATACCCGCGAGTGTACCATGCACTCAAAAACGCCCTCACCGAGCGCTTCACCTGCACGAACCGCGGGAAGGATGAACTCATGGTCCACACCGCCACCATCGCGGACTACACGCACGCGATTAAGGCCCTTCAGGCCATTGGGGCGCAGCATTCGGTGCTTCTGCAACAGCACAAAGTGCCAAAGAAATTCGTGCTACGCGGCGTACACCGCCACACACCGACGGACTTCCTTCAAGAGGAGTTCGCCACACTGAACCTGCCCGTCCAGAACCACTGGTTCCTGGAGAACAGGCGGAGGCGGGAGAAGTGCGACGCCCTCGTCATTGAGTTTGCTGCAGTCGTGCGACTCCGCCATCATACAGATACTGCGCGAATTCGCTGGAATGCGGATTCGCGTGGACGACTACAGGCGACCGAAGGGCCCTGCGCAGTGCAGCAACTGCCAACGATTTAACCACGTGGGCAAAGGCTGCAGCGCGGCACCAGTTTGCAGATGGTGCAGTGGCCCGCACTGCGCCACTGAATGCCCGCACGGGGGCCAGCAGGAGCACAAAAAGTGTGCTCACTGCGAGGAACCGCACTGCGCCAATTTCAAGGGGTGCAGTGCATACAAGAAGGAGACACGGAGGCACCTTCCCCCCCAAGAGCGAAAGAAGCGGGAGCAGCAGTCCCGCCGCGACATGCACGACAGCACGCGCGCCACCAACCAGCCCCAGCCCCAACAGCAGGCACCGCAGGGACATCACGCCCCCCCAAGACGCAACCCCTGGGGCCCACCGCCGCCGTGCTTCGGCGACTATCTGGCGCAGGCCAGCGGGAACCGGTTTGCACCCCTGCAGCAGCACTGGGAGCCCAGCCACAATGACCTGGACTACCCAGTGCTTGCCAACAACCCGTGGCAGAGGAAGAAGGGGTTCAAGAAGAACCCCACCGGCCACAAAAATGGCCAAGGAAAGCCCCCGCGCCCCACCCAGGACAGGCCCCGACAGCCCGCCCAGGACAAGCTGGCAGCCACCAAGCCAGCTCCCACACCGGCGAAGAGAACGCCAGCCCCCACCCAGCCGCAGGCCGCACCCGTAGCAGCAATGGCGGTTGATGCAGCACCAGAGCTGCCAACTGCCCAGCTGACACCGTCCACCAGCGCCCAGGCACCGCAGCTCGCGTACATCCAGGCGGTCATCCACTCCCACGAGGCCATCAGAGGCAACGCCCAACTGCAGAGTGCCATCGGTCCTCTGTGCCAACTTCTAGTCATCTGGCTAGACACCTCCAAATCCATGGCCGACAAAATACGTGTCACCATGGATTGCGTGTTTGCGCTTGCTGGGGTCGTCAATGACCAGCAATAATTCGGCACCGAATTGCAGCACACACGCAGCCACTAATCTTAAGTTACATTCCCTCCTCTTATGGAATGCACGCGGCATTAAAAACAAACTACCGGAATTTATCAACCACCTGGATAAATATAAAATAAAAATATCTGCGATAAACGAAACGCATCTGACTCCGATAGACAGGCTGACAATATTAAATTATGTCATTTATAGGCGCGATCGAGACGCACGAGGCGGTGGAGTAGCCCGTGCTGTCCACAGTAGTGTAAAGCATTCTGCCTGCCAGCTCCCAGATTTCCAACACCTTGAGGCTATAGGTATCAATCTAACTATTAATAGACAACAGATTAAATTAATCTCCATGTATGCGCCACCAGGTAGGTCCCTCAGTGAGGCGGTCTTGGACGCCTTGTTTGGGGCGGCCCCGAGCTTCCTCGCTGTAGGCGACATAAACGCTAAACACGAGTGGAACTGCAGACACGCTACAGCGAACGGCAGACTACTCTACACCCACCAACTTAGCAGAAACTACCATGTTCATGCTCCCTCAGAGCCTACACATGACACTGGTAGACTGAATAGCATGCCAGATATTTTAGATATCGCCCTGAATAAACGTGTACACACGGGACTCGAACTCGAGGTTGTACATGACATGTCATCGGACCACTTCCCAGTCCACTTGATTTTCGATGATGCCAATGTAGACTCCAACCAGCCACGAAAAATCAGGGACTACAAAAATGCGGACTGGCAACGATTTAAAAATTATTTATCAATAAATCTCCCAGATGCGGCAGACATAAGCATTGAGAATGGCGACAACTTAAATTCCGCGATATTAGAATTAACAGAGAAAATCCAGGATGGTATTAGCCAGTGCATCCCGGAAAAGGAGGTTAGGTTAGCACACGACGAGATGCCAGAATACATCCGCAGCTTGATTTCACAAAAAAATCGACTGCGGCGCGAATACACACGGCGTCGCACACAGCAGACGAAACGCCGAATAAATGAAATACAAACTGTCATTTCTGACGAAATCTCACTCTGACGAAGCAGCCAGTGGGAAACTAAAATCGCGAGACTCGATGTCCAGGATGGAAGCGCCTGGACAACGACGAAGCGTATTCTAAACAAATCAGACAAAATCCCGCCCCTTGAAACAAATAATGGCATAGTTTTCCGACCCCGTGACAAGGCACAAGCTTTCGCTGACACACTGGAAACAGCATTCCAACCCAACATGCAGCCCTGCGATAGGCTATTCACAGCGCAAATTTACCGCGAACTCCGCGTTAAACTGCGACTACCTACACTCTCTGCGCCTCTGTTAACACAGGCACAAGAAATAAAGCGTGCTATCAAAAAAATTAAGCCGCGAAAAGCTCCCGGAAATGACGGCATACAGGCTGTTGTTCTCAAGCAACTCCTGACCGAAACACTAGAATATCTAGCCGAATGCATCAATGCAATGTTTAGGTTAAATATTTTCCCCTCGCAGTGGAAAGAGGCTCGAGTTATAGTCTTCCACAAGCCAGGCAAAAACAAAACACTGCCACAGAATAACAGACCTATCAGTCTGCTAAGCACTGTGTCTAAAGTCGTGGAGAGTATCATACTACACAGACTTAATGTGCACATTCACGAAAATAACATACTACCTAATGAACAGTTCGGCTTTCGCAGTACGCATTCGACAGTACATCAGTTAGTGCGCCTTACTGAGGAAATCACATGCGCATTTAACGTACAAGACTACGTAGTCGCTACGTTTATAGACGTAGAGAAAGCCTTCGACAGAGTATTTCATGCGGGGCTAATCTACAAACTCTACCAAACAGGATTCCCGGACTGTTATATTAAACTAGTCGCGTCCTATTTAGCAGACAGAACCTTTAGAGTATTTACTGAAGGAGCTCTATCTGACATTAAACAAATAAGAGCAGGTGTTCCACAGGGTAGCATTTTAGGCCCTGTACTCTTCAATATATATGTCAGTGACATGCCACGCCCCGCACACCGACTGGTAAAGCTGGGCTGTTATGCAGATGACACAGTGCTGTATAGCAGGTCCCACAACCTCCGACTAGCTACAAACAGATTGCAAGTCGCGCTCACTGAGTTCGAAAGATGGTGCATGACTTGGCGTATAAAAGTAAACACAACTAAATCAGAGGCTATTGTGTTTACTCGCAAAAATCTCCCGCCTGCAGAACACAGGCCGCAAATACGTTTGTTTGACGAACAAATACCGCACAAGGATGTAGTGAAATATCTAGGCGTACACATGGATAGGAAACTACTCTGGCGCAATCACATTGACACTAAGCGAGCGCAAGCACAGGCTAGAATTAGTGCGCTCTACCCAGTAATGAGCAGGAGATGCAGCAGCAAGGTTAAATCCGGCCTACTGCTGTACAAAGCTCTCATACGCCCAATAATCACATATGCAGCCCCTGTCTGGGCAACAGCTGCCCCTACACACTTAATTAAATTACAGCGAATTCAGAACAGGTGTATTCGAATTGCTACCGATGCCCCGAGGTACTGCCCAGTAGAAGCTTTGCATAGGGAAACCGAGTCGGAAACTCTGCAAGACTTTTACATTCGCACGACACAAACTTTCTATGATAAATGTGCAAACAATTTAAACCCACATGTTTCCTCACTTGGAAACTACGATCCAGACGCCCGAAATCCATCCTGGCGCACCGACCCCCATAGCGGCCTGTGATTGGCTGGTAGCTCCGGCCAATCACAGCGAACCTGCGCGCAGCCGAGGCCAGACCCCAACACCGCGGTTGCGGACTGGCGAGAAAATTCCGCGCAGATCGACACTCGTATTCTGGCAGCTCCAGATTTAAAATTAAAAATATTATTTTTAAGTATAATATTAAGAATTAATTAATAGGATTCTGACCATGTGCCTGACCACGTCCTGCGGTGCAAATAAGCAACATTGGACCAGCCAATGATTGACATGCCCAGGCTGGCAGCATAATGTGTCGGATCCCACCACTCCCAATACACTAGCTTAGCTGTAACCCAGCAGCGAGGCTCGACAGACACAGACGCACGACACGGTAAGCCAATAATGCCCTCAGCTTTGTGCCGAGTACATTGGAGTGCGTATCCGCGTAGCTTCGGCTACAAAATTTACCCATTATTTTTTAGAAATGCGTATTTTTTAATTTTATAAGTGAGCAGACTCACCAATGGTTTATAGGTGTTGGACCATGTGTCTGACCACGTCCTGCGGTGCAAATAAGCAACATTGGACTAGCCAATGATTGACATGCCCAGGCTGGCAGCACAACGTGTCGGCATACATGGCTACGGCAACTGGGGCAACCTGGGTGCTGCGGACATATAATTATGTTATTTAACATACACATATTTTAATTATTAAGTGAGCAGACTCACAGTTGTTTAATAGGTGCCTGACCATGTGCCTGACCACGTCCTGCGGTGCAAATAAGCAACATTGGACTAGCCAATGATTGACATGCCCAGGCTGGCAGCACAATGTGTCGGGCATACATGGCCGTGGTAGCTGGGGCAACCTGGGTGCTGCGGCCATATAATTATAATTATAGTTGTAATTTGCATTTCTCTCTTTCAGCTAACCTGGCTGGCTGGCAGCCTGGCGGGAAACGACGAAAGTCGCCCCCTAAAAACCAGTCATGCCCAAACCAAAATGCGGACAGAAATGTCCAAGCGCCTGCCCTTGCTTAGTAGATATTTTTCTACTCTTCCAACTCTTCTTCCTGAGCCATCCTTCTACTCCCGTAGCCAACCCGCATGTAATTAATGCATGAATTTTTGCATCCCGCATGTAAGTGCCCAGGGTTTTCCCTGTGTCTATGCAGGTTTTACCTGGGCCCAACTTATCTAGTTTAGTCTAGAATAGTCAGTGAGGGGAGTTAGTCATGGCGCCAATCGCTGCCATGGCTGGCCAATCCCCTCCTAGCACATGATGCATGCACCCTCTCCCGCATGGCTACCCCTGCATGATTAGAGCGTATAGGCTTCGGCCTGAGACGCACTTAAAGTCTGTCCCTAATCCAGACCCCTCCCAAACACACTTAGTTTTAATTTAGGTTAGGCAAAAAAAAAAAAAATGAGACAAGGCCTATATCCCTTGAGCTGTTTGTTCATGTGGGGATCTGCCGGTGGATCGGAAAAAAAAAGTTACGTAACTCGGAAAGCCTTTTCACAGACGAAAGAGCCAAACTCCTGACCGTACATCTTTTTTTTTTGTTCATTGTAAATAAATATGGCGGTGTTGATAAAAGGAAATACCATAAACAAGGCAACGATATTTATTTGTACGCCGCCATATTTTTCGTTTGCAGTGTGGCCGTGAATGTTTATTTTGGACAACTCATGATAACTATGGTCAATTAGGTTAGGTTAGCTACATTATAAATATTTTAAAACATTGTGGACGGTTGATATGGTTAGGATAGCTACATTAAAGATACTGTGAAATCATGTTGAAATAAAGTTTAGTTTTTTATATTTAAATAACATAATTATTTGAATTAATCATTTAAAATATTTAAATAACATAATGATTTGCTAATTAATCATTTAAAATATTTAAATAATGCAGATGCATCTTGGATACACAATTTTTATATCAATGGGTGTAGTAATATTTTATTTATCAAATTCGACGCAAAAAATTATAAAATTATGAAACTCAAACTGACTCGACCTCTTCAAAAATTTTGTGACTCGAACTCGACTCGACTCGAAATATGAATTGCTAAACTCGGCTCGACTCGACTCGAAGCCAAAAAACCTCAACTCGTCCATCTCTAGCTAATTGTAGGTATTAAAAAAATAAATAATTATTAGGTTATATTGCTACATAGACTCCGTTTTCCACACAAAATCGAGGATCTAAAAAAATATTAAAAATATATATTTAGAGAGAATAACAATATAATGTACACATCATTTCTTCCTAAACTTCAAATGATAGAATTAATAATAATAATAGAAGTAACTATTATTAATAGTAATAATAGAATTAAGAAAATACAAATATAATTGGAAATAAGAAATACTAACTTTGTAAAATATAATTGTGTGACCAAAGAAAATATTTTTTGATAAAAATCAGAGACTTTTTCAAAATTTTTACGAAAAAATATTATCACACAGCAAATTTGTTATAAGAAAATATTTTTGATAAAAATCACAGACTTTTTTGCAATTTTTACGAAAAAATATCACATAAAAAATTTGTTTGGTCACGTTAGTAAAATACGCATTGCACAGTAATTGTAGGTATTAAAAAAATAAATAACGATGTTCTTAATTTTTAGGTTATATGGCTACAAAGACTCAGTTTTCTTCGTTATTCAAACTATATACAGTAAAACCTTTTTGTTGCGACCCCATTTATTGCGACCACCTCTCTATTACAACCCGATTTCGAGGAACCATGAAAAAATTGCCGAAAATCCGAAGAAAATAGGACAGAAAATAAGTTTTTTGTGGTGAGTAACGTGTTACTGCGTTTCTCTTGCCGAGTGCTGTACTGCCGTAGGCAGCGCATATCTAAAAATAGATACCACTTCCTGTCGACCGCTGTCAGTGCTTAACAACCTCCATTCCACATCCCTTTGCCGGCAGGGTGCAGATAAAGGTTTTTGTGGCAACGTGTTTACGTTTAGCTTTTAGCGAGTGTCTAGTGTGGTACGCAGTTAAGGCAAAGCTACCTGCTGGATTTCTCTTGATTTTGATTACTATCAGTTCATAATACACAGCGACCGACTGGATGCACGCCCGCCTCGACTTGTTTTAACTGCCGCAGCGATGTTTATTTTGACAGCTCAAGCAATTATCTTTTCCCGTGGGTTGATAGAAAAAGGTCGCTCACCCAGCATAAAAAAAAAGACTACCTACGCCACTTATTCCCCGCGCAGGAAACACACTGGCTGCCGTCTGTCTCCCCCGCATTTATCTTTCTTCTAACATTCCACGTCTCACCTCTCGCGCGAGCAATAACGAAGCGACCACGCATTGGGCCCTTTTATGCTTTTTTTGGTGACAGCAGCTTGATTTTAATTGGTATATTCCTTTTCATAGGACCCTTGCTATTAAAATACATTTATATTTTAGTTTGAAAGCTTGTAAATTCCTTGCCAGAGATGACTGAACTCGAACTTGGTGTGAAAAGTGACATATTTTGACCCCTCCCTCACCGCTTTAGTACACCATTCATAATAGCCCTATTTTACGGAGAAGCGAGGGTGAAATGAGCATTTTCTTACTGAAGGTTTTTCAAAGGAAGCGGTGTTGGGGTGTTATAAGGGAGGCCACTAGATGGTTTGTGTGTCTGGGAGGGATGAGCTAGCCTTGAAGAATGTTACCGAGGGGAGGGAGGGGTGAGCTTATCCGTCATGAAGCCGCTGCCACCAGCCTACGGGCGAGCTTCGTGTGCGCCAACTCGCGTTGCAGAACCTACAGCTGCCATATTTTTAAAGGAAATGTCCCATTATTTTTTTTGTTATTCTTACATGAACATTATTGGAAGTATTAAAGCCGACACAAAAATACGCTGTGTGTTAAAATTAACAGATTTTAATGATCTTTAATTTTTTTTTTTTTTTCTGATTTTTACATTTTGGTCAAAATGTCCAATTTTTTGACGGTTCCCGAGAATGTATTCGTAAAATCACTGCTTCGTTAAATCCAGGGTTCGTGATATCGGGGTTCTTGTGTATTTAACTACGGCAAGCAGAAAACGTACATGTAAACTAACCAGTAAAAATAAACTGTCTTTTGACATATTTTCTTTAGAGGTGGCCTGTAAGACGAGGGACTTGTCATGAAGGTTGAAGTGGGTTTAAAGCAAAGCCGTCTAGCATTGTGAGTGACAGCATCCTGCCATTATACGGCTGGTTTCTTAGCGAGTAGCGGTTTATGAAGTGGGGGGGAGGTTGTAATGAACAAAAAATTTCGGAAAACATCTATTACGACCCTATTCCCGGGAACCGTGAGGGGTCGTTTCAGAGAGGTTTGACTGTATCTATATGAGATTATTAATATATTTTATACTCACTTTTTACTGCACAGTAATCATATACTTAAGATTTAAAAGCGCAATAAGTTATACTAATAGGAACAGATAAGTGTTATCGTTAACACGTCCCGTGACCATGTCGATGACGACTTACATGAATTTACTCCCTATCCAAACCTTCCCATAGAAGTTTTCACTTCAAAAAGCAGTACTCACGCATGCACTAATCTAAAACTGCTTTAGTTACTCTCTAATTGTGATCTTGAACCAACACACTACAATGCTTGTAGTTGATGTTATTTAAATTTATAATTAGGACATTCTTTTACAGGCAAACTGTACTTGAAAGACAGGTATTCTTCTATTCAAACAATCAAAATGTTGGACTATGCTTGTCAGTTGTTAAATGTTGAGTATCATTCCCACCCATGTACACGTGCATATGTAATATGTTTCGAGTTAATTCTGATTCTGGAATTAGTCAATTTCATTGATGCTAATGGAATTGAAGTATTCCGAATTTGGTGGGTTTTGAATTTAAGCAGAATATTTCTATATGTAAAGCAAAACTTCAAAATTTGAAGTGTCCTATTGTTTTGAGATTATCAAACAATTTGTTTACCTTTAAAATGATTTTCAACTGATTCAATAGGAGTTTGCCAGTCAATCAGGATTCTCATTTAATCTGTTTTTTTTTTATTTATCTGAATTTTTATATATTTAAAAGGGTATCAGGCCTTGGATATGATGCTTGACATTAAGAACTTTAAAATTATTGACTTTAAATGATTAATTCCAGACTAGTACAGAATGGTTGCTACAGAACTATAAAACTGGGAAAAGTCAGGGAATTACAGGAAATGTCCATGAAATTACAACATATTTCTGGAATTTCTTCTTGTGCTAACAAAGGTGACATGAAAAATACCATTTTATTGAATGTTTACGCATTACAAAAAATTTGGCAACGTTTAGTATCACAAAATTCTGTTGATTTTCCTTCTTTTCGTGGATTCTCTTTACTCTAAGCACTTAGTTGAACAACAACAAAAAAAAAAGTATTTACGCATGTTCAATAGTACTAGTTTCAGGTGAATTGATAGTAATGGTTTGCAAACACATATTTCAATCTCATGCTGCGTTAATTGTACCAGAGATTTTACTATGTGGCCATTTATTTTGATGAGCCTATATCGTCAATAATCATACACAAATTAATTTGCAATTATTCTGGAGACAACCAGCTTCTGTGGATTAATAGAGATAAAATAACAAAAAAGTTGTTAAAAAATAGCAAAATAATTTCATCACTTATGATAAAATTTCAATTAATAATTTTTTCTGTGGTAAGGAGATCAAGACCAAATTATTTTCAGTGAGAATATATTTGTGAATTCTCCAATGTCCGTATAGACTGGATGTGTAGGTAGGGCTTATATGTTAATATTAAACAAAATACATGAAATGAAAAACCAGACTGCACATGTTTTGATACTGGTGGGGGAAAATGGCATCAAAATAATTTAAAAATTCAAAACTAAAAAATTTGAGAGGAAAAAAACATGTGCTATGAAGTGTGGCATTACCATAATCAGCAAATCTGAAAGGGTGTCAGTATGAAGTGAGTGACTCATAAAACTAGCTTTCAAAATCAGGTATCCTCAACTAAACACAAAATATAATTTATATTATTTGTTATTTAAATTACATTACAAATTTGTTTGTAATAGTTATTCTATTAAGTGGTACCTACTTCAGTACCATTGATTTTTCATTTTTATATCAAATTTTGCAGTTGGTTAACAAATTGTTAAAATGCATTCAAAGTATTTTTAATATATAGTTTATCTAGCATAACAACTGTCTTTACTATTTAAAATTATTTTAACTATAGCCAACCTTTTTCAACTGATTATTATGATATCACAGTAATTGTAATATAAAAAAGCTAAAGTAACCACTCAAGAGTGATAAACTATTGGTAAAAAACTTGAATGATTGGAAATTATCAGAGAATAAAAATGCTACTTATAACTTTTTTTCCCCCAGAAAAGCTTTCCTTCAGAATTACCAGTAATTAATTTTAAAAGGGCAACTTTTACAGAGTAAAAACATATTGTTGCAGTTGAAGTCCTGTGATAGTGTTTTCTTCCAAGAAAAGAGGTTTTATCATGTAATTATTAATTAATTTTGTTATAAATACATTCTTAAATAAAAATGGGACATTTTAACGGCTCATAAAAATTTCTTTTTCCTGCATAAAAATTGTTGGCATCAATTGGCGCTACAAGATTGTTAGTGTGTTGAAAGGTCAGGGAAATTTGTTAATTCAGGTCTTGAAAACCTGGAGAAGTCAGGGAATTTTGAAATTCCAAGCTTGTAGCAACCATTTGTACAGTCATTATTTATGAACCAAACATTAATTTTTTTGGCACTCTCAAGGTAATGAAATTTTAAAAATTGTTTTGATATTGATTGTATATGTGAATATTTTGTCAATTTCTAAAATACATACAGTCAAACCTCTCTGAAACAACCCCAAATGGTTCCCAGGAATTGGGTCGTAATAGATGTTTTCCGAAATTTTCAGTTGATTTCAACACACCCCCCCCCCCCCCCCCCCCCCCCCCCAAACCGCTACTCGCTAAGAAACCAGCCGTATAATGGCAGGATGCTGTCACTCACAATGCTAGACGGCTTTGCTTTAAACCCACTTCAACCTTCATGACAAGTCCGTCGCCCTACAGGCCACCTCTAAAGAAAATATGTCAATAGACAGTTTATTTTTACTGGTTAGCTTGCATGATGTACGTTTTCTGCTTGCCGTAGTTAAATACACTAGAACCCCGATGTCACGAACCCCGGATTTAACGAAGCAGTGATTTTAAGAATAAATTCTCGGGAACCGTCAAAAAATTGGACATTTTGACCAAAATGTGAAAATCAGAAGAAGAAAAATTAAAAAAAAACTATATGAAAGATCATTAAAATCTGTTAATTTTAACACACAGCGTATTTTTATGTCGGCTTTAATACTTCCAATAATGTTCATGTAAGAATAACAAAAAAATAATGAGACATTTCCTTTGAAAATACGGCAGCAGTAGCTTGTGCAACATAAGTGGGAGCGCGGGAATATCGTCTAGACAGGCTGGCGGCAGCACAGGCGGCGGTTGCATGACGTCATACGGCTTACCTCTCCTTCCCTTGTCCAGACTTCAAGGTTCATCCCTCCCAGGCATACAAACCATCGTGTCTCTCCCCCCCTCCTCCTTCATCATCCTTTGGCATGTGAAACTGTCAACATCCTTCTTCCCCTTCTCCAAACTGCGTGCAACGAAAGCAAGGTTTGTATAGTCCATTTCTGGTAAAATGAAAAAATTTTAAGGGCCCCCGCAACAGTTATTTACCGTTAATTGTTTTGATACAATTTGTTTGTTAGTTACACAACATTATTTCTGCTGGAAAATCACTGAAACTTCAAAATTTCTTTAATGGAAAAATTTAGCAGGGCCGTAAAAGTATTCATTTTTGCCGCAAATGAACTATACGCGCCCTTCCTGCCGGACAACATTCTCGGCGCGTGACGCATGGCAACTACAGTCGTGTGCCGCGCACAGCCACGAAAAACCTATGCGATTTCCAAACTTAACTAGACGCAACATAACTCCGAGCCTGGGTGACGGTTAGAAAATCGTTGTGTGTATGTGAGTCCCGACACTGGAGAAGGCAGGCGTGGCGCGGCAGTGAGAGATAATGCGTAACTTGATAACAGGGGCTACACACTACTGCACAGAGTGAAAACTTAGTCCTTCGGTGAAATCCGACGAATACGTTGGTACTTACTAAACGTTTTCGTTTACAGTTTGGATCTGAGGTTTGTATGCATGTAGTGTATCACTTTTGTTCAGAGCCAGTGTTACATATGTAGTGCAGTACTTCAGTAAAGTACAACTTTATACATAAAATGCCTCCAGTGTTGTCAAAAGTTAAGAGTAAAAAACTGCACTCGCAGGCGCGGGAAATCGTCTATAACGTTCTGCAGTTTATGGAAAATGAAGCGCAATTGCAGGAACCCTCCATTTCACTAGAGAAAGCACAGCTGAGAACAGCTAATGTGACGGATGTGTCTCACACGACTGTACAAACAATATGAAAAGTGGCTTACCGAACAATTAATACAAAATCTTCCACCAAACAGTGTTGTTGTGATAGATAATGCTCCCTATCACAATGTAAAAATAAATAAAACGCCTACCTCCAGCTCGACAAAATTGGAAATGCAGCAGTGGTTAAGTAAGGAGAATATTTCCTTTACTAGCGACATGCTCAAACCAAACTTGTATAACCTCATAAAGAAGCACAAACCTTCGCAAGTGCAGTACTCGGCAGACAGACTATTGGTAAATAGTGGCCACACATTACTTCGTCTGCCCCCTTATTATCCGGATTTGAATCCGATAGAAAGCATATGGGCTAAAGTTAAAGGAGAAGTCGCTTCAAGAAATGTTACTTGCAATTTGGCAAATGTAAAAAAAACTTTGCGAGGAAATATTTAACCGAATGGGTCCAGAAGATTGGATACCGATTTGCAATCACGTCAAGACACTCGAGAACGAATACTGGGATAAGGATATGCGTTTTGACATTGAAATTGATAAAGCGATTGTTCAGTTAGGTGATGCAAACAGTGACAGCAGTGACGTTTACACATCAGACTCTTCGGATGGAACAGTCAGTGGCGTTGAAGAACTGAGGTAGTGCTTGGAACGTCAGCGGTAAGTGGTCAATGTTTTCTGCTTTTCTCTACCTGCTGTGCAAGGTTGCCGTATCTGCTTATACCCCCTCCTCATCCACCCGACCCCCCACACGTGTTGCAGTCAACACTCCTCATGTGTGACGTAGCTCAAGCTCGGAGTTATATTGCGCCTAGTGTACACTAGATATCCGACTGGAGTCTGTTTACGAAAAGCATTTAAGAATTTGTTAATGCCCAACTGGTTCTATTGAGATAAAATGGCTAAAAGGCATGTTTTCGAAGTTTTATGTGTAAAAAACCCGTTACAAATTTCTTGAAAGTATCATAGGGAAATGCATTACACCTTTATCTTTATTTTTTCGCCATATAATGTTACGGTCACCGCTCAAATTTCACAGTTATCTGACGGGAACGAGATGACTGCGCGCCAGTTCAGAGCCGCGCTAGAACTACCATTGAGCGTCGCTCTTATCATCCCGCTTCACTAACACACACGCTGACCAGACGGCGCCCTAAAGCTGATTAGAGGAAGATTGTAGAAATGCAAGGCAGGAAATTTTTCTAGCTTATCAACCAGGACCCGGGCAAGTCTTGACTATCAAGCTTTTCACATTAAAATATAAGAGACTTGTATTGTGTAATTTCGGTGTTATTTAGCGGTTTTTCTTTAGAATCGCTTTTTTCGCATTTTCCATGTAAATTTGCGGAAAATTTCGCGATTCACCATATAATCGTGGCCCTAGATATTGCTCGCGCGAGAGGCGAGACGTGGAATGTTAGAAGAAAGATAAATGCGGGGGAGACAGACGGCAGCCAACCAGTGTGTTTCCTGTGCGGGGAATAAGTGGCGTAGCCTTTTTTTTTTTATGCTGGGTGAAGCGACCTTTTTCTATCAACCCACGGGAAAAAATTGCTTGAGCTGTCAAAATAAACATAGCTGCGGAATTTAAAACAAGTCGAGGCGGGCGTGCATCCAGTCGGTCGCTGTGTATTGTCAACCGATAGTAATCAAAATCAAGAAAAATCCAGCAGGTAAGCTTTGCCTTAACTGCGTACCACACTAGACACTCGCAAAAAGCTAAACGTAAACACGTTGCCACAAAAACCTTTATCTGCACCCTGCCAGCAAAGGGACGTGGAATGGGGGTTGTTAAGCGCTGACAGCGGTCGACAGGAAGCACTCTGCAAGAGAAACGCAGTAACATGCTACTCACCACAAGAAACTTATTTTCTGTCCGATTTTCTTCGGATTTTCGGCAATTTTTTCACGGTTCCTCAAAATCGGGTTGTAATAGAGAGGTGGTCGCAATAAATGGGGTCGCAACAAAAAGGTTTTACTGTATTCAGTTTCCAGTTCCAAACTTCATTTTTGGAATTTTATTAATTCTTATATTCAGAGTCCATACTCTTTTAGATAATGCTTATGCAACTATTGCTGATATATAGATGTGTGCAAATATTTTAATATGAATAATAAACTAAATATTTGTATTCAGTTTGACCTCAAATACTAACAGTTTGAAATAACGAATATTCGTTTCCTTGTGAATATTTGACATAGCATACCTCATGAATTTGTCATGTATCAACATTCACTGTTAAGATTAAGTCATTGCTGTGATATAAATACCTTTTTTTTGATGTTTTTGTGGGGCTTCATAATCCAAAACATGAACTATCTGTGATGTTTTAAAAATATAAAAAATGTTCACAAGTCTTTTTTCTTCACTACTGTTGCGCTAAACATTAATGGATAAATCGCATGACCGATTCGAAACATGGCATGTTTGTCATTTCAAACTTGAAAACAAAATATTATTTGTAGGGTTGTACGATTCCATGATTTTCAGTTCGATTCGATTCTCACCACAAGAGTTTAAATTCGATTCCGATTTCGATTCTTCGGGTAACTTTATCTACATAGTCATTAGTCTGGTAGGAATAACTAAAAAAATTTGCATTTATTTTGAACCATATGTATTTAACTTAAATGAATAAGAAAGACAATTCTGGAATAGTACCTATGTAACTAATAAGTTCATTTTAACACTGTTGGGGACCTGAGACCTGCCTTATGTTATAACAGGTACATAACTGAAGGATGATAATATTTACGCTATACAACACAATGCAGCATTAAGTAATTGCTAACGAATAAACACTTTTCAGGTGATAACTGGGTCAGGATTAGAAATGCTTTGAACACTACATTATTTCACGATTAGGCCTACAGGTTCTGATGTAAGAAGGTTAACTGTTGTTCACTTTCAGGAGACAGATTCTCTCTCCGTGCTGTTTCGATATTTCCTGCCGAGGAAAACAGGCGTTCACTTGGAACAGATGTTGCAGGAATACACAATAGTGTTCTCACAGCATCAGAAACATATCTGTGGCGAACTTGGTTTTCTTGCCACCACAGATATGGATTAGTAGTACGTTTCTGAATGGATTCATTTAAGTACAAAAGGATGTCTTTTTCCACCATATCTATCCGAGTATTTGAACATGATGCATCCAACTTTGCAGACTGTTCTTCAAAGCAACTCCAAACACTTAAATTAGACCCTGAGCTTTCAGCTTGGCTTTCAACTCTTTGTGCTTTAGAATGGCTGCTATCAGCACAGTCTTTGGAAATTAATGTTTTTAAAATAATTACACCTTTCTTTCTCTCACGATCCTTCAAAAGTACTGATTTAAATCTAGGATCAACAAGTATTGTAGCAACATATTAATCTTTTGATTTGTAATCAGGAAATCTTGACAATACAGCCTTCAACAAATTTCGTCCGAAAATTATGCCTTCGCCTGGTTCTGCTTTGCACACAAATGTATCTAACAAGTTTTTTATCCTATCAATAACTGGTATAACTAGAGAAATTGTGGGGTAGTCTTGTCTACTAAATTCTTTAGTTGCTTCATTTATTGGCTCTAAAATTCTGACTGCCCCTTCTGCGAGTTTCCATTCATTGGCAGTTAAATTGTCAACACCATCAGAAGAAGCTAATTCTGCAGCAATAGGCTCTTCAAGTAGTTTCAACATAGCAAACTCACTGTTCCATCGGGTGTCTACATCCTGGATCAATTAATGTTCTGGTTTTCCCATCTGCTTTTGTAATTCATGAAGACGCTGACGAGCTTGGGAGCTACGTTTGTAGTGCCCCACTATAGCACGGCTTTTTTTGCACAGCACCAGGAGTTTCCTTTTTGGCATAATTTATGGCTAGCTGCAAAGTGTGCCCTAAACAGCTATATGAATGCCAACTGGTTTTAGCAGCTGCAGATTTCATGTTTCTAGCAGAATCTGAAACTATGTAAATAGGTATAGTGTTTGGAATTTCCCACTTAGCATTTTGTCTAAGCAGAGTATTGGCAATTGCTTCCCCACTATGTTCTCCGGTGAAAAGAACATTCCCCAGCATGTGGTGAACAGGAACGTAATCTGTGTCCACATAATGACATGTTAATGATAAATAGCTGTCATTACTGCGTGACGTCAACATATCTGTTGTAAATGCCACCGAATTGACGCCTTCTTTGAAGTCATTATTGATTTTCGTGTGAATTTTTTCCACCAGACCATTGTACAGCTCTGGCACTACACGCCTAGAGAATGTTGTTCGGTCTGGCACGGAGTACTTGGGTTCAACTAGCGCCATCAAGTCTATGAAGCCTTTATCTTGAACCATACTGTATGGCTGTAGATCCACAGCAATCATTTTGCCAATATTGGTTATGGCAATAGCTTTGGGATGGTCTCTACCATACTTTTCTTGGCTACTAAACGAAGCTGACAGAGTGAGTTGTACTTTGTTACTTGATGTGGAAGGTGCATGAGTTAATTCTTTCTGTAGTTGTAAGTACTCTGCATATACACCATGGGCGTACCCAGAAATTTTTTTCTGGGGGGGGGGGGGGGGGGTTCCCATAATTTGTTACATGAAAACT
Organism: Bacillus rossius redtenbacheri; assembly: GCF_032445375.1. Lineage (NCBI taxonomy): Eukaryota > Metazoa > Arthropoda > Insecta > Phasmatodea > Bacillidae > Bacillus > Bacillus rossius. The sequence continues at coordinate 178,233,357 of NC_086330.1, forward strand.
CACCTGCATATTTGTAGTTCCTGATTATGTAATAGTATTTTATCGGAACTTGTCACAATTATGATTAATAATACAGTCAATTAACTCAAGAACAAAAGGTTTTTTTTATCGTACGAAAACTGTTTTAGGTATATGAAGAGTTATTTTCAAATTTGGTTTCATTTACAATACACAATTTATGTATCGTTTTAGCTTACCACTTTGCCTTGCTCTCAACCCTGATTTCATTTTTTTTTAGCTCTCTTAAATATATAAAGCATGTATTGAAATATGGTTTCTTACAGACTTTACAGTGCAGTGCAGCATATCCTTCATACACACTGACATGACTATGTTCAGCACCTGAACCAGTAAACAGAGAATTAGCCAACTAATACAGATATAATAAAAGTATTGACAACAACGAAAGTGTGTTTTTTACTACAATGTTATATTTATGCATAACAAGTTAAGCTTGAGGTTAATTGCTTTTCAAAAAGCTCTAACTTTACAAATACGTTAAATTAAAACATTTTAGGACACATTTGACATGACCTCATTAAATTACAATTATAGCTTACAAAGATAAAACATCAAATATTTTTTTTTACATTTAAAACATACACACAAAAGCTAACATGTTAATGTTAAGTAGAAATTACAAATTACAGTTGTAATAATTTCAATTATTGTATACAATAATTACTGAACTATTTAGAAATATGCTCAATCAGATAATAAAAATATTTAATATTTGCAGAAACAAAATACAAATCAAGTTGATACAGAAATGCGCCTGGGCATTTTCAGAAACCTCGAGACAACTTCTTCTGTTTTCACCTGAATATTGCGGTGCACAGAAAGAAGTGCTAGTCCAGTCAATCTCGTCTCGCCCATAGAGTTTCTCAAATAAGTCTTCAACCTCCTTAATGTTGAAAAAGTCCGTTCTGGGGTTGCAGTGTCGCTAGAACTTGCAGTAACTTCTTCACATTTGGAAAAAAATGTTTATTACAAGTAGCAAATGCATCCAATGCATTGGCTGGTCTTGACTTGGAGTCTTCCTTCATCCATTTGTTTTTCCAAATAGAAAATTCTGCATCAAATATGCTGTGTTCGGGCAAAATCGTCTTGTAAAATTCAACACACGTCCTCAACTCTTCTACATTTGCATCACTGCTGTAAGATGGGATAATCTTCTGAATGGATGTTAAGAGATATTTGTGCTTTTGGAACCTCTCTTTTAATTGAGTCCGGACATGATCAAGAAAAGGCAGGTACAAGTTCTTCTTAAAATGATCTTGTGTGGATTCCGTAACAATATTAGTTCTTTGAGCTGATCTGGGCCCTATTTCATAAACACAGTAATAATATTAGTTCCTAAATAGTAGTGAAATGAAAAGTAGCTATTAGTGTTGAAATTTGTGTTTCATAAACAAAGTTGAAGGACTGCTAAAATAGTTCACTAATTTTATTAGTTTAATAGTCAGCTGATGTTGGTGGGTAATATTTTGATGTTAACATTTTTTAACATTGTGTAAAAATGGCTGAAAGAGAACTTAAAAAAAGGAAATATTAAAATTTTCGAGAATAAAGATGTTCTGTTTGGTGCATTTTCTGGCACTTTAACAAAAGATGTGAAGAAGTTGTGTTGGACAGATATACGTGATTATGCAGTAGCAATTGGTTTAGTCATAAACGATAAAGACTATGCCAATTGCCCTACAGACAGTAGCTTTAGAAACATTGTGCATTTCTGCTATGCAGTGGTATTGCACACCACTGCCAAGCCAGTGTGGTGCTATTTGCAGTGGTTGCTTAGGTGAAAGTGCCTGGTTCCGTGCTGTTGGATGGAATAAAAAAGGTTCAATGCTTGTGAGCACATAATTAAAAACACCACGTGTTAACCTAAAACGTTCATTGTACTTATATGTTTCCTCTAACAACGTAAGTATAGGTTTTCCTTTCTTGAAAATGTCTCGGACGGTTTACTATTACATCATCATCTTCACTTCCACTAGAATCTGAGGATTCCATTTTCTTCGTTAAATTTTTGTACTACACAAACAGATACCACTGTTGTTCTCTAAAAATTTATGACTCTTAAAATGATTTATTATAAAGCCAAGATTGATAAATTTCAGTGCTAATAATCAGTGCAATATATTTGTGTTTGAAGTTTATGAAACACTCTTGATTTTGAACTCATTTTATCACTCATTATTAGGAGTCCTACCCTACTAGCTACTTTTTTACACTACTGGTTTTATGAAACTAAACTTATAATTAGCAGCTACTTCTATGACTCCTGACTCCTTATTATGAGACTAATAAGTTTTATGAAATAGGGCCCTGGCAACTATACGGGGACTCCTAATTTCCTCCCCCACTTTTTCTAGCATCAAAGATGATGATGTGTAAATATAATTGAACTCATGTGTATTTTCCCTTAGCTCATCAAGTGTGGTCACATCATCGTCAACATATCTTAGGGCTGCTGCAAGATCGGAGTTGACAGATTGTAGAAATTTACAAAGAACTAAAGTGTATGAAAATATTTTGCTCAAGGTATTCAAAGCAACAACAATTTCACTTTGAATTATTGCACAGTACAAATGATGGGCTTTTTGGGTTGCTTCTCTGTTGACGAATTCTTGAATCTTTAGAAGAGACTGTACAATTGGCTCATAAATTTCTTTGAAACGCAGCACTGCTTCATGATTGTAAACCCATTTAGTTTCACACATTGCCAACAAATTAGAATGTGCAGATGAAGGCAGAAGTTCTTTAATGGTATCTTTAAGCATGGTCATATTTTTTGCAGACATTCTAAAGAATGAACCAACTGACTTAATTGTACCTATACAGTTACGAATTGTAGGCAGAGAACATGAATCTGCAAGAACCAGGTTTAAAGAATGAGCACTACAGTGAACATACAATGCCATTGGGTGATCTTTCCTTATATAGGCTTGAGCACCGTGTAAATAACCACTCATAGATGATGCACCATCGTAGCCTTGACCAATTAGGTACTCATCATGGATGCCATGATGTTTCAGTGCTGCAGTAATTGTTTCTACAAGCCCTTGTCCAGTCAAATCTTTTACAGGAGTAAAAGTAACCAAATCTTCATGAATTTTATTTTCATCAACATCCAACCATCGGACACATAATGACAGCTGTTCCACTGTTCTTATGTCTGTAGTTTCATCTACAAGGACTGAAAAACACTTGGCTTTGTTTATTTTGTGAACGATTTCCTCTTGAATAATATCACCACAAATATCAATAATTTGATTTTGAATTTTTGGACCACTTACAATGTGTTTTGTTTGCTTGCACACGGAATCTTAGAAGAGATCTAAAATTTCCATCACTGATGTCTGTGGCTTGTGTCAAAACATTTCCTGCATCATGCTTACCTCTAAGAGCAAGTTCTTGCCTTCCACATAGAATATTGTTTCAACGATGGAACCAAGAATTACTCATGTTTTCTTCATCTTGTCGGGCACGCTCCTTGCTGATTTGATTAAGTATGGGCTGTCGTTGCCCTTGTGCTACCTTCAGGAAGTTTTCCGCGAATTTGCTGCATTTTTTGTGATAAGAAGTGTTTGCATGTTCTGAAAAACACTCCAGTGCATTTTTACAATTTGTGTACGCTTTTGTCACAAGGGATCCGATTTGCTGGTGACTTCCTTTCCCTGCTGCTTCTTGGGCGAACAAAACACAATGTCGACAAAGGGCTCCTTGTAAGTGCTGCGTGTATGTCAACCAAGGAAACTTAGAAAACCATGAGATTTGAAAACGCAAATTTCTTTTTGTTTGCACAGGGAAGCAGTAGTCTTTAGGAGGAGTCCATGGACACTTCAAGAGATTTTCTTTCGATAAATCATTCAAATTGTTTCTTCCGATGAAAAGTCCAATGTGCCACTGACTGTTGCATATGTTTAACGTGTTCTGAGCCGAATTTGAACCTGAATCAGTAGGGCTTTTGACATTTTCAATTTGCATCTGTGTATTTGATTCTGCAGTTTCTTTACCCCCACCGTCATCATTTAGTGTTTTGATTTTTTTTACAACGAAGGTAGTCAGTGAAGACTGTTTTTGACTGTAACGTTTCATTTTCTGTAATAAAAAAATACACCACATATTAAAGAAAAAATTAACCTTTCTTTCAGTGCCTTTTTAGCCTTTTAGTTATGTTTCCTTTCATTTTCAGAGTTTGCATAAATTATTATTGTCTTAAGACATATGTTTATTGCCAACCATTGTGCCACCTCACTCAATTTAGGATATAGAAAATTCTGCATTTCAAATTAAAACTTAAACATTTTAGTAATGATAAATGAAAGAATAACATTTAACAGATGGACAAAATAGCAAAGGTATAGGTATACGTTATAACTATATCATTAACATGTGAAATTGAATATAATTTTCAAACCAAATAAAATGAGACCTATGTTTGTAACTTATAACAAACAAAGAATGAAAAACTAGGTGAGACGAAAGTGAGCATATCACGTGAGTGCGGTATCCCAGAAGGTACAGAAAGACAGAGTGAGCCCAATCATGTCCCGTTGCTTCACCTGGCAAACTTAAAGCATTATGCAGAACAGAAACGCACCGCATTAGTACGCCAAACAAAAATGTCCGATTATTTTAAAAGAAAAGAATAGGTACATATACATATGTAATGCATACATATATTTTAGTGATTGTGTAAACGCTCCACGCTGTAAATGTAAATTTGAGGGCAGTTTTTTATTTTTATTTAACGTCTGACCTGTCCCATGCTGTGCTGTCTTGACAGGAGAGGTTGCGGTATTATGTATAGCAGTGAATGGAGCGGGGTAGTTGAAGTATACTGTCGGAGAGGGAAAAGGTGGGAGGGAAAGATAAGGCGTAGAGAGAGTTAGAGATTGGAGCGGGCAGAAACACCAGAGGGGGAGGCGGTGGGGGAGGGAATGTGTTCACGCAGCACACAGGCAGAGCATGAGTCACTTGACTGAGCAGCGTCGCTGCGTACAAGGCAAAATCAGGTAGTCCAGTGTTTAAAATTCCACTCTAGAATCTTCCCATTTAGTGTGGAGCACTTACACTAACTATGACGTATTTTATTTTTTTACATCTTTTACGGTACAGTATGTACTGTATTAATTGCTATTTTACTGAACATCTGTATATAAATGTTTTGTTACAACTTGAGCCTACATACGTAATATTATTGTGTAAGTCATTGTATTATACATGTTCATATTTTGACTTTGGTATAATATTTTAACATTAAATAGTAAAGTAAATCAGCTAGCGTATTTTTAATCTTTGCAGAGGAATTCCCAGTGGTCCAATACTTACGTGAACCATACTGTACCACTTTTGCCGTGAGGTAGTAAACAAGGCCCGGAAATGTTTATTTGTAGCGGCCCACTTGCCGATCCGAGCCACACACACACTCAGCAACTCGACACAGTGTTTGGTGGAATAAGTAAATACAAAGTTTAACAGACTTTTTAATATGGTGCCACTGATTGCACTAAAATTAATTTGGCACAATTTTTGTTTCCCCACATGTGACCATTTATAATTTACTGTAAACATGGATAATAAAGTTTAACCACTTGACACGATAGACGGTTCTTTATTTTTTTATTGTACGAATGCTAGAATCGTTTTTCCCGTATCTGCGGCCTACTTCTGCAAAAGACACGCTATCAGTAAGTAAATCTAGAATTTTTATTTTGTCAATCAAACTCGGTACTTTGCGATTCATATTCGGTTTGAAGTATCTCTACGGCCTTTCTATTTAGAAGGCTTTGACCACAGAATCGTGTGTAACCGCACACACTGCACTTACTTTGTTACGGACACTCAGACGAAGCAGATACTGTGGCTGACACCACGAGACTGGCAGCAGCGTGTGTGCCGCACGTTTGTATGGCGGCGTGTGGCGCGCTCGTAGGCCGTGCGCGGCTCGGGGAAAAATAAATTCAACATTTAATATTTATCTTTAAAATTTATTATTTTTATATTTTCACCCGCGTTTAGTGAAAACTGCGGATGTAAAGTCCGCACATAAGGTGGGCTGTCTATACTGTGCGTGCTTGCCGACCTATTAGAACACAGGCGGTGTTTTATACCTTTTGACCTTAGTCACATCGAAACATCGCGGTTATGCAACAACGCGGGTAAAAGTTATGTCCCCCGACAACCGCGTTAAATAGGGAGTATACTGTACTACCATGCACCTGTTTGAGTTTAGTTCCACAAGTTTTACATTTGGAATGGCTTTCTGATATTTTGTCATAAAATTTCCAAAGATGACTGCGGCCCTTAAACTTGCCACAATTTTCATCCATTACTTATTTAATTACTTCACCACTGTTTAAAGATGCCAAATGTCACCAACGGTAAAGTCGGCTGCCTCACTGGAGTCACCGAGATAGTGCGATGCGTGCTGCGCACAGAAGTATAATTTATTAATTAACCTACATTTGCACATATGACGTATGCAGCATGGCCTAGCCAGTAGGTTTATTTAAATTTAAACCAATAAGTAACATATATTTCTTCGTTTTTTCAACAAGATCTGTTCCCCTAAAAACGGAAAACATACGTAAATATTATTAATTTATAACTTCACGAAGTTAAACCACACAACGATGATCAGCTTTAATTAAGTTTTGTAAAAGGCAAAAGCATAAACAGTACTTCGAAACTGACATAATGTTATGATTCAGTGATTCGATTCCTTTGTGTCGGCACGCGCGGTCTATGATAAATGGTGACATGTCAACTGGTCTACACGTATGGCACCGCTAAAATATTTTCATGTCGTGAATATTTTAATGTTGGTTATTCTGTTAACAGAAGTCTTTCACAGAATGGCGATCTTTGTAAATGTAAGGTTGAACAAGGAAATAATTTAACTGTTAACAGAAAATTATGCATTGATGGTTGTAAAATTCATTTTTAATACATGTTATTTATTTTTCAAAACAAATAAACCAACAATATTTTTTTCCTGTGCAACGTGAGAAATGGTCATGAGTAATATGCCGTAAGTTGGCAGAAATAAAAATGTTTGAACAGATTGTTAAACTGTTTCATAAACAAGCAGTTTTCGTAAGGTATTTATCTTTGCAAGCCTAAACAGATAGTGCTTCTGAACGTGTAAATTATATCATACACAATATTTGAAAAAAAAAAAAATTTTCAGCCTAACCTATATTTCATAACGTTATGAAATTTGCTTGAGTGAAAGTGTGCTGCAATTTTACGAGTTACATTAATGATGATTGACTAATAAATTTATGTCTAGCAATCAGTTAAACGGTAACCGTCAATTTCTTTCTTCGATTTTTTTTACTTTTGAAAAAATTTGCCCGAATTTTTCGATTCCAAATTTTAGTTTCGGTTCCAGGTTCAAATAGTTGAGGAATCAAATCGAAGTTGAAATTATCGGGTACCCGCACATCCCTAATTATTTGTAATCATTTCATCACACGCTTGAAGAGTAGCAAGAAAAATAAATAATTAAACGTCAAAAAACCATGGACTACAACTTAAAAAATCATGGATACTCCATTGCAATGGCCATTAAAAGAAGTAAACATCATAGTATTAATGGCATATAAATCGATAGTCACAATCAATGTAACACCATGTGATGCAGTAGCAGTTTATTTGCTGTATGTATCTATGGCGAAACAGACATTGCGACTCAATAGTACGTATATATAAATAACGTAATTAATGATTTAAGATTATAGATGAAATTAACAAAAATTGTGTTTATAATATTGCTGAACTAAAATACAATATAATTGGCTGCGTTGAAAACAAAATCTTGTGAATAATTAGGGTTTAAATATGTAAATATAAGCTCATTTAATCTCTAATGTGTGAACACAGATTTTTAAAAGAGAGATTCACTTTTTTATGAAATGGATTGCATATGATTTCATGGTATTTTGTGGTTTGTGAAAATTTTCGGAATCAACATGTAGTAGCAGGTTTTTGAAAATAACAAAATAAGGTGTCACGTTGGGCCGACCTGAAGCCCGAAAAGTACAGAAAGACAATGTTTATACGCGCCACTCCGCGCGGCGGCCTCGGTAAACCCGCAGAATTCCCAGGCTGCTAAAAGGATCATTAACAATGGTCTGAGGCGGGAAGGTGTGACAGGAGTGGTGGAGGGGGGGGGGGGGGGGGGTGTAGCAAGGACCCTTGTAATCCGGCCAGGCACCCGTGACATGCCTTACCTGGGGCGCATCAACGGTCCTGTCTACATTCATAACAATATATACATATTAGATTTTTAATGTATTAAATTTATTAATAAATCAAAGATGCACATGTTACATAAATTTGCAGTGATTTTATGGTAGGCCAAAATGATTTTGGTGATTTAATTCAAAGTGTGTATAATATTTAAATATGTCGAAAGACTGAGGGCATAACAAAACAAATGTTGAATATGGAAGAAACTTAATAGAATATTGTGCAGAATACTGTGATTGAAAGGTACTCTATGATAATTTAAAGCTTGAAAATGTTTTATAGCACTCAACTACAAAAATTATGATGTAATTGTAATGGTTTATGTTAATTAATATTTTCATGTGTAAACTATTTTTATCCCTGGTAGCTGTTGTAAATTTAGTTGGGTCTTTATGGTTTGCTGTATAATTTATACCAGAGACATCTTTTCATACAGTTTTGCTGTTTGCTTTTCTCGTAGTTTAAACATACAGGCGCTACTAAATTATGTTCATGAAAATCACTTAATCACAGAAATAATTTAGTCTTACATGAATACTTTTTATTTTATATAAATTTAAATGATTGATACATAGGGGTAATATTATGTGGTTTATTTGGTGTTATTAACTCTGATGGAACCAACATGGTTAGCTTTATTATTTTTTATTAACTTAGTAACATTTTAGGAAGTTTCTAAAATAAACCCTTAAAAATCCTGAAAAAAAACTTGAATTTGGTTTTGCCAAAAGAGTGGCCACCCTGAATTATTAGGATAGATTTGTCATTAATTGAACCAACCGTTATTACAGTATTCACCCAAATAAGTCAGCCCCTCGAATAAGCATTGTATCTCTAATATTTATACCACAACCAAAAATTATTGTGGGTTAGAATAAGCCTTGCTTCAAACTTATAAAACCTAACAAGTGACCATAATCCAAGTTGATATTAAATATTTGTTCTTGAATTCGGTAACTATTCAATATTATAAATTGCTTTGCTAATGTTTTCTGTGAAACGAATTGCATTCTCGGTACCTATGTTGAAGCCTACCAGTTATTTTTTAAATCACTCTTTATTCTTACTAAAAAGTTATTAAGTTTTATCAGTGTTTCTAGTAAAAAAATCTTTTTGTAAATACACATTACTACAGGTATCAGGCAGTAAATGTATTATTTATGGATTAACTTTGAATGATACATAGTTTACTGTGATGCAAGAAAAAGAGCTTCATTAATGTAGGCGACCAATCGCAGCTGTTTTGTTTACTGCAGTAGGATGTCATTAACATTTTGACCATGAATGACTGAAATCAATTATATGATACAAATATTATAAATGAAATAAACTGAAAATTTGCTGGAGAAGCGCACACATCAAATTCTCACCTTTCATATAAAAATATTATTATGATACACCATCACTTAAATCCAAACCTTTTATCCTGTAGTCACGTTTACGACTGTCCACTACAACTTAATTTCTTCCTGCTGCAGGATTTACCATTTCCTGAACCATTTTTAATAATTTGAATTTTTCCCTGCAAAATAGAGGATCACAACTGCAAACCTGTAATCATTGCAATGCTTTTCTCACTGAAATACATACCATGTGCAACAGGTTTGTCATTCATTAAGCAACAGCAGGTTAACCACTCTTTAACCGACCTTGGAGCTAGACAGTACTTGTGCTTTGCAGCATTGCATTGCAGTGTTGTCAAGTTTTGAATAAGCCATGCTTTTCCAACACACATTTGACAAAGTATTGGGCAGTTATTCTGGTAAATGTAGTAAATCAAACAAAACTGCTATGGACTTGACACAATACCCTGATAAGTAGGCAAAAACCTGAATTAACTAAGAAATCACAGCAATAAAAACACATTTTTCATAATACTCTTATTGTTTGAAAATCTTCATCAAAGGTATCAAGGAATCAGTTTGATATTCCAGTAAAAGAAATATGTACTACACTGGCAATTTTAGGGTTTTTCTGTATAGAGTAAGAATCAGCTAGCATCAATTTCAAAACAATTGAATTCTGGATATTCTGTTTGCATTGGAATCAAATGAATCTTTTGAGTCCAGAATCAGAATACATAGATGTCAATGACACCCTTAAACATAGTATGCTCAGGCATATGATGTTAACATTAGCCTCGAATATAGGGTGCTTTGGACAGTGAAGAGCACTTATCCTTGCTTGAATCACACACCATGAATGCCAACTCTATTGACTTCTCATTGAAAACTGTTTTACATTATACACTGTGCTTGCTGGGAAACTTCCAAACAAACAGCGCAGGGGCTTGTCTGAATTAATGCTTATTTTTGTTTTCAGATTTCATAAGAATACTGAAACAGTTTTGGCACTGAGGTTAAGATTTCTAGGATATAATGTTGCCTATAATTAAAGGTCTTTAATCTGGTGTTCTTTGGTTTGGCACATACTGTAATCCAGCACCAATAGAGCCACTTGTGTTTAGATATTTTCGTGTGGATTCCAGTTTTCCATTTTGGCCACCAGGTCACATTACTGCGATGCCAGCATTTTTTGTTCGCTCAGAGTATATGGTTACATCTGTTTTCATTTCAGAAGAGTTTACTTACTGTTTTCTACCAGGTTGCATTTCACACTTTCACATTTGGTATTCCTTTTGAAACTATGTTTCGTGATTTCAATAATAGGGAAAAATTGCTAATCTAGCATGTCTCTGGTCCCAAATGTGCTGGATTAAAGATCATTCACAGTATTGTGGATTTTGCATGTTTCGGCATGTTGCAGATATTACCTTCTAGTCTTAAATTACAATTTTATATTTTTCAGACATTTTTTTAGTATCCAACATTTTAATTATAGTGCTAAATGCTGTTTTGTTTGTATAATCCAGGATATTAGTAAGAACATCATGTGAATTTAAGTGCTTTTGCATGAAGTACGTATAAATGTGTTTTGACATGAGCTCACACTTGACATCAATAACAGGCTTAACACACATGCATAAGGCTATTGCAATTAATTCCTGTTGAGAAAATTCTGAAACTACCAAAATTATTCTTACTTATTGGATGCACCCACCTAGGCAGTCCATACAGTGTGCAGATGCTTCAGAAGAATCCACACAGTTTCTAAACTGCTAGCGATATATCAATGGTTTCTGTTTATGAAAAGCATTCAAGATGTAGAGGTTAAATGATAGTTCTGTTTCTGAATTTAGTTTTTGAACTAATTTTTTGGAGAATGAAAATTTTTGAAACATGTGTTTTCAGAATAAGTTCTAGGTATAACACTCCCAGTACACAATATTGAGAGCATTATTGGTATATGTTTTACACCTTTTATCACTAGACCATAGAATGTTATGGTCACCACTCTAAACTCATGGCTGTTCTATGCACTGCGCACCAGTTCAAAGCCTTTCAGTTATAGGCGATACCATGCTAGATGCATCAGCGAGTGCTTCACGTATCATTACATTTCACTTACACAAATAACCGTTTGGCTAGGCAGACTCTATAAGAAGGAAACCTAACAGAAAACAATTTAAGCTGATTTTACTGTATAACTTTTATACACAACAGTTTTTACTAATACTAATTTACAACAAACTTACACTTTTTCTGTCTTTCATGATCACTGTGACCACCTGTTAACAGTAACTTCACAAGCACAGGTCTGCTAACCACGCGCTTAACCTCTGTGCCGTAACCTTGCAAGCATGCAGTCATTTATTGTACAAGTAAGCTGGTAAAGGAATATTGTGTATGACTCCAGTGGTTTAAAGCTGTAGTTTTCAGAATGAGCACAGACTATCACTAAGCATTGTAGTAGGACAGCATAGGAAAGTCATCATAAAAATGGGAGACTTGTTATGCAACACGTTCTAGCGGCAGTGCCTGATCATACGACGTTAGGTAGGGTATTTTGGAAATTTAGAAGGTACATTGTTTCCAATTTTTTGTAGTTGGAGTTATTTATGTTAGGGCTGTAAAAGTTTGTGCAATATTTGTTTGCAACAATCACAATGTTGCTAACTGCTCGAATGAAGTAATTTTTGAAGTTAAACTTCTTTAGGCGCATTGGTGCTGAAGTTCTCTGAGTGTGACGGCAATAAAATGAACACTGAGGGACATATCAAGCATATCTGTGTGCCAAATAAATCTTTGTGATATCGAAACTATTCTGGAATACACTTCATAAAATTTGACAGTCACAAAAAGAAATAGTCACAACTTTTAAAATACATTATCATTTTGGGATTACAACATTAATATCCAAATCTTTTATACAGCTGATGTTTGGTGTATTTAGTTTTGCAGTAACTTGCGTGACTGCTAACTGAAAGCTCCTGTGATCAATGCTATCATATATCTTTTTACCTTTTCTTTTATAACTTATTATTGCATTTTTACTCTCAACATTTTTGAAAATTATATTATTACTTGTTATTTATTTAAGTAATTGTTATTATAACTTAAAACATAGCTCAGTCAGTTTATTTATTTTAAATTTGATAGGTATATAACATTTATTTTTACATACAATAATGTTAAATCTTAAAAAACTAATTGAAGTGATTGATTGGATATATGTAAATATATATACATACTAGCTGACCCGGCAAACGTTGTTTTGCCATATGAATAATTTCCTAGTAATTTCTAGTGTAGACATAAAATAGCTTACTTATTGTAATGTATGTTAGAATGTGTATATTGTATGTATGTACGAATGTGGTATATGCGTGAAATAAGCATGGAGCGCTGTGAACGATGAGGAAATATAAAAATAACAAAAGGCAAACATTATTTTTAAGTTATTATAATTTATTCCTTAAAATTATATATCATTAATTAAACAATTACGACAGTAACACTATTAAACAATATCAATCTCTTAATGCTATAGCGTGAACAATATTTTTTGTTAGTCCATCTTTAGCTAACACAAACAAACTGGATGGTTTACCCACTCGAGAGCATGCCACGTATAATTGTCCGTGTGAAAAACATGGTGTTCTCAAATCTAATCCACAAACAGACATCGTTTGACCTTGGGATTTGTTGATAGTCATTGCAAATGCCAATCTAATCGGAAACTGAATACGTTTGAATTGAATTGGCACATCTGTAGGTATAATAGGAATCCGTGGTATGAGTATATTTTCACCTCTGAACTTGCCATTTAAAATCCTGGCTTCGATCACGTTTTTCATTAATTTTTGAATGACTAATCGCGTACCGTTGCACAGCCGGGGCAGGTTCAAATTACGAAGCAAGATAATTGGAGATCCAACCTTTAATTGTAAATTATGCGGTGGCATGCCTGGCAAATCCAGTGAGTTCAAAAACTCTGTGGGAAAATTTACTGCTTCGCTGTCGTCGCAAACTGTATCAATAGATTTATATGATACCAAGTTCCCTGGCAACAACATTTGTATCTTCAGATTTAAATTGTCGACGTCTACATTTTTTGCCGCTAAAATCGCTCTTTCTGCAAGCCACTCATGATTTATGTACTGTGTGTGTACATCGGGAAATATTTGTTCAATGAGAGTATCTTGCGAATCAGCGATTGTGCAGAAATCGGTCGGTAATTTTACGTATCCAGTTTCATCTATAGCAACTTTTCCATCACCGATATCTAAGAGTTGTTTTGAAAATGTTTCAGCGGATGGATCTTGAAGCATTTGAACGCGCATATTTATTTTTAGCTGTAATTTTTCAACATTACGCCACAATGGAGATGATTTTAAGCAAGCGTTGATCTCATCAGCGTATGTTGAACGTGGAATGACTGGAAGTGTTTGTCTGAAATCACCTGAAAGGACCAACAGAGTTCCGCCAAATAGTTTGTCATTGTTTTTAATATCTTTCAATGTCCTGTTCAACGCCTCAAGTGAATGTTTGTGTGCCATAGTACATTCATCCCAAATAATAATTTTACACCGTTTCAGCACAGTGGCCATGGACGATTGTTTCTTAATGTTGCATACTGCGTCAGGGTTATTCTGAATATTTAGTGGCAGCTTAAATACTGAATGAGCTGTTCTACCTCCATCCAATAAAGTTGCTGCAATGCCCGATGATGCAACGGCCAATGCGATGCCATTATTTGATCGTATTTCAGCAAGAATTAGCGAAATAACGAATGTTTTGCCAGTTCCACCCGGTGCATCCAAAAAGAAGAACCCACCTTGTCCAGCTGAAACTGCGAGCATAATGCGATCATAAATGGTTCTTTGTTCCTCATTCATTAGTGGGACATTGCGGGCAACAATCGCTGCCATTTCTACAGTACTGTACTGCAGTTCACGATTCATTTCAGTATTCATTAAATCAGATGCAGTTCGATTTGGCGAATTCATACCGAAATTACTAAGTGGTAAGTTGGCAATGACAATGCAAAGATCCTCAATAGCAATCAATGCTTCATTGTACATTTCGTCGCTGAATGTTATGGTTAGATCGTGGCACCGTATACGATGTTGATGCAATATATCATCAGTCATTGAATCTTTGTGATTTTCCCATAATATCTGTGCTCGGGCTGGGAAACATGTAGTCAACACTATAGCGAATAGTAGACGAATTTGTATTGCTGTACAGTTCAATGCAGCTTCAGCAAGCATGCATTCCCACTGGTTGTCGTCTTCCAGCAAGCCGAGTGCAAGGCATGCATCTTTATACGTTGGATATTGTTGCCCATTCACTTTACATATATCTTGAAATGATAATGGGCCAGTAACATTAACCAACAACAGTCGAAGATAAAAGCACTCCGTGTGTCTTGGATTGACTGTAAATAATCGCCCCAAGGCGTTTGATTTAAATAAATTGAGACATGCAGCAACTGGTGAGCCTTGCTTGCGGGGCATCCATGTTTTTGTTTGAGTCCATGTGAAATAGCGTGGTACTTGTGAATAGAGTAATGTTCGTGCAAAGGCACCAAAATCATCCGCACGATTACACAATTCAAAAAATGCAGTGAGTGTAGTTTTAGGTGGATTTATTACACGATCAATCGCTGTCTCGTTCGTGAAAAATACACGCTGACCGTTTTCAAGATGGATGGCTAACTGAACAACTGCTGGATCCCGTTCATGAATTGGAAAACCAAAGATACGCCAAGCAGCTTCATTGGAGCTGATGTACCGACCAATTTGGTAGAGCGTTATTTCATCGTTTTTATTCACTGGAGAAGCATTCACATTAGTATTTTCCACTCTAAACACAGCCATATCACTGCCTTTATGGACATACTTGCAAATGTATTTGATGCTCTTTACAGAACTGCAGAACTCAACATTAATATGAGCATTATATTTCTTGCTCAGCAGAGGCGAATATGGCACCACCCAACGATTGTCAATATCAATGTCTCTGTTGATGATATTTTTAATAAATGACTGTCCGCCATTTTCAGGATTTCTTCGACGATATATTGGGTATCCGTCGACATTTGTGACCGTATCATTGGTAAAATCTTTAGGGAAATTTTTAGTACATTTTCCATCAGTCATGCAAGGCGATGAACTATTAAGAGTACCACATGGACCATGAATCATGTTTGTTGTAACAATATCAAACAGCAGTTGGTCAGTGGATGGATCTGGAATTTCCGCAGAAATGATACTATCGATTTCTTCAGGACGGATTTTGTCGATGAACCAAACCAAAATGTGTGCATGAGGTAATCCTCGCTTTTGCCACTCAACCGAATACATCCAGCAACGTGTGGGACCAAATACATGTGATTAGTAATGAAACTTATTAAAGACTTCAACTTTTGTCTGAACGCACGTGCTGTAATGTCATGGCGATGTATTGCATTTTGGCCAGGCAGTAGCAAAGATGTAATCTCTGGCCATTTTGGATTACATGTGAACGTGATAAATAAACATGGTCGTCCATATTCGCGCACGAAAGTCAGAGCATCCTGTATATATTCTTGCATATGACGTGGACTGCCTACGTACGATGATGGTAAAATGACATGGTTACCAATTTCGGCGACGTCGGCGTTGTTGTTGATAGCGTCTCGCAAATGAATGTACTCTTCCGCGCGCAGCTTTTGTTGATTATATCGTAAGTATCGTAGTCGTTCGCTCTCAATCTTCGCGTACATGTCGACCATGAATTGTTGACAAAGCTCACAACATCGTAAAATGACGTTGTCCAGGCCACGTCTAATCATTAATCGGTACGCATAATAATCCTTTGAGCTAACGTTCTTGTTTGTTTCAGCTCCTGTAATATTTGTTCATGAAAATTAATTTAAATTTATTACGTTCAATAATTTAATTGTGAGCTAAGATGTTTACACATAAAAAAAGGGTTCGTGTACTTATGTAAGCACTTTAGAAGTTATACTTACTTGGCATAATAAAACACTAACTTTAATTTTGCATGCAACTAATTAATAGAAATAAATTAATAAAAGTGCTGTAAAAATGTTATTAATACCGTTGGCAAAGCATTAATTTAATAAAATATTTGTTTTTAAATAAAAACAATATTAAATATTAATATGAACACGTGTATAAAATTAATTATTTAATTTAGTAAAATAATCGAGATAAATATTAGATAATTTTTAAAGCTATTTTATGCTGAGTGTTTATTCTTATAAATTAATAATCAATGAAGTACCTGATACGGGATCTCGTTGTTTTATGTTTATGCAATATCCGTCTTGTCCCTTCCAGAATATTAGCGGATATTGGAGAGCGTCATATGAACGATGTGTGTCAGCAATGAACTGAAGATTATTATTTCTTCTACGAATCACAATTTCTCGTGCAGCTGTACAATCGGCAACCATGATTCCAGCAACATCATCAACAACGGGTGCATTGAATCTACGAATATGCTCTCCAGCTGGTGTTTTATCAGGATTAATGACGATAGCGTGATTATCGCTTTGTAATTGGTGCATATGTGATTTGAATATTTTCAACAACTCGTTGTGCTCGTTCAAAAGAGCATCTAGCTCGCTGACGATGCGCCTGGCATAAAGTGAATCAAGGTTATTATAATCACAACGTGCATTCACGCGATTGGCAAGTGCGCTTCCGGAATCCTCGCCGCCCATAAAGTAGATTTGTAAGAATTTATGTGGTTCGTTTGGCATTGGCAGCAGTGAGCCCATTTTATGATAAACTTGGCCTCTGATTTTGAATGTAGAATTGAATTGTTGACCAGTTGCATTAGTATTTCGAACTATTTCTGTTGCTCCGAACGATGTCATTTGAAAGCATGAATTGAATCTTCGAATTGACTTCAGGAACACGTTAGAATCTGGATCCGTGCCGATAAGTAAGCCGTTCAATGGTTCAGGTGGTGTTTCAATTTCAGGTAGTTGCACTTTTCCTGACGCGCAACACATCCCAGCTGGCTCATTTTTGAATTTCAGAGCATGACAATGCGGACATTCCTTGTCCATAGCACCAATTACCACTTTTGAATGAGCATAATATTCAATATCGGGCTCATACTGGAATGCTAAACGCAGGAATGAATCAGATATAAATGCTCGATGTACCTGTTGTCGTTGTTGGTCATTTGTTCTTCGTCTATTGACTGTGAAACGGCGTGATTGTCGTTGTTCTAATCTTCTGACTTCATTGCGTTCAGCTCGTGTATCTTCCGGCTCTTCTTGATGCAATTGCGCCATTCTGACACGTGCATCAGTATTTTGTTGCTGGATTTGTTCTTCTGTTCTTTCGGATCTGCTATTTCGCAAGTTTCGAGCTTTACTTGTACTGCGGCTCAAATCAGCCCCTTTGCGTTTTCTTGGCATTGCTCACTGTACAAAACATACATAAATAGAATTAATGAAATTATTTAATGATGAAAAATGTTAAAAGTATAATTAGGGCCAGGATTTTTTCCGCAGTTTTGAAATGATTTATAACAAAAATATAAGTTTTATGGAAAAATTTTTCAAACAAAAGTAAAAAATTAAATTTTATGAAAACATTCCCATCCCTACTCCGTGCTGTTTACTGGGTCAGAAGTGACACCTGTAGACATCTGGCGGGGATAACTAATTAAATGACGATTGATCAGTTTTCGACCGGAGAGGAAAAATGATTAAATTACTAAAATGGCTATTAAAAAATAAGGGTTGATCGTAGAAGGGTGAAAATTGAGGATTGTATGTATTTTTGTATGTTGTATCATAAAAAAATAGAAATTAAAAATTTTGTCTAAAAAATAAAAAAAAAATTTAGGGGTGGACTACCCCTAACATTTAGGGGGATGAAAAATAGATGTTGGCCGATTCTCATAGATACCGGATAAGCACAAAAAATTTCATCAAAATCGGTCAAGCCGTTTCGGAGGAGTATGGCAACGAAAACTGTGACACGAGAATTTTATATATAAGATAAAGGAGAGTGTATTTTTTTGCATGTTTTTTGTACAAGTTTACAATTTTATTTCAAGCTTGATGAGATTTTGCACGATTGACATTCAAAACAAGAGATGTATCACTGTCTACATAAGATTTCTAGAAAACCACCCTCATTTTCCTTTCCTACTCTTTAAAACTCCGTGGTGAAATTTTGCACAACTAACATTTAAAATATGAGGAATTTTACTTTCTACATCTAATTGTGGGGGAAAAAAAAAAACTGTAAGGAAGAGCACTGCGCCTAAAACCTTTATGGAAACAAATATAAAAGAGATCACTGAGTATGAATTAAAGAAATCACATACCAAAAACATTCAATGTTTTTAAAGATCTGTTCTTTTTCATATATTACTCTTTTTAAAAGCATGTTTGTAAATATTTTATTAATTACTGCTAAACAGCATTGCGATATTTCAAGAAGTTTACCATAGTTAACTGTTCTGAACAGCTGCATTTAAAATGCTGTAAATTGTTGTAAATAGTCAGTTACTTTAAGTTAGTTACATAAAAAAACTCAACTGTTTTTTCGGGATAGTATTACTCCAAAATATCTTTTTTGGAGTGTTTTTTTCCCTCCAAATGAACACCTAGTCTAGGAAATTAACTGTTTTGTCCTGTTTTATGAAATTGTATTTGAAATAAACAATTTATAAAAAACCAGGTTTGAAGTTAAGCTAAAAGTTATGTGAGAAGTTATGCTAAAAGTAGTATGATTTGTGTCCTTTTGTTATGTTTAAAGTTAGTTAATCTTTCATTATCTTGAAGTTAAAACATATTTTTCTATGTTGTGATAACTTGTTTCAATTATAAATACACTGTTTTAATACAAATTTATACAGTATAAATTAATTTCTGTAGGGCAACAAGTTTTCAAACGACAAGATAAATTCTGTGCTGAGATCGCCCATTGTAATAAATGATAATTTTAATTTCACAGGTGTTTTTCAGGCTGAGCTGTTAGGATCGCTGCAGTCGGGTGTCACCAGCATTCACCATGTTAAAATGCCTGAGTTTCCTGTATTTATTGTGCTACTACAATATTTGCAATCACCATTAACTGTTATGGCTCTCGCCTTACCTGAGCATGCATACTGTATGCAGAACTACAGAAGAAACCATGTGATTTGAAAACTGCTCAAGATATCCAAGTGGTATCTGTTTATGAAAAACATTTAATAATATACTGAGGGTGGATAAGTAGTTCTGTTTCCATATTTGGTTTTTAAACTGTATTTTTAGATGAGTTAAAATGGCTAACACATACGTTTTCGGAATAATTATTGGGCAAAAAACTCCCAGTAGAGACTTGCATTACACCTTCATCTTCATTTCTCCACCATATAATGTTATGGTTACCACTAAAATCTCATAGTACCCTAAAAATCACGAGAAGACTGCATGCAAGTTCAGTGCTTTGCGCTAAGATGGGATACCGCACTAGAAGCAATAGCAAACATTGATCTTATGATCCCTCCTCAATAACAGAAATACACACCTGACTAGGCAGGTCTCTTAACAATTATTTATTTATGTACATTTGTAATTGTAAAACTTGTATTCATATTTAGTTTGGCTAGAAAATGTATTATACGGATGATTTGACTACAGAAAATAGTGTAATGTATCCTATATCCTATATGTTTATTTTGTGGGTGGA
Organism: Bacillus rossius redtenbacheri; assembly: GCF_032445375.1. Taxonomy (NCBI): domain Eukaryota; kingdom Metazoa; phylum Arthropoda; class Insecta; order Phasmatodea; family Bacillidae; genus Bacillus; species Bacillus rossius. The sequence continues at coordinate 178,253,674 of NC_086330.1, forward strand.
AAAATTATATTTATATTTTGCAACTGTTTTTATAACATTGAAAAAAAATTTACATTTAATTGTGGTTCTAACAAAACAGCTTATTTAAAATATATTCATAGTATATTCATTCAGCTCTGGACAATGTTACCTAGGCCGTTTTGAATTTTGCAGATATTGTACAATAATGGTCACATATTGCAGGGTGTATGATCGTCACAGTGTAACTGACTCTTGTGCTACTAACAAAATAAATGCCCAAGTGGCTGTAAAAGAAACGGAAGTGTGTGAGCAAAAGGAGAGCTAAGTAAATAACAATATTAACATCAGAGGGAGCAATGAGAGGTCAGACAAAACTTATTTAGATTTTCCCCTAAAACAAGTGGGGGGGAAGAGGATCCTTATTTGCTTTAAATAAATACTGCAAAAATGTCGACATACTTTGTTTATTTAAAAAAAGGAACCTTCTTTAGTTATAACTTTACTTTAGATGCATAGCATTGTGGTGAGAAATAAAAAATTCACATATGTAGATAGATTAAGTAGCGCAGTTACATATAATAACCATTACATTAATTTAGTTTAAACTAGGGTAATTTAGGGTAAACTAGGGCCGGCCCGCCAATCACTATGACAAAGCATAATACGTATGTACTAAATTAAAATAATAAAAATGTCATAATAAATTTAACATTTAAATTTAACAAAAGCATACCAATTTTGTTTTAAACTTTTGCTGTCTTATGCACTTTTATATTAACAAAAAATATACATAATTTTATTTGGTGTCCGAAATTGCCATGCTGTCCGCGATGCACGTTGCACAATGTTTTTAAAAGCCCAGTAGATTCAGAAGTTTGGAAAGGGTGTCTTGCCGCGGGAATAGGCTCATGATGCCGGCTACTCGTACGCTGTTGTTTGGAAATTAATACGTGGACGGTGGTCCTTGTCTCTTGGACCTGGATCCGTCTCTTGCACTCTCGGATTCGTGGACCCTGCCTGCAACAAAGATCCATTCTTGCGAATAAGACCTGTTTGCAGACAGTCCCGAAAAACATTGGCCCAAAAGGCCTGAAAAGGTAGGGGGTGGGGGGATCTAGCGAAGAGAAATTAAACACTCACCAATGCAGGGTGGATGATGCAGACACTCAGGGTGGAGTCGCACATTGGAGTCCCGACACACATGACGTGATTTTTACAAAGAAATCCATCATTTGATATAATTTAAATAAAACCAGAAAAATAAAACTACTCTAACACTTTGACTATGAAACTCTACTGGCTGGCTAAACAATTCTATCTAAATTAGGGAGTTCATCCCTCGTAGTCTGTTAACTACATGTTACAAGTGACGGCGTTCTTCTTGGCGGAGACAAGCGTCAACGATTACGGTAGTACCAGCCTGAAAGGACCCGCGCGCCGAAGTGCCGGTGTGCGCGGAAAAAGTCTTAATTAAAAACAGGGTTTAGCCCTGGAACAAAAGGTTGGGAAGCGGGGGTGTACCGAAGGTATCCGAAAATGCCCGAAGGGGCGGGGTGAGAACAAAACACAACTTGAGAGGTTAACTCGAACTTCGCGCAATCACAGCCCTATCTAGAGGGCAACTCCGAAAACCACCTATCGACTCTAGCCAGGTCGAGATGGTGAAACCTGTGTTCTTATGCTGTAGCCAGTGCTGCGCTCTGGCGGCCAAGAGGAGAAACTGGCTGGAGGGTCACAGAAACGTCCGCTAGAGTGCACTGGGCGCACTCGCAACCAGCGGACAGAGCTAGGTTAGGGATTTTTGCCGCCACTAGAGCTCGCTGAGGGCTCTGTTGGTAAAGGGCGTATGTCCTTGGAGAGACCATGTACTCTGCGCGGGTTCACTGGAGGTCGATGCTCCAGGTAGGAGTTCCCAAGAAGCCACAAGGAGGGAGATGAGGGAAGGGTGGTCAAAACTTGCTATGTCGCCTGGAAAAACGTGCCCTAACGTGACAATTTCCAAAAATAATTTAAAATTATAATAAAAATAAAAAACGTGCCGAAATACCTAATTTCTGGCACAACAGTCATTTGCCTTCAGAAATGCATGAATTGTGTCAATTATCATACTATACAAAAATATGCATAAATAGTCTAGAGACTCTTAACACTTAAAATACATCCAACCAGTGTCTTATCAAATACTTTTAGTTTTTAAAGTCAAGTATGATTTGAACAAATTGTGCTGAATATATTATTTTTTTGAGCTGGTATAATAGGAGGCAGGCTGAAGCATATTACAACTAGTGTCCAAAGGTGTATCAGCTAATAACATTAAGAGGGGAGGGGGCCTTTTTTCAGAATTCACTTTTTTCCATTGGGCAATAAAATAATATGCAATAGCAAGATAATTTTTTTAAAAATAGTGTCTAAAGAATAGTTACAAATTTGCTCTAACTACAGCACCTTACTCCTTGTTTTATTTTAGTATTCCCTCTTCAGAAGGGAAGGAGAAGGGGGCATCTGCCTCCATTTCCCCCCTCCTCTTGGTTATGCCCTTGCTGGTGTATGTACAAAAATATATATTTTTATCATATAGTGAATTTTTGAAAAAAAAAATAAAAAATGAATTGTATGTCACCCAAAGTACAGTTTTTTTTATTTATAGTAATGTCTAGAGAGGTTGGCTTGAATTATTTGCAGTTGCTGGAACATATTTTAAAGTATATAATGTTTTTTATGAATCACTGCTGATATTTGTACCTAGGAACCAAAAAAGCGAAGTCACTATTGGGCAACTATACCAGAGAGTAAAAGAACAGCTCTTTAACTTTCAATGACACTGTTTTTCATCAACCTCCATATGCATGTGGCCACCATTAAGTAACTTGTCATTGAATTCTTCCTAATGGGAGACTTTTTCAAACAGCCACAAGTACATAACATTGTAATTGGACTAGAGGTTTGTGTGCCTCAACTAAAGTTTTGGAAGTAGGTTCATGTAACTCTTGCTAAATGCTTTAGAAAACCTTTTGTTGAGTTTTAAGACATAATATGCAATTTTAACAAAAATTGGTAAATTGGAATTTAAGCTTGTTTGGCTCTGGGGTACACATATAAATGTAACCTATAAGGAGTCTACAACTTAGCTCAAAGGTAGAAAATAACACTTACGCAGTTCTGTCTTTTTTATTAAATGTTTTCCCTTACATGGCATGAAATCAAAAATAATATTTACAGAAATGATTCCAATAAACATTGTGAATAATTACTAAGCAAAGCAGTTTGACCCTACACTATTCATTTAACATTTAAACTGGTTATTGTGTCTTTTGTAATTTTAAATTTTCTTTTCACTTACTTCACTATGTCACAAGGTCTATTTCAAAATTAAAAACTGCAAACACGACTCTTTTGCATTTTTCAAAGACCTTGTTGTCAGGTGCTCCTAGTAAGTACGTACTTTGAACAGTTCTTGGAGTATGTGTGAGTGATTGAGTGAACATATTTTTGCGTACAACCTTCTAAAGTTTTAGGCGGACTAAGTTTAAGAAATTTGTCTGGAGGCAGATTTGTGAATTCTTACTGTCCATTGAATGAATTTCAAATGAAGCCAGGAATCTCTCCTGACTTAGTTTCCTTTATAAAAAATGCAAAATAAATCACATAAATTAAATTTTTAATTAATTTTATTCTGCACTGGTTTTGCTTTCTTAAACATGAATTGTAATGTCAAAGTTAAAATTTAATTCCGCTATAGTATTATTTGTAGGGCTGTGCAAATGTGACTTTTTCAATGTAAATCAAATGTGAATCAAATAATTGCAAATATTTTTGAATAGCGAATAATTTGCCAATATTTCCTAATTAAGTTCTAAGTGTAAATCTGAATAATTACAGTCAAAATTTGGCATATTATAAATTGTTGTTTAAAAGAGTTATGTTCTTTAGCTTTATATACATTTTTATTACTCAACATGTAAATTTTTATGTCTCTTCTAATGGTTTAGTAATAAAACACAATCGCAGACTTGCCAACCTTTACGATTATATCGTAAAATGTACGAAAATCACGTCCGTATTACGATTGTACGAGGATGTCTGCATTTTTTACGAATTTTAAGTACGAGACGTTTATTAAAACACGTATTTTTTGTTGCCTTAAATGTTTTATTGTATGGTTTGTGAAAGCTGTTGCCATGTGTTGTTGCTGTGGAAACGAGTGCGGTAATTGTGTTATATTATTGGTCGAAGGCCAGCGAACCACGTAATTTGTTGTTCGATTGTATATCTTTCCTTATTGGCCGCCTGAGTTACATTGATGCGCTTACAACCAGTCACGAACCAGTTTAAATAGCATTTTTAGTTTGGCAAGATGGTGTCGTGCACAAGCGTATGTTGTGATTCTTCAGTTAAAGTTGAGCCAATTTTGATTTTGTTTATTACAGGTTAGGAAACAAATTTATTGCATGTTTTTAATAAAAACGTGTTATGTGCACAATTAACGGAAGTGGAATCAAGGGTAAATATTTACTTGGGCGGTATTTCCGAAAAAAAATGTTAAAAATCCGAAAATACCTTTATTTTATGCTCTTCAACTTCCTCTTTTCATTAAAATCGGCGGAGATTAGAAATTCCAAATACTTTAGGAGATATCGAATTTTTTAATTTCTTCATATGTAGTTGAGCGGTATTTGCGGAAAAAAATGTTAAAAATCCGAAAATACCTTTATTATATGTTCTTCAAATTCCTCTTTTCATTAAAAGCGGCGGAGATTAGAAATTCCAAATACTTTAGGAGATATCGAATTTTTAAATTTCAGCACAAAACCAGCGCATTCCTGTGGCGTGCGTGCACTATTGTTTCTTGTTTACGTACGAGTATCTATTTTTTTTATTGGATAATGATGTCACGTGATTGTTCGTGATAGGCCAGAATTCAAATGAACTAATACGTGATTATTTAGTTCAATTATTGTTTAAAACGGTGTTTAATTACCGCCTCCAACTTAGGTGAGTTTTTAACGTTTCTAATTTTAAAGTCTTATTTGTTATTTTGATATTGTTGCGCAAGTAATAAGTAACAAAAAAATTTACGTGAGTTGTTACTGTACATCCTTTGTTACGGGTTTGTTAGGTAAGGTCAGTTACATTATAAATAATTTAAAACTAAAGAATAATTAAAATTAATTCACATTATTTTTAATATCACCTTAGTTTGAAAGTATTTATAATGTAACTGACCTGACCTAATCAACCATTTTAGTTTACTGTTCACCCTCTGTCCGGGTTTCTTTGGTCAGGTCAGTTACATTATAAATATTTTAAAACTAAACAGCCATTAAAATTAATTCACAAAATAATTTTTTATGTCGGCTTAGTTTGAAAGTATTAATAATGTAACTGACCTGACCTAATCAACCATTTTATTAATTACGCATTCACGATTCACGTATTCACGAACACACGGCAAAATAACAAAAATGGCGCCGCTCGAATGGTTCCACAGGTCTTGTATTGCAAAATTAAAAAATTCGATATCTCCTAAAGTATTTGGAATTTCTTATCTCTGCCGCTTTTAATGAAAAGAGGAAGTTGAAGAGCATATGATAAAGGTATTTTCGGATTTTTAACATTTATTTTCGCAAATACCGCTCAACTACATATGATGAAATTTAAAAATTCGATATCTCCTAAAGTATTTGGAATTTCTTACCTCCGCCACTTTTAATGAAAAGAGGAAGTCGAAGAGCATAAAATAAAGGTATTTTCGGATTTTTAACATTTTTTTCGGAAATACCGCCCAAGTAAATATTTACCGAATCAAGTGAAGAAGAAAATGTCCCCGAAACGTGATACACATTATTCTCAGGCACTTCGTGATACATACACGCGGGATTTTCCGTGTATTCTTAAATCAAGCAAGGGAACACAGTTCGCAGTTTTTTCAGTGTGTAGATGCGACATCAACATTGGGCACGGCGGAAGATATGACATCAATCTCCACGTGAACTGTTCAAAACATCTCGCAAATGTTAAAAGTGTCGCAGTCAGTTCAAAGGTTAGTGATTAGTTCGCTAAAAATAACAGCACAGAAAATGCTAAATACGTGCAGAATGCATGTTTACAAACTTTTTGGTTGAACATAATATTCCCTTAAATGTTTCGGATCACGCCGGCCCGTTATTCAGAAAAATATTTTCAAATTCTGAAGTAGCAAAAAAAATTGGTTGCGCAAGAACAAAGTCGATGGCTATCGTGAAAGAAATGGCAACAGATGCAACTATAAAATTGTTTGTAATTTACAAACTGGCATTTTCAGTCGTGACCGACTGCAGCAATGACTCTGAATCCAAATTATATCCACTAGTAGTAACATTTTGTAATGCAAGTTTGAAAATGATAGTGTCAAGGTTGCTTTCATTACCAGTACTCCAGGGAGATTCTACTGGAAGTTAACTGATATCAGTGTATATTGTAACAAAGGTACACTCTGATGATTTGTAGGGTACCACAAGGAACGAAGTTTTTTTCTTTGATGTGATACTAAGCAAAAATGTTTCCATAATGGTAAATAATGAGAATGATTGTTGGTCTGCAATGTTAATGTATGTTAAAACGATTTCATAATTTCGATTACTAGAAAAAAATGTGATATGAAATTTTATTAATTATTCAATTGCCGCGAGCAGTTTACGCGTGTTATATTATTTTTTATGTATTGTACTAATTGAGGGTTTCAAAAGTTGGCAAGTCTGCAATCGGTGATATAGAAATGTCTTCATCAAAAGCCAAGCCTACACCTTGCCATCAACATTACGTCAATTGCAGTGCAAAAAGACCAATTCCTTTACATGTTCTGGATCCAGGCATTGCCTCTTGGAAGTGACAATGTTCCCAGAAGCAGAAAAACAACGTTCTGAACTTCACTTCTTCTTCTGGAAATTAAAAACGGCAAAAAAAGATTATGAACGTAAACAGATCTTCGATATATGTTTTATTTTCCGCAATAAATAGTCAAGCAATTTCAAATCAATATATCAAAGAGTTGTTTATTACAACTAGGGTTCTAAAATTTCCGGAAAAATTGAATCCAGGAAAAAAACTAGATAAAAAACCAAGAAAAAAACCAATTTTTCCGAAAAATTAGAAAAATTGGAAAAAAAAAAATTATAATTCAAATTTAACTTATTAAATATAATTAATTACTGAATCTACTTTTATTGTTATAAATATTTAAGTAGGCTATTATGTTTTTATTAAAGGAAATTTAGTAGTTTTGAGTTTTGTTTGTTGGCAGTTGGCCAAACTTCTTTATAAGACAATCACTTGTGAGAGTTGAGACATTGTTGTAAGTGTTTGGCCTACAGCAGCAAGATTGTTTACTTTCTGTTTGGAAATAAAAATAAGTAAGTATATTACAGTATACATTTGTATTTTTGATATTTTTAATTGATAATGACATATTTTGGAAACAAATTACAAGTTTGTCCCTCCTAAAACCAATTGTGACAGCTCTAACAAATTCTGAATCAGACAGTGCACTTCTGTCTGATGTTCCACATTTCATCTCTGAGTTATGTAAAGAAGTAATATCTTCATCTGCAGCATCACCCTTAACGAAAAGCGAAGAACCCAAAGTTGTGAAAGTACTGCAAAAATGCAAAGACTTCATTCTGAAGCCTATACACTGTGATGCAAACTTGCTCGATCCAAGATACAAAGGAGTTATGCTAGATGATGATGAAGTGCTGTCCGCCATAGATTTCATCACCAAACTAACACTGAATCTTGGACTAAATGTAACTTCTTTATTATCAAATCTTGCTGAATTCAGGACATCAACAGGATTTTGGTCAAGAGATGCTATATGGAGCATAGCAAAACATGTTACACCAGTCATATGGTGACAGGGTTTGTGCACTATACAACCTCTATCTCACATGGCAGCACGGTTATTGTCCTTACCACCTTCAACTGCATCCTGTGAACAAAATTAGTCTCAGTTTGCTGCAATTCATTCTAAAACTAGAAATCGCCTGACTGCATATAAGGTACAGAAGCTAGTGTCCATCAGAAGGAACTTACAATTTAAAGAAAATACTCCTAGGCGGAGGTCTTGTCCTAATGTACATTGTCATTCGTCATGTGCCTGTCAACCAGAACATGTTGCAGATGGACAGTCAGGAGGAGGAATCAAACATTTCAGAGTCAGACTCAGAGTCATCAGAATTGGATCTAGAGATACAGCCACAGGTGATATAATGCCTAGGGCCTAACCCTACTGTCTTGAGTGCCTACTACAGGAATTGTATGTACATGTTCATTTATATATTCAGTCTTTTTAAAAGTGTACTTATGATATATTAAGAAACGATGCTGAACACTATGTAACCATGTTGCTATAAATCATTATCATCAATATGAAAGTAAAGGGTTTTTATATCTATCTATTTATTTATGTAAATTTATATTTTTTCCAATTTTTCCATAAAATTTGTGTACTGATGAAAAAAACCAAGTTTTCGGTGTTTTTTTCCCAATTTTTCCTGGTGTTTTCCGGCCTCAAGAACCCTTATTACAACTGCTCGTAAGCATGGTCAATATTCCGTTCTCAGAGTCTTTTGGAATCAAACGTGTCAAAGCAAAATAATTTTTAATGAATTTTGTTTATCGTGTCTTTTTAATTTTATCTAATTATTTACGTAACATTTTCGGTAGTTTAAAAAGCGATTGCGCTGGAGCGATTTTAGCAACACAATTCTCTGGCCATGGGCCGCTCTGCTGGCCATAACCACAAACAGACACGTTTTCTTGCCATGATGGCAGCTGTGTTTACTTTTCTATTGTTAAAAAAATTCTCTAGATTTGTATTTGTAAAATTAATAGAACAGTGACCAAAGAGTATGTGTGCATTAGTTTTTAAAGGTTATTATTGAAAGCTGATGCACTGGCATTGTTTTAAATAGTTTTACACTTTTATATGGCACATGGCTCGCCCAAAAATTGTGCTAAGGACAACTGGATATAATAAATTAATTATGCTACACATCACATAAAGTTTGCAGTAAAATCGTAAGCATTTATGATAATTTTCACGCAACATTGGCTTTAACTGTTCTCAGTATGCCCATTTACCTAACCTAAAATTTGATGTAAGTAAAGGTCCGCTTACAGTTTTTTTTCCTTCCATTAAGTCTCTCGGGAAAATGATTTCTTGAGGTTCGACATATTATTGTATCACACATTTTGTCAAACAAAAGTAATATTTTTATACATTTGAAAACTTTCAAATATTTGATTCGCACGAATATTTGCAATTTCGAGTATTTGCACACCCATAATTATTTGTACTACACTAGTTTCAGAAGAGTATTTTATAAACATTCAAAAATATTTCTTGGCAGACCTAAAGTATATTTTAATATAAAAGATTATTTTTTAGTGCAAGTAATTTTATTTAAGTTACATTTGTCATGAAAAAACAGCAATTTTAATAATTTTAATGATAATAGTGATATGTGTGTGATACAGTTTGACAACACTTGAGCTAGGAAACATTTGCCACTTGACTCAAAAAGATTAATGAACTTTTTTGTGTGCTTGCCTCCCACTGATACATTATGGATTTGGTGAACGCGAATCCAGAATTTGGTATTCCGGCATCGCTCCACACTGTGTTGAGTTCACAGGACACTCAGGATGAGGGCAGTGACAGGTTTCGCCCCAGAAGCACGTACATTCATTAAAAATTAGTTTTACCCATTTGCCATAGTTACAAAAATTATGGATAAAAAATTAGTTTAAAAAAATGATGGAAAGTGATTTTTTTTATCAGTTCACAGGAAAATTAATGAAGTGGTTATAAATTTATGTGAACATATCCTACATTTGGATGTGAGTGCATCAGTAAAACTTAGCTTTAAACTGATTTCATTATTGTTGTTGTTATCATCAGAATCTTTAGCTACAACTGTAACCTTATTACATTATGGAGTAGGCCTCTACACATTTGCTAACATGCTGCACTAGTGAAATGGTAAAAAACACCATTATATTATTTCTTTCTAATATTCACCCTTTTATGTTTTGATAATAAGCAATAGCATTTGACTGCCAACTAATAGCCGTAAATTGTAAAATGAGATGATTTGCACACACTAATTTTGCATCATTTTGAAGTTGCCTAGATTCAGCATTTGCAAATAGTTTCATGGCAGATTAATTCAAAGCCTAGAAAAAACATTTCGAAATATATGAAAGCATTAATATTTTGTAGTATGTATGAGCAGAATGATCACTACAGAAGTAATTATAATTTTAATTCTGCTTGCAAAGGTTCAATAAACATCCTGTCATAGATGCTTATGAAATGTGTATGGTCATGCAATGAAAGATTAGTCCACTCACCAAATACTTATAGTATCTAACATAAACACTGTTTCAAGTTATTTTTGGGATAAAAATTAATAGTTGCAAGTTTGTTAACCTCTAAGCAGTTAACATTAGAATTTGGTGGTGACAGTTGACCAATGTGTTTGAAAATTAATATAAAAAGCAACTGAGAAGTTTTTTGTGCTAAAAAAAAAATTTGTTTTATTTTAAGTGTTATTTTCTTTAGCAGTGGCTGAGCTGCTTGTGCAACTGTACTGTGTAATGAAGTAATAAATGTATACATTCATTTATTTAAAACATACACTATTTTTTTTGTTACATTTTCAGGTTGTCAGCTCGACAAATGGAGAGCTCGCCAACGATGATCCTACGGCTGGGCACTCAAACACTCCCATCACTGCGCAAGCGGAAGTTGAGATAGTGGACGAAACAAAGTGAGTGATAGCATGGCTCTATGGCTCAGCTACTGTGTTCGCAAGGACGAAATTCCTGAAGGTTAACGTGTGCTAGCCCCTGTTGCTGAACACTCTTATAGCACTGCACTCAACCGGAGCTGTTTGGAGCTTACTGCGTCGTGCAGATCGTGTCTTGGCATTCCCCTCTGGCGCTTTGCCTTTGCAATGTAAAACACTTGACTTCTTAATGGTAGTTGCCTGAAACCTGTTGCATGTTAGGCCTTATGTGGTGTGCTTGTACTGAGAAGGCACATCATATGATGAAAAACATTTTTCTTATTTAGTTATAGATCCGTGTTATGAAAGCATAGTGATGAAGTTCTCAGCCGACTCCCCTTGCACCAAGGCGATATTGTTTCCATTCACAGGAGGATCAAACCGAGTTCTTTACATTGTGAGGAATGTGGTTGTAATTGCAGTTAACCAGTGCAGTTTCCCACAGACAGGGAAACTCTGTAAATCAGGGGAAACTTAGGAAATAGAAAATGTGTCTTCTAAACCTATAAAGCATAGGGAAATTTACAATATTTTAGTTGACAGTATCAGTAATTTTTCTAAAACACGTGTGTGTGTGTGTATATATATATATACACACACACACACAAACATACACACACACACACACATAATATCTTTAAACCTGCAGGATGTGTTTTGATCATAAATTTGTGTGGCACTAAAAATCTGCATCACTAAAATTAATCGTACTGCCTGCAAACTACTTTGTATTAATATAAAGGACAATCAAATATGTATAGTATCTTGTGTTATCACAACTGATTATGTATCATTTCAAAATTTTATCAAACAGATATGTTAGTTTTCCTTTTTAAGACAAGCAGTTTTGGATCCTTTATGGATAGAAATGGTTCTAGTGCATGCTGAATATTGTACGGGAAAACATGTTATAATAAAGTTATCATATCATGTATGATTGTTAAAATGTGATTTGATGATAATTTTTATTGTAGTACTTTAAATTTTGTCTTGCCATATATACTAATGGCACTGGGAGAAATGCTAGGTGAAACTGGAAACTCGGAAAAATTAGCTGAAGTAAGAGTGTGAACATCCTGCAGTAGGTTTGCTCAAGATACTCCCAATACTGATGGGCTAAATCATATAATTGGACTGTACATTTATGAAATTGTTTCATGGGAGAGAATACATGTGGCGCACTTGAAATCTGAGAACATATTTTTTATTTCTGTGATGCACACCTTTATTTAAAGAGTATAGTTTTTTTCTTTTTCTTTTTTTATTTCCATCAGTCCATTTCCAGTTCATTCACTTTCTGCCTCCTGCAAAGAAACTGGCATACTAAAAAAGGAAATAGAAAACCAATAACATAATGGAATTTCACTTCTCTTTTAGTGCATCATGCTTGGTGACACCTTTGTATATTTGAAGGAAAAAACTATATCATCATTACACTACAGAGCCATTTATTTCAACATTTTTATTAGTTTTCCACCATTATTCTATGCTAGACCATACAAATAGTGTGGGATAACATAGCAAACGGATGGCTGTGTCCTGTAGTCAAAGTAAACACGCATGCCACGTTGAAACTTGCAATTTTTGCAAATATAAACAATAGGGTCTTGTTACTGCAGTTAAGCGTAAATTGCATACTGTACTTGGATCTATACACCTATTCACGTTGGTAAAATGAGGAATGTATGTGTGAGAAAATCTAGTACTACCTGAATGGTTCTCAGAACACCAATAAGCAGTTGCTACCTGACTCATAAGGGACCTAATAATGATAACTATGGGGTAGTTTTGGGGTTCAACTGTCAGATATTTAAAGTATTAGTGTATCATATCAGGTTTCATGTTAGGTGTGTGTGTTTAGTAGGCCTGTACGATCAGTTTTATTTTTCGAATAGAGTTGCAATACAAATAGCAAAATATTTTTGAGTAAAATTATCAAATTTAAATAACAAAAGAGAGAATTTTTTTTCTAACTTTTTAGGATAGTTTTAAAGCCATATTTTAACAAATACTTATACAAATTCACTGTGTTATAAATACCGGAATACAACTATACATTGTACATTATACAAGTATACATTAGAATTTTTAGAGATTATTTTTGCAGTTGTGCAGAAAGGCTTATTGCATGCTTGCTTTGTTTTCGACTCATCAACAAATGTCTGGACTACTCTGTCTCCCAGTCTGAACCTTAGCAGTTCCACTTTTGGAATAAACTCGGGGTAGTTATATCAGGCCCATTAATATTTGGAGACCAAGATGTACACATGTATATTGTACAACAGTGATGTAACATTAATTTATATTGTTACATGTGGTGATATGAAACTGCTTGACTACACTTTGAATACAAACCAATATTAATAACTTCAAAGTGTAAATATTTGAAACAATAAATTATTGGTTCTGATATTTGAAATTTGTAATGTTCGCACAGGCCTAGTGTTTTGTCGTAACTACATGTGCAAATAAGCAGTGTCCAGAGCATCTGCTCTGCTGTCGTATTTCGTCCCGTCGGTCGCAAGCGTCTGTGTCCGTCGCAGGTGCTGCTGCTTCTTCAAGCGAAGGAAGAAGAAGCTGGGGCGCCAGAAGTGACTAGCGGTCGTGCAGTGCAGCCCCGAGCGGGAAGCGGTGACGCTGCTACGTGCCACCTCCCACTCCAACTCGCGCGACAGCGTCCTCAACAACGCCGGCAGCGGGGACTTTGCTCGCTACCCGGCCCCGGCCGCCTCCGTCACGTGAAACACCCGCCCGCGTGTCGAGGAGTTGCGAAATGTGTCGGCCTGTGAAGTGTTCCTGCCGTGGCTGCCAGAGCCGTGGGCTTCTTGCAATGATATCTCCTGGCATATCTTACATGATTAGCTTCTGGTATGGCATGCTTTCAACACATCTTTTAAACAAGTACTTTTCATTTCTACCGTGGAACAAAGAGGTTTTTTTTTTCCCAGATCCCCTGGGTGAATCTGTTAAAACCAAGTCATTAATCAAAAATTTCAGTAAAACAATTTCTACATGTTATTTCATATGAAAAGTTACAGTTGTGAAATTATGTTGCGGTCTTCAATGTAGGCAACACTAAATGTTTTCTACATAAGTTTGTTTCTGCGTTAACTACTTTTGTGTGATAAATATGGTGTTATCCATATGGTGTGTATGTATTGTATTATTCGAATATATGTGATGTGGTTTCTCCAGGAAAATAGCTTTGTGATGATCAGCAAAGTTAGTGAACATTTTATTGTAGACTGAAGACATTTTCCTGCAGAGATAGTACATTTTTAAGTTGGCTTTAATTGATGAATGATAGCTTAATAAAGCTTTCTTCTGTATTAAGTGTCCACTTTATGTACATAGTTGAAAAGCATTTGGGTCACTTTTGCTTTTACTAAACAAAGCCTTCGGTTGGCTTAATTTATTTTATTTTTTACACCTGTAAGTAATTATTTTCTTACGATCTTTGAAATCAGTTGAAATACATACTGTAAGGTCTGACGAGTTGGTACTATATTTTTGGTAGATTTATGCAGCAGTTTGTATTTCATTGTGCTTTTCTTTCCATATTAGCAACAATAATTTGGTTTAATGTTAATTGGAAACCAGCATATAAAAAACTGCATAATACTATAATTATGAAAAAGACATCTTATTGTTAGTGAGAAATGGACATTCACCGAATGATATCAAAGACTCTAGCATATTTTCTTAGTAAGATTCCAATTCTTCCTCAGGGTTTTTGTTTAGCAGTTGGTTCTCTTTTTTAGTAGCATATGTAATGGTTCCCCTACATGCAGTGCTGCCAAACTTGCCCATTTACCTGTGTGCGTGTTTTAGTGATTGGGTTCCCTCCAATACCGAGATGGTGCTCTTGATTACAAACAAATGGTGGATATTCGAACATTATTGTGTGGAAGTGTTTTATTCAATGAACTGTTTCAAGTGACAGTTGCAAACAATTATACAACTATAGAAAAATGCTCATAACTAGTTACTATCTGAGGTTTAAAGTTGAAAATTATTATTGGAATCACTGCAAACCTGCTTTGTTGCCCTAAACATTTGCCATCCTTATATCTGTGTGATGATGCTGGTATTCAGTTTCAGATTGACTGCAGCATTAAAGTATTGTTCTAGTCTTATTGTTTTTACCTGGCTTTGTGCAACATCTGCATGATTTGAGATTCCACAGAGCAGCATGTAACTATTTATGTAATTATTAATAAAAAGTTTTGAATTAGTTGCTAAGTTCACTATGGAAAAATTCATATTTTTATTAACATTCCTTCAGGTTTGTTTTTTATATTGTACAATTTTAAAATTATAAATACTGGTGCAACAACAATCACTTCTCCATGCATGTCATAATACAGACAAAAATACAACTTGTACAGTATTGAATCTTGTATTTTTTTTAAAATCTCTGATACAGTTAATTACCACCAACACAGACAAATGTTTTTATGAATTCAATGTATTTTAGTTACAGATTTTAAATGCTATAGATATGTATGTATATTACCATTTAATTGTTTTAGTGGTAATTAAAGCTGTTTATTTGTACAATTTAATAATGTTGAAAAGACTTTATAATGTTATATTAATGCTGTGCAGTCAAACACTCTTTCTCATTTCTCATGTACTAAAAGAAGTGTCCCACATTGGAAATTAAAATTAGGGCTCTTTCCAAAACAGTGCTTTTGGGAAGCCTACACATCAACTTAACTATTTTGTGTTTCCTGATGTCAGTCAGATTTATAACAAAAAAAAACTGGTCTGTTTGTAGTATTGGGTGGCCATAATATTAAGATTTTGACTGCATTGTGGGCAGCATGAAATTGGAAAGCTACACTTTATGTTCCACAATGTAAGCTAACATACCAGAGGTTCAATTTAGGTATTTCATAAGAATAGAATTTTTGATATTGAGCTGAAGCAGTACCTTCACATTTTATGCTGATTGCAACGACTGAGCCGAGAATTAAATTCAGGTGGCACTGACCAAGTAGCTCCAACTTGGCTGGACATGGGTTTAAAAAATTAATTAAGCTGTATTTTTTTATGTTATAAAAACAAAGTAACATGACAATATATTTCTTAATGTTTCTTTCGATTGAGTCATACAGTGTTGACAAGCACAAAAAGTTATTGATTTGTTTTTGTACAGGGAATCACCACTACTTTCCCAGGTAGGATCAGACAATGGATTTTCAAACATGGGTACTGCACACATTGCTAGTGGGCTCTCTACCCCCACTGCACCACTGCAGGGCCCTGTGCATCGAGCATCGCTCTTCGCGGGTAGTAGTTCAGGAGTTTGCCCATTGGTGAATGCATTACTAATACTATGGAACTAACTCACCATGTTTTCTGAACACTTCACTTTATTTTATACCCAACTATGACTTTATGTGAAACTAGTTTCTCTCCTGTTAATCCCTTCATCCTGTCATATTCACAACCATTGATCTATGGAACAAGGCATTTCTGTTTTCAACAGTACTGCTTTTCTCCCTGACCCATGCTAACAGTCGACAGGCTATTATACTACTGGCTTATCATGCTCATCTCTCTATTCACTCGCTCCAGGCAGCCCAAGTTGCATTAACATTGCGAGATGCCTAGTCTGCAATATATCATTCATTTTGTCATGTCGGGTCACACAAATCTCAGCATTCATAAGTTTTGCTGTCCACTTGAGGTAGTAATTTATTCATTTATACTGTGTGTCTAATCTCAAGACATGTATTTATATCTCAAAAAAACTTTCAAAATATCCTTAATAAAGAGGGGTTAGAGGAGTGGCAAGAGAGAGTTCAACACTTTTTCTCAAAGAATTCATGAACATTTATTCAGTGCTTTACTGCAAACGAGGTTAGGGTCACTAGTATCAACAGATACAGTCAATGAATGGTGGGACTTGTCGCTCTTATTTTGGGCCATGTGGAAATTGTTCTTGATATTGTAGATACATACTAGAGCTGATCAGGATCCTGATTTTTCGAGAGAAAAACTGGTCTGTATCTTTCCTGAAACATTGGATGGGAAATTACTTTATCTTGATTACCAAATTTACTGTGGTAGTATACATGTTAATATGCTGATTTAGTTCTTAACAAACTTTTCAAGGAAAGCACTGCACTCTATTTAAAACACACCATAATCAGCATTTCAAACTAAAAAGTATTAACATTGGTGTAAATAAAACCATTCACAGGAACAATTGTAAAAAAGCACTTTGTTTATTTAGTGTATGTTTTAAAGGATGAATAAAGTTTTTACTATTGTCGCGAAACAGTAATGGAACAAATCTCATCCAAGATTGAAAATACAAACTATTTAACATGTAAAACATGTAAGAAACAATTGTTTGTTGTCAATACTAACTGATATTAAAAAAAAAATAAACAAATTGGTTTATGACCATCATCAACAAAAAACACTTGAACTATTATCCTATGGTTAACATAGGAACATGTTAGTTGAAACAATGTTTAAATGGATAGCTACAACTGGTCTACTGTAGGAATAGTAGCTTATTTGCTGCATATATATATGTATAGTATAGCTGTTGCTAATCATGGCTCAAAAGTAAAACAAATAAATATTTAACATAAATAAAAGTGCCATATTCAAGTGGAAATTCACTGTATGTGCGTTTGTTATTGCCAAATGGGTATGAGCTGATTTTGAGGCCATCTCAAAGTAAAATTAATTTGCTCTTATTTCATGGTATTTCACAGTTCGTGATCAATTACCTGTTTATATATACAGTACAACCCTGTTATAACATTCTCCAAGGGACCAACATAAAAAAAGTTATAAGCAGGAAAATGTTATAAGCAGGAAATCATCTTCACTTTGTAAAAATTATGCGTGGATTGATTAAATTAAAAAGTATAGGTAAAACAACACAAAATACAGGATTAATACACTAAGTACAGCAATAGAGTAGAAAATTGGTTAGTTTTATTTATAGATAATACCTAATAATATGCTAAAGAAAAAAAAAATGTTTTGTACGATACAGTTCAGAGTCGAAACAGAAATATTCAACCCTTTTGCAATCACAACACGCGTTTTGTTGGGGTTCCTGTCCACTTGGTTAATATTAATAAACTGAATTTTTTCAGCTACAGAATATATTTTCGCTTATATTTATCGGCCATCATAGCCGTACAAAAACCTGAATAAAATTTCAATACGGCGTATTTTAATTAAATACAACCGTGACTACAATAAGTAAAAAAAAAAAAAATTATCACGGTAAAGGTTAACTACAAACAAAAGCCGTGAATAAATCCATAGAACAGTTAACCATCTCAAGGTGTTAAACCTTTGAAACAAAAACCAGTACCATAGACTACAGTAGCACTGTTTCTGACCATGTATTAGTGCACAAAATGTGCATCATAAGTATAAAGAAACAAGTCATAGGCTAACAAGAGCGAACAGGACGCCATATTGATAGTCGATCCGGTGCAAGTTGTGGAGTGCGTGTGTACCACGTCTATGGTGAACTACTCAAATGTAAACATCTGATGTTTGTATATGCGTGCTGTATTTTCTAGCTATGGTTTCGCTCTAAATTATGACGTTGAAGGAAGGGATACTGCAAATTGTGGCAGTTATCAAAGCAAATTTGAACGTTAAAGGCGGGAATGTAGAAATTTTAATATTGTTACAGGCGGGAAATTAAAGCATTGTGATAAATGGAGAAATGACGGGACCATGAAATTATGGTGTTATAGGCGGGAAAATGTTAAAAACGGGAATGTTATAACCGGGTTGTACTGTATTTATAATCACAAAGTTTTAGCGTACACAATAAAAATTACACATTTTCAACTCATACAAGAGTAAAAATTTAAAAAAAATTTGTAACCTCAAATAATTCCTGATCCTGTTCTGTTTCTCACACTAAATATTTTTATCTGAACCAAAATTCTTCATCATGCCTTACTCTAACATAGTACAAATACTAGCAATCCTACTGATATTAATTAATTTTTGTTGCAGAAAAATTATGTACTATATTTATCAGTTTATGGGTAGCATTTTTTATGCCGATTTTTAATTTAAAAAAGTGTGTGCGGTTATTCTGTGAATTTATAACTTGGATAAACAAAATTATCAAATGTGTAAATAACTCTTGTGTGTTGGTTTTTAATAATAATCAATGAGTTAGTATAAATAGTTTATTTAAAATTTATCTAAGTAGTGTGTGAAAATGCACTATGAATGGCACCATTGTGCTCTCTGCCCAGCGCCAGTCCCAGCAGTTAAGCTGGCGAGTAATGTGACTTGCTGGGCTGGCATTCGGCTGGATGAGAAGAAATCTAAAAATAACCAGCCAGTTTTTGTGTGTGCAAGCATTCTGTAAGTGCTTGAGGCCATATAGGTGTTGATGGTTCACCCTCCTTCCCTCCTACCTGACACTTGAACATGTCTATGAACTGGCAAAATCTCCACTGTATATTTTGACAGTTTTTTAAGACACAACTGTGACCCCGACATCATTGTTGATTTTGGGTGAGATTCCTCAGCTTTCAAATGCATTATTCCTTGACAGGATTACAGCCATCATGGTGTTTTGAAAGCCAAAGTTCAAAGCCCAGCTTTTTACATTCTTCAACTCCTGCACAAATTTCTTGCTGTGTGTGCTAGTTAGTTTTTAAAAAAGAAACTGACAAAGAGTTGCTTGCTGTCTTTTTTTTTTTTTTCTATTCTGGAAGAGGACTGGTTAAAAAAAAATATAACAGCCCAGAAGGGATACAGGCAGTGGAGGGGGTGTAAATCATCAGGGGAGAGCCCCAGAAAAGTGGGTTGGCCTCACTCCCTTCTACACAGTATTAAAGTTACACAGAAAGCAGACAAAAAGAGGATCAAGAGTTAACACCAGTGCCATATTTGTTATGCACCAATAAGCTGTTTCATTTTAACTACTAACTATATAAACTTTATTAGCATATGTGAAAGGCTAAAAGCACTAACTATTGCTTATTATGTTTTGTTGCAAATTATGTTGCAGATTTATGCCAAACCGTTTTTGTCATTTCAGGCTCATGTAAAATATATTTAAATTTTTTTTTTTGCCAAACTGCGTTATGGTCATTTGTGAAAAGTTCATTTTCTGTCTTTACACTTCTACAGTCGCAAGTCTCAATTTTCGAAACATTTCTTTAAGAGAACTCTAAAACCAAAAACCAACAACTTAACATAGGGAGTGAGGTTGTAACACAAGTGATTGGCCTAGTCGAGCACAAGAGCTTAAGCCACAGGGTGTGACGAGGCCTTGGGACAGGCAGACAGTCATTAGGGAGCTGCGAGGGTAACCGTGTCGGCAAGAGCAACAGTTTTGAAATGCAGTGTTTTATCACGTAATTGTTGCACATTTTATGCTAAAATAAAGTTTGAAAAGTAGGGGTGCAATTTTTATGCAAGAGAACCATTTTTGTTGAGGTTGTTTTTCATTTAAAAATCAAACATGTTGCATTGAAAGTACATTAATTGAAAAGCTGATTATACAAAAGCATGCTAAACAAATTAAATGAAATAGTCAAGTAGCAAAAGCATATTTCATTAAACTTAAGAAAAGAAAGAAAAACTTGAGCTGTAACTAACAAAGTGTTTCCATAAGTATCGTTATTGTACACACTAACCACAAAAGAGTGAGGGCTATCAAATGTAGTTTACTCAGTACAAGACAGTGCCCATGTTTCGTACAATCAGCGAGCTATAGATATCGATATGAAAAAAATGTGAATGGCGGGACTGAAACACTTGACTGTATTGAACGGGAAATTATATTGTGCAGGTACATCTTAAACACGTTTTACTATAATTCTAATTAGTGTATTTTCCCATTATAAATACCACACTGCCTGACATCAACTTTAAAACCGATTAATGTAGCATGCTTCTTTGCCCTGTGATTTTTGGCAAGGTCATGTTTACTACCTACACACAGCGCTTGGAACATAACAGCGAAACCATAAACATAAACTTTTCCGCAAGAATTTATTTTCCCCCAAAATTGTGACGCTCTAAAATAACAGTGTGTCGATTATGCGATAAAGCACGGTACACTGCAGATGCATTCCTTTAAGCTTGCTCTTGTTCTGGCAAAGATTGCACATCAAAACATTTTCAATGACCATAACATATAATCCGGCAACTTTATTTTCGACCTGCGCAGATCCCAGTGTCAGGTGGCGGTCACGTGATTCTCTAGCGGAGTGGAGTGTTGGGGATCAGTTGACGATTGTGCTTACGCCGCTCCCGAGATAGTGCTTCGCAGGTCGGTTTACACGATACGGTTTGCGTTATGGCTTCAACTTCAGGAATTACGTCACGCATTTCAGCCGGTACACCATTACGTGGACAAGCAAGGGAAATTGTTTACAATGTTGTAACATATTTAAAAGAACAGAAACGTTTATATAAATTAAATTACGTCACAGAATCGGCAAGTGCGGCGACGGGTGTTTCGCAATCAACCATTAAAAGTATCATTGCGGAAGGTAAAATTAAAAGTAAAAGTAGTTTATCATTTTCCACACTCACGGGTAAGAACTAACAAAGACCGAAAGAAAATAATTGAAGTTGATGACTTTTCCGAATGTGTGATTCGTAGGAAAATTCATGAATTTTATAATGCTAGAAAAACAATGCCGACATTAAAGAATTTGACAAAGTCCTTACGAGATGACGGTATTGTGAACTGCAGCAAAGAATACTTGCGCAAACTGTTGAAACGTCTCGGTTTTCGATGGAAAAAAATGTCAGTCTAGAAGAAAACTTTTGATAGAGAAACCTGAAATTACCGCATGGAGAGGAAAATATTTACAAGAAATTTGTATATACCGAAATGCAGGGCGGAATATAGTATATATTGATGAAACATATCTACACGCTACTCACAGTGTAAGTTCTTGCTGGCAATCCAGGGTCACAGAATCTATCGGTAAAGGGCAATGATTGATAATTGTGCATGCTGGTGGCAAACAAGGCTTTGTCCAGAATGCGTTATTGATTTTTACATCAAAACAAAAATCCGGTGACTACACGATGATATGAACTATGCAAATTTTTCGTTGTGGCTAGAACAAAAGTTACTAACAAATTTGCCAACGCACAGTGTCATTGTTTTAGACAATGCTAGTTACCACAATGTTCAAACTAATAGAAAACCTTCATTAGCTACTCTTAAACATGACATTCAAGATTGGCTTAGGGAAAATAGCATCCAGTTTTCTCCTGACATGAACAAAGCAAATTTGTTTTGTTTGGTGAAACAGCATCCTTCCCCAAAAATATTCAAGGTAGACGAAATCATAAACAAATATGGCCATGACGTGATTCGATTGCCCCCCTACCACCCGGATCTAAATCTGATCGAGCTAGTGTGGGGGAAATCAAGAGGAAGGTCTCTGAGGAAATAGGTAACTCGTTGGACGAAAAAAGAAAACTATGTGAGAAATTGTTTGCTTCGTGCTCCGTCGAACAGTGGAAAAAGTGCTGCGAACATGTTAAAGGTATTGAAGCTGAATATTTCAGAAGTGATCGAATCATGGACATCGAAATCGACAAAATTATTGTAACCCTTCAATCATCATCTGATGAAAATTCAAGTGAAACAGATACTGCACATAGCTTCGACTCGGACTAGGTAAGGTTAATATTTCCTATGGTTATTCAAAATATTAAGTAATCTTTCTAATGGTTCTTTTGCAGCTGTATGTGATAACTATGCAGGTTGCAGAGCCTCTGCGAATTAATGTTCTATTGGCTTGATATATTAATATTACTTATTAAGGGGAATGGTGTACTTATACCTGACAGCAAACATTTTGACTCAACTTGGTTTTCAATTTTGTTTACATTTAATTGACACTTTACGATTGCCGGGTGCATGTAATGTATAGTTTTTTATGTCCAATGCCCTAAATAGACATGCAGTTGTTTCTCGGAGGTTCCAATGTCCTATGAGACTTTCATCGGTGACAGTGACATTTCATTAATGGGATATATTTAGAAAAGTTAAGTGCATGCTTCTATAGATGTGCCCGTGCATCTGATCAATATGTTCATCTAGATATAGAAGTGGGAAAGAATATGTAGTTTTCGTAATTTTGAGGGTTTCCAAAATATGTTTCGGGAGTCTTTTCCCCCTCGAATACCGATATCGGACGTAGATTTCATTATTGCGTCAACCAAATGACCCTCATAATGCTGCGTCAAACACAACAAATATTTTGTTAGTGCGAATACCTTTCAGCCTCATCGCGAAGCGAGTGAAGTGCGTTCGTGTAAGTTGTCCTTGAGGGAGGAGTGGCCCTCCCCTACCCGCAGACGATTCGGGGGGGGAAGGAGGGGTGGAAGTTAGGGAGGGAGGAGCTGCGCGGAACAGAAACGTACAAGGTCAATTACTAAGTTGTCGGGCTATAGCTATTAACATTATGACAATGGTCATTCCCAAAAATTAATTCAATACTAAATGCCAATAATTTCAAAGGGAGACTGTTTGTAGCAGCCCATGACCATTAACTACAGACATTCCAATAAATTATTTACTATGCTTTTATGAAGACAAATTTTAAAAATTAAACACTGTAAATCTCTATCCCCTAAATATATTTTGAAACTAAGATGGCATCTTTCTGTTCCTACGTCAGTCCACTGCAGGTTGTCCTGTTCAAGACTCAAGATCTTTCTGCCAGTGATGGAGTCTTAGATGCTGGCAATTGTTTGTTGCTCCACCATAAGGCTCTGCTTCAACCTCTCAAGTTGATTTATTGTATTTTCTTGTCATTATAGTAGAGTATCAATTAACTGAGTTGATTGGACGGTGGCAACCTCAGATAAGCAAAATCTTAGGTAACACAGATGGAATAATAAAACAGTCTTAGTTTTCAGTCTGCCCAATGGGATTTTTTGTGTGATGTTTTTCCAGCTTTTCTTCAGTGTAAATTCTTTCACATCACTCCATGATTTGTCGAACCAATTTTTATTTTTTGTTTGTTTGTTTGCTTTCTTTCAACAATGGTTCAATCATTTTCTATGTCCTCAAGCAAATTTTTTAACAGTATTTGCCGGTTATGCACTTGAATCAGCTCAGATAATACGGAACCTCCGTTAATCGAAGCTCGGTTAATCGAGACACTACTTACTGCATTTCCATTTTATTACATTCGTTTTCTGTTTTTGCCCCCAGATGTATATTATACACATTTTCTGCTAGTTAATAAAGAGTCAAGCAAATACTTATAGTAAAAAATTTTTGCCTTGACTATTGCATCGTGGTAACTCACAATAAGTTTGTTTTGCTTGTTTCCAAATTTGAGTAATGCATACAACTTTACTTTTATAGCCCTATTTTTTAAATATTTCTTTACAAGAATATGGAACTCACCAAAGCACATTTATGATTCAGCATTGTTCATTTGAAGTATCGTGAAGGGGAAAGGGGCGGTCCACTTCACTTTACCTCAATTACATTAACAAATAGATAAATGACAAAAAAGCATTGGCCCTAGTAATAGGGTCAGGCAGAGTGCCAGACGTGTTGTGCGAAAAGTTAAGCCAAAAACCCCAATTGAAAAAAGCATTAATATCGTGGCAGAAATACACAACTTTATTATCATTTAACTCAAGCTCCATATGAATATGGAGGAACAACACACGACAAGTGAACTGCCAAGAAAGAGGGAGCAATGTTAAGTACAAATTACGTAGGTACACGTGATCAATACAAGTAGTCAGTATACAATTTACGTGCTATCGTTATTAAAATTCATACAAGAAATTACAGAGAAAATGCTTTCTGTCCGGACGTTAGGGTGCGGCGGAGAAAACTGCATACGCCCCAACGGAAAATGGGTCAGAAGCAAGTAACAAACTCAAAGTGAGCACAAGGCAAACAAGGCCGGGAAAAATTTAACCTTAATGAACACATGGCCTTGCAGAGAACATAAAAAAATAACTAAGGAAAGCCAAATAATGCAATTTAGGTAAAACACACTGGCAATGCAAACCAGATAATTACGAAGAGTCGGCATCCTGCAAGCATTACGTTACGAGCCCAAAAGAAAAAGAAGGCAAACATGGGTGCAGAAGGCAAAATACTGAACTATCTAAAATATAAGACACCGACCAGAAGGCACATCCTAGCCATGCGTAACATGGCGTAACGTCGAAGCACCCCTCACGGCGATCGCTCCCGGAACAGAACAGAACGAGCAAATGAAAATCATCCCTATATATAAAAAATCCAGATGGCGCTAGTGTTGCATTCAGTAGGCCTGGAAGGAGGTGCCTACGTCACGCGGACATCAGAAGGGATGGCGGGAGGGGGATTTAAGGGGAACAAGGGAAGGAGAGGAGCAGGCGGGCGTCTGAATTCCGGCGCGCATGTTGCACATTTACCTTCAGTAATTTTACTCTTTTTCCAATATACCTACAAGCAGACTTGGTTTGTGTAATTACAAGTTGAAGTTTCAAACTTTTTTTGCTAGTTTTTTTGTTTTTTGCTAGTCTGTCACTGTCCATAAAGTTAGGGTATCTCAAATTACATTATAACTCCATGCAAAACTTAAGCCAGTTCTTGAGAACCACCCAAGGCTTAGAGGCCACAACATGTTCTACATTAACAGTTTTGTTTGTTTATTCCTTCATGAGATGGAAAATAAAATAAAATAGCAAATTTAAACATTTATTTATCATGTGCACTGTCTGCAAGAATATTTAAAAGTAACTTTGTTTATAATTGGTGACACTTCTTTGCCAGCTTAGAAGTTTGATCACTGTTTTTAGTTCAAAGAATGTTTTCTAGGTGTCTGCTCCATCTAGTCTTATGACAGATAAGTCAGTCCTGGGAGTATCAGCATATTACCTGTTGCAAGGTATTATTAACCCCTAGGTAGTTGAAGCCACTTAACGTTTTAATTCATGTATGTTGATGAAGTGATATGAAGAGAGGTACACTGAATTGGTACTTTACTAATGTAGGGGATCTTCTAAAACAAAAATTTTAATTTACGATATTTTTTTTTATAATACTTGTATTGTAATGATATTTCAATAGCGTCTTATTGTTATCAAAGTCTTTCCTTATTTTAGAAACGTTTTAACTTTTACTTGGGGGTTTGTATTGTGTTCCATGGAATTAGGTTAGCCTTAAAGGTATAAATTGGGGAAAGCCTATGATTTCCAAATACTTTCTTACACGCCCAAAATCACAAGTCCCTGACATGTTGAGGCAAGCTGTTTGCAAGCACAGTAGGGACTTAGTGTATGGTGATGCCTGTTGCTGCACAGGCAAATGATAAAATGGTTATTTACGTGTGAAGTTCAATAAGTCAAGACTTTTTTTAAAGGATTTTTCTCGTAGGTAAAATTGCCTACAGCTTGCCTATCTGGTAAAAAATGTGCCAGTTAATTATGCATTAACCGTGGAAAAATATTAACTTTTTTTTTCTAGTTGTAACATTGAAAATATGAATTTTTTGGTCATTGAGGTAAAGAATACATCATTAAGGTTGTACATTAGGTTACAGCTTCATTAAAATGAGCATCAGGAACATAGTGACTTCACTAATTTATTCATTGGTGTTTATCTTGGTCGCAATAATTTGTGATTCAGCTGTTAGGATTTATTATTTAATAGCGTAGCTGACTTTGTTTTCCATTTATTTTCCTGATCCTGTTTTTGCCACCCTATTTTTATTTGATACTAGCTGCACTTGATCCTGTGGTTCTCCAGAGATCTTTAGGAATAAAGCATAGCCAAGGATGTTTTCAAAATGATAAGATATTTAAGTATATTATGGCTGGGACTAAACTCTTTTCTACCCTAATTGGTTTTCCATCCCGTGCAAATTTAAAAAAAAAACACAGTTAATGGAATAGTTAAGGAACATAAATAGTAAATGATAACACAATATTCATACTTTTGAAGGGTGTTTTATTTTTTTTCCCAGAATAGTGCCTACACTAGGAAATGGTAATTTCCTTGGGTTTCATAGCCCTCCCCACAATAGTTTTTCTTTCTATTCCATGTGAATTTAAAGCTGCCATTTAAGGGGATGGTTAGGGACATTAGGTAGTAGTTTTTGGAAACACAATTTTTGTAATGTTAATTTTTTTTCAGAATGTCTACACTATGAAATTGAGTTTTATGTGGTTTTCATAACCTTCCCCACCATAGTTTTTTCATCATTCTATGTGAATTTTAAAATGCAATTTAGGGGATAGTTCAGGAACATTAGTAGTTTTTGAAAACACAATTAATATTGGAAACTGCACTTGCAAACATTATATTTTTAGCCAGCAATGAATTTTTGTAGTGCTCTCATAAAATAAAATACTATTCACAGTTTTTCTGCTCCTTGGTGATTTTAACTGATCTGCCTCTTAAATTTTAAAATTAAATTTATCTTGGCTGCAAGATCCTGATTTTTAAGAGCCAGTAGAAGCTAAGTCGTAGTGTTCCAATGGGAACAGAATAAATTTTGTAGTTGATGTAGTTGCCTAAAAAAACCAACTTTAAGAAATTAAAAGAATTTTTAATTTCTATATAAAATATAGAAATCAATGAAATTTTGTGATTCAAATTCTGTAGCCACCTTGTGTAAGATACGTAATGTATGAACAGCTGAAGCTTATTGGCGATAGTATGAAAATATAAATTTATTTTAATTTAAGGCAGTGTAAGGCCTAGAATTATTTATGTTGTTTGTGATATTTTGCCATGTTTCTATAAATTTGATTATAGTGCATATTTTCAGGCTGGTATAGATGGACCGCACATAGAACTAAAGCATACCAAGGTGGTTTGCAGTCAAATGAACAAACGCTAAATAAACACTGCTTAGTTTTTTATTTAAAAAAAAAAGCATCACCTGTGTCAGACACTCCTGCAAATTTTTAATGTGAATACGTATGTAAATGGTAAGTTCAAGAACAGACAGTAGTTATAATGAACTATTTATGTAAGTACTTTTCAGTGGAACTCATGCATCTGTCCCAGTAATACCTGAACTCGTACTAGGCCAGGTGTCATGCACCATCTTAGCTTTCTTCCTCATCCTGTAGAACCGGGTCCATTCTGCATCGGTGTGTCACACCTATTTGAAATCGTCGCAAGCTTTTCTTTTTAAAATCATAGTATCTAGCAGTTTTGATTGTATAAATTTGCCATATGCATCAATATTGTATATTTTCACAATATTCTTAATAAATTTGTCTCAGTTATATGAAAACTATTTTAAAACTTTCCAAATATTGTTTAAATTGATCACTATTTCCTGCACAAAATTAATTTTGTTTGCTTCAAATATTGGTTGTTTAGTGTGTCCAGTAATATATTTTCTCAAAGTAGATGAGTCACCTGGAATTGAACATTCAAGAAACTTGCCTACACTCATAGTGACCTGTAAATATATAAACACTGTTTGTAATTGTATGTATATATATGAGTCGACCATTTCCAAAAACCACTTTGTCCAAAAAGTGAAAAAATTGAGATAATGCCTCAAGAATATTCTCTGAGGTCATATCTATGGGAATCCGCAAAAAAGAATTGCCAAAATCGACATTGTCCCTTAGAAAATGGATGTGTAAAACTGTAAACATTTCCAGAACCCACTATGTCCAGTTCTGTTTTATTTCCACATCACACGTTGTGCACGTCTGTTTTGCATTCCAGAACACACTTTGTCCAGACATTGTGTAATGGCTGCCATTTTGGTGTACTGAATAATATTCCAAAACCAGCTTTGTCTAGTTCCTCCAAATGAATGTCTGTATTTCATGTTTAGACTATAAAAGTCTTGTTTATTATTTTGTTTGGTCTCGTTTTCACTGTGTTTTGTGTTATCTATGATGACTTATAGCGACAGCTGTTGTGTTTTATGTTTTGTATTCAATAATCAAGTGATGAGGGCATCTGTTTGCTTTTAGCAGAAGAAAAACTGGGTGAACTGACATTTTCGTTCGATTGTCAGAAAAATCTGATCCTGCCAAAACTTCCTGATCAAGCTAGCTACTATAGTCATCAATTAAATATTTATAATTTCACAGTATGCCAAGGAACAACGAAATCCCCACAAAATCAAAGAAACACATTCATTTATTCATGGTCTGAAAATTAATTCCCAAAAGCTTCCAACTAGATCACCTCTGCTGTGTTTAATATATTAACAAATACAGATATTACGGGTATTACTACAGTTCGTCTTTTCGCTGATGGCTGTAGTGGTCAAAATAAAAACTGAACCCTTATTGGAATGGCAAGTAAATGGCTCAGTCAAGCTCCACAACACGTTCAGCAAGTTCTGTTGTGTTTCCCGACACAGGTCACTCCTACATTCCACCTGATAGAATATTTGGCAGAATAGAGAGAGAATTGAACAAACTTGACAAAATTGTGCTTCCTGATGAATATTACACAATTTTGAGTAATCATGGTACTTTGCTTCGTCCAAAAGAACATTTTCAATTTTTTTGACTGGAAGGAAGCTGTAACTCGTGTAACTGTATCCAACACAGTCATGGCATTTTAGATTTTCCCAGTGTAAGAGATTTATCTTAACGAGATCGTGCAAGAACTCAGCATTGATTCTTGTTCGAGGGGAGTGTTTTTATAGAACAGACCTAGGACAAGGGCGAAGTGTTTTGAAGCGTGGTGTTACACTCTTAGATTTAACACCCGAGGTTCTGGAATCTGGTGTTCAGATTAAAGGCAGTAAGCTGAAGGATATTAACAATCTTTTGTGTAAACACTTTGGGAGCAAGTGGAAAGAATCTGAAAACCACCTGAACTTCTACTTGCAATTATATCAGTCAGTAAGTGTTGACAGTGTTCATACAATCATTGAACATGAAAGTGATGCAGAAGACGAACCAATGGAAGAATCTGAAGAACTGCATGTGTAGCATTCAATTAAACATTGTTGATTTGGTGAATTTGATTATTTGCATTATTTGACATTTGATTATTTGACATTAATATTCATTGTTATTCTTGTTTCTTGAATAGGGACTAAGGTTTAAATGTTTTCTTTTAATTTAATTATGAATGTATTGTTTTAATGTTGTTGTTTTACGACCTTGTCATAATAGCTTCAAATATATTGCGGCAAGATTTTTCAACATTTCTTTTTAATTTACAACTGTTACTTTGTTTTTCATTGTTTGTGTGTTTAAAACTGTGCAATAAAATATCATTACTATATCGAGAAGAAAATACGTGTTTCCATTAGCCTCTTTCTCCAACATGTACTGTTCCAAATACCACTTTGTCTCTCTGATATTTCCAAACTCCACTTTGTCCAACATTTAAATCAAAATTTCTCAAAAACTAGCTGTTTAATTTTTATTTCCTTTATGGGTACATGCCACCTATTAAATCTAAACAGCTAAGTAAACATTCCATTAGTCGTAACATCTCCAGAGAACAAATACAGGTTTTTCCTATTTTCTGGGAAATCACTTATGAAGGACAAACAGGTGATTGGAATTGGTCGACTCATATAAACACACACAACAAAAATACAAAACTGAAATATACATTTATGTTATAATGTTATAAAATCTATCCTATTTTCATTACAGTCCACTTTTCAAACTGGCATCCCAATTTATAAGACATATTTACGTCAAATATTCATGGGGCAAAGCCAAAATTGTAAAATGCCAAGTTGTTTGTATTACTCCATCAATCAAGTCCTAAATTAATATGATTTTCCTATCAGTGCTGATATGCACACAACTCAACCAAACAGGAAACTGTTTTATGGCTCTGCCAATCAAAATATTACAACAAGAGAGGCCCCGAGGATGAAAAGAAAGAGATTCGAATAAATTAAGCTATGGAATTATTACTCAGTGACTCAACGGTGATGTCCTCGGGGTGTCGACAGAGACGTCCGCTCTCGGCCGGCTGTAGAAGGAGACTGGGCTGAGCTCATGGTTTGCAGGTGGCAACATGGCGCCCTTCGCGCCGAACACAATTACCGTTACAACATTCTGCGATTCCGTGCCCCGGCGAAATTTAAGTAAATCATAGATTACATTAATAAATATATAAAAATTACTGGCAATTTAAAGTACATTAATGTTTACGTAGTTATTGAGAATTTATATAAAACATTCCTACCCTCGTCCAAGTCCGTGCCTATTCGGGTCCGCCCGGGCAACGTCTATAGTTTTATAATTAACGTAATATTTAAATTAAGGAAATACATGAGTAAACTGCAACAAAACACTGGGGCAAAAGAATAAAAGAAAAAGGGTTACAATATTAATTAACACATTTAGGGGTGCGGCGCACTGCATCTAAGCGCCCTCTTGCCGGGCTAGAAACACACGCACACACGCACGCACGAGCGGGAGGTTTGAACTGAGACGGTGGTTTGGCGGTGTCATATCGGGCTCAAAGGGGCCGCAGGACCGGACGACGTCAGATGTTTGCATCTGGATACTAAATGGTTCTTTCACAGTCATTACCATGTGAGGCTTTTGCTTTGTCACTCTCTTTCCCGTAGAAGGTTCAAAAACCGAAGTGGTATCCTTCTTGCCAGGTGTTGTAGAACTTACATCATCCCTCATGTAAAATTGTTGCACTCTTACTTTTAATTCCTCACTTACCTCATTCCAAGCCCGTTTTTGGTGATTATCTTTCTGTGACTGAATATTGGAAACATCTTGTACATCATTTATGATCAATAACTGTGCGAAAACTGCAGATTTTTTGGCTGGACTAACAGGCAAAGCTTTTTGAACTCTCCTTACAGCTTTGCCTAATGTCTTTACACATTTGTATGATCCTAAGGGTGAAGACAATGTTTTCTTTTGGCAACTAACGTGTTCTTTTTTCTTTTGTCTGCATCTTCTCTGTCGTTCAGCATTCTTGAGATGTTTTAATTTCAGCTTCTTCTTGTCATGTTTTATTCTTCCATTCGCCTTCTCTCTTCTATTCCGATTAAGTTCTCGTTCTTTTTCTAAATAAACCTTCAACTTTTCTGGATCATCTCTCTGCTTTTGCCTCCATTTTCTAACATAATCTCTTGAATTCATCCTGAAAGTGAAAAATATTTCCATTATGTAGGCCTAAAATCACTGTGTACATTCAGCACATACTACCTATGTAATATACACAAAAACATGAACAGCTATGTAAGGGTGAACAAACTAGGGGTTTTTCATTATTACGAGTGTGACATATTTATAAATTTTAAAATAAACTTTTTTATTATGTCAGTGAATAATTCTCTGCTTAATTTGACGCCGTCGTCGGTGCTCCCTCTGAGAGCACAGGCCGTTATATGTCCTCAACACCTGATCAGTGCTGCGCATCGAATGCGCCCGCGCGCGCAACATAGTGCAGTGCCCCGAACGGCGTGACGTCAGTCACGGCCCCCTACGTGTGCAAAGCGCCCGGCCGGGTGTGGCACTGCGCAAGGGTATTATTTATTCATGCATTTGATAAGATAAACAGAAACTAATAAGTCTAAAACCATTAATAATTAATGTTAATTTAATAATCATTTTATAAAGGGTTATCATTCACAAAACTGGCCGAAGTCATCTTCCGGCGCTCCGCAGTTTTCCCGCGGAATTTCCCCCCTCCCTGGCCCCGGCGGCCAGGGAGGTTAGTCAGTTGCCATCCAGCACTCGCCCGGGCCGGCAGCCCACGCACGGGGAGCTCTCAACTTTCGCGCCAACATCACCAGTCACTACAATAGGTAATTATAGCCAAATCGTTTTAATTCAGCTCCCCGGTCGGCCCGAATCACCGTTCGAGACTCCGCGCGGTCCTTTAATAAAATGTGCAGTCCGACACAGGACTTTTAGTATACTACGTAAATGATTAGGTGGCCCATCGTGGCACCTGCGCCTCACGCTGTAAAGTCCCACATCGGGACGTAGTTCATCGCCCACGCAGGGCGGCACTGCGCCAAATGCGAATCTAAAACTTTCAGACGAGTCATTAACTGGGACGTGCCACGGTCACGTGTGTGATATCCTGCAGGATTCCACCGCGCCCGTACCCAGCATAACGTGGCCCTCGCCACCCCGCGGAGTAGCCGCAGTTAGTTAACCAGTTGAGTGGAACAATTTACCTAGACCCGAACACGGGACTAATCGCAGTGACTATTGTGTAGTGTTTGATTTTAAGTAATTTCGTGTGAACAACCTCCCCACGCATTTCACGTTGCGTGCCGCAGACTTTCATACAGGTATGAACAGACTTATCGCCTGCCAGAGCATTCCACTCGCAATTCGCCGGGATTAGCCCCTATCGACGTACTTGCCACCGGGCTACCGTGTGGCCGTAAAAAGTCCGCCAATAGTGGGTGGCGTGCGTGGAGCTTAGGTCGACGATGAAGCGGCCAGTTACGTGAGCGTGTAACGTGTAAAGTGTGCGACGGAATAAACCAGCTAAAAGTACGTGTGTGTTTTTATTAATAAGGCGTCCTGGGAGGCCAAAACAGCCCGGTGAGTCCTTTGTCGACGCGTCCCTGCCTGCAGCCACGAGGCCAGGAACCCCGCCCTTGAGACCCAAAATTAATTAAACAGTTTAGATTCACGTAAAATTCAGATCAGGCAACGGGGACGGCGTCAAATTACACAAGCACATGCCTAACTTCACTTTCACAAAATGTTTTCACTTTATTTCAGACTAGGACATAGCTACAAAAACTTTAGTACTTAGGTTCTTTTTTTATTACGGGTGTGACACTACTACATAGTTAAAGTTTTTCACCAGTAACTAAATTAGGGTATATATTTACCTGCACTAATAGTATCCATGTAATTTCAAAGCCGAGAGTTTCTGTGTAGTGTCCTTCTTGAAAATAACCTATTAAAAATTGGAGGGAAACTTCAGGTTTACCAACAAAAGCCATAGGTACAACTTTACTTTAATGATGGACTTGACAGCTGAGTCACATATTCACTAAATAAAACAAACTAATACATACAAAATATACCAAATAAGTATATTTATGTAAAATTTATCTATCAGTGTTGCAATTAATACAAGTTTCAGAGAAAAATACCGAAATTAATTTTTTTGTGTTAAGGTTCACTCATGCATGGAATTACTCAAATACTAACACACATATTTAGAATACTTGAGTGATAGCGATCAATTAAAAATGTGTGACTGAAGTGGCCCGAGACCCAATAGTCCGGCAGGCACTCAATGTCCTTGGAGCTACTGAGTGTAAAGTGACTTGTGAGGATAAAACCATGATGTAGCCATATGTAGCATAGGTACATATAAGAAGTTGGTGTGCATTTACAAAGACTGGGTACTTGTTTGCATGCTGAGTCTGTTTTACAGGTCGTCTTATTTGTTATACAAAATATTTTGCAAACATGTATAGGCTTGCTATGAACTAATGAAATTAAGTTTCATATGAATAAAACCTATCATGAAACTCAAATATAGGATGTCTGGTAATTGGTGAATATTGTCAATACCAACCAATTACATTGAGATAGGGAAAGCTTAGTAAAAAATATTTGTGTAGAAAATTGGACGTATATAGGTTTTCAGATATGTGATTTGAAGTAGCAACGAGTATGTGTGAACATAATGTGGAACTGCTGAAGGAACTTACTATTAAAGATATGCAATCATTTACTACTGTTTTTTTTTTGCACAGTTGTACCTGGACCAATTGCAAATACAGAAACTCATATTCAGATACTTAATTATTTGGTAAATATTTACAATCGTGGTAGATGCCAAAAAAAATGCTAAAAATCCGAAAATATTTTTATTCTATGCTCTTTCACTTCCTCTTTTCAAATCAACCGGCGGAGATAAGAAATTGCAAATACTTTAGGAGATATCGAATTTTTTAATTTCATGATATGTAGAGTCGCGGTAGATGCCAAAAAAAATGCTAAAAATCCGAAAATACTTTTATTCTATGCAATTTCACTTCTTATTTTCTAATCAACCGGCGGAGATAAGAAATTCCAAATACTTTAGGAGATATCGAATTTTTTTATTTAGCAATACAACGCCCGTATAACCCTTCGAACGTCGCCATTTTTTATTTTGACGTGTGTTAGTGAATGCCTAATAAATAAAATGGTCGATTAGGTCAGGTCAGTTACATTATAAATACTTTCAAACTAAGCGAACATTAAAAATAATGTGAATTTAATTTAATGGTTCTTTAGTTTTAAATTATTTATAATGTAACTGACCTGACCTAACAAAACCCGGACAAATGATGAACATCAACAACTCACGTAATTTTTTTTTTACTTATTACTTGCGCAACAATATCCAAAAAAAAAAATAATACTTTAAAATTAGAAACGTTAAAAACTCACCTAAGTTGGAGGCGGGTACATTTCCTTTGTCACTATAAGGAAATGATGTAGTCGTTCACGGCAGAAGTTGACCGATTAATTAAACATCGTATTGAACAATAAATGAATAAATAATCACGTATTGGTTCATTTGAATACTGACCAATCACGGAATAAATAATCACATATTGGTTCATTTGAATACTGGCCAATCACGGAACAGTCACATGACAAAATTGTCCAATAAGAAACATGATACTCGTAAACAAGAAACCTTATTATCTATGACAAGAAACAATGGTCATCGCCGCATACTACGCAGGTATTGTGATGAAAATTAAAAAATTCGATATCGCCTAAAGTATTTGGAATTTCTTACCTCCGCCGGTTGATTTGAAAAGAGGAAGTGAAAGAGCACAGAATAAAAGTATTTTCAGATTTTTAGCATTTTTTTTGGCATCTACCGCGACTCTACATATCATGAAATTAAAAAATTCGATATCTCCTAAAGTATTTGGAATTTCTTATCTCCGCCGGTTGATTTGAAAAGAGGAAGTGAAAGAGCATAGAATAAAAGTATTTTCAGATTTTTAGCATTTTTTTTTGGCATCTACCGCGATGGTAAATATTTACCAATTATTTTACAGGAAAATTCATTTTGTCACGTGTAAGATGGGCATAATTGCAATTACAGTCAAAATTATTTAATTCCATATTCTTTGGGTTGGCACGTTCTGTAATCTGGCACAATTTGTGCTGCTTTCATTCAGATTTTTTTGGGTGCATTCCAGCTGTTGCCTTTGGCTGTCAGGTCATATACCTATGCTGCCAGCATTTTTAGTTTTCTCAAAGCCTACCGTTAATTTATATTTTCAATTCACAACAATGCTCCCAGTTTTCTAGCAGGTTACATTTCACGGGTGTGATTTCATAATGATTTTTTGAAGAATTGATCTGAATCATGGACTGCATGTGATATCAGAGACTTTTTTTTTTAAACACTAACACCAACCCTGTTAATTATATTGGCGTCTGATCATCCGGCATGGCCAGGAGCATATGCAGAATTTAATTTCAGGTTGATAGAACCACTCTGCCTGCATGGTTTGCTAGCAAATTCTTTACTTTTATTTTTACTTTTGTTTGTGGGAATGAAAGAATTTTTAGGATTTCAAAAAGGAGAGCATACATCCCCCCTCCACCTACCCAACCCATCATCTGGAGTCTGACACTCGACACGGCTGTAGCCACAAACGTACCTTACTGCATCAACAAGACTCTTAATACAAATTAATGGGTTTATTGTGTAGGTGATGTGATGTACAGTAATATGCTGACTTAATGCTCTTAATAAAACAAAACCTAGTCCAGGACTCCTGCTGAAAGGCAATGAAGTTCGAATTCCAACAAATCAGACACGTTAAATTTATTGAATTCAATTATTTATGTTATTTTTAATAGTTGCATTGTTAGGTACCTTAGTAGCGATTTTTTTGTCCCAATAAATATAACATAATTTCGTGTTTTTCTATTTAATCATTGTGTTAAAAGAAAGTACGTACCTACCTATATAAATAAATATACCCACATGCTACTATAAAATCAATTATGTAATGATTTCTTTGATTGAAAAGGTTTATGGCAGTTAACTCTTAAATAATCAAAGTATTCACTTGCTAAATGTATTGAATTCAATAAACTTCTGATATAGAAAAACCTATAGGTACTGCGTATTGCTTAATTTACGTGCGCACGTCTTCTCATTTGACCCAATCCAAAGCCCAATCTCAGCTAGAGCTGTAGCAAACCGTATGTATTCGTTACTGAGTAACGGGTGCGGCATCTAGTAACGAGTAACGAAACGTTACACACGAATGCATTTCGTTACTCGCATCTTTCGTATGTTTCACGCATGCGCGCGCGTATTCGTTACAAAGAACGATGTTTGTTTATTAATAAAAGTATGATTTGGAAATTCGTCCAAGTTTTTTACTGTTTATTAAAGGTATTGTGTGTGTAGACAAAGTTTTAGATTCGAACAGAAACAACGTAAGAAAGTATTTTTTACAAATTATAAATATGTATGTTTTTGTTTTTTATAATCGCGTATTTTCACGTTTTATGTTCTTATCTTAAAAGATATATTATAATAAAGCCGCTCTAATGAGAGTTAATTGTTTCTTGGTTAACAAAAGCTGTTAATTATCAAATATTTTTAATTGTTTATATTCGATTTATTTTTATTTACGCGACGTCATACTGTACGCGTACGAAATACGACTCGATTCGATGCTGTTACATAACATAGCATGTGCCATGTCATGCGGTATCAGAGGTAACGAGTAACGATACGAAAGTAACGAGTACTAATTGTTATAGTAACGAATACATATGGGTACACATTTTTTCGTTACTTTTACACCTCTAATCTCAGCTCGACGTCTTAAAGTCTCAACCTCTCAACCCAGTTACAATTTCAATTTACGTAGCTAATCGCAAAACCATCGACTACAGAAAGTTTCGATATTTACTTGATTTTATCAGTGATAATTTTCAAGTACCATCACACGTTATATCGTGCCGACTTACACCGAGGTATTTATCAAATCAAAATCGAATTGCAAATAGTGAGTATTATCAACGATGGCAAGTAAAAATATCACAGGATTCGGCGACAGTTTACAAGATATTAAGTTTGATGGCGTAAGTACCTAGAAAATATAATGTACGTAACATTTTTAAAAAGTACTTATTTAATTATATCACCTCACTATAGCTATGTTAAAACAAGATTCGGCACAAACTTTGCAGACCTGTCCGAATGCACGAGAGTTTCACGTAGTGACTTGGAGTAAGTAAATGAATGGAGGTATTCACAAATGCTGCGCACTCAAAAATTATAGTTCCAATTTTGAATACTTAATTTTACACCTGAACTTTGAATAATGTATTACTTGGTGCATTACAGTTGGCCTATCATTTAAGTTATAAAATCGTATCGTTTAGGTTATATGTCTGATTTCAAAGCAAAACATTAACAAATAATTAATAATTATAACATAAGTTATAATTGTTGCGATTGAAAATATAAATCTTAAAACATAATCAGTGTTACAAATGAGTTGAATTTGACATATTTTGGTAAAATGCAGGTTAGTGATGTTCTTATGAGTAAAAAAAAGAAAACGAGTCTGTAATAACATTATTATCTGTGTTCGTTTTGTTTAAGTTTTTGCATTGTTCTTGTCTTTATATGCGAAGCCATTTTGAAAGGCCCTATCACATTGTGAAATTTTGTAGCTAAATATTAAAATATTTTTCTTTAATTAATATTGGATGTGAAATGGTACTGCCCAGGGCAGTAATCAAAGACCAGGTCCCAGCAGTACTGTATCCTCACTGTTGGAGTATACTTGTCATATTATAGCCAGCCACCACCAGTGTTTTTTTTAAAGAATTTTTTTTTTTTTTTTTAGGAATATAATCAGGAAGATGGGTGCATTATTAATTCATGTGTCATTTTACAGTTCTAATACTTATTGGGACTAAACATTTCAATTTATTAACTAGTTAGTATTTAAGAGTTTTAATACTTTAAACTGCATTTATTTTTATTATTTTAATATTTTGCAGGACCTTTCATTTTAATTTTCTTGGGCTTCAAGCATTACAGTTTCTTTCCTTACCGCTGTCAGCCAAAAGTCGACTTTCTCTATTCCTTTCCTATTCGATGCTAGGCAGAGTCTCTTCATTAACCATGGATCTGGTCATATACAGGCAGGTGAGCATCTGCACTGCCAACACCATGAACATGTCTTGTCTCAGGCTCTCTCACTGTGGTCATTATGGCCGAGGCACTGTCGCGATTACATATCATGGCTGCATTTCGCATCTTTAGTCATGTAACCATTTCATGTTCACCCTCTGAGCATACACGACTGATACAACGCTGCATGTCCCACAGATCACAGTACATCTCACACTGTGCTAGCATTTTCCGCCTGCAACCCCCTCCCCAATCCTGTTGTCCTGCTTTTTAAGAACTTTGTGCTACACTAAGACAGATCCCCCTCTCTTGCCCCTTAGCCAACACTTAGTGAACTTCCAGCATCCAAAAACCCAATGTTAATTCCCCCGCTGGTCGCAAAGTCTCTGTGTGACTATGGTTTCCAAGTTTGAACTATATCCTCAGGCCTCATGACTATTCCGGAGCCCTCGATGCCATCAGCTTGACGCCGTCCCCGCTACCTCCTATGATTTTTACGTGATTTTTGTTTGGGTTCAAGATCTCAGGGAGGGTTCGGCCTTGTGGCTAGAGGTAGGGGTTAACGCAGTAGGGCCCCCCGAGCTGTTTGGCCACTCGGGATGCCTGAAGAAGAACACAAAGTTTCTGGAGGATATTTGATGAATTTATTACGGCACAGCCCTATACATAGTGCTGCCCGTTCTGGCCATAACGGTTGTCCCGATTCGACTAGTCACATGCGCAGCCCACTTCCTCAGTGGCGGCTCATGATTTTAATGCGCGTGAAGGACGTACTTTAACACACGATGCGGCGGTTACGAAATAAACTCTAACATGACAAATTATACCTTGACGAACAAAACAATTCACTATTACACGATACTTATTATACTGGGCTATCGGCACATAGGCCCGTGTTTCCGGCGACTCTACATGATTCCTAGATGTGTCCCAGGGACTGATTCGTTAGTACGTTTGGTGGCACGATACCGTGCGGCGGTTACAGTTAAACTCTAACATGACAAATTATACTTTGACGAACAAACACTTCACTATTACACAACACTTATTATAGGTACTGGGCTAGTGGCACGTAGGCCCGTGTCTCCGGCGACTTTTAAGTGATTCCTAGATGTGTCCCAGAGACTGATTCGTTAGTACGTTTGGTGGCACGTGTCGCCTTCTGGCTGCCCCGTGCGGGCCAAAACTAATTAGCCGGTAAGCTAAATTGGGGCGTGAAGCGCCGACGTAACGTCTCGTAGACTCCCCACAGTACTTACATAATACGTTGAACACTCATCTTGGAGCACTGATTTAATTAAGTGAAATACCTCATGGTAAATTGAGGCCGACCACGGAACTGTACGTAAAAGATTAAGAAAAGATTATGACTATTGAAACTACATGTCGGTGAAAGCAAGAGTTGATGGTTCCGCGTTGCGCGAAGGCTGCTGGCCTATCCGAGCTCCTGTAGGACACTAACTGTGTCGCCGCGCGCGACCCCCCTTCCCCCCGCCAGCCCTCCCGCGGAAACGTGTGAATTTCGCGGGAAACTGAATCGGCCAGGTTCGGGACAAGGCGCACAGTGAAACATGATTTTGAAAGGACTGAAATATTAATTGATGAAAATAATGTCTAATAAAAACCTGTGGAAAAATGTACATTATTTCATTTGTTGTAGTTCGGCGGAGGGATATACGCCACACCCGGCCGGATCCTTCCGCCGACGTAGCACTCGTTGCCTGGCGTTCGCCTCGTTGCACAAACTAAACTTTGTTGCGCGCACGAGCGCGTTCGGTGCACACACCTTTGTGAGACGTTGATGAGGCATAGCGGTCTATGCGACATAGAGGAGCATTGGCGGTCGGCATCAAGCTTTTGCCTTCAATAGTTTAGATCCTAACTCCTTACTCAGAGCAACACCTCCTGGCCCTGGACGGATCCTCCCTTCACACCCACTCCCCACCCAAGGTTAGTAGAGAGAGGTTGCCTCGATCGCTTGCGCATCGTTCTGCGCATCGCGTCACTTGCAGCCCCGGCTCGGCTTGCCAGCCCGTCCGCTCCTATAAGCTACTTAGTTTACAAGCACATCTGCTCGTAATAACGTGTCAAACTACAGCGTAATGCAGGGAGAGTTATTGTTGTGAGGAGTTTAATTGAGAGAACGTGTGTTAGAAAATGTTAGTGTTGCTTATATCATAAATGCACAGGTGCTTCGTTAATTATAACTAGCAGACAAAATGTTAAGAACACGAATTTAAAGTGAATTTGTTAAAAAGTTGTATTTAAACATTACAATGCCAGGTACGCGGTGTACAGTGGCTGTGTGTACAAATAGTTTGGTAAAAACAAAATCTTTACCTGAAACAAATCATATAAAATATAATCGATTCCCACATGATGATCATCTGTTGAAAGTGTGGGTTCAGAAATGCCGACGTGATGGTGAGGGGAATCCAAAAACAACTTACATATGTTCAGAGCACTTTACAGATGATTACGAGCGCGACTTGAAAGCTGAGTTGTTAAATAGTCTTAAACCAAATGCTGTACCTTCATTAAAACTTGGAATTACACCACCTGTAGAAACATTGGAAAGTCGTATGCGCCGAGAAGACCGAGTTAAATGCAGGGAAATCAAAAATTTTTTTTTATGTAAATTAATCGTAGATTCAAATGGAAATGTGTGGAAGAAACATGTTCTTGTAGTCAGTTAAAGCATTCAAAGTCTTGTTCTAACAATGACTCGGTAGAAATGCTTAGGAAGGAAATCCAAATTCTTAAAGAAAATTTGTTTCTTGCCGAAAGAAAGTCAGTTTTAAATTTGGAAGTCATGAAAAAACTCAAAAAAGAAAACGTAAATCTTAAAAACAAACAAAAATAACGTTCTTCGTTAGAGTTCCGCATGCGGAATATTCTTTCAAGAGTTTTTTATTTTTTTTTTAATCAAATTGACTTATTACTTTCGTTGAAAAAAAAGAGTAAACTGGACCAATGAGGAAATAGCTCTCACTTTCACTTTGCGTTATTTCAGTAAGCGATGTTATTTATTTTTAAAACAGAAACTTAACTTCCCATTGCCTAGACTTTCAACTCATCAACGATGGGCATCTTCATTTGACACGAGAAAAGTTATCCTAGTAAACATGTTCGAATTTTTTAATGTAGCACGTTCTTCGTTGTTAGACTTCGAACGCATTGTTGTTCTTTGACGAAGTAAAAGTGAAGAAAACGCTCGAGTATGATGCAAAAGAGGATGAAACGATTACACGAAAAACTGCTCTATTCATGTTAGAAATTTATTTTTAAATCTAACTTCAATTTATTTATGTTGCAAACATTCCCAAAACGTTTTAATGAGCTATGGCTACTTTTATTAAACACTAAGAAATTGATATGCAATTATTTTAAATATTATAATCTTGCTGAGAAATAAATACAAATAAACCATTCTGTTTGACTAGTTACATGTTAATTATATTAATTTTTAAAAATTCATGGATTCATCATTGATATTTTGAAAATTTTTACTGTCTCTGAAAAAATATGTTGAAATAATAATTCATCCTTGTTTTCAATCACAGCATGTTGTCATTTGAAAAGCATATCAAAGCGAATATAATTAACAGTAATCTACAAAGCATTAATGAAATACTATAAGTGTAGCGTATCAGACATGTGAAACGATCCGAGCTGATAAGAGAAAGCCGTCAGTCAGCAGGTGTAGTATTACGGCTGGGAACGGCGGGGCTGCAGATGACGTCAGAGCGGAGTGTCGGGCTGTCTACATTGTTCTTATGGGATCGAGACAACCTCTCTCTCTACTAACCTTGCTCCCCGCCAAGTACCCTTGTGAAGGGCCTTTATGTTAGGAAGTCACTCACTGGTCGGGAGCAGTTTTTGAAGTGCGAGTGTATGTGTCACAACCAAATCGCCGGGTCTGCCGTTTCTTTCGTACACTAGTGCTCTAAGACTTCCGTTCTGCACTACGTAGTTCCGAAACGAAGGGATTTGTTTCTCGACATCTTCTATTTTCTCTTTTTTTCAATTTCTTAGAATCATTTAGTAAACAAATCGTTTTGGGAATTATTTGGCTTCTGGTGTTGTTTGCAGTTTCTGCAAAATGCACTAATTTCTCTTCTCTGCCCACCACTGTGGTAAGTGACGTCCAACTGTCCTCTCGTATAAATTTTTCCTCTCTTTGAGGTGTGAATTATTTTACCCTTTTAAGTAATTTCCCCTTTTTTTATTCCCATGCTCGCTTTTCATTTTTGCATAGTGGGTCCCAGTTCCCGGCCCAAAATTAAACTACAGTCTTCTGTCTCGTCCACTTTGCAGAATGGGCTGGTAATCTCTTTTCCGTTTTTCTCTGTGCTGTTGAAGTCCCTCCATCAGCAGCTTATCCACAAAAAAAAATTACAGCTGGCAGGAGGCATCTAAGTCGCATAGAAATAAATAAAATTTATTTGTCAGTACGATATTTTATGTAAAATTTGTAACTTCTGAACATTGTGTTTCATATATTAATGGGTAATTCTCCAATAAGTGTGCAATTTGGATTTTGAAATCTCAAAACTTAAAAATATGATTTTTTCATTATTATTTTTACAAGTTACCTACAGTATTATTTACATTATTGTTGTTGTGATTGTTCTTCAAAAATATATTATATTAAAAAATTCACTTTCACGGAGGTGAGATTATGGTAACGGAGGTGAGAATAGAGTTCATAAAGTAGAGTTAATCTCTAGAAGCCAGTATAATAAATAACCACAGACAGACAGAAAATGTAAGTACCTATAATATTAAGATACAATTATGCTAATTTACATAAACTTAAATTTCACATTTTGATGTTAGCAAGTAATTTGCACTGTTAAATCAGCCTCCGATTTTAAGTTTATATTCAGTATTAAAACTTACTAGTAATAATATGAAAAATTGCAATACACACACACTGTCTCGCAAATTAAAAGTATTTGAAATACATTTCATGAAAGATTTTCA
Source organism: Bacillus rossius redtenbacheri (assembly GCF_032445375.1). NCBI lineage: Eukaryota > Metazoa > Arthropoda > Insecta > Phasmatodea > Bacillidae > Bacillus > Bacillus rossius. The sequence goes on from NC_086330.1 coordinate 178,297,543, forward strand.
TAGCCTTCCAGATTATTGCTTAATAAATACTGCCCACGATTGTTCACCAAAGGTTGTTCAATAATTTGGACTATATCTATTCTTGCAACAACAGAAGTACCTCCTCAACTTCAGGAAATATAAATTTCTTAGATGATGTCCTTTTTAGTCATTCTGAAATGTAAAACGAACTGTAATTAGCTTACTAGATCCCGCAAATACAAAAACCAATTTTTTTACAAATCTATTTACAATTAGGCCTGTACAGTTAAAGTAATAAAAAAATATTTAAAATTCAAATTAAATATTATTAGTGAAAGTAAACTTTGCATACATTTCTTGAAGCATCACTCCAGAAAAATTGTTCTGCATAGAATATGTACATTTAAGAAGCTTGTGACATTTCATGTTCAATATATATATATATATATATATTTTAAAACACTGCATTGTAGATTTTGCAAAATTGTGATTATTTATACTACAGATTTGAACAATGGAAGTGTCTGTTACTATAATAACCTTAATTGTAGGTTACAAAGAAGAATTGAACATCCATTTAATAGCAATGCAGCTTTAAGAGCATGTAAAAAATTGGTTGTCTGTAAAGTCGGTTTACGGACGATAGTTTAATGTGACAATGTCACAACAAAACATTGATGATGAACTTATTGATCCAGAAGAAAAGGAAATATCATATTCGGCCTGAGACTGAGCCGTATTAGGTTTTTGCAACCAAACCATTTAGGCATTAAAAATATTATATTCTTTGAAGAAGAAATTTTTTTTTAATTTTTCTATCATTTGTATGATAAAATCTACCTCTGCATACTTTTATGAATAGATTTGAATCATTTTTATTGAATTATCACTATTTTGTATGGATACAAAGAAGGAGTGAAATGAAATGTACAATTTAATTAATGAATTTACTTTTATTAACATTCATTAATTCAAATATAGCTTTTGAAGTGTCGGGCGCACAGTATTTATTTTTACAAGTACAAAAAAAACTTTCAGCCGCCTGGATTTGATCAGTCAACTTATCGATTGGTCGTCAGTTTTTTAGTTTTAAATTCATTTATTTCAGCAATAAAATACAAAGTTACAAATAACACAACAGCAAAGATAATAGCACGCTCCAGCTGACTCAGCTCTTTCATGCTTAAAAATAAATTGTCGTGTCCTGCGTTTGCCCTCGGCCTCCTCTCTCTGCAACCAACATGGCCGCTTCGCAAAGAAAGCAGTATCCCAACAGGCTTCTCTACACCAGCCGTGGGATATAGGCTACGAGTGGTGCCGCAAACATACCATAGATGGCAGCAAGCATTTTTTGAACGTTTATAGCAGTGCATATGGATTTATTAATGACTGTATTATATAAAATGTGTGTCAGTGCTATGTATGTTATAAGTAAATAATATCCTAGTGTGTGAATTACTGGGGAGGCCACAGGATGACCTGTTTTCTGTATTGGGGAAAAATATGTCACTTGTATCAGTGACCAGTGTAGGGAGGAGATCTATATAAGCTAGGTACACATTTTACCTAGCCAGAGATCTCCTCACCAAGTAAATGACAATTAAAACTTGGAACATTGGAAATAGAAAGAAAAGTTATTTCTCTCCTTGCTCTCACTTCTCTTACCTCCCTCCTCTGGAGCGGCCCTTGGGTGCTCGCTCTAGATTCTCTTACCTCCTCCCTCTGGAGTGGCCCTCGGGTGCCTGCTTTAGAACCCCTTCCCTCTGGAGCAGCACTTGGGTGCTCACTCTAGATCACCTCCTCTGAAGCGGCCCTTGGGTGCTCGCTCTAGATCACCTCCCCTGTAGCAGCCCTTGGGTGCTCGCACTAGGAGTCCCACTTCCCCCTTGGAGCGGCCTTTGGGTGTTCGCTCTAAGGCATTCACTAACCCCCTTTTCTCCGCCCAGTAAAAGGGCTGGTAAGAAACGGCCACCTAGGCCCGACCTAGCGGACCACCGGCCCCTCTCCGCCGGACTCGCTGCCGACTCCAGGAGCTGTTCGGCAGCAACGACTGAGGTCACCCAGCCCCAGGGAGTGTGCACTCCCACCCCTGGCCTCTCCAGCACCAGCCCCGGTGCCGGGACACATCAATTTGGCGCCCAATGTGGGGCCTGTGTCAATCTAGATAGGCTGAGGACCACCTACCACCGCTAGAGCTTCTCATCACAGCCAGAGCAACACCCACTTCCAGGAGTGCAGAAAACACCTGGTGGCGCCCAACCCATCTGAACGATGTCTGGATCCTGTGCAGCACCTCGATGCAGTGCATCAGATGGACCCAGCATTACCTGTGTATGCTGCAATGACCAGTTTCACCTACAATGCCTTGGTTTCATGGAACAAGTCATTGAACAAGCATATATCCACATATGCCAGCCCTGCAGACAACTTCTGGTGGAGAAGAAGCCAACAGTTCCAGCTCCCCGGCACTGCTTTGCGCCGAACTGCCCTGGGACAGCCCTAGTCCTCGTCACCTGCCAGGCCTGCCATCGCGACTACCATCTCGCCTGTTTAGGCTGGGAAGATACACCACTGGACCTTGCTGGGATGTCATTTACCTGCGCCCAGTGTAGAGTTAATTCCCCTGCACCTTCAAGTAGAAAATCTGCAAGTGCACCTCGGCCCTTTAGAGGTCAGGATCATGAGGACCCTGTGCAAGCTGTACACCAATGGGAGCAAGCCCTATGGGCACATGCAATCCACCCCACCGAATGGGTGGACCAGATAGGTCCATTACTACTTGGGGAAGCCTCTAGATGGTGAAATAACCATGAAGGGCTGTATGACACCTGGGAAGAGTTCACAGGGGGCTTCCTGGACCATTTTGGAAACCAATCAAGACTGGCAAAGCTTACTGCCCAATTATATGGTACCAAACAAAAGGAAGGAGAGGATATCGAAAGTTTCTTACTACAGAAAAGGAAACTTTATAAGAGGCTACACCCAGGGAGAGACCCAAATGAATTTCTTCCTACCTTGTTGGAGCTGGTGCGGCCCAACCTTCGGTCATTTCTGCGGCATCCACCTCCCGAGAATTTATCCGAACTTATGGTTCGAGCCACTACCGTGCAGCGAGACTGTCTCGAAACTAGGGGCACTGTAACAAGCAAACCGTGGTCACCACCAACCCCGGTACATGAATATGCAACCCCCAACAAAAGATTGCCGAAGCATTGGCACTGTCCTGAACAACACTTTCATCAAGACTGCCCAGTGCTCCGCTGCCAACAGTCTGAAAGGAACAGCCTCAACACAGTAGACCCCTGGAGGGAAAGAGTGGTGCCAATGAGCCCTACCCCTACACTGAAGGTAGAAAACCTCAACTCCCAAGCTCGGCTCGAAAGTAGACCGACCCCGAGCCTTATGTGTGTACAGCACCACCCACAACAAGAACTGCCAAGAGTCAAGGTGCAACTGGACTCACAGCCCATTCAGGCTCTTATCGACACAGCCTCCACCACTAATTTTGTGCGCGAGAGTATTGTGTAGAGAACAGGGACCCCTATTAAGTCCCAACCCCAAATGGCACAGCTTGCCACCCAGGGATCCACCATGACCTTACTGGGAAATGCTGTGGTACAATGCTACATAGCCGATGTGGAGATGGAGATCCCATGTCTGGTCGCGAAGGACCTTCGAGAAGAACTCGTGCTTGGCCAAGATTGGCTCACACAGCAGCAGGCGACATTGGACTTTGAAGATAAAACTATACACTTCGGACGAACATCCCGCCGAACTCTTAACTGGGGGACCAAAGGAATGGGTGACCGGAACACCCCTAATCCTAGTGGTGTTAACCCTAATCCTGGAATCTGCACAGAACAAGGAGACTACCCTCTGGTTAGGTTGATGCAAAGGGACAAGCGACCCCAAAAAACTCCTTCCCCACGCTCTGCCACAACCAAGCTGAGCCAAAATAACTCAGGCAGTGGTTTTCAATGGCGTCAGAAAGGAGGAACTCCAAAGGGGAAATCAACCATGCAGTCGTGGAGACAGCTGTGGAGCGACGCCTCCATAAAGACAAGGTGCAACTGGAATAGAGAGTCCTTTCAAGATCGAGGACTATGGATTCCCCAGAACAGGATTCACCTGCTGCCATGGAGACAGAAAACAGATCTGTCAACAATACCCTGCAACCCCAGGAACCTGCTATTCCCTCCTCACTGGGACAAGATTGTGCCTCCAGAACCCTCAGACCACGGGACCGGCTGGTCAGACCGGCCCGCTACCGACTAACCTCCGCATAGTGCAGTGGCCAGTGTAGGGAGGTCAGCCCTGGGACTGAAGCCCAGGGTACTGACCTCTGGCAGGTGCAACGATCCAGGCCGAGGTCACAGAGGGAGGGGGCAAATTGTCGTGTCCTGCATTTGCCCTCGGCCTCCTCTCTCTGCAACCAACATGGCCGCTTCGCAAAGAAAGCCGTATCCCAACAGGCTTCTCTACACCAGCCGTGGGATATAGGCTACGAGTGGTGCCGCAAACATACCATAGATGGCAGCAAGCATTTTTTGAATGTTTATTGCAGTGCATATGGATTTATTAATGACTGTATAATATAAAATGTGTGTCAGTGCTATGTATGTTATAAGTAAATAATATCCTAGTGTGTGAATTACTGGGGAGGGCACAGGATGACCTGTTTTCTGTATTGAAAAAAAATATGTCACTTGTATCAGTGACCAGTGTAGGGAGGAGATCTATATAAGCTAGGTACACATTTTACCTAGCCAGAGATCTCCTCACCAAGTAAATGACAATTAAAACTTGGAACATTGGAAATAGAAAGAAAAGTTATTTCTCTCCTTGCTCTCACTCATCTTATCTCCCTCCTCTGGAGCGGCCCTTGGGTGCGTGCTCTAGATTCTTTTACCTCCTCCCTATGGAGCGGCCCACGGGTGTTCGCTCTAGAACCCCTTCCCTCTGGAGCAGCACTTGGGTGCTCGCTCTAGATCACCTCCTCTGAAGCGGCCCTCGGGTGCTCGCTCTAGATCACCTCCACTGTAGCGGCCCTCGGGTGCTTGCTCTAGGAGTCCCTCTTCCCCCTTGGAGCGGCCTTTGGGTGTTCGCTCTAAGGCATCCGCTAACCCCCTTTTCTCCGCCCAGTAAAAGGGCTGGTAAGAAACGGCGACCTAGGCCCGACCTAGCGGACCACCGGCCCCTCTCCGCCGGACTCGCTGCCGACTCCAGGAGCTGTTCGGCAGCAACGACTGAGGTCACCCAACCCCAGGGAGTGTGCACTCCCACCCCTGGCCTCTCCAGCACCAGCCCCGGTGCCGGGACACGTCAAAATACATGATAAAAGTAAAACAACACAAAAGTACGATAAATATGATCATTATAAATTCCAGGGAAAAGTATAAAAAACCCAGAGCACAGCAAGTAAATAGTGAACAGTAATGAAGTAAAAAACGATCCGAAGTAATGAAAGAAAGATGGAGGGTCAGAAAAGCAAAATTAAAAGGCAGTTCGTCGATTTGCTTTCAGATGGGAGAATTAAAGAATTGACTCTGGGGGCCAAAATAGCGGCGTACAAAGGGTATAAACTAAATATTACAACAAAAAAAATCAAAAAATATGAAAGCGAAGGACCAATTGACCATAACAACAGGTAATACCTGCAAGGAAATTGAAAAGGTAAGAATAAGGTAAATACAAGTAGTTAAAAATGAGCCCTAAAATACTTAAATGCTATAGAGTACAGAAGAATAATTAACACAAGGTAAAAGAAAAACACAGTGAGGGAGGCACCCAATTGGGGCCGCTATAGAGGGGAACAATAAACAAAGCGTTTAATTCAAAACACGAACATAGCACTTAACAGACACAAGGCATAAACAAAACAACACTAAAGAACACGATAAGAGTACATACGAACCATGCACGGGCATAACACACTACACAACCGTGCACAGGCTTGACACACGACACAACCATGCACGGGCATGGCACACCACACAATCATGCACGGGCATGAAACACAGCACAAGATGAACCACTTCACTAGGGGGGGGGGGGGGGGTCTTCGAGAGCGAAGTCTTTGATGCAACGATGCACATGCGGTGCCAGCACGTCGTAACTGCCGATGCCGGAGATGATGGGGTTGTGATGGCGGGCGGCCCGAAGGAAGAATCTTGAAGCGATTCGGATGATCAGCTCGACAGAGACGGGACACCAGCAAGACAATACAGCAGCGTAGTGGCGGTGTTCAGCGACATGCCCAGGATAGTGCGAAGCCCACGGTGATAGCCCAACAGAATGGGCCGGCGACAGGAGGCAGGGGCATAGGCCCAGAGCGCAGCCCCATACAACAGGATGGGGAGTACAAGAGCCTGCCACAGTTGAACACGCAGGGCCTCCGCCAGAGGACAAGCCGGGATCAGAACAGGACGGACAAAATGCAGCGCAGTCAGAGCCTTGGCGGACATGGATCGAATGTGGGGGTGCCAAGTCAACGTGGAGTCGATAAGGACACCCAAGTACCGCACAACCGACACCCAGAAGAGGGGGCGGCCCAACAGGACCGGCGGTGCGGGAGGTCGCTTCCGGCACCTGGTGAGAAACATGATTGCAGTCTTTTCAGGATTCGGGCGAACACCCCAGCACTGAAAGTAAGTGCTGACAGACCTAAGCGAGCACTGAACACGCGCTTGCAGCAGGAGAGCAGTTTCACCGCTGACAAGAATGGCCGTATCATCCGAGTACTGTAAGGTACGAGCAGTGGGCAGCAAAGGTAAGTCAGCCATATAAATGGCGAACATGAGGGGGCTCAACAGCGAACCCTGAGGTACCCCCGCCGCTACCGGCAAAGGCGGAGACAGGACGCCAGAGATGCACACCTGGAAAACTCTATGGGAGAGAAAACTATGGAGAATGGAAATGAAACGCTCGGGGAACTTAAAATGGTGGAGCTTGCTGAGCAGAGCATCATGAGGGATGGAATCGAAGGCGCGGGACAAATCCAACAAAACCAAAGCAGAATGGCGGCGTGCACAAAACCCGGCGGTGACAGAGTCAACAACAAAAGCAACAGCATGTAGGGCAGATAGATGCCGGCGGAAGCCGAATTGCGTGTCCGGCAATACATTTAGCTGGTCGGTGTACAACATCGGCCGGGACAGCAAGATGCGCTCAGCAACCTTCGACAAAACCGACAGCAACAATATCGGCCTGTAAGACATCAGCTACATAGGAGGAGCATCACGCTTGAGCACAGGAACAACAACCACCAACTTCCACAACTGAGGAAAGGACATGACCAGAAAGATAGAGTTCACAAGCTGCGTAAGGTAAACAACCCCCTTGCGGGAGAGAGACCTAAGCATCCGAGCAGGCAACAGGTCAGCACCGACAGCTTTGCCGCACTTCAGGCGCCCCAGAACTCGGGACACCTCCTGCGGAGTGGCAAGCATCCCCTTGGGAAGCTCGGGCGCAGTCGCTGGCTGGAAGCGAAGTGAGCGCAAATCGGCACCAGTTGCCTCAGGAGGCGCTTCCACCGGACGAAACGTAGCGCAAAACAATTCGGAAAGCGCAGACGCCTTGGCCGCCGGATCCTCCAGCACGCCCCCCGGCGAGGATAGCGGGGGAATATCACGTGAAGTAGCACACATGCAGCGTACAAATTTCCAGACCGTACCAGTGGACACGGAGAGCCCCCGAAGCTTCTGCAGATGAAGATTCGCTCGCCACACAGAGATCGCCCATTGGGCGCGACGGCGGTAAGAGTGGAATAGGTTCAAATCCCCCTGCAGACGAGAACGCTGCCACCTAGAACAAGACTGGTCACACAGACGGATCAGGTGTTTGATGTCCGCCAGGAAGGGGGTGCCCAGGTGTGCAGGCCGGCAATGAGGAATGGCAGCAACAGCAGCCCCAAGAATCGCAGAGGTGAAGTCTTGCACAGCTGCCTCCAGTAATAGCACGGTCCGAGGCATGGCAGTAAGATCGAGCCGAGAGTCCAGTTCCTGCCGATAGTGCCGCCAATCCGCCCTGCCAAAGTCCCACCGAGACTCCGCAGGGCCGCACGCGGGTCCGACCTGAATGCTGCTAATCACTGGTAAGTAGTCCGAATCGAGCCCCATGTATGACCAAACGTGGGAAACAGCAAAGCCAGGAGTAGTCACCATCAGGTCCAAAACTGATGCATGCTGGTGCGCACACACAGGAACATACGTAGGAGTGCTGGGCGCAAAGATGCGGAAATCACGGGCAGCACCAAACCGAGGCAGGCCCCGGCTCCGGAAGTCCGTGATGGCGCAGCCCCAAGCCACATGTTTGCAATTAAAATCCCCCGCCATGATGAAGAGAGAATCAAGCCGGGACAGCAAGTCGAGATCACCAGAAGGAAATGCACGGTGGGGCGGCAATTAAAGAGACAAAAGCGTGAAAGGGCGGTGAAAACCAGTGACCCGAACTGCCAGAGTCTCAAGGGCCAGGCCCGGCAGGAGATTGCGACGATAATGGCGCACACCATCCCGAACCAGAAGAGCCACTCCACCACGCGGAGCATCGATGTGGTCAGAACGATGCACGACATAACCAGGAACGTGAAGATGGGAATGAGGCTTGAGCCAAGTCTCCGACAGGCATACCAGAAGCGAGCGAAACCTGTCCAGCAATGCCAGGAACTCGGGCAGGCGAGGAGCCAGGGAACGGCAATTCCAATGAAGAAGAGAGTCACTCATCAGTCAATGAAGAAGCAGCAAAAAACGCCACAGAGAAAGCATCCAGCGCCTCAAGGACGACACCAAGACCCGAAAGGAGAGCCTCACACTTGTCAACCAGGTTGCCAGCACTGCGAAGACCGCGAAAGGCCTGCTGAAGACGCGACAGCCAAGAACAGAAGTCGAGACGGCGGAGCATGCCAACAAAGTCCCGAAGGGAGTCCAAAGTTGGACCGAAATCGGAAGGAGCAGCATCACGGGAGGACGACAGATGCACGGCAGCAGAACGACCAGAAACCGCAGAGGAGAAAGAACGACCGGGCTGACGCCAAGCCGAATCCACCGCAGGGCGCGGCTGGGCAGCATGCTGGGCCTGTATCTTATCCACCCGCTCTTTTCGACGCAACTCCTTGGCATGGATCAACTTCTCCCTCTCTGGGCAGCCCAAATAGTTGGCTGTATGGTCCCCCTTGCAGAAGCAGCAGGTGGGCTTCTCGGAGGGAGAGTGAGGACAATCAACTGACGCGTGCCCCTCACCACAGCACACACAGACCAGATCTTAAAAACAATTGTGGGAGGTGTGCCCAATGCCTAGGCAACGAAAGCACTGGACGGCCCGACGGTTGCCCCTGTACAACTCTACTTGACAACCCACATGACCAAGCCGATTCAGCTTAAGCACCTGGTGGAGCTGGTCGAAACCATCGAGGATGACCAAAAACAGTGTGTACGGCTCGGGGGAGCGCCCACCAGACCCGATGCGCAGCTCCCGGGAGTGGCGGATGCCGGCCGCCGTAAGACTCTGAAATATCGTCCACCGGCGCGTCAATATGGAGATGCGCAGAACCACCTGCGTATTACGGTCTTCAGGGCATGTCCAAGAGTGGTGGCGCACCCCTTTCGCGCGCAGCAGCTCCAACATCTTCAGATGGTCCCCACGATTGGCCATCTGGTACGTTGAGGAGGTAGAGTAGTGCCTCGCCACGAACTCAGAGGAAAACTCCTTGTGAAGGGCAGACAGATCACGAATAGCCGATGGCGTCAGTCCCCCACGACAAACAATGAGAGGGGTCTTCTTCGGTCTGGATGGTGGTGATGCAGCGGCAGAATCGGCGGCAGACGTGGGCACTGACGACCGAGCTGCAGAGGACGGCTGATGGCGCGAGGTGCCGGCCTGGCCAGCCGCAGAAGCAGGACGGCTAGTATCCTGCCGAGACGGGCCAGCAACAGGCCGGGGCAGGGCGGGAAACGGGTCCCGTGCACCACGCCAGGAGCGTTGCTGCTTCGGCGGCAGCATAGAATCATCGCCGCTCCGCGAGGAGGGAGGCCGCGCAGGAGGCGGACCATCAGTCCACTCGTCGTGATCTTCAGCTCAATCACCAAGGTCGCCTGTGCCAAAAGTACGCTTCCCCAGACGACTCGCAGGAACATCCAATGGGCCAGCCGGGACCCTCGCAGCAGCAGAAGAACCACAAGTACCAACAGCACCGAAAAAGAAGGGAGGCAGGTGGCAGGGAACAGCACCAGGCCCAGAAGCGGCAGACACAGAAACAGGGCAGGAAGAAGGTGGCCCAAACACAAAACCACCAGAGCCCGACAGAGGAGCAGAGTCCCTGAGAGGCAGACCAGTCCACAGCCCACCAGGAGCAGAAGCCACCACATGAGAGGGGTTGGCCAGGGGAGAAGAAACAGCAGGAAACAGGTCAACAGTGGTGTCCCGCACGCTAGACAGCCCAGCAGCGGGCCTAGGCGGAAGGGGGCGCCCACCTGACACAACAGCAGCTGGGGGCGCGACACAGAGCGGCTCCGGGGTAAGACCAGGAGATGGAAAACCATGTCACGGGGAAGAGGGAGGTGCCATCGCCACATCGAGCGCAGAAGACGACAAATGCCGCGAGAATTGGGCCGCAGGAACAGCAGAATCAGCCGCGCCAGCAGCTGACGGCTGCTGAACAACTGCAGAGGAGAGAGGACTGGAGCAGGAAACAGTCGTCATCGTCGTGGAAGTCAAGGTGGCCTGCTGACTGCTGGTGGACGGAACGATGCCGCTCCAATCGACATGAGCGCCAGAAGAGGCATCACGCTCTGGGCTGCAGGGAGCTGACGAGCCAGAATACCACGGCGAGATAGCGGCCCGCCGGGATGCAGAGCACGACCTAACACTACGCCTACAAGAGAGACCAGCAGGATTAGGAGGTAAGCGCCTCTCACCAGCCCGATGCATCGCCGGGGGGGGGGGGGAAGGGGGGAGTGGGGCGTAAGACTACCAGAATGTTCCAAAGAATGATCAGAATCAGCCATAATAAATCACAAAGCATGTGGAAGAAGACAGCAAAATTGGAGAAGTAAAAAGCAAAAAGCCAATCAAAGAAATAAAACAACCAACAAAATTAACACCAAAATCATGCAGAAAAAAGAAAAGCACAACCCACAACCCAAAAGACACACTGCAAATTGCAAAAACAGCAGCAGGAACACACATAAATACATAAGCAGTCAGCTAAATAATAATTAACACAAGATGGAAGCCCCCAAGTATTGTGTGCCATTGCACATTTGTAGTAATGCGCATGCTCACTTTATCTATTTTATAGCTATTGTTTTTATTTTATTTTGTATAGCAAACTGGGAGCCATAATTTTTTTTATTCTTGAATTTGTGGATCATTTTGTAACCAACAATTTCAGCATAATTTATATTTATAAAAGCACAAGTTTCTGTGTTAAAAATTGTTATATTAGTTTTACAACAAAATAATTTTACTTCTGTCCATAATGAATGTTGATTTGGGAAATCGCACTATAGTGTAACTCTATTTGTTTTACATGTGCAGTCTTTCATGTCTCAACTCTATGGTCTTCTTCAGTTGCACAAAATAATACGTCTTTCTTTTTGAAGCATGTCGGCCATGATGTAACTGTTCCTTAGCTTCGGCCGTTACTTAATCTCTTGACATCAATGTCTTAATTAATTCTCCGTACACAGAAAGTGGTGAGTAAAATCGCATATTCCTTCAAGAATATGTGGAAATGATATTTTGTTCAATTATCTTATTTTGTAAAACATTTATGTACAGTGTGTGTGCGGAAGGCGTGGGTGGCCATGGGCGCGATTACTTCGTGACACACAACTTCTTCGTCACCTGAGTCATGGTGCTCCTCAGTGCCTGTTGCAGCTCGTCTAATCAGGAAAGATCTTCTTTGTTACTTTCTGCATGCAGAAGAGCAACCATGAGCCACCACATACCAAAAGATAAAATTTTAACCTAACATTTTCGGCATTGTTTTGGACTAATAATTAATTTTTTTTTTTACTTAACCTATGTAATTTTTAACCTATGTAATTCTTAACATCAAAATCAATGTGCTTAACTTAAATATCTAAAGGGGCCCCTTATCTTAACATTCATTTTTACTATAAGTATGACTGTATACTCATCAATTGATATTAAACTTGTTATTGTTATTATTTAAAGTAAAAGAATTTAAAGAAAAGAAAATATAAGGAACAGAGAAACGATATTGCTGTATTCATTTAACTAAACCCACTGTTTGTATTAATTTTGACTATTATATATATTTCACTATTTTATCCTGTAATATGGCCTACCCAGTCGGCTCAAGGTTCTCATGATTTTCTACACGCCTAACAAGGCACCATTGAGCCCGTTCCCCATGCTTTCACTGCTGGCCTCTGTACCTCCTTGGTATTTGGCCAGGTTGAGGTGAAGAGGGCGGCAGAGCTTGGTAGCAGAGCATGGTTGGTTCTGGTGTTTTGTTGGTCGTGTTCACGTGTGTAGATGTTTGTCTTGCATGTGTCCACCCTCAGATGTGCATGGCTTGGTTGTGGCAATAGTTATTTACTGTTGTTTTTATTGTGGTAGTTTTGTTATTTGTTATTTTCACTATGTCCTCTTCAATCATCCCTGAGTTCCTCATAAAGGATGAATTGATCTTTGAGTGTCAATTGCGTGGCATTTCATGTGAAAACGCCACAGTGGCACATTTGCGTAAAACATTGCTTTTGGCTCTTCAGAACAGCACTCCTGTTAATCATGACCTTTTGATAACAGTGAACCCTAATGAGGAGTATAAAACCTGCACGAGTAAGATACTAGTTTTACAGGAGTTGGTTACAAACTTAGATGATGAGAATTTTGCCGTAACGCTCCCTCGTGTCAGAAATCGTTTGAATCACTTGAGTACACGCATTAAGTGTTTGCTTGATGTTCACACATCTAAACTGTCTGAGTTACAAGTTGCCTCACTTGAAAATATGATGGAGGAGATTCAGAATTTAGTTGAGACTGTTGGTAACGCTGAATCTCAGTTCTCGTTAGTGCGTGATGTAACACCTATCACATCCTTGACAAATATTTGTGAACAGTTGAGCAGGGTGACATTGCCCACTTCCACTGTCCCGAATCCACTTATTTCGTCAGTTCCTGGTCCGTCCATGGTAGACTTTGATCCTGTCGGCAACGTTTGTAGCCCTATGTCCATTCCTAACCTAACTAACCCAGCCTATACCACATCCACTCAGTCCACGAGTCGGAACCCTCATGTTGTATTTAGTACATCAGCAAGCTCGACACATAATCCTACTCTCACTAGAAATTTTGCGCTGCCAAGTGTGTTTGGTAAACTTACTCATCCTCTCGAAACAATGTTGAAAGACTTCCCGGCCACTGATGGGTTGCACATACCTAAATTTTTAAATTTCCTTAAGATTATTGTTAAATTGCGACAAAGCAACACCATCTATGAGTCGCAGATCTTGGAAACTATTTATCCTTTCACTTTTGGGCCCTTAGCCGAAAGGACTCAGCTGGCAATTGCCCAGAACCTTTCCTTCGATGCCTACCATGAGAATATCCTTAGTTTTTTTATTACCTTCAGGTTGCTTACACAATTGCAATTAAATAATTTCAATCGGTTACAGAAACCTGATGAACCACTTTCTGTGTATGTAAATGAGGTTAAGGAGGCCGCTGCCATTTTGCGACTTGGTGTAACTGAACAAGAGATTGTTAACACCATCCTAGAGGGGCTTTCCCCTGATGAGAGATCTCGGTTAGTCTTTCTCAGCAAACCCTCCACATTTTCCGAGCTCGACAGAATGTGTATCCATTCGCAAAATGTTAGGTTTGCGGATCATCACCGTAACCTACAGTTTGCCCACCCCACATTTAAGACTCAAAACTATGGTTTTCACAGTTCATGTAATACCACACAGGTTAATCCTAACTTTAGGAAGAGTAGTGTTTACAACCAAACAAAAACTAAGCCAGACAATCAAGCACAAGGTCAATTTTGTAATTATTGCAAAAGAAATAACCATGTCATCAGAGACTGCAAGGTTCTGCAACAAAAAAACGCCAGAAGCAGGGATGTAAGGTGAGCGACTTACCCTGCAAGCAAGATCGGAAGCCTAATTCACAGTATAATGCTCACGTTCTTCAGCAGATTAACTCAGCTCTTTGTTTTCAAACATATTTTGGAGTACGAAAACACTTTCCAGATCAAGTTTGTAAGGTTAACTCCCCTAATATTGTGGGAATAAATTCCGTCCCAGTACCTCGTATTGTGGTATCGTTTGGTTCCTTTGATACTCCCGCTTTAGTTGATTCGGGTTCTACACGTTCTATCATTTCCTATGAGTTGTTCACCAAATTAAAGGAAGCTAAGGGCATAAAATCAATTGTAAAAGGCAATTTCAAGTGCTATTCTGCTTCTAATGATATTTTAACCATAGATTGTTGCGCCACTATTAAATTAAAAATAGCAAATTTCACTTGGGTTTTCCCTTGCTTGGTATGTAAAAATATAGGTTTGGATTGTATTCTCGGAGCAGACTTTATGATGAAAACCGGACTTATAATTGATGTGCAAGAAAAGTGTATTTTCTTTAAGTTCCTACCTAAACTCAAAATTCGGTTTGCTGACAGTAACCAGCATCTTGATAACCTTGCTGAAATCAATGTACACAACTCTAGTAAAATTGAAAGTGATACTTTGAGCCATCTGTCTGATGAACAGCGTATTGCTATCAGAAAACTATGTGAATCATTTTCTAAAGTTCTAACCTCCGAATTAGGTCTTACCAACCTCTTGGAATATGAGATTAAGCTAAAAGATAGCAGCTATGTTAAAAATCAACCTTACAGATTGGCACCCATTCAGATGAATCGTTTGCGAAACGAAGTACAGCAACTTTTGGATAAAGGCGTTATTGAGCAGTCTACCTCTCAGTATGCGAGTCCTGCATTTCTAGTTCCTAAATCTAATGGTAAGCAACGAATGGTGGTCGATTTCCGTCGTGTAAATCAAAAGATTGAGATTGAATCAGTTCCTTTGCCCGATCTACATTCAGCTTTTCATTGGTTTGCTAAAGCTAAGTACTTTACCACCATTGATTTAAATTCAGCATATCATCAAATCCCTCTCAAAAAAGAATCTAAGCACATCACTAGTTTTTGTGTACCCTGGAATTTATATCAGTTTACTCGAGTTCCTTTTGGGCTTGCTACTGGAGCTCAAGTCCTCACACGACTATTGGATCAAATTTTTCATGACATTAAATTTAAATTTGTATACAATTATTTGGATGATCTTGTCATATATTCTGAGAATTTTGAGGAACATCTTCAACACTTGAGAGAAGTTTTCTCTCGTCTTGAGAAAGCAGGCTTAACCGTTAACCCACAAAAGATTAAAATTGCTGTCCCAGAGATTTCATTCCTTGGTCATAAAATTTCTTCTCAAGGTATTTCCATCGATCCAGAACGTACAAAATCCATTAGAGAGTTTCCTCCACCCCGCGATGTTAAAGGTATAGCTAGATTTATCGGTATGGTCCAGTTTTTTGGAAAATTTATTCCTAATTTGGCCGAGAAGGCCGTTCCTTTGAATCAACTCCGTAAAAAGAATGTGAAATTTGAATGGGGAGAAAAACAACAAAAAGCTTTTGAAACACTAAAGAATGATATAATGAGTCCACCAGTACTCCGTATGGCAGATTTTTCGAGACCTTTCATTTTGCAAACCGATGCTTCAGGTTCAGCAATAGGGGCGGTTTTAGCACAAGAGTTTGATGGTGCCCGCCATCCGATAGCTTTTGCATCCCAGACTCTGACCAATCAAGAGAAGGTAGCATCTATTTATGAATTGGAATGTCTCGCTGTTGTTTTTGGTATAGATAAGTTCAGGCCTTACTTAGAACATACAGAATTCCTTTTGGAAACGGATAATCAAGCTCTATCATGGCTCTTGGCGCACCCACGAGAATTAGGCAAAATCGGTCGTTGGGTCATTAAAATCTCATCTCTAAAATTCAAGGTTCAGCATATAAGAGGAACACAGAATGTAATTGCTGATACGCTTTCACACATGTTTGATTGTTCACAGCCTAGTAAGGAGGAAGCCACTTGTAATGTTTTGGTCACTGATTTCCCTTTAGCCTTCAAGACTATTCAGGCTCATCAGGAGGAAGATGAGGAATTGCAGAAAATTGTCCAAAATTTGAGTTCAGGTATCCAACAAAAACCATATTTTCTGTCCAAAGGTATCTTGTTTTCCAAAACTCGAAACAATCAGAAACGTATTGTTCTTCCCAAAATATTGAAACCCCTGGTATTCGAATATTTTCATTCCTCGCCTATTGGTGCTCATCTCGGTATATATAAAACTATTGAGGCTATTAAAAGGCATTTTGTTTGGAAAGGCATGTATGCTGAGGTGGCTGATAGAGTCAAACAATGTCATCTTTGTGCACTTAGTAAACCTGCTCAGAATACCCATTTAGGTTTTTTGTCTTCTGAAATATCCGACAAACCTATGTAAAAATTATTTGTTGATTTCGTAGGCCCTTTTCCAAGGAGTAAAGATGGAAATAGTATCTTATTAGTTTGTGTGGATGCATTTACCAAATTTGTTTGGTTGATTCCTTTAAGAAAAGCTGATGCTCCATCCACGATTCGGGCCCTTCAAACCTACATATTCCAAAGTTTTGGGGTTCCTTCATCAATAGTTTCGGATAATGGATCACAATTTACTTCCAAATTATTCAAAATTATGTGCTTCACACATGGTATACGTCATATCACGTTGTCACCATACTATCCTCCACCTTCGCATGCGGAAAGGTTCAATCGTAACCTCCGTTCGGCCTTAATTGCCTTCCATGCGAAAGATCAAGTTAGTTGGGACAAAAATCTGCGTTGGCTTCAGATGGCTTTTAATTATTCACGTCATGAGTCACATAAATCTTCGCCTTTCAATTTGATGTTCACCTATGCTCCGAACAATCCCTTGTCTAATATTTGGTCCTTGGATGACCTGTTACCTAAGGATTCTAAAAACATTAAAGTAATTTGGGCAGCTGCCCTTAAAAACCTTAAGCACTCACATGAAAGAAGTCGTATTAAATATGATAAGAATCGAGTCAAAAATCCTTTTCGACGAGGTGACCTCGTCTTATGCAAGTCACATCCTACCAGTAAAGCAGTGGATAAGAGGATGGCGAAACTGTCTTTTCGCTGGTCAGGCCCTTATCACATCCAACGCTTTTTAACCCCAGTGACAGCTGCCCTAGCTTATCCTGACACGGGTTCTTATGTGACCAGAGCTCACATTTCACACTTAAAAAGGTATCACTCTCCACCTCCAGTTTGAATTGTCCAAGGGAGCTGACGAGCCAGAATACCACAGCGAGATAGCGGCCCGCCGGGATGCAGAGCACGACCTAACACTACGCCTACAAGAGAGACGAGCAGGATTAGGAGGTAAGCGCCTCTCACCAGCCCGATGCATCGCCGGGGGGGTGGGGCGTAAGATTACCAGAATGTTCCAAAGAATGATCAGAATCAGCCATAATAAATCACAAAGCATGTGGAAGAAGACAGCAAAATTGGAGAAGTAAAAAGCAAAAAGCCAATCAAAGAAATAAAACAACCAACAAAATTAACACCAAAATCTTGCAGAAAAAAGAAAAGCACAACCCACAACCCAAAAGACACACTGCAAATTGCAAAAACAGCAGCAGGAACACACATAAATACATAAGCAGTCAGCTAAATAATAATTAACACAAGATGGAAGCCCCCAAGTATTGTGTGCCATTGCACATTTGTAGTAATGCGCATGCTCACTTTATCTATTTTATAGTTATTGTTTTTATTTTATTTTGTATAGCAAACTGGGAGCCATAATTTTTTTTATTCTTGAATTTGTGAATCATTTTGTAACCAACAATTTCAGCATAATTTATATTTATAAAAGCACAAGTTTCTGTGTTAAAAATTGTTATATTAGTTTTACAACAAAATAATTTTACTTCTGTCCATAATGAATGTTGATTTGGGAAATCGCACTATAGTGTAACTCTATTTGTTTTACATGTGCAGTCTTTCATGTCTCAACTCTATGGTCTTCTTCAGTTGCACAAAATAATACGTCTTTCTTTTTGAAGCATGTCGGCCATGATGTAACTGTTCCTTAGCTTCGGCCGTTTCTTAATCTCTTGACATCAATGTCTTAATTAATTCTCCGTACACCGCAAGTGGTGAGTAAAATCGCATATTCCTTCAAGAATATGTGGAAATGATATTTTGTTCAATTATCTTATTTTGTAAAACATTTATGTACAGTGTGTGTGCGGAAGGCGTGGGTGGCCATGGGCGCGATTACTTCGTGACACACAACTTCTTCGTCACCTGAGTCATGGTGCTCCTCAGTGCCTGTTGCAGCTCGTCTAATCAGGAAAGATCTTCTTTGTTACTTTCTGCATGCAGAAGAGCAACCATGAGCCACCACATACCAAAAGATAAAATTTTAACCTAACATTTTCGGCATTGTTTTGGACTAATAATTAATTTTTTTTTACTTAACCTATGTAATTTTTAACCTATGTAATTCTTAACATCAAAATCAATGTGCTTAACTTAAATATCTAAAGGGGCCCCTTATCTTAACATTCATTTTTACTATAAGTATGACTGTATACTCATCAATTGATATTAAACTTGTTATTGTTATTATTTAAAGTAAAAAAATTTAAAGAAAATAAAATATAAGGAACAGAGAAACGATATTGCTGTATTCATTTAACTAAACCCACTGTTTGTATTAATTTTGACTATTATATATATTTCACTATTTTATCCTGTAATATTGCCTACCCAGTCGGCTCAAGGTTCTCATGATTTTCTACACGCCTAACAAGGCACCATTGAGCCCGTTCCCCATGCTTTCACTGCTGGCCTCTGTACCTCCTTGGTATTTGGCCAGGTTGAGGTGAAGAGGGCGGCAGAATAGGGAGCAGAGCATACCATACAATCGATCTTAAAAGAGGAAGACTGTAGACATGTGCCATCCACCTGATCGTAGCACCATGGTTGAACATGGAAAGGGGGACGCGGATTTGTGTCGAAAATAAATGTGACTATTCCGCCTAAACAATGGCGAAAAACGGATTTGTGTCGAATCGGAATAGTCACTATTCCATAGGTACAAGATTTAAATCTCACAAGTTGGCACAGACTTGTACCGTGTAGTGAAGATTCTGTGTATGGTGAAAGTCGGGTTAGTTGTATGCGGAAAAGTGTTGAATTTTTTTCGATGGAATTCATGTTGTTACTGTCGTTTGGTCAAACATGGCCCGATCCGGATTTTATTCGAATCTGAATTTTTCAAGTAGTACCTACATAACGACGTTAAAGTGCAGTGTGCTGTGTGCGTGGTTTAGCAACGCCATCTGTCATGTTACTCATTAATTGTTGAAGCTCATTGCGAATTTCCACTGACTAGTGTGCGCCAGTATAGCCTTTTCCATTTATAATTTTATAATTTATTGTTTATCTCGGTTTCTATTTGCACACATGATTTATTTTATGTCTACACTTTTTAAGTGCATAAGTTGTCAATTAATACACTGACTATGTTTCTTTATTTTCTGTGTAATACAGAATAAATTATTACTGTTAAATATAAAAAATAAGTGTCTCTGAAACATCAAAACTGCCAATCTCCTGTTCCACAATACCAGACCAAAAACTTGAATTATAATCGGTTGAGACAGCTCGACAGGAGTTCTAGATTACGTACGGCATGTATTATGTTGTAGCCTATAATAGTATGTTGCACATATTTGTAGTGTCCCGCACATGGTGATGTGATAATTATAAAACTGACTTAGTGGTAGACGCGGGAGCCCTGTTTCATTAAAGATATTGTATTATATTTACTAACAAGATGAGTAGAATTCATACGGTATGTAACGCTATTATTGTAACATTAAGCCGATTGCATGTTCAGCTTTTTTGAATTCTGCAAAAAAATTATAAAACGTGTTACCACATCATTACTGAAACTTTAATGAATTCAAAAGTTAGCTAATTTATGTGAAATTTATGTTGATAGATTTATATTTAAAATTTAAATTAATTTGCCGATTCTCTTGCATTTTATATAGCATCAATATTTTATAATTCAACTTCTTTTTAAACAATTTTAAGAAATATATTTAAATGTATACAATTTTGATGTCGCCACACATTTATTTAATTAATTTTTTAAGTAGGATTTTAAAATAATTGTGTAATTTTGAAGTTGCCAATATATACTTTTTGGTTGTAAAACGCAGATTTCAAAACTAATTTGTAAGAGTAGGCAGCAAGTTTTGTTCATCTTTTTCGTTCGTTTCTTGGTGATTTAATGAGTTGAAAATAAGGCGGAAAGTCGGTTTTTTAGAAGAAATTTTTATTGTTATTTGTCTGATGCTTGCTTAATTACTATCAATTCAAAACATTATTTCTGCAATACGATACAATTATAGTTAGGTATATGTGTGTTTATAGTTATTTATTTTCTGTCTAATATATATAACGCGAGTTTTTTTTTTTTTTTTTTTACAAAGACCATCGTTGGAAGAGAAGATTTTCTCAATTTTGGGGAACTCGAAAATAGTACAAACAAATAGCCTACTATGTTAATATGAAAACATTTGTTTCAGTTGCAGTGTCTAACATTCAGGTTTCTCCTGATGTATAGGCCTATTTGATGGTTTTGGTGGGGTAGGCTCAATGTGTGTTAACTGCCTTTATCTAAAGTTATTTGCAAAAAAAAATTTCTTAAAAAACTCTAATAATTTCGTAAATTCTTAAGCTACAACAAATACAAATACACCGTCTCAGAAGGAAAATTGCTTGTCTGTAAAGTCGGTTTACGGACGATAGTTTAACGTGACGTCATAACAAAACATTGATAAAATGATTGCATACTTTTATGAATAAAATTGAATCATTTTTATTGAATTATTACTATTTTGTATGGATACAAAGAAGGAGTGAAATGAAATCTACAATTTAATTGATAAATTTACTTTTATTTGCACTCATTAATTCAAATATGTTTATTACTTTAACGAAGAGATTATTTTAACTATAACTTTTATACATGTTTGCTATTTAACTTCTTCCAATCTGTGTTATTCTGTTAAGGGTAGGACGATAATAGGAAAAGTAGGAAACGTTCGGGAGTGTTTCAAGTTTAATGTTCCTCGAAAAAGTCAAATCGATGGTTGTTCTAATCGAGTGGAAGAGAGACAGATGCGGCACAAGCGTACAATGAGCGTAACGGGATAATGTGCGTTACGGGACACTTTTGACGTGACAACGTCTAATAAATCGATGAACGCCGGCTGCACGCATAGATTGGGAGAAGTTAAATAGCAAACATGTATACATGGGCGCAAATCTGTAGGATTTCCAGGCGGGGCCCGTGAATTCTGTGGTTGAAGAATTTTACGCTAGAGGTCAACCGAAACAAGTCTTCTCTGGATGATAAGCTCGTATGTTATACACTTTATTTTTACGTAAGTGATATTAACAATAAAGCAGAGCAAAATGTTTTAGTAATTATTAATTCATGACTATAAGCAGTGATCTCTCAAACATGTTTGAATAATTTGTTAACCTAAGTACATAAAATATCCATGAAAAAAAATATAATAATAATATACGTGAATATAATGCAAATATATAACACCCCACCGATACATTACCATTTTCCAAAAGTGTTTATTCTAATTTCAATTTAAAAATAAATGATTAAATTAAAATAAAACTAATATTTAAATGGGGGCTCCCATACAACAAACATGAAAACAGAAAAAAAATTCACAAATGATGTATTTCTGTTGCCGCTATAACAAGAAATACTAAAACAGAATAAAATAAATATTTAAGTGGGGCTCCCATACAACAGACATGATTTTTTTTTGCCGTTTTTATAGATAATGGTACGGAACCCTTCGTGCGCGAGTTAGACTCGCACTTTGTCGGGTTTTTTTATGCCACATCACATAATTACTGCGATTCAAATGCTGTTCGTGAAATTCTTTGTTCACAGTTTTTGATGCGCCCTAAAAACCCAAAGCGCCAAAGCTAATAAACGGATCAACATCAAATGAACGATCGAATCATATTAAAACCCTTAAAGAATATTTTATTTTGTAAAGGTATCAACCAGGTAAAAAAGAAAAAAAACTTAATGATACAAATGAAAAATCTCGGAGATAGAACTATGAAATTTATCCTTCAGCTAATTAAACTACATACATTTCTCGGCTTATATTTAGTATAATCAGTGTTTTGGAAGTGAATTATTTTGTTAAAATATGCCGCTTGATTAGTTATTAAAGAGACGCGTTTGCTTCCTTATTAACTTAAATACGTATGTGTAACGTTTAAATACTTCTTTCTCACTCTTACTTCTGTTTACTCGTGCAGTGTTGCAGTTATCAAATAACAAATGTTATAAAGTGGTTATCGGCCATGAATTGTGAAAATTATCGATTGATAATAAAAGGGGAGTGATTTTAAATTCCATATTGACGAGGAAAAAAATTATTCCCTGTATATTCACATGTAACGTACAGAGCAGCTAGCCTTACAGAATGAAGATGAGCTAAAAAATTCCAGAAAATGGTATATAAGTTTCAGTTCGTAAATAAACTAAATTCTGCTATAATTACTGTTAAAGTATTTAGTTGTTTATTTACTGGAAAAAAATAATACATAATCACTTAAATAAAATATATTACCTAAATAATAGTCCCTACTTATAAAACAATCAAGCTTACCAGGTGAGATTCTGTTTTCCGTGTCTTCCGCGTCACGAACTTATCCATGTTTATGTTTGCCAAGAAAGCAGAAGACTGGCGCACACGAGTGTAAAACCACTTTAAAAACAGACTACCTGAAACCTGTAATACTGTCGATTCAGAGCACAAGGTAGTGTGGGTAACAATGGGGAGGAAATGCTAACGGAACCTTACCCTAGCTTCGTCCTTTGGAATGAACGGTTTCTAGGAATTAAGGGTTTCAAAGTTCACACTGGAAAACTCCATACCATGGCTTTCGCAGAAGGGGTAAGGGAAAATAACTACGGAACTCGAAGGTAGGAATGTAAAGCATGTCAAAGTGTCTGTCGTCGTTGTAAATAATAATCTGATATATATGTTGTGTACACCATTAACTTTAAAATCACGAAGTGGGCCCCCCCAAGGGGGGGGCCCATTAATTCCAGGGGGGGCCCGGGCCCCCCTGGCCCCCCTGGGATCTACGCCCATGCATGCATAAACGTTATAGTTAAAACAATCTCTTCGTTAAAGTAATAAACATATTTGAATTAATGAGTGCAAATAAAAGTAAATTTATCAATTAAATTGTAGATTTCATTTCATCCCTTCTTTGTATCCATACAAGTAGTATATAATAGGGGCTCCGAGATCAGGCGCCAGGCGGTGGTGGTGGTGTCGGTGTCCGCCATATTGGATTGTGACGTCACGGCGGCCATCTTGGATTGTGACGTCACGGCGGCCATATTGGATAAGCGTAACGGGACACAGTGTAACGGGATACAGCGTAACGGGACACAGCGTAACGGGACACAGCGTAACGGGACACAGCGTTACGTCACATAACGTAACGGGACATAACGTAAGGGGACAAGTAGATCACGGCGGCCATTTTGGATCCGCCATATTGGATCCGCCATTTTGGATGACGTAATTGTGTAATATATTCAATATTTACATCATGTGTATCAAACCTTAAAAACGAAATAGTATTTTTTTTTTTTTGCAGTTTTGGGATTGGTTAATTCATTATGAAGATTTTACTACGAAGTGGAAGGCGCAACCTACGTACATCTTGTCACAGGGGATTTTCATACTACATGGTGTTGCAACTTTTGTTCATGGTAAGTTTCTTGTTTTTTTTTTTTTTTCGGTGCGTTTTCAATACAAAATATTACTGGGCAACTACATGAAACGTCTATGGGATCCACTTCCAGAAACACTTCACGATAGGTACGACGCTGGGTGTCCCACACGTCTTGTGAATATGCAGCTCACAATACGCGCAAAATCCACCCAACTACATCACACCATTCATCCCGGGAGCAAGAGCAGGATTTCAGGGGAGGATATAACCACTTTGCCCGCTGTTTGCTTTCAAATTATTTCCTTTTGTTGCTGGGAATTATAGATTTTTTAGGATTGGGGGGGGGGGGGGATGTATATTTCTCCCATCTCCCCCCTCCCACCTTCTGTATATATCCCTACCCGGAGGCAACGTAAAGTGTAGGGTGTCGCGTTACGCTTGTTGTGAATTGGTTACACGTGAGAACGTGTAATCAAGCTGAGAACTATCCGTGGCGATAATGAAAAACTGCAAAAAGGTTAATGACCACCAGTTACAACGCATTCTGTAAGATTAATGAAAATATATATTATGTAAATTAAAAAACCCAAAAGATAACAAGATCCAGCGTTAAAACACTGCTTTACACTTCCGTTTATAATAATGTCGGTAGCATAGCGATCTGCCTATCTGACAGACGTGAGGGACTATTTTTTATAACATTTGATGTGTCGTAATGAGCCTTGTCTGGAAGTATGTATGACAGATTGATTTTGTCGGGTAACTAAATACAAAAAAACCTCAGAGGTTTGACGCAGCGAACTGTAACAATTTATGGGCATTGGTGGAAAACTTCGCCGTGGCGAAGTAGCTGATGGTTCCAGCCCAAGGTTCTTGCTAGTTGTAACAGAGATCTGTTGAATAAATGTGGTAACTGAACAAAAAATAACTGCTATCTGTGATTTCATAGAAATTAGGCAAGTGTTAGATGTGTCATTGTTGCATTTCCGTCTGTACTTAATGGTTGTGTCTATTTAGTACTTAAAAAACTTTCGGATGTTTGTTGCGTCCTAATTATGTGTCCTCCCTTGATTCGTTTATATGACATAAAACTAAAATTAAACTGAAACTCAAAACACGACGTTCGCGTTCGTTCATTTAAAGGAGAATTGTAGCCTGTGTTGGTCGACTACAGCACACACGCCACCTCATAGGAGTGCCACCACAGTTCTCAATATACTGACGTTAATATGCCCGTTGATAACCAACCTGTTATAAAAAAAAGAATGATATTTATAGGCTGCCAGATAAAACCAGTATGAGTCATTTTTTACTCGTACTCCTACTATCTTTTGTATTGCCACAACGATAACGTTTTAAGGGAATTAGAGAGCAGAGTACCAGTTACAAAAAATGAGAACATTTTTTTAAAATGCCATAATTATTTACAACCAAAGTACTGGACAAAACTTTGAATGACATTTGTTAACAACTGCTTATAATTCTAGACGCGTCCTTAACTTGTGACAAACAAAAATACCAATCAAGCACTTTTTTTTTACAAAAAAACACCAAAAGACTCTCAAAGAATGAAAACTAAACATTTAACAAAATTTGTCCATCCCTAAAGTATTCCCTGGATTCCAAAACGTTATCACAGAACCGAATTTATATTGAGAAAACAGACATCAATGTGCCATTTTCAAATAAAATCTCCAAGTCTACATTTATCAATTTGGGACACCTCAGAAAAATAATCCTTTAAGCACTGATTGCGAATTTTATATAAACGCTTCTTTGTACTTAAATACCAGTTGATGAGTAAATACTAGGTTAATTTTAATTTTGAGCTTTAAGTGACAAACAGTTTCGACTCGCTGTCTCACACTCGCTGGTTACTAAATCCCAGCGAGTGGTCTGGGGTTTAACCTCGCCTTCTACCCGCCTTACGATGTAGCTCCTTGTCTGCTAGTGACTCGCCCAAGCGCCGTCCGGAGACTCGCCGTCCTCTCTAGCTTCCTGTAGGGAAGTCATTCCTCGCAGAGACCTCCTGCTGCCTCGAGCACGAGCTCCGGGTGCCGACGGGATAAGCCTCAGTCCTCGACGCCAAGGAGACTCGTCTCTTAGCGCTCCCCTGAGCCGCGGCTTCAACTCGTGGACCTCTAGCTGTGCGACTCGTCTAGCGAGCAGCACTCACTCTGTGAAACTCTGGTGGGCTCACAGTATCACTATGACACGTCAGCGAAGCCCAACCCTCGTTTTCAGACCTGGCTCCAATAACTCTGTTCTTTAAAGCCGGACGCGAACCAGCGACCCCCTGGTAGGGCACCGCGCCGCGAGGCCATGTCCGCTAACACGCCCACTGACTGGCGTGGCCAAGTTTCCAAGCAGCTGACGTCATCGTGAGCTGTTGTGTACTACGATGACACGCTTCTGATGACGACGACTATTAAAAGCGACTTCTCCTAAGCAGTTAGGCAGCCAGTCTTCTTCCGCAACTGAATAGTCAATGTGAACAGTGCCAGTGGCGTAGCAAGGTTTGAAGCGCCCTGGAGCAGAAATGGTTCAAGGGGGCCCCCCTCCCCCCCCCCCTCCAGAGCAACTAACAACATCACTCTAGGGCAAGTAACATTCACTCCCATAGCCCCACACATTTTTTTTACAATATTGTAGTCAATATATTGTGTTTTTATCGTTGATCATTAGTAAACACTTTCGTAACTGAACTTAATGCTTATTTATCTTTATTATCTTATTTTAAAGGAAATATTAAAATTATTAAGACTGAATGATCATGGGCAGATTTGACATCCGTTTAGGAAAATGTTTGTAAAATGATTAAAATCACATTAGCTCCTCAGGACCAAGCTTCAGAATTCGTGCCGCCTACTATATTTTATTACGTGTTTGTTTAACTGTCGTAAATTTTCATAAATAATACTGTGTAACAAAAAAGAATCTGCTCTTATATGAAGGCATAATATTATAAATTAAGCTATTCTTCTTTTTAAATCGTAGTTTCATAAGTAAACAAGGTAGTTCACATTGCATTTAATTGCGAAATCAAAGTAAGATAATTAAAAATTTTCAAGTAATGATTAAAAAAGCAAAGCATTTAACATTGTGAAAGAGCTAATCCAAAAGTCAATCATAATATTTTTTACACTAGAAACAAAATAAAACATACTTTATATGAGGCTTGCTTGACTAATCACAGTTTAAAGGGGTTTTAGTGAAGCTTCTTTCGTGACTTGGCACTTGCAAACTGTGTTATGGCGTCATCTAAGTCAGTGGTTCTGGCGCTAGCACGTTCAATAGAGATGTTGATAAGGAGCTTAACAGCTCTTGCGATATTGTGCCTCTTAGATAGTTCTTGATGATTTTCAGTTTTGAAAATGACCTCTCGGCACTTGCAGTTATAACAAGTATTGTCAAAAAAATTAAGCACGCATTGACCAGATCACGAAAGCTGGAACTAAAACTTGTGCACGCACTATTATAGTATCCGCTAAGTCCCTAAAACTTTTAATTTCTTCAATGTGACTTAAAAAACAAGTTTTAAATCTAACAGCCTATGGCCCTAGGTTGTAAGAGAGATCATCTAGGTAGTTTTGTACAAAAACTTTGCAAGATTCTAATATTTGTTCATCATTTGAGTCCTTTAAAAACGAGGGCTTCAAACACTTAAAAGTTGAACCGATTTCATTTACCGTGATGAAACGCTCTGTAACCTGGGTACTTATTATGTCCAAGCTTCGGTTGAATACTTCAACTTGAAAACGATTCTCTTCATCTATAATTGGGTCACCAACCTGAACTTCATCAAACATTCTTTTCTTCCTTCTTATTCTTGAGGCGGAAAGTGGGGCGGAACATTCAATTTTAAACAAAGTTCAGTTGCATCATTTTTAACGGTTTGCCACCCTTTTCTGAGTTTACTGATTTTTGTTTTGAAATTTGATAGCATCTTCTTCAACACTTTGTAGTTTTTTGGAGATAATGTCAATTGATTCTAGTACAACTCTTTCTATCAAAATCAAAATTACTGAAGGAAATTGTTCAAAATATTTTTTAAGTGACTTCGCTTGATCCATTTCTTCTTGGCCTTTACCATCCAAGCTCAATAGAGTTAGTATTTTAATAATATCAAAATAACCACTACGAAGAGCGTCGATGGCTTGATTTCTCGAAGACCATCTAGTTGGGCACACCTTTTTCAGATTTTTTTCTAACATCGCTGATTTTCTCAACAATGTCCATCTTGATATGGCTTTGAAAAATACATAGAGATTCTGAACATTGTCGAAAAAGTTTCTGATCTCAGGAATACTTGTTACACAATCATTAATTACCAGGTTAAGTGCATGATCACAACAGTGCACATATTTTGCTGACATATATTTTTCTTTGATTCTCGTTTGAAGGCCTGAATAAACACCGTTCATATTTGCAACTCCATCGTATCCTTGACCTCGAACTTTAGAAACATCCGAGAATTCTTCAATTATACTTAGTAAACGTTTTTCCAAATATTCTGATTTTTGGCTTTCTACCTCAGTAAATCCACAAAAAGCTTCTTCTATTACCAACTTTACTGGCTTTTCTTCAACGTCAGTTTTGATTGTCACATAGCGAAACACTATGCTTTTTTCAATGTCTTGAGTTGTGTCAAAAATTAAAGTTACAAAGGGGCTTTCTTGAATTTCGTCCTTAATTTGTTTTCTTATTTCGTTGGCAATGAGACTCATCAATTCATTTTGAATTTGAGGACTGAGGTAGTTGACACTTCGTTTGGGTTGTTTCATAAAGTCTGCTAGGACTGGTCTTATCTTGCCAACAAGTGAATTATTTCAAGGAAATTTCAGCTGGATACAGTATCTTCAACTGACACCCTATGCTCTCTCAGCTGAAAGTCATTAGTAGCTAAAGATATAATTACGTATACAACGCGTTTTAGTATTTTCCTCCAATAATCAGTAGCTTTTTTAATCTCTTCTAGATTTGCACAGTCAACAGTCAGACCCATTTGCTAGCGAAAGTATATTTCACTTGAAATTGCGTGACTGTGATTGTTCATGGTTTGTTAAGTTTCGTCCTAAATGTGCCCAGTCGGACGTACCTTTGGTAAACCATACTTAACTAAAAGACATATCAAAAAGCCAGCAAGGTTGACAATAGCAAACATTTAGGACGTTTGAATAGCATAACCAGCTACGTTTTACTTTTAATTGGTTGTTTTTATTTTTCTGAAAATACCATTTCTCATCAAACCCCCTAATTTTATTTCTACCATCTTGGTCTTTCGGGAATGGGCCTTTCGGCTGGTGAGGACCTAACTTTATTATTAACCTATTTTGTTGAAATGTGAGAGTGTCTTCAAAGTTTCCTCTATCACATGAAATAATCTCTTTGACATTCCGTTTTTCACCAATCTGTTCACACTTTACCTTTTCATTGGCAATCTCAACTGTGCCACTGGGCCCTTGAACAACCACAGGCTCGCACTCTGAGCTGGTGCTGGAAACAGTGGGAACAGGTGAAGTAGCCGATGTTTCAGTCTGTGTTACTTCTTCATTATCTCCAGAAAGAAAACTGTTGTTTATTTAACACCTCACTTGTTTTCGAAAAATAACACGATAACTTTGTTTTTTTTTTTCAGTTCAATTAGTTCTGCACCTTCTTTCTTTCCTTCGTTTGTGGCATTCTGCACCACTACAAATCTTTGACATTGTAACATGGAAATATAACGAATTATTACCCACTATCACAATATATAGGTAACTTACCCGTGTAACCGCGCTTTAAAACTAAATTGTACGTACTGTATAAATTAGACCAAATAAAAGAACAGCAAAGCAATCGCAAAGATAACAAAATTGCGCGACACTGATTACTCACTAGCCACTCACTACACAAGACTGAGCACTAAGGTGTAGTTCGTTGACCGAGTGAAAACCCAACAGATGATATGCGCAGTAGCAAAAGTCTAGTGCGCATGCGCCGATACGCCACCAGATGGCAGCGCGGCGACGTGGCTGTCTACATCCAACTCTTGACAAACCTTTTGGTGGGGATTCAGCTACAAATATTATACTTAATCACAATTATTTAATTTATAATATTTAGTTTTTAAAAGAGAAACCTGATTGAAGAAGAACCAACTTTAATTTTAATTATATCTGATATTTGTAATAATTACAATGTTTTCTTCAAGAAGTTCCGCCCCCCAGTGTCTTCCGCCCTGGAGCGACTGCTCCACCCGCTCCACTGTCGCTACGCCACTGAACAGTGCAGTGGATGTTTCTCTACTTCGGCAAACCTCTATAATGTTCCTGCGAGGCGAGTAACCATAACGTTCTGGAACCAACTCCCCTCTCAGGAAGCTCTCTCTTTCTTCTGGCCAAATGGTAAGTCGAACAGCTGCCGTCATATGACCAGACTGTCGAGTCCAATGGCCGCGCAGCGCGCTCTGAGTCCATTCACTGACTCGAATAATGTGACTAGCGTGAGTTCGGGGGCTCAAGTGTGCTCCGTTACATTTATTTTCCGAATAGGAATTGTATAGTTATCATCTTTTAAAACATAATTTTGTGTTGTAAAAAATATTTCCTGGTAACTTATACGTAGATGCTAGAGAGACCGCATCGCCAGTATCTTGATCTTAGCAAGTCGACTTACTCCCATTTATGACAATTTTGTGATTTTTATTGTTTTTCCTCATGTCAGCATCAATCGCGCAAACGTCTAACATACTTTCAAACGTTATTATATCTGTTTTAAACTGATGTGTTAAATGAAACGTATTAGTTATTATTCGTGGGCGTGACTGTGTTTCTTCCAGCGGTAAGAAATGGCGGCCGACTGCCGTATCTGTGGTTCGCCATCATCCTGCACGGCCTCGTCGTGGAGGTGGTCAGCTACAACTTGCCGGACATCGACAACTTCTGGCACTCGCAGACGCCTCTGATACTAGCCGGGCGACGCCTGCCAATTCACATCGTGTTTCTCTGTGAGACATTCACACACATTGTTACACTTTCTAATCTTTTTTCGTGTGTTTTGTACGTGTTGAAATGACTTGAATTTTTATACTGTGTTTTTCATGTTTTCTTTAGATTGTGCGTTTATCTACAATGCCAGTGTCGCAGTATCTAAGGCCCGATTACCAAACTGGGCTGAGCCTTTTGCAGGTATGTTCCAGCAGGCTCTCAAAGCACTGTATTGACAAAGTAGTTCAGTTTTCTTATTAGATTTATTTGATGTGGAACTTTTTGGTGATGATGTCATTTCACAAAGTTTGTAGCCAGAATACCAACTGAACGAAGATTTTAATTTTTTTTTCGTTTTGTGTTTTAAAATAAGTGTGTGTAAACAATGGAAATAAAAATACTTACTTCTTCGAGCCCAACTATGCAAGCAGGATACATGATTCGCCAAAGGGCTTAGACCATAAGGCGTGGCTACAACTCAGAAACTGAGAGATATGTGGTTAAATCATTATAGAAAAAAGTCTTTGACAAACATAATAATCCTAAATTGTACTTGGG
Organism: Bacillus rossius redtenbacheri; assembly: GCF_032445375.1. NCBI lineage: Eukaryota > Metazoa > Arthropoda > Insecta > Phasmatodea > Bacillidae > Bacillus > Bacillus rossius. Next base: position 178,328,952 of record NC_086330.1, read on the forward strand.
CTGATAGCGAAAAGTTAGTTTCGTAAATAATTTCCAACAATGTGACAATTGGTAACCACGCCACGATAGTCTACCTAAGATAGAGAATTTACCAACAATGATTTTACGACTTTTTTCTTTGATCTTTCTCTCGCTTGATCTTCGTGAGGAGAAAAACTAGGTAAATGTGTTTATTATTGAAGATTTCCTGCGGTATATAAATATAAACTCAGCACTTAAACTGGAAAATAAAATTTTGTCATTCATTAAAAAGGAAATACAGTGCCATAAACTGTCGCAGTTATTCACACGTGATAATATGTTGGAGTGCTCGGAAGATGATACCCATTTTCACATCACAAACGTGTATGGACAATTCAGTCTCGGTCCGTATTTCTAATCGCGGGATTTCGGGATTGTGCACAGACAGTCCCGGGATCCCGGGATAGTACCGGTATTTGGGACGGCAAATAAAAACATAAAAAGTATGTAAACTTAGATTTTTTAATTGTCTTTAGTGACCATGAAGTGGCTCTACACTGATGATGTATCTGTGTCTTTTTTATTCTTTACAAAATAACTTTCTTTGAATAACGACATTATGCACTGTGTTAAGTTTTTCTTTGAGACAGTCAAAAAAAGAATACCTTTAAAAAAGGGAAAAAACTGTATAACTATTTTTACGAAATAGAAATCTTATATTTATCTAGTAGTAGGTAAGTAAGTGTGTGGCTCGGGGAATTTGTTTGCTTTTACTTAAATCACAAAAAGGCAAATATATAAGTGAAAGTAGCTTATCATGTTATCTATGTAAACGTTATTTATTTTCAAGTGAGTGATTGGGAACGTGACTTAAGGTATTGGAAATTTTAAAGAAAAAGTGCAACATAGGTAATTTAAGCTCATTAACAAAAATAATCGAATAAATAAAGCTACTTATGCGATGCAAAGCGCTCATTTTTAGACACCTTTTCGCACACTACGACAAAACTCTCACAACTCATAATTTTTCTTTTTTGCTGGCGCAAACGCGATTAAAATCAGCTGTTAATACAATATGGCGGAAAAGAAAGTAAAATGACAGTGACATAAAAAATGAGTGCGTTTCGTTCGGATATTTTTCTTTTGATGTTGTATGTTTCATACCATTATTTCTGTCAATCCCAAAAAACCCGGTTTAGAAAATTTGTATCCCGAATTTTTCGGGACTGAAAATGGGCCGGGATTCCGGGATCGAATCCATCACACACGTGGAAAGAGAAGGTAACATCGTTGTCGGCTTGCGTACAACGCCAGGTGTTACTCGCAGCTTACTAGCAGCACTTTCAAACTCATGCTGTCCTTACCCACTATAGCATTGCATTAAGATTCAGTGTGCATAAGAGAAAAAGAAAAACTGAAACTTAATTTGTTAACAAGTTTTATAAGACTTCTTTAGAAAAAGGAAAATAGAGACTGAATCGTTTCGAGGTACTTTAATTATCAATATTCACTTTAAACATATTTGAGTTACTTTTTGTGTGTTGGGATTTTAGGGCCCTCCAGAGAAACTAAGGACCGAAAGGAAACAATTTGGTCCTTTGCCAATTTTCCGTGACTTCATATAAAACTTTTGTAATAGTACATTATACAGAGGTAATTTTATGTTGTTTATTGCTGTTTTTATGTAATTTTATTTACCGTTCTACCGGACTATTTCTTTTGGTTTACGTTTGTGCCATCTGTCTTAAATGGTAATATTTGGTTTGTTTTCGAATATAAGGATTATCTATTTACGTTTCCCCGCAATGTTTGTTATTTGGGATGTAGATTTCATTAATATCAGAAAAGAACTTTTTTCTCTTTGGTTTTAATTGTCATAATCCGATTGGTCGTTGCTTCGGTGGCGCGTTGTTCAAAGTGTTCAAGCAATTGAAACTTTGAGCACAGCGGCCCGTTGGATTATAGGTAAGGCATAACGATGAATAAAAAGAAAAAAAGGAAAAGTGAAGAGATCTGTCTATGTTTTGGCTTCCCCTGACGCCGTGACGCATATTGTGGACGAATTTTAGTGCTAAATTACGTCGGGGACGTAATTTCTCCGTAGTGAATCAAAGCAATAGCATTCGTCCATCACTGTGATTGTTTGTGAATGATTTCACACAATATCAAGTGAACAGTGAGCAACTTAAGTAAGGTCCAGCTTCGACAGCATCGCCTTGTGCCATCTTGTATGTGCTAACGAACTTTTGGCCAACTAACCAAAAGTGACGCTTCAATGTTTTGGGGCCTAAATCAGGGTGGAATTCGCATGAAACTGTAAGTAATAATTACTGACAGTGTTTTTCTATGAACTTACGTAATAATTTCGCCACAAAAATTATATTGTTTTATTTATCGGCGAAAATACTCTCATGAAAAACAAGCCACACTGAAAAGCGACTCTAGGCGCTGAGTTTAAAACGGCTAAAAAAAAAACATTATTTTTTTTTTTTGTTTCACAGAATTCTTATAGATATTTTCCGGGATTGTCATTTCATAAACATTTGATGAAGCGCTTCCTATTCTATTGACATCGCTACCAGGGCCAGATAATTCCAGTGTTTTGTTTTCTTTTCCGGAAGTGTATCTCAGGGCATGTATGCTTATTTATTTTAATTTTAATAAAAAAGGCTGCAATATTTGTTTTTCATAAAATTCCTGCAGTAATTTTATTTTATTTTATCCAATTTTCCACATCATTGCTGTTGCGCCTATGAGCATATCAATATTTCTGGTTATGATTTAATATTTTACATTTATTTCAAACAGTTATTATTAATAATTTTAGCTTCAAGAGTATGTGTGTTCATATTATTTGTGATGCATGTCAAAAACCACACACTTATTAGTAGATACCTATTTTCAAAGTAAGTCTGTTTGAGTTAGCATCTGCGACAGTCATCATCAGACCCAATAAAAAAACAACAACACATAGTTATATGTACATGCATGTATATGTAATTCGAGTTATATTTAATATATACTATTATATATTATACACGCATTGCACTTCTAAAACCCTACAATCATATATATATTTCAAGTGGAAAAAGTGGGTTCGTAAGGATAGCCCAATTCATGTATATACAGTTTTACTTTATTTAAATCACTACACTTAATGTTTGTTCACAAATCACCAAGTATCTGTCCAGTCCACAGTTCACACTCTTCACTGTAGCTAGGCTTAACAGTGGTTCGCCCCTTGCCCCGCACCTGTTCACACACACAGTCTCGCGCCATTCAGTCGCACTCTCACGATACCGTCGCTCCGCGCTGCGCCGTTCACCGAACTCGCACTTCACTCAATTCGCCTCTTGGGAACTCCCGCGGAGGCCGACGTCACCGCTTTTATACCCGTTGGCTATCTTTCTGGGTCTGATTGGAGGGGTTGTGACGTGTTGCGTCATCCTGGGCAAACTCGACGCTCAAAGCATCCAGAATAGTGGCGCTTATTCACGCTACTCCACGCGGTGGCCTCAGTAAGTCCGCGGAATCCCCAGGCCGCTAAGGCGGCGAGGAAGGAGGGCGCGGGGACAGCGGGGTGGTAAGGCCGGGATGCTCTAATCCCCGAAGGTACCCGCGTGACGTCAGTGACCGTACGGGGCCCTTAGGCTTGTTCGTAACTATATGTATACATCTAATGACTAAACGTTACTGTGGCCATAACTGTAAATGTAATTTGGAAAATTGCATAACTTGTAAGGTTTACAATAATATTACTAGCAATAAAATTGTAATTATTGTCCTATCAGGGTAAACACAAACATAAAAAATATTTCGGAACTCAAACAGGTGCTCGGTCTCGGTGATATTGCCCCCGTTATCCCCCATCACCTGCTTGAGTGCCATGTAGGACCTTTGTTGGTTTTACACACCCTAGAATACCTTGAGACTGTGGTATCAACTGACTCTCAACCGTGTCAAATCCATGTCGTCCAAGCATGGCGTAATGAACTGTCAGGAGACAGCATATTCTGACTTGTTGAAGTCGCTTTCTACCCTGCCATTGCCATATTTAAATCTCCAAAATGTTCATTAGATTAGTTTTGGTCTCACCCCCTAGATAGTAGCTTTCAAAATATATTAATAACGTAGCTACATTGATTGTGAGAAGTAATGCATCACTATTATCAGGCAAACAAGCCAGGGAAAAATATATTAATTAATTTTGGTATTCACATATTTTGTACTGTGGCATACCACAAATACTGAATCTCATTTATGTAGAATACCTTTTTTTATTACAAAACAAAATTAAGGTTTTTTTTATAATTTTACAATATTAATTTCTTCTACTAAACAATTTGTCGTAAATTATTTAATTAGCATTATTAAGCTAGCACTTTGGATCCGAACCTTCCGCCTCAGTTTTTTTTTTGCTAGAAATTATGGGCTCGCACAACAGATAGCGTCACATGTCGCACACATCATGCTTTCAGTTTCCACTGTAAGAGCCGCACTTCTATATGAAAACATTGTAGAACTGGTTCTTGACCGAGCCTGATGGTGGATAACAAGTATGAATTATAATTTCCGTCGTTAAACTCAGTGACTTTCATAAAATACGGTCCTTTAAAAGTATCTTCACAATCAATCATAATTATTCACTTCAGCCAATGTTTTGGGTGTTCTGCAAACATGGTGCGGATCATCAGCTGGACAAAAAGTGGCTTCACGCAGTGTCCATGTAGTGGTGCATGCATGTCAACCCAGTGGGCGTCTAAAACAATCGGCGGCCAATCAACAGATACCATGCAATATGTTGAGTAGTACTTGTGGGATTGTAAAGTCCATACTGATGGTCAAATACGCTGTGAAATGATTGTCTCTTCTTTTCACCCCTCTCTCCCCCCGTTCAAAGACAGACGCGGTCAGCGTCGAAACAGCTCCAGTAATAGCCTCGACAGCTAGTAAAGGTTTGGATAGAATTCGGCCAGATCACAAGCTCTCTGGGTTTTCTGAGGGGTCACAGATTTGAGATGGACTTAGTAAAGTACCATGTGATTTTTTAGGATGATTTTGTTATGGATAATCACAGGTTAGCCGAATGATTAGGACGGTGTAAGTTAAGATACGGTAGTGATGCTGGGATGGGTTCCCTCAGCCTCTCATTGTGGCTCCTCTCCAAACACCTCCAAGTTGCAGTGAAATGACATATCAATTTCCCTATGACTTTAGGGAGCCCGTGTTCGTAGGATTCAGCCCTCATGGGAGTGCATGCCAGTAAATCCAGCATGTTAAAACACTTCATCATTCTGCTGAATGACTGTCCACTTTTCATTGTTAAAAAAAAGTAAGGTGTCCTTGATGTATGTTACTGTTTTTTCTGCAGTTGGCTTGTGCTCCGTGCTGATCGACTTACCGTACGACATAGTGAGTGTGAAGTTCGTGCACTGGACTTGGCACGACACCGACCCGAACATCTACGACCGGCACTACTGGGTTCCATGGACCTCCTACTACTTCCATGCGTCGTTCGCCGCCAGCCTGACATTCTGGTTCCACGCGAGCCACCGCTGGATCGCTTCGCCCGAAAAGTGGCGCGCCGGCAGGTGAGGAGCGATGCGCGTTGTGTTCAGCTAGCTGCGGCAGGAACATAGCGCTGCTCGCTCAGTCCTCCAGAACTCGTGCCACCGCGAGTGCTCCACCCGCGAGTAACGACGAAAACAGAGACCTGGACTCAGCGCTCACTGCGCTGCCATCTGGTATGCCTATCCGATTACGAGAGAAATGATTCAAGTGAAGTGCGGCACACAACTATCGAATCAATAAATGGGGACAATTTCTTCTCCATCAGTAGTATATAATAGTATTAGATGGGACAGGCGCCAGGCGGTGGTGTGTGGCGGCTTCTGCTGCCTTGGAATCTACATCTCCGATGACGTCACGGCGGCCATCTTGGATGACCGTGACCTTGACCTTTGACCTTGAAATTTGACCTTCAAATTAAGCCAAAATTTGTAACATTCACCAAAATTTGCCCAATTTTCACCAAAAATCGGCAAAAATTCTAGTTTTTTTTTTTGGAAAAATTCAGTCAAACATATATAAAAAAGTTTTTAAAAAATGTATCTTTTCGAGGGAAAAATTTTCGTTTTTGTCCTGAAAAATTCAAAAATTAGGATTTCGAAAAACCTAAAACTTTTTGCCTTAGAAAGAACACATATACCTAAAACCAGCTTAAGCATACATGTCTACAGCCTCCGATAAGCCGTTTCTAGGAATAGGATGCCATGACCACTATTTTGAATAATGATGTCACCGTTGCAATTTCCGTTACGGCCGTCATCTTGAAAATCTTTATTTATTATTCAATATTAATAAAAATATAATCAATAACATATTACTTAAAAACCACCGTTGCACATATCGTTTCGGCCGCCAAATTAGTTTTTATAAATGTTGCATGTTTCATTACGCCCACCATTTTAGTTAAGTATGGTGTCATCGTTAAACTTGTAGTTACGGCCGCCATATTGTATTCTATAAAGGTCGCACTTTTCGTTACGGCCACCATATTGGAAAGCCGTAATTTTAATGGTAGAAATTCAGAAAAAATTTCAAAAAATATGTAAAAAAATATAACAAAATAAAAATAATATTAAATAAGCACCGAGGCCTTGAAAACTTCGGTTCAAACCCGGTACAAACAAAAAAAAATATTGTCGATAGATCCTTCCTCCACAGGAGCCACCTGCAGACTGACCTCCCACCACCAATATCAAGGCATATATCATCAGCTAGTATGAAGTCATGTCCGCCATATTGTTTTCGTCTGCTGGAGACAGACATCTTGATTTCGTCTATAAGAAAGTGATACCGTCACACTAGTTAAAATTTTACCTTTTAGAGTGCAGTAATCATTTATTATTATGGAGACCCCCAGCATCTTGTCATTTAGGTGCCATCATGGAATTGTGTAATTATTCAGCTAGAAATTCGGGGGAAATCCCAAAATTCATTCAATAAATTTATAATCAAAGTAAGGATTTATTCAATCAGTTCATATACTTTGTTCGATTCCTGGATGATGCAAAAAATATTAATTTTATGTAAAAATAATAATTACAACCAAAAATGTTCAAAGTCCTAAAATATTAATAGATTCCTAGCCAAACAACAACCTGTAAGCCGTTATGAACGCCATCTAGGAAATACGTATTTATTTATCTAGAAAACCGTGAAAAATTCTTAAATTCATCGAAAAAATAACTTATTAATTAACAGATTAATAGGATCGATTTCCGTCCTTGGTTCAATCCCTGGACAAAGCAAAAATAAATAAATAAAATTAATACCTCAAAAATGACAGGTTCTAAAATAAAACACTGAAAGTTCATTTTAAAACATTATTATATTACATAATTTCTATTCTAGTACAGATACAATTGCAAAAGTTAATGACTAATTCTCAGCTCCAATCGGTTTATACTAGACATAGACCAGCCAGAACCTTTACTGACATAGTCATCCTCTTCTTGATAGAGTTTCTGGACACAATATTTAACAGTATGCTTCGCATCGTCAGAACTGTAAATTACAGCAGCCGTTGTCTGAAAGCACACTTCTTAACTTTGTGCACGAACGTATATGGCTTACCATATACACAGTCCAACCACAAGTTATATTTGAAAGGACCGTTTGTTGCTACGTCAACAATAAGCTGAATAATATTGTTCTATTTGATATAAAAAAGAAAATAACAAATGTATTTTGATTAATTAAACGTATTTATATAATAGTAGGCTTTCAATGTTCTACGAAAATGCAGACTGCGCCAAGTAGAAGCGATTATCATATACCTGTAGAGCACCCACCACAGTCTTGGGTTTAGATTAATGTCTAGACTTCATAGCAATCGGTTGCTGCTCACGAGTTTTCAACTTAAACCGAGGAGTCGTACTTTCTGCAGGTAGTTCAGCAGTAGGTGCACGGACTTCATCATTACATTATTTCGCATGATGTCACAAACTATCAATTGGTGTAAACCAAACATTACACTCATCGCAGCGAAACTTCGTACGATTAGATTCTCACACATTTGCTCCGCTCATGTCTTCGTGCATCATGGGAAAATGCGAACGACATATTACAGTAGCTGCAAGGATACCGCGATGATGAAGACGAACCCGAACCATATGTCATTGTTACTGCAATTGTACCATTTACAGGCATACTCTTATGCACATCAATCATTCGATGTTGCACAGAAAACTTTATTTTCTGCCGCGCAGCAGGACCTATGCATGTGTTCATGTGTGTTTTCAAATTATATTTTCTGGTATACTGCTTATGATATTTCTCACAACCAAACATTTTGCGAAGAGGATTCTTAGCACCTTCTCGGTTCTCATGTCGACGAACATTGCTGTTGTTTGAGAAAATCTTGTCGCAATAACAGCACCGATGTTCGTTAGTTGTTGTCGAATCACCAGCCATTTAAGTCTCCATCGAGGGCAAAACGTTGTTCATCGTGGTTTCCTGCGCAACCAGCTCTGTTGTCATTAAGCTCTCTTTTGCTGGTGGTACCACGACTGCTGAAGTCTCCTCCAGTGTTGTTGACATCTTTGCCAACGGGATCTGCTCCATCTTAGACGTAGAAGATGTACAACTTCCATCGAGTTCGCCGTTAATGACGCTAAATTTGCCATCGTGTTCTCAAGAGTTTTCAAGAACAAGTAATTGCGTGACTTATGCACCATATGAAACAAAATAGGTATTCGTAACACCGTCGACGACAGTAACAAACTAAGAGACCTGATGTCTAGGACTCGTTTATATACATGCTCCCGATGTAATAATACGCTAGTTAAATAAAGTACCATTTACTATAATACACAAGTCAAAACAACATTTAAAAAGAAGCATATATCATCGATAAAATTCGATGCGGTGTGATAAGTTCTCGTCTCATGAATTCGATCCCACCAGTATACAATAGGCTCCATGGGATACAATTCTCGCCATCAGATCCATCGACATGTGGCTCCAATGCTCCAATTACCCATCAGCTTAAAGTGCTCCGAGAGCTCCAGCAGCTCCAAATCTCCAACAACTCCAAAGCTACAATGCTCCAACAGCTCCAACAGCTCCAAATGTTCCAGTGCTCCAAATTCTCCAAATTTCCAAGCTCCAACAGCTACAATTTTTGAACAGCTCTAAACGCTCCAATGCACCAACAGATCCAAATCTCCAACAAATCCAAAGCTCCAATGCTCCAGCAGCTCCTACATTTTCAATGCTCCAACATCTGCAAATGCTCCAACAGCTCCAACAGCTCCAATGCTCCATTGGCGCCAAATGCTCCAAAGCTCCAGCAGCTCCAAATACTCCAACAGCACCAAATACTCCAAATCTTCAAAGCCATAAATGCTCCAAATGATACAACAGCTCAAAAGCTCCAACAGCTCCCAATACTACAATGATCCAACCACTCCAACAACTCCAAAGCTCTAAAGCTCCAACAGCTGCTAAGCTCTAAAGTTCCAACAGCTATGAATGCTCCAACTGTCTATGGCTCCAATAATCAATGACGTCAAAAGTATTTGACTCCAAAAAGTCAAAGGTCTAGCGCTATTTGACTACAAGACAAAGAGGCTCCGAAGCTACGAGGCTACAGGACTGCATGTATACATGAGTACTTGACTACAAAGCTACAAGTCTACAAAGCTCCAATTGTCGCATCTGTCTTCGACGGAATTTTCTCTTTGGCTCCAAATGCTTCAAAAGCAGGCACTTGGTTACGTAGCTAAAAGTCTACGAGGCCCCAAGGCATCATGACTACGCGACTACGAGCCATGAGGTTACGAGACTACATGACTACTAGCCATGAGGTTACGAGACTACGCGAATACGAGTCTACAAGGTTACGAGACTGCGAGGCTACAGATCTACGAAGCTACCAGAACACAAGGTTACGGGGATGCGAGGCTACAGGACTACGAAGCTTCCAGAACACAAGGTTACATGATTGCGAGGCCACAGGACTACGAGGCATCCAGGACACACAAGGCTACGTGGCTACCACAGACTACTTGGCTCTAACAGACTACTATATCTCCAGTCAGTGGTGAGAGTTAAGTTATCTCATGCAAAAGAACTTGTTTCAAGTAGTACCGATTTTTGGCATGAGATATTGTTACGTGTTGTTTTGAATAATAATTTATTTATTATATGTGCGATGCAGGATGATCATTAACGATCGCAAAAGAAGGAAGGCTTCGTTAGACAGCAAGGACAACGAAGTTCCTCCTTCGCGATAGTGTTGCTTATCCGTCTTATCACATATTATTGGACTGAATAATGATATATATTGTTTAATTCCACCTGATAAAAATATTGTAAGTGCTGATTTAGTAGCAGAAATTCTCAATTTGATTGCAACTCTGGATAAAATGGCATGACTCATTAAGTAAAAAAACCTTCATGCAGAGATCGATTTCTCACCAATAACCAGAAGCACTTGGAGAAAACAATCAGATTTATAGCCAGGAATAATCAGAAGCACTTGGAGAAAACCATCAGATGTCTAGCAAGGAATAATCAGAAGCACACTTAGAAAACTTATGATAATTTTCCTTAAAATCAGAAAAAATACAGATAAATAAAAATAAAATAATAATAAAAATAAAAACCAATAAATTGATAAAAGTTACCAAAACCGTTTTTGCCAGCTTGTGAACTGCTCATTTGTGGAGCAAGGATAGAGTTCTAGTACAAGCCAGAATGTTTGTAATTTATCATCCCTGTTTGTTTTTATTTTTATTATTATTTTATTTTTATTAATTTTAAATTTTTTCTGCATGTTTTGTGAATTTAAGGAAAAATACTGTAAGTTTGTTCCGTGTGCTTCCGATTATTCCTGGCTACACATCTGATGGTTTTCTACAAGTGCTTCTAATTATTCCTGGCTATACATCTGATTGTTTTCTCCAAGTGCTTCTGGTTATTGGTGAGAAATCGATCTCTGCATGAAGGATTATTTACTTAATGAGTCATGCCATTTTATCCACAGTTGCAATCAAACTGAGAATTTCTGCTACTAAATCAGCACTTAACAATATTTTTATCAGGTGGAATTAAAAAAAAAATCATTACTCAGTCCAATAATGTGCGATAAGACGAATGAGCAACACTATCACGCAGGAGAAACTTCCTAGTCGTTGGTGTCTAGCGACGCCTTCCTTCTTTTGCGATCGTTAGTGAGCATCCTGCATCCCACATATAATAAATAAATTATGACTCAACACAATACGTAACGATGTCTCATGCCAATATTCGGTACTACTTGCAACAAGTTATTTTTCATGAGATAACTTAACTGTCACCGCTGACTGGATCTATTGTAGTCTGTTAGAGCCAAGTAGACTCGTAGTCACGTAGCCTTGTGTGTCCTGGGTGCCTCGTAGTCCTGTAGCCTCGAAATCACGTAACATTGTGTTCTGGAAGATTCGTAGTCCTGTAGCTTCGCAGTCTCGTAACCTTGTGTTCTGGAAGCTTCGTAGTTCTGTAGCCTCGCAGTCTCGTAACTATGTACACACGTAGTCGCGTAGCATCGTAACCTCATGGCTTGTAGTAGAGTAATCGTGATGCCTTGGAGCCTCGTAGACTTTTAGTTACGTAAACAAGTAGCCATGTAATCTTATAACATAATGCTGTTGGAGCAGTTGGAGCCAAAGAGAAAATTCCATCGAAGACAGATGCGGCAATTGGAGCCTTGTAGATGTGTAGCTTTGTAGTCAAGTACTCATGTATACATGCAGTCCTGTAGTCTCGTAGCTTCGTAGCATCTTGCTCTTTTAGTCAAATAGCGCTAGCCCTAAAAATATTTGGAGTCAAATACTTTGTAGCTGAAGAACATTGGAGCTTTGGAGCTGTTTGAGCTTGGCGATTTGGTTTTGTTGGAGATTTGGAGATGTTGGAGCTGTTGGAGCATTGGAGCTTTGGAATTGGAGATTTGGAGCTGTTGGAGCATTGTAGCATTGGAGAATTTGCTGCTGCTGGAGCTCTTGGAGCACTTGAAGCTGATGGGAAATTGGAGCATTGGAGCCAAATGAAGATGGATCTAGTGGAGCAAATTGTATCTCTTGGAGCCTAAGGTATATTGGTGGGATCGAATTCATGAGACGAGAACGTATCACAACGCATAGAATTCTTTCGATAATGTGTGCTTTTTTTTAAATGTTGTTTTGACTTGTGTATATAAATGTGTAAATAAATCATTATTTGACTAGCATATTATTCACTCGAGTGCGTGTTTATAAACGGTCCTAGACAACAGGTCTATTAGTTTGTTACTGTCATCGACGGTGTAACGATCACCTATTTTGTTTCATCTGGTGTATAAGTCGCACAATTACCTGTTCTTGAGAACACGATGGCAACTTTAGCGTCTTTAACGGCGAACTCGATGGAGGTTGTACATCGTCTGTGTCAGCGACATCGAAGATGGAGCAGATCCCGTTGGAAAAGAAAACAACAACACTGGAGGAGACTTCAGCAGTCGTGGTACCACCAGCAGAAGAGAGCTTAATGACTACAGAGCTGGTTGCGCAGGAAATCACGATGAACGACGTTTCGCCCTCAATGGAGACTTAAATGGCTGGTGATTCGACAACAACAAACGAACATCGGTGCTGTTACTGCGACAAGATTTTCTCAAACAACAGCAATGCTCGTTGACATGAGAAGAGTGAATGTTTTAAGGATCCTCTTCGCAAAATGTTTGGTTGTGAGAAATGTCATAAGCAGTTTGCCAGAAAAGATAATATGAAAACGCACATGGACACATACAGAGGTCCTGCCGCGCGGCGAATGATTGATGTGCTTAATAGTATTCCTGGAAATGGTACAATTGCAGTAACATCGGCATCTGGTTCGGATTCGTCTTCATCATCGCGGTATACTTGCTGGTACTGCGATATGTCGTTCGCATTTTCCCATGATGCACGAAGACATGAGCGGAGCAAATGTGTGAAGAATCTAATCGTACGAAGTTTCGCTGCGATGAGTGCAATGTTTGGTTTACACCAATTGACAGTTTGTGACATCATGCGATAAAATGTAATGGTGAAGTCCGTGCGCCTACTGCTGAAGTACCTGTAGAAAGTACGACTCCTCAGTTTAGGTAGAAGTCTTGTGAGCGGACAAGCAAAAAAAAAAAACAGATTAGCAGCAACCGATTGCTATGAAGTCTGGACATTAATCTAAACCCAAGGCTGTGGTGGGTGCTCTACAGGTATATGATAATCGCTTCTACTTGGCGCAGTCTGCATTTTCGTAGAACATTGAAAGCCTACTATTATCTAAATACGTTTAATTAATCAAAATACATTTGTTATTTTCTTTTTTATATCAAATAGAACAATATTAATCAGCTTATTGTTGACGTAGCAACAAACGGTCCTTTCAAATATAACTTGTGGTTGGACTGTGTATATGGTAAGCCATATACGTTCGTGGACAAAGTGAAGAAGTGTGCTTTCAGACAACGGCTGCTGTAATTTACAGTTCTGACGATGTGAAGCATACTGTTAAACATGATGTCCAGAAACTCTGCCAAGAAGAGGATGATTATGTCAGTAAAGGTTCTGGCTGGTCTCTGTCTAGTATAAACCGATTGGAGCTGAAAATTAGTCAATGACTTTTGCAAGTGTATCTGTACTAGAATAGAAATTATGTAATATAATAATGTTTTAAAATGAACTTTCAGTGTTTTATTTTAGAACCTGTCATTTTTGAGGTATTAATTTTATTTATTTATTTTTGCTTTGCCCAGGGATTGAACCAAGGACGGAAATCGATCCTATTAATCTGTTAATTAATAAGTTATTTTTGCGATGAATTTAAGAATTCTTCACGGATTTCTAGATAAATAAATACGTATTTCCTAGATGGCGTTCATAACGGCTTACAGGTTGTTGGTTGGCTAGGAAACTATGCATCTTTTAGGATTTTGAACATGATTGGTTGTAATTATTATTTTTACTAAAAATTAGGATTTTTTTTATTCATCCAGGAATCTAACCAATGATATGAACTGAGTGAATCAATCCTTACGTTGATTGTAAATTTATTGAATGAATTTTGGGATTTCCCCAGAATTTCTAGCTGAATAATTACACAATTCCATGATGGCACCTAAATGAAAAGATGGTGGGTGTCTCCATAATAATAAATGATTACTGCACTCTAATATGTAAAATTTTAACTTGAGTGACGGTAGCACACTCTTATAGACGAAATCAAGATGTCTGTCTCCAGCAGAGGAAAAGAATATGGCGGACATGACGTCATACTAGCTGATGATATATGTCTTAGTATTGGTGGTGGGAGGTCAGTCTGCTGATGGTTTCCATTGAGGAAGGATCTTTCGTCATTTCTATTTTATTTTTGATATCACCGGGTTTGAATCGAGGTCTCCGATCTCCATGAGGTAAGTAGGTTTTTTGAATAATAATCTATGAATTTTTTATTTATATATATCTTTATATTTTTTAATTTTTTTTTCGATTTTCTAGCATAAAAAGTACAGATTTTCAAGATGAAAACCGTTACGAAATTTGCATTAATTTTTTTAAATAATATTTTTTGAATATCTATTTTTTATAATTTTAAAGTTTTTTTTTGATTTTATAGTACGTATATTATGTATTTACAAGATGGCGTCCGTAACGAAAATTTGTAATCGTTTTTTAAATAATATTTTACTAACATTTAAAGTAATTTTGTTATTAATTTTAGATTTTTTTCATTATAATCGGATACCTAATAATAACAGATTTTCAAGTTGGCGGTATGACATCACACTATATTTCGATATATACCTTAGCATAAGTAGTGGGAGGTCAATCTGCCGGTGGCTTCCGTCGAGGAAGGATCTGTCACCATTTTCATTTTTTGCCCTCACCAGGTTTAAACCGAGGTCTGCATAATGTATGTGCGTTTTCAAAATAATTTTTTGTTATAATTTTTTATTTAAATTTTTTATAAATTTTTTAATTTGAAGTATCGTGAAGGGGAAGGGGGAGGTCCACTTCACTTCACCTCAATTAAGTTAGTAAATAAATAAATAACAAAATGAGCATTGGCCCTAGTAATAGGGTCAGGCAGAGTGCCAGACGTGTTGTGCGAAAAGTTAAGCCAAAAACCCCTAAAGAAAATTTCATAAATATCGTGGCAAAAATACATAGCTTTATTATTATTTAACTCAAGCCCCATATGAATATGGAGGGACAACACACGACAAGTGAAATGCCAATAAAGAGGGAGCAATGTTAAGTACAAAAAATTACATAAGTACATGTGATCCATACAAATAGTCAGTATACAATTTACGTGCTATCGTTATTAAAATTCGTACAAGAAATTGCTGTCTATCCGGACGTGAGAGGTGCGGCGGAGAAAAATGGCATACTTCCCAAAGGAAAGTGGGTCAGAAGCAAATAACAAACTCGAAGTGAGCACAAGGCAAACAAGGAGGCCAGGAGAAATTTAACCTTAACAAAACACATGGCCTCGCAGAGAACATAAAAAAAAAATAACTAGGGAAAGCCAAATAATGCAATTTAGGTAAAACACACTGGCAATGCAAACCAGATAATTACAAAATAGAGTCGGTGTCCTGCAAGCATTACTTTACGAGCCCAAAAAAGAAAGCAAACATGGACGCAGAAGGCAAACTACTGAACTATCAAGAAAAAAAATATAAGACACTCTACGAGGTGGTGAAGAATGCATTGTGTGTGTGTGTGTGTGTGTGTGTATAACCCCAACCTTGAATGTGTAGGTGAGTGAGCGAGTGTTGAGACTTATACACCATTCACTAATAGACTCTGCTCTTCACTAAGCAACACCTGCATTATGGGTAGTTAAAATTGTAACCCTTTTGTACCTATTACCCTTACAGCAGGGAGAACCTGGCCTCACAATTGGCCCAAGGGGACTAAATCAAAGGGAAAGAAAAGGTTACGTTAAACAAAACAAAGAGCAGAGCTCAGTGGTATAAATATGTTTCAATAATTTTGCAAACAACTACTAATATGCGCATCTCAACAGCGCTCAAATACAAAAATAGCTTTACTACAACAATCAGAGTAAACTTAATAATCTCAAAATTCAGGTACAAGACAAAAACTTTTATAGGGGTGGGTAGAGTGTTCTTTTTTGTTGTTGTGGGTTCACAGGCTTCACCACAAGTTCACTACAAGTGCATGAACTCTTACTCCATTTTCATACGCTATATACAATAACAATTTACCTGACAAAAATTCTAAAATACTATTATATTTCGTTTATTCCACCCCGAGAGCTCTCCTATAGCAAGTCCCGACACTCTAAAAAATAATTTAAATATGGTAATGTACCCACAGTATGACTATATAGTTCTATAAAATTTTATATAAAAGTCACAATTAGTATGACAAAATTTTCATAATTTCGTCGATCGCACAAGACAGCCTCAGATGAGTATGAATAAAATATTTTAGCTATCGTACATTTAACATTCAATAAAACATCTATAGTAATAATTTATATCTGACCATAATTTATCAGTTCTCTATTATTTTAATCTCTTACAGCTCATAAAGCTTCATGCCACTCAAAGTATCAACAATATAAATATATAGTTCTATAAAAAATTTATATAATACATTTAACATTCAATAAAACATCTATGGTAATAATTTATATCTGACCATAATTTATCAGTTCTCTATTATTTTAATCTCTTACAGCTCATAAAGCTTCATACCACTCAAAGTATCAACAATATAAATATATAGTTCTATAAAAATTTTTATATAATACATTTAACATTCAATAAAACACCTATGGTAATAATTTATATCTGACCATAATTTATCAGTTCTCTATTATTTTAATCTCTTACAGCTCATAAAGCTTCATACCACTCAAAGTATCAACAATATAAGTATATAGTTCTATAAAAATTTATATAATAATCTCACTAATCACGCATGGCAGGCTTTTTAACTGCCAACTTCATTACAACCATATTAGCTCCAGGAAATCATAAGTTCTTGATTGAGATAAGCATAGAACCACAGGTCTATTTTAATTGCACTCCAACCTACGGTGGCGGGCAGCATGCCAACAATAAAATGCCTAAAATATTTCCGGCAAAACTTAAATCACCAAAATTCTAGAACTTATTTAAGGAATCTAGTACGATTTAATTCAAAAAGTCACGCGGTTTCCTCTCTCGCACAACCCTTAGGCATATAATAATCAAACCCTTTTTAATATCTCATAACTTCTTACTAGCTCTTCACCATGCCCAGGGACTCAAGGAAAAAATATTTTTCAAGACTCACCCCTTCAGTTGCCATCGGGAACAGGACGACGCACAGTATAAATAATTTAAAAAGGCCATTTAAAAGAAAAGATCACTACACCACCATTATACAATTTAAGGACATCTGCACAGCTGGGACGCCGACTGCAACCACCGACTCTCGAACCAACTGCATTCCATACGACGAACCATTTAAACTTCGTGGAATTTCGGTCGCTCTGCTACTGACGAAACTTCATTTCTTCCCAAATTTCATTAAAAAAAAAAAAAAAATCCGTCGAGACGATCTATTCCCTTCCTCCGCAATAAACAGGAAAAATCAAATCGTAGACCAAATTTAAGTTTATAAAATGTTGTCCTCCTCCTGTGCCAGCTGCTCAAGTTGACTCGGTAGACTAGTCTCACACCTACTCGCTCATTCCACAACCCGCCATGTCGTGTCGAACACCAAAAGAAAAAAATATTACATAAAAAAATTTCATAACTTCTTAAAATAATTTTCTCACACGCGCCGATGCTTACTCGTATTTAGAAAAGAAAAGACCACTATTATCTTGTCATAAAATTTTAGCCATAGCTCAATCGTAGCTTCTTTTCTTCTCCTCATAACTAGCCCGGGTCTATGCTGATATATTCCTCGGCGATCGAGGCCTCGACTGGGGGTTAACTGCACTGCATTTCCCCGCACGAGCCTCGCGTTGCGTTCTCAAGCGTAAACGCGCTGAAATCTGTCTTCTCCTCTCGTCCACGATTTACACGTAAATCAAGTAAAGTGAAAAACATTTCTTGAAGTCGTGATGTGCATTATTCACCGGAGGTACCTATCATAGATCCACACTGACCGTCTGGCTCCACTGCCAACTCGCGAGTCCCTTTCTTTTTCTCTGCCCTCTGTCCAACGCTGAGCTTGACCGGTCGCTTACCGCGCATGCGCGGTAGCTAATTTCAACAGTTCACCGCCTGCAGCGCTGCACGGATAAGCCCGTCTGCTAGCGTACAACTCTCGAGCAAAACACTACCAGATGGCGCGATAGGTCACACTTTCCGACAACGCGCGGACACGAACAAAAAAAAAATTTGTGACGCCGTCACAGGCGTCACAAAATATAGTCATGCAAATAATTATAGTTTGGGCGCCGTATAATAAAAGTTAATTCTGAACACTTTATCAAGTATCTGTCTATTCTCAGGTTACGTATATAATAAATTACTTGAATTGAAGTTAAATGTATTTTGTTTTAAAACCAAAACAAAACCCTACAACGTGACAAATTCCTGAACAGAATCGTAGTAGCTATAGAAATTATGTTGGTCTCAACTTCTTTACGAACCAGTAACACATTAAACAAACAGAACTCATAATTGAGGGCATTCAAAATGTATGTTTGAGTACTGCTTCGCAGTCTCTTGTATGACTCTACGTTAAATACAATCCTTACTAATATTATAAATGCGAAAGGAACTGTCTGTCTGTCTGTCTGTTTGTTACCTTTTCCCGGCTGAACGGCTGAACGGATCGTAATGAAATTTGGCAAGGAGATAGATTATATCCTGGGGATGGACATAGGCTATCTTTTGTCTAAAAAAAATAAATTTTAAACGGGTTAAAAAAATATATCTTAATTTTATGTAACGTGTGTCATAGATATACAAACTGTTAGTGTCATTCCTCTATGTCTGCCGAGCAATAGCTTTCAAGCCATTACGTTACGTTTTGCTATTGTAAGAAAAAAATAAATATCTTGACAGTTTGTAGTGTCGCCATATTTGTTTCAATTTTCAATACCGTTTTTGTATATTACAATTTAAATTATTTTTTTACAGTACCTACTTATAACTTATTTGCAAGGAGTTTGGTTTTGTGTTTATAATTTATCTGCTGAGCATCAAGATATTATATTTATCAATTATGTAATATATTGTTGAAAAATTTGAATTTTACTATTGCAGGTAGGTCGATTTTTTTTATTAATTAGAATAGTTACGTGTAATTGCCATCTTCCTTTATTTCATATTAAACATTATGTTTGGTTGAGTGTGAGATAATTTTATTTATGTATGTTTTAATTTCATTTATTTTCTTATATATATATATATATATATATATATATATTCTTACCTACCCACTTTTTTTTTTTACTTAATTCAAAGATTTGTGGTGTGTACATGGAGTGATATCTCTATTAATTTCTATACTCCTTTGGATAAGCGGATTATGGCCACCACAGTTTTACATATCAACAAATCCTACAAATATTTTAAACATTATGACAAATAAAAAATAGTTTCACAAACATACTTAGTTTTTTTTGGTGTGTATAGTTTGAAGTTTAATATTATGTGTGTACGTAAATTCTTAAACATAGAAATATTTATTAATTTATTTAGAAAATTATTCATAGGTAGGTAATAAGTTTTCCTTTATATCTCTTTCGATTTGGAGTGTTTCCGAGCCATTCGGAGTCCTCAACATCACCCCCTCCCCCCCCCCCCCCCCAGGTGGTTAAAGCCCCAAAATTTCGAAAGTTTAAAATTTTTAAAAAATCTTTCTCTTTCGATTTTAAGCGTTTTTGAGCCATTCAGGGTCCTAGAACCCCCCGCCCCCCTCTGGGAAAAAGCCCCAAAATTTCGATAATTTTAGAAATTTCAAATATCTATTCTTTCGAGATGGAGTGTTCCGAAACATTCGAGGTCCTGAACCTCCACCCCCCCCCCCCCCCTTCCCTTTACTCAAGTGAAAGCCACAAAATTTCGAAAAATTGGAGAAAATTGTATTAAAATTAAGTCATTACGAACTAAAGTGTCCGGGGCATGGTGGAACTTTTACCCAAAGTCGACTTCGCACCCAATTTTGTGGGGGGGGGGGGGGGGGGGGGGAGTGCAAAACTCCAAAATTACGAAAAATTTCAAAAATTTCTTAAATTTAAGTATACTTTTTTACTATTTGGAGTGTTTCCGAGCCATTCGGGATCCTCAAACTACCCTCCCCCCACAAGGAGTCAAAGACCCAACAATAAAAAAATTTCCCAAACTTTCGAAAACCTATTCTTTTTCGGTTTGGAGTGTTTACGAGCCATTCGGGGTCTTCAACATCACCCCCCCCCCCCTTCTCAAGGGTCAAAGCCCCAAAATTTAGAAAATTTCAAAAATCATTCTCTTTCGATTTTTAGTGTTTCCCTGCCATTCAGGGTCCTCAAAATAACCCCTCCCCCTCTGGGGACAAAGCCCCAAAATCTCGAAAATTTCAGGATTTTCAAATATCATTTCTTTCGAGATGGAGTGTTCCAAACCATTCGGGGTCCTGAACATCCACTTTCCGCAAAAGTGAAAGCCCCAAAATTTCGAAATATAAGAATATATATAATTGGATTTTGGTATGTATGACGTCGATAAACTCTTACACCGTTCGACCGATCGCCATGAAAGTTGGCACATCGAAGTGTTTTTATCATCCATTTTTTTTTGTAACTCGCCGCTAGATGGCGTTGTAGCGCATCAACTTCTAAACCTTTCAACCGATCGCCATGGGTAAACAGAAAATCATAGGTCACAGATACACAAACAGTAATTATGTGTCATTTCTTAATGTCCAACACACTGGACATATTGCTATCCATTTTGCTGTAACTCGCGGACAATATATCACCCGGTGTTCAGCCCGGGCAAAGCCGGGTACTGCAGCTAGTTAAATATATAAGTTGAATAGAGCAAAACAAATGACTCTAAAATTTATAGCCAACTTGGTTGCACTCGGTTCTAGCTCTGGCAGATAACAACATATATAAGAGATTCTATTAAAATTCTACAGGAACCACTGAGCGTTTCGGAGGACAAAGCAATAATTAATTTTAACACTGATCTGTAAGGTTAAAGAGTGCAGGCAAAACAAGTGTGATTTCAAATTTGTTAGCATGCTCAGTTATGCTGCTACATATATCTTGAATGCCTTAGCTACCAACACTAAAAACTACTAAACTAAGTACTACACATGGAACACTTAAATTCTAAGTCACAATACCTTGAGTTGAACATTGTAAGAACATAAATCCCTTGAAACATACAATGCTGCCGATCAAATAATTCTTGCAATATGAGATACAGAGGCAGTCAATCTAAACACCTCCGTTGAGTTGAGGGAAACTTCAATATATTCCAACGCATTTTTGGTCTTCGACAGTTCTCGGGATGCAGATCCTTCGTGTCTTGGTTCGGGCGTAGATCAGGCTCGTGCAATCAGGAACATTTGCGACGTATTCTATTCCCAGATGAATAAGAGCGCCTCTTCTTATAGCTATGCGCTAAATAATTGTACATCCATCAATTTCATACACTTAACACATATCATGTCATGCAAATAGTGCCTCTTCATTTAACTTTGCACTTTTAACACAGTTCATGAAATATTATCACTCCAACGTACAATAACTTTTAACTGTTGCATATTTCGTAGAAATAGGAGTGCGTACGAACAATATACAGTTTATATCAACTTCCTCCAGCTACTTACTGGGACGAAAGTAAAGTCCATGTTGAGAAGTCTTGAAATGGTGCTATATTAAAATAATATCAGCAATACTATAACACCACGAGTTCAGCTTGCTAATTAACTCATAGCAGCGAATCATTTCCATCAATTAGTGGTGTAAAACAACCAAAATTACACTAGACTATGAATTTCATGTCTGTCACATCAGAATAATTCCATGATTCTCTTTCCTAGAACGTTTTTAATCGTAACTATGTACGAACAAAAAATGTAACTCTCCAACTTATTTCCATAGCACAAGCGAAAATAAAATGTTTTAAATGATATTGCTGTGAACTGTCCATGGATCACAAAAGTTTCTCAGTGCTAATTAAATAATCAAAAGCATAGCATAAAGTCGAAGATTAATAATTACCATCGAAAATGTAAAACAAATTAATGAGAATTTCTAATAAGTTTTTACCTTATAACACCGACCAGAAGGCACATCCTAGCCATGCGTAACATGGCGCAACGCCGAAGCACCCCTCACGGCGATCGCTCCCGGAACAGAACAGAACGAGCAAATAAAAAACAGCCCTATATATAAAAAATCCAGGTGGCGCTAGTGTTGCATTCAGTAGGCCTGTAAGGAGGTGCCTACGTCACGCGGACGTCAGAAGGGATGGCGGGAGGGGGATTTAAGGAGAACGTGTGAAGGGGAGGTGCCGGCGGGCGTCTGAATGCCGGCGCGCACGTTGCAAATTTTTTTACAAATTTCTAGCATAAAAAATAAGAATATTCACATAATGAAAAAAAGCAACTGTGACATTATAATTCAAAATTTCTGATAGTTTGAGAAAACAAAATGGCGGATCATAGAGTTTGATCCAAAATGCCCGCCGGGGTCAAGGTCAAAGTTCAAGGTCATCAAAGAATGGCAGCCGTGACGTCACAATCTAGGATGGCGGTCGGTACCTCGGCACCTTAGTTTGAAGCCTGTGCCCGGAGGAACATTTACTTACTAATGTTGTTCACACAAACCACAGAGGAAATGAGAAGAATTCGAGACAAACTTGGTTCCACTATCATGTTCTGGAGTTACGACAACTCGATGTACGTGTCGCAAATGAAATTAATTTCCTAGCCATTCAAGTTCGACATATCTGTGACGTCATCGCGACAAAATTCATGGGCGCGACAGGCTTTCCTATTAGGAAGGTATTTCTGTTCCGTTCGCGTGGCGGGTGCGACTTTACTGAAAAATGTATGTATATTTTGTTTTTGAATGATAGTGCACCGGTAATATTTTAACATTTTTGTTTGATAAATTGATTAGTTAAATCTTTAAAATGTGTTCACCCACGGTGATTTTTTGTTTCCAAATGTACGTCAAATTTGGATTTAAAAATAATTCTCTCAAACATGTCGATGAAAAAATCACTCATAAAATTGATTTATGTTGTAGCTAAGTATGATGTAAACGTAATGCTCCGAGACATTATGTATAACAATTGATATGTGTTACATATCATATATAACGGATAGCCTATAATATTTTAGTTTTGTTTGTCGTGCGGGTAAAAACCGCATGTTCGC
Source organism: Bacillus rossius redtenbacheri (assembly GCF_032445375.1). Classification (NCBI taxonomy): domain Eukaryota; kingdom Metazoa; phylum Arthropoda; class Insecta; order Phasmatodea; family Bacillidae; genus Bacillus; species Bacillus rossius. Next base: position 178,352,333 of record NC_086330.1, read on the forward strand.
AACAACACGATATTTTACTATCGCATCGTGTCCTTCGCGTCGCAACCATCGCGTCTGTTGCGCTATTGTGATCCCAACACACTAAAGACTAGCAGACCCACTCATGATTCTCTTCCCTGAGCACGAAAAGTGACATCGGAGATGAACAAGAAATTATCCTAATTATAATTTTAGCTTGTACCTGCTGAATAAGGATAGTGGACTACACCTGGGTTAAAAGTTTATATGTTTCGCAGGAGATTGACTTTTGAACTAACTTTTTTTCGATTTATACCTAAATTTTAATTAACAATTCGTATTATCTGTGTCTTAAAAACATATAACAAAATCAAAACTATGGAATTTAAAACAAGTCTTAACTTTATATCATAACATTGTATTGAAAAATTATATTACTCTAGAGAGAAAATACTGAAACTACTTTAGATTTAACGAACTTGTGAAAAAAATTTTTTTACTTGTAATGTTATAAATAGTCTACTGAATGTTTACCCTGAACTTGAACCAGAAAGATATTGAACCAAAATACCTGCCTTATAACCACCTTAGCTAGTGCGCAAGAACTTTTATACTGCCGCTCGACAGAAGTTCACCACGAGTCCAGGAGTACGAGAAGGCGTGCAAACACTTGTTCAAGACAGAGGCCCGTCTGTACTGGGCTTTACAATGCATCGCGGTCACCATGCATTGATTCAATAGTGGTGTGCCTCACTTCACTTAAATCATCGTTATAGTGGTCGGATGATAGCGCAGTGAGGACCGAATCATTCTCTGCTTCGTTGCGACTTGCGGTTAGAGAATGTGGGTCTGAATACCAGCGAGCAGCGTGTTATTACCGCTGTGGCTAACTGAACATACTTCGCGGTGCTGTCTCTCCATTAATTAATTAATCACTCTGCAGCTTGGTGATTAATAATTTATTAATCTCCCATGAAGATAGCTGCAACAAGGCATCCGAAACGTTGGACAGAACATTATTTTTACAGACTTTACCTCAACACAGAAGCCAAGGAAGTAGTTTGATATTTAGAATTAGTGAGGTAATTACAATTATAAATATGCTAGCAGAAGTACCCGGCGTTTCCCGGGCTAAACACATCGTAATATAAGGAAAACTTCTATAGAGTTTCAAGTCTGTAGGACATATATTTGAAGAACGGGATTTTTTTATTTTCAAGTCCCTTTGATTGCACAATCTCAGTGCATAAAGTATACGCATCAGTAGAACCGGGACATCTATGTTCAGCTTAATTCTGTGGGAAGGCAAGTAACCCCTAGGCAAGAATTGACGGACGCGCCAAACGATAGCGCGTTACAAATTCAAAGCAACGCCATCTTTGACAGCTAAAATGTTATTAACGCCTTTAGTTCGCTAACAGCTGCGAGCTTTATTAAGCGGATGGGTTTCGCCAAGGAGGATAGGAAGTTGCCAGACCTTACCATATGACCGCGTGGCGAACATAGATAAACGACACAAACTCACTGTTTGAAGGTCTATGACCTACCTCCTATGATTTTCTATTATAAAACATAATTTACACTTTTTTTCACTCCCTTAGGGAAGGAATCTCATAAATATATGTATTCTATGTCACACTCCGGCCCATAAACTATCTATAGGCCTATGCAAAAAATAATGTTTATCCTATGCTCCGTTACTGCGGATAAACCGACAAATAACTTTCGCAGTTATAATATTAGTAGATATCTGCGTGACAATTATCTTGAACATGACACGTTATGTTCTTAAATGTGTTTTAATTTTCTTCGAGGCAATTAAATTTATCGGGGACGAAATGTTTCGATGTGGTGTCGATATACCCTGCTGCTATTGCGGCGATTCCAAATCAAGCTGCTCCCAAGAACCGCCCTTCTTGTAAACCCGTGGTTCCTCTGTGCCCGCGATGCTCGTGAGTTGAGGGTTGAGGGTTTGATCCCATAGCCCAGCATGAATTAATGTATTGAGCAATTACTTAAGTCTACAATCGTGGAGGTCTCTTTGCATTAAGCACCTGTGCATATTTAACCGTGTGACGTTAAGGGGGAAGATAGAAATACGCCATATTGTTTTAATAACGTTTTGTGACATTACAATTTTTTATCACTTCGTATTGAAAATTGACTTTTGTTAATAAAATATAACACGGGAAGGTATTCGTAAAAACTGTAACCACAACTCTCAAACAATTGCCATATCTATAAACACTACTAGCCACGAACTTAAGCAGTGGTTTCTTGCAAATATTACTTTAAATATGGATAAATATAAGGTATTAAAATTTTCGACAAATAAGAATCACGAGTATAATTTACAGACCACTATTGATAATTCCTTCCTCAGTAAAAGCCGACTGAATTCCTTGGCTAAATGTTAAACAATACTTAATGTAAAAATAAGCGACTTAATACCATCATTACAAAACTCAGTGCATGTTTTGCTTTACGTAAATTATCCTTCGTTGTATAAACATATTCTCTTAAACATATACATTTTGAGTAGTATAGGATAGGCCATCCGGACACAGGGTGCAGGGTCCGGTGCCGGGTGCCGAACCACCATCTCTGAATGTGACGTCAAGGCGGCCATCTTAAACTCAAAAATTCCTCAAAATTCCTCAAAAAGACTCAAAATGACTCAAAAATTACCGTTTTGAAGAAAAATTTCTCGTTTATTCTACAAAAATTCAAAAATTAGGATTTCGAAAAACCTCGAAATAATTTTGCCTTAGAAAGAACACAAAATCTTAAAAACGGCTTAAGCATCCATGTGTAAAACCTCCGATAAGCCATTTCTAGGAATAATGATACCATGACCGCCATCTTGGATTATGATGTCAACGTTGCAATTACCGTTACGGGCGCCATCTTGAAAATTCGTAATTTTTATGTTAGAAAATGGAGATAAATTTTAAAAATCATTAAAAAAATTAATTAATCGAATTGAATAATAAAAATTTAATAAAATATTACGTAAAAACCACTGTTGCACTTATCGTTACGATCGCAATCTTGGATTATATTAATTTTGCATGTTTCGTTATGCCCATCAACTTGTTTGAATACGATGTCACCATAACACTTTACGTTACGACCGCCATATTGGATCCTATTAATGTTGCTTGTTTCATTACGACCGCCATCTTGAAAATCTTTATTTATTATCCGTTTTTAATTTTAAAAGTTCAAAATTCATCAAATAATTAACTTATTAGAATACTGATTGATTAGATCGATTCCCGTCCTTAGTTCGAAACTGGTAAGAGAAAATTACAAAAAAAAAAATAGATCCTTCCTCCATGGAAGCCGCCGGCAGACTGACCTCCCTCCACCAATAACATAATATATATCAACTGGTATGGCGTCATGTCCGCCATCTTGTCTTCGTCCGCTGGAGACCACCATCTTGTTTTAGTCTGCTAGAGTGTGTTACCCACATGTTAGTGTGATTTTCTGTTCACGATACTATTGAACTCGACTGTTGGCATTGAACTTTGACCTTGAACTTGAAATTTGACCTTGACCTTGAAATTTGACCTTGAACTTTGACCTTAACCTAGAACTATGACCTTGACCTTTAAATTTTACCTTTACCTGGAAATTTGACTTTGACCGTGATGACCATCATGGATCTGACATTTTAAGTTCAGTACATGCTACCAGGAGCTACCACCTGCTAGAAGATATTGCCACCATCTTGTTTTCGTCTGTTGGAAGAACCATCTTGTGTGTGTACTTGTCTTATAGAGTGCATTACCATTATGCTACATTTATTCTAACCCGCTAGCGTGCAGTAATCATTTATTATTTCTGAGGTGTCCGTCATGCGAATATTTTGGCGCCATCTAGGAATCGTGTAATTATTTAGCAAGAAATTTGGGAAAGAAACCAAAATTCATTAAATAAATTTACTATCAATATACCGATTGATTCGATAGATTCCTCTCCTTGGTTCAATCCCTGGTTGACGCAGAAAATTGTAGTTTTATATAAAAATAATAATTTCATTAAAGCATGTTCAAAATTATAAAAGAGGCTTAAAATCAACTGCTTTCATCATCTTATAAGCCATTACGACTGCTCTCTTGGATAATTGTATTTGTTGACTTATAAACTCGGGAATAATTCCAAAATTCACCGAAAAAATTAACTCATTAATTACATATTGAATCGATTGATTCCTGTCAACGATTTTGCTTCTTGAACAGAGACAATTGTAACTAAATATTAAATAAAATTTTATGTTGGTTTCCATTTCCTTTCGCGGAGTTTATAAATCATTCACTCTACGAAAAACAACTCAAGACAATATACGACAATGTTCGACATATAAAATACGATGCCGATAAGGCTAACATGAAAGTATAGTTTTTGATACTTAGAATAACCTCTTAACCGTTCATGTACAAAGCCGTCCATACATATAGACCAATCGTCATCGGACCGCGAGGCCGGCCATTAACAATGTCAGACATATAGACCAGTTATTTCCGAACCTCACGACGTTCTTCATCGTCAGCTAATTATATTCAATTAAACCAACATAACATGTTTTTACGCTTACAAGAACACCAAGAATCCCATCAAAACGGCAGCACACTTTGGAAGCACCATCAACAAAAAGAAAGCACATTTTGGAAGCACCATCAACAAAAAGGCAGCACATTTTGGAAGCACAATCGAAAAAAGGAAGCACATTTTGGAAACACCATGAACAAAAAGGCACCACATTTGGAAGCAGCATCAACAAAAAGGCAGCACATTTGTAAGAACCATTAAAAAAAAGAAGCACATTTTGGAAGCACAATCAAAAAGGCAGCACATTTTCGAAGCACAATCAAAAGACAGCACATTTTGGAAACACCATCAACAGAAAGGCAGCACATTTGGAAGCACAATCATAAAGGCTTTACATATCGGAAGCATAATAAAAAAGGCAGCACATTTTGGAACCACAATCAAAAAGGCATCACATTTTGGAAGCACCATCATCAAAAAGGCAACACATTTGGGAAGCACAATAAAAAAGACAGCACATTTTGGAAGCATAATCAAAAAGGCAGCACATTTTGGAAGCACAATCAAAAAGGCAGCACATTTAGAAGCATAATCAAAAAGGCAGCACATTTGGAAGCACCATCAGCAAAAAGACAGAACATTTTGGAAACACCATCAATAAAAAGGCAGCACATGTGGAAGCACAATCATAAGGAGCACATTTCGGAAGCATAATCACTAAGGCAACACATTTTGGAATCACCATCAACCAAAAAGAAGCACATTTTGGAACCACAATCAAAAAGGCAGCACATTTTGGAAGCATAATCAACAAAAAGGTAGCACTTTTTTGAAGCACAATCAAAAAAGTAAGCACATTTTGGAAACACCATCAACAAAAAGGCACCACATTTGTAAGCACCATCAACAAAAAGGCAGAATATTTGGAAGCACAATAAAAATAGAAGACAAATGGAAGCATCATCAACAAAAAGGAAGCATATTTTTGAAGCACCATTATCAAAAAGGCAGCACATTTTGGAAGCACCAACATCAAAAAGGCAGCACTTTTTGGAAGCACAATCAAAAAAGGAAGCACATTTCGGAAATATAATCAAAAAGACATCACATTTTGGAAGCACCATCATCAAAAGGGCAGCACATTTTGGAAGCACAATCAAAATGGCAGCACATTTAGGAAGCATAATAAAAAAGGAAGCACATTTGGAAGCACCATCAACAAAAAGACATCTTGGAAACACCATCAACAGAAATGCAGCACATTTGGAAGCACAATCATAAAGGCTTTACATTGCGGAAATATAATAAAAAAGACAGCACATTTTGGAAGCACCATCAACCAAAAGGAAGCACATTTTGGAACCACAATCAAAAAGGCAGCACATTTTGGAAGCTCAATAAAAAAGAAAGCACATTTTGGAACCACATTCAAAAAGGCATCACATTTTGGAAGCACCATCATCAAAAAAGCAGCACATTTTGGAAGCACCATCATCAAAAGGCAGCACATTTTGGAAGCATAATCATAAAAGTAAGCACATTTTGGAAACACCATTTTACAAAAAGGCACCACAATTTAAAGCACAATCAACAAAAAGGCATCACATTTGTAACCACCATCAACAAAAAGGCAGTACATTTGGAAGTACAATCAAAAAGACAGCACATTTGGAAGCACAATCATAAAGGCAGCACATTTGGAAGCACAATCAAAAAGGCAACACATTTCGGAAACATAATCAAAAAGGCAGCACATTTTGGAAGCACCATCATCAAAAAGGCAGCACATTTTGGAAGCTACATAATCAAAAAGGCATCACATTTTGGGAGCACAATCAAAAAGGCAGCACATTTCAGTAGCATAATTAAAAGGCAGCACATTTCAGGAGCATAATTAAAAGGCAGCACATTTTGGAAACACAATAAAAAAGACAGTACATTTCGGAAGCATAATCAAAAAGGCAGCACATTTTGGAAGCACCATCAACAGAAAGGAAGCACATTTTGAAGCACAATCATAAAGTCTACACATTTCGGAAGCATAATCAAAAAGGCAGCACATTTTGGAAGCACAATACTAAAAAGAAGCACATTTTGGAATCACAATCAAAAAGGCAGCGCATTTTGGAAGTGCCATCAACAAAAAGGAGGCACATTTTGTAAGCACAAACAAAAAAGTAAGCACATTCTTCAAAACGAAAGCTCTTTTAACGAAAAGGAGGTACATTCTCACGTACATTCTACTCGGTAGTATACGATCGTTAATGTTAATTTAGGATATATTGTCTCCATCAGTCTATGAATCCATCAGTTTTTAGTTCCATAAGTCATTGGCTCCAATAGTCATTGGCTCCATCAGTCATTGACTCCAACAGTCACTGGCTCAACTGCCTTTTGCTTCAAAAGCTCAAATGATATTTGGCTAGAATGCTACGAATCTAAGAGACTATGAGGCTACAAGGCTACGAGTTTGCAAGGATCTAGCTGGTTACGAGTTATACATGGCTGCGAGACTGCATGGCTAAATGGCAGCGTTGCTACGAAACTACATGTCAATGAAGCTACAATGATACAAGTCTACTCGGCTCCAAATGACTGCGAGACTACATGGCTACAAGACCACTTGGCTACAAAAGCTTCAATTCTACGAGTCTCCAAGACTCCTCCAGTTGCCTACGAGTCTACAAAGCTCCAACTTCTCCAGCAGCATTAAGTTTTAAGATTACAAGACTACTTGTTTACGTAGCTACAAGTCTACGAGGTTCAAAGACAACATGACTACGCGACTACGAGCCATGAGGTTACGAGACTACGTGCCTATGAGTCTTCAAGTTTACGAGACTGCGAGGATACAGGACTACATGTCTACACGAGTACTTGACTACTAAGCAACAAGTCTACAAGGCTCCAATTGCTACATATGTCTTGGCTGAATTTTCTCTTTGGCTCCAACTGCTCCAGCAGCATTATGTTATAACAAGGCTACTTGGTTACGTATCTACAAGTCTACTAGGCTCAAATTGCCACATCTGTCTTCGACGGAATTTTCTCTTTTGCTCCAACTGCTCCAACAGCATTACGTTATAAGATTACAAGGCTTCGTGATAGTGTTTCTCATCCGTCTTATCACATATTTTTGGACTGAGTTGTATTTTTTTTGAAATCCACCTTATAAAAATATTGTCAGTTCTGATTTATTAGCAGAAATTTAAAATTTAATTTCAACACAGGATAAAATGGTATGACTCATTAAGTAAAAAATCCTTCATGTGGAGATTGATTTTTCATCTGTAACCAGAAGCATTTGGAGAAAAAAATCAGATTTCTAGCCAGGAATAATCGGAATAACTTGGAAAAACCCTCAAAAAATTGACAAGTATAATCGGAAGCACACGGAGAAAATCGCCATAATATTGACAAGAATAATCAGGAGCACACGGGGTAAACCGCCTAAATATTGACAAGAATAATCAGGAGCACACGGAGAAAACCAACATAATATTGACAAGAATAATCTGAAGCACACGGAGAAAACCACTATAATATTTACAAGAATAATCAGGAGCACGCGAAGAAAACCGCCACAAGTTTTCTTTGATATCATAAAATTACAGAAAAAAATTAATAAAAAATTAAAAATAAAAACGAAAAAATACAAAAATTCTGGCTTTTACTAGAACTCTAACTTTGCACAACAATGAGAAGTTCACAAGCTAGCAGAATCTGTTTTTGTATTTTTTCGTTTTTATTTTTAATTTTTTATTAATTTTTTTTCCTGTAATTTTATGATATCAAAGATAACTTGTGAAGGTTTTCTCCGTGTGCTTCCGATTATTCTTGTCAATATTATGGTAGGGTTTTCTCCGTGTGCTCCTGATTATTCTTGTAAATATTATGGAGGCTTTCTCCGTGTGCTTCCTATTATTCTTGTAAATATTATGGAGGCTTTCTCCGTGTGCTTCCGATTATTCTTGTCAATATTATGGTGGTTTTATCCGTGTACTCCTGATTACTCTTGTCAATATTATGGCGGGTTTTTTCCGTGTGCACCTGATTATTCTTGTGAATATTATGGCGGTTTTCTCTGTGTGCTCCTGATTATACTAGTATTTTTTTGATGGTTTTCTCCAAGTTATTCCTGGCTAGAAATCTGATGGTTTTCTCCAAGTGCTTCTGGTTACAGATGAGAAATCTATCTCTGCATGAAGGATTTTTTTACTTAATGAGTCATATAATTTTATCCTGTGTAGTAGTATGTTTTGGGGGCTCCGAGCGCAGGGTCCAAGGTCCGGAGCCAAGAGCCGAGCCACATCTCGGAATGTGACATCACGGCGGCAATCTTGGATGACCTTGACCTTTAACCTTGACCTTGACCTTTGACCCCGGCGGCCATAATGGATCAGCCATCTTGGATCAGCCATCTTTAAAATGAGCACCCCACTCACTCAAGATGAAATTTTCGCCACGGCCGCTATATCGATTTTTTTTCTGTTCCGCTGAAGGCCGCCATCTTGGATACCTACGACTTTATTTCCACTGTTTGTTCCTAGAGAGCGACAGCGTAGCTCTTGATTTTTTTTTTCATTTCCACTGGAGTCTGCCATCTTGGATACCATCGAATTTGTTTCTGCTGTTTGTTCCTAGAGAGCGCCAGTGTCGCTCTGTCTTATCACATAAGGTCGATGTTCCATTACCTACCATAGCTCTTATGGTCCTTATCGACATATTAAATTAAATTTTTAATGCAAAATACATTGGAAGTGCTGTGATTCGAACCATCGCAGCTCTGATCCCTAGGTTGGAAAACATCCGCCTTAAACCGCACGACCATTGAGACAGTTACCAGACTGAGAGTTAAATAAGGATTATATAAAAATAACATGCATATTCGGACTTATAATTTTTTTAAAATTTTAACTTTAAGTAATAATAGAACCACCTGTTCGAGAAAGAACCACCATATTGTATAAAGACGTAATTGTTTCAATCATCGTTACGGTCGCCATCTTGAAAAGCTGTAATTTCAATGATAGAAATACCGAAAAAATTCCAAAAAATATATTAATATTGCCTACTTCAAATATTTAGTTACTTAAACGATTTTGGTCTTCTGTTCAATTCCCGGAGAATGTAAACCAGTAATTTATTAATGTATTTAAAAAATTCTCAATAAAAAGTAATAAAAATGGTTTATGTCACACCCAACATTTTGAATTATGTCACCACTGTATCAATTATCGTGAAAAGCGCCATCTTGCAAATCTTTATTTATTATCCGATTTTAATGAAAAAAGTTTATAATTTGCCAAAAAATAACTTATTGATATACTGATTGAATATATCGATTCTTGTCCGTGGTTCGATCCCTGGACGATAATAAAACTTTAATTAAAAAAGACACCAAAGTGACAGGTTTGAGAAAATAAAAACACTGCAAGTTCTTTTAAAAAACAAATTTTTATTACATAAATTGTAGACTACTACAAGTACAAAAAAAAAACACAGACAAATTACTTAAGTCTTGTGGATTTCTAGATTTCTGCATCTGCCACCCACGATTGAAAGCGAGGTGGAAAGTCCCTCCATTTGACTTAGGATCGTCCATTTCTTCGTTTTATAGTCTTCTCCACCAAGTACATTTCGGGATACAATGTAGGCTGAATCTCTTCGGCATAGAAGCTGCCACGAATTGGTTTGTGGTCCAAATGCTCGACGTAGTAGGTCCTAGGCTCTGATTCACGAACATGTGTCACACGGAAAAGTTCAGGACTCCAGTTCACAGTGAAACCTTTCTCGAAGATACCTTTCTGCTTGGAGATTCGCATAATGTCTCCGACGTTAGCTTTAAGCTTTCGTGGATCTTTCTTCTTTGTGTTGGAAAACACTGTTCGAAGCAGGCGATTGTCCTTTACGTCCTTTGGCTTCATTTTCGTGGTAGAATGCACCATGGAATTATACTCACTTATTAGTTTCGGCAAGATGTCAACCCACTTGTAATTTCCGTTAGCCGTGAACTGTCACCACATCTTGAAATGCAAAGTTCTGTTAAACCTTTCGATAACGGAGGCTTTGACATTACTAAATGTAGAGTAGTGTTTGATGTCATACTTCTTCATCAAAGCCTTGAAGGTTGCATTGTAGAATTCTTTCCCGAGGTCCGTTTGCAGGTGCGACGGTACACGACCATCACGCAAAATATTGACCATGGCCTTGGCTACTTCAGTTGCAGTCTTTGATTTTACAGTTCTAGCCCAAGCGAACTTGCTATAAACATCGATGACTGTCAACATGTACTTGAAACATTTATTCAATCGGGAATACGGTATCATCCTTAAAAAGATCCGCCTGGAATAAATCATCAAATCCACTAACTATAACCTTGCGACGAAGGTATTTTCGTCTAGCAGGTGCATGAAGTTCGCGAGCGATTCTGGTTTGACTCATTGTATGTAGCCGGCTTCCCTCAGTTCTTCAAGTATGGAGACTATTTCGTTGATGTGCGAATAGTATCCTACACTAAGCGAAGCATGTAGAATTCTAAGTCGACCAACTAATTCATTGGTGTCGTCCCAATATACACTGTAAAATATCTGACCACTTTCTAGCTTTTTTATAACTTCACCCTGTATTTTTAGTTAACTGAAGAGATTAGCGAGAATCATAGGCGTGCCTACAGGGGGGGCCAGGTGGGCCATGGCCCCCCCTAATGTAATCACTCAGATCGGCATTTTCTCTAATGCGTTCGTTAATATTCATATATTCCTAGCACTGTGACACTCAAATGTTTTTCAGTGTTGCAGCGTGCTAATTAACAATATTTTTAAACATTTCATCGTTCTGGAACTACAGCCGCCTTAGTTTATTTAAAAAACGAGGTCCCTTAAAATGGCCAAGCAAAAAAATAATTTTTTAAGAGGTTTGTTAAATTCTGTTGTCTGAATTGCTGTTTTTGCATTCACTAAAAAGAAGTTCATTTCAAGGTAGATCTGGATCAAGTTATTGGAAAATTCGAGGGGGGAAAATGTGTAAGTACCCTTTAAACATTGTCTATGAAAAAAAAACACATTTTCAAGATTTTTAAAGTATACGGATATAAATATTAACTGGTAAACATATCTCGTTGATACTGCACAAAAATATAAACACGGCAATGAGTGAATGTATTTAGGCTATTTAGCATTCTAAATTCAGCTTCTGATTTAAAAATTTAGCAGGGCCCCCCCTAATGGAAATGTCTGGGCACGCCTATGGCGAGAATGTCGATTTTTTCATGATCTTCGTCTTTATATACACCACTATTTGGATCGTAATCGCGAAAATGTGCATTAGTTAGCTCTAGCAGTTTTTTGTACTCTTGTAGCTCTTTGTGAGAATACCCTTAAGGCTCCCTGCGAAACAGCAATTCGTACAGACCCGGAGTCCCACGCGTTTTGAACTCTTCTACACGCGAGATATTTCCTGGTAGAAAGTGTATTTCTTTAGCACCGAGGAACCACTTATTATGTTTTCTATACACTCCATAGGTCGTTTCATTATTCCGACTCATAAACGATATCAGGTATGGTCGGACTATTACATTAACATTGTGTCCCTTTTCCGGTATTTTTTTCTTGTGCATGGACTGTGTACTCGATAAGTCCTCTTCTTCTCAGTCTGGCTCATAACTTTTCTTCTTTACAGTTGGCATTTCATCTTCAACTTCTGTCTTCACATTGATGGCTGGTTCTTCCTTATTTTTAAGTTCGTCGAGGCGACTAGCGATTGGTTTAAATATCTCTTCATTTTCCATCTCACGTGCAAGTCTGGTTCGTCTAGCAAGTATATATTTTTCACGAACAGACTGTATAGCTCTATGAAGGTCACTGGCCAGGTCCGACATTGTACTGATTGAAAACATATTGCAACATCACTTTTATACTTTTATATTCGTCCGCAGAAACTTCTTACTTGTGTTTGGCTAAATCTGAATTTGTTGACAAATGAGTTAGTGAAGCTTTCGGACTACTTTGAAAAGTCCTCAAATCGTTACGTATTTGTGCATTCGATATTTCGATCATGTCGCGAAATCGAGAATCCGAAGCTTCCACGCGCTGGTCGACGGCAACGAGATACTCCAGTAATCCCTTTTTCACCCTTTCTTCCTTTTGAGTCAGTAGTATAATGTATTTACGGATAACGTCGTCATTAGAATTGAGAACTGTACGTAAGTATCGACTGCTAAGACCGAATTTGGACATGCTATGACTCATGTTTGACGATAAACTGATAGAAACCTTGTCTGTACCTACCATTATACAGAGGCCAGTCTTCGACTATAACTAGGAATCCGTGTTCGTCTTTCCAACAAAGGAGCACATGCCTTTAAATTCCTGGAATATCATGTCGGTGTTTACGTGATCGTCATAAGCGTGGCGTAAATTAAGTTCGACCATGCGAAAAAGTACTATGATATTCGCTTTGTCTCGTAGGAGGTGTTTTGGAATACGACTGTACGTCTGACACAGGTAAACGCAGTCTATCCTGGCGTGTCTACCCATTGAAAAGTACTCTTGTATTATGCCTTGCTTCTCGCACATTACATCGTCGAAAACAAACACGGAATTGGCTTTTGTTTCGCTTGGAGGTACCACATCCGAATTATCATTAAATGGAAAATACTCCAGACCATCCACCGATTGTAGAACTGTAGCTAGTCGCTGGTACTTCGGCTGTTGCAACGATTTGGAATACAGGTAAACATTTTCGAACCAAGACTGTTTGGCTCCTCTAATAAACTCAGTAGAACGCACGTTTTACCGCAGTTGGATGGACCCGCCATTATGCATCATACAGCAGAGGGAAATTGTAACCCATGTCGTGATTCACGTGCACTAAATACATCGTCTTGCGTAATGCGCACAGGCAAACACACTTCTTGCTTGACGACTTGCATTGTACTGATGAAATTGTATAAAATCAAACACATTTATACTTTCTGGTCAGTTGTGCGCAATGACTCGAAGAGGCAAGAAGAAAAAAAAAACATCAGTGCAGGACTCGTGAACTCGCTGATAAATAATCTGCCATTCTAGCTACACATTTCCGGCTATAGATTCTGCGGCCCCGGCACTAAACTAACGAAAAGGTTATCTCGCGGTGATGTGGGCATTAATTCTGTTGACGAAAAGTGCAAGCAACACGATATTGCATATTAATTAAGCACGGATCTGGAATCCAGGCACCGAGCCGACTAGATATTGGCACAGGAAGTCGAAGATATAAGTAAATTATTGAACGCGGGACTAGGAGAGAAAATCGCGGCTTGGGGCGTTACAAAATCATGAAGGCAAAGATCAAATTAGGACTGGGTGCTTGTCGAGTCAGCTCCATCAACTCAAAGACTAATTCACGCAAGACTAAACGTAAGACTAGTGCAAGTGTGCAAAAAGCCAAGCAAAATTACAGACTCTCGACAAGAAGATTATAGGAGGATTTCTTTCTTTGCTTTTGCCTGCATTGGGTGCTCTCGGCGGCCTCATCGGTGCAACGAGCGGTATAGTGCGGGCAGTCAACACTTCGAGGAATGAGTGCAAGCAGTTAAAAGAAGCACGACACAATGCCAGCATGGAAGCCATTGCCACAGGTAAAAAAACGGCGCAGGACTCTACTTGCAACCTCACAAATCAGGTCGAGGCATGAGAAAGAAACGAATGAAAAAATCCTAAGTTTTTTGCCGAAACGTCCGCTCACCAATATAGATTTAATAAAGTATGCACGCAAACTAAAAATACCAAATTTCCGCAGCGTGTTTATGCGATACACTTACCTAGCATGCCAAAGACACGTGAGCGCGCTATCATTAAATTAGACACGTCGTCGGGTCGTGGCACGCACTGGGTGGCGTACATAAAGTCTGGAAAAATGGCCGAGTACTACGATAGTTTTGGAAATTTACGACCTCCAACAGAACTTAGGCGGTACCTGAGCCGGACCACAACATTATTCTTCAATTACGTAACCGAACAGTCACCTAATCAAACAAACTGCGGACACTTGTGTCTTCGCTTTTTAACAAAAAAAAAATTAGCTGACAAAAACAATTGCTACTTAAAGGCTGTGCAGTGTTGATAATTTATTAGTCATGTCGATAACACTTACCTTGACAGGTCACGCATCAGAGATGCAGGTGGTTCATTTCCCGCTTCTGGATTTAGACGGAGAATGGCGTATCGTACTCGTAGATTTTCAAACGTATAATGCCATACCGAATATCGACGAGGAAAATTGCAAGATCAGCTTCCTGAAAAGCGATGGGACCGCTCATTTAATACAGTTACCTGTTGGCTCTTACGAAATTGACGAAATTGCAAATTACATCAGGGATATGTTACCACAGGATGTAGACTTTCAACTACGTGGAAATCCAAACACTCAAAAAAGCATTCTAACATGCAGTGAAAATGTCGACTTTACGAAACCTGGGACTATAGGTACGCTGCTCGGATTCGAATCAAAGGTGTATGATACAGGAAGAACGTACGAATCTACGCATGCAGTAAACATTTTACCTGTGAATGTCATAAGAATAAACTGTAATTTGGCAAGTGTAATGTATCTCAACGGAAGACTAAGCAACATGCTGCACGAGTTTTCACCGATGGTCCCGCCAGAATATAAACTGGTCGAGGTACCGCCAAGTATCATTTATGTTCCAGTCGTCTTAAAGTGCGCACACGAAGTCGTCGTCAGAATCGTTGACCAGCGTGGACGATTGGTGAATTTTCAAGACGAAGAAATTACATTACGTCTGCACTTGAAGCGATGGGCATAAAGTTCGTAACACCGAACAGTTATAAAAGAAATCGCATTGGCGTGTATAAGAACAGTTCTCTACCAGACATCGGTGCATTAACCCCTGACAGCATAAAGTATATTATTAGTATTGGACAAGTGCCGAATAAATATGGAAGACGAAATCCACAACGTGGAAGATCATTTTTGATGACATCTTTATGAAAATGGAATTCCATGAGTACCAGCCTTTCCTGCTCGGACCGTACGCATTGCTGTACAGCACCAAGATATCTGTACTTTACATTCGCAGTCATTTCTACGTATAAGAGGCACGCTGACAAAAGCGGATGGTACGAATCCGACATAGACATCAATATCCTGCAATGGTATACTTCACCTAATCGAGCTAATTATGCATGTACTCAATGGCGTCGAGGTAGACCAGACGAGAGATGAAGGCATAACATCTGCTATGAAAAATTACCTTTCGCTCATGCCAAATGAACTGTCTGCTTCAAAGATAGCCGGTTCGAAGTTTGTGTTCCTCTGTCCATGCATCTTGGATTCGCCGAGGACTACAAGCATATAATCATTAATTCGAAACAAGAGCTCGTACTGCTTCTAGCCAACACGCACATTAATGCAATTGTCACCGCTGCAGAAAACCCTCAAGATGCCACGCTAACACTACAGTCTATCGAGTGGATGCTGCACAACATCCAAGTGAGCACCCTTGAACGAGTCAAAATGTTGAAGAACACAGAAAATGGTAAGAGCTTCGATGTGCCATTCCGATCCTGGAGCCTGGAAACTTATCATGGCTTGCCTCATAGTCAGCGTATCAATTGGATAGTAAAGTCCAGCTTCGCTATGGAAAAACCAAGATACATCATCGTCGGGCATCAGACAAGAAGACAGCTAAACGCAGGAGTAAGTCGCTCCGCATTCGATAACTGTCAAATACGTAATGTAAAAATATTTTTAAACAGAGAAAGCTATCAATTTGTTGATATGATCATGGACTTTGAAAGTGGAAGATTTCTTATCGTATATCAAATGTATGCCAAGTTTCAGCAAGCTTACTATGGGCCGAGACAGTCACCGATACTGAGTCCCGAGAGCTTTAAGAACAAGGCTCCGTTAATGGTGTTTGACGTTTCCAAACAGGATGATCGAATAAATTCAAACATCATCGACTGTAGGATAAAGATAACGACTAGCGGAAATATTCCACCAAACACCTATGCTTTTTGTCTGATACTTCACGATCGGCTTGCATCGTTCAATTGTCAAGACAATTATGTGAAAATTCTGACATAAATACTGTTTCGTTTTCGATAATAATTCAGTTACAACCGAGCATTGCTAGCGACATGATGTACTGCTACCAGCAAGGTTTCCAGAGCCAAAATGGATTTGTGCTGAAGGAAACTAGCGTCACCTCCGGAGACAAGACTCGAACTCGCATGTTCCGACCTCCGTATCATTGGAAATTTCTAGACGAAAAAAGCAAACGGTCGAATGAATGGCTATGTAAATATTATCACGGACTAGAGTGGGACGAAGTAAAAATTCCGTACCACCAAGTGAAAAACACTATTGAAGATGTATTATTTAAAAACGAAATAATTTACGTTGCCGGACTTGAACAGAAGAAATGGCTGAACAAGTTGTGTGAAGCTCCTGTTGAAATTGTAGACCTACAGACCGACTACGGCTGTCCTTCCCTGCGCAAGCTTAGTGCAATATATGACGTTCAGCGACGTGACAAGTTTGAACGAGTATGTGCCGGTACAAACTCGCATTTAATGCAGAAATGGCACACACAGTGTTAGTAGGAGCCTTCAAATATAAAAGGCGTGTATATGTTCGTGACTTCAGTTGTCGTTCGACCTGCAAGAAGATGTTTACGTTTCATCCTGCTAACGTGTACGTTGAGCGTAAGACCTAACTTAAGCAGTGTCGAGTACAGATACTGGGATGCCGGGTATCTACGTTCATATACAGAAAGCTGTGATGGAGGCGCTCAGCATTGGCGGATGTGCACTTTCCTGTGTCCTACCAACCAACTCAGCAGCTATTAGATTGTTGCGTATCTGGAAACTGTGCCGTCTATCACATGAGACCACACACAATCCTTCCTGCTAGCATCGCTGAGGTAGTCACCTCGTCTGTTTGTGTAACATCAAACATGGATGTGTTGCAATCTGTGATGCTTCTACGCAGACGTCCAAATGGCGTGCGTCTCGTCGTCGAAGTTCAGGCAGTGAATCTGTCCCAACTAGCACTGAGCCAAAGCCCAGGCGCATGCGTGGTCACAGACATCATCGACCATGTCTCGCTAGAGATGTCGACGTCGCAGAAGATGACCAGCTGGAAACCTGTGTTCCTGATCCCGTGACTTGCGATCCAGTTGGAACCGGAGTCAACGAATCAGTTGGAACCGGAGTCGACGAGGCAGTTCGTGCGGCATTAAAGACTTTGCTTGCGAAAATGCTTAATTCTTTAACCTAATATGTATTTCTGTAATTTTTATAAATAGATGTGTAAAATTTGAACTTGTGTTTTTTTTCTATAATTTTTAGGTACCTAATAAAAATAATTTTAAATACAGACAATATTTTTACTCATGTAGTATACCAGTAGACCGTGGTGATATAAGCGAGGTTCAAACCACTGGACCCTCAGTTCACCTCTGGCCGCGGTGCAGTACGGACCTTCTCTCTTCGTGAGATTTAGTTACTACTCCAATGTCGACCAGTATAGACTGTTTACCATCGGCAGCGGGGACCTCAATGACAGCAACGATGATGGAGATGGAGATCCCGATACCGGCTGCCAAGGAGACAACGATATGTGCTGTTCCACCATCAGCTGAAGCTTCATCATCAGCATTGAATACTTCAATTAATGAAGAGCGTACATCACATCTGTGCAAATACTGTGGTGCATCATTTACTACAACTTCAAATGCTCGCAGACATGAAAAAAACAGTTGTCCGAATAATTTACTGAAAAGAACAGAGTTTCGATGTAACAAGGGCAATAAACTTACATCGTCATTATAATTAATGCTCCGAGAAAGTTAAGCGCAAGCATAATAATCATGGTTATTGTTTTGACTCATGTGTTCTACCAGCTAATCTATAATAATATTATAAAGCTGAAGAGTTTGTTTGTTTGTTTGTTTGAATGCGCTAATCTCAGGAACCACTGGTCCGATTTGAAAAATTCTTTCAGTGTTGGATAGTACATTTATCGAGGAAAGCTATAGGCTATATTATATTATCAATAACATTAGGGATCCTTACTAAAAGTCCAATTTAGAATCAAATGCGTTGGAGGGGGTTAGATACAACATGCAGTACACGTACGAAGTGTGTGTTCACAATGCCGCAGGCGCATGAAGTTTGTTTCCTATTGCCTATTAACATTGTTGCCACTCACTAGATGCCTTATCATTCTTAATTTTCCCATACAAGTAAAAAACACCCGTGTGATATTAACAACGAAGCAATTAGTACCCTCATAAGTGTTGAAATAGTATTTTAATACCTTTTATCACTTTAAATCGCAAACCTAAACTATTGTTTTTTCCTCTCTCTGTGTTTAATTTGTTTTTTTCTTTTACTATAATTATTTTTATTATTTTTAATTGATTTTCATTTTTCGGACCATCAATAATTTTCCTCTCCCGTTACAATTCTGACAAGGACATTATATATATATATATATATATATATATATATATATATATATATATTAAAGCGAAATACCACTCACTGACACACTCATCACGAGATCTCTAAAACTATACACCCGATTGACTTGAAATTTAGCATAGTTACTCATTTTGTGATGTAGACGCTCACAAAGAACGTATTCTGCGGAAATCCGATCCCAAGGGGAGTTTTGGGGGCGTAATATATCAAAATTTCCAGTTTTTGGTAGGAAATCACCATGGCAACGGCTGTTGCTTTGTTGATGCTTCATTCGTCTCTATGGCAACGACTATTTCATTGTCAGTGCAGTCCTCATCACCGCTGAAATTTTGCGGGTACTTTATATATAAAAAATTGCCCTTTTTTTCAAGCATATATATTTTACAGACTTGAAACTTCACAATAATGTTCCTTATGTTACGCAGGATGACATTTTCCGAAAAAAAGATCCCATGGGTGGTTAAAACCAGGCAACAGTGGGTACTTTGTCTACATGAGAACAGGATTTTGCATTGTTCATGCCTTCTGTGTCTCCATGGCAACGGGCATCGCGCAGCAGTGGCGTACCCACAAGGAGGGGCATGTATAATGAGCGGCGCAAGAGTGATCTGACTGTAGACTGCCGTAGCGAAGTACGGGTACATCAGTTGTACGTTGCGTGCACGAGTCGGGAAACCATCGGTGCTATTCATTTTATCTCCGGTACATTATAAAGCATTGTAATAAATTTTCACTGAATTTTTATTTATTTACCATTACTGTAAATGGGAGATGTGGCTTAATTTTTTTCCATTAGTATAGCCGTGCGAAGCCGGGTCGGGCAGCTAGTGAGAATATATAAGTGAGACCCTGGTGATATGATCTTCAGTAATTCTCTGGCTGCGGCGAAGGACGGATCGGATAGTTAGACTTTTATAACATAATATATCTGTATCTAGCTATTCTTGAGAACTCGATGGCTTCATTACCACTATCAACACCGACCTGGATCAAAGGTCTACCATCATCAGTGCAGAACCCGATGACAACGTCGTCTACAGCTACATCTACTCTCTCAGAACAGCAGGAGATTTCGACATGTGCAACATCTTCCGCAGAGCAGACCTCAAATGCTTCAGAAATTAACATTTCGGCGGTGTTACAATGGTTGTCAACAGTACCTGTTACATTGATGAAGGAAGGAGCATCCAATGGTGTTCCATCACCCAAATGTACGTACTGTGAGAAGATCAAAACTTGAAATTGCGAGATTATGTAATACACAATTGTAGTAATAACTCTGAACGTATTAAATATCAGTGCAACAGGTATTTAACAAAATTTTTGCACTATGGAAGATTTAAACGACACCTCAGGAATTGTGATAGACTGGCTGTACATTCATCAGAAACAAGCTGTATATTTTGTAACAAAACATTAGCAAATATTCAAAGTGCCAAACAGCATGAAATATATCACTATCCTTTTAATGAAATCGATAATTTGTCTTGGTGTGAAAATTGTGGTGTACCTGTAAAGCCTAGCTAGCTTTGGAACATAGGGATAGATGGCCAGAACCTGGCAAAGACTGGGGTTTACGTGAATGGAGTAGTTTAGGTAAGCAAGGTAAAAGGTATCAGGTACACAGACATTTTATTCAAACAATAATTCAAAACATTAGGTTACTGATGAAGTTAAGTCAATACAAATTTAAGCAAGGTTAAATACAATAATCAAAGAACAATGATTTTAGATTTTAACGATCCCATTAAACAACACAGTTGACGTGAATTAAAAGCATTGTCAAGTATTACAAGTCAAACTGTTTTACATTTTTACAAACTACTGCAAAGTGCAGTTATAAGCGTTACAATGACAAAACTACTGCAAAGTGCAGTTATATTTAAAGATTTACATAATTAAGAAAAGATCAAAGACGTGCGACGACGTCTCAGGGGAAGATAGTTACCAATAAAAAACTAAGTGTCCAGTTAAGTTACGTTAAAACAATCCAAACCGAATAATTTTGAAGGTGGCGGCCGAAAGGGAATTTAGACAATCCAATTTACGAATATATGACTCTACATTAAGGCAAGGGCCACCACCTCACACACAACTCAAACCAACTTACATGTTTCCCCTGAGGTCGCACACACATGTAGGTCTAACTGAACCTAATCGACTACATGCTCGTAGATTACAACAGCTGACAACCGAGCCTAACAAAAATCAAGGAAGAAAGAGGCCCCTGACCAAATTACAACTGCTTTTATCACATCGCGCCGCAGCGCGCGCATGCGCCAATCAAGAGAGGGGGGGGGGGTGAACGAGTAGACATAGAACCATTAGGAGGGGGGGAAAGGAGGGAGAAGGTGGAGGGGAGCGGAGTGCCGGAGGCCGATGCGGCGCGCACAGTTCAAATCGCTACAACTCCCCTGCCCTTAAACCACGGTACCCGCCGCCTTCTCTATCTTATCCATCTTCATAACAAAATTACTGTTTATTTTCATGACGAACACAATTTTTAACTGTCAGTCTAAAGTTATTAACATACAAGGTTTACACGCCGTATATAATGGCCAAAGATTCTTGAAGGAATACATAGGTCAATTACAAAGACCAATATAGGAGCATCTTCAGCGCTGAAGACTTTTCTTGATATTGAGGGACGTCCCAGGAAAGTTCATTTTTGGTTACAATTTGTAGCAACGTGCTACAAAGCTCGTACGTCAGACAGACGCAATTCCGGACGTAACCGCTGCAGGCGTCCCCACAACAGCTGACGCCGATGGCGCCTGGCAGGGTCGACTCTTCACCTCGCACCCCTGTCGAGCGGGTTGCATGCTCACAGGGGACGAGGGCTTCCAGATGCCATTGCGTGCATCATGCAGGCTCGCATGCGGCATGCATCATATGTTTTCGCAAGATCTATTAGCTGTGCTCATCCGTGGTTTTGTGCCTGCACCTCAAAGATAGTATCAAAATAAGCCAGGGGATGGATCTGTTTTACATGGTAGTGAAGCTGTCATGGGCCCCAATGGACCTGGAATATTTACGATATTCAGACGCGGCACGGTTCTGGAAAACCCACGGCTACGCACAGAGGTTGAGGAACCCATCCCAACATGCTACGCCACCGCAGGCCTCCAGCCGCCGAATACCCCAGGTCACCACCAGTGCAAGGGCCCCCCCCCCCCCCCCCCCACTGTGGGCCTGGTAAATACCGACACGGCCCGTACCTTTCACATCACTGGGACCCCTCGGTCACCCAGATGCTCGTGATCCAGCCGAGGATTATCCAACCTCTGCTAGCTTTGCAGGCTAGTTCCCAAGCATTAAAGTAGCTCACGACTGCCACTCGTCATCAGAGCGGGGACTCCTCTGAGTGTGCTCCAAGCGATCGGAGCACCACTGCCACCACGAGTCCATCTTCATAATCTGATCCAGGGCCGTTTAAGAAAACCTCAGCGGGGATCTGTCTCTTCAAAGGATCAGTCCCATGGTACCCTTCACATTCAGGTATAGTGCGTTCCCGGCACCACCTACAGTCCCAGCGACCGCCGCCCTCAGCCGCATAGATATCCTTGGTTACTCAACTCAGACTCTCCCCCGCCACCGGGTTACAGCCTCGTAAGGCCCGGGTTGCGCCTGACCACGGCGACCCTCAGGACTCTCAGCGGCCCTTCGCTATTCCATGCACACCATTTGGTTCATCACTATGAACTAGGTGTCTTGAGACACCACCTAGGGTTTGGGGGTCCAAACCCCCGATAGATTTTCGGCAGGTCAGGGCACAGCCACCCATCCACAGCCTACTAACCTACTAGAATTCCTGTTTCGACACACCGAGGAAGTCAGAGGATCGGGCACTCCCGGCAGAGCCCTATTTGTATATCAACACTGGCGCCGCGTGAAGGCTATGGGTTGCCGTAAGCAGGAGAGGCTATATATTCGCATCACATGCCCGTTTCGGTGACCTGGCGAGAGCATCACTCAGATACTAGAGCCGGCTACAGCTCCAACACGTCGCAGGTCAGCAATCATTCCCCGAGGGGACCCAGGCACCTTGGCCAGCGGCATGCATCACAGATTGAGACTGGCGGAACGAAATCTCACGCCAGCACAGCAAAGCAGCCGGCCGCTCGCTCACCGAGGGACAGCTTCCATCAACCACGGCGACTCAAGGAGGCGCCTCAGGGCGAGCCAGGGAAGAGCCGCACAGCAGCATGTTGATGCGGAACTCAGAATGACTGAGTCACATGGACGCATCCACGGACACAGACAGCAAAAGAGGCGGGCGGCCTCGTAGACGCAGCAAATAGCGGGCGGGCACCAGTGACCACGACGGAGCGGGCAGGCGGAGGAGCTTCAGCTCCGTAGCTGCGCAGATCCTCTTGTGAGCACGGCATCCGCGACGAGGAAGGAGGGGGGAGGAACGATAAGCAAACCAAACTGAAAAAAAAGAACACAAAACCAGACGCGCACGCCAAAACAACAGCAAACCCTCTAATTAAGTATTAAACTTTTTTAACTGCCAGACATGAGCCTTTCTAAATTTTTTAGAACCATTCGTACTGTGCAACAACACAGTATTCTCACTAAGAAACCTATTAATTACAAAAGGTCCCACATAAGGGGGATTAATTTAATATTAATCTTTTCAGCTAAATTAGGTAGCAAAAAATTCTTTACTAGGACCAACTGTCCAACAGAAAAATCATGAGGGCTCCGGGAAGCGTTATATGAACTAGCCACTGCTTGACGAGCCCTCGTGAGATTGCAAGCCACACTATCCAGCACGGCCTCCAGTGACTCAACATCCGATGCAGCCTCCAGGGGCGGCAGTCCCCACATGTTAAGGAGAGGGTGGGTCAGCTCCCTACCTAGAAACGGAATTGAAGGAGGGAATCGAGTAGCGGAATGCACAGCTAAATTAAGCCCTATGTTAATAAAATCAAGATCGCTGTCCCATAGCGACTGATCATCCCTGTAGAAAGCAGTAAGAATGCTCTTAAGCACTTTATTGACTCGCTCGGATTGGTTTCCCTGGGGACAGTAAGTACTACTGTAAATAGGCTTAATGGCCCATTGAAAACACATGTCTTTGAACAGTACAGAGCGGAATTAACGTGCGTTATCACACGTAATCATGGCTAGAGCACCAAAAAATTTCCATACCTGATCTCTTAAGGCTTTAACAATACTGTTTGCTTTCATGTTATTTAAGGGGATTAGCAACACAAATTTCGAAAAAATGTCCAAAATAACCAAAATACACTTGTTACCTTTTTTAGAACGTGTTAAGGGACCAAAAATGTCAATGTGAAGCACATGCCAGGGGGCAACAGGAGCATCAGCACAATACAAGCCGACTTTGGCACACTGCGGCGGTTTCGAGACTTGACAATCTCGACAAGTTCGCATGTGTTTTTGTACATCAGCTCGCAATTCAGGCCAAGCTAAATGTGCACTAATTCGACGGAACGTTTTGTCGATGCCAAAATGTGCACCCAATAAGGAATCGTGAAAATACTTCAGAACCATAGGGCGTAGGGATGCAGGAACAACAGCCTTCCTTTGTCTACCAGTTGTCCGGGTATAGTAAACAACACCCTGTTCCTCAACATATGGCACGGCTTTACCGGCACTCAAATCCTTCCGGATTTGAACACACAAAGGATCCTCCTGTTTACACTGACGAATACTAAGAAATGATTCTGGAAATATTTCGCAAACAGCTACACAAATCGGCTGTGTTTCATCCGCAGACGAAACACGAGTCGCAAATTCATCGGGCGAAAACATTCGCGAAAGCGCATCTGCCACAACGTTGTCACTACCCTTAATATGATGCAGTTTGAATTTGAAGCGGGACAGTCTTAACACCCAGCGCCCTAGTTTACCGAGCTGATTCGGATGGTTAAACAGCCAACTGAGCGCTTGATTGTCCGTAAATAGATCGAACTCGTGACAATCGAGATATGACGCGAATTTCTCGACGCCAAACAGACATGCTAAGGGTTCCTTTTCATAGGTACCCAGACGTCGTTCCCCGTCAGTAAGTGTTCTACTGGCATAGGCAATAGGGCGCAACCTATCGTTTTCAATATGCCCCAATACCGCACCTACCGCGATGCTTGACGCATCTACCTGGAGGGCAAACCTGCGTTGAAAATCAGGTAGAACCAAGACAGGGGGAGAAGAGATCAAGGCCTTAAGACTGTCAAAGGCCTTCCGTTGAGCGTCACCCCACTCAAAAACAACATTCTTTTTACGTAAATTACTAAGCGGACCACATACTGCGGCGTAATCGGGGATGAAACAAGAATAATATCCTGTCATGCCGAGAAATCTCTGAACTCCTCTGACATTCCTAGGAGGAGGAAAGTTTACGATGGGGGAAACTTTACCGGGATCCATTATGAGTTTGCCTTGCGAAATATTGTAACCTAAAAATTTTACGTAATCTTTTCCCAGATGAATTTTGTCGGGATTAACTGTCAAGTTAGCGGCTCTGAGACGATCAAACACCTGACACAAATGTTGCTTGTGCTGTTCCAGGTTATCACTATAGACGATAATATCGTCAATGTAATTGAAGACTGATTTAAATTTTAAGTCGCTTAGAATGTGATCTAGCACTCGGCTCATAGCCTGGCTACCAAAAGACACACCCATAGGTAGGTAGATTAAATTGAAATTGCCTCCACGGGGTAGAAAATGCAGTATATTTACGACAATCAGGATGCAACAAACATTGGTGGAAACTACCATTTAAATCGATGACGGAATATATTGCGGCATTCCCTAAATGTTGAAGGGCGCTCTCTACGGTCGGCAACTCGTAGCTGTCCTCCTTAATTTTGTCATTCAGTTCCTGGTAATTGTGTACCAGCCGGAATTCCCCCGCTTCCTTTTTAGGGACTAAAAAGGAAGGCGAACTGAAATCGGAAACAGACGGAGCAATAACTCCTGCTTCTAGGAGTCGATCGATAATGTTTTTCAACTTTTGCAATTTGGGAGGAGAAATGTTATGTCCTTTAGCCCTAACAGGAGTCGTGTCCTTTAAATAAAATTTATAGGGCATGACATCACACCTGCCTATCCGATTGGTAATTATGTCAGAATACCTATTCATGACGTCAGAAATGACCGCGTCCCTACTAATGACGTCAGACTTGTCGGCGCACGACATGACGATAGGAGCGGAGTCATGATGAATAAGTTTAATTTTACGTGCAGGATGAAAACCAAAAACCAGATCCTGGTTAGCGATGTCTAACAAACATCGCGTCTTTCCCAGAAAATCTAAACCTAGAATAAGCGGGTGGCATAACCCGGGAACAACATTGAAGTGCCAGTTCCAAGAGAAACCCGCGATCTTAATGTGCATTTCAACTTCTACGTCTGACGTAAAAATTACGCCGTTGGCTACACAAATTTTTACGTCAGAGCCGGTACAAACACGGCTTAACAAATGCGGATAGTAGTATAGGAATGGGCATACTGGCACAGGGTCCAGGGTGAGGATTGAGGAGTGGGATTGTCGGTCCGCAATATTGGATTGTGACGTCACGGCGGCCATCTTGGATGAGTGTAACGGGACACAGCGTAAAGGGACATAACGTAATGGGACAAGTAGATCACGGCGACCATTTTGGATCCGCCATCTTGGATCCGCCATTTTGGATGACGTCATTGTGTTCTAGAAAATTCCGGCGATGTGTTTTCCGCCATATTGGATGATGACGTCACTGTTGCAATTTCCGTTACCGTCGCCATCTTTAACTATTTTATTTATTATCCGAATTTAATGAATTTTTTTTTTAAAAATTATAAAAAAATTCAAATAATAAAATTTTAATAAAAATATTTAAAAAATAAACTTTTACGACACGGAGTTCGGAGTCCTCGTTTCGAACCTGGTGAGGGCAAAAAAAAATTAAAAATGGCGACCGATCCTTCCCCCTAGGTGACTGCAGGCAGACTGACTCCCACCACTTTTTTTCAAAGCATATAGATCGTCATCTAGTATGACGTCATGACCGCCATCTTGTCTGCGATGCTGGAAGCCATCATCATTGTATCGTCGGCTAGAGTGCACCAACGCCATGTTAGTTTAATTCTTACCCGCTAGAGTGCAGTAATCATTTATTACTAAGGTGTCCGCCATCTTGTCATTTGACCGCCATCTTGAAAATCCTCAATTATTTAGCTAGAAATACGGGAAAAGTTCCAAAATTCATTAAATAAATCACTCATTAATTTACATATTTATTAGATCGAATAAGGTCCTTGGTTCGATCCCTGGCCGATACAAAACAACTTTAATTTTAAAAAATACCACTAAAGTGTAAGGTTTGAGTAAATAAAAACACCGCAAGTTCTTTTAAAAAATAGTTTTATTACATACATACTACACTACTACAAGTACAAAAAAAATACACAGACAAATTACTAAAGTCTTGTGGATTTCTCGACGTCTGCATCTGCCACCCACGAATTAAAGCGAGGTGGAAAGCCCCACCACTTGACGTAGGACAGTCCATTTCTTCGTTTTATAATCTTCTCCACCAAGTACATATCGGGATACAACGTAGGCTGAATCTCTTCGGCATAGAAGCCGCCATGGATAGGTTTGTGGTCCAAATCTTCGAGGTAGTAGGTCCTAGGCTCTGATTCACGAACATGTGTCACACGGAAAAGTTCGGGACTCCAGTTCGCAGTGAAACCTTTCTCGAAGATACCTTTCTGCTTGGAGATTCGCACAATGTCGCCGACGTTAGCTTTACGCTTTCGTGGATCTTTCTTCTTCGTGTTGGAAAACACTGTTTGAAGCAGGCGATTGTCCTTTACGTCCTTTGGCTTCATTTTCGTGGTAGAATGCACAGTGGAATTATACTCGCTTATTAGTTTCGGCAAGATGTCAAGCCACTTGTAATTTCCGTTAGCCGTGAACTGTCGCCACATCTTGGAACGCAAAGTTCTGTTAAACCTTTCGACAACGGAGGCTTTGACGTTACTAAATGTAGAGTAGTGTTTGATGCCATACTTCTTCATCAAAGCCTTGAAGGTCGCATTGTAGAATTCTTTCCCGAGGTCCGTTTGCAGGTGCGACGGTACACGTCCATCACGCAAAATATTGTTCATGGCCTTGGCTACGTCAGTTGCAGTCTTTGATTTTACAGGTCTAGCCCAAGCGAACTTGCTATAAACATCGATGACTGTCAACATGTACTTGAAACCTTTATTCAATCGGGAATACGGTATCATCTCAACAAGGTCTGCCTGGAATAAATCATCAATTCCACGAACTATGACTTTGCGACAAAGGTATTTCCGTCTAGCAGGAGCATGAAGTTCGCGAGCGATTCCGGTTCGACTCATTGTATGTAGCCTGCTTCCCTCAGTTCTTCAAGTATGGAGACTATTTCGTTGATGTGCGAATAGTTTCCTACGCTAAGCGAAGCATGTAGAATTCTAAGGCGATCAACTAATTCATTAGGGTCGTCCCAATATACATAGTCAAATGTCTGACCACTTTCTAGCTTTTTTAAACCTTCGCCATGTATTGTTAGTTCACTGAAGAGATTAGCGAGAATGTCCATTTTTTCATGATCTACGTCTTTATATACACCACTATCTGGATCGTTATCGCGAAAATGTGCATTGGTTAGCTCGAGCAGTTTTTTGTACTCTTGAAAGTCTTTGTGAGAATATCCTTTAGGCTCCCTGCGAAACAGCAATTCGTACAGACCCGGAGTCCCGCGCGTTTTGTACTCTGCTACGCGCACGATATTTCCTGGCAGAAAGTCTATTTCTTTAGCACCGAGGAACCACTTATTATATTTTCTGTACACTCCGTAGGTCGTGTCATTATTCCGGCTCGTAAACGATATCAGGTATGGTCGGACCATTGCATTAACTTGATGTCCCTTTTTCGGTATTTTTTTCTTGTGCATGGACTCTGTACTTGTTAAGTCCTCTTCTTCTCGATCTGGTTCATACTTTCTCTTCTTTACAGTTGGCATTTCATCTTCAACTTCTGTCTTCACAATGAAGGCTGGTTCTTCCTTGTTTTTAAGTTCGTCGAGGCGACTAGTGATTGGTTTAAATATCTCCTCATTTTCCATCTCACGTGCAAGTCTGGTTCGTCTAGCAAGTAAATATTTTTCGCGAACAGACTGTATAGCTCGATGAAGGTCACTGGCCAGGTCCGACATTGTACTGGCTGAAAACTTATTGCAAGACCTCCTTTTATACTTTTTTATTCGTTCGCAGAAACTTCTTTCTTGTGTTTGGCTGAATCTGAATTTGTTGACAAGTGAGATAGTGATGATTTCAGACTACTTTGAAAAGTCCTCAGATCGTCCCGTCTTTGTGCATTCGATACTTCGATCATGTCGCGAATGCGAGAATCCGAGGCTTCCACGCGCTGGTCTATGGCTACGAGGTACTCAAGTAATTCCTTTTTCACCCCGTCTACTTTTTGAGCCAGTAGCGAAATGTATTTGCGGATAACGTCGTCATGAGACTTGAGAGCAGTACGTAAGTCTCGACTGCTACGACCGAATTTTGAAATGCTATGACTCATGTTTGGCGATAAACTGATCGAAACCTCGTCTGTACCTGCCCTTATATAGAGGCCAGTCTTTGACTATAACTAGGAATCCGTGTTCTTCTTTCCAACACAAGGAGCACATGTCTTTGAATTCCTGGAATGTCATGTCGGTGTTTACGTGATCATCATAAGTATGGCGTAAATTAAGTTCGTCCATGCGAAACAAAACTATGACATTGTCGTTGTCTCGTAGGAGATGTTTTGGAATACGACTGTACGTCTGACACAGGTAAACGCAGTCTACCTTGGCGTGTCTGCCCATGGAAAAGTACTCTTGTATTATGCCTTGTTTTTCGCACATTACATCGTCGAAAACAAACACGGAATTGGCTTTTGCTTCGCTTGGAGGTACAACATCGGTATTATCGCTAAACGGAAAATACTCCAGACCATCCACAGATCGTAGAACAGTTGCTAGGCGCTGGTACTTTGGCTGTTGCAACGACTTGGAATACAAGTAGACGTTCTCGAACCGAAGACCATTTGGTTCCTCCAGTAAACTCAGTAAAACACACGTCTTGCCACAGTTTGACGGACCCGCCATTATGCATCGTACGGCAGAAGGCAACAGTAAGCCATGTCGTGATTCACGTGCACTAAATACATCGTCTTGCGTAATGCGCACGGGCAAACACACGTCTTGCTTGACGACCTGCATTGTACTAAAGTAATTGTATAAAAGAAGCGTATTTATACTTTCTGGTCAGTTGTGCGTAATGACTCGAAGAGGTAAGAACAAAAAATACGTCGGTGCGGGACTCGTAAACTCGCTGATAAACAACCTACCATTCGAGCTACACATTCCCGGCTACAGATTTTGCGGCCCCGGCACGAAACTAGCGAAAAGGTTAGCTCGAGGTGACGTGGGCATTAATTCTCTCGACGAAAAGTGCAAGGAGCACGATATCGCATATTCATTAAGCAAGGATCTGGAATCTAGGCACAGAGCAGATCAGATATTGGCACAGGAAACCGAAGATATAAGCAAATCGTCGAACGCGGGACTAGGAGAGAAAATCGCAGCGTGGGGCGTGTCTAAAATCATGAAGGCAAAGACGAAATTAGGACTGGGTGCTCGTCGAACCAGCTCCATCAAGTCAAAGACTAACTCACGCAAGACCAAGAAGCGCAAGACTGGCGCAGGCGTGCAAAAAGCCAAGCAAAAATTACAGACTCTCGACAAGAAGATTATAGGAGGATTTCTTCCTTTGCTTTTGCCTGCATTGGGTGCTCTCGGCGGCCTCATCGGTGCAACGAGCGGTATAGTGCGGGCAGTAAACACTTCGAAGAATGAGCGCAAGCAGTTAAAAGAAGCACAGCGACACAATGCCAACATGGAAGCTATTGCCATCGGTAAAAAAAACGGCGCAGGACTCTACTTGCAACCTCACAAGACAGGACGAGGCATGAGGAAGAAACGAATGAAAAAATCCTAAGTTCTTTGCCGAAACGTCCGCTCACCAACGTAGATTTAATAAAGTACGCACGCAAACTGAAAATACCAAATTTCCGCGGCGTGTTTATGCGAGACACTTTGCCCAGTAAGCCAAAGACACGTGAGTGCGCCATAATTAATTTAGACACGTCAGCGGGTCGAGGCACGCACTGGGTGGCCTATGTAAAGACTGGAAACATGGCCGAGTACTACGATAGTTTCGGTAATTTACGGCCTCCGCCAGAACTGCGACAGTACCTGGGCCGGTCCACTACGTTGTTTTACAATTACGAAACGGAACAGAAGCCTAATCAAACAAACTGCGGACACTTGTGTCTTCGCTTTTTAACAAACAAAAATAGCTGACAAATAAAAATTGCTACTTAAAGGTTGTGCAGTGACGATAATTTATTAGTCATGTCGATAACACTTACATTGACAGGTCACGCATCTGAGCTGCGGGCGGTTCATTTCCTGCCTCTGGATTTAGACGGAGAATGGTGTATCGGACTAGTAGATTTTCAAACGTATAATGCCATACCGAACATCGACGAGGAAAACTGCAAGATCTGCTTCCTGAAAAGCGATGGGACCGCTCATGAAATACGGTTACCTGTTGGCTCTTACGAAATAGATGACATTGCAAATTACATCAGGGATATGTTACCACAGGATGTAGACTTTCAACTGCGTGGAAATCCAAACACTCAAAAAAGCATTCTAACATGCAGTGAAAATGTCGACTTTACGAAACCTGGGACCATAGGTACGATGCTCGGATTCGAATCAAAGGTGTATGGTACAGGAAGAACGTACGAATCTACGCGCGCAGTAAACATTTTACCTGTGAATTTCATAAGAATAAACTGTAATTTGGCAAGTGGAACGTATCTCAACGGAAGACTAAGCAACATGATGCACGAGTTTTCGCCGATGGTCCCGCCAGGATATAAACTGGTAGAAGTACCGCAAAGTATCATTTACATTTCAGTCGTCGTGAAGTGCGCACACGAAGTCGTTGTCCGAATCGTTGACCAGCGAGGACGATTGGTGAATTTTCAAGACGAAGAAATTACATTACGTCTGCACTTGAAGCGATGGGCATAAAGTTCGTAACACCGAACAGTTATAAAAGAAATCGTATTGCCTTGAATAAGAACAGTTCTCTACCAGACATCGGTGCATTAACACCTGACAACATAAAGTATCTTCTCAGTATTGGACAAGTGCCGAATAAATATGGAAGACGAAATCCTCAACGTGGAAGATCCGGTCATTTTTGAAGACAGAATTACGAAAATGGAATTTCACGAGTACCAACCTTTCCTGCTCGGACCATACGCACTACCATCGGAAGTACGCATTGCAGTACAACACCAAGATATTTGTACTTTACCTTCGCAGTCATTTCTACGTATAAGAGGCACGCTTACAAAAGCGGATGGTACGCACCCGACAACGACATCAATATCCTGCAATGGTATTCTACACCTAATCGAGCGCATTACATATGTACTCAATGGTGTCGAGGTAGACCAGACGAGAGATGTAGGCATAAAATCTGCTATGAAAAATTACCTTTCGCTCACTCCAAATGAACTGTCTGCTGCAAAGATGGCCGGTTGGGCTCTCGAGGATGAATATAAGCTTCCGGTTTATGCCGAAGGGAAGTTCGAAGTTTGTGTTCCTCTTTCCATGCTTCTTGGATTCGCTGAGGACTACAAGCATATAATCATTAATTCGAAACAAGAGCTCGTACTGCTTCTAGCCAACACGTACATTAATGCAATTGTCACCGCTGCAGAAAACCCTTAAGATGTCTCGCTAACACTACAGTCTATCGAGTGGATGCTGCCCCACATCCAAGTGAGCACCGTTGAACGAGTCAAGATGTTGAAGAACATAGAAAATGGCAAGAACTTCGATGTGCCATTCCGATCCTGGAGCCTGGAAACTTATCCCGGCTTGCCTCATAGTCAGCGTATCAATTGGATAGTAAAGTCCAGCTTCGCTACGGAAAAACCAAGATACATCATCGTCGGGCTTCAGACCGGAAGGCAGCTCAATGCAGGAGTAAGTCGCTCCGTATTCGATAACTGTCAAATACGCAATGTAAAAATATTTTTAAACAGCGAAAGTTATCCGTACGTTGACATGAACATGGATTTTGAAAGTGGAAGATTTCTTCTAGCATATCAAATATACGCCAAGTTTCAGCAAGCTTACTATGGGCGGATACAGTCACCGATACTGAGTCCAGACAGTTTCAAGAACAAGGCTCCGTTAATGGTGTTTGACGTTTCCAAACAGGATGATCGAATAAATTCAAACATCATCGACTGTAGGATCGAGATAACGACTAGCGGAAATATTCCCCCAAACACCTACGCTTTTTGTCTGATACTTCACGATCGGCTTGCTTCGTACAATTGTCGAGACAAACTTGTGAAAATTCTGACTTAAATACTGTTTTGTTTGCGATAATAATTCAGTTACGATCGAGCATTGCTAGCGACAAGATGTACTGCAACCTGCAAGGTTTTCAGAGTCAAAATGGATTCGTGCTCAAGGAAATTGCCGTCACCTCTGGAGACAAGACTCGAACCCGCAGCTTCCGACCTCCGTATCCTTGGAAACTACTAGACGAAAAAAGTAAACGCTCGAACGAATGGCTATGTAAATACTACCATGGCCTGGAGTGGGACGAAGGAAAAATTCCGTACCACCAAGTGAAAAACACACTTCAAGATTTACTAGTTCAAAACGAAATAATCTACGTTGCCGGACCTGAACAGAAGAAATGGCTGAGCAAGTTGTGTGACGACGGAGCAGCTGAAATCGTAGATATACAGACCGACTACGGCTGTCCTTCCCTGCGCAAGCTTAGTGCAATATATGACATGCAGCCACGTGACAAGTTTGAACGTGTCTGTGCCTGTACAAACTCGCAGTTAATGCAGAAATGGCACACACAGTGTTAGTAGGAGCCTGTATATATAAATGGCGTACCTACGTACATGCCCTCAGTTGACGTTCGACCTGCAAGAAGATGTTTACGTTTCATCCTGCTAACGTGTATGTGAGCGCAAGACCTAGCTTTAGCAGTGTCGAGTACAGCTACTGGGATTCCGGGTATCTACGTACATATACAGAAACCTGTGATGGAGGCGCTCAGCATTGGCGGTTTGCGCACTTTCCTGTGTCCTACGAACCGACCCAGCAGCTGGTAGATTGTTGCGAACCTGGAAACTGTGTCGTCTATCACATGAGACCACACACAATCCTTCCTGCTAGCATCGCTGAGGTAGTCGCCTCGTCTTCACGTGCAACACCAAACATGGACGTGTTGCAACCTGTTGCGACCTGTGATGCTTCTACGCAGACGTCCAAACGGTGTGTGTCTCGTCGTCGCAGTTCAGGCAGTGAATCTGTCCCAATTAGCACTGAGCCAAAGCCCAGGCGTAGACGTGGTCACAGACGTCATCGACCATGTCTTGTCGGAGTTGTCAACGTCGCAGAAGATGACCAGCTGGAAACCTGTGTTCCTGATCCTGTGGCCTGCGAACCAGTTGGAACCGGAGTCAACGAACCAGTTGGAACTGGAGTCGACGTGTCAGTTCGTGCGGCATTAAAGACTGTGCTTGTGAAAATGCTTGATTCCTTAACCTAATATGTATTTGTGTAATTTTTATAAATAAATGTGTAAAACTTGAACTCGTATGCTTTTTATTTCTACAATTTTTAGGTACCTAATAAAAAAATAATTTTAAATACAGACAATATTTTGACTCATGAGGTATACCAGTAGACCGTGGGTATATAAGTGAGGTTCGGACGACTGGACCCGCAGTTCACCTCTGGCCGCGGTGCAGTACGGACGTGCTCTCTCCAGTAAGTTTCGTGAGATTTAGTTATGTCGACCGGAATAGAATGTTTACCGACAGCAGCGGGACCTCGATGGCAGCAACGATGATGGAGTCGGAGATCCCGATACCATTTGCAGAGGAGACCACGGCAGCGGAGAGCTCAATGGCTGAGGTGTCGACAGCTGTGGAGATCCCGATACCTGCTGCAGAGGAGACAAAGATACGTGCTGTTTCACCATCAGCTGACATGTCATCATCTGCATTCCAGACATCAATTAATGAAGAGCGTACATCGCGTCAATGCAAATATAGTGGTGCATCAATAACCTGCAGTAGGTCTCTGACAATCTCTCGAGAGACATATAAGTGCGACAAATGCGATAAGGTTTTTTCGCATTGTAACAGTCTGGACAGTCACAAGATTATGTGTATAGGAAACGAATAAAGTGATAGTATGCTTCCATACCATGACATCATCATTTATTGCCTTACCTGAGGCGATAGTCAACAAAAGAGCAGTAGTCAATTGCCAAAACTTGAAGGACCAGTTTTGTTTTAAATGGAGTATTTTGGCAAGATTTGTCGAGGGAAGTCATCAAAACCGTGTTGATAAGAGGTATTATGCTTTGGAGAATAAGTACAACTTCGATGGACTGTGCTATCCGACACCATTAAATCAGATAAAAGTTTTTGAGAAAAATAACTCTGAAGTCTCAGTTAATGTGTATGCGCTAAATGAGGATAATAAGGTGTGTCCGATTCGGGTAACCAAACAAGAAAGAAAAAATCATTTCGATTTGTTGCTTGTGACAAATGAAAGCGGTTCTGCACACTACTGCTACATCAAAAACTTCTCCCGACTTGTGAGACCCCAGGTTACAAAACATCAAAAGAAGATTTATATGTGTAAGATGTGCTTTAAGTATTTCGCTAATCGACCTCGAAAATCAGGACTCACAGCTATACAGTGTCTTGAACAGCACAGGATTAAATGTGGAAATAAATCTTAACCAAAACTTTAGTAATTTGTCTGTGTATTTTTTTTGTACTTGTAGTAGTGTAGTATGTATGTAATAAAAGTATTTTTTAAAAGAACTTGCGGTGTTTTTATTTACTCAAACCTTACACTTTAGTGGTATTTTTTAAAATTAAAGTTGTTTTGTATCGGCCAGGGATCGAACCAAGGACCTTATTCGATCTAATAAATATGTAAATTAATGAGTGATTTATTTAATGAATTTTGGAACTTTTCCCGAATTTCTAGCTAAATAATTGAGGATTTTCAAGATGGCGGTCAAATGACAAGATGGCGGACACCTTAGTAATAAATGATTACTGCACTCTAGCGGGTAAGAATTAAACTAACATGGCGTTGGTGCACTCTAGCCGACGATACAATGATGATGGCTTCCAGCATCGCAGACAAGATGGCGGTCATGACGTCATACTAGATGACGATCTATATGCTTTGAAAACAAGTGGTGGGAGTCAGTCTGCCTGCAGTCACCTAGGGGGAAGGATCGGTCGCCATTTTTTTTGCCCTCACCGGGTTCGAACCGAGGACTCCGAACTCCGTGTCGTAAAAGTTTATTTTTTAAATATTTTTATTAAATTTTTATTATTTGAATTTTTTTATAATTTTTAAAAAAAAATTCATTAAATTCGGATAATAAATAAAAAAGTTAAAGATGGCGACGGTAACGGAAATTGCAACAGTGACGTCATCATCCAATATGGCGGAAAACACATCGCCGGAATTTTCTAGAACACAATGACGTCATCCAAAATGGCGGATCCAAGATGGCGGATCCAAAATGGTCGCCGTGATCTACTTGTCCCGTTACGTTATGTCCCTTTACGCTGTGTCCCGTTACACTCATCCAAGATGGCCGCCGTGACGTCACAATCCAATATGGCGGACCGACAATCCCACTCCTCAATCCTCACCCTGGACCCTGTGCCAGTATGCCCATTCCTATACTACTGCGGATGTTTGATGCAACATGCATCGAACAATTCGGAACTAATCAAGGAACGGGTAGCACCGGAATCAATTAAGGCCGGAATATTATTTCCAAACAGACGAACGTGTACAAAATTGTTGTACGAGTAATGAGCAGCTTTCCTCAAGCGACGACCGTGGCGACCACTCGCACGCCCGGTCAAGGCCCGTTTCCCGGACATTGGTTTCTGTAATGCCCAGTGCGCTTACAACGAAAGCATTTTCGCTGCTCACGGCTCATAGCGGGCTGCGTGCACTCAGACACCGCGTGGCCATAAGTACAGCAGTTGGCACACCTGGGACGGTTGGAAGACGGGCCGGGCGCATTAGCCGACTCATAAAGTCTGCCGGCGGCAAAACTCGCCCCGACAGAGGGATCACTTACACTAGCCGCGCACTCAACGGGCCGCGATGCGCGCACCGCGCGAGCGGGTACGGTGTTGACTTGAGACGTAAACTTAACATTAGGAGAATTGAATTTAGAATTAGAATCAGAATTAGAAACGGGTACAAAACTGCCTGGAGTGGGCTTGGAGTGAAAATCCTTGTGATATTTTTTGACAGCTAGCAATCGATTTTCCACTTCTGCGCTCCACTTACGGAGAGCACTCAGACTGGAGGGAGGGCTAAGCATGGCGCTATGCTGTAGCACTAGCGGAGACACGTTGCTGACAATAGTTTGTGTTAATTCCGCCTCAGGGAGGTTCAACTCCAGTACCTCAGCATAGGCCGCAACAGAATTAATGAATTGCAACAGGGGCTCATCAGGCCTCTGAAACCTGAATACAAGTTCACGTTTACACGTTTATAGCACACAAGACGGACAGGCAAACTGTAGCACAGACGTCTTGAACTGTGTGAAGGTCTGATTCTGATTTATGACGTCAGTGAGCAGTGGCAAAAATGCCGGCCCACACAGGCTCAGGAGAGCTTTCAAAAACTCCGCCTCACTGACTAACTTTAAACCAGCTAAACGTGCCGCGGCACTCAGAAAATCAAGAACCGCACGCGGTTCACAACTATCAAGACGTGGGAGAAGTTTCAAATTAGAAAAAAAAATCTTTTCATTAAATCTGGAATTATTCTGAACTGGATTAGCGGGGGTGGGGACTTGCCGAGACGGTACCTCGTCTGACGACTCCCAGGCGCCGCGCACGTGCCTGACGAGCAATCCACGAAGGGTCGCCACATTTGCGTCCTCCTCGAAAAGAACGGCTTCCTCCGTCAAAACCTGGATGAGGTCGTCTCTCCGCAAACGGTAAATCCACCCGGTTGCCGGAGTCCCCATGGTTCATGAAAAAAAGAACAGAAACACGTAAGCACACACAGTCCTGAGCAGAGTTGCGCAGTTGTAAAGCCTAGCTAGCTTTGGAACATAGGGATAGATGGCCAGAACCTGGCAAGGACTGGGGTTTACGTGAATGGAGTAGTTTAGGTAAGCAAGGTAAAAGGTATCAGGTACACAGACATTTTATTCAAACAATAATTCAAAACATTAGGTTACTGATGAAGTTAAGTCAATACAAATTTAAGCAAGGTTAAATACAATAATCAAAGAACAATGATTTTAGATTTTAACGATCCCATTAAACAACACAGTTGATGTGAATTAAAAGCATTGTCAAGTATTACAAGTCAAACTGTTTTACATTTTTACAAACTACTGCAAAGTGCAGTTATAAGTGTTACAATGACAAAACTACTGCAAAGTGCAGTTATATTTAAAGATTTACATAATTAAGAAAAGATCAAAGACGTGCGACGACGTCTCAGGGGAAGATAGTTATCAATAAAAAACTAAGTGTCCAGTTAAGTTACGTTAAAACATCAATCCAAACCGAATAATTTTTAAGGTGGCGGCCGAAAGGGAATTTAGACAATCCAATTTACGAATATATGACTCTACATTAAGGCAAGGGCCACCGCCTCACACACAACTCAAACCAACTTACATGTTTCCCCTGAGGTCGCACACACACGTAGGTCTAACTGAACCTAATCGACTACATGCTCGTAGATTACAACAGCTGACAACCGAGCCTAACAAAAATCAAGGAAGAAAGAGGCCCCTGACCAAATTACAACTGCTTTTATAACATCACGCCGCAGCGCGCGCATGCGCCAATCAAGAGAAGGGGGTGGGGGTGGGTGGGTGAACGAGTAGACATAGAACCACTAGGAGGGGGGGAAAGGAGGGAATAGGTGGAGGGGAGCGGAGTGCCGGAGGCCGATGCGGCGCGCACAGTTCAAATCGCTACATACCAATATGTCGACCTGATAAACTGAATAGACATTTACGGTCATGTAAAGGACTTACTTCGTCCATTAAGAAGACTGTTTGAATCGATAAATCCACAAGACTTTAGTAATTTGTCTGTGTTTTTTTGTACTTGTAGTAGTCTACAATTTATGTAATAAAAGGTTTGGTTGTTTTAAAATAACTGGCAGTATTTTTATTTTCTCAAACCTGTTACTTTGGTGCCATTTTTTTTAAATTATAGTTGTTTTGTATCGTCCAGGGTTCGAACTACGAACAAGAATCGATATAATCAATCAGTATATTATTAAGTCATTTTTTTATAAATTTTGAACTTTTTTTCATTAAAATCGGTTAATGAATAAAAATTATCAACATGGCGTCCGTAACGATAATTGATACAGTGGTGACATAATTCAAAATGTCGGGTGTGGTGTAAGATGTTTTTATTACTTTTTATTGAGAATTTTTTTAATATATCAATAAATTACTGGTTTACTCTCGCCGGAAATCGAACCGAGGACCGAAATCGTTTAAATATCTAAACATTTGAATTCGGCAATTTTGAATATATTTTTTGGAATTTTTTCGGAATTTCTAGCATTGAAATTACGGATTTTCAATATGGCGACCATAACGATAATTGCAACAGTTACATCTTAATACAATATGGTGGTTCTGTCTCGAACAGGTGGTGCTATTATTACTTAAAGTTAAAATTTTAAAAAAATTACATGTCCGAATATGTATGTTATTTTTATATATACCTTATTTAATTCTCAGTCTGGTAAATGTCTCGATGGTCGAGAGGTTAAAGGCGTATGTTTCCCAACCTAGAGATCAGAGCTGCGATGGTTCGAATTTCAGCGCTTCCAATGTATTTTGCATTAAAAATAGATTTAATATGTCGATAAGGACCATAATAGCTATGACAGGGAATGGAACATCGACCTTATGTTTTGAGACAGAGCGACGCTGGCGCTCTCTAGGAACAAACAGCAGAAACAAAGCCGAAGGTATCCAAGATGGCAGCTTCCAGTGGAACAGAAAAAAAAAATCAAGAGCGATGCTGTCGCTCTCTAGGAACAAACAGCAGAAACAAAATCGACGGTATCCAAGATGGCGGCCTCCAGCGGAACAGAAAAAAAATCGTTATAGTGGCTGTGACGATATTTCATCATGAGTGAGAGGGCGCTAGATTTAAAGATAGCGGATAGAATATGGTGGATCCAAGATGGTGGATCTATTATGGCCGCCGGGGTCAAGGTCAAAGGTCAAGGACAAAAGACACGGTCATCCAAGATGGCCGCCGTGACGTCACATTCGGAGATGTGGCTCGGCTCTCGGATCCAGACATCTGGACCCTGCGCTCGGAGCCCCAAAACATAATACTTTGTGTTGAAATTAAATTTTAAATTTCTGCTACTAAATCAGAACTGACAATATTTTTATAAGTTGGATTTCAAAAAAACAATAACTCAGTCCAAAAATATGTGATAAGACGGATGAGAAACACTATCACGAAGCCTTGTAATCTTATAATGTAATTCTGTTGGAGCAGTTGAAGCCAAAGAGAAAATTCAGCCGAAGACAATGTAGCAATTGGAGCCTTGTAGACTTGTAGCTTCGTAGTCAAGTACTTGTGTATTCTCGCAGTCTCGTAAAATTGTGTTCAAGAAGCTTCGTAGCTTTGTAGCCTCACTGTCTCATAAACTTGAAGACTCGTAGACATGCAGTCTCGTAACCTCATGGCTCATAGTCGCTTAGTCATGTTGTTTTGGAGCCTCGTAGACTTGTAGCTACGTAGCCAAGTAGCCTCGTAGACTTGTAGCTACGTAAACAAGTAATCTTGTAATCTTATAACATAATGTTGCTGGAGCATTTGAAGCTTTGTAGACTCGTAGGCAGTTGGAGGATTCTTGTAGACTCGTAGAATTGAAGCTTTGTAGCCAAGTGGTCTTGTAGCAATGTAGTCTCGCAGTCATTTGGAGCCGAGTAGACTTGTATCATTGTAAATTCATAGACATGTAGTTTCGTAGCAAGCTGCCATTTAGCCATGCAATCTCGCAGCCATGTATCACTCGTAACCAGCTAGATCCTTGTAGACTCGTAGCCTTATAGCCTCATAGTCTCTTAGATTAGTAGCATTCTAGCCAAATATCATTTGAGCTGTTGAAGCAAAAGGCAGTTGGAGCCAGTGACTGTTGGAGTCAATGACTGATGGAGCCAATGACTATTGGAGCCAATGACTTATGGAACTAAAAACTGATGGATTCATAGACTGATGGAGACATTATATCCTAAATTAACGTTGACGATCGCATCCTACCTAGTTGAATGTACATGAAAATGTACCTCCTTTTCGTTAAATAAGTTTTCGTTTTGTAGAATGTGCTTCCTTTTTGTTGATGGTGCTTCCAAAATGTGCTGCCTTTTTTATTATGCTTCAAAAATGTGATGTCTTTTTGATTGTACTTCCAAAATGTGCTGCTTTTTTGATGATGGTGCTTCCAAAATGTGCTTCCTTTTTGTTGATGGTGCTTCCAAATGTACTGATTTTTTATTGTGCTTCCAAAAGTGCTGCCTTTTGGTTGATGGTGCTCCCAAAATGTGCTGCCTTTTTGATTGTGGTTCCAAAATGTGCTTCCTTTTTATTGATGGTGCTTCCTTTTTGTTGATGGTGCTTCCAAAATGTGCTGCCTTTTTGATGGGATTCTTGGTCCTCTTGTAAGCGTAAAAACATGTTATGTTGGTTTCATTGAATATAATTAGCTGACGATGAAGAACGTCGTGATGTTTCGGAAATAACTGGTCTATACGTCTGATATTGTTTATGAGCCGGCTTCGCGGTCTGAAGACTTAAAACGGGTTATTCCGTTTTAAACGGCCGCGCCGCTGTGACGTCAGGTGGGCTCAAGTGACACTGTGGT
Organism: Bacillus rossius redtenbacheri; assembly: GCF_032445375.1. Classification (NCBI taxonomy): domain Eukaryota; kingdom Metazoa; phylum Arthropoda; class Insecta; order Phasmatodea; family Bacillidae; genus Bacillus; species Bacillus rossius. The sequence continues at coordinate 178,394,433 of NC_086330.1, forward strand.
TGGTAGTCGCGCATGCGCAAGGTGATGGTAGCACCACTAGCGTTGGTGAGCGGCGAGGACTGTTAAGGTAGCAGAGGAGAGATGGAGTGGACAGGCGGTGGACGTTACGTGACGTGATGGAAGTCTCGGCGAGCACGCAGTGAAGGGCTAAGAGACTTGGAGGGGACAGCAATCGAGGGTCCCTCGGGCAGCAGAAACGTAACCGGTCGACAAGGAATCCTGCAAAGGGGTGATCGGCTCTTCAGTGACCCGGCTATGAATATTGTAGCAGAACGAGTTGCTGCCGATTTGCCTGCGCTGACGCCGTCCATCCATGGTGGTGGTCAGAGTGGGGAGACCAAGAGGATGACGTCGCCATCAGCTGCAACGGCCGCAACGTTCCGCAACGCTTCGCAGGACAACTAAACTGACGCGTCGGACAATAAGGTGGGAGAAAACTATGTAATAAACATTTAGGACGGATCATATCCCAGAGGCTTTTCAAAAGGGTAAAATATTGTTAACTTGTTGTAACAGTGTAATCACATCCTATCAGTTCCATCAACGTAACTATAGTAAAATTCTGGAGGATAAAAAAAATTATTTTTTTTATTAGGTCGTTATGTTCGCCTAGGGGGCTTAGACTATTGGTCTATATGTATTGATGGCTTTGTATATGAACGGTTTAAAGGTTATTCTAAGTATCAAAAACTAGACTTTCATGTTAGGCTTATCGGCATTGTATTTTATTAGTCGAACATGGTCGTATATTGTCTTGAATTGTTTTTCGTAGAGTAAATGATTGATAAACTCCGCGAAAGGTAATGGAAACCAACATAAAAATATTATTTAATATTTAGTTACACTTGTCACTGGTCAAGAAGCAAAACCGACGACAGGAATCCATCGATTCAATATGTAAATAATGAGTTATTTTTTCGGTGAATTTTGGAATTTTTCCCGAATTTATAAGTAAATAAATACAATTATCCATGATGGCAGTCGTAATGGCTTACAGGATGATGGAAGTAGTTGATTTTAAGTCTCTTTTAGGATTTTGAACATGATTTAATGAAATTATTATTTTTTATATAAAATTACAATTTTCTGCATCAACCAGGAATTGAACCAAGGAGACGAACCAATCGAATCAATCGGTATATTGATTGCAAATTTATTTAATGAATTTTGGATTTTTTCCCGAATTTCTAGCTAAATAATTACATGATTTCAAAATGGTGCTAAAATATTCGGATGGCAGGCACCTCAGTAATAATAAATGATTACTGGTACTCTAGCGGGTTAGAATAAAAGTAGCATGATGGTAATTCACTCTATAAGACGAGTACACACACAAGATGGTGTCTTCGAGCAGACGAAAACAAGATAGTGGCAATGTCCTCTAGCAGGTGGTAGCTCCTGGTAGCATGTACTGAACATAAAATGTCGGATCCATGATGGTCGTCACGGTCAAAGTCAAATTTCGAGGTCAAGGTCAAATTTCAATGTCAATGTCAAATTTCAAAGTCAAGGTGAAATTACTAATTCAAGGTCAAAATTCAAGGTCAAATTTCAAGGTCAAATCAAAGTTCAAGGTCAAGGTCAAAGTTCAAGATCAAGGTCAAATTTCAAGGTCTAGGTCAAAGTTCAATGCCAACAGTCGAGTTCAATGGTATGGTGAACAGAAAATCACACTAACATGTGGGTGGCACACTCTAGCAGACGAAAACAAGATGGTGGTCTCCAGCGGACGAAGACAAGATGGCGGACATGACGCAATACCAGTTGATATATATTATGTTATTGGTGGAGTGAGGTCAGTCTGCCGTCGGCTTCCATGGAGGAAGGATCTGTTTTTTTTTTTATAATTTTCTCTTATCAGTTTCGAACTAAGGACGGGAATCGATCTAATCAATCAGTATTCTAATAAGTTAATTATTTTATGAATTTTGAACTTTTAAAATTAAAAATGGATAATAAATAAAGATTTTCAAGATGGCGGTTCATAATGAAACAAGCAACATTAATAGGATCCAATATGAAGGTCCTAACGTAAAGTGTTATGTGTGACATCGTACTCAACCAAGTTGATGGGCATAACGAAACATGCAACATATATATAATCCAAGATTGCGATCGTAACGATAAGTGCAAGAGTGGTTTTTACGTAGTATTTTATTAAATTTTTATTATTCAATTCGATTAATTAATTTTTTAATGATTTTTAAAATTTATCTCCATTTTCTAACATAAAAATTACGAATTTTCATGATGGCGGCCGTAACGGTAATTGCAACGTTGACGTCATAATCCAAGATGGCGGTAATGGTATCCTTATTCCTAGAAATGGCTTATCGGAGGCTTTAGACATGGATGCTTAAGCCGTTTTTAGGATTTTTTTTCTAAGGCTAAAGTATTTTGAGGTTTTTCGAAATGCTAATTTTTGAATTTTTGTAGAATAAAACGAGAAATTTTTCTTCAAAACGGTAATTTTTGAGTCATTTTAAGTCATTTTTGAGGAATTTTGAGGAATTATTGTGTTTAAGATGTCCGCCTTGACGTCACATTCAGAGATGTTGGTTCGGCACCCGGCACCGGACCCTGCACCCTGTGCCCGAATGCCCTATCCTATACTAATATTTTGCATATCTCCTCTCAATAATGTCATTTGGAATAGTTTTCTTGGCATTTTATTCATATCAATAACAGATCTTCCGCCTTCATAAAGAAGCAATACGAATGATTGCAGGTGCTAAGTACCAAGAATCATGACGACAATTATAAAAAAAATTCCAAATACTTACATACTTATCTACATATATGCGATCATTAACTTTGTTATACAAAATTCACATCACTGATAAGGATATTGACGTTCACAATCATAATACCACAAAAAAAAAATTTCGTACATGTCCAAACGAATAGTAATATACCAGAAAGGTGTTAAATTTTTAGAAATCATGTTATTCGGCAGTTTACCAGATAATCTTAAAGCACTGAGTGCAACAAGTATAAACAATTTTTCAAGATAAAGCTTAAAGATTATTCACTACCTAACATATTGTATTTACCGGATGAATTATATGTTTCAGATTTTAGCCTTTAACACTTGTCCAGCAAAATGTTGAAAAATTGTAATTATAATTTAATTTGAAGTTTAATATGATTACATATTCCTGGTGCTATCATTTATATAATCTTTCTTGGAAATATTATCTAATAAATTTTGTTTAATTAAAGGTGGTGTTAATCTGCAATAAATCAATATTGTTAAACTAATTTGGTTCAGTCTGTTAAATCTGTGGTTTTTGTTAATTTTTTGATCTACTTATGTTAAATGTCAGCAAATATTATTGTGTTTGAAGACTAAAACATGTACTGTTTATATGTAACTTACTTCTAGATATCTGATGGTTTTCTCCGAGTGCTCCTGATTATTTGTGAAAAATCGATCTCTGTATGATGGATTTTTTTTACTTAATGAGTCATGCCATTTTATCCTGAGTTTCAATTAAATTGTGAATTTTGCTACTAAATCAGCACTTAGATATTTTATCAGGTGGATTAAAAAAAACCATTTGTCGGCCCAATAATATGTGATAAGACGGATGAGAAACACTATCAGGAAGGACAAACTTCCTTGTCCTTGGTGTCAAGCGAAGCCTTCCTTATTTTGCGATCGTTAGTGAGCATCCTGCATCCCACGAAACAAACTGAATCAATTTTGACTCTACACAACACGTGAGGACATTTCATGTCAATAATCGGGACTACTTGTAAAATGTTCTTTTGAATGAGGTAAATTAACTCTCGCTGTTGAATGGAGCTTTTGTAGCCAGATGGAGCCATGTATCTTCTAAGTCTCGTAGCCTTGTGTTGTGTCTTACAATATTTTTATCATTTGGAATTAAAATGAAACAACCAATACCCAGTCAAATAATATGCCCTGAAACATCTGAGAAACACTAACATGCAAGGTGAACTTCCTTCTCCTTGTTGTCTAGCGAAGTCTTCCTTCTTTTCCGATCGTTAGTGAGCATCCCGCATAAAATAAATAAATAAATAAAATTTACCTGCAAGCAACATGTGGTGTCAAATGTTGTTGAAAAGCAGAACTACTTACAAGTTGCTTTAAATGAGATAAATTAACTCTCGCAGCTGAATGGAGTCCAAGACAGTTAGAGCCAAGTATTCTCATAGCCATGTAGCCTTGTGTCCTGGATGCTTCGCAATCATGTAACCTTGTGTTCTGGAAGCTTCGTAATCCTGTAGCCTCGCAGTCTCTTAAACTTGTAGACTCGTAGTCACGTAGTCTCGTAACCTCATGGCTCGAAGTCGTGTAGACATGATGCCTTGTAGCCTCGTAAACTTGTAGCTATGTAACCAAGTAGCCTTGTTGCTGGAGCAGTTGGAGCCAAATAATAAATTCAGCCGAAGACAATGCATCAATTAGAGTCTTGTAGACTTTTAGCTTCGTAGTCAAATACTCATGTAGACAAGCAGTCCTGTAGTCTCGTATATTTGTAGCCTCCTAGTCTTGTAGTCAAATAGCACTAGGCCTAAGACTTTTGGGAGCCAAAAAGACAGTTGGAACCAAGTACAGATGGAGCCGATGACTGATGGAGCCTAAAGACTGTTGGAGCATTTGGATCTGATGGAATTTTGAAGCTGTGGAGCTTTGGAGCTTTGGAGTTATTGACGATTTGGAGCTGTTGGAGCTGTTGGAGCATTTAAGCATTGGAGCATTTGGAGGTGTGGGGGCTTTGGAGCTGTTGGAGTTTTGGAGCGGTTTGAGCATTTGGAGCTGTTGGAGTTTAAGAGCTTATGATCATTTGGAGCTGTTGTAGCATTTGGAGCTTTTGGACCTCTTGGAGCCTAGCGTATATTGGGGAGATTGAATTCATGAGACGAGAACATATCACACAGCATCGAATTTTTTTCGATCATATGTGCTTCTATTTTAAACATTGTTTTGACTCGTGTATTATAGTAAATGGTTCTTGATTTGTCTAGCATATTATTCCGTTGGTTTCATGTATATAAGGGAGTCATCTGACGGCGGGGCTTTCAGTTTGTTACTGTCGTCTATGGTGTAAGGATAATCTAGTTTTTTTTTTTTTCATCTGGTGCATAATACGTGTAATTACCTGTTCTTGTGAACTCGGTGGCATATTTACCGTCTTTAACGGCGAACTCGATGGATGTTGTACCATCGACTACGAGAACCCTGACTTTAGCGACTTCGATGATGGAGCAGATCCCGTTGGCAACGACGACGAACACTAGAGGAGACTTCAACAGTCGTGGTACCACCAGCGGAAGAGAGCTTACGACTTCAGTGCTGGCTGCACAGGAAACCTCGATGAACGTTGTTTCGCCCTCGATGGAGACTTCAATGACTGTCGAATCGAAAACAACTAACGAACATCGGGATCGTTACTGTGACAAGATTTTCTCAGTAACATCGGCATCTGGTTCGGGTTCGTCTTCATCAACAAGAATTCCTTGTGGCCACTGCGATATGACGTTTGCATTTGCACATGATGTATGGAGACATTAGAGGAGTAAATTAACGAAGAATCCTTTTCGCATGAAGTTTCGTTGTGATGAGTGTCATGAATGGTTTACTCGAATTGATAATTTGCGTCGACATGCGAAAAAACTGTAAATGTGAAGGCCATGTGCCTACCGTGGAACTACGTGCTCAAATTTAGACTCAAAGGTTTAGATTGGAGACTCGTGAGAATACAAGCAAATAAACGGATGTGCAGCAACCGATTGCTATGACATCTGGACATGAAACTAAACCCAAGACCATGTTAGGTGCATTACAGGTGAATGAAAATGGCTTCTACTTAGCGCAGTCTGCATTTCGTGGAACATTGAAAGACTACTATTATATAAATACGTTTAGTGAGTCAAACGACATTTGTAATTTTCTTAACGATATCAGGCAGAACGTAATCAATCAGCTTACTGATGATGTAGCAACAAACAGTCCTTTAAAATATTACTTGTGGCTGGACTGTGTATATGGCAAACCATATCCGTTCGGTGACAAAGTGAAGATGTGTGCATTCATGACATCGGCTGTAGTAATTTTCAGTTCTGACGATTTGAAGCCATCTTTTGAACGCAGTGTCCAGAAACTCTGTCCAGAAGAGGAGGACTATGTCAGTAAAGGTTCTGGCTGTTCTCTGTATAGTATAAACCGATTGGAGCTGATAATTAGTCATTTCACGCCGATGCAGAACTAAATGTTTATTGAATTGTTAACTTTTGCAAATGTATCTGTAGTAGAATAGAAATTATGTTATATAATTATGTTTGTAAAAGAACTTGTAGTGTTTTTAATTAAAGTAGTATACTTTTAAGTGAACTTATATTTTTTGCATTGACCAAGGATCGAACCAAGGATGGTAATCCATTAATTAAATCATTGTATTATGAAGTGATTTTTTTGACGAATTTAGAACTTTTTCCTGAATTCCTAGCTACATACTTATATTTTTACAAAATGATGGACATAAATACATATTGGAGGCAGGTAGTAGATGATTTTAATCCTCTTTAAGAATTATGTAACATGATTTATTGAATTTTTTTTTTAAACATAAAGTAAGATTTTTTTTTCATCGCCCAGGGATTGAACCGAGGACTGGAACTGATCGAACCAATCTGTAAATTGATTGCAATTTTTTTTGGTGAAGTTTGGAATTTTTTCAGAATTTGTAGCTAAATAATTACGAATTTCCAAGATGGCGGACATAGCGACTTATATCATGTTGGTTGAAAAGGAAACTAAGCTTATTTTATGACTTTGAACATGATTGATTGAATTTATTATTTTTACATAAAATGAAGATTTTTTTGAATCGCCCAGGAATCGAACCGAGGACTAGAACAGATCGAACCAATCTGTAAATTTATTGAAATTTTTTTTGGTGAATTTTGGAATTCTTCCCGAATTTCTAGCTAAATAATTACACGATTTCAAGATGTCGCCCAAAAGTCAAAATGGCGGGTATCTCAGTAATAATAAATGATTACTGCATTCTAGCGGGTAAAATTTTATCTAATATGATGATAGTGCACTATAGTATATGTAAACAAGACGGTCTCTAGCAGATGAAAACAATATGGCGGATATGATGTTATACTAGCTTATGATATATACCTTGGTATTGGTGGTGGGAGGTTAGTCTGTAGGTGGCTTCGGTGGAGAGAGGATCTATCGACATTTTTTATTTTTGCTCTTACCGGGTTCGAACTGAGGTCTTCAAGGCCTAAGTGCATTTTTAAAATAGTATTTTATTATATTTTTTAATAATTTTGTTTATATAATTTTGGAAATTTTTTCCAATATCTAGCATAAAAATTACGGTTTTCCAAGATGGTGACTGTAACGAAAAGTGCAACGATCTAGAATCCAATATGGCGGCCGTAACGATATGTGCAATAGTGGTTTTTAAGTAATATTTTATTAAAATTAAATGAATGATTTTTTTATAAATTTTTCAATTTTTTTCCAAACAATCAGATATTAAATAAAGATTTTCAAGATGGTGGCCGTAACGGAAATTGCAACGGTGACTTCATAATCCATGACGATGTCAGAGGTTTATGGGAGGCTGTAGACATGGATGCTTAAGCCTCAATATGGAATACGTGTTCTTTCTAATGCAAAAAGACTTTTCAGGTTTTTCGAAATCCTAATTTTTGAATTATCAATTTTTTTTATTTTTTAGCGGAATTATTTTCCAAAAAAACTGAAAATTGGGTGGATTTTGGCGAATTTTGGGCGAATTTGGGAAAATTTTGGCAAATTTGAAGGTCAAAGGTCAAGGTAAATGTAAAAGGTCATCCAAGATGACCGCTGTGACGTCACAAATCCAATATGGTGGTCGGCTCCAGGCTCCACGCCCTGAACCCTGCGCCCGGAGCCTCTTTTACATACTAGGTACTGATATTATTTAGTAAAAGTATGTAGAACATATTCGAGGCTAAACATGAAATGCAAGAGAGCCAACATGATGAATGAGCAGATGTGAAGGACAGCCACACGGGATGGAGAGCATGCAGCGCGGTGTGGCGTGGTTGCAGCGCCGGCCGAGAGCTGGCGTGCGCGGCGCTGGCGGGGCTGCTGGGTTTCCCCGGCGGAGTGCTGCTGTTCGTGCTGGCCTACCACCCGCTGCACGACGCATGCGCAGTGCACTCGGAGGTGGCCATGTTCCTGCTGCTGGTCGCGTTCCTCGCGGCCGTGTGGAGCGCGGACCGCGAGCCCGCGGCCGGCTCCAGGCCGGCAGGTGAGGCTGCTTGCCTGAGCCCGCGCTGGACTCAGCACGGGCGTGCCCGGGGGTTGTATCCTGTGCTACTTGACGCGTGCTGTTTCGATTAAGTACGTTTAATGATCCTGGATAAACAAATACTTGTGAATTATGATAGTAAATTGAATATTAAAGAAAAATTTACACAAGATCTCACATTACAGGTTTGTAATGTGATAATAATTTAGTTTTTCCAGGATATTTCAATGTACTAAAACAGCAGGCATCATGTAGCACAGGATCAATATAAGGTTCAAGGGATTAACTTGTATTCGTTTGGTAGAACTGTTTCTGGGGGAGTGAAATGTAATACAGGGTGTCCGGGTCTCCTCCCCTGGAAAATTGTTTAAACATTTACGCTTTGAAAAGGCATATTTAGACTTTCTGCTTTTTCAAAACCTGAAATTCTTAAAAATAAATAATGCCACTTTTTAAGGTAGATCAATACAATACCACTGGGTACGATTATGTCCTAATACGTGATTAACGATCAGGCTACTCCTTCATTTTGCATATTTAGTGTTCATAAATTGAGCCATACGTTAGTACTTTCAAGTTTTTAGTGAGTTTCTTTAGAAGAGGTTCATGGCCCATCCATAGGACGTAATTGGCACTTAGGGATGCGTCACTCTCTGCGAAGGGCTAAAGCGAAGACGGCGAACTTTCCTCGTTGCTACTATCCGGTAGAGTAGAGGGGCGATGATAGCTCTCAGACCAAACCAGGTACTGTCTGAGTGCAGGGACTTAGACCGGTAGGTGTACCTGCATCAGAGTGACCGACTGGGTCTTGGTTCGGTCTAACTGTGGCGTCAGACTTGGCGTCTCCCGGTTGGGAAGGTCACGCCTGTCCCCATGCTTCGTGGGAGGTAGCGCTTTGGTACCAGGTACGTGTGTGTAGCTATTACCTTGTAGCTGTGGCTCTGAGTACTTGGCAACACTGAAGAGTCGTGGTAGCAGGACACTATGATTGAATGGTAAGTTCACTTGCCTCCCACAAGGTCATCTAAGCCTTTATTATACACAGTGAGTCTGAATTCTACCGGCAAACATCGGCTGCAGGTTCATCGCGACAAAATAAGTTGAAACATATATATAGGCCAATATATATATATATATTAAAACATTTATTAACTGGTATAATTGGAAGGGGGGGGGGGAGGTTGGCATGGATAAGCGAAAATCACGGATAATCAAATTAAAATGTATTTAGTTTAGGTATACAAAAAGCAAAATTTTAAGTAATTAATACACGGGCAATACATGTTTAATTTTAAATTGAGAACTTGTTTAACCGAATGCCCGTTATTGCGTCACGGATAATCAAGGTTATATATACATATATATATACACACACACACACACGACTTACGGTCTAATGTTCCAAGGCTATTAAACGTCCTTAAAGTTGTAGCTGAACTACATTTGTATTGTGAATAATAGAAGTAAGTGTTCAAGATGGAACACAAGGCGTCTGGATTATCTTTAATCGAATAAAGTTAATTTTTCTTCTGACACCTAGTTCGACGTGGTTGTAGAACGTTGTGGCGCTCAAGTTTTCGTAACTATCATCACTTGAGCTACTTCTTACACCCATGATACTAAACCAAGTGAATGTTTTTGGAAAATATTTGTGGCAGAAAAACATCTAGTTCAAATTTTATGAATAGCCTTTAAGGTTACGTTAAAACCACAAAAATTAGCCTGGTGTGTGAGATGGAACCTGGAGAGCTACTGTGATTTATTAACTAAAACAACACTTTGAAATTTTTTAGGGTTTCAAACTGAAGTTCGATTATTAACAAAGCTACACCTCATCACATGAAGCAAAATGGACGGTGATAAGACACTTCTTTCGCTATACAAAAGACCTGGGTTTGATTCCCGGTGCGTTTATCCTGACATTTTTCCCGCGGAACCCCCGAAATCTCTTCATATATAAATAAAAATAATTATAATAATCTTATTCTTTGTGTTAGGCGCGGTAGTGCAATAAAATACCTATATGAATACATCAGGAAAATTCTTACGTTGCAGAACATTATTTCGACAATTAGAAACTGATAGATGGACTTTATTATTACAGGTCGCGTGTCCCGTGATCTAGATGGAAGACTGATTATACTGGTGCCACTTTTCCTCCACTACGCATTGTTTCTGTGTCTTGCCATGTTTGGCAACCCGGAGGAGGAAGTCTCAGTTGGTTTGCACGAGCCGATTGGACCATGTAACGAGACCGTCACGTTCCAGAATCCTCTGGGCATGGTGAGCAATATCCATTTCTCACACTTGTCTGCATTCAGTTCAAAATAATAGTAGTATTAATATTTTCTTTACCAGATTTTGTTTCTTGTTCGCGTAGCATATACCTAGTTATTTTTGAAAACTTAATGGAAACGGTGCATTTATTTTAGGAAACAGGTTATTATAATTTAGTGACTAAAAACTGGATAGTAATGAAAACCAAACAAGAAATCGTTATAATAAGAAACCACTACAAATATATAAAACCAAATACGTGCAAAAAATTAAATAATTTAGCTTAAGTAATCTAATCTTTAAAGTAGTACGAACTGAGAAAACAATATCAAGAAATAGAAACATAGTAATAATAGAAAATCATAGAAAAATAAAATAAAGGAAATTATTTTTCTTCTTTTTCACTAAGGAAAAAGCTACACCTGAAATCGAGAAAATTTTCTCTCATATTATCACTAATACTACTCCAAATTTTAGAATCAATGTGTAAGATCTTATCAGTTTGTTTTATTCAAATGACGTAGCAGCAAATGAAACCAGAAACAAACGCAGACTTGTGGTAAAACACATAAGAACAGTGAGTCAGCGATTCTTGTCCTCAACTGAAATATGTTGTGTTTCCTTTTTTGTTTCATTTTGTTTTGGTCTCTTAGCAATGGAGACCATACAATTTTTGTCTCCTAGCAATAGAGACAACCTCATTAAGCATAAAATATAAAAATATATATAGTTGTGTAAAAATTATGGTAATAACCACATGGAGACATGCAAAAGTGCTTTTTTGTTTCGTTCTGATAGCATACATTACGAATTTGTCAATATGATATGTGATTTCAGTTTTAGTTTTTTTAAATTAACTAACGCATACTGATAATATCTGCAGTGTATATACATTTTTCAGAATATTTGGAAACGACCAAGTATGTACCTACTGTTCCTGTAGAAAATAAAATTCCACTCATTTATACAATCAGAAACCAACAAAAAAATATTTTTTGCTTCTAAAATCTTTCACTTACGTCTCAGCCGCATATTTTGTCATTTTTATTGATGTATAAACATCTTAGCTCTCGGTCAACAACATTTGGTAGGAGTAATTTCGTGAAAATGGAACGGAAGTCGATGAACGAAAATGTGTCATAAAGATGGCAGACCCGCGTGTAGCAACATTAACTCGTATATAGTCACTTTCATAAACATTAGAGGACATACTAAAAGTATTGGTGTACCAAATAAATTTTTATGATATTGAAACTACCTTCGAATATATTTCGTTAGCAAAAATAGTCATAATAAAAAGTAATCAAAAATTTCAAAATAGTTAAGAAAACTGGCATTACAATGATTATAATACATGTTCTCCTAAATTCCCACGAGGCTTAGTAGCACAGCAGTAGAGCACGCCCTTGGTAACCTCAAGGGGCGTAGTTCGAATATCGTAACTTGATTGTTTACTTCTTTTTTTTTTAAATATCGTAATAAAATATTAATGATAAAGCAGCTCAATAAGTTTGTTTGTTTTTAAGAATTTTTTACAGATTTATTTCAGTTGTTTAAGGAAAAACAAATATATTTACATGTATTAGTGTTTAATGTGTGTTTTAAAATATTTCAGGTTAACATTTTAGTAATGCCATAGAAGTATAACGTCTAGCGTTTGCGGAAACTTTATATTATTAATCAAATATTTAGTGAAGTTTGACAAAATGGGCAGTATTAAAAAAAAAATTCCTTGTCGAAAATCAAGTTTAAAGCCGGGGTTTTATCGGATGAGTTACTAATAGTTTAAATTTTCCTGTTGTTTCTTGGTGCTAACTGTTATCTGCGTTTGATGGTAGCAAGCAACGTTTACGATTCAGGCAGTGAATTCTAGCAGCGGGCGCAGAAAGTAGGTGTGTGATTCACATACAGAAATTTTTGTATTTAAATAGCGACTATTTTATTTATCAGCCTCAACACTATTTTAAAGAATTATACGTTAAATTACGCGTACGAAGTTAGTATTATAAGTTTAATGGCAACATGAAGAACATGAGAACACATGAGTTTGCTCGTTAACAATTTTATATGCTTACATATCACTGGCGAGAACTGAAGGACTCGCTTTTTATTTTCTGTAGTGTTTATTATTTTTTTAAATATGAGGCTTTCAGTACTCGCCAGTTATGTTTAAACGTCTAACCTCGGTAACGAGAAAATTTATGTGTTCTCATGTTGAAAATAAACTTATAATACGAAACTCGGACACGAAATTTAACGTAGAATTCTTTTAAAAATTGCCGAGCGTGATTAATTTACGAAAACTATTCATTTTAGGGAAAATAGTCGAAATTTTTCTATTTTTTAAAAACCTACCTATAAATATGTTTAACAAAATTGTACTATTGATTTCTCAGGGGTAGCCAAACAACAGGAGTACGGAACGCGTCGCATGTAAATGCCTCAACGGTGAACATATGACATTTTGCCCTAGATCGGAATTATCATCGCCTGCGTTTTTGTGGTCAAATTTCTTTAGGATCGTTTAAGGTGAATTTTTAGTATGCACCAGAATTGCAATGAAATGAGCGCGCATTACACAGCGGAAATTTGTCAGGTTTAAAGTCCAATGCGCAAGCATGATGGAACTGCTACAGCCACGAGTCGAAGTCGTCAAGATGGCGGACCCATGTATGGTAACATGCACCCGTGCATATTTTTTGAATATCGGGGGATGTACTAAGCGTATTGGTGTGCCACAGTAAACGTTATCGTAGTAAATATATCCTGTAAATCATTTTGTGAATGTAATAGTCATACCAAGATATAATAAAAATTTAAAAGTACCAATAATTTACTAGCCAGGAAAATTGTGTTGGAACAAACATGACGGCAAAGATATTTAACATTTTGTTGGTTCCCTAAATCAGCACGAACGTGACACCATCTTAAGTTATTTTTAAAACTAAAAGTTGCAGTCCATAAGATCTTATATTTTGACTAAAAATTCGACAAGGAATTTTATTAAAATACTATACATCTTGTTAAATTTCATAAAACAGATACCTTATACTGTTAAGTTTCGGTACACTATATAAGTTATAATTCTATGACATTATTAAAATATTAACCAGAAACATTTTAAAACACATATTATAACACTAACACTAAGTATATTGTTACGAACGTGAGCAAGGCCGCGTCACGCGCGGGTGCAGAGCTAGCTGGGCTGCATCACATGCCGCCGTAACATGAGATGTGCCGTGCGCACCTGGGTCGCCGTTTCCCCCCTCCTTCCCTCCACTACCCGCGCGGCGTCCTGCCTTTGACACGTAACTGAAACCTGACAGCTGCGGAGTTACGCGAGCCGCCGGCACGTGTTTCGAGAGATTTCTGCCGTCGTGTCGGCGCGGAATGACGCGACTGGCCCCAGCCGCGCTCGGGAGTTCTGGAAGGTGACTGGGCCTATATATATGTGCCCGGGACGCCGGCCGAGAGAGTCTGAGTTCAGAGAGAGAGAGTTCAGGCGGGAACTTTCCCGCGGCGGAGTTTCCGGGGCGAAAGTGCCGCGGGTGCGGCAAAGAGGCGAAGTCCTTGGACGTAGGTTCCTGGGCAGGGAGTGAGTTCAGTGAAGTCGGGAGCTTTCCCGCGGCAGAGTTTCCGGATGATAGAGCGGCGAAGTCCCTGGACGAAGGTTCCAGGGCGAAGAGTTCAGTTCCGGGTTATAGTTTCGCGGGCGTGGCAGAGTTCCGAGTGAAGTTCCGAGCGAGGCGTTGAGTGGGCTCTCGGCGAAGGGAAGTGACGGCGGCGGCGGAGTGCGGCGACGGAGTCCCGCGGCGGAGATCCACGAGGGGTGCTGCGGCGAGAGTTGCGCCAGAGGTGCGGCCCAACGAGGTGTATAGATTGTAAGAAACGAGTGACTGAGGAAGTAACATTATTTTAAAGTGCAATTGATTATTTGCCATTTTAGAAGATTAATTTGTAAGATACATACATAGTGGCCATCAATAAAACTGTGTACTGTAATAAAATATTTAATTGGGCTATCCTTTACGAACCCGCGGTAAATCGTAACAATATGTTTGAAGATTATTTTTGCTCAAACGACTGAAATCAGTCTGTAAAAACTTTCCACAAACAAACCATAACCTTACTGAGCTGATTCAACATTATTTTATATTTCTAGCGGACCCGACAGACGTTGTTCTGCCAAACGTACTTTTCGTGAGATTGGTGATAAGTATTTCTACACTGTTGATAGATTGAACCATATGTACACCAAAGATGTACTGCGAGTAGCAGAGGAATGTGACGCCTTACCAATAACTTATGATACAAATTTGGACAATTTCAATTTGATGAAATAATAGCAAACAAAGAAAAAACCTAAATCAATTCCATGATAGTCATATTTTTATTAATGTAAAAAAATATAAAAAATAAATGTTGATTCTTAATACTAAAAAAGATCAAATTTGTTTTGTTTTTATTTTAATGCAAGTTGATGAACAATATTTTTCGTCAATCCCTAAGGTGTATAAATGAACAAACTTAATGGTTTGCCAACGCGAGAACACGCGACATATAATTGGCCACGTGAGAAGCACGGATTTTCTAGCCCAACCCGCATATTGACAATGTTTGATCTTGTGACTTATTAATAGTTATTGCAAATGCCAAGCGATTTGTAAATTGTAGGCGTAAATTGGGCGAGTCTGAAGGGATCATTGGGATCCGTAGCAGGAGAACAACTTCACCTTGAAATTTGCTGTTCAAAATGGCAGCTTTAAGAGCATTGCCCATGATTTTTTTTTACCAATCGCGTGCCATTGCATAGCATAGGTGCATTTAGATTTTGAAGCAAAATGATTGGTGAACCAAGTTTTAATCGCAAGTTATGTGGTAGCACTCACGTTAAATCAAGTGAATTCAAGAATTCAACAGGATAGTGACTGCTTCGTTAGGATCGACAATAGTGTCGATCGATTTGAACGACATCTCTTTGCCAGGCCATGATTGTTGTATTTTGAAATTAATAGCGTCAACATCGATAATTTTGCGGCCAAAATAGCTCGTTCACGTAGCCACGCATGATTAACGTAATTAGCGCGCAAATATGGGAAAATGCTTTCAATCAAAGCACCTTTCGTGGCTATCAGGTTGAAAATATTATCTGCCAATTTTCATGCAAAATAATTTTCCCATTGCCAAAATTGAGCAATTGTTTGAGAATGACAGCGCCAATGGATAGTTTTGCAGTTGAATACGCATATTTGTTTTAAGGCGTAATGTAATGACATTTCGCCATAGATAGTATTGTTTCAAACATGCGTTAATTTTCTCCGCATATGTAGCGCGTGGAATGACCGGCAATGTCTGCCTAAAATCACCGCACAGCAGCAGTAGAGCGCCACCGAAAAGTCTGGTATTATCGTTGAAATCTTCATCGTTCTATCGAGAGCTTCAAGTGAATGCTTGTGGGCCATAGTGCATTCATCTCATATAATCATTTTGCATTTTTACAAAACTTTAGCCATGCCAGAATGATTCTTTATGTTGCACATTGCATCTGCATTTGTGTGAACGTTCAGTGGCAACTTGAATGCTGAATGTGCAGTCCATCCGCCATCAAGCAAAGTCGCTGCAATGCCTGATGAAGCAATTGCCAACGCAATATGATTTTGTGATCTCTTGCGCGCAAGTATTAGTCCAAAAATAGAATCAGCCTTGTTGTGCTGCAGTCGACCAGTTAATTCGATCGTATATATTCTTTTGTTTCAGCAGAGAGCAGTCACTCATTATTTGCAATGAAAGTAGTCAAAGAGGCCGCATCGAACTGTTGTTCGCGCTGAACATCACTGTTACTGATTTATGTTGCTGGGCGGTTAGGCGATGGCATACCGAAATGAATGAGTGACATATTCGAAACGAGAATGCAAATATAATCAATCTTTATTAACGCCTCGTTATACACGCTGTACATTTGCAAGGTGCACGGCCAAATGTATAACAGTAGGGTCTCTTTAGTGTATGAAAAACTCAAAATGCGCCAAACTGCTTCATTGCTACTAATGTACCAACCCATTTGATTACGTGTTACTTCGTCGTTATAATAAATTTTGTACAGCAAATACAGCCATATCGCTGCCCTTATGAACGTATCTGCAAATTTTTTGATGGAATTCATAGAATTGCAGAACTCAACATTTTTGTGTGCTTTGTAGGTTTCACACAGCAATGTCGAATACGGAACCACCCCGCGATTGTCAATGTCAAACGTTCCACCGTTTGACATGCGCAATAGCTATGATTGGCCACCATTGTCTGTATCTCTGTTACGATACAATGGATAACTATCGATATTAGTGATAGTATCGTTTATACACTCTTTTGGGAAACGTTTCGTACATTTTCCATTGTCCATGCACGGTGCCGTCATGTTGAGAGCACCGTTTGGGCCATGTATCATGTTAGCGGTAACAATGTTAAACAACTTTTGATTGATATTCCGATACGGAATTTCTGCTGAAATAATTTTATGAATTTTTTTTCTGGCTGTAATTTGTCGACAAACCAAATCAAAATATGTGCATGTGGCAAACTTCGTTTTTTCCGTTCAACAGAATACAGCTTGCAACGTGTTTCGCTGAATACAGAGTGATGTGTAATAAAATTCATAAACGATGTTAATTTTTGTTTGAAGATACGTACAGTGATATTATGGCGATGCATTGCTTTTTTACCTGGCAATAATGAAATTTTAATTTCATTCCAGTTTGGATTGCACGTAAATGTAATGAACAAATATGATCAGCCGTACGCAAGCACGAAAGTCATGGCGTCTTGAATGTATGCTTGCATATGACGTGGACTACCAATAAATAATGATGAAAGAATATATGAGGTACCGATGTCGTTGATATTAATTGTTTCATCTACGTTTCCGACAATAGCATTATGCAAATGAATGATCTCAGAACGCAGCTTCGCTTGATTATACTTGATGAACCGTAATCGTTCACTTTCTATTTTCACATACATATCAACAATGTATTTGATGAAACAGCTGGTGGCATCGCAGAATGTTGTCTTGATTGGCACTATTCACTAACCGATATGTGTAGAAGTTCATCGCACTCACTTTCTGGTCGGGTTCTGCACCTGCAAAGTAAAAATATAAATAAGACTAAAAGAAAACAATAGTACAGAAATAAAATAAATAATTTTTAGATTGTACTTGTCACTGGATTTATTTGTTTGATGTTGAAATTATATCCATCTTCTCCTTCCCAAAATATCAATGGATATTGCAAAGTGTTGTAAAAACGATGACTGTCTTGAATTGTCAGCACCCTGTTATATCTGCGTTGGACCGTATATCTCGACATTCATATGCGTCGCCAACCTTAACAACTGCAACTTCATCAATGTTTGGTGCATTGTACGAGCCGCGTGCTCTCCAGATGGTACTTTCTCTGCTTTAATGACAATCATGTAGTTGTAGTTTTGTAGTCTGTTTGAAACGGTATTTAAAAACGGGACCAACTGATTGTGATTTCACCAAAACGTTCCAAAGTCACCACAATTTCTTGCTCCTCCATCTGCTCGATGTGGTTGTATTGGCATCGTGTGTTTATGTGTCGCTCCTCATCGCCCATGAAGTATATTTGCAAGAATTCTGGATCGGCATGAGGCATTGAGATTAAAAAAAAAAAAAACAATTTGATGATAAACTTGGCCCTAAATCTTAAACGTTTATAAACAATTTTTATTGCGGTTCGGCTTCAGCCAATAGGGTTTCCATTGGTTCTGGCGGCGAATTCAATGTTGGCAGTACAACTTTTCCAGACGAGCAACAGAAACCGGCCGATTCACCTTTGTATTTAAATGCATAGCAGTTCTAGAATTCATTGTCTATAGCGCTGGTGACAATTTGTGAATGTGGCGAATAGTCGATGTCCGACTCATAATCAAACGCAAGGCGGAGAAGTGATGCACGTGTCAATACTTGCAGGCGCTGTCGTTCATTTGCTCTGTGAGCGTCCTGTCTTTGTCTCAATTTATTAGCTCGAAGGCTTTCGTAGTTTTATATTGACTTTCATTTGCACATGTTATGCAACCTGGTCTTTTAAATTTGGATTGTCTGTCAATTGATCATCTGCCGTTCTATTTAACCGACGTCGACCAATATTTCCTCCTCGTTCATGAAGACGTGGCATTGTTCTGTAATAAACACACAAAACATAAATATAAGTAACATTTTTGAATTTTATGAATGTTATAAGTTCTTAAAAAAATGTACATGTTTTTATGAGCCGTTTAACACTCCGTAAATTTTATAGAATCATCGACACAAATAAGCAGTGAAAAAAAAAAAGTTGCAGATTAGATAGATTGTCATGGAATGCACATGTATATAATTGAAATTTATAGAAGATCATCTAAGATATTCAATTCGACACTGAACCTTACACATTTGCACAATGTATGTGAGTATACCTACTTAATTTATAATTTAAAACGTTATTTCAATATGTTTTGTGGATGAATAATACACTCAATATGTGGTACATGGAATATAGAAACACTCCAAAAAATCATTTCATTAAATTTTAATTTAATATTTAATTCCTTATGTAATTTTAGTTAGTTGTAATTCACTCATTTAATTAAATGATTACACCAAACACTTTTATTTAATATATTTTAATACATTGCAAATGAAAATTATTTCTTATATATATATAAGATATAAATTACACAAAATGGTTTTTAATGAAGAACCACTTGAAACACTAAATATCGCATTAATTGTCTCTGGTGATTCAATAATTTTCCTTGCAGTTGATTGATTCAATATACACTTTCACTCGACTTGCAACTATTGATTGTAACAAAGCTACATACAGTTGATCGTGTGAAGATATATTGACAATAAAATATGCAATTCATATTTAATTGCATATAAAGGTAAAACCAACAAAAAAAACAGGTTTGTCTGTAAAGTCGGTTTACGGACGATAGTTTAACGTGACAACGTCATAACAAAACATTGATGACATGATTGCATACTTTTATGAATAAAATTTAATAATTTTTATTGAATTATCACTATTTTGTATGGATACAAAGAAGGAATGAAATGAAATCAACAATTTAATTGATAAATTTACTTTTATTTGCACTCATTAATTCAAATATTTTTATTACGTTAACGAAGAGATTATTTTAACTATAACTTTTATAATGTTTGCTATTTAACTTCAAGATCGTCGAGAATGTTTTACGCTTTTTTCGCAATTACACATTTAACGACGAAGTTTGTTCGTCGTGAAATTAAACATAGAATTTAATAAAAATGCTCTTGCAGTTAATAAAATAATTATTAGTAAGTTTAAGAAAGAATTTCGGCTTTAATCTCCAACCCAGACGCTCGTGGTGCGCTGGGGCCGAGATTAAAATTCGTCGAGAATATTTTATTTTTTTATGTCTTCCAGTGCTCAAAATGATATGCAATTGTGGCCCTGGGCACGAAATTTTATTTATAATTAATTAATAATAACGCCCCTGGCGATATACAAAGGAAAATATGTATTAACGAGTGCCTGGTTGCCGCGGAAGCGGATAGATAGCTCGATTCGTTCGATTCGTGTCCGTCACCATAGATGACAGCACGGTAGTGAATAATATTATTTTGTTTTTGTAATACGATTTTTTAACAAATGCGCATCCCAAATACACCAAACTTATTTATAATGTGTTACAATATTTTTTTAAAACATTGTGCAAAAGATCCCGGGTGTAATTTGAATTATTATGTGTAACTGTAAAACACCATTGTTCGTACAAAAACGTATTTGAAAATTCAACATTACTTTTAAATAACCGTACCGATTGTGCAGAAAATCGGTGGACGATCGTTAAATTACATAATATTAATAATTCAAACGACGAAAACATGATTGAAAAGTCAAATCGATGGTTTTTCCAATCGAGTGGAAGAGATAGATGCGGCGCAAGCGTACAATGAGCGTAACGGGACACATCTTAGTGGGACAATGTGCGTTACGGGACACTTTTTCGTGCGTGCAGCCGGCGTTAATCGATTTATTAGACGTTATCACGTCAAAATAAATTAATATGTCAAAAACATAATGTCAAATACCACAGAATTCGATGGTGTCGGGACAATTCCGGACACTGTCAATTCCGGACAGCGACAATTCCAGCAAACATATAAACATAATCTCAATGACAAACACACGTCCAGTAACAATTCCCGACAGCTAAATCATCATCTCACCAAACATCATGAAATAAAGAAATTTGGTAAAAGGGAAGGGGGGGGGGGGGGGGGACTTTGACTTATCTCACTTTTAAGTCAAACCTACTTTGGCGTGTATAAATCAAATTTTGACTTGACAACGTCTAATAAATCGATGAACGCCGGCTGCACGCACGAAAAAGTGTCCCGTTTCGCACATTTTTCCGTTACGCTGTGTCCCGTTACGATCATTGTACGGTTGCGCCGCATCTATCTCTCTTCCACTCGATTGGAACAACCATCGATTTGACTTTTTCGAGGCACATTAAACTTGAAACACTCCCATTAGTTTCCTACTTGTCCTATCCTTAACAGAATAACACAGATTGGAAGAAGTTAAATAGCAAACATGTATAAACGTTATAGTTAAAATAATCTGTTCGTTAAAGTAATAAACATTTGAATTAAGGAGTGCAAATAAAATTAAATTTATCAGTTAAATTGTATATTTATTTCACTCCTTTGTATCCATACACAATAGTGATAATTCAATAAAAATTATTCAATTTTATTCATAAAAGTATGCAATCATTTCGTTAATGTTTTGTTATGACGTCACGTTAAACTATCGTCCGTAAACCAACTTTACAGACAACCAATTTTTATTATTAAAAAAAGTAGCATTTGTCGGCGAGTGCAGTAATTATAGGTTATGTTAGATATTTGATTACAGTTTATTTATATGAAAACGTGTTCATAATTACATTTAAACGAAAAGTTAATGTGGTATTCATTGCTTATTACAACAACAAATTCGGCAGTAAAGGTTAATTATTCTTGCGTTTTAAATATCTGATTACTAGTTGTATAATTTCAAGTATTTATTCTTTTATTATTAAAATAAAAATGATTCCATTTTATTCATAAAAGTATGCAATCATTTCATAAATGTTTTGTTATGACGTCCTGTTAAACTATCGTCCGTAAACCGACTTTACAGACAACCAATTTTTTTATGTCTTTGGTTTTTTAATAATATTTAAAATTAACATTCAATAACTTTTTTGTCTTTGGTTTTTTGTTTTTTATTATTAATATTTAAAATCAACGTGAGTAGGTACGCATTTTCAGTGTTGAAATTTCAATCTAAATTTTGTTCATACGAGGGTTGTCTGAAAAGTTTCCGATCTCAACATGAAGATGGCAGCACTCGTCAACGAAAATTGGGGAATGTGTTTAGTCATGTTTTGGAATATACTGTCTAAATTTCAGCCATTTTGGATGAGCAGTTGTTTTTTAACCATCGTTTTCGTGAGTCAATGCGCATATTTTTTGAAAATGAAAAAAAAAATGCGTACCGAAGTGTCATTAAATATTTGTCTTTGAAAGGCAATACGCCTATGCTAATTGAAGACGAGTTGGACGGTGTACACGGCGACTCTGCGCCATAATTTAGCTACCACGGGGATATTTCGGGCTGCTCAATTCAAACATGGCCACACCAGCTCGGGTGACGATGAACGTCTGCGACACCAAAAACCGCGAAGGGAGAATCAGCTCCAAAAACATGCAAAGACTGTTCCTTTGGCCGGAGAAAAAACAGAGATACTGTTTTCTAGGCTTGTCGTGGAACTTTCTTAGTAAATTATTTTGGAAAAAGAATAACATAAATACGCATCATTAATTGACAAGCTGACGGCAGAAATTGTAGAAAAATGTCACATTTGCAGAAACAAAAAAATTTGTTTCACCAGAACAATGCACCAACTCACTCCTCAGCGGTTGCCATGGTGTCAATCTACAAACTGCGGTTTTAACTGCTTGACCAATTGACATTTTTTGTTTCCCTAGGCCAGGGGTCGGCAACCTGCGGCTCGCGAGCCACATGCGGCTCTTTGGATGTGAAGCTGCGGCTCTTTAGTTCCGTACCAGAAATACTGCATCACCAGGTCATTTATACAGAAAATACTTTTTTATTACAAACCAGTAGTAAACCTGGTTTTTTCCCCACGCTTGTTATATTTTACTAAACAATGTCATCAAGCAGTTAAATTATCAATTCGTCATCCGCCCGAGGTTTTCGTTTTACTAGTACTTACGGGCTGTGCTGTTAGTAAGTGTTTAATTGTTTTAATTTTTTACTAATATAATAAGTAATTATCTAATAAGACCATATATATGATCTAATTTGTTGTGAAAAAACACTACTTATATATGAATAAATTTTTCTTATGAATAAAAAGATTAGTTTTTTTTATCAAAAAACTTTATTATGCAAGTACTATTTATTGTTGGCAAGAAAATTTTTTGTGGCTCTTTAAAAACTTTGAAATTTTGTAAATTGTAATTTTTGGCTCTTCCGACTCAAAAGGTTGCCGACCCCTGCCCTAGGCTAAAAGTTGCACTCAGAGGACAGACATTTTTGTTGAATGAGGAGGCCATCACGTTCGTAAACAACTATTATGCAGAGACTCACGCAAACAATTGTTAAAAAAAACAACATATTGTCCAAAATGGCTGAAATTTCAGACAGTATATTCCAAAACATGACTCAACACATTTTCCAATTTTCGTTGAGTGCTGCCATCTTCATGTTGAGGTCGAAAGCTTTTCAGACAACCCTCGTAGGCTATGGTTCTGAGAATTTTTTTTCAAGTCTTAAGTGTTTTCATACTTTTCTTAGCGAATCCAAATTTTTCGAAGATATTATAGTACAACTTTTTCCCCCCTTCTAAATTAAGCTTTATCCTCATGTACATAATGTTGAAGTTTTCCGCTTCACTTTTCAGGAAAGATTTAACGTCTTGTATCTTCGGGTGGGGTTTACCAATACACGCATTTATTTTACTGTTCCAACCCTCTACTGCATTATTGGTTCGGTGCCTTAGCTTATACAGGTCCATAGCTGCACAGGCATGATGTCATTTTCAAGCCAATGGTCAATGAAGTAGTCGAAGAACTCTTCTAGTTTTGAATTTAAGAGTGCTTCTCCATGAATTATGAGCCACCCTTCGCATACATCTTCAGGTTTTAGGAAAGCCAGAGCTGCACACATCCGGATGCTGAGTCTCGCTTCTTCGTTTTCTTTATACTCATTCGTTAAACCTGCGCTTTTTACCTTCTTCCACAGGCACTTCTTCATATGGAAAAAAACAACCATTGATATCAACAGAAGGAAACACTTCTTTGAGTGCCGATATGGTCGCTGACTCGAAATTCACGTTTATTGTCTAAGGATTCCATTCTGGAATTCTCTCCATCACCAACAGAAACAGACGAATGTAAGTTTATTTCATCTTGTTGGGAAGCAAAACAAAAATAACAGAGATTATGTTTGTTATTTTTCATTGATTCCTATATCTACATGTATAGTATAGATATGTGCGAACTGCTTGCTGCAGCTTCGAAATGTACCATCCATGAAAAAGTGGCGTTGAGTTATGAGGTAGTCTCTCCCCTTGTCACCAGCTAAAGCAATGATTCTGTCTTCTCTCCCGTTATAAGTTTAAAGGAAGTTCCTGCCATCGCTCATCTTTAAATCTTCTTCTGATAACACAACATCCCGACGTTCAGTAGGTTCTGCTAATGACCCATGTGCCTGGTATTTATGTCAGTAAAGAGTCCGCTTAACTGACGACGTATGTGGTAATTCAGTCACGAATTCGTATCCTTTATCGTGTAAAGTGCCCAATTCGTCAGAGTACACATTCTTCTCGTACTCTTTTCTTGGCTCTAAAGACAGATTTCATCACGTAAAGTTTAGCAGTGTCTGGAATTACATTCGTGATCTGACGCATGTAAACCTTCCATATTTCTTCTAACTAATCTTCACTTGCAGTTTTTAGTCCTTTCTTGCAAGCAAACCCACGTCACAGCACCATTAGCATTGACACGCTTCTTTAGGTAATCATGTACACCATAAAGCACTGCAGACTACCCTTTCTCCCTTTCAATAATTTCCATCACAACTTTGTGGTGCGTCAACAAAAAAAGAGCAGCGTAGACTGACTGATAAACAGTCTTCACGCTAGGTGTGCGTGGGGGGGGGGGGGGGGGGTTATGGGGAGAATGCGGAGGGGGAGGGGAGAGGGTTGTAGTGCGTCAACAAACCAACATGTCCGCAATTGCCACTGACTGTATACAAAAGGTAAAGCTTTGCGAGTCAGTGGTCGGAATTGTCGCACAACCGAATTCGACATCAGCGCCACCTATGGTACACAAACATAACTATGAATTATTCTCAGATCGTCAATTATTCATGAAATTTTAAAGGTTTTAAGGGTCAATTATTCATACAGAAGTTATATATATATAAATATATTTAATATTAAATAATAATTAGAAAATTTTAAAGTCTAAAACTTTTGAAAATTATAAAGTAACCGGAAAGTGTGCAAAAGTTTGCAAAGTGTGAAAAAGTTAGTGTATAAAAGTATGCTGTAGTGTGCGGGCTGGTTTGTAATTTGCTGTAAAAATATTGTTCTGCAGTTCTGTGGTAGTTCTGTAGTGCTAATGTGCTGTGGTAATTCATTTTAATAATATAAGTAAACTGCAAAATAAGCTCAAAAATGGATAATGACAGTTTTACCTTTGTCAAAAATAGTTATTACAAATATTATAAATCATACAATTTCCTGCAACTTTAGTAGGAAACATTATTTCAATCTGATGAATAGTTCACGAGTTACAGCGGAGTCAACCTCAGAGAAATTCTACAACTCAAAAAAGAGCTACTTTTTTCCTTCAAATTTTCAGTAAATACCGATTACTTAATACGTACTACAATTTTTTTTATTAATTTTCGCACCACCATTACGTAGAGTGAGAAGCGCCTTTTTTCACGTGGTATCCCAAGTAGGCCTCATCCACGATTCGTTATTTACTGATTTTTTTTTTCTGTTTCGATGCTCTAGAACTAGATGGTCCAGGCTCACTGATAGGTATCAACATCTTGCAAATGTTTAATCTCTTCGTACTCTCCTTCGACCTCGTGGGCCAATAATTTCGCAACGGTCGGGTCTTCATTCTCGTCTTCTTCTCCAGAGCCCGCAAAAATTTCTGCGCTGTTTTCACATGCGACTCCGTGGCAGCATGTGCAGATAACAGAACACTTCAAGCCTGTTTCCCTACACCCTCAGGCTCAACCGCACCCCTTATTGCACTTGCAAGAAATCAATTCCATTATTGCTTCGGGTGCCTGTATCTTTGTTGTTTTCACTGAAGTAAGCCCAATCTTGCTTCTTTCCCAACCCCATTGCTCTGGACTCTCTTGTTTATCATACCAAGCCTGAACTTGGTGGTAGGCCCGAAGAGAGTGTTTCCGTACAGCTTCTCTTGTAAAGAATGATGCAGCAAGATTGAATTTTATCTTCGTCACGGAACTTGCGAAATGTTGAAAATGTAGGAAGCCCAAAGTAACGGTATTTTATTTGTAAACGCCGTTAAGAGCAATAAAAAACCTTTGAGCAATGAATTCGTGATCTGTGTTTCATTCTTTAAATGCTTGTGTAGTTCGGCTTAAATATTAGTTCTTTTCAAGTGATTCACAATTTTTTTAAAAATATTTTTTGCATATCAGAACATATAAACCCAACATTTCACAAACACACCCCCCCACACACACATTATTATTTCAAATTAAAAAAAATCATAAGTGTGTGTATCTTTATATATAATAGGAGGTTGGTCATAGACATACAAAGCTACAGACGTACAAACTGTGAGTGTCATTTCTCTATTTCCGCGAAGCTATCGTAACGAATAAAGTAGTTATAGTAAGAAAAACTAAAGTTCTTAACCGTTTTTGTGGTCATGTTTGGGACAATTTTCGATACCCATTTTAAATTTATTGTTTACTTTTATTATTAAAATTAATTCCCCAGCACATTAAAACTACAGCACTACTACAGAACTGCAGCGCAATATTTCCACAGAAAAATATAGGTGGCTCTGGAAAGAATATATTCTCGAAAAAGATTTTCGGTACCATTTTTCCAATATGGTGGCGCGAGCGGCGGTTGCTCAAGGTCGCAAACTCGGAATATTAATCAGTACACCGAATTGTACAAACCTACCCATAGCCTGGCCCACTTTCTACAATTAGTAGAAGGTGAACCTGTAAACTTTATTTGGGAACAGAATGGAGCCCCTTTCCATTAAAATCTCTTTGCACGATAGTGGTTGAACGTCTAAGTCCCTGACTGTTGGATGGTCCGTAATGGTCAAGAGGACAAAGTTATTTTTCTCTGGCCTCTACGTTCACCTGACCAAATGCCTTGCGTTTTTTTTCCTTTGGGGCTTTATAAAAGATCGTGTCTTCGTTCCGGCGCTAACTAATGATTTTCCAGAGTTGTGACACAGATTTGAAGATGCTACTGCTTCTATTAATCTAGACGTGTTTACCAAAGTGTGGGAATAATTGGACTTTAGTTGGATGTATACCGTATAGCTAAAGGTGCACATATTGAACATTTGTAAGAAAAATAAGATTAGTTTAACTATTAAATGATTTATGATATTTTGTAAATAGTCTAAATTAAACTGTTATAAAATGCCATTGAAACTGGTACATCCCGTATTTTATATATAGCGTCTTACGCACTTTGTGTAAGTTCATATTTCACACGAAAAAGTGGAAAGTTACTCAGCGTGTTTGACTTGCAGGACTTGAAGAAAAGGAAGTACCTGTGCGTGTCTGATTACGAAGAGGACTACTTCAGCTTCAGCTGCCTGCCGCGAGGCGCGCCGCCGTCGGGCTCTGTATGGTACACAGTGTGCGGCACGCCGTTCGCCAACAGGGCGGAGTACGTGGCCGTCATTGGCTGCATCGCGGCACTGGGTGCGGTCGTCTTCTACAACTTGCACTTCAAGTCCGGAGAAGTAGCTGTAGCCTCCCAACTAGCCAGGCCCAAGCAGAAAAAGAAATAGGACCCTTTTTGTCTATTTCAGTTGTAATAAAAAGTTTTAAATTATTTTTGCACGTTTTTCAATTATATCACCCTAAGACATTTTTATTTCAACGTCCTACTAACGTGGGACTTAGCGTAGTGCAGCTGGAGTAAGGCCAGCTCGCAGTGCTAGGGATTCTGGGTTCCAATCCCTGATAAGTCTCAAACACTGTCACAGTCACTAAATATATATCAAAATGAAAAACAAACTTTTCAAAATATTCGGTAAAGGAGGGATGGATGGCTTTTTTTGGTGACGAGAAATTTCAAATAATGGAATCATTTAAAATAAAATAAAGAGGTCAGAGCGCGCACCTCCCGCCAACGGCACTCAGGATTGAACCCCGGTCGCGTCGGAGCAGGATTATTCGCAGCTGAGAAACATGGCGGACATTGCGGCGACACAGTTTGGTTTGACTCGGGGCGCTTCCGCTCGCCCGACACATTCGTCCCGTCAGTGATCCACTAGCATCTCATCACTTGCCATGGTCTCTAGCGACTTCGATGAATAATAGACAGTAGTATGTAAATGGCGATACTGGCACAGCCGCCAGGCGCTGGAGCCGTGAACCGGGTCAGTGACCGACCTCTCTGACGTCACGGCAGCCATATTGGATCCGCCATCATTGTTGATGTCATTTTGTTTTCTCGAACATTCCGCCATTTTTAATTATGACTTCACCGTTGCAATTTCCGTTACGGTCGCCATCTTGAAAATCTTATTTACTATCCAATTGTAATGAATTTTTTTTTGAAAAATATAAAAAACAATTAAAAAATTTTTAATAAAAAATATTTAAAAAACATACACCTACGACATGGAGCTCGGAATCCTCGGTTCGAACCCGGGAGAGCAAAAAAATTAAAATGGCAACCTATCCTTCCCTCATGGTGGCTGCTGGCAGACCGACCCCCTCACCACTTATGTCAAAGTATATATACATCGTCAGCTAGTATGACGTCATATCCTCCATCTTGAAAATCCGTAATTTTAATGCTACAGATTCGGGAAAAATTCTAAAATTCATTAAAAAATTTGTATTCAATATACTGATTTATTCGATCGATTCCTGTCCTTTGTTAGATCCCTGGACGATTTAAAAAAATAATTATATGTAAAAATAATTTAAATAAATCATGTTTAAAATTCTTAAAGAGGCTTAAAATCCTATAATACCAGCCTTCAGTAAGCTGTTATGTGCGCCATCTTGGAAATGTTGTTTTTATTAACCCCTAAATTTATAATAAATTATCAAATTCATAAAAAATTATTCTACCTATTGAATCAATACATGGACAATGAACAAAATGACGTAATTTCAGGTAAAGGTCACAGGTTTGAGAAAACAAAAACACCACAATTATTTTAAAAAACAAAAATTTTATTACATAAATTCTTCGCTACTACAAATACAAAAACCACAGACAAATCACTAACGTCTGGAGAATTTCTTGACTTAAAGTCTTCTTATTGTACGAAGTAAGTCCTTTACATGACTTTAAATGTCTCTTTAGTGTATCAGGTCGACACATTGGTACATCCCATTTTTTACACAGAGAAGAATTATCGAGATCATTAAAAGGATAGCGATATATTTCATGTTGTTTTGCCCTTTTAATATTTACCAATGTTTTGCCACAAAATATACAGCTTGATTCTGATGAATGCACAGCCAGTCTATCACAATTCCTGAGGTGTCGTTTTAATCTTCCCCAGTGTATAAACTGGCTAAAACACCTGTTGCACTGATATTTAATGCGTTCAGGGTTGATATTACAATTATTGTGTATTACATAATCCCGTAATTTCAAGTTTTTTATTTTGTCACAGTACGTACAGTTGGGTGATGGAACACCGTTACATGCTCCTTCCTTCATCAATGTCACTGGCACTGTTGACATCCATTGTAACTCCGCTGAAATGTTAACTTCTGAAGCCTTCGAGGTCTGCTCTGCGGAAGATGTTGCACACGTCGAAATATCCTGCTGTGCTGAGAGAGTAAGTGTAGCTGTAGACGACGTTGTCATCGGGCTCTGCACTGTTGATGGTAGGCCTTCCATCCAGGTCAGCATTAATAGTGGTAATGATGTCATCGAGTTCTCAAGAATAGCTAAATACTGCTCTATTATGTAAGCCAAGTATGACTATCCGATCCGTTCATCACCGCAGCCAGAGACGGACTGAAGTTCTCATCATCAGGGTCTCACTTATATATACTCTCATTGGCTGGTACAAAACATGAGTCAAAAGAACAACCATGTTTATTATACTTGCACTGAACTTTCTCGGAGCATTTTTATAATGATAATGTAAGCTATCGAGACGTGAAATTAGTTTATTACACTTGTTGCACTGAAATAGTATTATTTGAGCATTATTAGACCTGCTTCTTTCATGTCTGCAATCATTTGAAGTTCTAGTGAATAATGCACCACATTATTTGCACTGACACGATGTACGCTCTTCATTCATTGAAGTCTGAAATGCTGATGTTGAAACTTCAACTGATGATGGAACAGCACATATCGAAGTCTCCTCTGCAGCCGGTATCGGGATCTCCGCAGCTGTCGACACCACATCCATTGAGCTCTCCGCTGTCGCTTTAGTCTCTGTTGTCGTTGTCGGTGCCATATAGGTTCCTGATGTTGATGGTAGATCATCCACCCAGGTCGTCATTGGAACAGTAACTAAATCTCGCGAAACTTACTGAACAGAGCCGCTCCGTACTGCACCGCGGCCAGAGGTGAACTGAGGGTCCAGTCGTCTGAACCTCATATACTCGAGGCCTACTGGTATACTACATGAGTCAGAATATTGACTGTATTTAAAATTAATTTTAATTAGGTACCTTAAAATTATAGAAATGAAAACACACAAGTTCAAGTTTACACATTTATTTAGGAAAATTACACAAATGCATATTATGTTAAGGAATTAAGCCTTTTCGCAAGCAAATTATTTAATGCTGCACGAACTGCAGTTGGAACTCCGGTTCCAACTGGTGCATCGACTCCGGTTCCAACTGGCTCATCGACTCCGGTTCCAACTGGTTCGCAGGTCACATGGTCAGGAACACAGGTTTCCAGCTGGTCATCTGCCCTGTCGACAACTCCGGCGAGACATGGTCGATGACGTCTGTGACCACGTCTGTACCTGGGCTTTACGGCAGTGCTAGTTGGGACAGATTCACTGCCTGAACTTCGACGACGAGACGCACACCGGTTGGGTGTCTGCGTAGAAGCATCACAGGTCGAGACAGGTTGCAACACGCTCATGTTTGGTGTTGCATGTGAGTAGTATGTATTGGTTCCTCCGGGGACTGCAGTAGGAGTGTGGGCCGGGAGCCGGTCCGCCATATTGGATTGTGACGTCACGGCGGCCATCTTGGATGGATGTGACCTTGACCTTGACCTTGACCCCGGCGGCCATGTTGGATCTGCCATCTTGGATCCGCCATTTCGGATGACGTCATTTCGTTTTCTTGAACATTCCGGCGTTGTGTTATCCACCATTTTGAATTATGACGTCACGGTTGCAATTTCCGTTACGGCCGCCATCTTTAACTTTTTTATTTATTATCCGATTTTAATGAAAAAAATTTAAATTTATAAAAAATCATTTAATAAAATTTTTATAAATTTTTTATAAAAAAATGTACTTTTACGACACGGATTTCGGAGTCCTCGGTTCGAACCTGGGGAGGGCAATAAAATAAAAATGGCGACCGATCCTTCCCCCGTGGTGAGTGCTGGCAGACTGACCCCCACCACTTATGTCAAAGTATACATATCATCAGGTAGTATGACGTCATGTCCACCATCTTGAAAATCCGTAAATTTAATGCTAGAGATTGGGGAAAAATTTCAAAATTCTTTAAATAATATTATTAATCGAATTAAATAATAAAAATTTAATAAAATATTACTTTAAACTACTGTTACACGTATCATTATGGTCGCCATCTTGGATTATATAATTGTAGCATGTATCGTTACACCCGCCATCTTGATTGAGTACGATGTCGTCGTTACACTTTACGTTATGACCGCCATATTGGATCCTATTACTGTTGCATGTTTCGTTATGGCAGCCATCTTGGAATCATGTAATTATTTAGCTAGAAATTCGGGAAAAATTCCAAAATTCATTAAATGAATTTACAATCAATATACTGATTGATCCGGTCAGTTGCTGTCCCTGGTTCGATACTTGATCGATTCAAAATATATTAATATTATTCAAAAAATAATATCAATAAATCATGATCAACATTCCTAAAGAGGCTTAAAAACCTCTACTACAATCATACTATAAGCCATCATGTCTGCCGTCTTGGAAATTCGTAATTATTTAGCTATAACATGGGAAAAAGTTCAAAATTTACCAAATAAATTTACAACCAATAAAATGAGTAATTAGATCGACTAAGGCCCTTGGTACGATTCGGAATGAAAACGAAAAAAAATTAAACAAAACAACATTTTAACATTATAGTGGCAGGTTCGAGAAATAAAGCAACACAAGTTCTTTCACAAAATAAACTTTATTACATAATATATATTCTACTACAGGACCACTTGCGAAGGTTAGTAATCTTATAATCATTTAGGTCTGCATAGGCGTGAAATGACTAATTCTTAGCTCCAATCGGTTTATACTAGAAAGAGTCCAGCCAAAACCTTTACAGACATAGTCCTTCTCTTCTTGACAGAGCTTCTGGATACCGTTTTTAACAGTTTGCTTCACATCGTCAGAATTGTAAATTACTGCAGCCGATGTCTTTAATGCACACTTCTTCACTTCGTCTTCGAATGGATACGGCTTTCCATATATACAGTACAACCACAAAGTTATATTTTAATGGTCCGTTTGTTGCTACGTCATCAGTAAGCTGATTGATTATGTCCTCTCTGATATCACCAAGGAAATTACAAATGTCTTACGACTCACCTAACGTATTTAGATAATAGTAGTCTTTTAATGTTCCACGAAATGCAGACTGCGCCAAGTAGAACTCATTATAATTCACTTGTAATACACCGAACACAGTCTTAGGTTTATTTTCATGTTCAGACGCCATACCAATCGGTTGCTGCACATCGGTTTTCTTGCTTGTTCTCTTACGAGTCTCCAATCTAAAGCGAGGAGTCGTAATTTCTACAGTAGACACATGGACTTTACCGTTGCATTTTTTCACATGTCGTCGCAAACTATCAATACGTGTAAACCATTCATGACACCCATCACAGCGAAACTTTATACGAGATGGATTCTTCTTGCATTTACTCCGTTTATGTCTTCGTGCATCATGGGAAATTTGCGAACGACATATCACAGTAGCTGCAAGGATACCGGGGTGATGAAGACGAGCCTTTCAGACTCGATCCAGATACTAACGTTGCCGCAGTTGCACCATATCCAGGCATACTCTTATGAACATCAATGCATCGTTGTTGCACCGAAACCTTTACTTTCTGCCGCGCAGCAGGACCTTTACATGTCTTCATGTGCGTTTTCATATTATCTTTTCTGGCAATTTGCTTATGGCATTTCTCACAAACAAACATTTTACGATAATGGTTCTTGGTACATTCTCTCGTCTCATGCCGTCGAGTATTGCTGCTGTTTGTGAAAATCTTGTCACAGTAACAGCACCGATGTTCGTTAGTCGTTGTTGAATCACCAGACATTGAAGTTTCCATCGAGGACGAAACGAAGTTCGTAGAGTTTTCCTGTGTAGCCAGCACCACCGGCATTAAAGTCTCTTCTGCTGACGGTATCGCGACTGTTGAAGTCTCCTCTTGTGATGACGTCGTCGTTGCCGACGGGATCTTCACCTTCTCTGCCGTAGCTGACGTCAGGGTTCCCGTAGTCGATGGTACAACATCCATCAAGTTCTTCGTTTAAGACGGTAAAGATGCCATCGAGTTCACAAGAACAGGTAATTACAAGTCTTATGCACCAGAAGAATCAAACTAGGTGATCCTTACACCGTCGTCGTCGTCAGTAACAAACTGAGTGATCTGCTGTCTAGGACTCGCTTATATACATGCACCGGTTGGAATAATACGCTAGTCAAATCAAGAACCAATTACTATAATACTCGAGTCAAAACATCATTTAAAAAAGCAGCACACCAAAATAAGGTAACACTTTTGGAAGATAATTCGACAAATGAAATGGACACGCAATGCACGCACTTGCAGCTTTTATCACAAAGTTAACATTTAAATTTCATTCAAGCGAAGTATCAGGCCAATGTCACATCATATAAACATCTTATTGATCATACTATTCCAAAATTTCCCAGCATTATAAATCAAACCAGTTATAGAAGGACTTATAGTTTATAACACACATCATTTCAGTCATTGATCGTTAACATATATGTATTCAAAAATACAAAATATACTCGTTAAACGAAGAACTAGGTTTGCTAATAGTTTATAATACTCCATGAGCACTGTAGACGCCAAGAGCATGAAAGTACATATGTAAGAATGATATTTAATAAAAGTCATATTAAATTGTATATTTAATCACAATAATATACATCAGATAAAAAAAGTAATTTTTATTCTATTAACCCTGCATTTCGTAGTTCTTGTTTCTTTGAGGAGGTATAAATTTTCAACATTTTGCTAACCAAGTAGAAGTTTTAGCCTATTCTCCAATCATTTGGATGATCAATTTGGTCTCGCGTGCTACGGCTTCCATCTTCTTTACATAAATGTTATTATTAGTCTTAAGAATTTCGCGTCCGTGTCACTATCACAGACGTAAAGACATCATCACCGTAGCTACCAGTTATAATACCAGGAGCTGCATCAATATCACTCATTTTATGATATCGTCTCCACATTTCTGTTGTCAGAGATGTACCACAATCTATGATCTTGTGAGCTTCACAATACTATCTATTGTTTTCTAGACATGGTTAGCTCCATTCTCATTTTCTTTAAAAGCCTATGTGTCCAGTTTTATTATTTAATCCTTCAACCCATCATCCCAAACCCAATTAAATATTTAATTATATAGATCAAAAATCATCAAAGTTCCTTTCATTATATCATAAAAACCACATCATCCTTTTCCACCTTTATTATAGTTTCTTGAACCCAAGAGTCTTTCATTATATACCATGCAGTGTTCTTCCAGAGATGTGGTATAATACCAGTTCTACATACAAATCCATCCTATCAATGATTTTTTTACACATTAGAAAAAAACCTTCACGTTATTTTTAAGTGTTTTATTAAATTACCACTTCAACTAAAATAATTACCACTCATAGTAATTTATACAAAGGACTCTTGCCCAAGACATGTTAACCATCATCTCTGAAAACAACCATGTCCCATCTATATCACAAAGTGAAAGAGGGTTAGAGGGGATAGGTCAAATGACAAGTGCTAGTCACCCATAGGGTAAGAACCATGTGTGTTCGATACCAATCTCAGACATTTAAGCAACTCTGTATTATTTCCTGTCTCATATAGAAAAATATCTTCCAATGCATACGAATTTAAACTTATTCACGTACGACTAATAAAAAGTACCTAAATTCAAGCTCGTTAACCTCAAGTATTTTTAAAAATTCTCGAGGCTAGAGGCAGAGGTTGTCGAATGAGACATGGAGACACGAACCTGCTAATTAACATTGAAACCTCGCGTGGGAGTGGCAAGCTTGTAGATTGCTGTGACAGTCAGATGTTTTGCGCGAGACATGCATTCATCACCTCGCTAGCCTGCTAACTAATTACATTTAAACTCCAGTGAAATCATAATCAAGCTCATGTAAAGTACTTGACGGAATAAGTTTTAAGTGCTAAACATGTGTCTATAGCAGAAAATCAGCCTACGAATGTATATCTTGCTACCAACAAAAAAAATTTGTAGCACATATACGAGAGGAGTCAAACCCCACATACCATACTCAATACTACTCTGAAAATTATAAGTGGCAAAAAAGCACATCAAGCCACCTGCTAGTATACATTTTTTTCATTTATGATGTAAAATATTCGTGTTAGTAATCAGCAACGAAGGAGTGAGTAACTTGGACGAAGAACCGCTTACCAAGTATCCAGAATCTTACTGATACAGCCCATCCAGTGCACCAGCATACTCCGAAGTGTGGTCAATTGATAAACATTCTTTAATTTTTTAATATCACCACCGTAGTGAACACCAATATATGAAAGGTTACGATTTAAGACCATAGATTTCCCACAAGTATGTTATGTTTATTTCGGGGAGTAAAAAATTTTTATTTTATAAATAATAAATGAAGTTGCTATCAGATTTGCTCTAATGTTACGGCATTACCTGTACCTGCACTTTACCAAAACTTCTCCCATAAAAATCTTAAGAATGCAGATGGCATATTTAGACGAAAATAATCTTAGCAAAAAAAAAACTGTCTTCAGCATTATTGGTAAAAAAAATAATACACACAAACAAGACAAAACGGACACTACAAATCCGACCTAAATTACGTGTCACATGTAGTTTATTACATTAAGGTAAACGATGTAGGTTAGGAAAAATAAATAAAAAATTCTTTAATTCAATAATTTTTTTAAATTTGTACATTTATACACAATAAAATCTGACATGGTATATATATCGTATACATTTTTCAGCCCTTGCAACATTCATTTTTATTAAAATAAATTATTATAGTTCGTTTTAAGAGTGACAAAATACAACTAATTCATACTGATCACGATACATCAGATCAGGAGTGTAACACCTTAGAGGACCAGTTATGGTGCTAGAAACCCACCTTTACAAAATTTATAATGTTTTTTCAAGTAAAATTTTCGTGTAACCTGTACACAGCACTTCTCACACAGAAATTTTACACGGCAAAAATTTTTTTGCAGCCATTATTTTCATGGATGCATGTACTTCGTAGTCGTTCAAAACGTTTACCACAGTAGCGGCCCTGATACAGATATTCATCGCAATTATCATCGCTTCCCCGATGTTCAACTTGCAAATGAACTTTGCTTTTACAATGCCTAATCAAATTACTTTTGTTTGTGAAATGTACACCACATGGGTCACACGGAAATGCCACACGATTAGCGTTTCTTCTACAGACATGATTTTCATGTCTTCTTGCATGTTGACGGTATTTAAAACTTTTGTCACAGTACGTACACAGATGTCTCCTCGTTAGACCTTGAGTCACCGACGGCTCGGAAAGTATATTACTTTCATTGTGCACCGCGGTTGTAGACGGCGAAGTCCCGTATGTTGCATGAGCCGGAGATTTCCCAGTCAACATTGACAGATAATCTATACTGGATGTCAAAGAATCGGAAGTAAACACAACTGATGCAGAAGCTGGGAATTGCACACAAAATGTTTTATTTACCATATTCGGTGTAGTTTCAGGTATCGGAGTCTCCTCTGCTGTCGATAATGCACACATTGAAGTCTCTTTGAGTGAAGAGACAGTAGATACAGCCATCATCGGGATCTCTGGAGATGGTAGCCTCGTTACCATTCGAATCTCTGGGGCTGCCCTCATCGTTGTCATCGGGATCTGCTTCGTCATCATCGCCTCCGTCGTCAGGGACCCCGGTGAAGACGCGAGACCCTCCGCCATGATCTCTGCAGCCGTTGACCCCGTCACCATTGTGATATGTACCGATGTCATCGTTGCTACCATAGAGTTCGGATACACATGAATATTCATGTATCGGACTTATATGCAGACAAGTCAATCCATCAGATCTGCACTGCACCACTTTACGAGGTGGACTGAGGGACCTGCTGTCTAAGACTCGCTTAAATATCAGCATCCGCTTGTATAATACGCAAGTCAATACATCAATTGTTACTACTTAATAAATTAGCAATTTCAAGAAATACAAGTTTAAATTATATATTGAAACAACTAATCGCACATCCTACATTTACGGTTCATTTTGACTTACTAGAAGGATTAAGAGTCTCTGAACAATGGAACTTTCAGAAACCGAACATAATTTAAACTAATCAAATTTAAATTTTATTATGTACAGCTACACATAACCTCCAACTGACTCCAAATGTATACAACACATTTCTAAAATAACTTATACGATACCGGGCTAGGTCCAAAGTCAATTATTTTTGTACCTCTCATCTGCAGTTCAGGGGTCCTTCAGTGTTGATATAGCTACAGACAAGACATGCCCAGTACCATACATCTTCAAAGCCTTCAGTGTCGATTCTTGTTAAGCCTTATGACAAAAGTCTCCGAAACAAGATTCCTACTCTATAAGTTTACTATACACTTTTATGCTTTTCATAGCACACATCGATAAATATCTTCGTAAATAACCCAAAATATTATCAGACCACTAGCATTCAATTTATGCACATACAGTAGGACACCAACATATCCATCAACACAAGTCCATTCTACATTAAGCTTCTCACTTATTTTCATCAGTCTACTCGGCTACACACAGCACACAAAAACTTTGCATCACCATCATCGGTGCTGTCCACATCTTTGTCAAACACACTGACATCTACATCTTGATTATCCCAGGATTTCGAATTTTTTGACATTAGAGTACCATCATTGACATCAAGCTTACTTGCTAATTGTCCAAAAAAATATTCCAAAGTCCGTAGAAGACTACTATAAGACGACTTGTCACTTTTTCTAGAGATGATACTTTCATTATCTTCTACCGTACTTATATCTTCAACACTATTTAAGCTATTTCCTTTCTCAAGACCTGGAGAGATTTTAACACATTCGCTTTTAAGACTAGATAGATCAATTTCATTGTAAGACATAATGTCTCCGAGCATACCGTCTCCATCTATGTACTTTATCTCCTGCGCGAGCTTGGCTTTACAAGTTTTATCGTATCTTTTTAAATTCTCTCTTCGTGTCAACAGCCTACCACACTTGCCGCAACTTAGTATTTGTTCGAATGGGCTTTTAACTCAATTGTTCTTTCCATGTCTACGAGCATTATAGCTTTTATCGAAGTATTTGCTACAGTATGTACAATGTCCTTCAGATCGAGATTGATATTTGAGTATCGTACCTTCAATAGACTACGTACTCCATAATGGTCGAATAGCGACTAAAAGTATTTTTTAGATACTTCGTATTTTTATATATGAGCATTCGTCAATTATTAGCATCCATACATTTTTTTTTCATTTTGAAAAAAATCATGCCCAAGTAGTTTTACTACCCACCTTCATATATCCTCATGCGATGTGTTGTAAAAGCAACCGATGTTGGGCGTAGGTTGTGGAATGCTCACTCACGAACAGTTTAAAAGGCGTGCTTCCCTATATATCAAAAGGAAGAACATTGTCCTTATTTAAAAATTAGTGAATAATATCAAGAACTAGCGAGAATCTCAAGATCATAAATTCACATATTAGCATACAGCATGTATCAGTTGTCTGTATAAGCAGTCAATGTTTTGTGTGGGATGCAGTATGCTCCCTAACGATCGCAAAAGAAGGAGGGCTTCGCTAGAACTCAAGGGGAAGGGAAATCTTCCTGTGTGATAGAGTTTCTCAGTTGATTCATGATGTAGTAATCGTCCGATTAATGATCTTTTGTTTTTGTCTGACTTCCACCTGATAAAAAAAAAATTTAAGTACTGATTTGTTAATATGAATTCGGAAATTTATACGAAACTCTGAATAAAATTACCTGTCTTAGTCACCAAGGACAATGCAGTTTGTCTTACATTTTAATGCTTCTCAGCTGTCTCATAGCATATTATTTGTCTGAGTAAGGTTATTTTTTTCAATCCACCTAATAAAAAAAAAATTGTAAGTGCCAATTTATTAGCAGGATTTCACTAATTAAATGTAACTTTGAATAAAATGACTTGACGCATTTAGTAAAAAATCATTCATGCAGAGATCGATTACTCACAAATAATCAGGAGCTCTCGGAGAAAACCATCAGATGTCTAGTCAGGAATAATCAAAAGCAATTAGAGAAATCCATTAAAATATTAACAAGAATGATCGCAAGCACACGGAAAAGACCATCATAATATTGTCGCGGTCTGGAAATTTCATTATTTTTTTTTTCTTAAATTTTATTTTACTTTTGTTTCTCGTCAGGTTTACGTGTTGGTGTACGTGCACGTTTCCAGGCTCGGCCGGTTGATTTCAACACGCGGGTATTGGAATATAGGTTGCTGCGACATTAGTTTACAGGCACCGCGGGCTTTTGCGAGGCTGCGTGGTTAGCTAATTCTCGCGGGTCGCTGGCCAGGGCCCGCTGAGAGGTTGCAACACGCCGTTCCAGAAAAACCCGCTGTGTAACGTTGATTTTGTTTGTCTCTGTCATTTTCAGCTTCGTGTACTCGTTTCGAGGACTCTGTCCTGATTATTGTTGCCATCTGGCGTCCGACTTTGGAAACGTAGACTGAAAAAAACAATCGAGCAGCGCAAGAGGGAGAGGGGGAAACTCGCTCGCGCCTGCACAGAAGGAACAGCAGACTTCGCTTGTTTTCCATTTTTTTCCTTGTGGGAAGGGGGGACAGCCAGTTCCCCCGTGGCTAAGTTTTCCCGGTGTTCGTGTTTTTTTTTCCGGCATGGCCTAATTTCGTAGTTAAAACCTCCTTCCAGGGAGGGGCCGAGGCTTTTTGCCTGGGGACCTCTCTGGAAGCCGAGTCCACGTCGGTTTGAAACAACTTTTCTTCGCCTCAAGTCAGAGGGTAAGTGGTTGGCCATGGCTCGTTCGCCACGACCATTTCTTGGACGATCTTCGTCTTAATCTTTTAAGAAATTATGTAGTATTATTCCATCCCTATTATTTATTATTTGGTTTTGGGAAAAATCGACGTCTGGTTATAAGCATGTATGTAGTGGTAACTGGGAAGTATACTATTCCTCAGCGGAGCTGCGACGACGAGAGAACGGCCATGTTGTTGTAGTGATAATTGTTTGCCGGCTGACGTCACTTTAATGTGTATTTAATGTATTTATTTATTCGTGAATCTACTTGATAACTTATTATTTATTAATTCTTTTGTTAACCTTTTTTTTTTTATTTCTCAGAGTTTGTTTATTGTGCTTCTCATATTTGGATTAGTAAATAAAATCTGTGCTTGAATGAACTAATGTCTCTTTTCAGTGCATAAATTATACCCTACACTTCCTGTATAGGGAGAAGACTTGGTCTCGAGTACCATGCCTACCAACGAGCTACAGTACCACCCCCTCCCCCAATGTTATAGGTTATTTATTATTTTGTGTATAGGTGTACGCGGGACGTCTGACGGAGCCACGTCACAAGTGGTGTGAGGCTTCGGGTAGTCTTTTGTAGGGTTGTTTGTGCTTTATTTTTTTTTCTCTTCTTTTTTTCTTTCGAATTTAATCATGTTTAATTATAGAGCAGTGGAAGCAGTGTCGTGTGGGAGCACGCGGCGGACACGTTGCGTTGTGCTTCACGTATTTTTGTTAG
This sequence comes from Bacillus rossius redtenbacheri, assembly GCF_032445375.1. Classification (NCBI taxonomy): domain Eukaryota; kingdom Metazoa; phylum Arthropoda; class Insecta; order Phasmatodea; family Bacillidae; genus Bacillus; species Bacillus rossius. Next base: position 178,435,648 of record NC_086330.1, read on the forward strand.
TAATGTTACTGTTGTTTTGTTTAAATTTTATGAATAAAAAGTTTTTGGTTTAGTTAAGTTAGTCGGTCAGTCAGTCAGTCAGTCATGAGTTTCTTTTTTTTGATCAGGTCACCTATCAAGGTATATTAATTTTAATTACGTAAATTCTAATGCCGGTTTAATGATTATTTAATTAATTTTGAAAATTATCATAATTAAATTTTGGTTAAGAGTTTGTGTGGACTTTTGGTTTAGGAACGATGTTAAAACTTGTGTTAAGTAATGTTGTAGACAGTGCTTGTTGCGGACGAGGAAAGTCATGTGTCGTGGAGCTGGCTTGCTACCAACGACGAGAGCGTTGCCTAGTCTAGACATCGCGTGCTATGTGACGAGCGCGACAGTCAGCTGTGCGCTGACCTTGAGCGGTTGCCGGTCTGGCGCGGTCCGGCTCGGCACGGCGCGGCAAGGCTCGTTCCGGCCCGGTGTTTACCGGCCGGCTGGTCTTCCAAGGATACAGATAAGAGTTTCACAGTTATTTTTTTTTATGATTAATTTTATGTCCGTCATTGAGTTCACCGTTTTTTTATGAGTTAATTTAGTAATGTTGAGAGTAATAATTTTAAAGTATTTATTTATTTGTCATTATAATTATTTTTGTTTTAATAATAATTATTTTTTTTTTTTTTGCATTTGTAGGAGGTACACAGTAGGATGGATTAGCTCTGAGAAAAGTGTGAGGTTTGTTTATTTGTGTATGTTAAGGGAATGAACTCCAGGGGAACAGTAAGGTGTAATTTGTGTTGTCTTTGAGATAAGAGTTGTTGTAATTGTCCAGCCAGTGGAGCTGAGCTGGGACAATTTGAGGTGTCCCTGGGAGAGTAGGGACTGTAGCGCAGACCCTTAGGAGATGGGCTGGCTACTGGTTAAGGGTCGGGAGAACCCTGTGTTGTTAGTAGTTTGGGGCAGGAGTTCCCCATGGTAGTACCGAAGTGGCTATCCCGTATGGGATAAGGGTACCACTTCAATTAATTTTGTTGGTGGGGTTAGAGTCCCCTGTTGTGTAGTGGGCCTATAGGAGATAGGCACTACAGCGAAATTTTTGGTTGTCCTGGAGGTAAATTCCCTGGGTTAAGTTAATGGAATTGTGTTAAATTTAGGAAGGAGGGGTAATGAGAAACATAAGTGAGCTAGTGTACCTGCCTACGTATTAAAGTAAATTTTATTGAATTAATTGATGAGAAAGTTTATTGTGTTAATGATAATGGAAGGGAGTTAATTTTTTAAAATTTTTTTTTTGAAGTGAAGTATTTTAAGTAATAAAGTTAAATAATAGAGTGAGTGGGGACAGTTATGATAGAGCATTTTTGAATTTATTTTGTTTATCCTACTTGGAATGTAATGTTCTAATTTGTTCTCTCAACATAATTAAAATTTAAATAAGTTTTTTTTATACAGTGCCCCTTTTACATTTATTAACACAAGTAATAAAGCATTTTTATTTATTTACAATTTTATTTTAACTACACGAAAATTTGTATTTAGCTTTGTGATACAGAGAAAACATTTTTTTTATGAGTTGTTTTGTTTGTGCTTGATTCTTATCGGTTTTGTGAAAGTAGTGTTACAGTACTCAGTTCAGTGGTGACTTGTGACTGGCTTCATGACTGAGAAGACGGTGCATGGTGTTGCTGGAGATTACATCGGAGAGGATCTGATAGCACCACCAGTAGCTGTTGTTTCGAGGTGTTGCTGTTTCCACCAGACGAGAACAACCAGCTGATTGCTGCCTACAGCATAGCAAATGTTAAGGTGAAAGTATTTTTATTTTTCTTATCATGTTCATTAATTTTTTTTTATTTTTGTCTAGGATGTTTAATACAATTTTTATTTCAGCTTTCGTGGTTTATTAATTACAGGCAGATTTTAAGTGAATAAAGAAAAGTGTTTTTTTTTTGGGCAGTCTTATTTAATGATTGTTGATTCAGGAGTTTATTTTTTCTAAGAGAGCAAGTTAAACAGTTAATAACGGTTAAAAGTAACTTACCTAATTTTTTCCTTGTTTTGATTGTTGATTTTGGCTATGGCCCTGGTTCGATTGAGTAGTAACTGTGTTAACAAAATTTATTTGATGATGATGCCATTGTAGGAAGTTATGGAGTAAAGTAATACAGACCCTGGAGGAATGGGCTGTAGTGTGAGGGCATGGAGGCCCTGGTTGTGACTGGGTTCGCAGGGTAGGCGACCCTTAGTAAATGAGGAATGAGCCTGAGGAATGTTGTGTCCTTTTGAAGTAGTGGTGGCTACCAATGTAAGAGGCATGGAGGTGTAGAAGTGGTGGGCCAGGGAATTGGCACCACAGGGATGATTGGTCGAGCCAATCCTGCCGCTGAGAATTCTTTTTTTGTTGTTGTTGGGTTAGAGTCCCACAATGTGTATCCACAGGAGGTGGATGTTAGGCATCTATTGGCTTTTGTTGTTTTGAAAAAGTTAGAAGCATGTTGATAGTCATCAATTTCGGGTTGGAGTCATTCGTGAACCAGGTGCCAGAGGTCAGATCGTCAGATTAATTTAAATTTTGATTGATGAGATTATTGGTAAAATTATTTAGTTTTGGTATTGAGGTTTGTACCTGTGGGTATGCTTAATAATTTTTTTTTTTAAGACTTTTCAAATAGTTAACCTGTACCCATCTTTGTTTAGAATCGTTTAACTATTAGTGTTGCCTAAGTGCAAAAGTATTTTCATTTGCCTATTTGTCGCTGTCACATTTATCAGGAGAACTTGTATGTCAAACTTAAGATACCTATTGTTCATGTTAATTCCAATTGGAAACTATTTCAGTTTGTTGCGGTACCTTTCCGCTGGAAAAATAACACTTGCCACTTAGAGCACGAGCCCAACTTTTTAGCCGTAAATAATGAGCAACTGGTGACCATTCAGGGTAGAAATTTGTTGGATTGTCGTCCCTTCGAAGACAGTTTATGTTTTGTTCCCAGATTTTCAGGTGATGCCATGGGAAGTTCTCTATATCCTAAAGCTTTATTTCAGGGAGTGACTGCAGAGAAACTTGGTGAACTGTGTGCTTACAGATGCCATTCGGGAACCCACCTCATGATTACGCAGGCTGGTCCTGAACGGTATTTTCTAACTAACCCTGTTGGTAAACTAGAAGTACAATGTTTAGTGAATAAGAACCAAACCTTGTTTTTAGCTGCTGCGGATCGACCTGGCGCTGTGGACATTGAGGTCCCTTGCGATTGTCGCTTGTACATGAATGATGAGCTTAAAATTAATGAACTTTATCCGTGTGATTTTCTTTCTAAAGCTAAATTCCAAATGATTCATGTGATTCCAGCTGCTTGGTCAAAATTAAAAAAATTAAAGATTTTACCTTTAACAGCATCTTCACACACAGTTTTTCCTTCATTAGAAGATTTTTTAGACGAGGATTGGCCTTCTGTTATTCCTCACTTGAATTTGGTCGTTTCACGTTCCTTTGCGAGGCCCGAAGAATTACAGCTGCGAGACCCGGTGGAAGTTGTAAGCTTTTTGTTAAAACATTTACAAAGTATTTCTTTATTTGTGATTGGTGGTACTTTATTACTAATTGTTGTAAGAAACCCTTATCTCGTGGGGATTGGTACCTTACCCCGTGTATCAGCTTTTAGTGAAAATGCCATGTTAACAATGGAGATAAGCATAACTGTATTTATACTTGGTGTCATAATGTGTATGATTATTTTTCTGCTATGGAAATGGTTGTCACTCAAGTGGAAATTACGAAAAACTGAGGACATTTCACCTACTGTACAGACTGTTGTTGCGACCACAAGTGAAACCTTTAACTTACATGAGAAATTTTCTGAGAATTGTCGATTAAAATCTAAGTTGGTTAGTGAGTCAGGTGAGGAATTTCATGTTTACCTCACCCTGTGTGATTAATTAAGAGAACTGTTGTTTATGTTTGATTTGTTCACCCCATTAAGGGCACATAATTGTAAACACTCTTGTGGTTAGGATTTATAATGTTTTTGTAATTAACTGTTCAGTTCAGAGGTCTTACTTCTTGTTTAAAAAAAAAAAAAAAAAACAACACTCGAGGATGAATCTAGGGGTACAAGCAATTATTAACCTAGGGTTAAATTTTTTTTTAATTTATTTGTTTACGCTCGACTTTGACTTAACCTGGGTAGGGATACCTTGTTCCTGATCTATTCCCTCCCCTGTCCAAACCGGTGTGCACTTGTGCCTCTGAAGACAGTATAATTTATTTTCCACAGACTCAAGTGAGGCAGTGTTGTTAGCAACAAGTGTTTACATTCTCTTTTTCTTTCATGAAGAAGAGATAGTGCTCCGATCCACCACATCCAGAGACTTCAACGATTACGTTACGTAAGTTATGTGAAGAACTTTCCTTCGCCATGTATGTCCTCCTGACTGAGGACCAGGTGTTGTGCAGCCATGGAATTTGTGTGGGAGATGGACTACTGTTTCCTCCCCTGTTGTGTGGTGGGCTGCTTATAAATCATGAGAAGTTATACTGTGGAAGCCCCTTCCCAAATCGGTTGCTGTGTGTATGCGAACTTTCTGTCTTAAAAGAATGAAGAAACGGATCAGCATGGGGCTCGTTTTCGTCGACTTGTGCCGAACGAAGAAATCAGTTACTCTCGGCCAACCAGTGACAATGCTATTTTTTTTTTCTGTTCTGTAGCTAGTAGCTGTAGAGGCGTGTTTTGAAGATCTTGGACTTCACCTAATCCTATGGACATTTCAGGTTCCTTTCCTGATGTTTATCCTTTGTTTTCCTGACTTGTATAGTCCATTCCTTTTCTCTTGGAGGCCAAGCTCCCATTTTAATTTAGCTGTGTTTGTTTCATTTTATTGACATATTTATGATCATCTTTGTTGTTGTTGTTGGAGAATAACATGCCCCTGGACTCATCCTTGGTTAGTTATACTGTTTATGGAACTGATAAAGATGAAATGTGAGGTGGATATTATTTGCTACTCAGTCACTGTATTCGTAGGTAAAATATTTGACAACATTGTTTGATAATTATTCAATAGGGTTACTTCACAGTTTTACTTAATGGAATAATTTGAATTTTTTTTTGTTGTTAATTGTTTAACATAATGTTTTGACATGACGTTAAAAATAAACCCTCCCCCCTTATTAACTTGTTGAAATAGGCTTGACAGTGTAGTGTATGTTCTTTGGTGAGATTTTGATACTGGTGTTGAAATGTTTGTTCAGTTTCACTGGGGAGACATCCCCGATGACATGCTGCGAGGAAGGCAGGCTGAGGGCAGAACTGCTCTGAAGGCTGGATCCTGGGTGTGAGCTGCAGATCACACTTCAAGGACTCTTCTCTCCAGCTTCAACTAGGGCTGATCTGTCCACGGTTCATGCCTCTCCTAGTTGTATGTCGTACAAGTAGTTTTACGATGTGCCAGCCACCAGCGATTCTTACAGGAAAGAATTGTTTCCTGGGCTATTTACTAAAATTGTATTATGTATTGGTTTAACTTTTTCAGTTTAGACTTTGGATTTAATTGTTGAGGTAAAACTTAACCTTCGTGCGCTGTAGGCATTTAACTTGTAATTCTTTGCCCCTTGGTTTTATTCATTGTTAGGAATTTTTATGGCTTGTGGGGCACAAGCCCTTGTAGACCGGAGTAATGTCGCGGTCTGGAAATTTCATTATTTTTTTTTCTTAAATTTTATTTTACTTTTGTTTCTCGTCAGGTTTACGTGTTGGTGTACGTGCACGTTTCCAGGCTCGGCCGGTTGATTTCAACACGCGGGTATTGGAATATAGGTTGCTGCGACATTAGTTTACAGGCACCGCGGGCTTTTGCGAGGCTGCGTGGTTAGCTAATTCTCGCGGGTCGCTGGCCAGGGCCCGCTGAGAGGTTGCAACACGCCGTTCCAGAAAAACCCGCTGTGTAACGTTGATTTTGTTTGTCTCTGTCATTTTCAGCTTCGTGTACTCGTTTCGAGGACTCTGTCCTGATTAGTGTTGCCATCTGGCGTCCGACTTTGGAAACGTAGACTGAAAAAAACAATCGAGCAGCGCAAGAGGGAGAGGGGGAAACTCGCTCGCGCCTGCACAGAAGGAACAGCAGACTTCGCTTGTTTCCCCCGTGGCTAAGTTTTCCCGGTGTTCGTGTTTTTTTTTCCGGCATGGCCTAATTTCGTAGTTAAAACCTCCTTCCAGGGAGGGGCCGAGGCTTTTTGCCTGGGGACCTCTCTGGAAGCCGAGTCCACGTCGGTTTGAAACAACTTTTCTTCGCCTCAAGTCAGAGGGTAAGTGGTTGGCCATGGCTCGTTCGCCACGACCATTTCTTGGACGATCTTCGTCTTAATCTTTTAAGAAATTATGTAGTATTATTCCATCCCTATTATTTATTATTTGGTTTTGGGAAAAATCGACGTCTGGTTATAAGCATGTATGTAGTGGTAACTGGGAAGTATACTATTCCTCAGCGGAGCTGCGACGACGAGAGAACGACCATGTTGTTGTAGTGATAATTGTTTGCCGGCTGACGTCACTTTAATGTGTATTTAATGTATTTATTTATTCGTGAATCTACTTGATAACTTATTATTTATTAATTCTTTTGTTAACCTTTTTTTTTTATTTCTCAGAGTTTGTTTATTGTGCTTCTCATATTTGGATTAGTAAATAAAATCTGTGCTTGAATGAACTAATCATGTCTCTTTTCAGTGCATAAATTATACCCTACACTTCCTGTATAGGGAGAAGACTTGGTCTCGAGTACCATGCCTACCAACAAGCTACAGTACCACCCCCCCCCCAATGTTATAGGTTATTTATTATTTTGTGTATAGGTATACGCGGGACGTCTGATGGAGCCACGTCACAATATTGACAAGAATAATCAGAAGCACACGGAGAAAACCACCTTAATATTGACAAGAATAATCAGAAGCACACGGGGAAAATCTCCATAATATTGACAAGGATAATCAGAAGCACATGGAGAAAACCACCATAATATTGACAAGAATAATCAGAAGCACACGGAGAAAACCACCACACGTTTTCTTTGATATCATAAAATTAGAGGAAAAAAAAATTTAAAATAAAAATAAATTAATAAAAAATTTAAAATAAAAACAAAATATACATAAAATTTTGGCTTGTACTAGAACTCTATCTTTGCTCATCAATGAGAAGTTCACAAGCTAGCAGACCAGTGGCGCTGGAGAGCAGGTACCCGGGCCTAAAAACGGGCTGTAAACTGCACGGCGAGGTTTCCCCTTTAGCCTTGTAGTCGGCGAGGAGATTCAGGCAACCCCGAGGTCTCCTCTGCCTGCTCTAAGGTTTCCACACACCGATAGGAAGGTGATTGTCGTCTGAGGTGTCGGAACTGTTGCCGGTTCTAGTATCCGAGACATGAACCATCAAGTCCGCGGAAAGGGTGTGTGACGCGATTATATAGCCTCTCCACACCAAGTGGCAACCCTCTGCCTCCACGTTGGCACCGCTGTTGGGGGTTGGATCGTGGTGACTATGTTGGGAGTGTTTCCCCAACCTCTGGTTATAGCACCTCTCTAACTAAAGAGAGCGCTGCCGGGTCTAACTCTGCCACAGTGCATCCTCAATTGCATGTATGAGACCGGAAATGGTGAAAGGGCTGAATCTGCGGGCAACAGCAGATGCGATAGAAACCTTTCCGGGGAGTTCGTCGGCCGAGCCTCGGTGCATCGGTCCCAAAGGGCCCCATAGTGAATGGATCAGGCCCCATGGTAAAGGAGTTCGACTGGGTATGGTGGTTGCGGTGTCGGGCGACCGGGCCTAAAAACGGGCTGTAAACTGCACGGCCAGGTTTCCCCTTTAGCCTTGTAGTCGGTGGAGGTACTGAGGAAACCCCCAGGTGCCTCCTGCCTGGGCACTGTAGTTGCCATTTTCCAGCTGGGTTTGACGGCGGTCGTCGCCTGACGAGTGTGGTCGCATCCGGGCCTTAATCGGCTGTAAACCCGCCGGGCCGAGGTACGGCGGGTCGGAGGGTTTTCCGAGGCGACGAGGACACCTCGTGGCTGCACTCTGAAGCGCGGTGGTCTGGTCAAACTACCGGCGAACAGTCTGCCGACGAGACCAAAAGTTGGTCGTAGTACGGGAAGAATCCATCATGTTTGAATGGTTCCCCGCTGAGGTTTTCTTAAGGCCCAGGATTCTTGGTGAGGTAGGACTCGTACTTGGGAGTGGTGCCCCGAGTGCTTTAGGGGCAGGTATCAGGGTTCCCTAGCCCATTGAAGTACCGACGTTGTGAGCGACGAGGACAGCTCCTGTTACCAGCCTGGACAGCTGGCAGAGGTTGGGTAGGCCTCCACCGGACCGCGGGTTCACTGGGTGATTGAGGAGTCCCAGTGTGAGGCGGGAGACTGGGGTAGGCGCCAGAAGTGATGACAACTCCAGAGGGCTAAGGGAGCATCCAACTTGCTGGTTAGCTGAGTGGAGTAGGGGGCCGGAGGTGGTGCATAAACTGAGATGGGTAGCCTCAGTCCCTTTGCATAGCCAAAAGCTCTAACGCTCTTCCTGGTTGCGTATGCGGCGTATCCGCATCCATGCCCGTGGGGGCCCCAGGGCGGTAGGGCTAACGCTAAGAGCGCTGGGTTAACAAACCAAAAGGAGGGGAAACCCTTTCTAGTGACTTCTGTAAAGGTTTTGGCTAAACTCTTTCTAGTATAAACCGATTGGAGCTAAGAATTAGTCATTTCACGCCTATGCAGACCTAAATGATTATAAGATTACTAACCTTCGCAAGTGGTCCTGTAGTAGAATATATATTATGTAATAAAGTTTATTTTGTGAAAGAACTTGTGTTGCTTTATTTCTCGAACCTGCCACTATAATGTTAAAATGTTGTTTTGTTTAATTTTTTTCCGTCTTCATTCCGAATCGTACCAAGGGCCTTAGTCGATCTAATTACTCATTTTATTGGTTGTAAATTTATTTAGTAAATTTTGAACTTTTTCCCGAGTTATAGCTAAATAATTACGAATTTCCAAGACGGCAGACATGATGGCTTATAGGATGATGGTAGTAGAGGTTTTTAAGCCTCTTTAGGAATGTTGATCATGAGTTATTGAAATAATTTTTTAAATAATATTAATATATTTTAAATCGATCAAGTATCGAACCAGGGACAGCAACTGACCGGATCAATCAGTATATTGATTGTAAATTCATTTAATGAATTTTGGAATTTTTCCCGAATTTCTAGCTAAATAATTACATGATTCCAAGATGGCTGCCGTAACGAAACATGCATCAGTAATAGGATCCAATATGGCGGTCATAACGTAAAGTGTAACGACGACATCGTACTCATCCAAGATGGTGGGTGTAATGAAACATACTACAATTATATAATCCAAGATGGCGACCATAATGATACGTGCAACAGTGGTTTAAAGTAATATTTTATTAAATTTTTATTATTTAATTCGATTGATTAATTTATTTAATGAATTTTGAAATTTTTCCCGAATCTCTAGCATTAAAACTACGGATTTTCAAGATGGCGGACATGACGTCATACTACCTGATGATATGTATACTTTGACATAAGTGGTGGGGGTCAGTGTGCCAGCACCCACCACAGGGGAAGGATCGGTCGCCATTTTTATTTTTTTGCCCTCACCGGGTTTGAACCGAGGACTCCGAACTGCGTCTCGTAAAAGTAAATTGTTTTAATAAAAAAATTATTGAAATTTTATTAAATGAATTTTTTTATAAATTAATTTTTTTTCATTAAAATGGGATAATAAATAAAAAAGTTAAAGATGGCGGCCGTAACGGAAATTGCAACCATGACGTCATAATTCAAAATGGCGGATAACACAACGTCGGAATGTTCGAGAAAACGAAATGACATCACCGTAAAAGGCGGATACAAAATGGCCGCCCGGGTCAAGGTCAAAGGTCAAAGTCACATCCATCCAAGATGGCCGCCGTGACGTCTCAATCCAAGATGGCGGACCGGCTCCCGGCTCCACACTCCTACTCCAGTCCCTGGAGGAACCATGTGCAGACGAGGCGATTACCTCAGCGATGCTAGCAGGAAGGATTGTGTGTGGTCTCATGCGATAGATGGCACAGTTTCTAGGTTCACAACAATCTAATAGCTGCTCAGTCGGTTCGTAGGACACAGGATGTGTGCAATCCGCCAATGCTGAGCGCCTACATCACAGGTTTCTGTAAATGTACGTAGATACCCGGCATCCCAGTAGCTGTACTCGACACTGCTGAAGCTAGGTCTTATGCTTACGTACATGTTAGCAGGATGAAACGTAAACATTTTCTTGCAGGTCGAACGACAACTGAAGGCACGAACGGATGCACGTATTTTATATATGCATGCTCCTACTAACACTGTGTGTGCCATTTCTGCATCAACTGCGAGTTTGTAACGGCACATACTCGTTCAAACTGGTCACGTGGCTACACGTCATATATTGCACCTAGCTTGCGCAGGGAAGGACAGCCGTAGTCTGTCTGTTGATCTGCAATTTCAACCGGCGCATCACACAACTTGCCCAGCCACTTCTTCTGGTCAGGTCCAACAACGTAAATTATTTCGTTTTGTAATAATAAATCTTCAATAGTGTGTTTCACTTGGTGGTACCAAATTTTACTTTCGCCCCACTCCAGGCCATGGTAGTATTTACATAACCATTCATTCGTGCGTTTACTTTTTTCGTATAATAATTTCCAGGGATATGGAGGTTGGAATGTGCGGGTTCGAGTCTTGTCTCCGGAGGTGACGCTAATTTCCTTGAGCACGAATCCATTTTTGCTCTGGAAACCTTACAGGTTGCAGTACATCTTGTCGCTAGCAATGCTCGGTCGTAACTTAATTATTATCGCAAACGAATCAGTATTTATGTCAGAATTTTCACAAGTATGTCTCGACAATTCTACGATGCAAGCCGATCGTGAAGTATCAGAAAAAAAGCATAGGTGTTTGGTGGAATATTTCCGCTAGTCGATATCTCGATTCTACAGTCGATGATGTTTGAATTTATTCGATCATCCTGTTTGGAAAAGTCAAACACCATTAACGGGGCCTTGTTCTTGAAACTGTCGGGACTCAGTATCGGTGACTGTTTCCACCAATATAATTATTATTTCGAGTTCTCTAACAAATGGAGGTCTTATTACCTTCTATTTTAAATGGGGCTTGAATGAAATAAGGGGTTATAAAATAAAGTCTCGACATTAACTTCAGTTCCACTTCAATTTACTACTAACTATTACAATTAATTGTCAATGCCGTCACCAGTTAAGTTAAATCTATAAAATATACTTAAGTCAATCTACGTGCCTCGCTATCACACCTGTAAGTCTCTTAACAACGCTCTTTTTTTTTTGCGCTCGCGGTAGACCTCTCGCCGAGGCGGGAAGCGGCGACGAGAGATATGCGACGCGCACCGGGCTCCATCTCAGTACGGCCACCCCCAAAAAGCCACCTTTCGGGCGTGTCTGCCGTATATGACACATTGGGTCCGCGGCATCGTCGACAGTCCTCGTTCCTACCCGCTCTCGGCCCTATTCGCTTTCCGCAACGGTGGCCAGCCTAGTTCCGAAGCGTTGTCCCAGTATTTCGCGCTGACGCCGCTGTCGCGCTGACGCCGCTGTTGCCGCAATGAGGCCGGCCCGCACGTTGCTGCAAGTGTGTCGTAACAGTATGCTTGCTAAAACTAGGAGTAAATTTCAATGCGAGAAGAAATCTTCCACTTTCAAAGTCCATGTTCATATCAACATATGGATAGCTTTCGCTTTTTAAAAATATTTTTACATTACGTATTTACAGTTATCGAATACAGAGCGACTTACTCCTGCATTGAGCTGTCTTCCGGTCTGAGGCCCGACGATAATGTATCTTGGTTTTTCCGTAGCGAAGCTGGACTTTACTATACAATTGATACACTGACTATGAGGCAAGCCTGGATAAGTTTCCAGGCTCCAGGATCGGAAAGGCATATCGAAGCTCTTGCCATTTTCTATGTTCTTCAACATCTTGACACGTTCAACGATGCTTACTTGGATGTGGGGCAGCATCGATTCAATAGACTGTAGTGTTAGCGAGACTTCTTGAGGGTTTTCTGCAGCAGTGACAATTGCATTAATGTGCGTGTTGGCTAGAAGCAGTACGAGCTCTTGTTTCGAATTAATGATTATATGCTTGTAGTCCTCAGCGAATCCAAGAAGCATGGACAGAGGAACACAAACTTCGAACTTCCCTTCGGAATAAACCGGAAGCTTATATTCATCCTCGAGAGCCCAAACTGCCATCTTTGCAGCATACAGTTCATTAGGTGTGAACTAAAGGTAATTTTTAATAGCAGATGTTATGCCTACATCCCTCATCTGGTCTATCTCGACGCCATTGAGTACATATGTAATGCGCTCGATTTGTTGAAGAATACCATTGCAGGATATTGACATTATTGTCGGATGCGTACCATCCGCTTTTGTCAGCGTGCCTCTTATAAGTAGAAATGACTGTGAAGGTAAAGTACATATATCTTGGTGCTGTACAGCAATGTGTTCTTCTGTAGGTAACGGTCCGATCAGGAAAGGCTGGTACTCGTGCAATTCCATTTTCGTAATGTTGTCATTAAAAATGATCGGATCTTCCTCGTTGAGGACTTCGTCTTCCATATTTATTCGGCACTTGTCCAATACTTATAAGATACTTTATGCTGTAAGGTGTTAATGCACCGATTTCTGGTAGAGAACTGATCTTATTCACGCCAATGCGATTTATTTTTAACTGTTCGGTGTCACATAATTTATGGCCATCGCTTCAAGTGCAGACATAATGTAATTTCTACATCTTGAAAATTCACCAATCGTCCTCGCTGGTCAACGACTGACGACGACTCCATGTGGCAATTCAAGACAACTGGAACGTAAATTATACTTTGCGGTACATCGAACAGTTTATATTCTGGCGGGACCATCGGCGAAAACTCGTGCAGCATGTTGCTTAATCCCGTTGAGATACGTTCCACTGGTCAAATTACAGTTTATTCTTATGACATTCACAGGCAAAATGTTTACTGTACGCGTAGATTCGTACGTTCTTCCTGTATCATACACCTTTGGTTCGAATCCGAGCGTCGTACCTACCTATGGTTTCGTACAATCGACATTTTCACTGCATGTTAGAGTGCTTTTTTGAGTGTTTGGATTTCCACACAGTTGAAAGTCTACATCCTGTGTTAACATATCCCTGATGTAATTTGCAATGTCGTCAATTTCGTAAGAGCCAACAGGTAACTGTATTTCATGAGCGGTCCCATCGCTTTACAGGAAGCAGATCTTGCAATTTTCTTCGTAGATATTCTGCATGGCATTATATGTTTGAAAATCTACGAGTCCCATACACCATTCACCGGCTAAATCCACAGGCGGGAAATGAACCGCCCGCAGCTCTGATGCGTGACCTGTCGAGGTAAGTGTTATCGACATGACTAATAAATTATCAACATTGGACAGCCTTTAAGTAGCAAAATTTTTTTTTGTCAGCTAATATTTTTTTAGTTACAAAGCGAAGGCACAAGTGTCCGCAGTTTGTTTTGTGTTTGATCTTGTCTGAATTAGTCTTTGACTTGATGGAGCTGACTCGACGAGCACCCAGTCCTAATTTGGTCTTTGCCTTCATGATTTTGTAACGCCCAAAGCCGCGATATTCTCTCCTAGTCTTGCGTTCGATGATTTACTTATATCTTCGGCTTCCTGTGCCAATATCTCGTTTGTTCGGTGCCTGGATTCAAAAACCACGCGCTTTTTGAATATGCAATATTGTGCTTCTTGCACTTTTTGTCAAGAGGATTAATGCCCACGTCACCGCGAGGTAACCTTTTCGCTAGTTTAGTGCCGGGGCCGCATAATCTATAGCCAGGAATGTGAAGCTAGAATGGCAGATTATTTATCAGCGAGTTCACGAGTCCTAAACTGATGTGTTTTTTGTTCTTAACTCTTCGAGTCATTGCGCTCAACTGACCAGAAATTATAAATGCGTTTGATTTTATACAATTTCGTCAGTACAATGCAAGTCGTCAGGCAAGAAGTGTGTTTGCCCGTGCGCATTACGCAAGACGATGTATTTAGTGCACGTGAGTCACGACATGGCTTTCTGTTGACTTCTGCCGTACGATGCATAATGGCGGGTCCGTCCAATTGCGGTAAAACATGCGTTCTACTGAGTTTATTAGTGGAACCAAACGGTCTTATGTTCGAAAGTGTGTACCTCTATTTCAAATCGTTGCAACAGCTAAAATACCAGCGACTAGCTACAGTTCTACAATGGTGTATGGTCTGGAGTATTTCCCGTTTAATGATAATGCGAATGTGGTACCTCCATGCGAAACAAATGCCAATTCCGTGTTTGTTTTCGATGATGTAATGTGCGTGAAGCAAGGCATAATACAAGAGTACTTTTCCATGGGTAGAAACGCCAAGGTAGACTGCGTTTACCTCTATCAGATGTACAGTTGTATTCCAGAACAACTCCTACGAGACAACGCGAATGTCATAGCGATTTTGCGCATGGACGAACTTTACTTCATGCTTATGAAAATCACTTAAACACCGACATGACATTCCAGGAATTCAGGACATTTGCTCTTTGTGTTGGAAAGACAAACATGGATTCCTAACTATAGTCCAAGACTGGCCTCTATATAAGGGTAGGAACAGACGAGGTTTCGATCTGTTTATCGTCAAACAATAAGTCATAGCATTTCAAAATTCGGTCGTAGCAGCAGACATACTGTATGTCACGACTCCGATATCTGCAAAAACATTTCGCTACTGGCTCAAAAAGTAGAAAGTGTGAACAACAAATTACTAGAGTATCTCGTTGCCATCGAACAGCGCGTGGAAGCTTCGAAATCTCCGCGACATGATCGAAGTATCGAATGCACAATGAGGTGACAATTTGAGGACTTTTCAAAGTAGTCTGAAAGCATCACTAACTCACTTGTCAACAAAATCAGATTAAGCCAAACACAAGAAAGTAGTTTCTGCGAATGAAGAAAAAAGTATAAAAGGAGGTCTTGCAATATGTTTTCAGCCAGTACAATGTCGGACCTGGCCAGTGAGCTTCATCGAGCTATACATTAGTTTCGTGAAAAATATATAATTACTAGACGAAACAGACTTGCACGTGAGATGGGAAATGTAGAGGTATTTAAACCAATCACTAGTCGCCTCGACGAACTTAAAAATAAGGAAGAACCAGTCATCAATGTGAAGCTTGAAGTTGAATATGAAATGCCAACTGTAAAGAAGAGAAAGTATGAACCAAATCGAGAAGAAGAGGACTTAATGAGTACAGATTCCATGCACAAGAAAATATATTGAAAAAGGGACACCAAATTAATACAATGGTCTGATCATACCTGATATCGTTTACGAGTCGGAATAATAACACAATCTATGGAGTGTACAGAAAAATTAATAAGTTGTTCCTCGGTGCTAAAGAAAAAGTCTTTCTACCAGGAAATATTGTTTGCTAGAATAGTTCAAAACACGCGGAACTCTGTGTCTGTACGAATTGCAGTTTCGCAGGGAGCCTGAAGGATATTCTCCCAAAGATTTACAATAATAAAACATGCTAGAACTAACCAATGCTCATTTTCGCGATAACGATCCAGATAGTGGAGTATATAAAGACTAAGATCATGTGAAAATCGATTTTCTCGCTAATCTCTTCAGTGAACTAACAATACATGGTGACTATGTGTATTGGGACGACCCCAATAAATTAGTTGATCCCCTTAGAATTCTACATGCTTCGCTTAGTGCAGGAAAATATTCGCACATCAAAGAAATAGTCTCCATACTCGAAGAACTGGGGGAAGACGGCTACATACAATTAGTCGAACCAGAATCGCTCACGAACTTCAAGCTCCTTCTAGACGAAAATACATTCGTCGCAAAATCATAGTTCGCGGAATTAATGATTATTCCAGGCGGACCTTGTTGTGATGATACTATATTCCGGATTGAATAAAGGTTTCAAGTACATGTTGACGGTCATCGATGTTTATAGCATGTTCGCTTGGGCTATACCTAAAAATAAAAGACTGATACTGAAGTTGCCAAGGCCATGGACAATATTTTGCGTTGTGGTCGTGTACCGTCGCACCTGCAAACGGACCTCGGAAAAGAATTCTACAATGCAACCTTCAAGGTTTTTATGAAGAAGTATGGCATCAAACACTACTCTACATTTAGTAATGTCAAAGCCTCCGTTGTCGTGTGACCACCGTTATCTCCACTTACCACGCGTTAAGGGTTAAGAGAGGTAGTAAGGCAGTCTGATGGAAAGAAAAATCCTAGGTCGAAGTAAAGTGAATTTATTACCTGTACTTGTCCACAAAATTAATACTGTACTCATCAAAAATTACTAATAATCTTACATTGACCGTTTCCACAGAAAATTAACACTGATCACTAAATACTAGTAGGTACGTTCATAATAGTAATCAATTATTAGCATTAATAAATTCATTACTTTTACCAAAAATAAGAACGCACAAATATTAAATGAAAGTATGGAGGGGTTGGAGACGGTAGTCGCAAGCCACACCACATGCCTCAGACTAAGTCAATATCAACTCACAGATATTAATAACCAGACTCCAAATACAGCACCCGTTATGCCAGCATAACTTTGTACTCCACCCAAGAATACAAATATAATATGGTGCATAGATAAACAGTACAGGCTGTGTAAAATACTTGCAATAATAAATACTTCACAAAGTTATTAAAACACTAACCAGAAATCACTAATTTCCACAAATAAGATCATGTACCAGCATGTATCTTGACAGAACTAATTTTAACAATACTTCCTTTAGATAACCCAATCTTTAGAGTGTGTATACATAACGTAATATTAATTAACATTAAAACATATAAATTGCTTCAGGTACACGTTATAAAGAACAGTTAACTGTTAATAATACCACAAGGTAAGATACTTTAAAACTTGTAATCGAACTACGTATATGTATATAAATCTCTCTCAAAGTTCAATATACTTTTACATCAATATTTTATGCACACAAGTTGTACCTGCCTCAAGGTATAACATAACGCACTTCTGTTTCACTACAAAAAAAGGTAGGAACACATCTAAATGCCTGCAATATGCACCATTAAAAAATCCATCGATAATATGTCACTCTGCTAGGTGTCGATATTACTATTATTTAATTTTCCTCAATAAAAAAAAACTTTCTCTCTAGTAGCGCTATCAATTTAAAATATGTTACTGTATTTTACACCATATAGTCAATGCTCACCAACAGCCAAACTGAAAATGATAATAAATTACTGAAAATATAAATGGCTGACACTTTTCATTTAATTTGCGGGTAGTCTTAGCAAGTTCACTCACATCTTGTACTCTATAATCGGGGAGGTTCTAAAACTAAGTGCCAAAAACGTACTTTGCTGCCCAACATCGATCATCATGAGCAAAAGAAAATTGCTCACATCCTCGTCAACAGTAAACAAATACGCTTACATAAGGCAGATCTCCAAAACATGCTTCAAAGAATGACAACATGGCCGAAAACACAGCAGCGCCAGACCAAGCGGAACTTCCTGGTTAAAGGCGGTAACCATTCACCACGATGAATTACAGTAAACTCGCCACGTTTCCTGTAATCGAAATTGAAAGTACAACCAAGCACCAAGCTGTTTCACTGCAATAGGTAGCAGCACGCACTCGTCGCAAACACCACTCGTAAATCGTGCTTAATATTGCCATAGTATTCACTGTAATAGCTAGCAGCATGCACTCGTCGCAAACACCACTCATAAATCGTATTGCTTAATATTGCCATAGTATACATCGGCTCAACTCCACTCGTTGAAGTTACATCGTCGACAGACAGCTCAAAAAACCAAACGTTTTCAATCACAACTCGCCATACAGACGCAAAACTCACAAAAATTTACTTCCCTAGCCCTACCAACAGCTGGCTACGGCAAACAAAATTTCTCCATCGCGGCGCTACCAGCGCTCAGCATACAGAGACCTCATACGACAAATCAAAGAACTAAGTGGAGTGGCTAGTTCAAAAACACCTCACCATAATGCGTAAGCATTCACATACAAACAAAACATAAATTTGACGAGCGAAGCTAACGTCACAGTCTAAAGGTTTAACAGAACTTTGCGTTCCAAGATGTGGCGACAGTACACGGCTAACGGAAGTTACAAGTGGCTTGACATCTTGCCGAAACTAATAAGTGAGTATAATTCCACAGTGCATTCTAACACGAAAATAAAGTCAAAGGACGAAAAGGACAATCGCCTGCTTCGAACAGTGTTTTCCAACACAAAGAAGAAAGATCCACGAAAGCTTAAAGCTAACGTCGGTGACATTGTACGAATCTCCAAGCAGAAAGGTATTTTCGAGAAAGGTGTCGCTGCTAACTGGATTCCCCAACTTTTCCGTGTGACACATGTTCGTGAATCAGAGCCTAGGACCTACTACCTCTAAGGTTTGGTCTGCAAACTTATTCGTGGTTGCTTCTATGCCGAAGAGATTCAGAGAACTTTGTATCCCGATACGTTCTTGGTGGAGAAGATTATAAAACGAAGAAATGGTCGATCCTACGTCAAGTGGTGGGGCTTTCCACCTCGCTTTAATTCGTGGGAAGCAGATGCAGAAGTCGAGAAATGCTCAATACTTTAGTATTTTGTCAGTGTTTTTTTTTACTTGTAGTAGTGTAGAATTTATGTAGAATTTATGTAATAAAATATTTGTTTTTTAAAAGAATTGTGTTTTTTTTCTCAAAGCTGTGAACTTGTCTAAAATTGCTTCATTTTGTTCATTGTCCATGATTATTGATTAAATAGGTGGATTAATCTTTTATGAATTTAATAATTTATTATAAATTTATGGGTGAATAAATACTAAATTTCCAAGATGGCGGTCAGAACGGCTTACTGGAGGCTAGTAGTATAGTATTTTAAGCCTCTTTAAGAATTTTCAACATGATTTATTGAAGTTATTTTTTCTACATAAAATTAATTTTTTTACATCGTACAGGGATCGAATCAAGGACAGGAATCGGTCGAATAAATCAGTTTATTAAATACAAATTTATTTAATTAATTTTGGAATTTTTCCCGAAACTCTAGCATTAAAATTACGGATTTTCAAGATGGCGGAAATGATTTCATACTAGCTGACGATGTATATATACCTTGACATAATTGGGGGGGGGGGGTCAGTCTGCCAGCAGCTACCGTGAGGGAAGGATCGGTCGCCATTTTTATTTTTTTTGCTCTCCCCAGGTTCGAACCGAGGACTCCGAGCTCCATGTCGCAGGTGTACGTTTTTTAAAAATATTGTTATTAAAATTCTATTAATTTAATTTCTTCATTAATTTTAAAAATTTTTTCATTACAATTGGATAATAAAGATGTTCAAGATGGCGACCATAAAAGAAATTGCAATGGTGAAGTCATAATTCAAAATGGCGGAATGTTCTAGAAAACAAAATGTCTTCATCAATGATGGCAGATCCAATATGGCTGCCGTGACGTCAGAGAGGTCGGTCACTGACCCGGCTCATGGCTCCAGCACCTGGCGTCTGTGCCAGTACTGCTATTTACATACTACTATAGACATTAAGCTCAAATTCATCTCATTCATACAAAATCATACGACGTACAAGCCGACAGGCTTATTTTGCCTCACTTTATTAACTTAAGACCCGGAAGCAGGGTACGGGAACCTTCCCTGCTCCAGCGAAAAATATAATCCACATTCTTCTTCTTATTGGGCGAGCTACCACCCCGCTTATAGCTTCTCGGCCACGGAACAGGAACTTGTAGTTATTTGTATGAAAACAGGTCATAGAAGAGGGAGGCGAACCCAAAAGGAAAGGGGATAAATCTGTTTATCCATACTGGAACGATCTTTTTTTGTTTGTTTTTATCCATAAGTAAGTAATGAGTGGATTTTATTACCGCCACATTGTAAACATTCATTTTGCGGTTGTTGCCTACCAAGGATGAAGTTTTCTTTGCTTCACTTTCTCGAGCACATGCTCCATCCGGACTCTTCCATTATCTTTTGAATCTGCCTCGCTTTCCTCAGAGCCTGTCGCGTTGTCATCGCGCTGGCAGTAATCAACCTTGAGTAGGGAGGGCTGCGTGCACTTTGATAGCTTGGCCGAGATTTGCACACGAGGCTTCGTCACCCGAAGTTAGTGATGTGAAGCCGTGATGCCTCAGCCCACGTAAGATATCGAACGTAAAATAAAATTGCACTTGGTAAAAAATATCTGTGTATCTAATTTATGATTAAACTAAGTTTGACTGCGAATAACTGCATCTCTGAAGTAGCACACATTTATAACATTGAGACATGGGAATAAATGGTCGCAATAAAAGCAGTATGTTTCTTCAGTTGGGATTATACTCATCTGCTCCTGCAAGTGAACAGTGATCAATTTTAATCGTCTTAATATAAGACACTAATTTCTTTTTTGCACATCTCAAAGAATATATATACACCTTAGGACCACACAATATAAATTGTAATGTAACATGTTTTTCTTTTCTGACCTTACTTTATATAACCCGATATATGTTTGTTTTCACAAGTTGATTAATGACCAAGATAACGAACCACATTATAAAAATGATGCATAGGTTTGATGATACAGGAGAGGGAAAACTAGATAAATAACTTCAAGGGTGTCCTTGACCGAGAGAGAACGCACAGCCATTGAATGTATAGAAGTCGCGATCAAAGGTAAAATTTTGCAGCCAGTTTCGCAGAGGAATTGTTGTAAATGGAAGCTCCGTCAGTAGTATATGAATGGGGCTCCTGGCACAGGGTCCAGGGTGTGGTGCCTATGGTGCCGACCGCCATCTTGGATTGTGACATCACGGCGGGCATCTTGGATGAGTGAGACCTTGACCTTTGACCTTGACCCCGGCGGCCATTTTGGATCCGCCATCTTGGATCCACCATTTTGGATGAAGTAATTTTGATTTCTCGAACATTCTGGCATTTTGTTTACCGCCATTTTGAATTATGACTTCACCGTTGCAATTTTCGTTACAGCCGCCATCTTTAAAATCTTTATTTATTATCCGTTATAATGGAAAAAAAATTAAAATTAAAAAAAATAATTGTTAATAAAATTGTAATAAAAATATTTAAAAAAAATACATTAACGACATGGAGCTCGGAGTCTTTGGTTCGAACCTGTTGAGGGCAAAAAAGAAATTGAGACCGATTCTTCCCTCACTGTGGCTGCTGGCAGACTGACCCGCACCACTTTGTTCATAGCAAGTATATCATCAGGTATAATGATGTCATGTCCGCCATCTTGAAAATCCGTAATTTTAATGCTATAGATTCGGAAAAAATCCCAAAATTCATTAAATAAATTTTTAATCAATATTCTGATTGATTCGATCGATTCATGTCCTCGGTTCGATCCCTGGATGATGCAATACATTTAATTTTATATAAAAACTATACATTCAATAAATCATGTTCAAAATCCTAAATGAGGCTTAAAACCAACGACTACCAGCTTCCAGTAAGTCGTTATGTCCACCATCTTGGATATTTGTATTTATTGACCCAAAAATTTATAAAAAAATCAATAATTAATCTACCTATAGAATCGATACTTGTTTCGATCCCTGGGTGATACAAAACAAATTTAATTTTTAAAAAATACCACAAAAGTGACAGATTCCCGAAAATAAAAACACTGCAAGTTCTTTTAAAAAACATAAAATTTTATTACATAAATTATACACTACTACAAGTACAAAAAAAAAACAAATTACTAAAGTCTTGTTCAACCTAAACAAATTCTTTTCAATATTTATTTCCGCATTTAATTCTGTGCCGTTCAAGACACTGTATAGCAGTTAGACCTGTTATCCGAGGTTGATTAGCGAAATACTTAAAGCACATCTTACACACATAAATCTTATGTTATGGTTTTGTAACCTGGGGTCTCACAAGTCGGGAGAAGTTTTTGATGTAGCAGTAGTGTGCAGCACCGCTTTCATTTTTCACAAGCAACAAATCGAAATGATTTTTTCTTTCTTGATTGGGTACCCGAATAGGACACACCTTATTATCCTCATTTAGTGCATACACCATGGGTGTAAAAAATTACCCCGTGCGGGGGCAAACAGCCCACGTCCATCTCTATCTGCACTGCCAGTTACAAGCATTGTTTTTCAACCCCGCTAACCTTGACTTCGCCAAGGCTAGTTGCGTAAACGCGGTAGAGACGCAAAACTAAATTACAAGTTTGATTGTGTATGCAGCAGGTTATTGCAGCGTTCAGACCAATTACTTCATATACAAACATTTAAATTTATTCCGGATAAATTAGAATACATGAATTACAGACAAGTGGAAAAAAATACATAAAAAACGACATAAAATTTAAAAATGCTATACGTGATGCCCGGCCGTAGCGATCACGTTACCTGCGGCACAAAAACCTTGCCATCGCATAAGTCTAAGTCTGTCCTTCATCGCCGCGCGAGGGAGGGGGGGGGGGGGAGAGTCCACACGAAATCTTGGCTACCGTCCCAAAACTACCTCTTCTTTCACCATTAATAAATTAAAGTTTTACTTACATTGGTGCTGGCCGTGCAGTAGAAATTTACCAAACTGTAGCGCCTCGGGTACCCGGGCTGTAGACTGGGCATAGATGACACCTGTTGCACGGTCAAATGGCCCCGGTCGACGCACTTCGGGGCGTGGTGGATTAACACTCGCGACTTGCGGAAAAGTTTAAACTCGTTGATGCGAAATACGTTGCCGTACATTCCAAATTATAAAAAATATAATAAAGCTGATGCGGGCCGCGGCAACGATAGCTCCGTGTAGCAGTGTCCATGGTTAACCGTTCATACCGAAGTGTGGGTCGTGTCCCAACTCCCGTGCATGGAGTTACCCTGGGAACCCATATTCACCACTGACCCGCCGTCGGTCAATGCCCGCAAGCTTCTCTCGACTCCGACTGCCCCACGTCCAAACAGTCCGCTCGCCGCATACGTCACACTCCCGTGACGTCATCCACCTCCCTCCGCTAATTTCCCCCTCTTTCATGCGTGGACAAGTCCATTCAGCAGGGGTCAATGGCCACACGGTAAACCACAGTACTTGATTAAAGATTAACTAAAACTAGTAAAGACGTATATAAAAATAAATATGAAAACATTACATTAAAATTATAATTAAACATAATAAACACTAAACATAATCACATGAGACACCTGAAGTGTCTCAACACATTAATTGAAACTTCGGGGTTATTCTTCTCAAATTTTTTTTACTGATTTAATGGTGGCGGAGAGTACAGACCATCAAAGTTGTACGTATTCTCCAAAGCATAATACCTCTTATCAACTCGGTTTTTATGACTTCCCCCGACAAATCTTGCCAAAATACTCCATTAAAATAAATGAACCTTCAAGTTTTGGCAATTGACTACTGCTCTTTTGTTGACTATTGTCTCAGGTAAAGCAATAAATGAGGATGTCTGATGGTGTGGAAGCAAACTAGCACTTATTCCTATGCACATAATCTTGTGACTATCCAGAGTGTTACAATGCGATAAAACCATATCGCATTTGTCGCACTTATATGTCTCTAGAGAGATTGCCGGATACCTACTGCAGGTTATAACATGTATTTTCAAGTTATCATGTCGTACTAATTGTTTATTACACTTGTTACATTGAAACTCTGTTATTTTCAGTACATTATTCAGACAACTGCTTTTTTCATGTCTGCGCGCACATGAACTGATAGTAAGTGATGCACCACAGTATTTGCACTGACGCGAAGAACGTTCCTCATTCATTGGTGTATTCAATGTTGCTGGTGAAACTTTAGCTGATGATGAAACAGCACATATCGAAGTCTCCTCTGCAGTTGATATCGGGATCTCCGCAGCTGTCGACACCGCAGCCATTGAGCTCTCCACTGTCGTGGTCTCCTGTGCAGCCGGTAGGTATCAGGATCTCCAACTCCATCAACGTTGCTGCCATCGAGGTCCCCACTGCTGACGGTAAAGTCCATCCCGGTCGACATTGGAGCAGTAACTAAATCTGGTGAAACTTACTGAACAGAGCAGGTCCGTACTGCACCGCGGCCAGAGGTGAACTGATGGCTCAGTCGTCTGAACCTCGCTTATATACCCGCTGTCGACTGGAATACTACATGAGTCAAAATATTGTCTGTAATTAAAATTATTTTTTTTAATAGGTACCTTAAAATTATAGAAATGAAAACACACAAGTTCAAGTTTTACACATTTATTTAGAAAAATTACACAAATGCATATTAGGTTAAGGAATTAAGCATTTTCACAAGCAAATTATTTAATGCTGCACGAACTGCAGTTGGAACTCCGGTTCCAACTGGTGCATCGACTCCGGTTCCAACTGGATCGTCGACTCCGGTTCCAACTGGTTCGCAGGTCACTTGATCAGGAACACAGGTTTGCAGCTGGTCATCTGCCCCGTCGACAACTCCGGCGAGACATGGTCGATGACGTCCGTGACCACGTCTGTGCCTGGGCTTTACTGCAGTGCTAGTAGGGACAGATTCACTGCCTGAACTTCGACGATGAGACGCATGCCGTTTGGGTGTCTGCTTAGAAGCATCACAGGTCAAAACAGATTGCAATACGCTCATGTTTGGTGTTGCACGTGCAGACGAGGCGACTACCTCAACGATGCTAGCAGGAAGGATTGTGAGTGGTCTCATGTGATAGATGGCACAGTTTCTAGGTTCGCAACTATCTAATAGCTGCTGAGTCGGTTCGCAGGACACAGGAAAGTGCGCAAACCGCCAATGCTGAGCATCTCCATCACAGGTTCCTGTATATGTATGTAGATACCCGGCATCCCAGTAGCTGTAATCGACACTGCTGAAGCTAGATCTTACACTCACGTACACGTTAGCAGGATGAAATGTAAACATCTTCTTGCAGGTCGAACGACAACTGAAGGCACGAACGGATGTAAGACTTTTATATATGAAGGCTCCTACTAACACTGTGTGTGCAATTTCTGCATCAACTGCGAGTTTGTAACGGCAAATACTCGTTCAAACTGGTCACGTGGCGGCACGTCATATATCGCAATAAGCTTGCACAGGGAAGGACAGCCGTAGTCGGTCTTTAGGTCTACAATTTCAACAGGAGCTTCACACAACTTGTTCAGCCATTTTATCTGTTCAGGTCCGGCAACGTAAATTATTTCGTTTTGAACTTTTAAATCTTCAATAGTGTTTTTCCCGTGATAATATTTACATAGCCATTCTTTCGACCGCTTGCTTTTTTCGTCTAGTAGTTTCCATACGGAGGTCGGAACGTGCGGGTTAGATTCTTGTCTCCGGAGGTGACGCTTATTTCCTTGAGCACGAATACATTTTGACTCTGGAAACCTTGTCGCTTGCAATGCTCGGTCGTAACTAAATTACTATCGAAAACAAAACAGTATTTATGTCAGAATTTTCACAAATTTTTCTCGACAACTATACGATGCAAGCCGATCGTGAAGTATTAGACAAAAAGCATAGGTGTTTGGTGGAATATTTCCACTAGTCGTTATCTCGATCCTACAGTCGATGATGTTTGAATTTATTCCATCATCCTATTTGGAAATGTATAACACCATTAACGGAGCCTTGTTCTTGAAACTGTCGGGACCCAGTATCGGAGACTGTCTCCGCCCATAGTAAGCTTGCTGAAACGTGGCAAATTTTGATATGCGAAAATAAATCTTCCACTTTCATAGTCCATGTTCACATCAACATATGGATAACTTTCGTTGTTTAAAACTATTTTTACAATACAAATTTGACAGTTATCGAATAAGTAGCGACTTACTCCTGCATTTAGCCATCTTCCAGTCTAAGGCCCACGATAATGTATCTTGGTTTTTCCGTATCGAAGCTTGACTTTACTATCTAATTGATACGCTGACTATGAGGCAAGCCAGGATAAGTTTCCAGGCTCCAGGTTCAGAATGGCACGTCGAAGTTCTTGCCATTTCTATGTTCTTCAACATCTTGACTCGTTCAACGGTGTTTACTTGGATGTGGGGCAGCATCCACTCTATAGACTGTAGTGTTAGCGAGACATATTGAGGGTTTACTGCAGTGGCG
Organism: Bacillus rossius redtenbacheri; assembly: GCF_032445375.1. Lineage (NCBI taxonomy): Eukaryota > Metazoa > Arthropoda > Insecta > Phasmatodea > Bacillidae > Bacillus > Bacillus rossius. The sequence continues at coordinate 178,461,869 of NC_086330.1, forward strand.
ACAATTGTATTATTGTTCGTGTTTGCTAGAAGCAGTACCAGCTCTTGTTTCGAATTAATGATTATATGCTTGTAGTACTCAGCGAATCTAAGAAGCATGGACAGAGGAACACAAACTTTGAACTACCCTTCGGAATAAACCGAAAGCTTATATTCATCCTCGATAGCTTAACCGGCCATCTTTGCAGCAGACATTTCATTTGGCGTTAGCGAAAGGTAATTTTTAATAGCAGAAGATAAGCATACATCTCTCATCTGGTCTACCTCGATGTTATTGAGTACATATGTAATGCGCTTGATTAGGTGAAGAATACCATTGAAGGATATTGACGTTGTTGTCGGATATGTACCATCTATTTTTTTCAGCGTGCTTCTTATACGTAGAAATGACTGCGAAATGACAGCAATGCGTACTTCTGATGGTAGTGCGTACGGTCCGAGCAGGAAAGACTGGTACTCATGCAATTCCATTTTCGTAATGCTGTCATCAAAAATGACCGGATGTTCCATGTTGAGGATTTCGTCTTCCATATTTATTTCGGCACTTGTACAATATTAAGAAGATACTTTATGCTGTCAGGTGTTAATACACAGATATCTGGTAGAGAACTGTTCTTATTCACACCAATCCGATTTATTTTGTAACTGTTCAGTGTTACAAACTTTATGCCCATCGCTTCAAGTGCAGACGTAATGCAATTCCTTCGTCTTGAAAATTCACCAATCGTCCGCGCTGATCAACGATTCCGACGACGACATCGTGTGCGCACTTCAAGACAGCTGGAACGTAAATGATACTTTGCGGTACATCGACCAGTTTATATCCTGGAGGCACCATTGGCGAAAACTCGTGCAGCATGTTGCTTAGTCTCCCGTTGAGATACGTTCCACTTGTCAAATTACAGTTTATTCTTATGACATTCACAGGCAAAATGTTTACTGTACGCGTAGATTCGTACTTTCTTCCTGTATCATATACCTTTGGTTCGAATCCGAGTGTCGTACCTATGGTCCCAGGTTTCGTAAAAACGACATTTTCACTGCATGTTAGAATGCTTTTTTGAGTGTTTGGATTTCCACACAGTTGAAAGTCTACATCCTGTGTTAACATATCCCTGATGTAATTTGCAATGTCGTCAATTTCGTAAGAGCCAACAGGTAACTGTATTTGATGAGCGGTCCCATCGCTTTTCAGGAAGCAGATCTTGCAGTTTTCCTCGTCGATGTTCGGTATGGCATTATACGTTTGAAATTCTACGAGTCCCATACATCATTCACCGGATAAATCCAGAGGCGAGAAATGAACCGCCGGCAACTCAGATGTGTGACCTGTCAAGGTAAGTGTTATCGAAATGACTAATAAATTATCAACATAGGACAGCCTTTAAGTATAAATTGTTTTGGTCAGCTATTTTTCTTAGTTAAATAGCTTAAACAAAAGTGTCAGCAGTTTGTTTATTAGGTGACTGTTCCGATTCATTATTTTAGTGCACAGTAGTGGTCCGGCCCAGGTTCCGCCTAAGTTCTGAGACAGGTCGTCAATTTCCAAAACTACCGTAGTACTCGGCCATTTTTCCAGATTACATATGCCACCCAGTGCATGCTACGACCCAACGACGTGTCTAAATTAATGATGGCGCGGTCGATCGTTTTTTCCTTGCTGGGTAAAGTTTCTCGCATAAACATGCCTCGGAAATATGGTATTTTCAGTTTTCGAGCGTACTTGATTAAATCTATATTGGTGAGCGGACGTTTCAGCAAAGAACTTAGGATTTTTTCATTCGTTTCTTTCTCATGCCTCGACCTGATTTGTGACGTTGCAAGTAGAGTCCTGTGCAGTTTTTTTATCCATGGCAATGGCTTCCATGCTGGCATTGTGTCGTTGTGCTTCTTTTAACTGCTTGCGCTCATTCTTCGAAGTGTTGACTGGCCGCACTATACCACTCATTGCACCGATGAGACCGCCGAGAGCACCCAATGCAGGCAAAATCAAAGTAAGAAATCCTCCTTTTATGTTCTTATCTAAAGTCTGTAATGTTTGCTTGGCTTTTTGCAAGCCTGCACCACTTTTGTGTTTGGTCTTGCGTGAGTTAGTCTTTGACTTGATGGAGCTCGCTCGACGAGCACCCAGTCCTTATTTGGTTTTGCCTTCATGATTTTGGAAATGCCACAGGCCGCGATATCTCTCCTAGTCTCGCGTCCAACGATTTACTTACATCTTCGGCTTCTTGTGCATATATCTCTTCGGCCCGGTGCCTGGATTCCAGATCCTTGCTTAATGAATATGCAATACAGTGCTGCTTGCACTTTTCGTCGAGAGAATTAATGCCGACGTCACTGCGAGCTAATCTATTCGCTAGTTTAGTGCCGGGGCATCAGAATCTGTAGCCTGGAATGTGTAGCTCGAATGGAAGATTGTTTAACAGCAAGTTCACGAGTCCTGCACAGATGTGTTTTTTGTTCTTATCTCTTTGAGTCATTGCGCAAAACTGACCAGAAACTATAAATATTTTTTATTTTATACCATTTCGTCAGTACAATGAAAGTCGTCAATCAAGAAATTTGTTTGCCCGTGCGCATTACGCAAGACGATGTATTTAGTGCACGTGAGTCATGATATGGCTTTCTGTTGACTTCTGTCGTACGATGCATAATGGCGGGTCCGTACAATTGCGGTAAAACATGCGTTCTACCGAGTTTATTAGTGGAACCAAACGGTCTTATGTTCGAAAACGTGTACCTCTATTTCAAATCGTTGCAACAGCTAAAATACCAGCGACGAGCTACAGTTCTACAATGGTGTATGGTCTGGAGTATTTCCCGTTTAATGATAATGCGAATGTGGTACCTCCTAGCGCAACAAATGCCAATTCCGTGTTTGTTTTCGACGTTGTAATGTGCGCGAAGCAAGGCATAATACAAGAGTACTTTTCCATGGGTAGAAACGCCAAGGTAGACTGTGTTTACCTGTGCCAGATGTACAGTCGTATTCCAGAACATCTCCTACGAGACAACGCAAATGTCAGAGCGATTTTTCGAATGGACGAACTTAACTTACTTCATGCTTATGAAAATAACGTAAACACCGACATGACATTTCAGGAATTCAAAGACATTTGCTCCTTGTGTTGGAAAGACAAAAATACATTCCTAGTTATAGTCCAAGACTGGCCTCTATATAAGGGTAGGAACAGACGAGGTTTCGATCAGTTTATCGTCAAACAATAAGTCATAGCATTTCAAAATTCGGTCGTAGCAGCAGACATACTGTATGTCACGACTCCGATATCCGCAAAAAGATTTCGCTACTGGCTCAAAAAGTAGAAAGTGTGAAAAACGAATTACTAGAGTATCTCGTTGCCATCGAACAGCGCGTGGAAGCGTCGAATTCTTTGCGTCATGATCGAAGTATGGATTGCACAATGAGGTGACAATTTGAGTATTTTTCCAAGTAGTCTGAAAGCATCACTAACTCACTTGTCAACAAATTCAGATTTAACCAAACACAAGAAAGAAGTTTCTGGAATGAATAAAAAAGTATAAATGGAGGTCTTGCAATATGTTTTCAGCCAGTACAATGTCGGACCTGGCCAGTGAGCTTCATCGAGCTATACATTAGTTTCGTGAAAAATATATAATTACTAGACGAAACAGACTTGCACGTGAGATGGGAAATGTAGAGGTATTTAAACCAATCACTAGTCGCCTCGACGAACTTAAAAATAAGGAAGAACCAGTCATCAATGTGAAGCTTGAAGTTGAATATGAAATGCCAACTGTAAAGAAGAGAAAGTATGAACCAAATCGAGAAGAAGAGGACTTAATGAGTACAGATTCCATGCACAAGAAAATATATTGAAAAAGGGACACCAAATTAATACAATGGTCTGATCATACCTGATATCGTTTACGAGTCGGAATAATAACACAATCTATGGAGTGTACAGAAAATTTAATAAGTTGTTCCTCGGTGCTAAAGAAAAAGTCTTTCTACCAGGAAATATTGTTTGCTAGAATAGTTCAAAACACGCGGAACTCTGTGTCTGTACGAATTGCAGTTTCGCAGGGAGCCTGAAGGATATTCTCCCAAAGATTTACAATAATAAAAAATGCTAGAGCTAACCAATGCTCATTTTCGCGATAACGATCCAGATAGTGGAGTATATAAAGACTAAGATCATGTGAAAATCGATTTTCTCGCTAATCTCTTCAGTGAACTAACAATACATGGTGACTATGTGTATTGGGACGACCCCAATAAATTAGTTGATCCCCTTAGAATTCTACATGCTTCGCTTAGTGCAGGAAAATATTCGCACGTCAACGAAATAGTCTCCATACTCGAAGAACTGGGGGAAGCCGGCTACATACAATTAGTCGAACCAGAATCGCTCACACACATCATGCTCCTTCTAGACGGAAATACCTTCGTCCCAAAATCATAGTTCGCGGAATTAATGATTTAATCCAGGTGGACCTTGTTGAGATGATACTATATTCCGGATTGAATAAAGGTTTCAAGTACATGTTTACACTCATCGATATTTATAGCATGTTCGCTTGGGCTATACTTGTATAATCAAAGACTGTTACTGAAGTTGCCAAGGCCATGGACAATATTTTACGTGATGGTCGTGTACTGTCGCACCTGCAAACAGACCTCGGAAAAGAATTCTACAATGCAACCTTCAAGGCTTTGATGAAGAAGTATGACATCAAACACTACTATACATTTAGTAACGTCAAAGCCTCCGTTGTCGAAAGGTTTAACAGAACTTTGCGTTCCAAGATGTGGCGACAGTTCACGGCAAACAGAAATTACATGTGGCTTGACATCTTGCCGAAACTAATAAACGAGTATAATTCCACGGTGCATTCTATCACGAAAATGAAGCCAAAGGACGTAAAGGACAATCACCTGCTTCGAACAGTGTTTTCCAACGCTAGGAAGAAAGATCCACGAAAGCTTAAAGCTAACGTCGGAGACATTGTGTGAATCTCCGACCAGAAAGGTATCTTCGAGAAAGGTTTCACTGCGAACTGGAGTCCTGAACTTTCCCGTGTGACACATGTTCGTGAATCATACCCTTGGACCTACTACCTGGAGGATTCGGACCACAAATCTATTCGTGGCGGCTTCTATGCCGAAGAGATTCAGCCTACGTTATATCCCGATAGGTACTTGGTGGAGAAGATTATAAAACGAAGAAATGGACGATCCTACGTCAAGTGGTGGGGCTTACCAACTCGCTTTTATTTGTGGGTGGCAGATGCAGAAATCGAGAAATCCACAAGACTTTAGTATAATTTGTGTGTTTTTTTGTTCTTGTAGTAGTGGTCTAGAATTTATGTAATAATTTTTTTTTGTTTTTTTTTAAAAGAACTTGCGGTGTTTTTATTTTCTCAAACCTGTTACTTTTGTGGTATTTTTTTAAATTAATGTTGTTTGTATCGCCTAGGGATCGAACCAAGTATTTATTCTGTAGGTAGATTAATGTTTGATTTTTTTATAAATTTATGGGTTAATAGATACAAATATCCAATATGGTAGATATAATGGCTTACTGGAGGCATGTAGTAGTTGATTTTAAGCCTCTTTTAGGATTTTGAACATTATTTTTGAATTTATTATTTTTTATATAAAATTATTGTTTTGCATCATCCAGGGATCGAACGAAGGACATGAATCGATCGAATCAATCAGAATATTGATAAAAATATATTTAATGATTTTTGGAAATTTTCCCGCATCTATAGCATTAAAATTACGGATTTTCAAGATGGCGGACATGTCATTATACCTGATGATATATATGCTATGAAAAAAGTGGTGGGGGTCAGTCTGCCAGCAGTCTTAGTGAGGGAAGGATCGGTCGCCATTTTTTTTGCACTCACCGGGTTCGAACTGAGGACTCCGAGCTCCATGTCGTTAATTATGTTGTTAAATGTTTTTATTAAAATTTTATTAATTTATTTTTTTATAAATTTTAAAATTTTTTCATTATAATCGGATAATAAATATTTTAAAGATGGTGGACATAACGGAAATTGCAACGGCTACGTCATAATGTGAATGGCGGAAAACAAAATGCCGGAATGTTCGAGAAATTGAAATGATGTCACCTAAAATGGCGAATCCAAAATGGCCGCCGGGGTATAATTAATTGTCAAAGGTCAAGGTCACACTCATCCAAGATGGCCGCTGTGACGTCACAATCCAAGATGGCGGTTGGCACCACAGGCACCACACCCTGAACCTTGTGCCAGGAGCCCCATTTATATACTACTTCCGTCACAGCGATCGCTTTATTCGCTGGGTGTCGACACTATACGCTCCTAGCAGTCTTTGGGCGTACTAGGTTAACCAGCCCAGTCACTCCCACTGGTTAAAATATCGCGGCAGCTGTTATCAGCACCGTTAGGCGACCTTGAAGAGAAGTTTTTCTTATGGCTCCTTCCACACGGGAGTCTTGTCTGCCGGCGACTTGTCGCCCGACGACTGTAGTCACTGGAGACTACGGAAAACTAGTGGCAGACAAGTCGCCAGATATATCACAGGCGTATTTAGTATAATGTTAGAGGCAGGATACAGCTTAAAGATAATCGCTGTATAGACATTATTTGTGTGTTTTTATTGCTAATTAGTCAATCAAAATATAATACTATACAATAAATTGGTCTAAATTGTTCATGCATAACGCAATAAGTAAAACTACTTATCTGGAATCTTATCTATTCTAAGGTAACTTGGTCGAATATATAGGCTAATATTGTTGTTTTTATGTTCAATTACAACAAGCTATCATGTGTTTCATGTGTCATACTATTTCATATAGGTCCCAATCTCCGACTAATTTCAGTAGTTCTATACTCTATTCAGCTGAAATACTATGCACGTAATAAACGCAAATATGTACATCATGTTAATAAACAGCATTTGAACATACCTATTTCATTTTTTCTGTTGTTTTCTAAGGAATCAAAACCTTGATGAAACTCACGGCACACTTCCGCCCACGCTTCCTGTTTCTTGGTTTTATTTGAATAATCTGCTGATGAAATGTCCCATAATGTGGGACGTTGCCGAATTTCTTGAATAAACTTCTCAGTATCAAAAAACACTTCACTGGACGCCATCGCAGACAAGTCTACCGTGTGAAAGCAACAATGCTACTGAAGGCCCCTGCAGTCGCTCGCGAGTCTTCAGTCTCCCGGCGACACGGTGGCGACAGTCTACCGTGTAAACACTACCAATGCTGCGTATTTAACTGCTGTCGCCGTCAGACAAGTCTCCCGTGTTAAAGGAGCCTATCTCTGCATTGAGAACGACGAAACTCCAGAAAGCAGCCGCAGGAATCTTTGACTGGAGGGATTGTATTGTACCCGACTGTCTTTGTATCGGATCTCTATTTAGTTTTGCATTTAAAATATGTTTAAAATTTTTAATGTTAAAACCTACTAATTCAAACATTATTTCGCATTGATAATTTTAGATTGTTAAACATTCTAAAGGATAAGAAATGTTCATACACAGGTTGTCCGAATGTGAGGAGCAATTCACGAGGCACATCGATGTTCCTTTTTTTTCTTTTAATGAAAGACAAGGACAGGTAGGTTGAGGAAAACTACTTGCGTATTTTCGTCTCACGAATATGCGATGTAAGTCCTAAACTATTTGATGTGAATTATCAGAGTATGTAATCCTTTAGTTTTATATTAAAAATCACATTTATATAGTCCACACAAAATATTTCACTACATATATAAAAACAAATTTTAAACGGAAGACACGAATATTGAGATTCTAAAAGTAGGTACTGTACTCATTTAAACACTAGGTATTAAATACTTCCTTCATTAGAACTATTGTTAGTTTGAAAGCTTTCAAAAAATATTTCTGGTAATGTAACTTTGACAGTCGATTATTCATCGTGTTTTACACGATCATATTTTTACATATTTCACACATGCTAAAACAACACATACATTTCCAAACGAGTCACTGATTTATGAACCTATCTACATGAATCAGTGAGTGCATGTGTATCACTCATTTGCTTAAGTTTGACAATGGAATATTTTACAATAATTGTTAATGTTCATTAAGATTACCTAATAACAAGACTATTTTACTTAACGTATAACATACCTCAACATAAACAATTATGTATGCAATACAGTATTCTAAAAATGTTGGCAATAAAGTTTATATTAAATTTTATTACCAAAAGATTTTGCAAGGGAAAACTGCCCTTTGTGTTCAAAAATTGAAAATTGAAAATTATATGTGGCACAAACAGAATAAATTTTAAGAAAATTTTTTTCTCTTTTTAGATATTAAGAGAATTTTCTTGATTTATCTGTTTTTTTTTTTACTTTCTAATTTTTATCCTTTGGAGAAATTTTGACCATTATCAAACTCTATCGAGATTTTCCATTTGAAGATTTTATGAATCATTCATTATTCTGGAATATATGTGTGTATGTGTGTGTGTGTGTGTGTGTGTGAGAGAGAGAGAGAGAGAGAGTTAATCACTGTTTTGTGGTCTTGGGGCAATAAAAAGAAAAAAACTGCATCCCAAATTTCCAAATGTTGTAACATGATAACGACTACGATAGGTAGTGTTGTCTTCGAAAAAGACCTAAAAACGAAAAAAGTCTTAGAGCGATGAGAAATATGAAAATTAAGATCTTAAATACAGTACTACCAAATACGCAACGTAATACATAGGTAAATTTACTTTTTCAGAACATCTAATAATGTTCTTGCGATGAACAGAAATATATGAAAAATCATGTAGAATGTATTATAGAAGCTATGTCATTTGGCATGACTTACATGAAATTTTTTTGTGTAAATTAGATTCAAACTGTAGAATTTACACGCAAGATGCGAAACAGTCAATGCATTATGATACAGGCTTAGCGATTAAATTTTTTTACAAATATATAATTGTAATATGTGAGTATATAAATTACCCTTGTGAAGAACACCCAATAACTTCTAATGAATGCAGTGGAACACTGCAAGATTCTGCAGTGTACTATTCAGCTGGGTACACAGCTAAACTGTGTTTGGACTAATTCCGTTGCACAACTTGTGAAATTGTGTTTACGGAAAATAAAGATGCAAGTCAAAAGAGGAAAGCCTTGAAATATTATAAGAACTATATTTGTAAAGAAAAATTTGAACCACCTAACGCCGAAGAAAACCATTGAAATATAGCGTCAGCATTCACACCGTTGTCAAGAGCTTTCAGGTAGAAATATTTTTGAAAATATTACCAAATACATTTTTTTAATAAAAAAAGATCACTTCATTGATGGGGAATTTTATAAAAGAAGATACCATTGCTACCTTTCAAACTGGTTTGACACTGGTCGTGACCACAAAGATTTTCTATTGCGGACTTTAGTGCGCTTTTGTATAACTCATCAAGTAATTATCTCCAGACGAGAACGTGACACCAAGCGAAAAATAAGCAACATGAAAAAAAAGGCAAACTATAAAAGATTAAACATTAATGATTTACCATAAGATCAACTTTTTCACTGCAAGTTCAACCTTATATACAACAGTTAAATGTGATTTCCATCATCTCTCAGATTCTTGCAAACGTTTTTAAAAGCAATAGTTTAAGGTAAAGAAAACTATCAATCGTTCTTCACATCATGATCACCAATATTGGTAAAGTTGTCTTTTATTTCCTTAAAGAATACTAAACAGTTTGAACTTACCTAGAAATTAAATTTAGTAATGTTTTCTAGCAGCGTTATAATTTCAGCTAAATATAATTTTATTTGTATTCAGGGAAATATTTTGTATATAATTATTGCTTAGTTATCACGATTAAAGTTTTGTCATTTTTTGTATTTTATCTTCACAAAGTTTCACTGACGTGATTTACGTCAATTTCACTGTACTGCACAGCTTTGTAAGTACATGAATAGTAAACATATTCAATTGAGGGCGTGTGTTCGACTTAAATCTTTAAAATATTTTAATTTATTAAATTAATTAGGATATTAAATTCAACAGTTATGTTTCATGTCTCTAGATGGCAATGTGCATGTTTTAAATCGTTAGAATGTGCTAAAGCGGAGTCTTGAAGTAATAAGAAACCTACTTCTATACGTCATGGAAGAAGTTTACATACGAATATTTAGAATTAAATTATTCATTGAATTTATTTTGTAACTTATTTTCTCTGACATTGCAAATTTGTTATTAGTTTTTTTAAAGTTGTTTAGTGATATTGAATTTATTTGTGCCTGTACATTTAATGTAAATTTAATGGAAAACCACACTTGCAAGATTTTAACATTACGATTTCGCTCAAAATTTCTGTGCCTTATTTAACTATATTCTGTTTCACTTACGGTGGCTATTATTTACATATATTTAAAAGGGTTTTCAGACTTTGACAGCTAAATATTTTACTATAACATTTACAAAAAATATCTGTACGTGATTAGCTAGTCTTATACAACACGAATATGTGCTATTTTTTTTTGCTACACAATATTCACCTGCCAAAATCTCCAACATCTTTGAAGCACTTGTCAAAACAGTCACCTACATATGATACGTTAATTATATAGTAATTAATTACATTGAAATTTTTCGTTCACGTAAATAAACAATTTAAATAGCTCTATAATACAGAGAAAACCTTTTGCAAGAAATTTTACATGTCAACTTGACCCAATAGGGTTACCCAATAATTAAAATTCATATAGATAATAACATAGTACATACCTATAAATTTTTTGTTTATAGTATTTTTATATAATTTCCAATACATTGTTTTTATGATTTTCACGTGACTGAAAATTTGCAATGCAATTTAATGCATTGTGGTGTATAATACTCCTGATAAGAAGAATTTACAAACATTACAACTGTAAATTATAGGTAGTAAATATATTTGAAATTTTCTACAAATGATTTATAGATCTAGCCATGGTAGTAAAATATTAATTTATTACTGCACAATAATATTCACTGCACGTATGCATATTTAAATAACATGCACAAACATGTTTCCTGTTTAGTTTTTTAACACACAATTTTTCCCTCCCGATAAAAACGAGTTTTGCTTTTGTAATAATAGTTTGCTAAATTATTATTATTGTATCGTTTATTAAGTTTTTGAACTGAATTACACAGAACAGCAATGTAGATAGCCGTAATTTGTATTTTCTAGTTTTTTTTTACTTGAAATAACAAATTTGGTTGAATTCATAAGAAGGTTTATTCTTTGGGGAACTTAAATTCATGTCATAAATAATATATTTTAATTTTATATTCAAAATACAACAATTTTTATTAAAGAACATAATATCACACCAGCTGCAATCATGCACCAATGAATAACTTACTTATGTTTACTGTTTTTAAAGAATTGTTTCATATTTCAAGGTTCTTTAAAGAAAATCTGTGTTTTAAATATAGGGCATAGTTTTGAGGAAAATAACTTGTAAAAAACCGCCCGTCTTTGCAATGAACTGTCCCTCCACCCTTCAATAGAAACAAAATTCACGAAATGAGAGACAGAATACAGAGCGTGACCTTGAGAAAGCGATGCTATAGCGCTCTCGCGTGGGAGCTCGGAACCATGAGTACCTTCTTTTTGAAATAAAAGCTGTCGTGCGGGAGATCTTGCAACTACCTACGTTTGGGATCCAAAAATTGGTAGAATAGATCGTATCTCCTCGCGACTTATATACATTATATATGTATACAATGGCACAGCCAAGCCTGCTTTAAGTTATCTCCGATAACCAATTGATAAGATATGAGCAAATGTTGTTCCAGAAGCATGTTGTGATCACATCCCGATGTAAAAAGCATTTAGAACCTTATTTATCTAGACAAAAATACTATGAAACAGATTATCTAGCTACATAAAACCGAAAATTGGTAGAATATGGAAAAATCGCAAAAAAACTGCACATATAATTTGGCAACAAACTTGCTACTTTTAAAGAACTTTATTTTCTAAATCGAATAAATATTTCTACGAACAGTACTACATCCGCAACTAAAATCGCTCATTGGCAGTTCTATATTCTATATAGTCACTGTATTGTAGTTTCGGCACCGTCCGTCTCACAGCAAGACGACTAGAATTAGTTTCTCTGAGGTGGTAAACTCTGTTTTTTGCTCTGTGGCATAAAAAGTAATTTGACATATTTTAGGTAGATTTCATTGTAGCCGTTACCATGGTGCGACTTTCGGAAAATTTTTGTATAGTTTATCGTTTCATGGTCCATAGACCCCAAAACCACATATATATATATATATATATATATATATATATATATATATATATATATATATATCAAATTTTTTGAACACAAATAAATGTCGCAATTTTTCACAAATCACTTTCAAACTACTACATAAAATCTAGTGATGGAAAATCTCTGTCGAGTTCATTAATGGGCAATATCCGACCGAAGGGGTAGAAATGGGGAAGGTGTTTTTGAAAAACAGAAAAATCGCTGTAACTCTCGTAATATGGAAAATATCACTTCCTTTCGAACGTATTATAACGCATAGGAGTAATGCCAAAATATTTTGTCACATCTAAGATTTGATACGACCAACCATAACTACACGAGGTTGAAAAAACAAATTTTGGAGAAAAAAAATCATAACTCCCTTTGTAGGCAAAACATCGAATTCGTACAGATTTTGTATTAATTTTATAATTTTTACATTAAACATTTTTTCTGAAACCATATTTGATTAGAAAAAAATTGCTGCAAGGATTTAAAAAAAAATTGGGATAGAATTTAAAAAATCATAACTTAGAATTATTTGTAAATCTTATCTAAAACTTTTGTCTGAAACAATTTTTGATAAAATGGACTATTGTTCCATCTAAAAAGTTAATTTTGAGTAAAAAACATTCATTTAATAAAATATGGTGGAAAATTCAAAAAGCAGCTTAGACTCCTAGTCTACCAGCCTCCAGTAAGCCGAATATGATACACTGATCACCATATTGGAAATTCGTAATAAATAGTCTATAAATTCAACAAAAAATTCTTAAAATCGTCAAAAAAGCAGTTTATTAATGAAAGATTGACTCGATAGATTTCCGTCTTTGGTTTGATTCTCTGCCAGTGATAAGAACAACTAAAACTTAAAATAATTTTTTAATAATTTCCATTACCTTTCATAGAGTTTATAAAACATTCACTCACCGAAAAATTACTCTATACAAGATACCTGTCCAACGAAAAAAATACGTTCTCAAAGTACCTACCATTGAAGTCTAATTTTTCGATACTTGAAACACATTCCAACCAGGTCTTGTTCAATGTTAGGCATATAGACAAAGCGTCTCCGATCCAAAAGTTATTGTATTTTTCGATGATAATCGAAAAACATTTTAAACAGGCCATGTCCAATGTCTGGGGTTTAGACCGGCATCATCGATACACAAGACCAATCATGCTCTGGATACAGACTTAAAGATCCAAACTCAATGAAAAGGAAGCACATTTGGAAATGCAATATGAAAGCACGATCCGAAGCCAATCAATGAAAAGAAGCACATTCAACGAAAAGGAAGTACAATTGGAAGCACAACTGGCTGGCGTCCCTGCACGGCCACTGGCGTCACGCGCCATGTCACGTGCCATCCACTGACATAAGGCATGCCACGCGTGCCTGGCGAGATTACAAGTGCCGTCGCTACCCACCTCCCCCTCTCTGCTTCTCGCGCAGTGTCCTTTCTCGGCACTGTTATCTTTCGCTGAGCGGCCTTGGGTATTACGCGGGCCACGCGCGGAGTAGCCTGATTGTGCACCGCCTTTCTGGACTTTTCGGGCTTCGAGTCGGTCCGGGATAACGCAACTCGTCACGGACGCTCTCATCGGTTCTGTAAAGATAAACCACTAGTATGAAAGGGCGACGCTGGCCTTCGCGAGGGTTTCGAGCGAGTTCGAAACGAGTTCCGAGAGTTCGAAGAGTTCCACTAGTGAAGGGAAGTGTTACATCGGCGAAGAAGGTGAGAGACTCCCTCTAAGAGTGGCAAGACATGGAGCGACGGGATGGAGACAGTGCGACTGAGTGGCGCGAGACTTTGTTGTGGACAAGCGCAAGGTAAGGGGCGAACCACTGTTGAGCCCAGCTCCAGTGAGGAGTTCGAATTGTGAATTTTGACAGACATTGAGTGACTTGCTAAAAATATTTTTTTTATGTGCCAGTGACTTGTGATCGGACATTTATAGGTACAATTATTTATTATTAATGTAAATATTAGTGTAATAAAACTTTATTGGGTTTCCTTACGAACACAGTTCTTTCCACTAAAACTCGGAATATTTTGATGTTAGAAGTGGGATGGACCTAAAAAAAATAATTTATTAATGGTTAATAGATAATTAGAAAATAAAAGTTAGAATTTATATTTTTGGTATTAAAATTAGTGTAAGGATCTGTAGTTAGTTTGAGTGTAGTTGTGGTAAAGTAATTGTTAGTTTTCAGTAGAAGTTTAGGTTAGCTCTTAGGTCAAATTACACTGTAGATTGTAGGAGAGTAGTGATAGTGATATGATATTATGGTACATAGTGTATGCAGACAAGAATGATGGCTGCCGACGAGCTTAAGTATGTAATGGATTTCCTAGCTGAGTTGAAAATTGATATGAAAAACAGGCAAAGGAGAGATGAGAATGAAATGAAGAACTGTTAGGAAGAGATGAAAAATTCAATGAAGAACTATCAAGAGGAGAATAAGAATGCTATGAAGACAGATATAGAGGAAATCAAAAAGAACAAAGAAGAAATGAAGCAAATATCGATGAAACCAGCATCCAAAATGGAAGGCAAAGTGCAGTGTTTGGAGCAACATATAGCAGAACATGAAGAACTGATGGTGCAAAAGCTAGCTCAACTTAAGCAGGCCACCGAACAGCGAGTGGCGCAACAGCTAACTCAAGTCGAGCAGGCCACCGAACAGTGAGTAACAGCGGTAACTGAAGAGTGCTGTCGGATGATCAAGGAAGCGACATCTGCTACTAAATGGAGTAGTTCTTCCGGAGACGTGAAGGTGGAAGGCACAACTGGTCACCAAAAATTTAAGCCACCTTCCTTTGACAGTCAACCGTAATGTGCTGTATACAGGCGACAGTTTGAGGGAGCTGTTAAAGTGAATGGTTGGGACAGGAATCAAAGGCACTCGTATTGGCCCTGCGAGGATCTCTACCAAAGCTGCAGCAGATAATACCATTTACCGACCATTAAGAATATGGAGTATTAGTAGAGGCCCTTGAGCTGAGGTATGACGACCGACACATGGGCGAGGTGTATAGAAAATCTCTGAAGACATGTCAACAGCGATCTTTAGAAAAACCCTGAAGCCGACATCGAGCAAGCACCCAGAAGCACCAGTGGAGTTCTGCTAGTAGCAAGCCACCAGTGCTTTTGTAGAGGTTCAACAAACTTTTCGTTTGGCTCGGCACAAGAGGCCTCGGTCCATGTCATGGAAATCGAAACACCATACAGTGCCTCAAGAAACACAGGTATCAGGACAAGGAAATCTAGACTGTAATCCTACAATGGAGTAAATATCAGGAACACCACTAAAAAGTTGATATTCTCAGGGCATTGAAGAAGCTGCTGAAATATACTCCAGGTAACCAGATCAGAAGAGCAGGAGGACGCCCACGGTGCTTTGTCTGCACTAAACCAGAACATATCCAGTGGGACTGTCCGAAACGCAAGAATATATCGCAACAGGGAGACGAACAGGGAGATAAACAGGGAAAAGAGCAATAGGTGGTGTGAGGAGGCGCATGCCAGCTCTACAGGAAATAGCAGACCCTCTAAGGTTTTTCATATATATGTACTTCGTAGAGGCCATGCCAGTTTGTTGCTTACTCGGTGGATCAATGGCAGTCAGTGTTTACTTACTGTTGACACAGGGTAATCGGCATCTATAGTTCGCAAAGACATTGTAAGTAGGGAAAGCTGAAGAGAACACCCATCCAAAATAGACTCAAGACATACACCGGAGACAATTCACCTGTGCATGGACCGCTGGATTTAGAGGTAAGGATTGGAACTTGGACATTATCACATACCTTTCTTGTTGCTGATATCACAGACGAGATAATTCTAGGAGTGGACATCATGAATCAATATGGATTCGTTATTGACATGGAAGGACAGGTACTAAGTATTAAAGATGAATAATTGGCCTGGTTAACCTCCGACCAATTAGAAGTTCCTGTAACGCAAGTGGTAGTTGGTGAATCTGTTTCAATTTCAGAAAATCATGAGCAGATAATAGCAACTAGGATTATGGGAGACCCTAGGGGCAACATGAGCTACCTGAAAGAGGAAGAAATGACGTTAGGATAAAAGACACTCCTAGTTGCCGGAAGCATTGCAAGGTTTTGCGAGGTTGTAGCAGTCAGGATGGCCAACCTCGATTCTCGAACAAGGGTTCTTAAACGGTGAGACCAAATACCTAGCTGCGAACCAGTCTCTTGAGTAGGCTAGTGTGAGTCTTCCTCCCCTATTAGATGTTGTGCGCAACCACTGAACCCCCAAATCTAGAACATCTACTAAGGCGATGCCGAAGTAATATAACATATGGAGAAATAGAAGTCACAGCTTTTTTGGTAAGCAAACATGATTTTTTGTTCTCAGGGGATACAGACCTTGGGAGAACAAGCCTGGTCTACCATCGCATGAACATAGGTAAAGCAGAGCCAATATGGTATGCACCCCGGCAGATGCCTCTAAAAACACAATGAAGCTGAGAAGTTGATCGCGGGTATGATGAAGGGTGGAGTAATAGAACTATCAGCGAGTCCTCGAGTTTTCCCAGTGGTTTTAGTGGCAAAAAAAGGGTGGCCAACTGTGGTTCTGTGTGGTCTACCAGAAGCTGAGTGACATCACTAAGAAGGACAGCTACCCCCTTCCATGTATCGATGACACACTTGATACACTCTCTGGCACCAGATGGTTCTCTGTACTGGACCTGCAGAGTGGTTACTGGCAAGTGGAGCTGCACTCCGAGGATAATTAAAAGCTGCTTTCACGACAGGTAGAGGGCTGTTTAAGTTCACTGTGTTAGCATTCGCATTATTTAATGCTCCTTCAACTTTTGAGAGATTGATGGAACTTCTCCAACATGGATTGATTTGGAAAACGTATTTAGTGTACCTGGATGACATTATTATGGTAGGAATTACAGTGAAGGAACATTTGCAAAATTTCCAGGATGTATACGCAGGCTTCTCCATGCCCAACTTAAGTTAAGTCCTAAAAAGGGTTTTTCTTGTTCCAGCACGAGGTAACATTCCTGGGGCATATTGTATTATAGGATGGAGTGTGAACAAATCCTGAAAAGATCCGGTCTGTTAATGAATAGCCCAAACCTAAGAATAAGCATGAAGTAAAGCGTTTCTTGGGACTCTATACCTACTTTAGGCGCTTTGTACCTGGGTTATCAACAAGCGCAAAACCATTGCATCAGCTGACCGAGAACAAGAGAAAATTTAAATGGACTTCAGCATCTGAGACTGCCTTTCAAGACCTTAAGGAATACCCTGTACTATAACATTTGCTGATGACCTACCATTATAATACATGGTAGTAGCAGGAAAGAATTAAAAACAATATCCAATACAGTGCTCTCAAATGGCCATGACTGGATGAGGAGACATGACTTGGAAATCTCTGTGTCAAAACAGTTACCATTCAAGTTAAGGGAGATCTTTATAAAAGACTTCTCCACATTAAATAAAATAACATTAGCATACAATTTGTAAAAAATTATAAGTATCTAGATATTTATTTGAATTCCAAATAAAGTTTTTTGCCTCATGTTATATATGTCACTGAAAAAACAAAAAAAAAAAATCATTTTTTCAATAAAGACAAGAATGCAGAATTTTAAAAATTATAATAAGAAAGAAACAACTAATTAATTATAAAACTCTCTACATTAACACAATATCATATGCTGCAACTGTCTTTGCCCACAGACTAGACAATTCACACATTAATAGAACTTTCAAATCAACACAGAGATACATTCTACTAAAAATCACTGGTATGTGTCCAACCACATCATATGGAATTACTCTTGTACTAAATAAGGAAATATCCATTGAATATAATATTAAAAATAGGAATATAGTTTATAATTTAAAACAAGGTAACACAATAACTGATGGTAATATTGAGTAGGTACATAGCAGAACTTAAAGAAGGAAAGTATTACTTTGTGAGAGATAATAATGAACCATTTGATGAAAAATATTTCAAACAATACTTAAGAGAAAACTGTTTAGAATAATGGATACAAATAGTTAAAACCTGTGAAGAAAATTTTAATCCAAAAATTTTCTTTAAAAATCTTCAAATGGTATTCTAGTAGAATGTATCTCTGCAAGGAAGTAATAGCTTTACTAACTGACCATTGAAAAATTAAGTATTATTTAATATAAAGATATTGATGATAAATGTCAATGTGGAGAGGGACAGCAGGATACATATCATTTACTATAAATGATTGTCCTCTATTTTTTAACAGAACGTGTTAAACTTAAAGAAATGTTAAAAGTATATGGAAAAACATGGCCACTATCTCAAAATGATATTTTTTAATGACCAGATATATCCCCAAATAGCAAGTTTTCTTACAATTGTATATATATAACATAATTAAAACCATGAATGATGATCCTAATGACTGATCTGTGTGAACCCTCTGGATTATGGCCTGCCGAAATTTATGAATTGCAAGCTGAAAAATATTATAACTGGCCGTTAGTATATGTATATATTTGGTGTGTTGATAATGATATTGATTTTATTTCTTGTTTAATGACGTTTATTTCATTCTAGTTATATTAATTATGTGTCCATTAATCACTTTAGTAATTAAAAAAAGTGTGTTAAATATGCTTGTATATTATTTAATTTTACACTAACAAATTAATAGCATGTTTATTATGTTGTTTATTTATGAAAGAAAAAACACGAGTGTCATATAATATATATTCTTATATTATTTTATTTTATACTAAAAAATTAATACGTGACAGGTTTTTATTTTTTAAGTAAAAAATTGTGTCATATAACATATCCATTCTTATATTATTTTATACTAACAAATTAATAACATGTGTAACCATCATTATAATTACTGTAATTTTCTGAGGGGCTTGGGTCGCCGGGCGGTAGCCTCCCCGTGGTCCCGTAGAAACCAAACAACTAAGTTTCTAAGACAGAATGTTTGTTTGGGCCAAATACCGCTCTCCACTACGGGTGGAATATCCTACTCCCTGGGCGGACCACAGGGGATTCCCAAATCGACCAAACTAAATGATTTGATTCAATGTTAGACTTTTTACATAAGAATCATGGCAGGAAATTTTCAGTGGTTTCTTTAATTAGTATTATTATATTATTTAAATATAAATAATAATATAATAATTTTTATATATAGATTATACCTCAGCAGGACTACTACAGGCTAAGAGATGTTAAATGATGTGTTGTTGGTGAGACTAATATAAATTTTTTTTAAGAATTAGGGTGCCACCTCTGTGTGCATCCCTGCTTAGATATGACTATTACTTATCGTGTTCATATAAATTACTTTAAAATACAAAATTTTAAGAAAATCTTCCGCTTGCAGTGATGGTTGAAACTGTTCGAACACATTTTCCCTGTAAATACTGCCATGAAAAAAAAATGTTTATTTGGTAATGTAGCGGGAAGATACTGAGCAGCTAAAAAAAGCCAAGTCATAACTTGAAAGGTATTTATTTGACGGGGAACCAACAGCAGTAATTGCAAGTGAAGTGTTCGTGGGTGTCGAATGGGGACCGGGGAAGGTGGAGGCTAGCGCATGCCGAAGCCCAGCAGGAAGCCACCCAGCAAGGCGGAGGCGACGTGCGCGCGCAGCGACTGCAGCGCCTCGGCCAGCCGCGCGGCCTGGCGCCGCCCCGCCGGGTCCGCCAGCCTCGCCGCGGCCGCGCGCGCGTCCTGCTGCACGCGCTGCCAGTGCAGCGAGGCGTACCCGCGCGCCTGCGCCACCTGCAGCAGCAGCACGCAGCCGCCCGCCGCGGCGCCCAGCGCGCGCACCGCGTCGGCCGCGACGAGCCCCAGCGCGAGCCCCGCCACGCCGCCGGCCACCACCTCCCAGGTGCGGTCCTCCGCCTCCCTGGCCTCCTTGGCGCCGCCCGCAGACACCTCTCTGGCCTCCTCCATGGCGGCCGCTCCTGGGGGAGGTGGCAGCTGGCACTCGTCTCCTCGACCACAACATCGCTCCCATCGCTCTGCACTGCAGCAGGTACCTTCACGTTTGAGAAAGCCAAGATATTCATCTTCAAAAGGAGAAAATCAATACATAAAAAATTACAAAAATATTTAAAAAACTATGAATAATATATAACAATCAATAGTAATATATATAATTTTAGAAATTAATTTATTGACAGTAAATTTGTCAATATCATTAGAAGGTCGGAGTCAATACAGATGGGCATACGAATTGGGAACTAGAGGCAATCAGAAAAAAAATAAACACAGACGAACACAGTGGGCAGAGAACGGTGAGACAGTTGCTATAAAAGAGTGCATACAGACAAACCATAACATTGGAAAATACAACGCCAAACAGCTGAATCCAATTAACTAAACAGATATTGAGGACAACGACAACGACAACACAGCGATGCACAGACCAACCTGGCTAAGAAATTTAAACAGATATTATGGACAACGCAACACCAACATAATGACGCAGAGACGAACATAGCAACTAAACTAAAAAAATACTCTGTTCAATGTAAAGACAACACAGTGGTGCACAGACGTACCCAGCAATGAAACTAAACAAGTAGTATCAGTGGCGTAGCCAGGATTTGTGTATGGGGGGTGTTAAGAAGCATGCGCCCCCCCCCCCCCCCGTATTAAAGCGGGGCGGGGGGTGGTGGGGGGATCCTCCCTCGGGAAAATTTGGATTTTAAGGTGTAAAATAGTGCTATTTTAGCAGTTTTCGGTACTTAAATTTAAATATTGTAATGGTAAAATTTTTATTAATTTTAATATGAAATTTGTTTGATTGATAAATAAGAAATTAATTAAAGATTTGGTGCTAAGGGGGGGGGGGGGGTTTGAACCCCTAAAACTCCCCCCTGGCTACGCCCCTGAGTAGTATATAAAAGGGGCTCCTGTTACTGGGAGCCGGGAGCAACAGGTCACTGTTGCATTTTTTTCGTTTCGGTTGCCACAAGGATTATGATATTACATCTGACATCTTGAATGTTGATGTCACCAAACCACTTTTCGTTATCGTAGCCATATTGGATTATGATGTCACACCAGCCATCTAGGGTAATGACATCACAACTGCAATCTTAGATTATGACATCACGATGGCCATATTGGTTGACCTTGACCTTGATATTTTTCGATAGACCTTGACCACAGAGGCCATCCTAAAATCGAGTTCCACTCTCCACGAACATTGCAATTTTCGTTACAGTCGCCATATTTTTGCCCAAGGGTAGGGGGAACAAGAGATTTAGTTAGAGCGACATAAGAAAGCTGTGTTGTGAGAGTAACACGATTTATTAACATGAAATAATGAAATAAAAACAATCAACATGTTAATACGACACACTAAAGCTGTCTTGGGAACATTCATTTTTGTTCTTCAACTTTACCCGCTTAAATACACCAGATGGCTGCCAACACAAAAATAAGGCATATGTTAGCAATTGCAATAATACACAAGAGACAGCATTATAATTTATTACTCTTCAAAAAAGACTTGGAAATATTTTGAAGTTCCTTTGCTAGCTTTTCTCTAATAAACAAATAAACAAGAGAGAGTCAAAATTTATTTACGTTCATCGGGAACAAGTTGATTATAATCAAAACATAATACACGACTATTAACAAAGGAAAAATTACAAGAGAATATTATGGTTGTGATTATGCACAAGTTATCTAACAAAATATTTTACTTTAAAAATCTTAAGTCCAAGCCTACCTTGTTGATTACAAGAATATTTACATGCAATAGAACCTTCGACCTACCGGGTCCAATACGGCCGGACACTCGCCTCAACACTCGGTGGGTCGTCCAGTCCCGGGCGTCGCTCGCCGAGTCGCCACTGTAGGTTGTGCACCGGCCATCCAGCGCCCTGCTTCTCTAACGACGCCGTGGATGGACTTCATTGGTGCGCTGTTGTCCCGGAGCCTGTAGTTCCCTTGACGAGCGCAAAGAGGGGTGCGAGGGGCGGCCCACGAACCCCCTTGCGTGGACTGTCGCGATGTCCGCACCTGTCACACCCACTCCAGTGTATCGTAATTTCCAAACAATAACTTGCTCCTGGAATAGCTTTGGACCGAGTGAACAACCATACGCGATGTAAGTGTCAAATATGGTGTACACAAGTCTAAGTCGGGAATTGTCACACACTGTATGACCACACTGTTGAAATGACGTCACATACATGTACTTGCCTGTACCATTGCCCACTCGTAATTACTATGCAGTTCCACGAATAACTATATCCTTTATATACGAGTGTTTATAAACGTCTGGTCTTGTCCGACTCTGTCTCGGACTCGCTATTACCAAGTGCCCTCCTCCACAACTTCTCCAACGAGTCTCTCGGTCGCCACAGAGTCCACACTCTACTCACTGTTTAGTTACAATCGGCTCTTGGTTGCTGACGATCTCTTTGCGCTCCGGCGTTGCTTTTTGCGATTTGGGCTAAGTCCGACTGACGAAGAAAAATTCTTAAGTCCATCTTACCCTTCGCAGAGCCTAAGTCCAATACCGGTGTTCTTAGTTCATTCGGGCATAGTTACGGTCTTCTTCTCGGTGGTAAGGCAGGGCGGCGGCAGGTCTTCGTACGGTAGAGCAGCGCTTCCGCTGGTCGCCGATGTGGTTCTGCTCATAGAGTAAATAAAGTACTAGTACAGAGAGGACACTCAATGCTATTGCAGTTCAACGTTTTTTTTTTATTCAGAAAAGCCCTAGTTGCTATACAAAAACGCAAACTTGACAAACATTAAAACGAAGTTGCAATGGCTTAAAACCGAGATAAAGTACCTTCTGGAGTAAGAATTGCGCTTCAAATTATAAGTAAATTTTAATTTAAATACAAAATTGATCCTAGAAGGTACAATTTGCAGTTAATATGCTTAAAACTCTAATTTGATTAGTAGGGAAATTTGCAGATTCAACTGAATGTTGGCGAGCTTGTGACTTGTTTCGTGCATGCATTAATATTTATAAATATTGATTTTATTTTTTTCCTTATAAAAAAGGCAAATAATTTAACTAAATATCGGTAAACGTAACATATAATGATTTAGGAGAGCAATATTTTTAAAATAATAATTAAATTTCTTACCTTCGGGACAGTGTTTGCCTTATCCTCATTTCGGTTAAAAAGGTTTTTGTTTACGTAGCATAACATTGTCAAAATGCATAACATGTAACATATTTTTGGATTATAATAAATTGCTGCCCTTTTTTATGTCCATCTTACTTGTCTCAGCGTTCACACATGCAATCGTAGTACAACATATACATCCCTTAACCAACATAAAATATAATGTTCATTCAGATAGGTAGGCAAAACATATTTATGTTGGTGTTCCTCAGGGTTCTGCACTAGGACCTTTGCTTTTTCTTAAATACGTTAACGATTTTCCTAAAAATGTTAAGAGTGAGAAAATTGTATTATATGCTGACGACACTAATATATCTATACGTAGAGATAACCCTTTAAGTTTAATTGCAAATATCAAAATTTTAACTAGGGACATAATAGATTGGTTTAAGGCTAATGAATTAATTCTTAATTACACAAAAACAACATGGCTGCATTTTAAACTTAATAACTTATACAATTTGCAAGACCCAACTGTATTGATAAATGGTGATAGTATGTTTCAATCAAATTCAACCAAAATACTAGGTATATATATCGACAAGAACCTTAATTGAAAATATCATATTGCTCATTTGACTAAAAAAAAATGAGCTCAATATTATTTGCTATGAGAACATTTTCAAAACTGACTAATCTAAATGCTTTCAAAATTATTTACTTTGGTTATGCTGAACCTCACTTATGATATGGAATAATATTTTGGGGCAATTCCACGGACTCCTCTAAAATTTTTCGAATACAGAAAAGATTTGTAGTACGTATAATACCTAATGCATGTAAATTATCGTACCTCATGCAGACAACTTTTCAAAAGCTTAGGTGTCTTAACATTACCATCGTTATACATTTACGAATTACTTATATTTGCTCATTCACAGTTGAATGAACTGCAGAATTTCAATTTACATAATTATTTGACTAGAACAAAAATAATTTCCATATATTACATTATACAAAATGTTTTGCAAATAGTCAGAGATACTCTGCTATATGTCTTTATAAAAAAACTTCCACCACATTTTAAATCAGAAAACCAAATTTGAGCATTTAAAAAACACTGAAAGATTTGCTGTTGGAATTCAGTTTTTATTATATTAATGATTTTATGGAAGCAAAACAATGCTTAAAATGTATTATTATTATTATTGTATGATGTACATTATTTGTTTTTTACTATTTTTTTGTTTATGTGTAGCCTATATGATTGTACTTAAATGTGTATTCATAATGTTTAATATGCTTGACGATTCCTATACATGTACAATATAATTGTATATTTTTGTAGTCGACTTGGACAATAAAACTACTTTACTACTAATTTCTGTTCTATTAGAATCATGTTGATTGAGGTTAAGGTTAGGATTTTCGTAGGTACCTACCGAATTGCATTACAAATCGAAACAAAACTAATGCATAAAAAATTGCAGAAGTATTTAATCATTAACACAGGCAATGTGTATTTCTGGCAAATTTAACAGCCTAAGATGTACAATTTTTCCACAAAAACTGAAATGAAGGTGTTACCAATAGCATCTAATTCTTTATGGATTAGGTGAAGGTACAAATCTTTTTCCTATCTTCACTTCTCGAAGACAGGTGTGTAGCAATTGTTAAGGGAAAAAACAAAACAATTTCAACATCAAAATTTAAAAGACACTTCATTTTATCGCAACCCTCACCTCGGTAATTGTTCCGTATCACGTATCCAAGTTTATCCCTTGATCCTGTTGGCATGATCATGTATGATTTATCCGGTGGCACATGATGCTTGCTGTTTTAATTCAGTACTTCGAAAGATCTGGACATAACAATGATATTACAATACAAACCATGTTACAAAGTAAAACAAAGTTTTTTCAGGATTTTTTTTATCTAATAATATGATCATAATTCATTGTTACATCCGAATTTTTTATATTCAGGATCTTTCGATATACTAAATAAAACAGCAAGCATCATTACCACAGGATAAATGTATTCAGGATCATGCCATTAGTATCAAGGGATAGACTTGGATACGCAATACAACATTTTTACCCACACCTCCCTCTCGACCTAAAAATAAAATACATACAAACCATTTAGAATAAATAAAGTACATAAGCAGCAAGTTTGAGCAGAATTTGAGACTCATTGACATTTAGAACAGTATCTAAGTATTAATGTCGTGTGTGCTTGTCCTCAATGTGCGATACACACTACATAAAAAGAGGAAATTCTGTAGGGCATGAAAACAAAATGGTCATCACTATTTTAATTATACAAAACTTTTATTTTGTTTCGTTTTAATAATTTACACATACCTAGTTTCGTCAAGCGGAAACTTGAAGTAAAATAAATTATTATTATTTCTTCTCTTGTAGCAGTAGTTAACACAACACGTAACCGAATCAGGCATGTTTCATAACAGTGATTTATAAAGTAGTTCATGAAATCATTGATAATATTTTACGAGATTACTATTTCAACAAGATTTAAACAAAATTTCCTTAGACATTTTTTATTAAACCTAATATTACTTAATTCAACGCCGACGCCATTAACTATGGTGTTGTTGGATAAACAAGTGGTTCAACATGCCAACCCAAAACTTGTTTATTTTCTTTTAAGTAAATATATTATTTTCATTTCAACAATACCAATTTATGCCATAAATTTGACAAAATGTTAAAACAAATGTAATATTTATTTAATCAACGTGGTATTTTAATTAAAATTTTCGTGTTCAGATGTTGGATAAAACTTTATAGCAACTAAAAAAATGCGATTGCCATGCCCTATGAAGTGTCCCCCCCCCCCCCCCCACCGATTCTGCTTAAGCACCGTGATCGGGGGTTTAAATAACCCCCAGGCTGCCATCCCCTCTATTCTCCGACCATCTAGAACCTCGTGGTTACTCCTACTTCAGTCTGGACGGCTGGAGGGGAAGGAGGTCATGTGACGCTTCACGTGACAACTCGCCAGTCACGTGGTTACCCCCTCCACTGCGCGGCTCTGGGTCGGGCGCTCTCGCGCTTCTTGGTGCGCCTGTGAGGTTGGACATATTCGGACTTGCAATTTTTTTTAATTAGAAATAATAATAGCATCGCCTGTTCGAGACTGTATTAAGACATAACTGTTGCAATTATCGTTACGGCCGCCATCTTGAAAATCCTGGCTTGTACTAGAACTCTATCTTTCTCGATAAATGAGAAGTTCACAAGCTAGCAGAAGCTATTTTTTTATTTATCATTCAATATTTTTTTGTAATTTTCCCATTATTTTTATTTTTTCTCTGTAATTTAATATCAAAGAAAACGTGTGATGGTTTTCTCCGTGTGCTCCCAATTGTTCTTGCCAATATTACGATTGTTTCCTCCGCGTGCTTCCGATTATTCTTGTCAATATTTTGATGGTTTTCTCCGTGTTCTTCTGATTATTCTTGCCAATATTATGAAGGTTTTCTCCGTGTGCTCCTTATTATTTCTGAGAAACTGATCTCTGCATGAAGGCTTGTTTACTTGTATTAAGACGTAACCGTTGCAATTATCGTTACGGCCGCCATCTTGAAAATCCTGGCTTGTACTAGAACTCTATCCTTCTCGATAAATGAGAAGTTTCCAAGCTAGCAGAAGCTGTTTTTGTTATTTATCATTTAATATTTTTTTTGTAATTTTCCCATTATTTTTATTTTTTCTCTGTAATTTTATGATATCAAAGAAAACGTGTGATGGTTTTTTCCGTGTGCTCCCAATTATTCTTGCCAATATTATGATGGTTTCCTCCGCGTGCTCCCGATTATTCTTGTCAATATTTTGATGGTTTTCTCCGTGTTCTTCTGATTATTCTTGCCAATATTATGATGGTTTTCTCCGTGTGCTCCTGATTATTTCTGAGAAACCGATCTCTGCATGAAGGCTTGTTTACTTACTGAGTCATGTCATTTTATTCAAGGTTTCATTTAATTAGTGAATTTCTGCTACTAAATCAGCACTTGTAATATTTTTATCAGATTGAATTAAAACAAAATATCATTACTTAGTCAAATAATAATAAAACTCTGAGATATCTGAGAAACACTAACAGGAAGGACGAAATTCCTTCTCCTTGGAGTCTAGCGAAGCCATCTTTTTTTTTGTGATTGTTAGTGAGCATCCCGCATCCCACATAAAATAACTAATATTAT
This sequence comes from Bacillus rossius redtenbacheri, assembly GCF_032445375.1. Lineage (NCBI taxonomy): Eukaryota > Metazoa > Arthropoda > Insecta > Phasmatodea > Bacillidae > Bacillus > Bacillus rossius. Next base: position 178,489,492 of record NC_086330.1, read on the forward strand.
TTACCTGCAAGCAACACGCGGCGTCATCTGTTGGTAAGAATCGAGACTACTTACAACAGGTTATTCTGCATGAGATAAATTAACTCTCGCTGATGAAATATTTACAAAATTCTATTTAAGTAATGGTTTCAATTTAAAACTCTCAGTTTGCATCTGACATTAGTCACAGAAGCTAACATGTATCCTGGTCCGTTGTCTGTAGCTGTATCAAAACGGCATCACTGTAGATACTGCAGCAAGGTGTTTACCTTGAGAAAACATGCTAAACGACATGAGAGAGGCGAGAGTATTTTGGGTCCTTGTCATAAACAATTTAGTTGCAGTCAGTGTCAGAAATCCTTTCGTAGAAGATATTTCTTGAATAGACTTTGCAAGACCTGTACAACTAAGGTGAATAAAGATAACGTAGACTGGGCTATAACATCGCGGAAGAGGAACGAAGGCTAAATATTAGACGACAATAATGATTACGAAAAATGTAAAATAGCTAATACTTAAAATACTGCTCTAGATCACGATAATAATTTAAAATTAAAAACAAATGAAGAAAGAAGCAACCTCATTAGAAATGAAAATATATTTACACCAATATCTAGTCGTCTCCATGAAAATGTGAACGACAGAGACCTACATACCTGAAGCTGACAAGGATAAAGACTGTGATGAATCATCTGAAGCTGGCATGATTGAAGACTGTGGTGACACATCTGAGGCTGACATGATCGAGGACTGTGCTGACACATCTAAGACTGACATGATTGAGTACTGTGCTGAAGCACCTAAAGCAGGCAAGATCGAAGACTGTGATGGTGGCTTGAGACCAAAACGATGGAAACGTCGTAATAAAATAAATTATCCTGATCAAACTTGTGATGATCACTGGCTCGATGATGAAAGTGACCTTGTGGTTGGTGTTAAAACGGAAGACACCAGAGAACATAATATTTATTATAAACATGCAAGGAAGATGAAAGTAGCAAAAGAGATTGATTGTACCTCATGGGAACAACCTAACATATTGGTTGGCCGGCTAAGACTTCTACATAGTACGCTTTGTGCAGGAAACTATTCGAGCATCAAAGAATTATCCTTCATACTCAAAAAACTGAGGGAAGCTGGCTACATACAATAATGGCTTAATTTAAATGTATGCGATTAACTTGAAGAAAAATTAATATTTTTTTAAAATGGATTCTATCATTTCTCGGTATCTTATTTCCAAATAAAACTTATAACTTAAAAGTGTAAACATCGTCACCATTGACAGACAAAATGTAGACTAATAAAGTCATACAAGTAATCATGTCAAGTTGTGCTGGAAATTAGGTATTTCGGCACAGTTTTTTTTATCTTTTATTATAGTTTTTAACTTTTTTTTGGAAATTTTATTTTTCAAATTGATTGGTTACAAAAGGGTGATTTACACTTTGTTAGGCTGGTGAACTCTATTGAGATAAACTTTGCGGCAGTGGTTCGAGGCACCTTTTGTCTCAGGGGCCAATCTGATTTTTTGCAAGACGTTAGCAGCCTGGATGACATTTCTTCCGCTTACAGTCACGCCCGGGGTCCGTAATTTTGTTTCGCTACAGGACTAAATCTGCAGAGAGTAGCTTCTGGCCGGCAAGCTGTAGTTCTTAGAGGGCCGCTTGGATCAGCGAGCCTCAGGCACGACTGAGTATCCAGTGGACGCTCGTTCCCAGCCATCTCTGCGCTTTTCTGTCCACCCTCCCCTCTCTTTCCACCCCCCTGGTTCGCAGAATTTAACCAGGATCATTGCCCTGACGTGAACTCGCCAAGGCAGTGGCCTACTCCAAGGACATTCGCCCTTGCCCTACAGAGCCCTCCACAACACCTAGTGACAGAAAAAGTAACTTCGGCCCGGGTCGCCAGCGAGCAGAGCCCACGCCCGTGACACCTGGTGGCGATTCAGCTCACCTCCTCCGTTAGTTCCCCTTTACGCCGCTAGAGAGCAGCTCCGCGGTGCCATAAGCCCCTATGCTTTCAAGTCGCGCCCAATTAAATTCTTTTCTTTGTAGCTTCCTGTTACCGCCGGGAGAGAGCGCGCATGTAGTGTTGTTGTCACACCCGCCTCGGACTCCTTCGGAAATTTTCGGCCTAGAACCGAACCTTCCCCCTCCTTTTCCCTAGGGCCTTAGCGCCCGTTTTAATTATAAGCGTTGTCCACCGTCAAGGTACTTTGACATTGGCTACTAACTGCACTGCAGGTCGGGCAGACCTTCTCGCCATCTCTTGTCGCGGCTACGACGGAATCGCCTTCAATTAAAGATGTAGTCAGCTGTCTTAGGGGATGTAATCCCAGTTGAACAGTAGCCAGCCAGTCTTAGTCATTAGGCAGCAAGTTAGATATTAGTTAAATTATAACTTCTTCGAATTTTCCTAATTTATGGTTTCTTCCGCGGCCTCCACGCAGTTTTCTGTCCGCGCCTCCTGGTCTTCAGCGCGAGGATCTCGTGAAACCTGGAGCCACACCCTGTTTGGTGAGTACTCCAGTCCCCTTCTCCTCCCTTAATTCCCATTGGTTGGCCTCTTGCGCCAGCTACGTTTCACTGTCTGGAAGCAAGTCTAATTCGTCTGAATTGACTTGTGTTTCAGACAGGGTACAAGTGTTGGGGGACGAATTTGCTCCCAGCATGTTATTCGGGACCTCCAGCTCCGAGTCTCCTTAAGAAGAGAATTTTTCCCGGCCCAACGTCATACTTTGAAGACCCGGGTGATTTTAGAAATATATCTCTCCCTTACAATTAACTAAATTTATTAAATGCAAACCAGCGAACAGTGACTTAATAACTTAATCCACGAGAATATGTAAAATAATCAGAAACGATAATCAATGTAATCAGTGAAAGAATCTAAAATGGTGGAATATTTCATTTTTTTTGTTTCTGTGATGATGTGTAATTAATATAATATAAATTGTTTTAATAATATTGGGCCAGCCCACCGTTAAGTAAGCTTGAAATCTTGTCCATACCTTTATTTGTGAAACATAATTAATCCAAAACTATTGACAAACACGTTGAACTTAATTAGGCTGAATATATCGGGAAAACTATTGACCAACCTACCTATGTGGACTTCAATTTGTTTCATATTCACCTATTTCCTTTTAAAAGATCCACTAGCTCCCAAGTTTCCTGTGTACAGGAAGTTACAAATTGTCTTGTGCACCACCTCGTGCCACCTCTGGTAAATAACTTTATTTTTGTTATTATTTTTGCCCAGCAGTTTCCAAGGTTTTTTTAGTTAATTTAAAATAATTTAATTTTGAGGCACGAGGGGAGTTAAAAAGTTCGATAAAAAAGTAATTGAAATCAGTTGGAGCCAAATGAAGATGGTGCAGATGGAGCACTTGGAACAATTGCAACTTTGGAGCTCTTTGAGCAATTGAAGCTTTGGAGCCAAAAGACTGTTGGAGTCATAGAATGATGGAGCCAATGACTATTAGACTTTGGAGCTTTGAAGCTTTAAAGCATTTGGAGCTTTGGAGCTGTTGGAGCTGTTGGAGCTTTGGGCGCATTTGGAGCTGTTGGAGCTGTTGGAGCTGTTGGAGCTTGGGAACTGTTGGAGCTTTGGCACTGTTTGAGCTTTGGAGTTGTTGGAGCTTTGGAGCTGTTGGAACTTTGGACCTGTTGGAGCTTTGGAGCTGTTGGAGCATTTGGAGCTGATTCGGCATTTGGAGCCGATTGAGCATTTGGAGCCAAAGACTTTATTTTCCTTGGCGGTATCAGGCAGAATATTATAAATTAGCTTACTGATGATGTAGCAACAAATGGTCCTTTAAAATATTACGTGTGACTGGACTCTATATATGGACGATGACAAAGTGAAGAAGTGTCCATTCAAGACATCGGCTGCAGTAATTTACAGTTCTGACAACGTGAAGCATACTGTTAAACATGGTGTCCAGAAACTCTGTCAAGAAGAGGAGGACTATGTCAGTAAAGTACCTGGCTGGTCTCTGTCTAGTACAAACCGATTGGAGCTAAGAATTAGTCATTTAACGCCTATGTAGACCAAACTGTTTATAAGATTGCTAACCTTTTCAGGGTGATCCTATAGTAGAATAGAAATTAATACATATTACGATTGTAAAATAAATTGTGGTGATTTATTTCTCGAACCTGTCACTATTATGCTAAATTTATGTTATATTAAATCAATTTTATATCGTCCAGGGATCGAACCAAGTTTCGAATCAATCATTACTTTAATGAGCGATTTTTTTTATGAATTTTGGATTTTCCCCCGAATATCTAACTAAATAATTAAACGATTCTAAGATGGCGCGCAAATTTCAAGATGGCGAGCACCTCAGTAATGACAAATGATAACTGCACTCTAGCGGGTTAGAATAAAACTAGCATGATGGTAATGCACTCTATAAGACGAGTACACACACAAGATGGTGTCCTTCAGCAGACGAAAACCAGTTGGTGGCAATGTTCTCTAGCATGAGGTAGCTCCTGGTAGTGTGTACTGAACACAAGATGTCGGATCCATGATGGTCGTCAAGGTCAAAGTTAAATTTGAAGGTCCTGGTCAAAATTCAAGGTCATATTTCAAGGTTAAGGTCAAAATTTGTTGTCAAGGTCAAATTTCAAAGTCAAGGTCAAAGCTAATGGTAAAATCTAAATGTCAAGGTCAATTTTCAAGCTCAAAGTTTGAGGTCAAGGTCAAAGTGCAAGGTCACAGTCAAAGTTCAATGCCAACAGTCGAGGTCAAAGTTATGGTGAACAGAAAATTACACTAACGTGGCATCAGCACACCAGCAGACTAAAACAAGATAGTGACCTCCAGCAGACGAAGACAAGTTGGTGGACATGACGTCATACCAGCGGACGATATATATCTTGGTATTGGTGGTGGGAGGTCAGTCTGCAAGTGGCTTCTGTGGAGGAAGAATCTGTCGGTTTTTATTTTTGCTCTTACGGGGATCGAACCAAGGATGGGAATCGATCTAATCAATCAGTATATCAATAAGTTATTTTTTGGCGAATTTTGAACTTTTTTCATTAAAATCGGATAGTAAATAAAGATTTTCAAGATGGTGCCTTTCACGATAATTGATACAGTGGTGACATAATTCAAAATGTTGGGTGTGACATAAGACATTTATATTACTTTTTATTGAGAATTTTTTAAATACATTAATAAATTACTGGTTTACACTCTCTGGCAATTGAACAGAGGACCAAAATCGTTTAAGTAACTAAATATTTGATGTAAGCAATTTAAAAATATTTTTTTTCGAATTTTTTCAGAATTACTTAAATTAAAATTACGGATTTTCAAGATGGTGACCGTAACGATAATTGCAACATTATGTCTTAATTTAAGATGGTGGTTCTGTATCGAACAGGCAATACTATTATTACTTCAAATTTAAACAAATTACAAGTCCGAATATACATGTTATTTTTATATAAACCTTATTTAATTATCAGTCTGGTAACTGTCTTAATGGCCGTGCGGTCAAAGGCGTATGTTTTTTAACCTAGAGGTCAGAGCTGCAATGGTTCGAATCAGAGCGCTTACAATGTATTTTGCATAAAAAATTAAATTAAATATGTCGATAAGGACCACAATAGCTCTGGTAGGTAATGGAACATCGACCTTGTGTGATGAGGCAGAGCGACGTTGGTGCTATCTAGGAACAAACAGCAGAAATAAGTCGACGGTATCCAAGATGGCGGTTTCCAGCAGAACAGAAAAAAATCAAGAGCGACGCTGGCACTCTCTAGGAACAAACAACAGAAACAAAGATGACGGTATCCAAGATGGCGGCCTCCAGGAGAACAGAAAAAATAAATATGGCGGCCATGACGAAAATTTATTCATGAGTGAGTGGGGCACTCGATTTAAATATGATGGATTCAAGATGGCGGAGCCAATATGGCTGATCCAAGATGGCCGCCAAGGTCAAAGGTCAAGGTCTTTCAAGATGGCCGCCATGACGTCACAATCCAAGATGGCGGACCGGCTCCCGGCTTCACACCAAAAACTCTTTACACACAGCTTCATACCCTGAACCCTGTGCCCGGACACCCATTTGTATACTACTTACATACAATAATGTCTTATTTTAGATGCATGTGCATAAAGTAAAAATATATATATTTTGAATTTTAAAAATGATAATTTTTATGCCCCGAAATTTTATTTCTAAGACTAACTACTCTCGACTGTGTGTCCAGGATGTGTCCTTTTTTCAAATGTATGTCCATTGCATGTCTAGTGTGTGCAATGCATGTGTGTTGCATGTGTAATGTGTACATTGCATGTCCAGTGTGTGCATTGTGTGTCCTGTGCATGCTCATTGTGTGTACAGTGTGAGCATTGCATGTCCAGTGTGTGTTCAGTGTATGCATTGTGTGTCTATTAAATATCCATTGAGTGTCCAGTGTGTGCATTGCATGTACAGTGTGTGGATTGCGTATTCATTACATGCCCATTGTTTATCCATTGCATGTCCATAGCATGTCCTTTTTTAATGTGTGCCATTTCGTTAAAAGTCCATACTCAAGAATGTAGTCAGGTCACGATGGGTCGAGGTTACATATGCCTGGTCTATGCATCTGACATTTAATATGACCTGTTTAAAAATGCATGAATATATGTTGTTTTTTTATTATTTGTGGCGATTTGTTTGTGTGGCATATGGCCTGGTTCCGACTCTGTATGAGGTCACATGAACTGCAAAATCTTTTCTGGGCACAAATGTTATTTTAGTAGCAAGATTACTAATCTCGTTCCATTTTTCGTACTTTGAAGCGATGCCAAAAAGTACTTTCTATGTGCTGGGTTATGATTTCAACCATGTTTTTACATATTGGTGTGATGGCCGGTTCTCCGAATGCCCCGAACGATTAGCTGGATGGCAACTCGATGCTACTGCAAGCTTGCGAGTCTCTCCCCATGTGCGAGGTTAAAGTCTTTCTGCACGCAGCTACAGACGTTCTTCATTCAGCCAGTGCCTCTCGCTAGCCTAGAGAGTTTTTTTAAAACTTAATGGTTAACATTCTTGAATTTTGGTAATTTGATTGGCCGTATGTGAATGCTTTTAACGTTTTGTTTATTGGAAATTTTTATTCTACGCCAAGCAAGAAGAAAAATACAAAGTTGGTGGATAGGTATCGAACATTAGTACTTACCTCATTTGTGAATGACACTTGGTGTGTGCTAACTCCTTTCTCTTCTGTGCTATTGTTTCGTGTGATATTGATGTTTTGTATAATTATATTGGTCACTGACCTAAGACAGTTTAATATATAATAAATCTATTAAATCATATTTTTACTGCTTGGTACCGAACTAAAGATGGGAATTTATTGAGTCAATCAGTAAATTAATGGCTGAATTTTTTTTATGAGTTTTGGTTTTTTTTTTTCGATTTTCTAGGTTAATAATTACAGTTTTTCAAGATGACGGCCAAGACTGTCCACAAGAAAGCAGATGCTATGGTAATAAATATTACTTTGTTTTAGTGGGTAAAAATTAAACTAATATGGTGGTAATGCCCTCTAGCAGGCGATGATATTAATCTTTCAAATTAAAAAAATATATATAGGCCTACACATGTCCAAATATGTACTTTTTATATATCTTATTTAATTCTCGGTCTGGTAAATGTCTCGATGGGTGTGCGGTGACAGGTTTATGTTTTGCAACCCAGAGGTCCGATCATTCATGGTTCGAATCACCTCAGTTCCAATGTAATTTGCATAAAATTTTTTTTAGATCGATAAGGACCACAAATAAATTGGCTGTTAATGGAACATCGACCTTATGTGCATGAGTTAGAGATATGCTGGCACTCTCTAGGAAAAATCAGTAGGAAAAAAGATGGCATATCCAAGATTGTGACCTCCTGCAAAACAGACAAAGCCATGATGGTGGTCGTGACATCTACCAAGATGGTGGCCTCCGGCAGACGACAAGTTGGCGAACATGTCGTTAGAATCTAAAAAGGTTACTGTGCTGACTGTAACGAAAAGTGTAACATTCGTGGAGTGGGGTGCTCTATTTCAAGATGGCTGAAATTAATAAAGTTGAAAACAAAATGGCCGCCGCGGTCATGGTCAAGGTATTGTTCTAAGGTCATGGTCATAGGTCCAATTAATCCAATATGGCCGCTGTGATGTCCTAATTTATATTTTTATTATAACATTATAATCAAAGATGGCCGGCGTGAAAGCCTAATCAAAGATAGCTACTGTAACTAAAAGTGCAATGGTGATGTCATAATTAAAAATGGCTGCCGTGACATCCTAATCAAAGGTGAAGAACGTAATGAAAAGTGTAAGGTTTATGTTATCATCCAAGTTGGCAGACTTGGCGTAAGGGTGTTCGGTCATTGACCAGATCCCGTCTCCAGACTCAGGACCCAGTAGCAGGAGCCCTTTTTATATATTACTTAAACAGAGTGTCTGGACAATGCAACGACAATACAGCAATGTACAGACCAACCTAGCAATGAGACAAAATAGATATTCTGGAAAATGCAACAACACAGCGACGCACAGAAGAACCTAGCTACCAAACTAAATTGATATTATGGTCAACACAACGACGAAAGAACGGACAGAGGTGATGTTTCAGAAACTGACATCTACATCTGCGTTGATTAAATGCATGGTATGGGAGGGTCGCTTACTTGGCACATGGTAAGAGTCACTGGTTTTGTGCCAATCCTTTGTACCACTCAGATTTATGAATCTTTGAATTGATATCCAAATGTTTTCTTTACAATAACTAAGGAACTGCAGAAAGATTTTCATGTATACGGATAAATAATTGTATCGATAACGTAACGTGAGTAAATAGAAGTGTTATATTGTTTAAAAAATTTTAGTTTAAGGGCCACGCTGACTCTTCCACCAAATCCCAAGAGCCATCACCTAGCTATTTAATCGTACCAACATATCATAGTTTTGAATTACGCGCAAATTTTCTTTTCTGGACTAACTACAGATAAAATTTTCAATTATTTTTATGCATTCTAGTTATTATGTTTCTTAATGATTCCAAGTGAAATGTTACAGCAACAAAAATCTCACTAATCATAATTAAAATGTTTAATTTAGTTATGTGAATTTCCTATGAACGTCACTTATTGTAAGTTTTCAGGATTCATCTAGGTAATCTAATTAATTACAGTTAACATGTTTATTTTCACTATGTATGTCAGTTATTATGTTTTCTAATGATCGATAAATGAAAACATCTAATTATTATATAGCATGATTTATTTACATTTTAAATTTTACAATGTGATCTAAAATCTAAACTATGTCCGGCCGGTTTGGTGGCACTTGCAGTTTGAGTGTCGGCTATCTTAATATATATAAATCTCGTGTCACAATGTTTGTCCTCAATGGACTCCTAAACCACTTAACCGATTATAATAAAATTCGCACACCATGTGCAGTTCGATCCAACTTGAGAGATAGGATAGTTTAAATCTCAAATTATAGTCGCAATTTTAATTTATTGCGATTTATTTGTCTGTTATTATTTGACAGTCACAATTATCTGTTAACTCCAAATGATTCTAACAGATGTCGATACCTTTCGACTGGGTTGAGTAAGTAATCAATAGATGGCGCTGCTATGGTAAATCTACGAACGTGTCATATAAGCTACTTTTTAAATTTTTGGTGTTAGCATGTTACTTAGACTGAAGTGTAAATTGAATTCATATTATAATGAAGATAATACAGTGAAATTAATCCTGTTTTTTACTTATTTGTGCTTCATTGATCAAAACTTTATAATTTAATTTGAATATATGTATGTAAGTATTATCACATAATTATAAAATTTAATTAAAATGTCAATGCAAAAATGATACACAATTTCCTACACTTTTTCAATAGTTGTACAAATATTTATTTTTATTGTTTTTATTTAACCTCTATTAAAAAATATTTAGCACTTATTATTTCAATGTGCTATGATAACAAGTTTTTCAGATTTTTTTTCTTATATTTAAACGATTAAATTAGTATTTCAATTCTTATTGAAATTATTATTTAAACTCTATAATTTAAATATGTACATGTCAGTATTATCACATAATTATAAAAGTTAATTAGAATGATTTTCAATTTTTTTTTTCAAATATTTAAACGATTAATTTATTATTTTCAGTCAAATGCCATGGAAAAAATCTAACCTCAACAACGCGAGCACCAGAGAGGCACGACGCAAACGTATTAAAAGAGCCCATCAGTTGGCAGAACAAATTGAATCAAGAAATCCAGCTCAAAGAATCAGGACAGCAGAAGGTCATGCACAAGAATCTCAAGAACAGTGTAACGAACGTCTTCAAGAGAATATCATAAGAACAAGAGGAGCAGGAGAACGAGACATAGCCACAGTAGGAGCACAGGAACAATAATTTCAATTTATACATGTAAGTAATATCACATAGTTTTATAAAAGTTAATTAATATATCAATGAGAAAATGGCACAAAGCTCCCCACACTTTTTCAATAATTGTACAAAAATTTTTATATTATTTTTATTTAACCTCCATTGAAAATTATTTTGCACTTATTATTTCAATGTGCTATGATAACATGTTTTTCAGTTCCTCTTTCTAATATTTAAACGTTTAAATTATTATTTTCAGTCAAATGCCACCGAAAAAATCTAACCTCAACAACGCGAGCAGCAAAGGGTCACGACGCAAACGTGTTGAAAGAGCTCAGCAATTACCAGAACAAATCGAAACAAGAAATGCAACTCAAAGAATCAGGACTGCAGAAAGTCGTGCACAAGAATCTCAAGAACAGCGTGACGAACGTCTGCAACAGAATATTACGAGAACAAGAGCGGCACGAAAACGAAACATAGCTACAGTACGAGTACTAGATCGACAAAGGCAACGGATCAGCCGCTCATTAACACGTGCATCATTCGTTCGGCTTGCCTTTGAATATGCACCAGATATTAACTACTCAGCGCATTCAAAAATTGCTATCGGTGGAATGGATAAAGTATGTCAATATTGTCAGGCATTGAAATTTCGGAATGAAGCAGCCGGCATGTGCTGCGCATCAGGAAAAGTTGTGCTGTCACCTCTACCCGCTCCGCCGGAGCCTTTATTATCCCTTCTTACTGGCAATTCAGATGATTCCAAATTATTTTTGCGTAAGATACGCAAATTTAATTCTTGCTTCCAAATGACGTCATTTGGGGCAACTAAAATTTGCGATCGTGCATCCGATGGACGTAATTTTGAAACTACATTCAAAATTCAAGGCCAGGTGTACCATAAAATCGGATCACTGATGCCAATGCCTGATAACAATCCGAAATTTCTTCAAATTTATTTTATGGGCGATTGTGAAGAGCGCGTGACGACTCGGTGCCTGTATAATTTTATTGAACAAGCAGAGGAAAGAGCAATTGTGATATTATTGGAAAATTTTTTAGAAGATCACAATCAACTAATTCAATTGATCAAAAGAGTTTCGCCACGACTGCAAAATGACAATTATCAAATCGTCATAAAAGCCGACAAAGTACCATTAGGTGAACATGCTGGTAGATTCAACGCTCCAACTGTTGATGAGGTTGCTGTTATCATGGTTGGTGATCCAGTTGACAAAAGATCTATAAAAATTACATGGCGAGACAACACTGTCAGTACGATTTCGGATCTACACCGTTCATATGACGCACTACAATATCCATTGATATTTTGGCAAGGACAAGATGAATATAACCTTAATATCAAACAGTATGATCCAAATACCAGTAAGTTTGACAATTATCTATTTACTTTCTTACTGTATGTATAGATTTTAATTTCGTATTGCATTTTATTTTTTATTTTTTTAGGTGATTACAGAAATAATAAAGTTAGCTCAATGAACTACTACGCACACCGAATAATGGTTAGACAACATCAAGACAATTATATCCTTCGATATCGTCAGCTGTTCCATCAATACATTGTTGATATGTATGCTAAGGTCGAAAGCGAACGCTTGCGATTCCTTCGATTCAACCAGGCAAAACTACGATCGGAAGAATATATTCACTTACGAGATGCTGTTGCTGGAAACATCGATGGAAATTTAAATCCCAATGACATCGGTAATGCTTTCATTTTACCTTCAAGCTACATCGGCAGTCCACGGAACATGCAGGAATACATACAAGATGCGATGACTTACGTACGTCATTACGGCCGACCGGATTTATTTATTACATTCACATGTAATCCGAATTGGGAAGAGATACAAACTTTACTATTGCCAGGACAACAAGCCATTCATCGTCATGATTTAACTGCACGTGTGTTTAAACAAAAATTGAAATCCTTAATTGATTTTATTGTTAAATATTCAATTTTTGGTATCACACGTTGTTGGCTGTATACGATAGAGTGGCAAAAGTGAGGTTTGCCTCATGCCCACATTTTGGTTTGGCTTAAAGATAGAATCCGTCCTGAAGAAATCGATCAAATTATTTCAGCCGAAATTCCAGACCCATTAATTGATCAAGAATTATTTGATATGGTCACCAAACACATGATCCATGGGCCATGCGGTGCTTTCAACATGACGTCACCGTGCATGGAAAATGGAAAATGTAAAAAAAAACTTCCCAAAGCCGCATACGAATGACACGATCACGGATATTGATGGTTATCCAATGTATCGCCACAGAAGTACTGAGAATGGTGGCCACACATTTACAATGCGACTGCCGAACTTTCCAAATCAAATTGAGTTTGATAATCAGTGGGTGGTACCATACTCACCACTACTTTCAAAAACTTACAAAGCTCATATCAATGTTGAGCTTTGCAGTTCTGTTAAATCAATTAAGTATATTTGTAAATATGTAAACAAAGGCAGTGATTTGGCCATATTTGAAGTACAAAACATAAATAAAAATGACGAAATAGCACGATACCAAATGGGCAGATACATTAGCAGCAATGAAGCTATTTGGCATATTCTCAGCTTTCCCATCGACGAAAGAGATCCTGCTGTCCAACATCTGGCGATACATCTTGAAAACGGTCAACGTGTATACTTCACTGAAGAAAATGTTCTCCAAAGAGCGTTCGAAGCTCCGAAAACCACTCTAACTGAATTTTTTACATTGTGTCAAAAACCTGATGTTTTTGGCCAATTCGCGAAGACATTGGTGTATGGTGATGTTCCACGTTATTTCACATGGAACAAATCCAGTAAAAAATGGGAGCCACGGAAACAAGGAAAACCACATCCTTCCATTACAGGCATATTCAAAGCTAAGACATTGGGGAGACTTTACACGGTACATCCAAAGCAACGTGAGTGCTTCTATTTACATTTGTTATTGGTGAATGTTCCCGGACCAACGTCTTTTGAATTTTTACGAACAGTTAATGGTCGAGTATTCAATACATACCAGGATGCATGTCGTGAACTGCAATTGCTAGAAGACGATAACCATTGGAACTTAACGCTTGCTGATGCTGCGTTGACATCAACACCGAATAACATTCGTCAGTTGTTTGCAATTATTTTGACGACATGTTATCCCTCGCAAGCACAAACTTTGTGGGAAAAATATAAAAATTGTATGACAGAAGACATCTTGCACCGAATTAGACAAACAAATCAATGCCAAAACATAGATTATACACCAGAGATGTACAATGAAGCATTGGTCTTGATCGAGGATTTATGTGTTCTTATTTCAAATTTACCACTTAATCATTATGGTATGCCATCACCTAATCGTCCAGCCACCGACTTAGTCAATACCGATTTACAACGAGAAAATCAATATGACCATGGAAGTTTAGCAACAATTATCATGAACAGTGAACCATTACTGACAGCAGAACAAAAAATTATTTATGATCGGATTATGCTGGCTGTTGCTGCTGAACAAGGCGGTTTTTTTTTCTTGGATGCACCCGGTGGAACCGGTAAGACATTTTTAATATCGTTGATTCTTGCCAAAATACGGTCGGAACAAAAAATCGCATTAGCAGTAGCATCGTCAGGCATTGCGGCTACTTTACTGGATGGTGGGCGAACAGCACATTCAACATTCAAGCTGCCATTGGACGTTCATAATAAACCAGATGCAATGTGTAACATCAAAAAGAATAGTGGAATAGCTGCAGTGTTGCGGAAGAGTTCTATAATAATTTGGGATGAGTGCAAAATGGCACACAAATATTCACTTGAAGCATTAAACAGAACTATGCAAGATTTAAACAGCAATAATAAACTTTTCGGTGGTGCTATCTTACTTTTGTCTGGTGACTTCCGGCAGACCTTACCGGTTATACCTCGCTCTACTTTCGCGGATGAGATTAATGCATGTTTGAAACAATCATTCTTATGGCGAAGTGTTGAAACACTTCGATTGACCATAAATATACGAGTACAATTGCAAAATGATCCATCAGCACAAATATTTTCCGAACAACTACTAGATATTGGGAACGGTAAAATAGAACTGCAACCAAATACGCAATGCATTAAACTACCAGACAATTTTTGCACTGTTGTTCAGGATAAAAATGAATTGATTCAGAGTATTTTCCCGGATATACAGAATAATTATTTGAATCATGAATGACTTAGTCAACGGGCGATTTTGGCAGCCAAAAACGTTGATGTTGACGAAATTAACTTCCAGATACAACAGTTGTTACCAGGCGATCTGATGTCTTTTAAATCAATCGATACTGTTGTTGATGAAAATGAAAGTGTAAATTTTCCGATTGAATTTTTAAATTCATTAGATATCCCTGGAATGCCACCACATAATCTTCGATTAAAGATTGGTTCCCCTATTATTCTCCTCCGTAATTTGAATCCACCTCAATTATGTAACGGTACGCGTTTGGTCATCAAAAAGATCACCGGAAACATTCTTGAAGCAACCATTTTGGCTGGGAAGTTTAAAGGAAAAGTGGTCCTGCTGTCACGTATTCCGATGATACCATCAGATTCTACCATACCCTTCAAAAGGCTACAGTTTCCAATTCGTTTAGCTTTCGCCATTTTTATAAATAAATCTCAAGGTCAAACAATGTCCATTTGTGGTTTAGATTTGGAAAATCCATGTTTTTCTCATGAGCAACTATATGTTGCGTGTTCACGTGTTGGGAAACCGTCAAATCTATTTGTGTTAGCTAAAGACAGGTTAACCAAAAACATTGTGCACCGATTGGTGTTAAATTAAATTGAAATTGAAAGTATTTATAATTCAAAAAAATAGATATTAATGTTTAAAAGTTTAAGACTGTCTGCCTTGCCTACCTCATTCATGAGTTTAAGCGTCACATGTTATTTACTGTATTATACTGTAATATACTTATATTTGTTATAAAATTAAATGGAAATATTAAATCTGATAATTTTTTATTTTGTACCTATTGATTTCTGCTTAATATAAAGTGTAAGAACATTTTAATTAATTGTGTTCAACGTACTTTCCCTTCAAATCTCAATCCAGTGAATTTGTATACCAACATCAACATTTTCGTCTTTGTTCGTAAATAATTTCATTGTACTAAAGGGTTATAGTAGTAGAAAGTCAAATAAGGAGATCACCATATTACACATTCTCTTATTGTTCCTCTTAGATTGTTTACTATAATGTAATACAACAAAAACTTTAGCCACAGCAACGCGTGGCCGGGTCAGCTAGTAAAATTATATACCATTATAATCTGCTTAGTGTAGCGGCTAAATAAAAAATTCCTTAGTGAGGATTAAACCTTCTTTAAATGTGGTTTTCTTCCTGCTAATCAAGAGTGACATTAGTTAGAATACATTTATCTGCAGGAATATCCCCCTGAGATATTACTCGTGAACCTGCTAAGCAGGCTGACTGCCTCCTGAACTGAAATGAGCAGATGTTTCTTCAGAATCAGATGGAGATTGGACCGACTTCCTTGCCAAACGACATAACTAACCTCGGTCACTGGTCGGCGACTGTCCACCACGTAACTCTGATAAGGATGAGGGTGTTTGTTGCCGTGCTCAGGCAATGAAGTCTGTAACAGGATGGCGAATGGCGGGGTAAGTCTGGCCTTATCTGCTAGAAGAATGGTTCAGGTGTCGTGGGAAGCAAGGGTACGTCTATAGTTGCAAGGTGGACGAGGTTTGCAGCAGGAGCATAGTTGAGTATTACTTCTGGGGGGGGGGGGGATACTTGGCCACAATATTAATCGTTTAGCTAGAAACCCTTCGGCAGGTATTATGCGCACTGCGAAGTAATTTTTAATAGGTTTCTAGTGGACTTTCACTGTAATAATAAATTCTGTGGTGGTTTTGGTGTTTAAGATTAATTTAACTTTGTGCCTGGCACACAATTATGAGAGATTAAATTCCAGAATGTTCCGACACGATTATGACAGTTTGCCATTTGTAATTCTTACACCACCAATAAAGATTAGTGTTAAAACGTCGATTGGAACTTTCACTTTATGTAAGAACTGAGCTACCAGTCGATAACTAGATAATTTGGCTTTCTAAGAGAATTTAGTTTTTGTGAGTAGTTAGAGTAAAGTGGAACACATACAATACAGGATCAGAATTCCTGCGATTTTCTGGTGATAGGTTTGACACAAGTGAAGTCGCATGTGGAAACCCAGTCGTGGGCATTGCACTTTTCAGGACAAATTGACTAGATAACATTTAATGATTGTCACATTTATATGGTCAAATGTGTTGAATACATTATTTTGCAATACAGATAAATATAAGTTTGTAATATTATATTTAACATACAAGATTGTTATACATGGATCAACTTGAAAATTAATTAATGTCAGAGATAAATATTTCATGAAAACTGGAAGTTACGTCAGTAGTATAGGATAGCTGGAGCTGGGACACGGGTCCGGGACGAGGTGCGAGGTGCCGAGCCACATCTCTGACGTCACGTCTATTTCTGACGTCACGGCGGCCATCTTGGATGGATGTGACCTTGACCTTTGACCTTGACCTTTACCCCGGCGGACATTATGGATCCGCCATCTTAAATACGCCATTTTGGATGACGTAATTGTGTTCTCGAAAATTTCGGCGATGTGTTTTCCGCCATATTTGATGATGACGTCACCGTTGCAATTTTTGTTACGGTCGCCATCTTTAACTTTTTTTATTTATTATCCGATTTTAATGAAATTTTTTTTAAAATTTATAAAAAAATTCAAATAATAAAACTTTTATAAAAAATATTAAAAAAAAAAACATTTACGACACGGAGCTCTGAGTCCTCGGTTCGAACCCGGTGAGCGCAAAAAAAAAAAAAACTAAAAATGGCGACAGGCTCCTTCCTCAATGGTGGATGCAGGCAGACTGAAATCCTACCACTTTTTTTCAAAGCATATATATCGTCAGCTGGTATGACGTCATGTCCGCCATCTTGTCTTCGTCCGCTGGAGATCACCATCTTGTTTTCGTCCGCAAGAGTGTGCTGATACCATGTTAATATAATTATATGGTCACCACACATTGACCTTGACCTTGAACTTTGACCTTGACCTTGAAATTTGACCTTGACCTTGAAATTTGTCCTTGAACTCGAAATTTGACCTTGACCTTGAAATTTGACTTAGACCTTGAAAATTGACATTGACCTTGAAATTTGACCTTCACCTTGAAATTTGACCTTGACCCTGAAATTTGACTTTGACCTTGAAATTTGAACTTGACCTTGACCTTGTTCTTTGACCTTGACCTTTGACCTTGACCTTGAAATTTGACATTGACTTTGAAATTTGACCTTGACCTTGAAAATTGACCTTGACCCTGACATTTGACCTTGACCTTGAAATTTGACTTTGTCCTTGAAATTTGACTATGTCCTTGTCGACCATCATGGATCCGACATTTTATGTTCAGTACATGCTACCAGGAGCCACCACCTGCCGGAGTATGCCATATTGTGTGTGTGTACTTGTATTATAGAGTACATTTCCATCTGGATAATTTTATTCTAACCCGCTACAGTGCAGTAATAATTTATTATGGAGGTGCCCCCCGCCATCTTGAAATTCGGCCACCATCTTGAAATCATGTAATAATGTAGCTATAAAAGCGGGAAAAAAAATCCAAAATTCATTAAATAAATTTTTAAACCATATAATGATTGATTGGATCGACTAAGGTCCTTGGTTCGATCCCTGACCGATACAAAACAACTTTAATTAAAAAAAAAATACTAAAAAAAGTGTTAGGTTTGAGAAAATAAAAACACCACATGTTCTTTTAAAAAAAAAATATTACATAAATTCAATACATTACTACAAGTACAAAAAAAAAAACACTGACAAATTACCAAAGCCTTTTGGATTCCTCGATTCAAACAGTCTTCTTATTGTACAGACTAAGCCTTTTACATGACTTTAAATGCCTATCCGATCCGTTCATCACCACAGCCAGAGACGGACTGAAGTTCATAGCACCTATATAGTCTCATTAGCCGGTACAACACATGAGTCAAATCAATAACCATGTTCATTATACGTCTCGGAGCATTTTTTATAATGACCATGTAAGCTATCGAGACGTGGAATTAGTTTAAAGCACTTATTGCACTGAAATTGTATTCTTTGAACATTATTAGAACAATCGCTTCTTTCATGTCTGCGAGCATTTGAGGTGATAGTAAATGATGCACCACAGTATTTGCACTGATGCGAAGTACGCTCTTCATTAATTGAAGTATTCAATGCTGATGAAACTTCAGCTGATGGTGGAACAGCACATATAGAAGTCTCCTCCTTTTGTCAGAGTCGCTGCCAACGGGATCTGCTCCAACATCGTCGGCGCCGACGTCATGGTTTCCGTAGTCGATGGTACATCCTCCATCGCGTACGACGTTAAAGTCGGTAAAGATGTCATCGAAGTCTCAAGAACAGGCAATTACACGACATATGCACCAGAAGAAACAAACTAGGTGATCCGTACACCGTCGACGGCAGTAACAAACTGAGCGTCCTGCTGTCTAGGACTCGTTTATATACATTAACCGGTTTGAATGATACCTTAGTCAAATCAAGAACAATTTACTAAAATACTAGAGTCAAAACAACATTAACAAAATAGAAGCACCATCAACAAAAAAGGAAGCACATTTGGAAGCACCTTCAAAAAAGGAAAAACAACAGGAAGCACCGACTACGAAAAGGCAGCACATTTGGCAGCACCGACAACGAAAAGGCAGCACATTTTGGAAGCACCGACTACAAAAAGGCAGCACATTTGGAACCACCGACTACGAAAAGGCAGCACATTTGGGAGCACCGACAACGAAAAGGCAGTACATTTGGAAGCACCGACTACGCAAAGGCAGCACATTTGGAAGCACCGACTACGAAAAGGCAGCACATTTGGCAGCACCGACAACAAAAAGGCAGCACATTTGGAAGCACCGACTACGAAAAGGCAGCACATTTGGAAGCACCGACTACGAAAAGGCAGCACATTTGGCAGCACCGACAACGAAAAGGCAGCACATTTGGAATCACCGACTACGAAAAGGCAGCACATTTGGAAGCACCGACTACGAAAAGGCAGCACATTTGGAAGCACCGACAACGAAAATGCAGCACATTTGGCAGCACCGACAACGAAAAGGCAGCACATTTGGAAGCACCGACTACAAAAAGGCAGCACATTTGGCAGCACCGACAACGAAAAGGCAGCAAATTTGGAAGCATCGACTGCGAAAAGGCAGCACATTTGGAAGCACTGACAACGAAAAGGCAGCACTTTTGGAAGCACCATCATCGAAAAGGCAGCACATTTGGAAGCTCCATCAACAAAAAAAAAAAGGCAAAAAGGAAGCACAAGCTTCCAATTATTATTGTTAATATTATGGTGGTTTTCTCCGTGTGCTTCCGATTATTCTTGACAAT
The DNA here is from genome assembly GCF_032445375.1 of Bacillus rossius redtenbacheri. Lineage (NCBI taxonomy): Eukaryota > Metazoa > Arthropoda > Insecta > Phasmatodea > Bacillidae > Bacillus > Bacillus rossius. The sequence continues at coordinate 178,509,414 of NC_086330.1, forward strand.
ATTGTGGTGGTTTTCTCCGTGTGCTCCTGATTATTCTTGTCAATATTTTGATGTATTTTCCCGTGTTCTTGCAATCATTTCTGTGGTTTCTTCAAGTGTTTCTGACTATTCTGAGGAACCGCTCTCTGAATGGATTTTATTTGTCTAATGAGACATGTCATTTTATTTGGAGTTACATTTAATTCGATAATTTCTGCTACTAAATCAAAGTTGCAATATTTTTATCAGGTGGAATTAACAAATATCATTACTCAGTCAAATTAATATTACGCCATGAGACATCTGTGGAGCACCAACATGCAAGACGAACTTCCTTTTCCTTGGAGTCTAGCGAAAACATCCCTCTTTTGCGATCGTTAGTGAGCATCCCGCATCCCGCATAAAATAGCTAAATATTATTTACCTGCAAGCAACATGTGGCGATATCTGTTGTTGAAAAGCAGAACTACATGCATAAAGTACTTTTGCATGAGATATATTAATTCTCGCTGATGAAATATGAAAAAATTTCTATTTAAGTATTGGATCTAATTTAAAACACTCAATTGGTATCTGGAATTAGTCTCAGTAACTAATATGAATTCCGATTTGGGATCTGACGCTGTATCGAAAGAACATAGGTGTAAGTTTTGCAGTAAAGAGTTTATCTTGAGAAAGAATAAAAGACAACACGAGAAGAATGACTGTGTTAAAAATCCACTGCGCAATATGATAAGTTGTGTTCGATGTAGCAAGTCGTTTACGCGGAGAGAGAGCCTAAAAAGACATGGCAGAACTTGTAGCGCCAAGCCTGCGTACAAGCTAGAGGACAACGATGAATCTACTAGCCTAAGGAAGAGTGATCTGCATTACGACAATAATTTTCTTGGCTCTTCCGATCTCGACAAAGAACTTAAATTGAAGGAGGTGATGATTTACGGAAGAATGAAGACAATGGAAGAATCCTTAACGTGAAAAGTGAGAATATATTCCAGCCGAATTCAAGTAGATCTTTCCTACTTTGTAAAAATGATGGACTCCTAAAAAGGAAGCATGAAGACGATGAAGACACTTCAACATCATCAACATCGAATTATTATGGTAAATTGGGTGAAGACGATTCCTTCTACGGTGATTGTTACAGTGACTCTGAGGCTGTTGACAAAGACATAGACTATTATGAAGCACCTAAAGCTGCCAAGATCGAAGAATTTGGCGGTGTCCTGAGACCGAAACGGTGGAAACGACGTGATATATTAAATAAATCTGATCAAGCTTGTGATGATCACCGTCTCAAACATGAAAGTTACCCTGAGGTTGGTGGTAAAACGGAAGACACCAGAGATCATAATATTTATTATAAAGATGCAAGGAAGATGGTGGTAGAAGAGAATGATTACACATCATGGAAAGATCCAAACATATTGGTTGACCGGCTAAGACTTCTACATGGTTCGCTTTGTGCAGGAAACTATTCGTGCATCAAAGAAATATCCTTTATACTCAAGGAACTGAGGAATGCTGGCTACATACAATAATGGCTTGTTTTACTTGCATTTGTATAATGTAAAAAAAAAAAAATTAAATTATAAGAATTAAAATTTTTTTTTTCTTGTGTTCTGATTTCTAACTAAGACTTAGATCTCGTAACTTGTGCTTCCTTTTTGCCTTTTTTTGTTGTTGATGGAGCTTCCAAATGTGCTGCCTTTTCGATGATGGTGCTTCCAAAAGTGCTGCCTTTTCGTTGTCGGTGCTTCCAAATGTGCTGCCTTTTCGTAGTCGGTGCTTCCAAATGTGCTGCCTTTTCGTTGTCGGTGCTGCCAAAGTGCTGCCTTTTCGTAGTCGGTGATTCCAAATGTGCTGCCTTTTCGTTGTCGGTGCTGCCAAATGTGCTGCCTTTTCGTAGTCGGTGCTTCCAATTGTGCTGCCTTTTCGTTGTCGGTGCTGCCAAATGTGCTGCCTTTTCGTTGTCGGTGCTTCCAAATGTGCTGCCTTTTCGTAGTCGGTGCTTCCAAATGTGCTGCCTTTTCGTAGTCGGTGATTCCAAATGTGCTGCCTTTTCGTTGTCGGTGCTTCCAAATGTACTGCCTTTTCGTTGTCAGTGCTGCCAAATGTACTGTCTCTTCGTAGTCGGTGCTTCCAAATGTGCTGCCTTTTTGTAGTCGGTGCTTCTAAAATGTGCTGCCTTTTCGTTGTCGGTGCTGCCAAATGTGCTGCCTTTTTGTAGTCGGTGCTTCCTATTGTTTTTCCTTTTTTGAAGGTGCTTCCAAATGTGCTTCCTTTTTTGTTGATGGTGCTTCTATTTTTTTAATGTTGTTTTGACTCTAGTATTTTAGTAAATTGTTCTTGATTTGACTAAGGTATCATTCAAACCGGTTAATGTATATAAACGAGTCCTAGACAGCAGGATGCTCAGTTTGTTACTGCCGTCGACGGTGTACGGATCACCTAGTTTGTTTCTTCTGGTGCATATGTCGTGTAATTGCCTGTTCTTGAGACTTCGATGGCATCTTTACCGACTTTAACGTCGTACTCGATGGAGGATGTACCATCGACTACGGGAACCATGACGTCGGCGCCGACGATGTTGGAGCAGATCCCGTTGGCAACGCCTCTGACAACACTGGAGGGGACTTCGATATGTGCTGTTCAACCATCAGCTGAAGTTTCATCAGCATTGAATACTTCAATTAATAAAGAGCGTACTTCGCATCAGTGCAAATACTGTGGTGCATCATTTACTATCACCTCAAATGCTCGCAGACATGAAAGAAGTGGTTGTTCTAATATTGTTCAAAGAATACAATTTCAGTGCAATAAGTGCTTTAAACTAATTTCGCGTCTCGATAGCTTACATCGTCATTATAAAAAATGCTCCGAGACGTATAATGAACATGGTTATTGATTTGACGCATGTGTTGTACCGGCTAATGAGACTATATAGGTGCTATGAACTTCAGTCCGTCTCTGGCTGTGGTGATGAACGGATCGGATAGGCATTTAAAGTCATGTAAAAGGCTTAGTCCATACAATAAGAAGACTGTTTGAATCGAGGAATCCAAAAGGCTTTGGTAATTTGTCAGTGTTTTTTTTTTTGTAATTGCAGTGTATTGAATTTATGTTATAATTTTTTTTTAAAAGAACTTGTGGTGTTTTTATTTTCTCAAACCTAACACTTTTTTAGTATTTTTTTTTTAACTTAAAGTTGTTTTGTATCGGTCAGGGATCGAACCAAGGACCTTAGTCGATCCAATCAATCATTATATGGATTACAAATTTATTTAATGAATTTTGGATTTTTTTCCCGCTTTTATAGCTACATTATTACATGATTTAAAGATGGTGGCCGTATTTCAAGATGGCGGGGGGCACCTCCGAAATAAATGATTACTGCATTGTAGCGGGTTAGAATAAAATTATCCAGATGGAAATGTACTCTATAATACAAGTACACACACACAATATGGCATACTCCGGCAGGTGGTGGCTCCTGGTAGCATGTACTGAACATAAAATGTCGGATCCATGATGGTCGACAAGGACAAAGTCAAATTTCAAGGACAAAGTCAAATTTCAAGGTCAAGGTCAAATTTCAGGGTCAAAGTCAAATTTCAAGGTCAAGGTTAAATTTCAAGGTCAAGTTAAATTTTCAAGGTTAAGGTCAAATTTCAAGGTCAAGGTAAAATTTCAAGGTCAAGGTCAAAGTTCAAGGTCATGGTCAAATTTCAAGGTCAAGGTCAAATTTCAAGGTCAAGGTCAAATTTCAAGGTCAAGGTCAAGGTCAAAGGTGTGGTGACCAGATAATTATATTAACATGGTATCAGCACACTCTTGCGGACGAAAACAAGATGGTGATCTCCAGCGGACGAAGACAAGATGGCGGACATGACGTCATACCAGCAGACGATATATATGCTTTGAAAAAACAGGTAGGAGTCTGTCTGCCTGCATCCACCATTGAGGAAGGAGCCTGTCGCCATTTTTAGTTTTTTTTGCCCTCACCGGGTTCGAACCGAGGACTCAGAGCTCCGTGTCGTAAATGTTTGTTTTTTTAAATATTTTTTATTTAAATTTTATTATTTGAATTTTTTTATAAATTTAAAAAAATTCATTAAAATCGGATAATAAATAAAAAAGTTAAAGATGGCGACCGTAACAAAAATTGCAACGGTGACGTCATCATCAAATATGGCGGAAAACACATCGCCGGAATTTTCGAGAACACAATTACGTCATCCAAAATGGCGGATCCAAGATGGCGGATCCATAATGGCCGCCGGGGTCAAGGTCAAGGTCAAAGGTCAAGGTCATATCCATCCTAGATGGCCGCCGTGACGTCAGAAATGGACGTGACGTCAGAGATGTGGCTCGGTACCTCGCACCTCGCCCCGGACCCGTGTCCCAGCTCCGGCTATCCTATACTACTTACGTCTTTCACCTGAAGGAACTTAACACTAGAAAAATACTAATTTAACCTGCTGTTTCTTAAAGCCATGTCACACTGATAATCTTTCGCTTTCAACAGTTTTTAATAAAGTTGGTCAAACAATGTTTTGGGTTATGACGATAGTGTAAACGTTACTGGCTTAGACATATTTGTTTGACAAGTAGGGTGACTTGAGTTCACACAAGATATTTTGTGTAAAGGATGGTTCTAAAATATTTTGGATGTTTAGCGGAATAAGCCAATCGAAATTGTTTTCAGAGAAAACGAAAATTACTTGCATTTCCGTCTTAACTAATCTTTAAATTTGAAGGACACGTGGGAGAAAAAAGATGTAAAATTAAAATATACAAGATAATGTTAGTTAAGTCATATGTGAAGTAATTTATGCGCAAGTGAGCAAATTATTTGCGTACAGCTTTTAGAGATTGCAGAACGTAATTTATTTTAAAGGGAAAAGTTAATTATTTTATATTTCAATGTTTTGAACCTTTAAGTTCGAATTTTCAATTCGGTACTGCGGTAAATTTTTTTTAATTTTTAAATAAGTTTAAAACTGAAGCATTTGAGATATTCCAGTCCAGTAATAATCTTATATGTGACAGGATTTAAAAACGTTTTTGAGGTTATTCATACAGTATTACCCTATAAAACGTTTTTCTCCCAAATATATTTAGTGACTGTTGATTTTACAGAGCTGCAAATTTGTACAAATGTTAGAGTTGTGTGATTCAGGTAGCATAACGAATGGCAGTCGAGGGAGCGAAAGTCGTGTACCTGTGTCTATTGAGCGTTTTAAATAGCGCGACAGCTGTAGGAACATCCCTTATCAAGAGGTACTACAGGGAATCGTCATCGGACCATTCCACTTTGGCGCGGAAACTTGAAAACAGAAACCGGTCCGGGTCCGCAAGGGGTTTACGTTTTACTAGCCGTCTGTCGCTTTCACAATGCACGGAAACGTAACAAATAGCAATCATGAAATGTAATTTAACTGTTACGAATAATTAATGTAATTGATTTTTTTTATATGAGAACATTAAAGGGTTGGATTTACATAAATAATAAAAATAAACCACAAAGTAAAGATAAAATTCCTTAGCAATTATTGTACCCGGAAAAACTTTCCACGTATTTAAAACGTAAACAAGCACGGTTATCACCGAGGCCAAAAACTTGGCTTCTGTTGGTCGTACCGAGTAACGTAAACCAAAGACATAAGTATTGCAGACTTATACCTACTACATTTCGTGAGATCCGTCTCCGTTTACGTGATCCGTTTGCGCTTCCGTGTCGTTGCACAACAGGACATACCCATGGCAGCCAAAACACAGTTGGTAACTGCTACTACTCAACCGGCTAAGCCACTGCATATGTCCTGAAAACGTGAACACTGTACAAAGAGGGAATGCTTGCTTAGCGTTCCACCGCTAGTGGTCACAACACGTCCATAGGCGTTACAGATGCTGTAAGCTGTCGTTAGCCAGCTGAGGTAGACCCGAATATGTTTGCAGAGATAACACAGACAACCACGCACGATTTAAGTGATTTTACTGGAGGGATCCGTGACTAGCGGCGAATGTTAGCTTCAAATATTTTTACACTGGCACAAATGTACGGTACCTGACTGTCGCAAACTGCGCGCCCTCTGAGGCCCTGCTACAAAACACCAGCCATAACCTTCGCTGAACTCGGAAATAAATAAACAAACAATTACGCGAGCCATTTGTTAAACAAAGATATAGTACACAGTTACGAGTATAAATAAAGACATTTGTTATGAACAATGAGGGCGAAATGTATTAGCACGTGCTGCGCCCAAAGCATAATTCGCCATTTCAAAAAAAGAAAAGTAAAATATGGCTCATTTAATTAAATAACTTGCTAAGTTATTCCACTGCACTTGTGTGCAATTTTTTACACCATTAACTGTCAATGTTACCCGATTACAAATTTTTGTCGCATAAGCCGTGCAAAGAGTTCTTTTTCTCCAAAAGTAAGTATGATATTTTTGATTTTATTTTGAATTGTATTCGATAGAAGGGGTTATTCTTGATTGCGTAGAAGAAATTTATGGCCACAGCATCTAATAATTTGGTGCAGGGTGAATATATCACAACTTTTGAAAAAATTTCCTTTCACTCAAAAACTTTGACCCATAATTTTTTTTAAATTCAAAACAGTAATTAATTGCCCAGTCAACTTTTCTCGGCTTGACTTTGAATTCTGGGACATTCTGTACATTAAAAATTCTTATGTTTTACTCCAGGCTATCTACTTCATCAATAATGACGCTCATGAGGTGAGGGTCACGGGTTTTGCTCCCTACAGCTCAGCATGATTCATATTTATGAGCACTGTGTTGGATAGTCCATTATAAGCTTGGAGTTTCCGACACTTTCAGACTCTGTGCACAACCACTCCACTTAAATACTTACCTTTATTTACTCCCATGCACGAGCAAAGCAAATAAAGTTTCTTCAAGGTAGGTTGAGTCCATTATGTTTCTGGCTTAATGAATTTGAAAGTAAATAATTGGATTTTTCCAATCTTGTTCACATTTACTTTTCATTTTCGTGCTCGAGAAAGATGGATGTCCTTGTGTGCAAGGCACAATGTTAGCCTCGGTCTAAGACCTTACAGTATAGCGACATAATAGAAAGTGGAACTTGCACATTTCGAAACAATCAACAGGTCGGTTATTTATTTTACTTTCTGGATTAACCTCGAGCATTTTAAGAGAGACCACGCTACCGCCGCACGCTAACTAGTTATTCATTCCCAGCACTTCAAAACAGAGCAGCGAGTTTGAATTTTGGAAGTGAATTATTCCGAGTTAACACCCGTGGCGACAGGTGACAAGTTTTCACTGCGGCTTTGCGCCTATTGTATGTGACGAGGCAGTCCGGCCAGTGATGTCCATGGCCAAGTTCGGGATTAATCACGTCTTACGAGCACCGGGATGGCACAATTTAGTACGGATCCAACTAAAATAAACTTTGGCTGCCAAGTTGTTGTAAAGAGGCGATTATATTTTTTATTTAATGAATAGATATTTCTTTAAATTTAACACAGTCACGAATATTTTCAACATATATCTAATAAGTGTTATGCCGGACCTGGGCATGGTCCCGGTGCGTGGAGCTGAAGCCAATGTCCACCATATTGAATTGTGACGTCACGGTGGCCATCATTGGTGACCTTTACGTTACTATATGACCTTGAACTTTGACCTTGACCTACAATATTTGCCAAAATTGCTAAATATCACCCAATATTTGCCAAAATTTCGCAAAATTCTCCCCAAAACGTCTATTTTTTAGGATAAAAATTTCGCCAAAAAATCTAAACAAATCATAAAAAATAACAATTTTCATATTTCGAGAAAAAAAATTCAAAAATTGGAAATCAAAACCCCCAAAAAACTTTTTTTTTTTAAAAAAAAGAAAATACCCCAAAGAGGCTTATATTCCCCCGCCGACTAACCGCCGTAAGCCGCAGAGGACCTCTGCCATTACGATTTCATGGTCGCCATATTAAATTATAACTTAATCGTTGCAATTAATACTCTGGTCAACATATTGAAGTCCGTAATTACCATAGGAAAAACTAAGAAATGTTAAAAATCTATAAATAAATATAAATAAAAATATTTTTACAAAATATTAGGCATTTTTAAATAAAGAAATTATGTCCGCCATCTAGAAAATCCATAATTATTATCCAAAAAATTACTAGAAAATTAAGTTAATGTCAATTATTTAAATACAATTTTATAATAATAAATAAAAAAATGCACGTCACAGAATGATCAGTTCGACCACGAAGAGGGCAAAAATATGACGACAGATCCATCCTCCATGAAAGACATCAACAAACTGGCCTCCCAACCACTCATGTCATGGTAGATATGCCAGTCAATATGATGTCACGTCCACCATCTTGCTTTCATATACTGGAGGCTGCCATCTTGGATGATGACATCATTGTCGGAATCTTGTTTTCGTCTGCTGGATGCAGCCATTTATATTTACAGTACTTAATACCAGGAGCGCTAACGTCCCATTGTACATACATCATCTGCTAGAAAGCATTGCCACTATCTGTTTTCAGTACTCCACACAAGGAGCGCTACTGTCACATAGTATACACGACGTCTGCTAGAGTTCGCTGCCACAACATCGTTTTAATAGTTTCCTACTAGAGTGCAGCAGTATTTATTGCCAGGATGCCTGTCATCTTATCCGTTGCCTTGGTCACCATATTGGAAAACTTATTATTTATCTATACATTCTGGAAAAATTCCCAAATTCATAAAACATATTTTCAATTAATTTACTGATTGATTGGATAGGATCCTATCCTTGGTTCAATACTTGATCGATGAAAGAAATTTAATATTATGTAAAAAACATTAATTTATTTTAATATGGGGGAGTGTCCTAAAAGTGGCTTAAATTCCCCTCGTTACAGCCTTCAGTAAGCCGATGATCTCATACAGACCACAATATTGAAAATCTGAGTAGTGTACAAATGGGGCTACTGGTACTGGGTTCGGGGAGTGGATGGGGTCAATGTCCGACCGCCATCTGACGTCAGAGCAGCCTTGGACAAAAAAATGACTGAAAATTCCTTAATAATAACTCAAAATGACATCAAATTTAAAAACATTTCCTGATTTCGCAGGGAAAATCCCATTTATAGGGAAAGTTTCCTATTTTAGTCCTTAAAAATGCCAACGGCTGAAAATGTCCTCATTGAGGTTTAAGAATCCATATCTACAGCCTCTGAAAAGCCTAATTGATTATGACATCACCGTTGTAAATTCTTTTACGGCCGCCATCTTGAAAATCTTTATTATTTTATCATCCAATTTTTATTTGAAAAAATTTAAATTCATAAAAAAATTAATACAATTTTAATATGAAATATTAAAACGCTTTATGTCCTCGGCTCGAACCGGGAGTGGTCGAAATAAACAATGGCGACCAATCCTTCCTCCACGGAAGCCGCCAGCAGACTGACCTCCCACCACTAATGCTAAGATATATAGAACAGCTCGTATGACGTCACATCCATTATCTTGTTTGCGTTTGCTAGAGTCCGCCATCTAGTTTTCGTCTTGAAATTTTGGCGCTATCTTGGAAATTTTATTTATTGACCTATAAATTTGGAAGAATTTCAAAATTCATCAATAAAAATCACTTATTAATTTAGTGATTGATTCTATCGTCTTATTCCGATACTGATAAATAATTTAAATAAAAATGACAGGTTAGAGAAATAAAACACTTCTAAAGTACTTACATATAAAAATGTATTATGTAATTTATCACTCTAATACAGAAAAAACTTGCTATGGTTATCAATCTAATAAACGTTTAGTCCTGCATTGGCGTGAAATGAATATTTCTCAGCGCCAAATGGTTTATACTAGACAGAGACCAGCCAGATCCTATATTGACATAGCCGTACTGTTTCTGGACACCATGTTAAAAAGACTGCTTCACATCGTCAGAACTGTAAATTACAGAAAACGTGTCTTGAAAGCAAACTTCTTCACTTTGTCCTCGAACGGATACGGCTTACCATATACACAGTCTAGCCACAAGCTGTATTTTAAAGGACTATTTGTTGCTACGTCATCAGTAAGCTGGTTATGTCCTGCCTCTTATCATTAAGAAAAGTACAAATGTCTTTCGACTCACTAAACGTATTTAGATAATAGTAGTCAGTCTTTCAATGTTCCACGAAATGCAGACTGCGCCAAGTAGAACCCATTATCATTCACCTGTAATGCACCAAGAACAGTTTCATGTCCAGACGTCATAGCAATCCGTTGCTGAACATCTCTTCTTATGCTTCTACGCTAACGAGTTTCCAGCTAAACCGAGGAGTTGAAAGGTCTGCCGGTAGTTCAACAGTAGGCACACGGACTTCACCTTTACAGTTATTCGCATGTCGTCGCAAATTACCAATTTGAGTGAACCAAAGATGGCATTCATCGCAGCGAAACTTCATGCGAGAAGGATTCTTCGTACATTTACTGCTCTCTTGTCTCTGTATGTTCATGAGCAAATGCAAATGTCATATTGCAGTAGCGGTAAGGATGCCTAGTTGATGAAGACGAACCTGAACTAGATGCTGATGTTACTTCAGTTGTACCAATTTCTGGTGTACTATTATGCACATAAATCATTCGCTGTTGTATAGAAACCTTTACTTTCTGCCACGCAGCAGGGCCTTTGCATGTCTTCAAGTGATGTTTCAAATTACCATGTCTTGTAAATTGCTTGCGACACTTCTTACAGCCAAACATTTTACGAGAAAGATTCTTAGCACATTCTCTCTTCTCGTATTGTCGAGAATTGCTGTAGTATGAGAAAAATTTGTCGCAGTAACGGCATCGATGCTCGTTAGTTGTCGAATCACCAGCAATTGAAGTCTCCATCGAGGACGAAACGTCGTAATCGTGGTTTCCTGTGTAGACAACAGTGAAGTCATTAAGCTGTCTTCTACTGGTGGTACCACGGCTGTTGAAAACTCCTCTAGTGTTGACGTTGAAGTTGCCAACGGGATTTGGGCCATCATCGTTGAAGCTGACGACAGGGTTCCCGTAGTCGATGCTATAACTTCCATCGAGTTCGACGTTAAAGACGGTAAATATGCCATCAAGTTCACAAGAACAGGAAATAACGCGACTTATGCAGCAGATGTAGCAAACAAGCCTGTCGTTACACCGTCGCAGTCAGGATCAAACTGAAAGTCCTTTCGTCAGGGACTCGCTTATATGCACGCCACCGGTCGAATAATATGCAAGTCAGAACACGGTTCATTGACAATAATTCACTAGTTAAAACAAATTTAAAAAAAGAACACTAAAAATTTTGACGTATTTGCAAGCAAATTTGACAAACTAAATGCTCACACAATATACGCACTGAACACGCACTGGACACACAGCACACACACGGGAATCACTGTAAACACAGCAAACACACTGGGCGCACAGTACACACAGCACACACATTGGACGCAATGTATAAGCAATGACCACACAATGACCCCGAAATGAAAACGTAATAACCATGCAATGTACGCACTGAACACACAATACAAACACTGTACACACAATGACCACGCAATGTACGCATTGGACACTTAATGTACACACAATGTGCACGCAATTACCACGCAATGTACGTACTGGACATGCAATGTACACACAATGTACACGCAATGGACACGCAATGTACGCACTGGACACACAATATACACGCAATGTACACGCAATACACGCAGTGGAAACGCAATACACGCAGTGGACACGCAAAGTACGCACTGGACACGCAATGTTCACGCAATGACAACACAATGACCCAGGCAAAATCAGTATTTGACTCCAACAGTCATTTGCTCCAACAGTCATTTGGTTCCAATAGTCATTAGCTACAATAGTCAATGGCTCCAACAGTCATTAGCTCTAACATTCATTGGCTCCATTAGTCATTGGCTCCATTAGACATTTGCTCCATAAATAATTATCTCCAAAACTCATTTGCTCCAAAATGATGCCCACATTTCAAGGTGGCAGTCACCTCAGTAATAATAAACGAATACTGTACTCCGGTGGGCAAAAATTAAACTAACATGATGGTAGCGCATTCTATCACTCAGAAACAAGATTGTGGACTCCATCAGACGAAACAAGATGGCGGACATGAAGTCATACTAGCTCTCGATTCATACCTTGACATTAGTTGTGGGAGGTCAGTCTGCCGGCGGTTTCCGTAGAGGAAGGATCTGTCGCCATGTTTCTATTTTGACTTCAACGGGTTCAAACCGAGGACGTAAAAACGTTTTTTAATATTTCTTATTAAAATTGTATTAAGTTTTGTATGAATTTTAAAATTTTTTTCATTAAAATCGAATAAAAAAAGATTTTCTAGATGGCGGTCGTAACGGCAATTTCATCGGTGACGTCATAATCCGTGATTTTGTCAGAGGAATATCGGAAGCTGTAGATATGGATTCTTAACCCTTAATATGGAAATTTTCAGCCGTTGGCATATTTAATCACTAAAACGGGAAATTTTCCCTCAAAACAAGAATTTTTTTCCCGCGAAATCAGGATTTTTTTTTTTTAGAAATTTTCAGTCATTTTGAGTCAATTTTGATTAATTTTGAGTAATTTTTGAGTCCAAAATGGCTGCCGTGACGTCAGATGGCTGCCAGATATTGACCCCATCCGCATCCACACCCAGAACCCAGTGCCAGTAGTCCCATTTGTACACTAATAATCTGCAAATCTTTTGCTAGAAAGTCAGGAAAATGTCCAAAAAGTCATTTTAAAATCACTTATAAATTTTAATGATTGATTCGATTGATTCCTGTGTTTGGTTCGATAATTGATCGATTAAAAAAATTAGGTAATAAAACTCTTATTTAATTAAAAATAATGGAAAGTCCTTAAAAGAGACTTAAATTCCTTATCTACCATCCTCAATTAAGCAGATGATGACATATTGTATATCAGTAACAAAAACCTAGTAATTGGGAAAAAAAAATTTAAAAATCATAAATAAATCTATTAATATGTTTGATTCGATTCATTCATTACTTGATTTGTTTCTTGATCGATCAAAATCACGTATACATTAAATATTTAATTAATTAATTGTTCTCACTGTATTTAAGGACTCTACTGGGTGAATAAATATGTTACTCAATATCACTAAGTCTACAATGGAGTCTGTATTCGAGTTCCAACTACAAGCACATAGCCCAAGTGTCTAAGAAACACTAAGTCAGGTCATGTACAATGTCAGACACATAAACCAAGTGTCTTCTGACCAAGAGACATTTTTCATATATATATATTTCAAGCAGACATGACAAAGTCTCCAAACTGACATACTTACAGTATCAATAAAATCAATTACAATAAAATCGACCAACAGAACATGATTATGCTTACTAAATGAATAAGTCCTGAAAAAGTGTTTTATCAAGACCAAGAGTTTTTTAACTAGTGATGTGTAATCAATATCTTTTGACGCTTTCATATTCCTGGAATGCTTATTGTTTATATTTTTAAGATCTCTGAAATTTTCAGTTTTATCATCTGCCTCAAAGTTACTATCGCCCCAGTGATAATTGTAAGCTTGATCAGTATAATTTATTTTATCTCGTCGTTTCCATTGTTTAGGTATCCGGACTTCATCACAGTCTTCGATCATGCCAGCTTTAGGTGCTTCATCACGATCTTTGATCTTGTCGCCAACTTCAAAGTCACTGTTGCTATCATCATAGTAGTCGAAATTGTTGACATCGAAACTTCTTCATCGTCTAAGTGTTCATCAATTTTAAGTGCCTATTATTATTCCAAAGTACCAATGAATCTAATTGAGATGAGCTTGAATGTATTTTCACTTTTCATGGTAATGATACTTCTATTGACCTCATTTTTCCTTAAATCATAAACGATCTTTAGTTTAAGTTATTTGTCGATATCACGAGAGCTATGAACATAGTCATGTTCAAGACAAGGAATATTATTTACGTCGTTCAGTACACTCTTCTTTAGTGTAGTGGCTTTATCGATGGGCTCTATCATGTCTAATTTGTAAGTGGTTGAGGCTTTACAAGTCTTGCCACAACCTGCTATACCTATGGGTTTTTAACACAGTCATTCTTTTTGTGATATCTAGCATTCTTTCTGAGGATAAATTCCTTGCTGCAGTAATTACACTTGTGTCCATTCGATACAGCTGCAGGCAACGAACCAGGATCCATCTTAGCTTCTGCAGCTCACACCAGATGCAAACTGAGAGTTTTAAATTAAAAAAATTACTTAAATATAATTCATATTATTTCGTCAGCAGGAGTTAGTTCGTAGTTCCTTTTCCTGCTAACAGATGGCACCACATATTGTGCTAAGGTAAATATTTATTTTTTTATGCGGGAGGCGGGATGCTCTCGCACGGTCGCAAGGGAAGGAAGGCTTGCTAGACATCAAAAAGAAGGAAGTTCGTCTTGTATGATAGTGTTTCTCAGCTGTCTCAAGGCATAGTAATCGACACAGTAATGTATCCTATTTCGTTTGAATTCACATGATAAAAAGTATTGTAAGTGCTGATTTGTTAACAGGAATTCGCGAATTAAAAGATGCTCTGAATACAATTGCATGTTTTATTTTGATAAAAAATATGCATGCAGCGATTGTTTTCTCATAAATAACCTGAAGTAGGCCTACACGGAGAGCAGCCGCAGTCTTGCCAGAAATAACCAGGAGCACACGGAGAATACATCTATTCAATTAGCTGGATTTTCAAGATTTCGTTTCCTCAGTGTGCTCCTTGTTATTTCTGGCAAGATTGCTGTTGGTGTTCTCTGTGTGCTCCAGGTTACTTCTGGAACAATTGCCGTTGTTTTTATCAATGTGCACCTACGTGACAATAGCGCTCCTTGTATTGATTAGTGAAGGAAACTCTTCGCACCTCGACTAAGTAGCCTCCATACTTAAAGAACTTAAGGAGGCTGGCTACATACAATACATACTTGTTTTACTTGTCTGAGTTCTCTCGACTGTGTGTCACTTGCTAGTCCAGCGTGAATATTATGTGTCCATTTCTAGTCCAGTGTGTACATTGTATATCTAATGCGTCCATTGTGTGTATTTTCATTAAATTTACATAGTAAAGCAAGGGCGCCCATATGATAATTTGTAGGGGGGGGTAGACTTAGGGGTATGAAGTATTTTTAATATTTTGGAAGACTAAGGGCCGATATTATGACCTCCGGCTAAATCCTCAGGTTAGCTACCCTCCAGGTAAGGCTAGCATCCGGTTAACGAACGAGGTGTGTATTATGACCCATACTTAGCCTGCGGTTGGCTAACCGGAACCTGACGAAGCGTGTGGTGTAATAATGGGTGTGTTGGTAATGAAATAAAACAGAATTTGGTAACTTTTGTTGCAAGACAGTTATTTTTACATGCTTTATATTAGCTTCACCTGTATGTTTGTCTGTCCGTCTGTAACTCTGTCTGTCCGTCTGTAACTCTTTCGACTAAGAGTGAGTGACTCATCACTGTAAAATGTCCCAACCATTTCATTACGTTCGTTAGCCGAGCGGTCTAAGGCGCGCGACTTCTGTGACGTCAGCTTTCGGATTCAGCGATCGTGGGTTCTACACCCGGCCACGCCGAAAAAAAAATGTTTTTTTTTCCCCCCGGTAAATTCTAATATTATATCCATACATCTAACTGCAAATGATTCGTAGAGACTTTACCATTTCTTTGTGACGTTGCAACTCCAAATAGTTATCTCAGATGGTAATAGGTAGTGTCGGTAACTCATTTCCCTATGATAATTATACATAAATATAGTTTAAAAAACAAAAAAAACATGCTTTTAAAGAATATGAAACTAAAAAGTTAAAAATAAATATAGTTTAAAAAACTAAAAAACATGCTTTTAAAGAATATCAAACTAAAAAGTTAAAAATAAATATAGTTTAAAAAACTAAAGAAACATGCTTTTAAAGATTATCAAACTAAAAAGTAAAAAATAATTTTAAAATTAAATTTATGATAATAGTATATAAGCAATACTAGTATAAATGAGAAAAAAGCATGGGGCGCTTAATATACAAAAAATATGGCACAAAGCGCCTCAAGCTTTTTTCTCATTTATACTAGTATTGCTTATATACTATTATCATAAATTTAATTTTAAAATTATTTTTTACTTTTTAGTTTGATAATCTTTAAAAGCATGTTTCTTTAGTTTTTTAAACTATATTTATTTCTGGTAGAATGTTAGTCAGCTGTTTGTTTGTATTGTGATTCGGAATGTTTACAGCTGCAGTAAAGAAATATGCCGCGAACTTTATCTTGCAACAGATATAATTAAATTAACCAAAAACTACTTTGACGTCAAACCTGCTTTGTATCAAACCATAAAATTACAATTTACGATTCAAAACCGTGTGTTTTCAACTTTACTCTTGTATTGTAACTCATGATTTTGTTAGGTTATATATTAAGCCAAAACTAACGAAGTAATTATATACCAACAAATAAATAGGGATGGCATTTTTGCTAGAGAACACTTATTTCTTTCATAAATTTATTTCATAATCAAATAATATAGACCCCGTTTCGGGAAAATACTTGTCGATTTTCATTTCACTGGTGTAGGTTTCATTTTTGTACTAATAGTTTCGTATCACGTATCCAAATTAATCCGATCCTGATGGAATTAGTTTGTGGTATAGGATGATTGCTTTTTTAATTTAGTAGGTCGAGAGATCCTAGATATATTCACTGGGGAAATAATTATGATTGTAAAATGTATACAAAAGAAATATATTTTTACAAGACCTGACATAATTTGTTTGCATCGTGATATGTTAGGTATTTTGTGTTGTGTACAGGATTTTTCAACATTTTAAATTAAAACAGCAAGTATAATGTAAAACAAGACCAACATATAAAGGGTCATGCCGATAGGATCAAGGGATAAACTTGGATACGGGAAACAATAATTCCAGTGCTGTTTTCGTTTTGCACTTGCGTGGCAGGTAGATAATAAGTACCTAATGGTTTGTAAGATAGGGAAGGGATAATTGGGTAACATTTATTTTCACATTCAATTGTATTAATTGAATTATAACCACGTCTGAAGTCGTATGAAGTGCATTTCATTCCCGGCATATGTCCACTGTATTACGAATAAAAATTCACAGATACAACTTCCACGAAAACACGCATTTTATAGGTACCTACCAGTAATAATAACCCTCGTTTTGCAATTTTAAAATTCACTTATTTACACATATTCTTAAGCAGGAACATTTAAGTTTATATACATAGCATACGTTTATGTACTTCGTGATCAATTAAAGTCAAATAATAATACACGACTCGACGAGAATAGAAAAGCGTGACTACACTTTCATGCCATGTAATTTTTAATAAAACTTTGACGAATGCGAAGCATTTTACATTTAGTAATAAATTATTCCATCGCATCCTGCAAATATTCAATAGAATTCCTCAAATAGTCATCATCACTAACAACAACTAACCTCGCCTGATACATCGCCATTTTATTTTCTGTTGCTTAGCCTCCGGTTAAGCAGCTAGCGGTTGGTTCATCCACCCGCTAGGTTAGCCGAAACTTTAACTGGAAGGTAGACGTTAACAGGAAGTCATAAAACCGAAATAAGAGCTAGCCTGCGGTTAAATTTTAGCCGGAACTTTAGCCGGAGGTCATAAAACCGGCCCTAACTGCGGCTTGTTACTAGCCATAAAATAGTTCCAGTTCTGACCCTGTTAAAAATTGTCCTGTTACTAAAATACTAGACCACAGTACTAATTCGCCATAAAAAAACTTTATTGGCTACTTTATTAATTAAATATTAACTATTTTATTGAAACAAGTGAATTTTTAGCAACACAAATGCAGGAATACAGTCCTTATACTTTTGCAGCGTCTCGGGTACACGAATATCAAGAATACAGTCCTTCAACTAATTGCTCTCTTTACCCCTAAATAAATGTCGCGTACAAATTAAATTAAAATAATTATAAAGTTTAAAACGTGTTGGTCAAAAGATTTAACTTTGGGAGAGAAACGATTTAAATATGTTATCACAGTAAAAAAACAGTTGTTTTTAAATGTAACGCCTGAACTATGCTTATAATTATAGTCAAACATTTTTTAAGACATTTTTATTTTTATTTTAAACTGTTGTTTACATTTACCACGGCGATATTGTATCACACAAAATATTCCCTCGTTCACAGTTAAATGAATATTAGTGTTTCGATATGAATCATAATTGCTTATCATTTAGAATTAGCACAGATGGATTCAATAGTCGAGGACTATAAGTTTATTTAGTGATAGTAAAGCTTCAAATTACAAATGTGAAATTTGTTTACAATATTCAAATAAGATATAAGTACTATCAAAAGGAATTGTTTCAAATCATGTAACTTCAAACTCAATTTAATATTATCAGCTCAAATCATGTTATCAATGAGTGCCTTTAAACAGTGCTTACTGCTATTTTTGCTCAATGGTGTCAGCAAATTGAACCACTGGATATGAACTACACTTAAGGGACAAGGTAAATTCTCAAAAGTAAATTGCAAAGTTAAGTTATTAATCAAACAGCAACTTCAAATTCCATCTGATCAGACACAAAATAACATTATAGTTAGAACAAATTAAAATTTAGTTCATGCCAAAAATTATTCACATTAAAATTAAATTGAAGATGAACTCCTGGAAAATTAGTGTGATCTCAGATTATATGAAAAGAAAATTATTTAGGTACTTGATAATCGATAGTTCAAGGGACTCTCGAAAATTGTTCAAATGTTATTCAATACGACGATAACCAACCTCCGTGAGTACATGCAAAGTATGACGACACAGATGACCTCTGGCTCTGAAACACAGCTGTGCGTGGTCCGGGAACTATGGCTGCTCACTGCCGCTGCTTCCTTCCTCGCAGTGGGAAAGGTCTTGTTTGGTACGCACAAATGGTCGACTTCGAAGTTCTGTGTGAAAAACGGCGCCCTGAACTGCTTCTATATCACCACTGCCGGTCAATCGTTGGCCTTCCTTCCTTCCGGCTGGAGCAGTTTTGATATGAACTTGCAGAAATTCTTCCCTCAGCTCGATTCTCTCCAGTCAAAAATGTTGATCGCTGGCATTACAGCACGTTGAACAGCGTCAGTAATAAGTCTTGCAGGCTGTAAACTTAGTTGACTGGTTTCATTCGTTTCCGTCGTGAAAATTTGATAGTTCGTTTCAAAGCAAGCAATAGATCGTGAATAAACCTTATCGTGGTTGCAGTTCATCGCCTACGATGATTCAAATTTGATGTCACAATAATCTAATTCATTAATACTACTTCTGCCACATTGCTTTATTAGTAAAAACTTGAATGCCATTCGAAACTATAATAAAATCTTGCAAAATTGATATCTCGTGGATAATCAGAAGTAGGTAATAACGATGTATCTAGAAAACTGTGGTAGAACGAATGCTCCTTCGTTCTAAAGAATGTACTTTTCCTTTGCTATTTAAACGACTTTCAGATGTCAAATCACAAAACAAGCTGAATGTCCTAGCTATTGCTATTCGCTGGATATGCTAGCCAATCATTAACTTTCTTACAAGTTCATCTTCTTATAATAATTAAATTTATTGTTTGACACATGAATTTCAATGGGTTATTTATAAAATATGAACATTTTATGAAACAAGCAAAGATAAAAAAGAGGAATTTCATATCAGTGTCTAAACACAATCATAGAGGATTAACCTAATTTAAGTTAACAGAATTGTTAAGTAGGAATAAAGTATAAGAATTTAGTTTTCAGTATCTTATGCTTCTCTACCTTCATAATTTAATACAGAAAACAAATTAAAAATGCACACATCACACGATTTTTCACTGGTATTGACATAAAAAGCAAATTTTAAGATAAATTATTATGCATAAGTTTGATTACGGATTTGACTCTAATATTTATCTGAAAAAGCAAACTGTAAATTTCTTTTCTTCTTGCCGAACAAGTCAAGCACTTTGTCCTCGAAACCAGGGTTTTTCACTCTTTTCCTGTGGACACTTAGAAGGCACAAGCTGGACAGACGCTCCTCGCCAGTAGTACTTCTCAGCCACGTCTTCACTTTACGCGGTGTGCTGAAAGAACGCTCTATTGTGCAAATTGTGGGGGGTATGGTTTGGTAGAATATAAGAAATCTCCTTACTGCTGGGTAAAACATTGTTTCTGAAAGTATATCATGGAGTTTTGTTTTTTCCAAACATTCCTTATTCGTCCAGACGTCATACCATAATCTGGCTTCTGCTTCCAAGTTGTCGATTTGATAAAACTTTTGCAAACTTTTTATGTCTCTCATGAAATCTTCTTTCGTCTCCTTTTTCATCAAATGTGGGTGAAGAATTCCACCTTTGAAAGGTATGCCTTTATCTCTTTCAAATATTGTAGTAAGTGACATAATTATAGAATCCATTTACGGATTGTAAATTGCAACTTTGAAATAGTCTTCAGGTGATGAGCACTGGACATTCACGTTACATCTGTGGGTCTTCCTTCCAGCCAATATTGGGATTTTTATATCTATGTCAAGCTCATTACAATCTTCTTTTACTGCCTCGAAAATGGTTTTGAATTTGTCATTGCTTTCTCTCTGCTTTTGAAAATTTTCTAGCAGGTCAGTATTGATGTATCTGTCACCACACAAAAGTTAACATGATGTAATGCGTGGTGCAACTGTGGTTAATCGCTGTGAGGTCACTTTATATCACTCGTGCAATGAGGCAAGTTATGGAATGTTAAAAAAAATAAAAATAAGGGGAACGCAAGGGAGGCCAGAGGGCAACCGTCAGTCATTGTTTTTACTATTTAATATTATATATATTCCGTTCAATAAATTATAACATGTATCTTCAGGGGGTGGGGTGTTTAAAATTTTATGAAGATAACGATTTTACGAATATAATCCAAGCGACCGTGAGCGTACGTAAAATCGGGATTCCAGTGTGAATTGCTTCCGAGTCTACTGAAGGTAGCGGAATCATTATCATTTTAAAAACTTTTGAAGGGAAAAAAAGGTTTTCCTCTAAATTCAAAATTCCAACATACATTTTACGTTGTAGACTTTTCTGAACAATAATTCTTATTTGAGTAACTTTAATTGTGTAAGCTTACCTTAAAAATTGTGAATATTCTGAGCGGATGTGACGAATGAGGAAAACTAAGAAACACTACATAATAACAATGGTTTTTATCTTTACACTTTTCTCTGATTTATTTACACTTAAGTTATTTATACTGACTGACTACACTAAACTAAATCTAGACCAGATGCATAAAACTGTAGACGTAAAGACAATTGAAAAATCTCGGTTTTGAGATGTTATTTGTGAACATACACATTATTATGACGAAAAAGTAGCAAAACATTTCGCCGTCTGCAAGCACATGTCAATTGTCGCGTCGTCTAACTCTGACTGGTCTAAATCTGTTGTGTTAACGCGTGAGCTTGGGCAGGATTACGAAGGGGAATGACTCGCCACGGGCGTTGCGCTTGCCCGCATTTTCTCCCTGTACACAACACCTTATATCGCAGCAGCAGAAACTAATGCTTGAACTAACATAAAAAATGAAGTAGACATGTAATAAACGATATACAATATTATCTTCGTGTTGAACCACTTCTACTTAATACCGAATTTAAATAATTTTCTTTAAAGTAAAACACCTGACTACACTATATATTTTTTTCCTTCCCAGAAAGCTAGAGGGGGGGGGGAGGGGGAAAGCCCCCCCCTGCCCTCGGGTATGGGCGCCCTTGTAGTAAAGTCTGTAGTCAGCTTTGAATATTTACTAGTTAAAAACCTCTTCGTTTTGATAAAACATTTTTTCAGGTATTTTTTGTCCTTTAGTAAGCGAAAATCATATTTTGTTGGTCTGTTTGCTTGTAATTGGTTTTATATGTAGTGTAGGTCTGTATGTTTGAAAACATTGTCTTGTATGCTTGAAATATATATATATATATATATATATATATATATATATATATATATATATATATATATATATATACTAGCTATGATACCTGGCTTCGCTCGGGAGTTGATATGAGATTACGTGGTAGTTGAAATAAAAAAAATAAACTATGACGTAAAAAGTAAAACAATTTATTGAAAACATTTTCTCTTTATTTACACTACTTGTTTATAAACAACATTTTTCATTTTATTGTCCGGGGTATTTGAATAAATTTTTCGAATTTCCTTCTCTTGAGCAAGCTACATATAGCTGACCGCGAGAGAAGCAGGATTCTTTGAGGTTGATGCCACAATATTTTTAAGTTTGCCCTTGCGCTTTGTTAATTGTAAAACTAAAGGCTAATTTAATTGGAAACTACAATCTTTTAAATTGAAATGGCAATTCAGAAGAGATCAGTGGTATTCTAGGTATAAATACTGTGTGTCCTTTGTTCTTTCCAGAAATAAGTTCAGCTTCAATGATATTATTCGATAGCTGTTTTACGATCATCCTCGTTCCATTACATAGTTTTGGGGAGTTGAGATTTCTGAGTAGTATGATTGGAGATCCAATTTTCAGACGAAGGCAGTGTAATGGCATTCCTGGTACTTGTAAAGAGTTTAGAAATTCAATAGGGAAGTTGACACTTTCTTCAATGGATACCATCGTGTCGATCGATTTATATATTTTCTCTTCACCAGGTATTTTCTTTAGAATATTAAAATTGATATCGTCAACAATATTATTTCTAGTGGCCAAAATTGCTCTTTGAAATAACCACTCTACATTGGTATAGTTCTGAACAATATTTTGATAAACTTTGTCGATTAGTTCGTTTTCAGTAGTGGCTATGTTACAGAAATCACTATTGAGTTCAATGAGGCCGGTCGTTTGGTCAGTAGGATATGTACCTTCGCCTATTTGTAAAAGTATTTTAGCAAAATGTGCTGTTGTTTCATCTTTTGATGATTCAACTCTCATGTTTTTTGTTAATTGCAGTATTTGTATTTGTGGCCAGAGATGTGACTTTTTTAAGCATGCATTGATCTCGTCTGCTGGTGTTGACTTGGGAATAACTGGAAGTGTTGGTCGAAAATCTCATGAGAGCATGAGTAGAGCTCCTCCCATTATTTCAGAGTTTTTTTTTCGCAATTCTTTAATGTTCTGTCCATGGCTTCTAGTGATTTTTTATGGGCCATGGTGCATTTATCCCAGAAGATAATTTTAGCTGGTTTTAGAAGTTGACCCGTCCAGATTTTCCTGAGATTTTACATACCGGGAATTGTTGTTCGGCTATATTCAACGGTAGTTGTAAGGCAGAATGGGCAGTTCGTCCTCCTTCCATAAGTGTGGCTGCAATGCCGGATGATGCTAGTGCCAGTGCGATGTGTTTTTTTAGCATGTATTTCCACCAGTATTTGATTTATTAGAAACGTTTTACCGGTGCCTCCTGGTGCGTCCAAGTAAATAATTACACCAGTGTTGTTATTTATCCGGTTCATTATAATGTTGTAAACTTTTTTTTGATTGTCATTGAGGAGTGGTTTGTTGTGAGCAATGTATTCAAGTAGGCCTAGTTCATTGACGTTGTAGCTTTTTTCCTTTGTAATTTCATAGTTTAGCATACTGAAAGCATTTATTTGTGGTGCTGGCATTCCAAGTTCTACTAAGGCCTGGTTATTTATTGCTAAACATTTATCTTCTAAGCGAATGAGTGTTTCATTGAAAATGTCGTCATTGAATTCTAAAGTCAGTTCTGGATTAGTTTGTCGGATTTGGTACAATATATCATCACTCATAGGCTACTCCTTTTGAAAGAGTCCCATAGCTGTTTTGGGTTTGATGGGTTACATGTTGTTAGAATTATGGCGAATAACTCTCGAATTTGTTCAGCTGAATCTGTGAGTGTGGCTTCTTGTAGTGTTAATTCCCAGTGGTTATCGTTTTCCAATAATCCTAAGCGTTGACATGCTTCTCTGTACGTCTGGCATAGGTAACCGTCAATGGTCCTGAGATCTGTGAAACTTGTTGGTCTCCGTATTTCGTGTAACAACATCCGGAGATAGAAACATTCGGCATTGCTTGGATGTACAGTGTATACTCGACCTATTGCATTAGTTTTCATGATTTCTGGATGACCCTCCTCTGGCATTCCTTGTTTTCGTCGTTGAAAAATTTTCCTTGTTTTGTCCCACGTATAATAAATAGGGACGTCTTTGCGAATGGATCCGTTTGGCACAGTTGGAAAAAAAACTGTTAATTTGATTTTCTGAGGTGGTTCACTTGCAATTTTTCTAGCCGAGTCTTTTGTGAAGTAAACTCTCTGTCCATTCTCCAAATGTACTGCTAGATGTTGCACAGCTGGTTCGCGTTCGTGTAAGGGGAAAACTAAAAATCCTCCACGCTACTTCGTTACTGTTGATGTATCTTCCCATTTGGTACATGAGGATCTCATCATTTCTGTTATTTTGTTCGCTATTTTGGACTATATTAAAAATAGTATGTAAAAGTATTTCCTGAAACAGGATGCAGGTAGTGAAGCCGGAGCCAGTGTCCGCCATTTTGGATTGCGACGTCACGGCGGCCATTTTTGACTCAAAATTCCTCAAAATTCCTCAAAAATGACTCAAAATGACTCAAAAATTCACATTTTAAGAGAAAATTTCCCTTTTTCGAGGGAAAAATTCCCTTTTCGAGGGAAAATTAGGATTTCGAAAAAACCACAAAAGTAGTTTTGCCTTAGAAACCACAAAATTCCTAAAAGAGGCTTAAGAGTCCTTGTTTACAGCCTCCGATAAGCCTCTTTTAGGATTAACACGTCACCGTTGCAATTTTCGTTACGCCCGCCATCTTGAAAATCGTCAATTTTTTTGTTAGAAAATCGAGAAAAATATTAAAAATCATTAAAAAAATTAAATAATCAAATTGAATAATAATCTTAAAAACCACTGTTGCACTTATCGTTACGGTCACCATCTTGGATAATATCAATGTTGCATATTTCGTTACACCCACCATCTTCGTTGAGTGCCATGTCATTCTTACACTTTACATTACGACCGTCATATTATATCCTATTAATGTTGCTTGTTTCGTTATGGTCGCCATCTTGAAATTTAGATGTCAACTTGGAAATCTGTAATTTGTATGTTAGAAAATCGGGAAAAATTCCAAAATTCATCAAAAAATTAACTTAATAGAATCCTGATTGATTATATCGATTACCGTCCTTAGTTCGAAACCGGTGAAAGCAAAAAATAAAAAATAAAAAAGATCAGATCCTTCCTCCACAGAAGCCACCTATAGACTGACCTACAACCAATATCAAGGTTATATCGTCAGCTGGTATGACGTCACGACCGCCATTTTGTCTTCGTCCGCTGGAGACCGTCATCTTGTTTTCGTCTGCTAGAGTGTGCTAGCGACATGTTAGTATAATTTTCTGTTCGCCATACCTTTAACCTCTACTGTTGGCATTGAACTTTGTCATTGACCTTGAACATTGACCTTGAACTTTGACCTTGACCTTTAACCTTGTACTTGAACATTGACCTTGACTTTGAACTTTGACCTTGACTTTGAATTTTGACCTTGAACTTGAACATTGACCTTGATCTTTGACATTGACCTTTAACTTTGACCTAGACCTTTAAATTTGACCTTGACCTTGATCTTTGACTTTGACCATGATGCCCATCATGGATCCGTCATTTTATGTTCAGTACATGCTACCAGGAGCTACCACCTGCTAGTGGTCATTGCCACCATCATGTTTTCGTCTGCTGGAGGACACCATTTTGTGTGTGTACTAGTCTTACCATCATGCTAGTTATATTCTAACCCGCTACAGTGCAGTAATCATTTATTATTACTGAGGTGCCCGCCATCTTGAAATTTGGTCGACATCTTGAAATCATGTAATTATTTAGCTAGAAATGCGGGAAAAATTCCAAAAGTCTCCGAAAAAATCAATTATTAATTTACAAATTAAATCGACGGATTCCTGTCTACGGTTCGATTCTTGACCAGTGACAGTTGTAACTAATTATTAAATAAATTTTAGATTCTGTTTTCCATTACCTTACGCGGAGTTTATTAATCATTCACTCCTAAATTCACCGAAAAAATCACTCATTCAAGTAATGATAGATTCGATACTTGGTTCGATCTATGGTCGAAACTAAAAATAAATTTAATTTAAATACCAGAAAAGTGTAAGGTTCAAGAAATAAAACACCGCAAGTTCTTTCACTAACATAATATTTATTACATCATTTCTATTCTACTACAGGATCAATTTCGAAAGCCAGCAATCTTATAAACATTTAACCCTGCATAGGCGTGAAATGACTAATTCTTAGCTCCAATCTGTTTATACTAGACAGAGACCAACCAGAAACTTTACTGACATAGTTCTCCTCTTCTTGACAGATTTTCTGGATACCGTTTTTAACAGTTTGCTTCACATCGTCAGAACTGTAAATTACTGCAGCCGATGTCTTGAACGCACATTTCTTCAATTTGTCATCTAACGGATATGGCTTTCCATAAATACAGTCCAACCACAAGTTATATTTCAAAGGTCCGTTTGTTGCTACATCATCAGTAATCTGATTGATTATGTCCTGTCTGATATCATCAAGAAAATTACAAATGTCCTTCGTCTCACCTAACGTATTTAAATAATAGTAGTCTTTCAACGTTCCACGAAATGCAGACTGCGCCAAGTAGAAACCATTATCATTCACCTGTAGAGCACCGACCACAGTCTTAGGTTTAGTTCCATGTCCAGATGCCATAGCAATCGGTTGCTGCGCATCTGTTTTTTTGCCTGTTCGCTCACGAGCCTTCAACCTAAACCGAGAAGTCGAAATTTCTGCAGGTAGTTCTGCAGTAGGCGCACGGACTTCACCTTTACATTTTTTCGCATGTCGTCGCAAATTATCAATTCGAGTAAACCATTCATGACACTCATCACAGCGAAACTTCATGCGAGAAGGATTCTTCATGCATTTGCTCCGCTCATGTCTTCGTGCAACATCGGAAAATGCGAACGACGTATCACAGTAGCTGCAAGGATACCGTGGTGATGAAGACGAACCTTTCAGACCTGATCCAGATGTCGATGTTACTGCGATTTTACAATCTCCAGGCATACTCTTATGAACATCAATGCATCGTTGTTGTACCGAAACCGTTACTTTCTGTCGCACAGCAGGACCTTTGCACATCTTCATGTGCGTTTTCATATTATCTTTTCTAGCAAACTGCTTATAACATTTCTCACAACCAATCATTTTACGATAAAGGTTCTTAGCACATTCGCTCTTTTCGTGTCGTCGAGCATTGCTGTTGTTTGAGAAAATCTTGTCGCAGTAACAGCACCGATGTTCGTTAGTTGTCAAATCAGCATCCATTGAAGTCTCCATCGAGGTCGAATCGTCGTTCGTCGTGGTTTCCTGCACAGCCAGCTCTGTAGTCATTAAGCTCTCTTCTGCTGGTGGTACCACGACTGATGAAGTATCCTCCATTGTTGACGTCGTCGTTGCCAACGGGATCTGCACCTTCTTCGTTGTCGCTGTCGTCAAGGTTCCCGCAGACGATGGTACAACGTCCATCAAGTTCGTCGTTAAAGTCGGTAAAGATGCCATCGAGTTCACAACATCAAGTAACTACGCGAATTATGCACCAGATGAAACAAATTAGGTGATCCTTACACCGTCGACGTCAGTACCAAACTGAGCGACCCGATGTCTAGGACTCGCTTATATACATGCACCGGATGGAATAATACGCTAGTCAAATCAAGAACAATTTACTATAATACTAGAGTCGAAACAACATTAAAAATAGAAGCACCATCAACAAAAAGACCGCACATTTTGGACGCGACATCAATAAAAAGGAAGCACATTCTACAAAACGAAAGCTCATTTAACGAATATGAGGTACATTCGCACTTACATTCAACTCGGTAGGAGGCGATCGTCAGTGTTAAGTTAGGATATAATGTCTCCATCAGTCTATGAATCCACCAGTTAGTAGTTCCATAAGTCATTGGCTCCATTATTATTGGCTCCATTAATTCGCTCGCTCCAATATTCATTGGCTCCAATATTCATTGGTTAAAATATTCATCAGCTACAATATTCATGGTCTCCAATATCAATTGGCTCTAATTGCTCCAAATGCTCCAACGTTCTTTTGGGTCCTATAGTCATTGACTCCAATATTTATTGGCTACAATATTCATTGGCTCCAATATTCATTGGCTCCAATATTCATTGGCTCGAATATTCCATACTGGAATATTCATTGGCTCCAATATTCATGGGCTCCAATATAAATTGGCTCCAATTGCTCCAAATGCCCCAACAGGCTCCAAAAGGCTCCATCAGTCTTTTGCTCCTATAGTCATTGGTTCCAATAGTCATTGGCTACAATATTCATTGGCTCCAATATTCATTGGCTTCAATATCATTGGCTCCAATATTCATTGGATCCAATATTCATTGTCTCCAATATTCATTGGCTCCAATATTCATTGGCTCCAATATTCGTTGGCTCCAATATTCATTGACTCCAATATTCATTGGCTCCATCAGTCATTTACACCAACAGTCTTTTGGTTCAATAAGTCTTTTGGCACCAAATAAATTTGGCTAGAATTCTTTGAGTCTATGAGACTACTAGCCATGAGGTTACGAGTCTATGCTATTACGAGTCTTCAAGGTTACATGATCGCGAGGCTATAGGACTACGTAGCTTCCAGAACGCATCTTTACGAGACTGCGAGGCTACAATTCTACGAGGTCCCAAGACATCATGTCTACGAGACAACGAGCCATGAGGTTACGAGACTACGTTACTACGAATCTTCAAGTTTACGAGACTGCGAGGCTACAGATCTACGAAGCCTCTAGAAAACGAGTGTATGTGTCTGCGAGGATAGAGGTCTACAAGTCTGCATGAGTACTTGACTACAAAGCTACTCGTCTACAAGGCTCTAATTGACACATCTGTCTTCGTCGAAATTTTCTCTTTTGGTCCAATTGCACCACCAGCATTATGTTATAAGATTACATGGCTACTTGCTTACGTAGCTTCAAGTCTACGAGGCTACTTGGATACGTAGCTATAATTCTACGAGGTCACAAGACTTCATGACTACGCGACTTCGAGCAATGAGGTTACGAGATTACGTGACTACGAATCATCAAGTATACGAGACTGCGAGGCTACAGAGCTAAGAAGCTTCTAGAACACAAGTTTATGTGACTGCGTGGGTACAGGAATAGAAGTCTGAATGAGTTCCTGACTACGAAGCTACTCATCTACAAGGCTCCAATTGCTACGTCTGTCTTCAACGGAATTTTCTCTTTTGATACATCTGCACCATCAGCATTATGTTATAAGATTACAAGGCTACTTGCTTACGGAGCTTCAAGTCTACGAGGCTCCAATGCATCATAACTAAGAGACTACGAGCCATGAGGTTACAAGACTATGCGATTGCAAGTCTTCAAGGTTACGTGATCGCGATGTTATAGGACTACAAAGCTTACAGAACGCATGGTTACGAGACTGCATGACTAATTGGCCGCGTGGCTACGAAACTTCATGTCTCTAACTGACTACAATAGCACTATTCAGTGGTGAGAGTTCATTTATCTCTTGCAAAGGTACATGCTGCAAGTAGTTCCGCTTTTCAACATCAGATGACGTCACGTGTTGCTTGCAGGTAAATAACATTTATTTCTTTTATGCGAGATGCGGAATGCTCACTATCGATCGCATAAGAAGGATGGCTTCGATAGTCTCCTAGGAGAAGGAAGTTCGTCCTTTCTGCTAGTGCTTCTCAGATTTCTCACGGTACGCCATTTTGGAATGCGACGTCACGGCGTCCATCTTGGATGGGTGTGACCTTGACCTTTGACCGAAACCGCAGGAATGATCGCAAGCACACGGATTCGCACGGATTAACCATCAAAATATTGATAAGAATAATCAGGAGCACACGGAGAAAACCATAATAATATTGGCAAGAATAATCAGAAGCACACGGAGATTAACGACACACTTTTTATTTGATATCATAAAATTACAGGTAAAAAATATTTAAAAATAAATAAAAATTAATAAAAAATTAAAGAAAAATACATAAACAGATTCTGCTAGCTTGTAAACTTATCATTGTTGAGCAAAGATAGAGTTGTAGTACAAGCCAGAATTTTATGTATTTTTTTAAATTTTTTTATTAATTTTTTTTTATTTTTAAATATTTTTTTATCTGTAATTTTATGATATCAAATAAAACGTGTGTCGTTTTTCTCCGTGTGCTTCTGATTAATCTTGCCAATATTATGATGGTTTTCTCCATGTGCTCCTGAATATTCTTATCAATATTTTGATGGTAAATCCGTGCGAATCCGTGTGCTTGCGATCATTCCTGTGGTTTCGGTCAAAGGTCAAAGTCACACCCATCCAAGATGGACGCCGTGACGTCGCAATCCAAGATGGCGTATCGTCTGAAATCTGAGAAGCACTAGCAGAAAGTACGAACTTTCTTCTCCTAGGAGACTATCGAAGCAATCCTTCTTATGCGATCGATAGTGAGCATCCCGCATCTCGCATAAAAGAAATAAATGTTATTTACTTGCAAGCAACACATGACGTCATCTGATGTTGAAAAGCGGAACTACTTGCAGCAAGTACCTTTGCATGAGATAAAATAACTCTCACCACTGAATAGTGCAATTGTAGTCAGTTAGAGACATGAAGTTTCGTAGCCACGCGGCCAATTAGACATGCAGTCTCGTAACCATGCGTTCTATAAGCTTCGTAGTGCTATAACCTCGCGATCACGTAACCTTGAAGACTTGCAATCGCATTGTCTTGTAACCTCATGGCTCGTAGTCTCGTAGTTATGATCCATTGGAGCCTCGTAGACATGAAGCTATGTAAGCAAGTAGCCTTGTAATCTTATAACATAATGCTGATGGTGCAGATGTATCAAAAGAGAAAATTCCGTTGAAGACAGACGTGGCAATTTGAGCCTTGTAGATGAGTAGATTCGTAGTCAGGAACTCATGCAGACTTGTAATCCTGTATCCACGCAGTCACATAAACTTGTGTTCTAGAAGCTTCGTTGCTCTGTAGCCTCGCAGTCTTGTAAACTTGAATATTCGTAGTCACTTAATGTCGTAACCTCAAGGCTCGAAGTCGCGTAGACATGAAGGCTTGGGACCTCGTAGAATTATAGCTACGTATCAAAGTAGCCTCGTAGACTTGAAGCTACGTAAGCAAGTAGCCATGTAATCTTATAACATAATGCTGGTGGTGCAATTCGACCAAAAGAGAAAATTTCGACGAAGACAGATGTGTCAATTGGAGCCTTGTAGACGAGTAGCTTCGTAGTCAAGTACTCATGCAGACTTGTAGACCTCTATCCTTGCAGTCAAGTATACTCGTTTTCTAGAGGCTTCGTAGGTCTGTAGCCACGCAGTCTCGTAAACTTGAAGATTCGTAGTAACGTAGTCTCGTAACCTCATGGCTCGTAGTCTCGTAGACATGATGTCTTGGGACCTCGTAGAATTGTAGCCTCGCAGTCTCGTAAAGATGCGTTCTGGAAGCTTGGTAGTCCTATAGCCTCGCGATCACGTAACCTTGAAGACTCGTAATAGCATAGACTCGTAACCTCATGGCTCGTAGTCTCATAGACTCGAAGAATTCTAACCAAATTTATTTGGTGCCAAAAGACTTATTGAACCATTAGACTGTTGGTGTCAATGACTGATGGAGCAAATGAATATTGGAGTCAATGAATATTGGAGCCAATGAATATTGGAGCCAATGAATATTGGAGCCAATGAATATTGTAGCCAATGACTATTGGAGCCAATGACTATAGAAGACAAAAGACTGATGGAGCCTTTTGGAGCCTGTTGGAGCATTTGGAGCAATTGGAGCCAATTTATATTGGAGCCCATGAATATTGGAGCCAATGAATATTGGAGCTAATAAATATTTGAGCCAATGAATATTGGAGCCAATAAAAATTGGAGCCAACGAATATTGTAGCCAATGAATATTGGAGTCAATGACTATAGGACCCAAAATACTTTTGGAGCATTTGGAGCAATTGGAGCCAATTGATATTTGGAGCCCATGAATATTGTAGCCGATGAATATTGGAGCCAATGAATATTGGAGCCAATGAATATTGGAGCGAGCGAATTAATGGAGCCAATGAATAATGGAGCCAATGACTTATGGAACTACTAACTGGTGGATTCATAGACTGATGGAGACATTATATCCTAACTTAACACTGACGTTTGCCTCCTACCGAGTTGAATGTAAGTGCGAATGTACCTCATTTTCGTTAAATGAGCTTTCGTTTTGTAGAATGTGCTTCCTTTTTTATTGATGTCGCGTCCAAAATGTGCGGTCTTTTTGTTGATGGTGCTTCTATTTTTAATGTTGTTTCGACTCTAGTATTATAGTAAATTGTTCTTGATTTGACTAGCGTATTATTCCATCCGGTGCATGTATATAAGCGAGTCCTAGACATCGGGTCGCTCAGTTTGTTACTGACGTCGACGGTGTAAGGATCACCTAATTTGTTTCATCTGGTGCATAATTCGCGTAGTTACTTGATGTTGTGAACTCGATGGCATCTTTACCGACTTTAACGACGAACTTGATGGACGTTGTACCATCGTCTGCGGGAACCTTGACGACAGCGACAACGAAGAAGGTGCAGATCCCGTTGGCAAAGACGACGTCAACAATGGAGGAGACTTCATCAGTCGTGGTACCACCAGCAGAAGAGAGCTTAATGACTACAGAGCTGGCTGTGCAGGAAACCACGACGAACGACGATTCGACCTCGATGGAGACTTCAATGGATGCTGATTTGACAACTAACGAACATCGGTGCTGTTACTGCGACAAGATTTTCTCAAACAACAGCAATGCTCGATGACACGAGAAGAGCGAATGTGCTAAGAACCTTTATCGTAAAATGATTGGTTGTGAGAAATGTTATAAGCAGTTTGCTAGAAAAGATAATATGAAAACGCTCATGAAGACGTGCAAAGGTCATGCTGTGCGACAGAAAGTAACGGTTTCGGTACAACAACGATGCATTTATGTTCATAAGAGTATGCCTGGAGATTGTAAAATCGCAGTAACATCGACATCTGGATCAGGTCTGAAAGGTTCGTCTTCATCACCACGGTATCCTTGCAGCTACTGTGATACGTCGTTCGCATTTTCCGATGTTGCACGAAGACATGAGCGGAGCAAATGCATGAAGAATCCTTCTCGCATGAAGTTTCGCTGTGATGAGTGTCATGAATGGTTTACTCGAATTGATAATATGCGACGACATGCGAAAAAATGTAAAGGTGAAGTCCGTGCGCCTACTGCAGAACTACCTGCAGAAATTTCGACTCCTCGGTTTAGGTTGAAGGCTCGTGAGCGAACAGGCAAAAAAACAGATGCGCAGCAACCGATTGCTATGGCATCTGGACATGGAACTAAACCTAAGACTGTGGTCGGTGCTCTACAGGTGAATGATAATGGTTTCTACTTGGCGCAGTCTGCATTTCGTGGAACGTTGAAAGACTACTATTATTTAAATACGTTAGGTGAGACGAAGGACATTTGTAATTTTCTTGATGATATCAGACAGGACATAATCAATCAGCTTACTGATGATGTAGCAACAAACGGACCTTTGAAATATAACTTGTGGTTGGACTGTATTTATGGAAAGCCATATCCGTTAGATGACAAATTGAAGAAATGTGCGTTCAAGACATCGGCTGCAGTAATTTACAGTTCTGACGATGTTAAGCAAACTGTTAAAAACGGTATCCAGAAAATCTGTCAAGAAGAGGAGAACTTTGTCAGTAAAGTTTCTGGTTGGTCTCTGTCTAGTATAAACAGATTGGAGCTAAGAATTAGTCATTTCACGCCTATGCAGGGTTAAATGTTTATAAGATTGCTGGCTTTCGAAATTGATCCTGTAGTAGAATAGAAATGATGTAATAAATATTATGTTAGTGAAAGAACTTGCGGTGTTTTATTTCTTGAACCTTACACTTTTCTGGTATTTAAATTAAATTTATTTTTAGTTTCGACCATAGATCGAACCAAGTATCGAATCTATCATTACTTGAATGAGTGATTTTTTCGGTGAATTTAGGAGTGAATGATTAATAAACTCCGCGAAAGGTAATGGAAAACAGAATCTAAAATTTATTTAATAATTAGTTACAACTGTCACTGGTCAAGAATCGAACCGTAGACAGGAATCCGTCGATTAAATTTGTAAATTAATAATTGATTTTTTCGGAGACTTTTGGAATTTTTCCCGCATTTCTAGCTAAATAATTACATGATTTCAAGATGTCGACCAAATTTCAAGATGGCGGGCACCTCAGTAATAATAAATGATTACTGCACTGTAGCGGGTTAGAATAAAACTAGCATTATGGTAAGACTAGTACACACACAAGATGGTGTCCTCCAGCAGACTAAAACATGATGGTGGCAATGACCACTAGCAGGTGGTAGCTCCTGGTAGCATGTACTGAACATAAAATGACGGATCCATGATGGGCAGCAAGGTCAAAGTCAAAGATCAAGGTCAAGGTCAAATTTAAAGGTCTAGGTCAAAGTTAAAGGTCAATGTCAAAAATCAAGTACAAGGTTCAAGGTCAAGGTCAAAGTTAAAAGTCAAAGTTCAAGGTCAAAGTTCAAGGTCAATGACAAAGTTTAATGCCAATGACAAAGTTTAATGCCAACAGTAGAGGTTAAAGGTATGGTGAACAGAGAATTAAACTAAAATTGCCCCTAGCACACTGTAGCAGACGAAAACAAGATGATGGTCTCCAGCGGACGAAGACAAAATGGCGGACATGACATCATACCAGCTTACGAAATAACCTTGATATTGGTGGTAGGTCAGTCTGTAGGTGGCTTCTGTGGAGAAAGGATCTGATCGTTTTTATTTTTTATTTTGTATCCTCGCCGGTTTCGAACTAAGGACGGGAATCGATATAATCAATCAGAATTCTATTAAGTTAATTTTTTGATGAATTTTGGAATTTTTCCCGATTTTCTAACATAAAAATTACAGATTTCCAAGATGGCATCTAAATTTCAAGATGGCGACCATAACGAAACAAGCAACATTAATAGGATCCAATATGACGGTCGTAACGTAAAGTGTAAGAATGACATGGTACTCAACCAAGATGGCGGGTGTAACGAAATATGCAACATTGATATAATCCAAGATGGCGACCGTAACGATAAGTGCAACAGTGTTTTTTAAGATTATTATTCAATTTGATTATTTAATTTTTTTAATGATTTTTAAAAAATTTCCCGATTTTCTAACAAAAAAATTGACGATTTACAAGATAGCTGGCGTAACGAAAATTGCAACGGTAACGTCATAATCTTAAAAGAGGCTTATCGGAGGCTGCAGACAAGGACTCTTAAGCCTCTTTTAGGAATTATTTGGTTTCTAAGGCAAAACGACTTTTGTGGTTTTTCGAAATCCTAATTTTCCCTCGAAACGGAAATTTTCCCCTCGAAAACGGGAAAATTTTTCTAAAGACGTTAATTTTTGAGACATTTTGAGTCATTTTTGAGGAATTTTGAGTCAAAAATGGCCGCTGTGACGTCACAATCCAAGATGGCGGACACCGGCTCTGGCTCGACTACCTGCGTCCTGTTTCAGGAAATACTATTACATACTACTTTGAAATACTGCCATATCACTACCTTTGTTTACGTACTTACATATATATTTAATAGATTTTACTGAATTGCAGTATTCAACTGAAGTGTTTTCAGAATTTTCCCTTTTCTTCTGTTATTTTTCAGACAGCTCCAAGGATGAGCGACCAAAATTTCAAAAGGGTGTGCCACCGTTGGGTGATCAAAAATTCTATAAGTATTTTCAGAATTACTCTATGGAGTATATTTCCTAAAATGCCAATATCTATAATGTAAAATGTGGTCTAGTTGGGCGCCGTGAAAACTCGATAAAGTACTAGTGCTGTGATTGTGTATGTAGCACAACTACTAACCTCTACAGAATATTAACTAAAATATGTCTTGTTATGTTGATAGTGAAAATAAATTATTCTCAAGTTGTATGTACTGGTGTAGTTTGACTCAGTGTGAATACCAAACAATAAAATGTCGTATAATTCCTTAGCAGTATGTCTCCTTCTCTTTGGTGTAAGTATTCTGACCTTAAAATCAACAAATATAAGTAGTGTGTTTAAAAGCATTAACTTCTCTATGACTGCTGATCTCAGTGTAATAAAAACTAATTATTCTTTCAAGACAATACAAGCTAAATATTTCTGTCTATCTGGTTTAACATACACATGATATGTAAGTATGGTTATCAATCGGAAAAATAAAATATAATGAAAATTTAACTTTTTACTAGGGTCAAAATCATGGTTGTATGGGTGACAATACTCTTTTGCAACATATCCAACTGTAACATGAAAAGTGACAGAGTCAATGATTAGCAAGCAACATACAAATACCTTTGAGACAATTATTCATGTTTAAATAGGTTTTTCATTAAACAAAATTTCAATATCCGTTATACTTAAATGTCTTTCAGAACTAATTACGTTTTACGTAATTGTATCACTGAATAATAGTTTGGTTATCAGTCAATATTTTAAATATTATTGAAACACATTTTAACTGGCAAATTAGTCTTTTCTTTGTTTTTACTAGCTCAGTCTCTTTCGGTAGATCAAACTGTCTCAAGACTTCTGGACCTGGGACTATTCTTTAAACATTCAAGACAATTAATGACTTTAACAGA
Source organism: Bacillus rossius redtenbacheri (assembly GCF_032445375.1). Classification (NCBI taxonomy): domain Eukaryota; kingdom Metazoa; phylum Arthropoda; class Insecta; order Phasmatodea; family Bacillidae; genus Bacillus; species Bacillus rossius. The sequence goes on from NC_086330.1 coordinate 178,546,311, forward strand.
TTTTAACTTTGATATCGTACATATTACTGATCAATGTCAGTTAACCAGGTCCAGTATGTACAAGCTACAAGTCTTTACGTAGTTAAGTAGTATTAAGTTGTTTTAGCGAGTTTCAAATTAGGTCTTGATCGTAAACATCATAGTTTAAGATATCTTGCCATTAAAATAGGACAGGTAACTTCTCGCTGTTCTTGTTAATTCGGGGATGGGGCAAACAAACCTCGTCGCGTCGTTACAATACCAAGAGGCTGTGGAAAACCTCTCCGAACCCCTGTCTCTCCTCCGATGTTGCTGGTTAGATCTCACTCTCCTCCGATGTCGCTGGTTGGGTCTCCGTCTCGATGCACCTCCTCTCGTGCTGCTGGTACTCCAGCAGGACTGGCGTCGGTCACCTGGAGTCGTCTAGAAGGATGATGTCCTCCGGTACACCGTCTACGATGCCGTCTACCGCTGTCGAACTCCTTCCATCTCGAAGATTGATAGTCCTTTTCTTCTTTTCTTCTTAATTCGTCGTTGATCCAGTTCTATTTATGCTGTTAGTCAAAACTTATCGTCGTCGTCGATTCTTTAGTAGAGCTTCGAACATCGGTAACTACCTCTTCTTCATTGTGTAGTTCCGGTATTTATTATAAAATCATCAATTTCACGTAGATTCTAGCTATTCAGTCGTCGTACCAATGTTTTACGTGATATTCTTACATTCATTTATGACTAAATCACGGAGCTCTTTCTCTCTAATCCTTCTCCCATGATAGTAGAACAGAAACTCTAGTTCCAATTTGTTTCAAACAGTCAAAGCTTTCTCTATTGAACACTCTCCGAAATCACACTGGAAATACTAAATTCTTTAAATAAAATATATGCGCAGTCGAGCGTCCAATCACATATACTCTTTCCTCAGTAATGACCCAAAAACAATATTAAAAGGTGTAAGCTCATTTCCTATTCGTCGCCGTTTTACAAATGTTTGCAAAGACATTTCATAAAATTATTACTTAGATAAAACATGAAAATACTTAAAGAGTAAAACCAAATTGACCTGACCATAGAGATACAATACTGGTAAATATAATTCATAACAGGACTAAGACAAAGTCATAGAGGTAAGAAGTAAAATAATAAACATAAAATTCATTTCTATTGAGGGCTTCTCAAATACCTCTATACAACGTTTATGTGTGCTTGAAACATTTTGGAAAGTAGTGGGTTATATGGTACTACCCATTGACTATCTATTTCCAGTTCGTCTCTGCCTTGTATTCGTATTTTTGCTGTGAAGCCACCATTTTTTGGTGATCATCTTCTATATTTGGGATAGCCGTCATCTCAAGTTTTTGTATCGTCCAAGTATGGTTTTAGATATTTTTTTGTACATTTTCCATCACTCATGCATGGCGCATTGAAGTTTAATGGTCCACACGGTCATTGAATCATGATTTTCACTACTATGTTGTATAGTTCCGGAACTTTTTGTGGATTGAGAAATTCAGCTTGGATGATTTTGTCGATATCCGTGGGATAAATTTTATCGTGTAGCCATATGAGATTGTGTGAGTGAGGTAATCCTCATTTTTGCCACTCGATTGTATACATCCAGCATCTAACGGTTCCAAAGATGTGGTATTTTGTGATGACTTCAATAAATATTATTTGTTTTTGTCGAAAAACTCGGGCTATTATGTCGTGTCGATCCATGGAGGTTTGACCGTATTTTAGTTGTTCTTTGATGTCTGGCCATGATGAGTTGCATGTAAATGTTATGAAAAGATTAGCTCGTCTATATTTTCTTACGTAGGTCATGGCATCTTGAGTATATTCGTGCATATGTCTTGGACTTCCTATGTATGATGAGGGTAAGATTACCATTGTTTAAAATCGTCAATATTGCCGTCATTTGTGATCGCGTCTCGCAGGTGGATGTATTCTTCTGTGCGTAGTTTCTTCTGATTCCGTCTTATGTAAAGCATCCGTTCTGCTTCTATTTTTGCGTACATATCTACCAGAAATTGTTGGAATAAACGGCGAGTGTTGAGTATGTGATTGTATAATTCATTGTCTCTGATCATTAAGCGGTAAGCATAGAACTCCTTGGAAGTGACTTTTTGTTTATTCTTTGCCTGTTTCAGGATGAATTTGTTTTATATTGAAATGATATCCGTCCTCTCCGTGCAGAAATACTAACGGATACTGAAGAGCATCATATGAACGGTGTGTCTCTGCAATGCGTTGTAGTCCTTTTCTTCTTCTTTGTACAATTATGAAACGACTTGTATTTTAACTGTCCACAATTACGATGGCGACTTCATCTATCTGAGGTGTATTAAATCTACGTTCGTGTTCTCCGCGTGGTCATCGGCTCGAACTACAATTTTATAGTCATCAGAAATCATGCGGTCTAATGTTGTTTTGAATATGTAAATCAGTTGATTGTATTTGTGTAAGATCCTCTGTACATCTTGGATTATTTCGCGTCTCAATCCATTAAAATTTCTGCATCGTTGATGAATTTCTTGTTCTTCATTTCCGATGAAATATACTTGCAGAAATTTATAGTCTTCGTTAGGCATTGGTAGTAACGATCCTATTTTGTTATAAATTTGCCCTTGAATTGAAAATACATATTCAAATTCATTTCTATTAGTGTTAATCGAAGTAACACCGAAATAAGTCATTTGAAAGCAGGAGTTGTATGATCTTATATTTTGAAGAAAGTATTTTGATTCTAGTGTTTCCCCGGTCATGTAATGTAGAAATTCCTGCGGAAGTGCTTCCAGTGGTGGTAATCGAATTTTTCCATTCATGCAACAGAGACCTGGTGTTTCTTTACTGATTTTTTTCGCGTGGCAAATTTGGCAAATGTTATTCATTTTTCCGATTACAACATATTTATGATTGTAATATTTTTTCGTCGGTTTGTAGTGGAATGCTTCCTTTGTTAGATTATCTTTTAACATTCTCGATTCTTCAATACTTTTATTTTTTCTTTCTTCGCTTTTTCTGCTTCTCAGAGTGCTCATTCTGATTCGTTGATTTTGTAAACGTGCTTTGTGCTCTTCTTCCGTTTCATTTCTTCGATATTCTTTTTGTTTCCGCCGTTTCGCTGCAGAACTGGCAAGATCTCCTTTTTTTACGACTAGGCATTGTATTCTGTAGAATATAAATTAAATAAACATTTTATAGATAAATATATTGTTACCTAAACGTGGGGTACGTTGAGACAAAGAAAAAAATTATTTAACCTTCAAGTAGTCGCACGATATTTTTTTACGGCCAAAAGAATATAGAAGGCATCGATTCAATGTCGCGCGACTGCTTTAAGGATAAGGAAATTACAATAAGAAAAGAAAAAAAACCATTAGAATTACTTAAAAACGCTATTAAAAATACTCTCATTTGATATTTCACAATAAAGGCTCACAGACAATTTTTTTCTTCTTCGCTTCAAAATCGAGAATTAATTAAACACAATATTAAAAATACTCACACGTGATACTTCAAAATAAAGGCTCACAGATAACTTCTTTCCTTTTCGTCTCGAAATCGCTTGTTTCGCTGTTCAAATCGAACTAACTCTGGCGGGTGACACCGGGCTCTTATATATTCAGAGAGCTAGGCTATAGGATATTCGAGAAAGTTTGAGAATATTTTCTGTCTCACATCTTCTAGAATGTTCTCGACATTATCGTCCGCCGTAACAATAGGTTCTGCAGCTGTAACATACGTAGTAAAGGCGCGAAATTTAAAAACTTAAATTTGAAAATGTTTTTCAGAACAAATTTGAATAACTAAAATTATGTTGCTTTAACTCCAAAATATAAGTTAGCTACTGCTGTATAAATACACAAAATTTAAAAACTTTACTATAGTAACAAATGTAATTTAAGACTTTATTGAAATTGGAATTTTAAATTTCGCGCCATTACTACACATGCTGCAATTGCTCGCAGCGCCTTTCGAAATGCAACCCAAATAATCGTTGATCTGAATGAAGTTTAAATACTCGACAACAGATGGCGCCACTTCACTTAATTTCCAAGTTGAAGGGTAGGAAAAGCCCTTATATCATTAAAAACAAGCCCTTTAGGTTAAAACGGGAACTTTATTGTTCGAGGGGGGATACAGGGCTATCACACTATATATATATCACACTATATCACACTATATACACTTAATTTCCAAGTTGAAGGGTTGGAAAAGCCCTTATATCTTTAAAAATACGCCCTTTAGGTTAAAACGGGAACTTTCTTGTTCGAGGGGGGATAAAGGGCTATCACACTATATAAGTCCCTTTATCGTGCCGGGACTCCTTTTTAAGTTTTATCAGCTTGCACATTTTATCAACTTAGTTTTATTATATATAATGATAATGATAATGATAATGATAATGATATATAAAACAAGTTTCAACGAACTGGTTCAAAGACACTTGGTATATATGTCTGACATTGTACATGACCTGACTTTGTAGTTCGGAGACACTTGACCTATATACTTGTAGTTGGAACTCTATTTTAAAAAAGGACATCGAATACAGCCTCTATTGTAGACTTAGTGATATTGAGTAACATATTTATTCACCCAGTAGAGTCCTTAAATACAGTGTGAATAATTAATTAATTAAATATTTAATGGAAACATGATTTTAATCGATCAAGAAACAAATCAAGTACTAAATGAATCGAATCAAACATTATATTAATAGATCTTAATATGATTTATAGAATTTCTTCCAAATTACTAGGTTTTTGTTACTTTATCCAATATGTCATTATCTGCTTAATGGAAGATGGTAGATAAAGAATTAAAGCTTCTTTTAAGGACTTTCTATTATAATTAATTTAATATGAGTTTTATTACCTGATTTTTTAAAAATAGATCAAGTATAGAACCAAGAACAGGAATCAATCGAAACAATCATCAAATTTGTAAGTATTTTTAATATGAATTTTTGGAAATTTACCTGGATTTCTAGCCAAAGATTTGAATATTTTAAATATGGTGGTCTGTATGTGATCATCGGCTTACTGAAGGCTGTAACGAGAAGGATTTAAGCCACTTTTAGGACACTTCCCCAAATTGAAATAAATTAATGTATTTTTTTACATAAAATTAAATTTTTTCATCGATCAAGTATTGTACCAAGGACAGGATATTGTTAAATCAATTAGTAAATTAATTGAAAATATTTTTGATGAATGTCCGATTTTTTCCTGAATGTATAGATAAATAATTAAGTTTCCAATATGGTGACCAAGATAACGGATAAGATGGCAGGCATCCTGGCAATAAATACTGCTGCACTCTAGTAGGAAACTATTAAAACGATATGGTAGTAGTGAACTCTAGCAAACGTCGTGTATACTATATGACAGTAGCGCTCCTTGTGTAGAGTACTGAAAACAGATAGTGACAATCATTGGCGTATCAGTGTTCATAAAGTTGGGGGGGGGGGGGGGGGGGGGGGGGACACATAATGATTTAGATGTCATGTAAACCCATTCCCCTCCTACTAAGACGGGGAAAAGTTTTTAATTTAAAAGTGCAAAATAGCTCTTTTTAAGTAGTTTTTGTATCCAACCATTGGATATAGCGATGTTAAAATTATTATTGTTTCCTTAAGATAAAATTTGATGAGCGAAGAATTTAGAAATAAAGTTGGGCAGAAGGCAGGGAGGGCGAAAGCTCTCTTTTTTTTTACTCGAATGGAATTAAATAGTATTATTTTTCAATAATAATATTTTTATAAATTATTTTCTAAAACTAATTCATTTACGATATTTTCAAACTAAATTAAAAAAAAACATGTACACTAGGAAACATTAAAAAAAAAATTATAATTCATAAACTTTTCCTTCTTGTCCACATAATAGGCTACATCTTAAGTCACGACTATTTTACTGATTAGCCCTACACATTTAAAATCTGGAGCACCCGTCACTATTCGATACCTTAAATAACACTGTACTTTTTTTGTATTAAAGTCTTTCTGCTGTACTAGTGCCCGACTGCCTGTAGCTCGTTATCGTTTACCAAACACATGTCCCCGTCTCTCATTCTTACTTATAAATTGAGGCGCGATGACGTTTAAATCAAGTAAGTACGTCCAGCTCATGTTGATGAGCATGTAGTACAGCTACATGTTTAAGTCTTGCCTGTGTCATAGTTGATCTGAAAAATTAAATTAATGGTAATTACTTTCCGACACATGTAAGTACAAAAACAATATTTATTAAAGCCAAATAATATTTTTTTGGTTTCACTAAAAATCAAACATACCTACCTGAGATAAGTTTTAAGCCTTCCTAGAGAGCTGAAACTTCTTTTAGTTGAACAAGAAGAGCTGGGTACAACAAGGAGCAATCTCAAAACCACTTCTATATTTAAAACAGCTGCCTAACTTCTAGCACAGAGTTCAATAGTATTTTTGATACATCCTTAACAGATTTTGGCTTATGCCTCCGTAAGGTGCCGGTCTGCAGGGCGAGGGATCCCCTTTCAACTCAGGGTTCGGGCAATTATGATGTATTTTATTTTCACCTCATTTCACCCCTATCGGCTCTTAAGACTTCCTTGTTAAAGGGCCGTTAAACACTCTTCACTCACTTAATAACAATGTAAAGATTTAATCAGGGTAAAATCTCCTGCAGTTACTAAACTATTTTTCTTATGTCAACTATTTTTAAGTACTTAAGTGGAGAGATCCCTTTTGAAGGAGTGTATCTGGGCGAAAAAAAAGTGAGATGGTGTTTGAAATGAGGTGATCGGTGTGCCGCGCCGAAAATAAAAGGCAGGGAAAAGGGAAAACAGGAAATTCCTGAGAATACCAACTTTCCGAAGCATCATCCCGGCATAATTTCCAGATCCGAGAAACGAACGAGGTAACTTATAATAACTGCATTTTTAAGGAAATGACAACTTTTTATTTACATGAATACTTGTTCTATGTTTAGTAGAATTTTTTATGTATGCATAGCCGTTAAATAGGTTATTAAATTTGTGTGGACTTTCTAAAAAGAAACATTTTTATTTCAATGTTTTCAAATCCTTAAGTTAACCTTTTAACTTTTTTATCTCTTTTATGTTTAAGGATGAGTTACTACCAGCAAGGGACAGAAACTTAAGACTATAAATTATAAAATTACAGTTAAGAGTTAAGTGTTAAATGTAATGGTTTAATGGTAATTCAAAACCGCCTCCTACCCCCCCCCCCCTCCAAACCAACACACACTTGTTCTTGCCACTTTATTACAAAGTGAATAATTAATAATCAATTTTATAATGTGTTCTCATGATATATTGTTACTCACCTCAGTTCCACTTATTACTGGTTCACTTCCGTTCGATGAAGTTTTAGCATGAGCAACTTCACACTGTCTTTTGGCTATTGAAAAATATGCTAAAACAGTTTTTTTGTCTTTTCATTGACTATAAAATAAAATGCTAATGCACACGTAAGTAGTTAGACTCTACATCTACAACTCTCTGGTCTACTGCTCAACACATGTTTCTACATTACTCCTAACACCCAACACGACATGAAAATAGCGAAATACTTAAGGTTATTCCAGGAATGTGCAAGTACACGCACATACGATATGTATAGGTGTATGATACACGAGGAGGGAGGGAGCTAAGCTGGCTAATGACAGCAGACATTAGGTCTGGTTGCAAAGTGGAAGGGGCGTAGTCCTGCTGGTATACTCTATTTCAAATAACATCGGTACGTTTTGACAGTTTAAAGTAAAGTCACTTTACTATTTGTTTTTGAATGTTATAATTTCGATGCAGGACATATTTCTTGCACATGAACCTTTGATGCATGGTACCCGATTCGCTTAAAATTGCTTAGATTATTGATTTATTCAAAAAGCATAACAGTAATGCGGAATAATATTATAAAATAAAAATATCACGGTCTAGAAAGTTGGGGGGGACAGTCCCCTCCACCCAAAAATTTCAGGGGGACACGTCCCCCCTGTCCCCCCCCCCCGGTTTCAAGCCGCTGGTGACAATGCTCTCTAGCAGATGATGTACGTACAATGTGACTTTAGTGCTCCTGGTATTAAGTACTGTAAATATAAATGGCTGCCTCCAGCAGACTAAAACAAGATTCCGACAATGATGTCATCATCCAAGATGGCAGCCTCCAGTATATGAAAGCAAGATGGTGGACGTGACATCATATTGACTGGCATATCTACCATGGAATGAGTGGTTGGGAGGCCAGTATGTTGGTGGCTTTTATGGAGGATAGATCTGTCGCCATATTTTTGCCCTCTTCGTGGTCGAACTTATGATTCTGCGACGTGCATTTTTTAGTTATAATTTTTTTAAAATTGAACAAAAATATTTTTAATTAAATGTTTTTTCCAGACTTGTTTTATAATTATTACTGATATTCGAGATGGCGACCGTAACGATAATTGCAACAATTACGTCATAATTAAAAATGGCGGCCATTTCATCTTAATGCCCGAGGTCTTGACCTCGGCGGCCATTCAATGGGGAATTTAAGCTGGTTTGGGTAATTTTTAATTTTTAAAGACAAGCATATTTTGGGGTTTTTAAAATCCAATTTTATTTTTAGTTTTTACATATTTTTGTCTTCTAAATAGCGAAATATTTTTCTGATTTTTTGAGATTTTTAGGCGTAATTAAAAATAACTTCAAATTTTCGTCTAGTTTTGGCGAATTTTTTTTTTTCCAAATTTGTGTAATTTTTAACGAGTTTTGGTCAATTTTAAAGGTCAAATATCAAAGTCAATATCATCAATGATGGCTGCCGTGATGTTACAATCGGACATCGGCTCCAGTTCATCGCACCAGCATCATGCTGATGTCTGGCTATACTATACTACTGATATGTAAGGAGTTTAAAAAGTCGCGCAAGTGTTTGCAATTAGTTATCACTGGCGCGAAGTTTTCAGAAATTATATCACATTTAGGAGCCCTTAAATTAACGACGAGAAAATGAAAATAATACATAACATAGCGTGTGAGACGCCTCTGGAAGCCTTTTTGTATTCGTAAGATGCACATGTTAGCTCGCAATTTGAGGAGGAAAATGCTTTGAGTAACAAATTTCATCAGGCAATACTTTTAGGGTATCATGAAGGTTTCATGTGGCTCAAGAATCACTTAATTTTTATTCATTACAACTTGTCGAATAGTATTCTCAGAGATTGTAAAATGGAGACTTGTAATGAAATATACAAATTTATAACATATATTTATAAAACAGATAAATTAAAATTAGGTAGACTATATATAATTTATCTTGTTAAAACCACGAAGTTAAGGAATGTGATACGTTTTAAAGACGACTTTTAAACACGAGTTAGCATTATCTTCTATCTCCTCCAACCTCTCCAGAACAAAATCAGCTGCGTACACGCCCATGTTTGTATTACCCCAGATCTGCAGGGTTTCGCAAGGCTCGAAGTTTGAACAGAGCGAGAATAGTCATGCAGCTAGACTTCGTTACCAAAGATTTTTTCTTCAGGTGAATGTGAACATACTCTTTCCAAAATGAGGATCTCATGCTTTATGTGATCAATTACTAAGTTGTTAGGTTGTTAGATCTTGTTAATACTTGTTAAATAAGAGGAGCTGCCCTCTTCTTATCTTAGTATTATTTTATTTCAAAAAATTATCTTTTTAAACGATTGAATACATTTGAGATAACCACATGGAAGATGGAACTTCTCATGACCATCATGCGTTGAGATAAGTCTGTTTCACAAGGACGCAGCGCCAGCGGTTGTCATTATTTAGTTCATTAAAACACCTGTTGTAAGGTACTTATACGTTTATATAAGTTAATTTTTCAGTTATAAACAGGTAAACTACTATCATAATATATATATTATTAGATATGATCGTATTATGTAGCAAACATGTTTTTGCATGATAAGTATTCAGATAAAACTATTTTAGTGATATCACACATCTGACCGGTATATCAGATTGTCAAGTAGCGTAATTTTTTGGTTTTTATTACCATGATAGATCATGGTCTTCAGTACTCTTGGAGCAGGAGAATTAGACCCTAAGGAGGGGGGAGGGCATAGGCTTTTGTTGCTCTTACACTAATTTTAATTGAGAGTGGCGGGTTAGGATTGGTTTTGGCTTCCCCTCCTACTCTACATTATTAATGCAAAGAGTAAGCAACAAAAAAATTAACATGGCTGCTTTTACTATATTTAAGAGAATCGTTGCACCCTCAGGACCAAAATCAAAATCACGTCTGTTAACAGCTAGAATGTAACAGTTTGACTGTTAACGGCAACCTTAAAATTACCTTCATAAGTGCGAAGACGTGTTGTAGGAGGGATATTCTATAAGGTCTACAAGAGCATTGCTTGTAACTTACGAGTACTTTGATCAACATAATAGTAAATGGCCCTTTTTTTTTGCGTCCAATCCAAGAATATAAGCATAATGTTAGTGTTTTAAGGGAAAGAGAGGAAACACATCTACACTTGAATTTTTAAATCCAAAAAGGTTTTTGCTTAACAAAGTCCACATATCAGAGTCTCTCCAAAATGTTGACTATCATGCAAGTATTATAGTTTATAATTTTACTCAACACACAGAACAAATACTGATTAATTCGATAATCATACATATAAACTTTTATTAATGATAGGTCACACAACGCTCCATTGTTGAAAACGACATAGGAACACGAAATCTACGGCCATTGTTTTGAATACAAAATAAACAAAAATAATTATCAAGACATCTATTGTTTTGACAGTGTTTAAGGGCTAATTGTTCAGCTAAAAAGACCTAAGGTATAACTAAACTTTCGTACTAAACTTTCTTTAAAACATAAATTATTTTGTAATATCGTATATTAGGGACAATTTAGGTATGTATGAAAATAAATATTTTTTACTAGGTCCACCAAACACTGTCAAAATAACATAATTATAATCCAGTCAAGAAAACTGCAAAGATGGCCAGTTTAATGGAGGCGTGCAGCTTTGGATTAGTTGTTTATATATATTGTTACGAATATGAGAGACAGGGCCGCAATGCGCGCCAGCTACCCGAGCCGCCTGACTGCCCTGCATGGCCACTGACGTCACGCGCGCATACTTTCGGGGATAAGAGCGCCTTGGCCTTGCCACCCCCCTGCCCTGGCCACCTTCTTCCTCGACGATGTCATTTATTCCTTAACTGCTTGAGATCTCCGCGGACTTACTGAGGCCACCGCGTGGAGTGGCGTGAACAAGCGCTGCTGTCCTGGATGCTTCGGGCGTCGGGTCGGCCCCGGATGACGCGAAATGCCACACCACGCCAGTCAGTTACAGAAAGACGGCCAATGGGTATAAAAGCGGTGACGCCGGCCTCCGCGGGAGTTCCAACAGATTAGTTGAGTGAAATGCGACTTCAGCGAGCGGCGCAGACGTGGAGTGACGGGAACGTGCGAGTGTGACCGAGTGGCGCGAGACTGTGTGTGAACAGGTGCGTGGTAAGCGGTGAACCACTGATGGGCCTAGCTCCAGTGAGGTGTTTGAACTGTGGATTTTACAGACACCTAGTGAATTTTGAACATATATTAAGTGGGTGATTAAATAAGTAATGTAAATATCGGTAGGAAATAAATCTGTATAAAATTAATTGGGCTATTCTTACGAATCCTTTTTCCCCACTCGTAACAATATATTACAATACTATAAATTTCATATGATAAAACATTAATTTAAGGTTTTGACTTTAATAAACTTATTGGAACACAAAATTCTAATTATATTTGTTATTTCTCATATAAAAGTAATCAAGAAAATATGACTGAACAATATCTTATATATGTATGTATATATATAAGTGGGCTCGATGAGGTTTTATCATTCCTACTCCACCTTGTTGCTCCATCTTCTTGGGTTGTAATATTTCAGAAACACTGTGATGAATCCATTTTCATTGAGAGTTACTGACTATCCACAGATACGTATGATAAATCTACAATAGTTTGTACTGTTATTGGAACTCGCTTTGTGAAATATGTTTGAAGAAATATTGCTAATTTGGGTAATTTTTTTCATTTCTTATGCAAACATATTTCCAGTTTCATTTTCTGGCGCGCATCTCCCCTTTAATCAACTTAAGACATAATTTATGTTCGATATATGCAACACAGTAAATCTAATAAGCCTAATGTCTGCTCTCTGCGTCTTTAGCCCTGTCTGGACTACAGATTCGTGTGAATATGTGACGACAAATCTATTTTGTAAGTAGTAGCTGCTATATAAAAAGATAATACATACTTAAATATATATTTATCTACGTTACAAGGATTATCAGCATACTACATAATACTACTATTAATTTAGTATTACTACATAATAATAACAAAATAATATTCGCATGCTTTCGCTGCCATTAACATAATTGTATTGGCCTACAGGCTTTTGCTGCTACTAGTTGGAAGATATTATTCTCCAATATGGGTAGCAGTAACCCTTGTAATTTGGAACCATGGCGAAGAAAAAAAGATTCCAAAACTTTATAAATACGTTCGAACAGCTTCCACTCACAAAGTATGGTTCACTATGCAAGTAGAAACAGATAGAAAACTTTTGCAAGTAACAAGGAAATATATGTAACCACATCGGACACTGTGCCTGGAGGAATCTAACCCACACATTAGGCACATATAAGCTCATATCACGCACCACCACAGAATAGAACAGTTATTTCCACCGAGGTCAAGAGAGCTGGGATTATTCCAGAGATGAAAATTTAGAGAAGGAACTGATAACTTACTTTCATCCAAATAGCTATACAAAAACTGTAGTAAATAAAGTAACCATCCCATCCCATCAAATAATTTAGGCTTATACTTCTTCTCAGAAAGAACAACATATTCACGATCTTCGAACTCATAAACATAAATTGAAGGACCTTGCCATCTCTGAAAGACTGGGCTTCATCAGAAAGCGAGTCGAACATCTACCTTAGTTTACGTACTTACATATATATTTAATAGATTTTACTGAATTGCAGTATTCAACGTTTATGTGTGCTTGAAACATTTTGGAAAGTAGTGGGTTATATGGTACTACCCATTGATTATCTATTTCCAGTTCGTCTCTGCCTTGTATTCGTATTTTTGCTGTGAAGCCACCGTTTTTCGGTGATCATCTTCTATATTTGGGATAGCCATCATCTTCAGTTTTTGTATCGTCCAAGTATGGTTTTAGATATTTTTTTGTACATTTTCCATCACTCATGCATGGCGCATTGAAGTTTAATGGTCCACATGGTCATTGAATCATGTTTTTCACTACTATGTTGTATAGTTCCGGAACTTTTTGTGGATTGGGAAATTCAGCTTGGATGATTTTGTCGATATCCGTGGGATAAATTTTATCGTGTAGCCATATGAGATTGTGTGAGTGAGGTAATCCTCATTTTTGCCACTCGATTGTATACATCCAGCATCTAACGGTTCTAAAGATGTGGTATATTGTGATGACTTCAATAAATCGTATTTGTTTTTTTCAAAAAACTCGGGCTATTATGTCGTGTCGATCCATGGAGGTTTGTCCGTATTTTAGTTGTTCTTTGATGTCTGGCCATGATGAGTTGCATATAAATGTTATGAAGAGATTAGCTCGTCCATATTTTCTTACGTAGGTCATGGCATCTTGAGTATATTCGTGCATATGTCTTGGACTTCCTATGTATGATGAGGGTAAGATTACCATTGTTCCAAAATCGTCAATATTGCCATCATTTATGATCGCGTCTCGCAGGTGGATGTATTCTTCTGTGCGTAGTTTCTTCTGATTCCGTCTTATGTAAAGCATCCGTTCTGCTTCTATTTTTGCGTACATATCTACCAGAAATTGTTGGAATAAACGGCGAGTGATGAGTATGTGATTGTATATTTCATTGTCTCTGATCATTAAGCGGTAAGCATAGAAATCCTTGGAAGTGACTTTTTGTTTGTTTCTTTGCCTGTTTCAGGATGAATTTGTTTTATATTGAAATGATATCCGTCCTCTCCGTGCAGAAATACTAACGGATATTGAAGAGCATCATATGAACGGTGTGTCTCTGCAATGCGTTGTAGTCCTTTTCTTCTTCTTTGTACAATTATGAAACGACTTGTATTTTAATTGTCCACAATTACGATGGCGACTTCATCTATCTGAGGTGTATTAAATCTACGTTCGTGTTCTCCGCGTGGTCATCGGCTCGAACTACAATTTTATAGTCATCAGAAATCATGCGGTCTAATGTTGTTTTGAATATGTAAATCAGTTGATTGTATTTGTGTAAGATCCTCTGTACATCTTGGATTATTTCGCGTCTCAATCCATTAATATTTCTGCATCGTTGATGAATTTCTTGTTCTTCATTTCCGATGAAATATACTTGCAGAAATTTATAGTCTTCGTTAGGCATTGGTAGTAACGATCCTATTTTGTTATAAATTTGCCCTTGAATTGAAAATACATATTCAAATTCATTTCTATTAGTGTTAATCGAAGTAACACCGAAATAAGTCATTTGAAAGCAGGAGTTGTATGATCTTATATTTTGAAGAAAGTATTTTGATTCTAGTGTTTCCCCGGTCATGTAATGTAGAAATTCCTGCGGAAGTGCTTCCAGTGGTGGTAATCGAATTTTTCCATTCATGCAACAGAGACCTGGTGTTTCTTTACTGATTTTTTTCGCGTGGCAAATTTGGCAAATGTTATTCATTTTTCCGATTACAACATATTTATGATTGTAATATTTTTTCGTCGGTTTGTAGTGGAATGCTTCCTTTGTTAGATTATCTTTTAACATTCTCGATTCTTCAATACTTTTATTTTTTCTTTCTTCGATTTTTCTGCTTCTCAGAGTGCTCATTCTGATTCGTTGATTTTGTAAACGTGCTTTGTGCTCTTCTTCCGTTTCATTTCTTCGATATTCTTTTTGTTTCCGCCGTTTCGCTGCAGAACTGGCAAGATCTCCTTTTTTTACGACTAGGCATTGTATTCTGTAAAATATAAATTAAATAAACATTTTATAGATAAATATATTGTTACGTAAACGTAGGGTACGTTAAAACAAAGAAAACATTTATTTAACCTTCAAGCGGTCGAACGATATTTTTTTTTACGGCCAAAAGAATATAGAAGGCATCGATTCAATGTCGCGCGACTGCTTTAAGGATAAGGAAATAACATAAAGAAAAGAAAAAAAACCATTAGAATTATTTAAACACGCTATTAAAAATACTCACATTTGATATTTCACAATAAAGGCACACAGACAACTTTTTTCTTCTTCGCTTCAAAATCGAGAATTAATTAAACACAATATTAAAAATACTCACACGTGATACTTCAAAATAAAGGCTCACAGATAACTTCTTTCCTTTTCGTCTCGAAATCGCTTGTTTCGCTGTTCAAATCGAACTAACTCTGGCGGGTGAAACCGGGCTCTTATATATTCAGAGAGCTAGGCTATAGGATATTCGAGAAAGTTTGAGAATATTTTCTGTCTCACATCTTCTAGAATGTTCTCGACATTATCGTCCGCCGTAACAATAGGTTCTGCAGCTTTAACATACGTAGTAAAGGCGCGAAATTTAAAAACTTAAATTTGAAAATGTTTTTCAGAACAAATTTGAATAACTAAAATTATGTTGCTTTAACTCCAAAATATAAGTTAGCTACTGCTGTATAAATACACAAAATTTAAAAACTTTACTATAGTAACAAATGTAATTTAAGACTTTATTGAAATTGGAATTTTAAATTTCGCGCCATTACTACACATGCTGCAATTGCTCGCAGCGCCTTTCGAAATGCAACCCAAATAATCGTTGTTCTGAATGAAGTTTAAATACTCGACAACAGATGGCGCCACTTCACTTAATTTCCAAGTTGAAGGGTAGGAAAAGCCCTTATATCATTAAAAACAAGCCCTTTAGGTTAAAACGGGAACTTTATTGTTCGAGGGGGGATACAGGGCTATCACACTATATATATATCACACTATATCACACTATATACACTTAATTTCCAAGTTGAAGGAATGGAAAAGCCCTTATATCTTTAAAAATACGCCCTTTAGGTTAAAACGGGAACTTTCTTGTTCGAGGGGGGATAAAGGGCTATCACACTATATAAGTCCCTTTATCGTGCCGGGACTCCTTTTTAAGTTTTATCAGCTTGCACATTTTATCAACTTAGTTTTATTATATATAATGATAATGATAATGATAATGATAATGATAATGATATATAAAACAAGTTTCAACGAACTGGTTCAAAGACACTTGGTATATATGTCTGACATTGTACATGACCTGACTTTGTAGTTCGGAGACACTTGACCTATATACTTGTAGTTGGAACTCTATTTTAAAAAAGGACATCGAATACAGCCTCTATTGTAGACTTAGTGATATTGAGTAACATATTTATTCACCCGGTAGAGTCCTTAAATGCAGTGTGAATAATTAATTAATTAAATATTTAATGGAAACATGATTTTAATCGATCAAGAAACAAATCAAGTACTAAATGAATCGAATCAAACATTATATTAATAGATCTTAATATGATTTATAGAATTTCTTCCAAATTACTAGGTTTTTGTTACTTTATCCAATATGTCATTATCTGCTTAATGGAGGATGGTAGATAAAGAATTTAAGCTTCTTTTAAGGACTTTCTATTATAATTAATTAAATATGAGTATTATTACCTGATTTTTTAAAAATAGATCAAGTATAGAACCAAGAACAGGAATCAATCGAAACAATCATCAAATTTGTAAGTATTTTTAATATGAATTTTTGGAAATTTACCTGGATTTCTAGCCAAAGATTTGAATATTTTAAATATGGTGGTCTGTATGTGATCTTCGGCTTACTGAAGGCTGTAACGAGAAGGATTTAAGCCACTTTTAGGACACTTCCCCAAATTGAAATAAATAAATGTATTTTTTTACATAAAATTAAATTCTTTCATCGATCAAGTATTGTACCAAGGACAGGATATTGTCAAATCAATTAGTAAATTAATTGAAAATATTTTTGATGAATGTTCGATTTTTTCCTGAATGTATAGATAAATAATTAAGTTTCCAATATGGTGACCAAGATAACGGATAAGATGGCAGGCATCCTGGCAATAAATACTGCTGCACTCTAGTAGGAAACTATTAAAACGATATGGTAGTAGTGAACTCTAGCAAACGTCGTGTATACTATATGACAGTAGCGCTCCTTGTGTAGAGTACTGAAAACAGATAGTGACAATCATTGGCGTAGCTGTGTTCATAAAGTTGGGGGGGGGGGGGGGGGGACACATAATGATTTAGATGTCATGTAAACCCATTCCCCTCCTACTAAGACGGGGAAAAGTTTTTAATTTAAAAGTGCAAAATAGCTCTTTTTAAGTAGTTTTTGTATCTTACCATTGGATATAGCGATGTTAAAATTATTATTGTTTCCTTAAGATAAAATTTGATGAGCGAAGAATTTAGAAATAAAGTTGGGCAGAAGGCAAGAAGGGCGAAAGCTCTCTTTTTTTTTACTCGAATGGAATTAAATAGTATTATTTTTCAATAATAATATTTTTATAAATTATTTTCTAAAACTAATTTATTTACGATATTTTCAAACTAAATTAAAAAAAAAAACATGTACACTAGGAAACATTAAAAAAAAAATATATATAATTCATAAACTTTTCCTTCTTGTCCACATAATAGGCTACATCTTAAGTCACGACTATTTTACTGATTAGCCCTACACATTTAAAATCTGGAGCACCCGTCACTATTCGATACCTTAAATAACACTGTACTTTTTTTGTATTAAAGTCTTTCTGCTGTACTAGTGCCCGACTGCCTGTAGCTCGTTATCGTTTACCAAACACATGTCCCCGTCTCTCATTCTTACTTATAAATTGAGGCGCGATGACGTTTAAATCAAGTAAGTACGTCCAGCTCATGTTGATGAGCATGTAGTACAGCTACATGTTTAAGTCTTGCCTGTGTCATAGTTGATCTGAAAAATTAAATTAATGGTAATTACTTTCCGACACATGTAAGTACAAAAACAATATTTATTAAAGCCAAATAATATTTTTTTGGTTTCACTAAAAATCAAACATACCTACCTGAGATAAGTTTTAAGCCTTCCTAGAGAGCTGAAACTTCTTTTAGTTGAACAAGAAGAGCTGGGTACAACAAGGAGCAATCTCAAAACCACTTCTATATTTAAAACAGCTGCCTAACTTCTAGCACAGTGTTCAATAGTATTTTTGATACATCCTTAACAGATTTTGGCTTATGCCTCCGTAAGGTGCCGGTCTGCAGGGCGAGGGATCCCCTTTCAACTCAGGGTTCGGGCAATTATGATGTATTTTATTTTCACCTCATTTCACCCCTATCGGCTCTTAAGACTTCCTTGTTAAAGGGCCGTTAAACACTCTTCACTCACTTAATAACAATGTAAAGATTTAATCAGGGTAAAATCTCCTGCAGTTACTAAACTATTTTTCTTATGTCAACTATTTTTAAGTACTTAAGTGGAGAGATCCCTTTTGAAGGAGTGTATCTGGGCGAAAAAAAAGTGAGATGGTGTTTGAAATGAGGTGATCGGTGTGCCGCGCCGAAAATAAAAGGCAGGGAAAGGGAAAACAGGAAATTCCTGAGAATACCAACTTTCCGAAGCATCATCCCGGCATAATTTCCAGATCCGAGAAACGAACGAGGTAACTTATAATAACTGCATTTTTAAGGAAATGACAACTTTTTATTTACATGAATACTTGTTCTATGTTTAGTAGAATTTTTTATGTATGCATAGCCGTTAAATAGGTTATTAAATTTGTGTGGACTTTCTAAAAAGAAACATTTTTATTTCAATGTTTTCAAATCCTTAAGTTAACCTTTTAACTTTTTTATCTCTTTTATGTTTAAGGATGAGTTACTACCAGCAAGGGACAGAAACTTAAGACTATAAATTATAAAATTACAGTTAAGAGTTAAGTGTTAAATGTAATGGTTTAATGGTAATTCAAAACCGCCTCCTACCCCCCCCCCCCCTCCCATTAAACCAACTCACCATTGTTCTTGCCACTTTATTACAAAGTGAATAATTAATAATCAATTTTATAATGTGTTCTCATGATATATTGTTACTCACCTCAGTTCCACTTATTACTGGTTCACTTCCGTTCGATGAAGTTTTAGCATGAGCAACTTCACACTGTCTTTTGGCTATTGAAAAATATGCTAAAACAGTTTTTTTGTCTTTTCATTATCTATAAAATGAAATGCTAATGCACACGTAAGTAGTTAGACTCTACATCTACAACTCTCTGGTCTACTGCTCAACACATGTTTCTACATTACTCCTAACACCCAACACGACATCAAAATAGCGAAATACTTAAGGTTATTCCAGGAATGTGCAAGTACACGCACATACGATATGTATAGGTGTATGATACAAGAGGAGGGAGGTAGCTAAGCTGGCTAATATCAGCAGACATTAGGTCTGGTTGCAAAGTGGAAGGGGCGTAGTCCTGCTGGTATACTCTATTTCAAATAACATCGGTACGTTTTGACAGTTTAAAGTAAAGTCACTTTACTATTTGTTTTTGAATGTTATAATTTCGATGCAGGACATATTTCTTGCACATGAACCTTTGATGCATGGTACCCGATTCGCTTAAAATTGCTTAGATTATTGATTTATTCAAAAAGCATAACAGTAATGCGGAATAATATTATAAAATAAAAATATCACGGTCTAGAAAGTTTGGGGGGACAGTCCCCTCCACCCAAAAATTTCAGGGGGACACGTCCCCCCTGTCCCCCCCCCCCCCTAGGTTTCTACGCCCCTGGTGAAATGCTCACTAGCAAATGATGTATGTACAATGTGACTTTATATAAATGACTACATCCAGCAGACTAAAACATGTTTCCGACAATGATGTCATCATCCAAGATGGCAGCCTCCAGTATATGAAAGCAAGATGGTGGACGTGACATCATATTGACTGGCATATCTACCATGGCATGAGTGGTTGGGAGGCCAGTTTGTTGGTGGCTTTTATGGAGGATGGATCTGTCGCCATATTTTTGCCCTCTTCGTGGTCGAACTTATGATTCTGCGATGTGCTTTTTTTAGTTATAATTTTTTTAAATTGAACAAAAATATTTTTAATTAAATGTTTTTTCCAGACTTGTTTTATAATTATTACTGATATTCGAGATGGCGACCGTAAAGATAATTGCAACAATTACGTCATAATTAAAAATGGCGGCCATTTCATCTTAATGCCCGAGGTCTTGACCTCGGCAACCATTCAATGGGGAATTTAAGCTGCTTTGGGTAATTTTTGTTTTTTAAAGACAAGCATATTTTGGTTTTTTTCAAATCCAATTTTATTTTTAGTTTTTACATTTTTTTGTCTTCTAAATAGCGAAATCTTTTTCTGATTTTTTGAGATTTTTAGGCGTAATTAAAAATAACTTCAAATTTTCGTCTAGTTTTGGCGAATTTTTTTTTTCCAAATTTGAGTAATTTTTAACGAGTTTTGGTCAATTTTGAAGGTCAAATATCAAAGTCAGTATCATCAATGATGGCTGCCGTGATGTTACAATCGGACATCGGCTCCAGTTCATCGCACCAGCATCATGCTGATGTCTGGCTATACTATACTACTGATATGTAAGGAGTTTAAAAAGTCGCGCAACTGTTTGCAATTAGTTATCACTGGCGCGAAGTTTTCAGAAATTATATCACATTTAGGAGCCCTTAAATTAACGACGAGAAAATGAAAATAATACATAACATAGCGTGTGAGACGCCTCTGGAAGCCTTTTTGTATTCGTAAGATGCACATGTTAGCTCGCAATTTGAGCAGGAAAAAGCTTTGAGTAACAAATTTCATCAGGCAATACTTTTAGGGTATCATGAAGGTTTCATGTGGCTCAAGAATCACTTAATTTTTATTCATTACAACTTGTCGAATAGTATTCTCAGAGATTGTAAAATGGAGACTTGTAATGAAATATACAAATTTATAACATATATTTATAAAACAGATAAATTAAAATTAGGTAGACTATATATAATTTATCTTGTTAAAACCACGAAGTTAAGGAATGTGATACGTTTTAAAGACGACTTTTAAACACGAGTTAGCATTTATCTTCTATCTCCTCCAACCTCTCCAGAACAAAATCAGCTGCGTACACGCCCATGTTTGTATTACCCCAGATCTGCAGGGTTTCGCAAGGCTCGAAGTTTGAACAGAGCGAGAATAGTCATGCAGCTAGACTTCGTTACCAAAGATTTTTTCTTCAGGTGAATGTGAACATACTCTTTCCAAAATGAGGATCTCATGCTTTATGTGATTAATTACTAAGTTGTTAGGTTGTTAGATCTTGTTAATTTTTGTTAAATAAGAGGAGCTGCCATCTTCTTATCATAGTATTATTTTACTTCAAAAAATTATCTTTTTTAACGATTAAATACATTTGAGATAACCACATGGAAGATGGAACTTCTCATGACCATCATGCGTTGAGATAAGTCTGTTTCACAAGGACGCAGCGCCAGCGGTTGTCATTATTTAGTTCATTAAAACACCTGTTGTAAGGTACTTATACGTTTATATAAGTTAATTTTTCAGTTATAAACAGGTAAACTACTATCATAATATATATATTATTAGATATGATCTTATTATGTAGCAAACATGTTTTTGCATGATAAGTATTCAGATAAAACTATTTTAGTGATATCACACATCTGACCGGTATATCAGATTGTCAAGTAAAGTAATTTTTTGGTTTTTATTACCATGATAGATCATGGTCTTCAGTACTCTTGGAGCAGGAGAATTAGACCCTAAGGAGGGGGGAGGGCATAGGTTTTTGTTGCTCTTACACTAATTTTAATTGAGAGTGGCGGGTTAGGATTGGTTTTGGCTTCCCCTCCTACTCTACATTATTAATGCAAAGAGTAAGCAACAAAAAAATTAACATGGCTGCTTTTACTATATTTAAGAGAATCGTTGCACCCTCAGGACCAAAATCAAAATCACGTCTGTTAACAGCTAGAATGTAACAGTTTGACTGTTAACGGCAACCTTAAAATTACCTTCATAAGTGCGAAGACGTGTTGTAGGAGGGATATTCTATAAGGTCTACAAGAGCATTGCTTGTAACTTACGAGTACTTTGATCAACATACATAGTTAATGGCCCTTTTTTTGCGTCCAATCCAAGAATATAAGCATAATGTTAGTGTTGTAAGGGATTGAGAGGAAACAAATCTACACTTGAATTTTTTAATCCAAAAAGGTTTTTGCTTAACAAAGTCCACATATCAGAGTCTCTCCAAAATGTTGACTATCATGCAAGTATTATAATTTATAATTTTATTCAACACACAGAACAAAGACTGATTAATTCGATAATCATACATAATATAAACCTTTATTAATGATAGGTCACACAACGCTCCATTGTTGAAAACGACATAGGAACACGAAATCTACGGCCATTGTTTTGAATACAAAATAAAAAAAAATATTTATCAAGACATCTATTGTTTTGACAGTGTTTAAGGGCTAATTGTTCAGCTAAAAAGACCTAAGGTATAACTAAACTTTCGTACTAAACTTTCTTTAAAACATAAATTATTTTGTAATATCGTATATTAGGGACATTTTAGGTATGTATGAAAATAAATATATTTTACTAGGTCCACCAAACACTGTCAAAATAACATAATTATAATCCAGTCAAGAAAACTGCAAAGATGGCCAGTTTAATGTAGGCGTGCAGCGTTGGATTAGTTGTTTATATATATTGTTACGAATATGAGAGACAGGGCCGCAATGCGCGCCAGGTACCCGAGCGGCCTGACTGCCCTGCGTGGCCACTGACGTCACGCGCGCATACTTTCGGGGATTTGAGCGCCCCGGCCTTGCCACCCCCCTGCCCTGGCCTCCTTCTTCCTCGACGATGTCATTTATTCCTTAACTGCTTGAGATCTCCGCGGACTTACTGAGGCCACCGCGTGGAGTGGCGTGAACAAGCGCCGCTGTCCTGAATGCTTCGGGCGTCGGGTCGGCCCCGGATGACGCGACATGCCACACCACGCCAGTCAGTTACAGAAAGACGGCCAATGGGTATAAAAGCGGTGACGCCGGCCTCCGCGGGAGTTCCAACAGATTAGTTGAGTGAAATGCGACTTCAGCGAGCGGCGCAGACGTGGAGTGACGGGAACGTGCGAGTGTGACCGAGTGGCGCGAGACTGTGTGTGAACAGGTGCGTGGTAAGCGGTGAACCACTGATGAGCCTAGCTCCAGTGAGGTGTTTGAACTGTGGATTTTACAGACACCTAGTGAATTTTGAACATATATTAAGTGGGTGATTAAATAAGTAATGTAAATATCGGTAGGAAATAAATCTGTATAAAATTAATTGGGCTATTCTTACGAATCCTTTTTCCCCACTCGTAACAATATATTACAATACTATAAATTTCATATGATAAAACATTAATTTAAGGTTTTGAATTTAATAAACTTATTGGAACACAAAATTCTAATTATATTTGTTATTTCTCATATAAAAGTAATCAAGAAAATATGACTGAACAATATCTTATATATGTATGTATATATATAAGTGGGCTCGATGAGGTTTTATCATTCCTACTCCACCTTGTTGCTCCATCTTCTTGGGTTGTAATATTTCAGAAACACTGTGATGTAATCCATTTTCATTGAGAGTTACTGACTATCCACAGATACGTATGATAAATCTACAATAGTTTGTACTGTTATTGGAACTCGCTTTGTGAAATATGTTTGAAGAAATATTGCTAATTTGGGTATTTTTTTTCATTTCTAATGCAAACATATTTCCAGTTTCATTTTCTGGCGCGCATCTCCCCTTTAATCAACTTAAGACATAATTTATGTTCGATATATGCAACACAGTAAATCTAATAAGCCTAATGTCTGCTCTCTGCGTCTTTAGCCCTGTCTGGACTACAGATTCGTGTGAATATGTGACGACAAATATATTTTGTAAGTAGTAGCTGCTATATAAAAAGATAATACATACTTAAATATATATTTATCTACGTTACAAGGATTATCAGCATACTACATAATACTACTATTAATTTAGTATTACTACATAATAATAAAAAAATAATATTCGCATGCTTTCGCTGCCATTAACATAATTGTATTGGCCTACAGGCTTTTGCTGCTACTAGTTGGAAGATATTATTCTCCAATATGGGTAGCAGTAACCCTTGTAATTTGGAACCATGGCGAAGAAAAAAAAAATCCCAAACTTTATAAATACGTTCGAACAGCATCCACTCACAAAGTATGGTTTACTATGCAAGTAGAAACAGATAGAAAACTTTTGCAAGTAACAAGGAAATATATGTAACCACATCGGACACTGTGTCTGCAGGAATCTAACCCACACATTAGGCACAGACAAGCTCATATCACGCACCACCGCAGAATAGAACAGTTATTTCCACCGAGGTCAAGAGAGCTGGGATTATTCCAGAGATGAAAATTTAGAGAAGGAACTGATAACTTACTTTCATCCAAATAGCTATACAAAAACTGTAGTAAATAAAGTAACCATCCCATCCCATCAAATAATTTAGGCTTATACTTCTTCTCAGAAAGAACAACATATTCACGATCTTCGAACTCATAAACATAAATTGAAGGACCTTGCCATCTCTGAAAGACTGGGCTTCATCAGAAAGCGAGTGGAACATCTACCTTAGTTATTTTTGCTGGTGTTACGATGATTAAAGCAGTTAAAAAGGAGAATCCAAAATTTAAAACAAAAAAAAAATTCCCGTTAAAAACTATTATGAAAACTATGGTTTTATATTACTTTTTAGAGTAGGTACTAAAATAAAAAAAAATTCACTTAGTTGGCCAACATTAGTGTTAAAAAAAAAATATTTTTACAAACGTTTTGTGAAAGGCATTCAAATGTTAGGTTTCAACATGGAGTATATATATTTTTTCATCCCTCCAGTATTTTATCTATGTTTTTTTTTTGTTGTGTAGGCTATGTTGTAGGTAACGATCGCTCTTATTATACATCACACAGGGCAATAACTGCTGGAAACATCGCTGGAGTATACAGAATATATTTTAAAAATCGTCACCCTATTAGAGAACACATAAGTGACTACAGACATTAAACTATACATATTATTAGCTATAACAGGATTCTGATTTTAACCCAGGTATCATGTCCATATATATCACGGAGATACAACCTCATCACATTCCATATTGATGATAGGAATGGCATTCTAGGTTGGTGTTTGTTGTAAAATTCAAATACATCTATTATAAATGGGCAATTACTAAATATTTGCGTTGAAATAAAAAAAATAATTAAGGTAGATATGCAGAAATATTATAAATAATAATCAACAAATAATTATTCAAAAGCTTGTAACTATGATTTCAAATAATAGACACTCCTGTTTAAATTATGTGGAAGTTGTAAAATAATTACGGCAGGAGAATATAACACCAGCAAATAGTGATAGAGAAGGCGCAGTATGTCTGATAGCTTTGGGATCTATGAAACAACCATCAAATAAGGACAAGGTAAATGATAGTATTTTCATGTAGAGAATGCTAACTTGGAATATAATTTATTATTCTTGTTCAAAAATAAATAAAACTGGCACCTGGATTTCTGATGTCTTCCACCTACTGAAAACTTAGGACATTGGCAAATAATAAATATGGCGTTTTCCTCGAGTCGTGATAAAAGTACGATCTGACTCGATATAGAGTAGAGGAGCTCATCCTCATGCTAAAAGCATGTCCATTATTGTAATTAATAACTTTTTCCACTGTAAAGGAAAGCAACAAAATAAGGATGATTAATATAATGCCAGCTTATTAATTTTATAAATCTCAGTCAAAATATTTATCTCTGTAATAAATCTTGCTTGTTTTTATTTATTTTTATAAAAGGCATGAGGTGTAAAGTTATTCCTCGCTTATTATAATAAGCCTTCTAGATTGCAATTTATATTTACAAACAAACGGCGGGGTGAGCCTCTAAACAGGACACACAAATAATAAAAGTGTCATTTAAAACAAACCAAGCAACATATGTTTTATTTCTAACCCCACTGTCTAGCGGCGAGTGCTGGCGCCTAAGCGCATGCCGGAGCCCAGCAGGAAGCCGCCCAGGTGAAGGCCGCTCAGCGCATGCCGGAGCCCAGCAGGAAGCCGCCCAGGTGAAGGCCGCTCAGCGCATGCCGGAGCCCAGCAGGAAGCCGCCCAGGTGAAGGCCGCTCAGCGCATGCCGGAGCCCAGCAGGAAGCCGCCCAGGTGAAGGCCGCTCAGCGCATGCCGGAGCCCAGCAGGAAGCCGCCCAGGTGAAGGCCGCTCAGCGCATGCCGGAGCCCAGCAGGAAGCCGCCCAGGTGAAGGCCGCTCAGCGCATGCCGGAGCCCAGCAGGAAGCCGCCCAGGTGAAGGCCGCTCAGCGCATGCCGAAGCCCAGCAGGAAGCCGCCCACGAAGGCGGTGGCGGCCGGCGCGCGCGCCGTCAGCGCCCGCCAGGCTTCGCCCAGGTTCTGGCGCGCCACGCGGCCGCCCAGCTGGCGGACCGCTGGCAGCGCGCCGCCCGCGCTCACGGCGTACCCGCGCGCGCGCGCCAGCTCCGCCGCCAGGATGCCGCCGCCCGCCAGCACGGCGCCCAGCTTGAACACGCCCGCGGCCAGCAGGCCCGTGGTGAGCCCCGTCAGGCCGCCCGCCACCACCTCCCAGGTCTGGTCCCCCAGCACGGCGTCGTGGCCCGCCGGGACCGACTGCACCTCCTCCTGCTGCATCCTGATCCTTCACTGCCTGGGTGCAGCCACGCGCATCCTGGTCACTGACAATTTTGATATGGACAGATCCGTGTGGTCAATGAATACACAAACTTTCATGTGTCTCCATAATTAAGCTGGATGTACCATAGAGGTAATACAAACCATGGAGGTATTATACCGTCGAGTAGTGTCTACTCTGAAGTTGAAGTCGACTGGTTTGCGAAAAAAATCGTTGCTTAATAAAGGCTTATGATATGAGTATATTTTTAAATAAATTTAAAAGAACTCGCTAAGAAGATTCGTAAAAATGTCATAGTGTAGGAAGTATTGTAACAGACGTGTAAGCAAGGAGTTTTCGCGCCTGTATAATTACACTGTGTATGAAGCTGTTTTTTTTTTCCTTCAGATAATTGTTACGCCATATTGGTTAGAAACCAAAAACAAGGGCTGAATTGTAGTGCATACACTGTCGAAAAATTTAAATGCCATTTTATTTTATGAAAGTTGCTGTTTTTAACGACGAAGACTCCAATTCATGCTAATCAACACACGTGGTTTAGCACCATTTCCGCAATGTTTTGGGCGGAACAATATGGCGATGGCGAGGGAAAAAAAATGTTATTTCAACTTGGTCACAAAATGTCATCTTACAATACCTAACTCCATGTCTACAGAAATCTGTATTCAATTCATTAGAACAAAAAAAAAATGTTTTACAATCCAGATAGTTTTAAATGGTAAAGATTGAACACAACTTTTCCCTTTACCTCTTATCAACAATGAATAAACTAGAGGGAGACTAAACTTACATAACAATATAATAAGCGTCCAACATCAGTCAATCATGTGACATTTCCAGAAATCGCTTAGAAATTTTGATGTAAAAACAGTTAGGCGTGAAAAATCATAAATTATTAAGATTATTTAGGCTATGTTGCAAAACATAATGTCTCAACAACTATTATTTATTGGGACGATGTTCAACATCTATTTATGACACAATGCTCGCTGTGTTATAATTAAATATTTTTATTAACACTCATCAAACTGCATCCAATTTACCTGAAATTATCCTTTGTCAGTAACTATGATATGAGATTTTGCTGTTTAATCGTCAGCAACACGTTGCTGACATTCTTGTGCGGGACTAATCTTTGCAAACGTTTTACCACTTTTTATGTTGGCCAGCAGCTGGGTGACAGAGGGAACAAGGTACAAATATTTTCTCAAAGCATTTTAAAGATGCTTTTATAGTTTACACAGATCCTAACGTCCCAATTTTGCTTGAGTGTAATGAAAATTGTAGTTTACCAGTCTGCATGAATGTCAGGTGTAAAAACACATTGTGAAATTAATCTCTTTTTTTTCCTTTCCTCTCTTTGGGCAAAGGGCAAATGGAGAACAAGAACATATAGCTGGGTCGAGCTCAAAATGTTCAGGTGGCCCAGTATATACTCCCCAGGGTTTTAGTTATACCTCTAAGAACTCACTTATGTCTTGTCCATTTCACCTATTCATACCAATCCCTTCACTTATATTCCTGAAATCCTCATCTAGTTCCTGTCTAAAATGGATTGTTTCTGACCCTAGGATACAACAAAGGGAATGGTACGATATTGTGAGCCATATTGTACTACAACATTACAAGACCCCAACATTTCAATAATATTTTTACTATAATCATGAACCACCAACCTACCTTATTTCGCTTGGGTAGTTGATGGGAGAAAATTTTCTGGAATGTCAATTCATCCAAATTACAAATCCCCTCTAAAGGGTAAACTTTTACTTTGACCAAATATACATTAATGGAAACCATAGTGCATAGTTCATTGCCTCTTGGTGACCCAATTTTCCTAAGGAGGTAAAAATTTTGTTTTTATATGCTCCCATCTCATTTGTCATCTGGTGCCTCCTATACTGCATTAACCTTAATCTTGGAATTACTTGCACCATTTTATTCATTCAGACCCTTTCAATATGCCCTGTTCTCTTAGAAATAAATTCGATGTTCTTGAAACGACCGGTCAACTTGTGCTGCTAGGCTTATATTCGTTCGATCTTCTAAAACAAACCTTGTAAGTTACATTAATTTGTGACTTCCTTGACTGTTGTGATATCTGATTTGTTCATCAGTGTTGACAATATTTGGTGAAGTTCCTTTAATCACCTTAGTGCTGTTGTAAGCAGCTTCAACAGCGAGATCTTGCGCTTGAGCTTGAGCAAACGTCATTATCGGTTCGGATAACAATCTACATTGCACATTCTCGTCACTTAACCCACACACGAACCTGTATCTCATAGTTACGTCCAAGCTATCTAAATAGTTAGTGTTCAGCCAGATGTAATTCCGCTGTGTATTCATAAATTATTTCCCTGTGATGTTGATTATGTTGATGAAACTTAATTATTTGGATAATTTTGGAAGATTTTGCTTATGTACCTTCATTTGCTTGGAAATAAAACCTTAAACGCTTAGCATAAGAATCCCAAACTTGTGGCTATGTAACATCGAATTCTTTTATATGAACTAACATGTTAACCATGCTGCTGATTGCAATTACGATTAATGTAGGCCAGATCCCATCCTCTTCACCAATATTGTGAGTAGTAGTATTAACTCGTATAAGTAAGATTTTACTTGTTAGCTGGGTATACAACAGGACACATTATTCATTACAATAAGTTTTACCACTTGATATAAACACACACATCAGTACGCCGTGCTGTTGCCAAGGGGAAGTCTACGAAGCACAAAGGCTTTTCAGCATGCTCGAATATTTACCGTCGTGGAACTGGGGCTCTTTTTATGCTTTCCTACTGTACCTGAAACAGCATTCTGCATTAATGACAGGGACTTTAAAATAAGAACATGAACAGTCGAAACGCCCTTTGTGTATCTCGGGCTTTTGTTTTATGCGTCCCTAAGCCGACTGACTGACAGGGGCGGATCTAGACTTTTTTTTTTTTTGGGGGGGGGGGGGGGGGGGTCACCACCATCTAATTTATCACCAAACCCCAAAACTGAAGCGCTCGTCCGGGGGTCCTTCCCCGGAAAAAAATGGATTTGAAGGAGCAAAATGGTGCAATTTAAGAAGCTTTCGTATCTTAACATTGAATAAACTGCTGGTAGAAATATTAACATTCTTTAAGTTGATATTCACTACCAATGATATCTATCAAGGTTTCTTATGTCCAAAGAACGAATTGTCCAGCATGCATAATGCAACCAACTACACAGGACACAGCACACTGCACTACAGTTGTGTTGTGATGTCAATCTGAATTAGTTTGGAACATTTGGTTGTAAATAAATAATTATGACATTATTGCCATGTTGGTTTGATATGAATATATTTACAGGTTAAACTCAAGACGCCTTTTGCTGTTCTTTGCAAATTTTGTAATTATTGCTTCAATGTCTAGCTGAATGTCTTTGTGGATGTGCAGCAATGCGAGACCAGTAAGTCTTTCTTCCCCCATTGTTGATCTGAGCCATGTTTTGAGGCGACGAAGGGTTGAGAATGAACGCTCTGCTGTTGCTACAGAAACAGGTAGCGTAGCTAGGATTTTAAGAAGTTTGTTGATAGAAGGGTACATTACTGTGTCGCACAAGTCAATGATATGAGGTAGAGCACTTGGAATTTCAATAACACCCCCAGATTCGCGCTTCCATTTGGCGACCCAAAGTTTGAACTCCTCCAGGACTGTGGAGACAGACACATTTAGGAGCTGCTTATACATCTCTGCTACTTTTCGCACAACTTCCAGATCTTCCTCAGTGTAGGTTGTGCGAGGCAAGAGTATTCCCAGACTGAAGATATCCATGACATCAGGACTGAGCCTCTTCTTCAAATCACTTATGATATTGTCCAACAAGGGAATATAAACTACTCTTCGATAGTATTCCTCAGGGGATTGAGCTAGATTTGGTTGAGAAAAATAATTCTCACGATATATCTGCCGTGAAACAATACGTGGTGTTTTCAGTTCCACATCCAACTCTCGTGCAAGATCTGCTGCTTCAGCAAATAGTTGCTGAAAAACTAAATCGGCTTCCTGTCTCTTCTTCTCCAGGACACTAATGGTGTCTGTTACAGCATCCACAGCCCTCTTAAAATCCAAGGAGTGTGTTTGAACTAAACGGCTTAGTGACACAGTTGTTCCTGTAGAAAGACAAAGAAAAAACTTGCATAATTGAAATCACACCCGAATAAAATATGGCACCAGAAAGAGGGGAATGAAGTGTTTCTAAACTTACCTAATACATCACTCAGGCATATGGAATAAACAATGAAATATTGACTGATTAGAGCATGACGAAGGCACTGGGCATCAGATGCAGTTTTTCTGTCCTTCCACTGTGAAATCTCGTATAGAGCATCACAAATTTTTACCAGTGTGTCACCCTGGAACTGCAAGTGGCCGTCGTGCCTCTCCACCCAACGTGTCTCGCAAATACCCTGCAGTGAGGTCCCACCTAGAACTTTCTTAAAGAGTTCATGTCTCTTTGCCGAGGCATTAGCAAATAACACAATTTTCTTCATTGTCGCTGATGTGTTGTGGCAATGTACGACATTAGACGATCGTGCAAGTGAATTGTTCAACAAATGGTTATTACAAGGACAATGTTTGGCATGAATGGCTGTTTTGGCAAGTTCATGAACTGCACCCATTCATTCCAGAAACCATAACTGAGCAACTATCGGTGCCTATTCCAACACAGTTTGTCATATCTACATTAAACGTTTTGCAGAGATCAAGAACTATGTGTGCTAGGGCGATGCCAGTTAGATGAGTCTCCCCATCAACATCTTCGGAGCGAATCATATCATATGCATTACAGAATGTGATGAAGTCCTCTCTAACCGATCCATTGTGTAGGTAACGAAAGGAGATACTTAGCTGTTCAATGTGTGACTCATCAGTTGTTTCGTCAAATAAAACAGAAAATAATTTTGCTTCTTTCACTCTGGTCAAAATCGACTCCTGTATTTCTTCTTTGCATATATCAATAAGTTGATTGTGTCGTTTTGCTTATGTATGTGGCATTAGCTGAAGTAGCTTCCAAGTGGCGGCATAGGTTTGAGTCACCAGAGTCAACTCTGAAGCGCAAGAGAGCTCTAAAGTTCCCATCATCTTTCACCACAGAAATGGCCTCTTCATTATTCGCATTTAGCTTTACATTAGTACTGGGACCATCACCGTATTCATGTAAGACTCCATCATCCCTGTGACCACGCAAGGAAATATTTTGACGACCACAAAGATGATGGTGCTGACAATTGGTCGTAAACGTTCTCGATTTTCTTTAACTTGTGCTTCTCTTTGTGAGCAAACCTGATTTGAAACTTCGAATGATGGTTGGTGATATGCTAAAAGAAAGTTTTTTCCAGCTTCAATAGCCCACTGGTGATACTGGTTCCGCTGGTGCGTCATAAGAGATCCTTTTCCTCCAAGCAGATCATCGAAGGACTTCAGAGGTTCCTTGACCATTATTCTAAGAGGGGTGTTGGTTTGAAGGCCACCCCCTGAGCCTGCAGCAAAAAGGACACAGTACTTGCAATAAAGTCCTTGATCTTTGTGCGAAAGCACGAGCCAGTGAACTTTTTCCAAATGCGATCTCTGGGCATACTTCTTTGTCTCTTTCCCCTTCTTGGTAACAATACAGTGAGGAAAAACAAAATCTGATGGTGGTGTTCAGTGTCGCTCTCATAGCATAGTCTTAGTGAAATCATTTCAATTGGTCTGGCCTGTGTAATATCCAACATCAGACGAAAACTGAGGTTGTGCCTGTGGCTTGTTTCTATCTGGCAATATGTGCTCATTAACAACTAAGGCAACAGGTTCAGGAGCTGGAACAATATGGCAAATTTGATCCACAGATGTAGATGGTAGTAATGACGACGATTCACCTCTTGTCTCAGTCTCAGATTTTGACTTCTTACTGAAAAACTTGTCAATAGTTCTACCAGATGCACGACGTTTTGCTCCAGTCACATTCTTCAAGGAATCACCCTAAAATAAACCAAGGAGAGATAAAGTATTAATTGAAGTTGTTATGTCTGTATGGATTTTTTTAAACAATAGTTGTATCTTGTATGGTTGGCAATAATAATATATAAGAATAATAATAGCAATAAATCATTAACATATTTATTTGTTTGCTAAAATTAAGTACTTATTTTAAAATGCATGCAAGCATTCACAATGTAGCGTAGCATGCGTACGTACATAACAGAGTTGATCAACTCAACTTTCTACTTCGTACGTACATGCGCTAAGTGGTGGTTGTGAATCCAGCAAGTACTAGGTATAAACGTAAGATTTAACACTTAAGATAATATTAATTATTGTTGCGAAATAATATCGCTCTATGTTGTAATCTTTTTTATCACTTATACTAAAAAGAGTAATACAAAATTATGTATTGCCGACATCTTGTAAAGGCAAAAGGTTGCGAATCCAATCTCAAAAACTTAACATACGTGCGTGTGTTCATACGTATCTTAAATGTGGTTGTGAATCAGCATTTCTCTTACTGGCTTCAGGAATAAAGGTAGTGCTAAAAAAATGTTGATTGTCATACCAAAACATTTTTGAGCAGTTAGTATTTTATTTCTATAGTTGGTATTAATTAAGCTAGCTACACAATTAGTCTAACTAACTTACCATTATATGTTTTGCACTTGTTTACTTGTAAAACACATCACACTTCACACTGCAATGTTGAATGTTGTAATATTGACTGGATTGACGTACACAAAACAAAGAAGATATCATAATGTTTCATGTGTGAGCCTGCACAATGCTTCTTGATTTTTCCTTGCTATCGAGATGTGCGCACTATCTAGCGGCATGGGAGTGAAACATTTCTCATTTCTTGCAAAGTAGAGTGAAAGAATTTTTTAAAATACGCGAACAACAAAGAAAAAAACTAACGAAAAGCAATTTTGAACTTGTTTGAATGTATTTTGTATTAAATAACTGTAAGAATAATATATATTGAAATGACTTTCTGAAAATAACGAGAAAAGAAACAAGAGATTGGCAATGCTAGTCGCCAGCATGTATCAAACAGAAAGTAGCCTTCATACATCTTGATAATCAGTGATCATTGAATCGGCGATAGTTTTTGGTCTTAAGCATTTAATTTAATTTTCAGTTCACTGCCGGGGGGGGGGGGGAGGGTCAAGACCCCTGTGACCCCCCCTCTGGATCCACCCCTGCTGACTGAGTCATATCTGCAGCTGTCACTTCTCAAAGAAGTAAATGCATAGCATTATCTAATCGACTATCTACAAAATGTAGTATTTTTTAAATCGGTATATGAAAATTTCCAGCTGCATAAGTCAGGTTCACTGTGATCTGATTCAGATGTTCACGGGAATATTTTTGTAGAGTATAAAAATTACATTTTTAGGAATGTTATAGTACAAACAATAATACAAATTTTGTTTCCATTTACTACGAGTCCTATATGGCCATTAACTTGGATCTTACACAATGACTGGTGTTAACACAATTTTCGTTGACATGTTAGCTTCTAAATAACTAACAAATATAATTTTGACAGGTAAACATACTTTTTCAGGGCTAATGAATATTTGAGTAGTCTGTAATGGTATTTTCTGACACAGGCTTTAGGCTGAGGATAAAGGATGTGGGTCAATGACCGATTGCTCTGACGTCATGATAGTGTTTTCTTCATGTGCTCCAGATTTTTTCCGACAATACATATTGTTATATTATTATATTATTATATAGTGCTCCTGATTATTCCTGACTAGACATCTGATGGTTTTCCCCAAGTGCTTTTGGTTATTCCTGGCTAGACATCTGATGGTTTTCTCCAAGTGTTTCTGGTTATTTGAGAGAAAATTATCTCGGCATGAAGGATTTTTTACTGATGAGTCAAGCCATTTTAACCAGAGTTGCAATTAAATTGTGAATTTTGCTACTAAATCATCACTTACAATATTTTTATCAGGTGGATTTAAAAAAGAATAACATTACTCGGTCCAATAATCTATACTAATATTATAAAGCTGAAGAGTTTGTTTGTTTGAACGCGCTAATCTCAGGAACCACTGGTCCGATTTGAAAAATTATTTCAGTGTTGGATAGAACATTTATCGGGGAAGGCTATATATAGGCTATATTATATTATCAATAACATTAGGGATCCTTATTAAAAGTCCAATTTAGAATCAAATTCATTGGAGGGGGTTAGATACAACATGCAGTACACGTACAAAGTGTGTGTTGACAATGCCGCAGGCGCTAGACGTTTATTTCCTATTGCCTATTAACATTGTTGCCACGCACTAGATCCCTTATCATTCTTAATTTTCCCATACAAGTAAAAAACACCCGTGTGATATTAACAACGAAGCAATCAGTACCCTCATAAGAGTTCAATTAGTAATTTTATACTTTTTATCATTTTAAATCGCAAACATAAACTATTGTTTTCTTTCCTCTCTCTGTGTTTAATTAGTTTTTTTACTAGAATTATTTTTATTATTTTTAATTAATTTTCATTTATCGGACCATCAATAATTTTCCTCTCCCGTTACAATTCTGACAAGGACTTGTATATGTATGTATATCTTTATATATATATTTCTTGTGTGCGTGTGTATGTCACTGAACTCCTCCTAGACGGCTGGACCGATTTTGATGAAATTTTGTGTGTGAGTTCACGGGGATTCGAGGATGGTTTAGATTCACAATTGGATATTTTTTCTCGATTCTGAGTTAAGAAAAACTAAAAAAAAAAACACGCTTTAAAAGCAAAAATTGCAACGTATTATTAGAAGCCATTAAGTTTTGCTATTGTAAGGAACTAAGTAGAGAGTAAGAAAAAAATAAAGATCCTGACACTTTATAGCGTCGCCATATTTGTTTCAATTTTCAATACCCTTTTTGTATATTACAATTTAAATTGCAGAAAAAAAATCATGTTTCATAGCCACACAAATAGTGAGGATGGTTTAGATTCACAATTGGATATTTTATCTCGATTCTGAGTTAATAAAAACTAAAAAAACACGCTTTAAAAGCAAAAATTGCAACGTATTATTAGAAGCCATTAAGTTTTGCTATTGTAAGGAACTAAGTAGAGAGTAAGAAAAAAATAAAGATCCTGACAGTTTATAGTGTCGCCATATTTGTTTCAATTTTCAATACCCTTTTTGTATATTACAATTTAAATTGCAGAAAAAAATCATGTTTCATAGCCACACAAATAGTGAGTGTGTGTCATTTCTCTATGTCCACGAGGTCTCGCCGCGTCAATTTTCTCCTTGGAGCGAACCCGTCCGCTTAATTAAATAAACAGCTTTTATCGTTGAATGATTTCATGATTTATTTAATGAAAATATGCTCTCATAAAAAAATTAGTTAGATAGACATTCAATAGGTGTCTTTCTCTCACTCTCTCTCTCACTTTGAAATGTATGTAGCTTGCTCGCGGGTCAGTAATGCAGACAATCTTTACATTCTAGCTCGAGACGGAAAAAACAGTAAATGTGGTCTACAAAGACATTTTATGAAGTGTCTTCCCGTCATTACTTTTGAAAGTAGAAACACTTTTACTCAAAATTTAGGTAGTAACATATTTTTATTGCAAAGACTGAAATAGAGGTGAGAAAAATTATCATTTGTGAACATAAGAAAACTACTACAACTGTATCAACTGTTATGTTATAATGTTTAAATTTCTAAATGGTGCAAGATAATACAAAATTCCATGCGGAAAAAGTCGTGGGCAGCAGATACGTGTAGTTATAGGTGTGGGGCTATGCATGCTGATTTTTCATATACTGCATGGATGCGAACATGTAAGAATAATCTATCTATCTTACTATAATAAAACTACTTTTTCTGTCTGTCTGTTTGTACGCGATTTTGATGAAATTTTGTGTGTGAGTTCACGGGGATTCGAGGATGGTTTAGATTCACAATTGGATATTTTATCTCGATTCTGAGTTAAGAAAAACTAAAAATACACGCTTTAAAAGCAAAAAAACTAAGCATTGTTGATAATTAGCCTCCATGGCAACGGGCTTTTGCATTGTTGTTGCCTTCTGCGTAACCATGGGAAAGGTTTTTGGTAACGGCAGTGGCGTGCCCAAGAGGAGGGGTATGTATAATGAGAAGATACAAAATGTCCAGCGTAGAAATACTTACCGCCATATCCATATCTCACAAAAAGTACATTTGGGCAGGACAATGTCTGTCGGGTCCGCTAGAAAGATATATAGAGAGATAGAGATATAAATAGAAAGATAGAGAGAGTTATAGAGATATACATAGAGAGATAGAGAATTAGAGAGATTAAGAGAGATGCTTAGTATACGTTTAAAAAATTACAAAAAAAAATTGATTTAGGCATTGCAACGCATGCCGGGCATTATCTAGTGTATATATATAAGCGAAATACCACTCACTGACTCACTCATCACGAGATCTCTAAAACTATACGCCCGATTGATTTGAAATTTAGCATAGTTACTCATTTTGTGATGTAGACGCTCACTAAGAACGGATTCTGCGGAAATCCGATCCCAAGGGGAGTTTCGGGGGCGTAATATATCAAAATTTCCAGTTTTTGGTAGGAAATCACCATGGCAACGGCTGTTGCTTTGTTGATGCTTCATTCGTCTCTATGGCAACGACTATTTCATTGTTAGTGCAGTCCTCATCACCGTTGGAATTTTGCGGGTACTTTAAATATCAAAAATTGCCCTTTTTTCAAGTATATATATTTTACAGACTTGAAACTTCACAGTAATGTTCCTTATGTTACGCAGGATGACATTTTCCGAAAATTAGATCCCATGGGTGGTTAAAACCAGGCAACAGTGGGTACTTTGTCTGCATGAGAACAGGATTTTGCATTGTTTATGCCTTCTGCGTCTCCATGGCAACATGCATCGCGCGGCAGTGGCGTACCCACAAGGAGGGGCATGTATAATGAGCGGCGCAAGAGTGATCTGCCTGTAGACTGCCGTAGCGAAGTACGGGTACATCAGTTGTACGTTTTGTGCACGAGTCTGGAAACCATCGATGCTATTCATTTTCTCTCCGGTACATTATACATCATTGTAATAAATTTTCACTGAATTTTTTTATTTACCATTACTGTAAATGGGAGATGTGGCTTAATTTTTTTCCATTAGTATAGCCGTGCGAAGCTGGGTCGGGCAGCTAGTATGTGATAAGACGGATGAGAAACACTATCAAGAAGGACGAACTTCCTTGTCCTTGGTGTCTAGCGAAGCCTTCCTTCTTTTGCGATCGTTAGTGAGCATCCCGCATCCCACATAAAAGAACAAAATAAATTTTGTCTCAACACAACACGTGAGGACATCTCATGTAAATAATCGGGACTACTTGCAACAAGTTATTTTGCAGGAGATGAATTAACTCTCGCTGCTGAATTGAGCTATTGTAGCCAGTTGGAACCATGTATCTTCGAAGCCTCGTAGCTTTTTGTTGTGTCCTACAATATTTTTATCAATTGGAATTAAAAATTAAACAAATATTACTCAGTAAAATAATAGGTCCTGAAACATCCGACAAGCACTAAAATTCCAAGAAAACGTCCTTCTTCATTTTGTCTAGCGGAGCCTACCTTCTTTTGAGATCGTTAGTAAGCATCCCGGGTCCCACATAAAAGAAATAAATTATATTTACCTGCAAGCAAAATGTGGCATCATCTGTTGTTGAAAAGCAGAAAAGTAGAGTAGACGGTAGGTATGGTTAATATGGTGGCAGGGGTGGGGGTTGGGGTAGCCAGTGAGCAACGGTGGCCATCTTGGATTATGTCACTTCCTGCGGCCATCTTGGAATTTACACTAACCTTTGACCCCGGTGGCCATCTTTGATTCAGCCATTTTGTTTTCTAGAACACTCCACCGTATTATGACATCATGTCCACCATCTTGAAAATCCTCATATATTAACTTAAAAAATCGGGAAAATTTTTAATAATTTATAAAAAATATTAATACAATTTTAATTTTAAATTTTGTTCTAATTTTAAACTAATAATTAACATATTTTAAAACTTTAAAAATTGTTCGTCACCAAACTCCTCACTCCTGTGCGTTGCACTTTTCGTTACGATGACTTTATCGAGCCCCCCCACTTCTACCCATTGGAATTTTTGTTACTTCGATATATTAAAAATAAATTTATCATCAAAATAAAAAAATATAGCATTATAGTCTGCTGGAGGTGGCCATATTGTTTAGTGGAGACTGCCATCTTGATTTCATTTGATGGATGTTGTCATCGGGTGAAGGTTTCTAAAGTATGTTAGTTTATATTTCCTACCAGTGTTGTTATGACCCTAATAGACCAAAAAATTCACAATTTTTTTTAAATTAATCAGAAAATCCACAGTCATTTTGTTCAAGACCACCGTTTTTTCTTAAAGAGGTAATCATTTATGATGTTTATATGTATAGTCTGAGATATATGTTATCATATATCAAAATAATCGTGTCATCATTGCGGATGCGATGGTTATAGTAATGACAATATAATATATATATTATTTAATTTATATACTCCAGCCTACACCAGTCAGGACCAGAAAATTTTTCCGAGTCCTTCATACGTAAGTAATATTTTTATTTATGTACCTTTAAAGCCGTAATATGTCTGCATACTAGTATTTAAAAAGCTGCATTGAAGAAAATATTTTTATGTTTGCGTATATATTTTCATTTCTCAGATACAAATTTAAATAGGATTACCTTAAGGAATGCAGGAGTAATGTTAAAATAATAAATAGCATGAAGGTTTAAATTATATTAAGGTATTAAAATAAACTGGGGGCATTTCACAACATATCAAAAATAAAAATAAAAATTATACCTACACATCAAACGAAACTATACAACAAAAAATAAACTATATTCAAAAACAGTAATTTTTAACAAAAATTTATAAACAAAAACGGGAAACTATATACAACTAAACGGAAACTATAGAAAAAAACAGAAACTATACATCAAAAACATAAACTTTACATCAAAAACGGAAACAATACAACAAAAATGGAAAACTATAAAAAAACTGAAACATTTCAACAAAATGAAAAATGTACAACAAAAATTGGAAAAAATATACAACACAATACAGAAACTATACATAAAAAATAATGGAAACAACAACCAAACTATTTAGAAAATATTATTCTCCATGAATAATCCCCGATATATCCGTGGGGGACCATATGTATGCCATCCTCGCAGATTCGGCGCTTATCGTCCTCCCGTGTAATGGCTAGCTTATTCGTGCTCTCACTATAGAGCACATGCTGCCTGGAGCGAATGGTCCTAACCACGACCCTCCTTGTGCGGTGGTCCTGCAGGGCATCAGAGTAGTCACTAAATGTTATTTTATTTTTGACTACACAGCGCTGTATGCTCTTAGCCGTCTTCTAGACCTCGCCACCGCACCTGTAGGCGTAGAGTTTGGCCCGCCGACCGACAAACTCACTCGTTACTTCCCCCCCACACTCGTCCATTAACTTTCCAACCACCTTTTTGTTAACAGGGGAGAAGCAGGGGTGGTCAGAACGGTAGAAGCTGGCGTCGAACTTCGCCATTAATGTGGAGTCGGCTTTGAGGTCACAGTAGAAATCATTGGTGTGTATCTCGTATAAAATCTATCGGTATCCATGTAGGCTAGATGGATGTTTTCTCAGTATCATGGTTTCATGGTGTTATAATGAAAGTCGTGCATGAGTGTCTTGGTAAGATCAAGTAGTGCGAGTCCTGCATAAATAAGTTTATCAAAAATAATTGTTTTGTGGTTCAGATGGACTAGAGACAAGTTTGGTTCGTACATTTTACGGTCATTGAAGGATGGGCGAAACACTGGTTTCTTGAACCTCTTCTCGGAGCACACCAACTCAATTTTGAGTCTCCGTCTCTTATTTTACATCAATTTTCCAAAAGTAGAGTTAACAGCCAACTTAAAGAACTACTGTTTAAACTAATTGGCTGCAGCCTAACGCTTAGCGGTGTAAAGCTTAATATACGGGTCCAGCCATGCCGACTGCTGAAACTGGAGGACTCGATGTATTTTTGTCACTCTCAGCCCATTAGCTACTGCTTACTGAAGTTTTTCATAGTTAACAATGTAGTGTTCTTTATTTTCCAGTGTTGTCATCAATTTTAATTGTTTGGAACCGGGTGGACATTGGTTAATAGGTAGAAACAGCAGGTTTTTGTGACTTTCATGGAGCTTGAGGGGGTACTCCATATCACACTCGATAATGTAGCATGTTGGAGAATTATCCGGAATATAAATTACAATAATATCTACATCAGCCCATTGGAAATGACGAATAGGAAGCGACAGCAACATGGCCCACCCATACAAATTATTCGCTTCAATATACTCTAGAAGTGTGCTCGGCTTGGCTGCATTGTATGTCTCAGGTACATATGTGTTGTTAGCCACACAATGGCGCTTGATACTTTGTGCTACGCCACCACGAATAACCGCTTCCACAAACATATACATGTCATAATCTATTAAAAGTTCCAATTTTACATCTGCTTTACGAAGCATCGCACCGAAAGCGAACCCTGGACAAGAAATGAAGTGCGAGGGGTCAAGACTATATTTTTCCAGACACAGACTGCGAAAATTCTCGAATACGTCTGTCAGGATCAGGACGTCTGTCTTCAGGTACAAGTTAGCATAATCTTCTAAAGTGTTACACTGAAACTTGCCCCAGACATTTTGTGCGTGCATTTAATCTGCCTCGGAAATCCCAGAATCAGTCAGAATATTGTAGAAATCATCAATGGATAGAAGACTCGTATCATCTAATTGGGCAAAATAATCGGAAAAATCATATGGGAAGACCCCCTTGCGGGTAACCAATTCCAGCTCATCAGGTGCGAAAAACTCTGCAGTATTTATAAATTTGTCTGCAGGCAAGAACTCGGCGAGAGAAGTGAGACCCCGATTCATGAGGTGGAATGTATCAACAAACTGAATACTAAACTTGTCCCATAATTTCTTGGAAAAAGTTATCAGCTTTTCCTTAGACTTAGGAATAATGACTATCTTTAGTATCATACCCCAACTTTCTAATAATGAAGTTCTGGTCATATGCCAGGTTATGGAAGAAAGCAATAAACTTCTTCGGTCTGCGCCTGAGAAGGTTGCAGTCATTTCAAGCAGGCCCCAGATATCCACCAGTGAAGAGATTGTGGTCACGAACTTTCTTTATAGTTCCTCCAAACTTTCCACCGCAGTAGCAACACTTTGATGCTTGCCGAAAAGCAGTGTTCTGTGCATGTGTGAGCAGAGTCATTGGAACCGATGTAGAAAATATTTTCTGTACATCCTGTCCAATCTCCACAATGCGTGAGATGAACCTGTCCTCTGCATCACAACTGCGATATATTTCAGGCTTTGATGGAAGTGACGAAGTGAGGCTTGTAGGAATTATGGTGTTATCAGCTTTCACATAAATTCAGTAGCTGTACACCTTATGTTTTCGGTACTGCAACATGTATGCTTCATCAGGATTCTGCTGGCATGTCTGGATCTTCTCGAGAATAGCCTCCAAATCGCAATACACAACAATTGGCATCTTATCGGCATGGTGGAAATTTTTGAACTGTAGAACAGGCGGCTGACCATTTTCATCAAGCTGTGGCATCTCCATTCGAACAGTGGCATGTTGTTTGCAGTGCTCACAGTGTTTTTCAAAACACTGAAGTCCAGTGAGTCCATCAACCCTTTCCCGATCATCATAATGCTTGAAGCATCTTTTCTATACATGGATAGCGTCATGATGTGTAGTGAGTTGGGAGGGCACCAAGGCGGAAAAATTAGTAATGAATGTAAAATGGGCCGAATTGGCACTAACCAAGAGCAGAAGGTCGAAATGGTTTTCTTTTTCTTCTGGAGCGTCTCGTGCTGGTACAATGTTCTGGTTCTCATCGATACTGTAGATGTTGATGGAGACACCAT
The DNA here is from genome assembly GCF_032445375.1 of Bacillus rossius redtenbacheri. Taxonomy (NCBI): domain Eukaryota; kingdom Metazoa; phylum Arthropoda; class Insecta; order Phasmatodea; family Bacillidae; genus Bacillus; species Bacillus rossius. Next base: position 178,589,208 of record NC_086330.1, read on the forward strand.
GATTCTGTTTTTCGAACAGTGATATTTGCCGGATCGGAGTGAGAAAATCAATGTTTGTAAAATTGAACTTTGCTTCCAGGTCATGGTAATGGTGGTTGACACATTCAGGATTCCATCCCTCCACATACTTGACAAGAATAGACCACTTAAAAAACATGTGGTCTTCAAGGTTTTGCAGATTAATGACAGTATATTTGTTCTTGATACAAGTTGGTAGTTCGATGTAGGAGCTAGCACGAAGTGGATCAAGCTTGTTTATTCTAAGTTGCAGCCGCTTGACAATGGACAAAGTCCATCCGGACCCCTTTCCCATGTAATCTTCCTCCTCCTTGCAGATCTTAGAGATGGATTCAGTAACTGCATCCTCATACTCATGAAGTGTGTAGAGGGGAACATTCACAGTTTTGAAGGCCCTCTTGTCTTCGTTGGCATTTACAGGCTTTTCATAATCACACTCAAGCACGATATTGAACTTGAGTGGACCATTCTCCTCAATATCCTCCACAAGTTGACTTATTATTTAAGCCTTGATGGAGTTGAGATATGCGCATATGTCCTTGGCAGAACTGGTGTTGTTTTCTGCCACATATGTTTTCAAGTTACCACGGAACCCCACTTCGGTGGTGATGAAGCTGTGGGCATTGGCCACACCTGCTCCGGTAACCACCTTTGTTCGGCTGGTGCTTGGTTTAGGCGTTACTGCAGGCTTGAGCACTGCCATGCTCTGCTTTTTGGACGGAGGTGGAGCAGGACCCTTGCACACTTTGATGTGTGCTTTTAATTTGTCCGGCCTGGAGAACTCTTTAGCACAGTTTTCACATTAATGTGCTTTGTGGTTTAGATTGAGACTGCAAGCCCTCATCTCGTGCCGTCTGGTGACATCAGCACGGGCGAACTTCTTTTAGTAGAAGCTACACCTGGTGCTTGAAGATTTGGGGGCAGCACCAGTGCATGTAGCTAGATGCTGCTGCATCTTGTCGCTGCGTTCAACCATTTTCCCACAGAGGTGACACTGCTGGAGGTCGCACTGCTGGTCTCTGCACACTGACGTTCGTGACGGTAGCGGTTCTTAGCTGCCGTAAAGTTAGAAGGACAGAAACAACATTTATGCATGATGGATTCCATCACAGCACTCAGTAGACTGGTCTCAACGTACGGAACACGCGAAGGAAGCTCGAAGTAAGGAGAACTATAACAAAAGAATTAACATAATCAATGTAGCTAGCTGTTACACGAAAACGAACATAACCTCAAATCTATACATTTACACAAAAAAAGCCTCAAAGTCAATAAACTAATTCTCAATCTAGCATAACCTAACCTAAAATTTAAGTAATGTAAAATATTCAAAGTCCACACAAAATTTTACACTAGCCGAAAAAATATTCAATGTTAACTCAAGATGCGAGAAAAGTTGATTACATAACCCCAAATCTTCAAACTTCAGTGTCATTAAAATAATCCTCAAGTTAGAAGTCCGTCAGTAAAATTAACCTAAATATCACTAAAGTGTTAGAATATTTAATTTCTAGATAACTAAAAATGTTAGCAATGTAAAATATTCAAAGTCCAAACAAAATTTTACACTAGCCAAAAAAATATTGATTGTTAGCTCAAGATGTGGAACATAACCCCAAAAGTACAAACTTCAGCATCATTAAAATAATCCTCAAGTTAGTAGCCCTGATTCAAATTGTGCAAGATCTGTGCGCTGAGTAAGCCAGCGCAGAACACTCGTTTCGGTTATTTAACTTCAGATGTGGCCGAGCGCCCCATGCAAAAGATGTTTATTGACTTTGTCGGGCCTTTCCCACGCTCAAAGACAGGAAACACTATGCTGCTGGTGTGTATCGACGCCTTCACAAAATTTGTCTGGCTCAACACCATGCGAAAAGCCACCGCAGAAAACACTGTATCTGCGCTACGTAATCAGATCTTCAAGACGTCGGGAGTCCCATCTATAGTAGTTTCAGACAATGCAACCCAGTTCACGGCTAGGATTTTTAAGAACATGTGCTTCTCACATGGCATTCTGCATCACAACCTCGCCTTATTATCCACAGCCCTCGCATGCTGAGAGATTCAACCGCAATCTCCGGTCTGCTCTAATAGCTTACCATGCGCAGGAGCAGGATAAATGGGATTTGAATTTGGTGTTGCTGCAAATGGCCTTTAATTATGCACATCACGAAGGACACAAAAGTACTCCTTTCGAACTCATGTTCACTTACCGACCTAATACCCCTCTTTCAAATCTTTGGTCTTTGGATGACCTATTGCCCGATGATCCGAGAGACATCAGGGAGATTTGGAGAAGAGCTCGTAAAAATCTCAATCTGGATCATGAGAGCAGAAAAAAGAAATACAACGAAAACCGATCTCCTAACCCTTACAGAGTAGGCGATTTTGTGCTTTGTAAGGCACACCCACTCAGCAAGGCAGTGGATAAGTTTTCCGCCAAGCTGGCGTACCGCTGGAGAGGTCCCTTTCAAATACAGCGATTTTTAACGCCAGTTACGGTTAGCCTAGCTGACCCCAGTTCAGGAGAATTCGTGACCAGAGCGCACATCTCTCATCTAAAGAAAACACAGGCTGACTTAAAGTAGATGTGTTTAATTTCCTTCCCCTAACATAGGGGACTCTCTAATATTAGGCATGCCAGAAATCCTCGAGGTCTTAAAAATCCATGGTACTAGAAATAAGAATGCTAGCTTTACGTTGTATTAGTTTTAAGTGGCTACTTAGTTAATAAGCTCTTAGTTAATAAGTTTGTTTAAGGGTTATCGATATGTTGTGCCTGAGAGGCGGACGCGTCTCAAAGGTGTTAGAATATAAGTAGTAGGATACAGGCGAACCTGGTACTAGTTTTACTGAGCAGTGTAAGTGTTGTTTTTTATTTTTCCTATATGCTCCGCATTCAAGCGGGGGAGTATGTGCCGGAAATTAGGCATTTCGTCACCTTTTTTAATTTTTGTTCTATAATTTTAAATTTTTTTGGGGTTTCTTATTTTTTTAATTTATCTGGTTGTTAATGGGGGTGATTTACTTTTTGTTAGGCCGGTGTACGCCACGGATTTAAACTTTGTGCCAGTGGACCGAAGCCCCTTCCCAGGGGTACAATCTGATATTTTGCTGTCTAATGTGGACATGGTCAGCCCGGTTGAAATTTCTCTCGCCTGCAGTCACGTCCCGAGTTTGTAATTTTAATTCCCTGCACGACCAAAACTGCATAGAGCAGCTTCTGGGCTGCAAGCTGCTACTTCTCAGAGAGCTGCTGAGAGAAGTAAGTCTTGTCACGAACACGTATCCCATGGACGGTTGTTCCCAGCTTCATTGCGCCTTTTGTTTCCCCCACCCTTCCCCCTTAGTTCTGAGAAATCCCGGAGCAGTGACCTGACATGAACTTAGCCAAGAGACCTAAAGAGACCTCCGCGAAACCTAGCGGCAGAAAAAAGCAACTTCACCCATGGTGGCCAGCGAGCTGAGACTACGCTCGTGACACCTGGCGGCGAGTCAGTTCACCGCCTCCGTTAGTTCCCCTTTACACCGCCAGAGCGCAGCGCCGCTACGCCTTATGGCCCTATGCTTCTTCCTCCCGACCTGTAGAAGTCGATTGTTGGTTGCTTCCGGTCCTGCCGGTAGAGACCGCAGCAGTCGCCCTTTTGCGCGAACTACTGAAGTCGTGCGTACAACCACTCGGGCACCTTCGGAAATTTTCGGCCTAGAACCGAACCTCCCCACTCCATTGACCCGGGGCCTCACCACCCGATTTAATTAGGTGCTTTATCCACCCTCGTGGACTCAGTCCTCTGACCGCGGCTACTGACCACGTATTCTCGACGTCCTCTGCGCTAGGAGGTTTTTCGCGGGAATTGCGAATTCGGGTGCAGAAGCGATGTAGTCAGTTGATCTATGGGATGTGATCCCATTTTTTCAGTAGTCGGTCAGTAGTAGTAATTAGTTCAAGTCATGTCTCTAATTTTTAAGTTTTAGAATTTTTTTATTTTTTTTTTCTAAATTTTCGACTTCGTTCGCGCATCCGCTTCTTCTCGGTCCGCGGCATCCTGATGTCGGCGCGAGACACCTAGTGAGCTCCGAACTCTACACCCTGTTTGGTGACTAATCCGGCCTGTCTGGCAGCAAGTCTAATTCGTTTTGAATTTGATTTGGGTTTCAGACAGGGTCAAAGTGCTGGAGAGACAAATTGCTCCCAGCTCGTGGTCCTGCACCTCCACTGCGGGTCACGTTAGAAGAGATGTTTCCGCGACCCGACGTTATCTGTTGAAGACCCGGGCGGTAACGTAAAATCAACATCCCCCCCCCACTTTCTAGCTATGAACTACATTAATCGAATGAATAGCCTACCAGCGAACAGTGCTTTCCTCAAGAATATGTAGAATCAATAAAACTACTCATCGATGTAATAATTGGACAAATCAAATTTTGGTGTGATACTTATAAATTTTTGTTTATTGAATTGTTTGTTGGTAAAGTTGAGTATGTGTTGTTATACTAATACAGGGCCGGCCCTTTCTCGAAAAACTAAAGTATATTGTTAATATCATTAATTGGGAAACTTATAAATGCCAAATCAAATGGAAAACGGAATTCATTATTTACATTTTTAAATAAAACAGGGAACCTATAGACCAAGCTACTTGTGTAGTGTTAATTTATTTATGATATACCTTCTTCCCTTAAACAATCCACCAGCTCCCCAGTTGCATGTGTCAGGGAGTTCCAAATTGTATTGTTCTCCACGTTGTGCCACCTCTGGTAAATAAACTTATTTTTCTTATTATTCTTACCCAGCAAGTTTCCAAGGCTCTATTTTAATTAATTTAAAATAATTTAATTTTGAGGCACGAGGGGCGTTACAAAATTAACCTAAAAATCACTTAAGTGTTAAAATATTTAAAATGTTGATAACTTGCAAGTTACATTAAAGTTTAACCTATGCAAAAGTTTAAGCCAGCTGAGAAACATTCAAATCCATATAACCAAATATTTACACAAAAGCTTAAGCTGAAATGTTATTCAAAGTCCTGGTAACAAGCTATCTGCACAAAACCATAGAAAGAAGTTAGCTGAGAAACATTGAATGTAAATGAAACATATAGCATACCTCAGAAATCGATGAAGTGTAACTGTAGAAGGCAATGTAGTGCTGGCGGTAGAAATCGTGGTAACAGCAACACTCACACACGAACGAACTCACACACGAACTAACTCACACAAACTCCAGGATCACAATGAACCTCCGACAGAAAATACTTCTTTTTTATAGTCGCGGAACTGCCTGTTTTAGGAACAACCAATAGGAACAGAGTATTTATAATGAACCCACCAATAGGAATTTAGTATGAGGAAGGGCAGGAATGTATCAGCAGAGTAGTAGATTCGTCGCCCGGCTGCCGAGGAGAGAGGACGTCCTGAGGAGCTGCTCTACGAGACCTTCAAGCCACAGCGTGGAGTGAAGAGTGGAAGAGAGCTACAAGCTGTGTCTGCAGTTCTTAGTGCCACACAGCCCGCAGAAGCTTACCTGTGCGCTTCTTAGCGCACAGGGGTAACAGTTGCGCTGTTGACTAATGACCACACAGCAATCAGCAGCACTACTTACACCCAGGGTGCAGCACCCTTTGGCCTAGCCGCGACTCTGGCTAACTAAGTACCAGGGAAGCGGTCAGTGGGTGAGGCAAGTGCAGTTAGGCTGTTCCTGACTCCTGACAACTGACAATGGACGTATCGACATCATCAGCGGCCCAACTGAGAGACACTGGCGACGGCGAGTGGCAAACAGTGCCGGACAAGCGCCTTAAGCGACACCATGAGGCAATGGACGGTAAGGACGAGGACCCTCCGCCCCCTGCGCCCGCGGCAGCGACCACCCAGCCCGCACAGGCAGCGACCAAAACTGGCAAAAGCCAAATAAAGCCGCTGTACGCGATTGTGGACGCCACCCACAACTACCCGGCAATTTACCGCGCCCTGAAGTGGTCCCTTCAGGACAAGTTCACGGTGTACAACCGTGGCCGTGACCAGCTCCAGATCCAGACCGCGAGCATGCCCGAATATCAAACCGCAATTAGAGCCCTTAAGGCCATCGGTGCCCAGTTCTCCGTCCTGCTGCAAAAGGACGAGATACCAAACAAGTTCGTGTTTCGGGGAGTCCACTGGGAGACCCCGACAGAATTCGTGACAGAAACTTTCCAGGACATGCGGCTGCCTGTAAAGTCGTTCTGGTTCCTGAAAAACAGGCATACGCGCCAGAAATGTGACAAGCTTGTCGTCGAAGTCCCTCAGACTTGCGACAGCGACTAAATTCTCACAATAAGGGAATTCGCGGGAATGAGTATTCGAGTGGAGAGCTACCGCCACCCGGAAGGACCGAGTCAGTGTAGCAACTGCCAACGGTTCACACACGTGGGTAGGGGCTGCAACTCCAAGCCAGTCTGCCGCTGGTGCAGCGGCCCGCACCGCGCTCCCGACTGCCCGCACGGGGGCCATCGCGAATATGTTCGCTGCGCTAACTGCAAAGGGCAGCATGCAGCAAACTACCGGGGCTGCCCGGTGTACAAGGCTGAGTCGCGCCGCCACTTCCCACCGCAAACACGACGGGAGCGAGAGCGACAGTCGAAGTTCGACATGCGTGAAAATCGGCGTGCCGCAGCGGCGGCGCAAACACCGCCCCAGCCACAAGGCCCCTCAGGCCAGCGACCTGACAACCCGCGACAGCACCCGGGCCCACCGGAACCACCCAGGTACCGCCCCTGGGGCCCCCCAGCGCCCCCTCACCTGGGGCAATACATCCCGCAACCAGCGCAAAACAGGTTTGCGCCCCTCGTGCAGGAGCCGACCTACCGCGAAACGGATTGGCCAGTCTACGCGAACGACTACCGGCCACGCCGACAACACCATGGCCAGCCTGTGCCACACTTCAAGAAGCACCCGAGCGGCCACAAAAATGGCAAGGGTGCTTCACGCCAGCCGTGCAACACACCTGCGCCTCCCGCACCGCAGACACCGGCCAAAATGCGCAGCGAGCCGCAGAAGGCCCCTTCTGCTCAGCCGCAGCAGGCCTCACCTGCACCTGCCGACACAATGGCAGTCGACGCCACCCCTGGGACGTCATCGGCACCCCAGCCCACCCCCGCGCCCACACCAAATAACCAGTGCTGGAGGACTTCCTGCAGGTCTTGGAGAAATCTGAGACCTTCAAGTCAGACCCCAACCTGGCAGCGACCATCATGCCAATGTGCCAACTCATGGCCATATGGTGCAACCCGCAAACGGAGCTGCCAGATAAAATACAGGCCACAATGGGCTTCGTAAAACTACTGACTGTTCGCCTCAATGGCAGCAAATAATTCCGGTCCGAACCAAACACATTCGGCCGGCAATAATAATAGTCTATACAAAATCCTTTTCTGGAATGCACGTGGAATTATAATATAATATCATAATTTATTTATCACCTGAATAACTTTGAAATTGATATCGCGGCAATTAACGAAACATTTTTGCAACAGGCAGACAGACTTACTATATTAAATTATGTCATATATAGGCACGATAGGGATAACGGCGCCAGACGTGGAGGCGTATCTTTAGCTGTACATAGGTGCATTAAACATACAGAATGCCAGCTCCCACAGTTCCCTAACTTAGAAGCTGTAGGCATTAACCTGGTCATTAATAGACGGCAAGTCAAAATAATATCCATATATGCTAAACCAGGCCGATCACTTACCGTGGCAGACCTGGAGGCTGTATACAATGTAGGTCCGTGTTTCCTGGCTATCGGGGACATAAATGCCAAGCATATAGAGTGGAACTGCAGGCGCACTACAGCGAACGGTAGAATGCTCTATACGCATCAACTTAACAGAAATTATCATGTGCATGCTCCCTCAGAGCCTACTCATGACACAGGCCGAATAAATAGCTTTCCTGACATTCTGGACATAGTTATTAACAAGCGTTTTAACACAGGTTTCGAACTTGAAGTGGTACATGAAATGTCCTCAGACCACTTCCCAGTTCACATCATATTTGACAATGCGAACACAGAAACCAACACGCCCCGCAAAACTAAAGACTATCACCGCGCCGATTGGATGGGCTTCCAAAATCATTTAATACATGCCTTGCCTGACGCGACAGAGCTTAATATCACAACAGGCAATGAATTGGAGACAGCGATAGCTGACCTCACAACAAAAATACAGGACGGGATAACTGCGTGCATACCAGAAATGGAGATTAGGTTAGAGCATGACGAGCTGCCAGCATACATCTCGCAATTAATAGCACAAAAAAGCCGCCTACGTAGACGGTACACGAGACACAGACAGGCCGAAACCAAGCGCCGAATAAATGAATTACAGACGGTAATATCGGAAGAAACAGACCTCTGACGCGCCCGCACATGGGAACACAAAATTTCTAAACTTAAAATCCAGGACAATAGCGCCTGGACTATGACGAAACGCATACTCAATTAATCACAGAAAATTCCTCCCCTACACTGACACGGGAATAGCTTTCAAACCCGCGGACAAGGCAGAAGCCTTTGTAAAAACACTGGAAACTGCATTCCAGCCGCACAACCAGCCTTGCGATAGGCAATTCACCGCCCACATATACAGGGAACTACACACTAAACTACAACCAGTGCTAGTGGAACCGACACTCACCTTCGCACAGGAGATTAAAAGTGTCATAAAGCGAATGAAACCCAGAAAAGCCCCCGGAAACGATAGCATCCAAGCTATTGTTTTAAAACAACTCCCAGACGAAACGCTGGAATACTTAGCTGCGTGTATTAATGCAATATTAGTATTACAGCACTTCCCTACGCAATGGAAAGAGGCAAGTGTCATAGTTTTTCACAAACCAGGGAAAGACAAATCCCTCCCGCAAAACTACAGATCAATCAGTCTCTTAAGTACGCTGTCAAAAGTAGCCGAACATATTATATTACATAGGTTAAATATAGCCTACACATCCGTGAACATAACATCCTGCCCAACGAGAAGTTTGGTTTTCGCGCAGCGCACTCTACAATACAGCCACTAGTCCGCCACACAGAGGAAATCACTAGCGCATACAATGTCGAGGATTATGTAATTGCTACATTCCTAGATGTTGAAAAAGCATTTGACAGAGTCTTTCACGCAGGTTTAATATACAAACTGTACGAAACAGGTTTCCCTGACTGTGACGTCGTACCGACCGAAGGCCATTAGCCCGGCCTCAGCCCGCAGTACTGGCTCCTGCTGGCGGAACGTACCCCTCGCCAAGTCTTCACCCAAATGAGACGAGCGGCGTAACCTTGGTGCATGGAGGGAGTGTCCCCCCCCCCCTCCGCACGCCAACCCCTGAGGCAGTTCTGATCAGCTCGCGGCCCGGACCAGACGTGCGCGTACCGTGGGGAGCCTTCAAGTTTTGTCTCTGATCCCTCACGACTGGTAACTATAGTCATCACCGAATACCTTTTACAACGCAACTCCCCACGCGACTCCGGGTCGGTTTTTTTGTTTCTATGGTGCAGGGATTAACCCGGCCGTCGCTACTTTTCAAGTCAAGCCACCGAGTCTAGGGGACACGCTGGGGCCGATCGACCCACTCACGGTTAGACGACAGAGCTAGCCTGGCGCCCTCCCGGAAAACACCCCAATTTTCACGTACAGCTCCTTAGACTCGCCGCGGGAATCGCACCCGAAACCCCGGCTGATGGCAAATGGCGCCCCTGCGTGTGGCAAATAGTGCAAAATAAATTAGCAAGAGAAACACCCGTAAAGCAAAACCGGACAGAAAACAATCCAGGAGAAATTTAAAAACAGTATTCTTCAAGCCATTCCCAACTCAGGCGACAAAGCGGGCACGAAACGGCCATTTTGCGGGCGAGAACGTATCAGGTTCAGACAGATGGCGCGTCGAGGCGAGAGGACATACGAGCTTCTCCCCACCCACCCGCTTCATCAAGCTTCGCGTCCTTCGCGACGCGGTAGCGCGACGCCACAGCCCGACATCCCCTCCCCTCAACAACCGTTTTTCACCTCCGCTTTGTGCGGCTGTCCGGGCGCTCTCGGCCGCCGCTGCGCATTGCTATCCGCACTCCCCCTCCTCCAGCCCGCCTGTTCGGTCCTCTGCTTTGTGCGGCAGTCCGGGCGCTCTCGGCCCCTACCTTCACACGGGTGTCCGCACCACCCCCTTCTCCCGGCAACTGGAGCGGCGCGCGCAACCAACCCGCCCTCCCAATCGCGATCTCCGCTTTGTGCGGCTGTCCGGGCACCTAGCCCGCGAACCCGCTAAGGCGCGTGCGGCACGTCAACGATAACAGCTGTCCAAAGCACCACGAGTCGCAACACAACTATATTTCACCAAACATCCAACGGGACATGCACACACTGCAAGCAACCGAGAACCGCCGACTTGCTGACAGGCTCACTGCCTTGGCAAAGCACGTGCCAATGCGCAGCGCAAACCAATACCATGTCACCAACCAACCAAGCGAACCACGAACAGTGGAACATAGACTGGGAGAAGATTTGGAAGGAAAAATTAGGGACAGGCTATACAATACCACCACAACCCACACTGACAGTGCCAGTCACCGGGAACAAGCCAAACACATGTTACGGCATGCCCCCACACCAAACCACAGCACAACCGATTGGGCACGACATAGCAACGCGACCCACCAACACGCGCATGGAGTCGGTGCGAACCGCCCCATACTCATCGAGGTTACCCGAATTTAGTGGTGCGCCTCACGAGGACCCTCGCGCATACCTCCACCAGTGCGAAATCCGACTCACGCGAAGCGGAACCCCAATCGACGAGTGGCCCGAGCGGACCAGCGAACAGCTGCGGGGAAGCGCCCTGACATGGTGGCGCCTATGGGGCCGCTTCGATATGGAGTGGCAGGAGTTCACGGAGGCCTTCAGCCAACGGTTCGATGCAGGCGCGACGATGGTGCAATGCACCGCACAATTCTACGGGAACACACAGCGAGACGGCGAACCCGTTGAGAACTTCGTGGCACACAAGCTACAGCTCTTCAAGCGCATAGCACCACTCGCAGAGCCCACCAGAGCACTCCCCACCATCACCCTACTGTTGAGGGACGAGCTCCAGCCATTCATGCGCGTCACCCACGTAAACACCGTCATGGAATACGTGCAACTCGCGGTGGCGATGGAGCAAAATGTTCAGAGGATGTGGGGAAGGAACGCACGTGGCCCCGAGCGAGAACGGAGCAGCCCACCCAACCGCCGACACCTGCTAGCAATCCAGGCACCACCACCCCAACCACAACAGAGGGGCCCCAACCTCAGAGAGCCAAGAACGCTACGCACTGATGGCCTGGCGCGGCCAGAAGCCAACGCGAGTTATCAACCGCCGCAGTGCAGGTTAGGATGCTCCCAGGGCACGTACCACTGGCACAGCGACTGTCCTAGGGGGGCAAACACCCGGCGCATGACACAACCCGCCTACCGGCCACTCACCACCTCGCACGACCAAGAGCCGACGGGAAACGAGTAAGGGGGGGACACAGATGGAGCCCCCCACCCACAATACCGACACGCGAACCAGGTGATGCCACGACCACTGCAAACCCACCCGCGACAAGGGCAGCACGACGTGAACCACCCACCACGACACTCACGACAGGACGCGATGACCCCAGCGCCGCACCATGCTCAACCGACGAGTGCATCCACCGTGCCGACATACGCCACATGAGCACCGGTGACAACCACGACGAGCCACGACAAGCGCCGCCCACCACAACACCTCGCTACCGAAGACCACCAGGTATACCAACAATGTCTGAACCCACCACGACACTCCTGATAGGACCAGGCGACCCCAGAACCACACCACGCTCAACTGCCGAGCGCACTCACCCCGCCGACATACACCACGCCCAACAGCCCGGCCACAGCGGACCAATCCAGTTACAACCACCCAGGATGGGACAACTCGCACAGCCCAGCGACCACCTGCTCCGCGTGCCCGTCGAGGTGAATGGGCGCCCGACCCTTGCCCTCATCGACACGGGGGCGAGCCAGGTGTTCATCCACCCCTCGCTGGTACCTCCCGGCACCTTCCGCCCACACCAGGGCGAGCTCCGGCTGGCAACCACCACCCACAACGGCCGGATGATGGGACATGCGGATGTGAAGGTAAGCCTTCGGGAGCTAACTACACCAGTGACCGCTGTTGTTGTGGGGGACTTGGGGGAAGAGCTTGTGTTAGGGCAACCCTGGCTGGCAGAACACGATGCCGTGTTGGAGATGGGGCCAGCTAAAATCAATGTGGGGCGAACTGAGAGATTCGTTGTGTATGCAGTGGGTCGAACACCTAGTCCATCAGGCCCAACCATAACACTAGACGACCTCCACCACGATGTACCACCGGAGTTCCGTAGCGCCATCAACAAAGTCCTGCATGAACGACGAGGCGTGTTCGCGACCGCCGAGCCCCTACGGCGCACCACTGTAGCCGAGCACTCCATCCCGACCACCACCGACCAACCCATCTATGAATCACCCCGGGGTTATGGGTACAAGGAGCAGAGGATCATACGGGAGCAGGTCACTGAAATGCTGCACAGTGGGGTGATCGAACCCTCCAACAGCCCCTACAATGCGTGTATAGTTCTGGCCCCCAAAAGGGACGGTACCCTGCGTTTTTGTACTGATTTTCGCCCCCTCAACGCTGTAACCATCAGCGCACCACCCCCGCAGATCAGCGTCGAGACGGCGGTATCCGGCCTCGGGAGGGCCCGAGTGTTCAGCACGCTAGATCTGAAGTCAGGGTACTGGCAAGTACCAATCAAACACCAAGACCGGGAGAAAACCGCCTTCACTGTCCCTGATGGCAGGCGATTCCAGTACAGGGCCATGCCTTTCGGGCTCAAGTGTGCACCAGCGACATTCCAAGCAATGATGACGCGGGTGCTAGAAGGGTACCTCGGCCAGTTCGCCCTCGCGTATCTAGACGACGTTATCGTCTTCTCGGAGACATGGGAGGACCACTGCCGCCACCTAGCACTCGTGCTCGAGAGACTCGCTACCCACCACCTGACCGCGAACCCCGCTAAATGCCACCTGGGTACCGAGGAGGTGGAATTCCTGGGGCACCGTGTCAACGCGGAGGGGAGCCAGCCACAGACTGGCCATCTCCAGAAGATCGCGACCGCGGAGGCTCCACGTACGAGGAAGCAGCTCCAAAGGTTTATCGGTCTGATCAATTGGCTGAGGGTATACATACCCGATTTCTCCCGCGTAATCGCACCCCTCACCGACCTGCTGTCACCGCAAAGGCGCTACCACTGGGGCAGCGATGCGCAACGTGCGTTCGAGGAGGTGAAGAGCGCGTTCACTCGCTGCCACACCCTTGCGCGTATTGACCCAGAACGCCCACTCATCCTGCAGACAGATGCCAGCGCCTTAGGGGTAGGTGCTGTCCTGTATCAAGTTGACCCCCTAGGAGACAAGCACGTAGTGGAGTACGCCAGCGCGAAGTTTGGGCCTGCTGAGCGTAGATACCACAGCAATGAGCAGGAGTGTTTGGCGGTGATCTGGGCAGTTAAAAGGTACCGGCCGCACCTCGAGGGCCGGACCTTTACTCTCCGGACCGACAACCGCTGCCTCACCTGGCTCCAGACAATGCAGGGCAGAAAAAGGAAACTCATACGGTGGGCATTACTCCTCCAGTCCTTCGACTTCGTGGTGGAGCACGTGCCAGGGCGAGAAAACCAGCTGCCAGACGCCCTGTCGCGGCAACCGAGCGACCAACACGAGGTCATCGACGTGGAGGAGTGGGAGGACATGCTGCCGCCCGGTCCCAACACCGAACACCTCTCGCCACTAAACACCTGTTTACGGATCACGACCGACGCCAATCAAACCGACCCACCACCTGACACCGCAACTGACGTCGACCAACGGGTCATGACCGCTCAACGTCAATCAACCGAAATGACCCGACGACGACAACAAGCCGAAGACGAACTACACCCGACGTGGAGAGACCAGGACGGCCGGATCATGCACGGAGCGCTTGGAGTAGCTGGGTCGTGGAAGACCTACGTCCCTCCCGAGGCGCGCGAGGCCGTATTGAGGTTCTACCATGACCACGACCTGGCAGGACACCCCGGTACGGACCAGACACGACACGCGGTCTCCCAACACTACCATTGGCCTGGCGTGGCACGGGATGTGAGGGAGTACGTCCGGGAGTGCGAGGTCTGCCAGGTCCGCAAGGCGCGCCGACGCGACGGGGAGCAGCAACAGCACCCACGACAACCGACCCACGCCTTCCAGACCATCGCACTCGACCTGATGGGGCCCTACCCCAGGTCGCCCAGAGGGAAGAGGTTCATACTCGTCGTGACAGATATGTTCAAAAGATGGACAGAGGCATATCCGTGCAGCAATGCCAGGGCGTCCACCATCATCCACCTCATGACGCAGGAATTCCTGCCTCGGTGGGGCTACCCACAGTCAGTCTTGACCGATAATGGCAGCCAGTTCATCGACAAGCAATGGCAGGACTGGTGCGCGCGGGTGCATATCCAGCACCACACCACCCCAGCTTACCATCCCAGAGCCAACCCCACCGAGCGCAGGAACCAGGACTTGAAGATCCAACTCCGACTCCGACTGACTGACGACCACTCGAAGTGGGACCAACACCTCGCCGACGCCCTGTTCTGCATCCGCCGTCGTGTGAACGCAGCCACAGGCCACACACCCGCCGAGATGGTGCAAGGGAGTAACCTGCACCTCCCAGGCGAATGGGCCACCCATGGGACGCTGCACGATGGAGAAGGGATGGAGGAACATGACCAGCGCAGGACAGACATGTATGAAGACGCACGGCGACGACAAACGACCTACTCGCAGAATATCACCCCCAAGACCACGCGGGAGCCACCCCTAGTCCGAGCGGGAGACCAAGTCTATGCCCGGGTCCACCCGCTGTCTGCAGCCCCCCGCAACTACTGCGCCGGATTGGCACCGCGCTGGAGCGGGCCTTACAAAATCCAGAGACGCGTGGGCAAGACCGCATATCTGGTCAGACTCGGGGGGCGGCGCATCCGGAAGATCCACCGCGACGATCTACGACTGGCCACGACACCGGGTGAGCTGATGCCGGAAGTACCCGACCACGACGAGACACACAACGACATGCACGACGATGAACAACCGGTAGCAGTCGAGCCCGAACCGGCTACTGGAGAGCAAGACCACGACATCCGAACCAGGACACCAGAAATGACCCTCGATGACCTGGAAACACCAAGTGATGCACAAGATCTCACGCACGAGATGACAACGTCACGCCAACCAGGACAGATGACCCGCCACGGACAGGTGACCATCACCGACGTCTCACTGAGCGATCCGGAGGGCCTATTGGGAGACACCACCACCGTCATCAACGAGCCCGACGACATGGTACTCGGTGCCACCAGACAACTACAACTCTGTGCGGCTGGGCCAGTGATCGCCCACGCATCAGAGGAGGAGGCGGCAACCCTACCTGAGGGCACTACACCCATCGTGGAGGAACCCGATGACGAGGCAGGAGAAACCCCGGGTATACCCGAACGAAGGAGGCAACCTTACTCTAGCGGGCCATCCAACAACCACGACGCGAGCAACCGCCGTACAACACCGACGGAAGACCACAACAACAACACCACAACCACCACTCGGACGCCTCACGACCCACCAGAAGCGCCAGACGAACCGCCCACACGTCAAGTGATGAGACCCGCCAGGGACAGGCGGGCCCCGGGGTACCTGGCCGAGTACGATCTCGGGAGGGCCGAGAGAGGCCACCGCGGCCCCCGCAATCCTGAGGGCACGACGGAGAAAACTCGACCACCGGTGGACACGCACTACTACCTGCGACCGCCCAGAGCCCCAACTGCCTGGACATGATGTGAAAACTAGGCCACCACACCACACCACCACACGACCACAACACTGCACACCACCACCTACCTCATCACGCCTTCAAGTGGCCCCACCAGCCGCAGCCACCAGGCCCAGAGCGCCGGCCCCACCAGCCGCAGCCACCCCAGGCGCCAGGATGGGGAGTCAACGACATGCTAGGGGTGCAAACCGCCGCAGAGCCTGATCGCGTGCAAGGCCGGGCTTCTTCGGTGGGGGGCGTTTGACGTCGTACCGACCGAAGGCCATTAGCCCGGCCTCAGCCCGCAGTACTGGCTCCTGCTGGCGGAATGTACCCCTCGCCAAGTCTTCACCCAAATGAGACGAGCGGCGTAACCTTGGTGCATGGAGGGAGTGTCCCCCCCCCCCCCTCCGCACGCCAACCCCTGAGGCAGTTCTGATCAGCTCGCGGCCCGGACCAGACGTGCGCGTACCGTGGGGAGCCTTCAAGTTTTGTCTCTGATCCCTCACGACTGGTAACTATAGTCATCACCGAATACCTTTTACAACGCAACTCCCCACGCGACTCCGGGTCGGTTTTTTTTGTTTCTATGGTGCAGGGATTAACCCGGCCGTCGCTACTTTTCAAGTCAAGCCACCGAGTCTAGGGGACACGCTGGGGCCGATCGACCCACTCACGGTTAGACGACAGAGCTAGCCTGGCGCCCTCCCGGAAAACACCCCAATTTTCACGTACAGCTCCTTAGACTCGCCGCGGGAATCGCACCCGAAACCCCGGCTGATGGCAACTGTTACGTAAAATTAACAGCATCATACCTGGCCAATAGAACATTTAGAGTTACTGCGGATGGCACTAAATCTACACTCAAACACATACATGCCGGCATACCACAAGGCAGCATTTAAGGGCCAGTATTATTTAATGTGTATGTAAGTGACATACCCAACCCAGAACACTGTCTCGTGAAAATAGGCTGCTATGCAGACGACACGGTTCTGTATAGCAGATCACATAATCTACGCCTAGCTACGACTAGACTGCAAACCGCGCTAGATACAATGCAACAGTGGTGCACAAAATGGCGCACTAAACTTAACACCACCAAGTCTGAGGTTGTAATATTTACACGCAAAAACCTACCGCAACCAAATAATAGGCCACAGATTACCTTATTTGGCGAAAATATACCGCACAAGGACGCAGCTAAATACTTAGGAGTCATTATGGACCGCAAACTACTATGGCGAAACCATATAGACACCAAGCGCGGCCAAGCATATGGGAGAATGAGCGCACTCTACCCAGTAATGAGTAGGTGCCTGGGGGGCACTATGTACAATGGCTTGGCCCTGTATACTGCCCTCATCAGACCTATAATTACTTATGCAGTCCCCGTGTGGGCCACAGCAGCCAAAACACATTTACTAAAACTGCAGCGAATACAAAACAGATGCATTCGTATCGCCACAGACGCCCCCAGATACAGCCCAGTAGAGGCACTCCATAGGGAAACGGACATGGAGACATTACATGATTTCTACATTCGAACTACACAAACATTTTACGATAAATGTGCGACAAACCAAAACCCACTTGTTTCATCCCTCGGACAATATGACCCGGATGAAATAATTAAGTTTAAGCGACCGAAAATGGTACTCGCGCACCGACCACCGTAATGACCTGTCATTGGCCGGACCCTGTGGCCATTCACAGCGCGCCTAAGCGGTCACCCGGCCACGCTCGACGCAGCTAAACCGAAAAAGCCCGACCCCGACCAAACGGTTGCGGACTGGCGAGAAAATTCTGCCCTATACTTTAACATAGCGAGGGCAGGTGTGTTTTTAAAATGCACAGTTCTCCTAGTGCACTTCACACAAGTATGCTGGCAGCTCTTACACACATCTACAGTTAATTCTACACGCACACAAAACCATATAAAAATAAGCGTAGAATTTGGGGCTAAAGGGCTCGCGATGAAGGAATTGGATAGTTTCGCGAACCGACCGACTGCCCTTACTGGCGACAGGCAACAAGTGCTGTGTCCTTTTCCTGAGTGATTCCTGACGCGCCAACTCACGGATACACAATTTAAATTAATTATTCGTAGCTTTGAAGCGTAGATGCTGTGATAATGGGTGAAGCAATGACGGACGAACTAATTTCTCTAAGTGCCGACAGCCATTGACAGGCGACAGGCGACCTGAAGCTATAGTTTCTCCGGAGTAAGGCCCTTGTCTCAGCTCGCGGATAGTTAACGTAATTGAACACATTTAATGCCCACACATGCACTACAACACATGTCATTTAGATTTATAATACAAAATAGTCTTAAGTTTCAGCTGGCTGGCAGCTGGGGGGAAACGACTAAGTCGCCCCCCCAAAAAAAACAGTGCCGCTAAACACCACAAGCGGACACAACCGTCCAAGCGCCCAACCCCCGCATGGTAGACTCTTTCTACTCTGACCAACTCTTCTTCCTGAACCATCCTTCTGTTCCTGTAACCAACCTGCTCGTAATTAAGGCATGAAATTTTGTATCCCGCATGAAAGTGCCCAGGGTTTTCCCTCTGTCTATGGAGGTTTTACCTGGGCCCAACTTATCTAGTTATAGTCTAGTATTAAGAAGGGGAGTTAGTCATGGCGCCAATCGCAGCCATGGCTGGCCAATGCCCGAACAAGCACACGATGCATGCTCCCTTGTCTGCATGGCTTAAACCCAGCATGGATAGGCGTAAAGGCTTCGGCCTGGGACGCACCTAGAGTCTTCCCTAACCCAGACCCTCCCAAACAACATACACTTAGTTTTAGTTAGGTTAGGAAAAAATAAAAAAATATATCAGAGTAGTAGCATCATCTTCGGAAAACCCAGCATGACTCATGTGCAGGTCATGTCAAGGCTGTGAGGGGTGGGGGTAGAAATGTAATAATGTAACATGACTAACCACTCGCGAGTCGGGGGTCCGAGTGCAACCACTAATGACCTAGGTGATTAGAGAGATAAGGTCGCGAGGCACTGCCTGCATCGTGACTCATCACTCAAGAATGTCTGAGAGCATGACAACAGCAGGATCGTTAAAGTCACATCAAGAGTCACTAGGGCTGCAACCATAACTGTCTCGCGAGCCAGCTAAAACAGGCTCGCTAATTCCCGACATTGTGGCACCAAGAGGTGCTCAGGGAACATACATCTATGCTGCATGAAACTAATTAACATGGTAAAAGTTATTTGAGAAAATGAATAAAATAAATCGGTTAAATTAAATATATTTATTTAAGTCAGAACACATTACAGACCCAATATAACACTTTACAAACAAAAAAATTATTCTCTATTAATTATGTCCAACATACTTTTTAATTTTTTTGCATTTCATTGCGTACAATCAGATGAACATCCGTAGTATGCAGGGTGGTTGGTTCGAAACCGAAAAAAGTACTTTTAGTTTTGAATTTGTTTTTAGCAGGCTTGCGTTGTTTCTTTTCTATCTGGTATATCTTTCACCTGATGGAAATTTGTTCTTTCGAGGTTCAAATACCCACTTCAGTCGTAGTTATGGAGTTTGTTGCAGGATTGTAGAACTGAATTGTAGCACATTCAGGAGAATGAAGAGGTAGTCTTTCTTTATTCCTGGCGAACTAAACTACTTGATCAATAGAACTCGGTAGCACTGTTTCCCCCCTGATATAATAAACAGGTGACTGTCCATTAACTGGGCAGCTATCAATATTTTGACAATGTTCGAATGAAGTTAGGTCATCGCAACACAAAGAATGAAATAGTCCGTCACAAGTTTCCGTATAGCTTTTACAAATCACCGCGACTCCAATAAGAGTAGCTTACCCTGGATAAAGCTTGTTTCACACTAACGTACGGATTAGCCAGATGAAACGTCTGCATGCTGAGGCTTCCAAACTCAAACTGACCAGCTTTTTACATATACTAATCGATTTTTACATATAACCGGTTAAAACCTGTCTGTATGACTCATCGCTTGAAAAAATAGTCAAGCAGTCGGCGAATACATTCACAGAAACCATTATAGTGGTGATGGCAGTTACAATCACAATTAATAGTGGTAGAACTTGTTTCTGTGTTAGGTTCTCTAGATTTACATTCAATATTTAAAGTATTAATATTGACAGCAGGGCATATTGAAGAATCACAAGTTTCAGTTTCAAATATTTTTATTACTGATTTATCTCCATGCAAATAGCCTATATGGCAACCATCATTAATTACATTGTTCAGACAACATGACATATCCATCCAAACTATAAGTAATGGTTTTACAGCCATTAAATAAAATAACATAATATTTGTCCACACTGTAGCGAAACATTTAAAAATTCACAACATCGTGGACCCAACAGTCATTCAGCACACAGACATTATCTACTCACACAGTTAAACTTATACATGGCAATACTTGACATGGTAAATGTTATAGTTTTTAAAGTAAATAGTTAGAAAATTTTAAATCATACTTTTTTGGATTCAGAACATACACATACATGTGTGAAACTAAGTACAGGACTCGAGCCAAAACATTAGTTGCTCATGAAACATTTTGAGTAAATAACTTAATACCTACAAACCCACATTAAATCCCATTAATCATATTGATAAATTATCAAACCAACCAACACCACCATCAAATTAATCCGCACATTAGTATATTGCTGCCACCCCACCACCCTTTGAATTAAATCTAACATAGAAATCACTCCAACACCACCAATCTAAAAATTACAAGTCGAAAAATATGCATGAATTCAAGAATTGAGGTTATCTCATCCATATTAGTATAGGCTCCTTCACAAAAAGAAACAATTAAATGTACCTATCACCCTAGCCGCCAAATCATTTAGACCATCTCATGACACATAATTATCTCTTATGCCGCCATTATTCTGAAAATCACAATAATCTTTTGTTTTAACACCAGCCGCATAGTCATTATCCTCATCATATTATCAGCTATCATCAAGATCAAGATAATCATCCAGATTACTGTCATATTTCGTAATCTTAGGCATTGAAGCTTTTTCTTTGTTTTATTATTTATTTCTAATGAAGCAAACTTTATATAAAGTACATAATTAAATGTTACCCTTCATATAACTACAAATGTAGTCAGTTCGGCAACAAATACAACCAATTTTCTCCATTTGGCTACAAATGTAACCCTGTAGCCTATGTATTCCGATACTCAACCCTCTTCCTTTAAATAGTATGATGGCTGTATTCATGCTGTTTATAAAGTTATGTTATTATGTAGCATGCAGGATGTATATTTATTGTTCGCAAGGGAAGTAAGGATTCGATAGTTCTCAAGGGGAAAGAAAATCAAATTTGTGTTATCCTCGTAACATGTTACCATTTCTTATATGTAACCGAATAGTGGATTATTACCCCAGAATTCAATGAAAAATGCTCTGTGAAAATGTAATTTATTTCTAAATAATGTCACAGAGAAGATGTTATGTAGGAACTCCAATCTTTGAAATAAAACAGATCCAGATTGGCAGAAAAGATGATAAGAAATGTATTTTAAAGCTTTGATAACTAAGAAAAAGAAACTACAAAATGCACTTGATCTTTCCAAGACACTCATGTACGACTTTCATTATAACACAGTGAAACCACTATACGGAGAATACATCAATCTAGCCTACATGGATACTGATAGTTTTGTATACGAGATACACACCAATGATTTCTACTGAGACCTTAAAGCCGACTCCACATTAATGGCGAAGCTCGATGCCAGCTTCTACCCGCCTGACCACCCCTGCTTCTCCCCTGTTAACAAAAAGGTGGTTGGAAAGTTTATGGACGAGTGTGGGGGGTGAAGAATGCGTGAGTTGGTCTGTCTGCGGTCCAAACGCTACGCCTACAGGTGCGGTGGTGATGTCTAGAAGAAGGCTAAGAGCATACAGCGATCTGTAGTCAAAAATAAAATAACATTCAGTGACTACTCGGATGCCCTGCAGGACCACCGAACAAGGAGGGTCGTGGTTAGGGCCATTTGCTCCAGGCAGCATGTGCTCTATAGTGAGAGCACGAATAAGCTAGCCATTACACGGGAGGACGATAAGCGCCGAATCTGCGAGGATGGAATACATACGGTCCCCCATGGATAAATCGGGATTATTAGTGGAGAATAATATTTTCTAAATAGTTTGGTTGTTGTTTCCATTAATTTTTTATGTATAGTTTATGTATTGTGTTGTATATTTTTTCCAATTTTTGTTGTACATTTTTCATTTTGTTGAAATGTTTCAGTTTTTTTTATAGTTTTCCATTTTTTGTTGTATAGTTTCTGTTTTTGATGTATAGTTTCTGGTTTTGATGTATAGTTTCTGTTTTTTTCTATAGTTTACGTTTTGTTGTACATAGTTTCATTTTTTACACGCTTTATATTAGCTTCACCTGTATGTTTGTTTGTATGTTTGTAACCGACTCCTTTGGGTGCGATTTTGATCCACTTTAAACGGCCAGATTTATTGAAACTTTGTAGATTTATCGAGGACCGATGACAATACACTAAGTTGATAAGATTATTCCATTAATCAATTTGCAAAATAAGATTTTTGTCAATTTATATGATTAGTAAAATGAAACAAATACATATATGTAAATAAAACCATTTCGCTCATGTGCGAACTCTTTTCTTTAAGTTTGTCTTTGGCGCGATATAAACAAAGCCTACTAAATATTGTGACATTTAATTAAATGAAAAGCGAGAGTGGGTTATGATTTTTGTGAACAATATACTTTCTTGAAGAGAATATTATCTATATTTGTAAAAATATTTTAAAAAAGTGAAATAAGGGCTTTAAATGTTGTTTCTTTCGTTAATTAGAGAAACACAATTACGTCTTTGTTTCATTTAACCAATTAACCAAGAGTGAAACATTATTATAAAACAACATTTTATGAAAATATTTCACGAAACATGGAAAAATTGAGGTTTGTTTTTGCTGTGAAACCAACAGCAGATGGGAAATCAAACACTATATGCATAACCTCAATAACTACACCTGATAGGCAGATTTTTGAAATTCCACTGGAACACCAACCTGCAAATCTACACCAAGCAGTTACAAATACGCCAAGCTATGCCAAGGTCAGTAACTCATTAAATAAAAGACATCAAACAAGGCAAATATGGATAAGTTTGACAGATGATATATCAAAAACATATTTGGATAGAGAGAAAAACTTACAGTTTAAGGATTTTTACCTGGAAGAAATTGAGGGGGAAAAAACACTTTTATAAATAAACCAAACTAAAAAGTATAAAATAAATAATAGTTTAAAAAACTAAAAACACGCTTTATATAGAAAACCAAACTAAAAAATAGAAAATATTTTTAATAAATTTAAATTAAGAATAGTGTAAATTTTTTTTATAAATATAAATTAATAATAGTGTAAATAAGAAAATAATGTGCTTTTTAAGATATTATCGAAATGATAAACCTTCTGCTCATATATGTCAGTAAAATATTTATAACTATTGACACCATGCACCCCACGCTTTTTTAAATTAAAATACATTATTTTCTTATTAGTAGTATAGGAAAGTATGTCCGGAAACTGGGTTCTGGGTGTGTTGCCGAGTGCCGAGCCACATCTCTGATGTCACGTCCATCTCTGACGTCACGGCGGCCATCTTGGATGAGCGTAACGGGACACCGCGTAACGGGACATAATGTAACGGGACAAGTATATCACGGCGGTCATTTTGGATCCGCCATTTTGGATGACGTCATTTTGTGTTCTCGAACATTCCGACGTTGTGTTCCGCCATATTGGATGATGACGTCACCATTGCAATTTCTGTTACGGTCGCCATCTTTAAAATCTTTATTTATTATACGATTTTAACGAAATTTTTTTTAAAAATTATAAAAAAATTCAAATAATAAAATTTAATAAAGTTTTAATAAAAAACTAACATTTACGACACGGAGCTCGGAGTCCGCGGTTCGAACCCGGTGAGGGCAAAAAAATAAAAATAACGACCGATCCTTCCCCCGCGGTGGCTGCTGTCATACTGACTCCCACCACTTTTTTTCAAAGCATATATATCGTCACCTAGTATGACATCATGTCCGCCATCTTGTCTTCGATGCTGGAAGCCATCATCATTGTATCGTCGGCGAGAGTGCGCTGATGACATGTTAGTTTAATTCTTATCCGTTAGAGTGCAGTAATCAATTATTGCTGTGACACCCGCCATCTTGAAATTTGGACACCATCTTGAAAATCCGTAATTATTTAACTAGAAATTCGGGAAAAGTTCCAAAATTCATTAAATAAATCACTCATTATTTACATATTGATTTATTCCGCTCCTGTCCTAGGTTCGATACCCGATCGATGCAATAATGTGTAATTTTATGTAAAAAATAATAATTTCAATAAACCATGTTCAACATTCGTAAAGAGACTCTAAATCCTCTACGACCATCATCCTATCAGACATCAAGACCACCATATTGGAAATGCGTAATTTTAATGCTAGAGATTCGGGAAAAAGTTCAAAATTCATTAAATAAATTTGTAATCTATGTACTGATTGATTAGATCGACTTAGGTCCTTGGTTAGATCCCTGGCCGATACAAAACAACTTTAATATTTTAAAAAAGTACCACTAAAGTGGCAGGTTTGAGATAATAAAAACCCCGCAAGTTCTTTTAAAAAATACTTTTATTACATAAATTCTACACAACTACAAGTACAAAAAAATACACAGACTAATTACCAAAGTTTCGTAAATCTCTTGATTCAAACAGTCTTCTTACCATACGGACTAAGTCCTTTACATGACTTTTAATGTCTATTCAGTTTATCAGGTCGACATATTGGTACAACACAATTTTCACACAAAGACGAATTATCAACTTAATTAAAAGGACAGTGATACATTTCGTGTTGTTGTGCATTTTGAATATTTGCTAATGTTTTGTTACAAAATATACAGCATGATTCCGATGAATGTACAGCAGTCTATCACAATTCCTGAGGTGCCGTTTTAATCTTCCATAGAGTATAAACCTGCTTAAACAAATGTTGCACTTATATTCAATGCGTTCAGAGTTATTACTACTATTGTGAATTTCATAATCCCGTAATTTCAAGTTTTTGATCTTCTCACAGTACGTGCAGTCGGGTGATGGAACACCGCTGGATGCTCCTTCCTTCATCAATGCCACTGGAACTGTTGACAACCATTGTAACACTGCTGACATGTTAACTTCTGAAGCCTTTGAGGTCTGCTCTGCGGAATATGTTGCACGCGTCGAATTCTCCTGCTGTGCTGAGAGAGCAGGTGTAGCTGTAGACGTCGTTGTCATCGTGCTTTGCACTGATGATGGTAGACCTTCGATCCAGGTTGGTGTAGATAGTGGTAATGATGCCATCGAGTTCTCAAGAATAGCTAGATAAAGGTCTATTATGTTATACAAGTCTAACTATCCGATCCGTTCATCACCGCAGCCAGAGACGGACTGAAGTCCATATCACCAGGGTCTCACTTATATAGACTCATCAGCCGGTACAACACAAGAGTCAAAACAATAACCATGTTCATTATACTCGCACTTAACTTTCTCGGAGCATTTTTTATAATGAAGATGTAAGCTATCAAGATGTGAAATTAGTTTTTTGCACTTATTGCACTGAAATTGTATTCTTTTAACATTATTAGAACATCTTCTTTCATGTCTGCGAGCATTTGAGGTGATAGTAAATGATGCGTCACAATATTTGCACTGACCCAATGTACGCTCTTCATTAGTGGACGTATCCATTGCTGATGATGAAACTTCGGATGATGGTGGTATCACATCTGTTGAAATCTCCTCCAATGTTAACGTCGTCGTCGTTGCCAACGGGATCTGCACCTTCTCCGTCGTAGCTGTCGTAAAGGTTCCCGTAGACGATGGTAAAACCTCCGAGTTCGACGTTAAAGTCGGTAAAGATGCCATCGAGTTCACAAGAACAGGTAATTACGCGATTTATGCACCAGATTAAACAAACTAGGTGATCCTTACACCGCCGACGTCAGTAACAAACTGAGCGTCCTGCTTTCTAGGACTCGCTTATATACATGCAAGGTATGGAATAATACGCTAGTCAAATCAAGAACCATCTACAATAATACTAGAGTCAAAACAACATTAAAAATAGAAGGACCATCAACGAAAAGGCAGCACATTTGGAAGCACCGACAACGAAAAGGCAGCACATTTGGAAGCACCGATAACGAAAAGGCAGCACATTTGGAAGCACCGACAACGAAAAGGCAGTACATTTGGAAGCACCGACAACGAAAAGGCAGTACATTTGGAAGCATCGACAACGAAAAGGCAGCACATTTGGAAGCACCGACAACGAAAAGGCAGCACATTTGGAAGCACAGACAACGAAAAGGCAGCACATTTGGAAGCACCGACTGCGAAAAGGCAGCACATTTGGAAGCACTGACAACGAAAAGGCAGCACATTTAGAAGCACCATCATCGAAAAGGCAGCACATTTGGAAGCTCCATCAACAAAAAAAAAAAGGCAAAAAGGAAGCACAAGTTACGAGATCTAAGTCTTAGTTAGAAATCAGAATACAAGAAATAAAAACATTAAATTCTTATAATTTAAATAATTTATTTTATTTCTTTACATTACACAAATGCAAGTAAAACAAGCAATTATTGTATGTAGCCAGCTTTCCTCAGTTCCTTGTATGAAGGATATTTCTTTGATGCACGAATAGTTTCCTGCACAAAGCGAACCATGTAGAAGTCTAAGCCGGTCAACCAATATTCTTGGATCTTTCCATGATGTGTAATCATTCTCTTCTACCACCATCTTCCTTTCACGTTTATAATAAATATTATGATCTCTGGTGTCTTTCGTTTTACCACCAACCTCAGGGTATCTTTCATTTTTGAGACGGTGATCATCACAAGCTTGATCAGATTTATTTAATAAATCACGTCGTTTCCATCTTTTCGGTCTCAGGACACCGCCACATTCTTCGATCTTGTCAGCTTTAGGTGCTTCATAATAGTCTATGTCTTTGTCAACAGCCACAGAGTCACTGTAACAATCACCGTAGAAGGAATCGTCTTCACCCAATTTACCGTAATAATTCGATGTTGATGATGTTGAAGTGTCTTCATCGTCTTCATGCTTCCTTTTTAGGAGTCCATCATTTTTACAAAGTAGGAAAGATCTACTTGAATTCGACTGGAATATATTCTCACTTTTCACGTTAAGGATTCTTCCATTGTCTTCATTCTTCCGTAAATCATCAACCTCGTTCAATTTAAGTTCTTTGTCGAGATCGGAAGAGCCAAGAAAATTATTGTCGTAATGCAGATCACTCTTCCTTAGTCTAGTAGATTCATCGTTGTCCTCTAGCTTGTACGCAGGCTTGGCGTTACAAGTTCTGCCATGTCTTTTTAGGCTCTCTCCGCGTAAACGACTTGCTACATCGAACACAACTTATCATATTGCGCAGTGGATTTTTAACACAGTCATTCTTCTCGTGTTGTCTTTTATTCTTTCTCAAGATAAACTCTTTGCTGCAAAACTTACACCTATGTTCTTTCGATACAGCGCCAGATCCCAAATCGGAATTCATATTAGTTACTGAGACTAATGCCAGATACCAATTGAGTGTTTTAAATTAGATCCATTACTTAAATAGATTTTTTTTTTCATATTTCATCAGCGAGAATTAATATATCTCATGCAAAAGTACTTTATGCACGTAGTTCTGCTTTTCAACAACAGATGTCGCCACATGTTGCTTGCAGGTAAATAATATTTAGTTCTTTTATGCGGGATGCAGGATGCTCACTAACGATCGCAAAAGAAGGATGGCTTCGCTAGACTCCAAGGAGAAGGAAGTCCGTCCTTCCTGTTAGTGCGTCTTAGATTTCTCAGAGATTATTATTATTTGACTGAGAAATGATAATTTTTTTAATTTACACCTGATAAAAATATTACAAGTGTTGTTTAAGTAGCAGAAATTCACTAATTAAATATAACCTTAAATAAATTAACATGACTCATTAAACAAAAAAAATCCTTCATGAAGAGATCAATTGCTCATATGTAACCAGAAGCACTTGCAGAAAACCATCAAAATCTTGTCAAGTATAATAAGGAGCACACAGAGAAAACCATCAAAATATTGACAAGAATTTTCAGGAGCACACGGAGAAAACCACCATAATATTGCCAAGAATAATCAGGAGCACACGGAGAAAACCACCATAATATTGACAAGAATAATCGGAAGCACACGGAGAAAACCGCCACAAGTTTTCTTTGTTATCATAAAATTACAGAAAAAAAAAATTAATAAAAAAATTAATAACAAAAAACACAACAAATTCAAAAACTGATTCTGGCTTGGACTAGAACTCTATCTTTGCTCAACAATGAGAAACAGTGAGAATATAATAATCAACACTGGCCAAGATGCATCACAGACATGCAATCACCCTTAAACATTGGAAGAAATGAAAGCAGGTAACATTTCAGCCCCGAAAAATACCATCCCCTTTGTATCAATCGAGGCGATCCATGCATGCTAGCATCTGAAAAAGTTCATAAGAATTCATTCTGGATTTGTCGGCATCTAGAACAATGCCAATGCTCGACATCGACAGGCCACAGGGCCTCTACATACGCACTCGCGATGAAGACCCTTCTCAACCTCAAAATGGCGTCTAACGCACCTGCCGAATTCGGTCGCCATTTTGAATTTAGACTACCACTGACCCCCCTGAAGGGTGGTGAAATAATATTTTGGCCTAGAATTTTTGCAGGGTTAAATGCTAACCCGTCTGGGCTACAATGTATCTCTGGTTTACTGAAGCCGTTCCAACAGACATCCGGTGCTGGCAACCCCTGGTGTCTAGCTTTCAGCGCTCGGAAGCACGGAGGTCTCTGAGACCCCCTACCTCCAAGTGGTAAACAACTGCACAATCCAAGGCAAAACAAAATTGGTCACTAAGATACTGATCGTTAAACAACACTCCGGGTACTGCAGTTCGACCAACTGTGTAAGCTCTTCTACCGTTTCTACTGGCGTAGCGTAGATAAGCCCTTTTACGTAACCCCACAGAAAGAAATCTAACGGGGTTAGGTTCGGTGACCTTGGAGGCCATGCGACAGGGCCCGCTCGTCCAATCCATCGGTTTGGAAATGTTTGGTTTAAATACTCTCGCACTTGCAGGGAAAAATGAGGTGGTGCCCCGTCATGTTGGTACCACATCACACGTCGGACATGCAATGGAACCTCTTCAAGAAGACCTGGTAGTTCGTTCTGAAGGAAGTGGAGGTATCCGGCACCGGTAAGTCGTGGCGGAAGAAAAAAAGGCCCGATGAGTACGCCGTCAACAATATCGGCCCACACATTAACTGAAAAACGTTGCATGCGGATTGACATCATTCCAAACATGACTGTTGTGCGAATTGAGAATAGCGTCTTGAGTGAACTTGGCTTCATCGCTGAATAAAACCGCTAACTCGGGGTTCCTCACTACTCTTAGAATGTACCAACGAGAAAAGGTCATGCGAAGAGGATAGTCCGCCGGACCCATGTTTTGCACGTTTTGAAGGTGGTACGGGTACAAGAGTTGCTCATGAAGAACTCGCCAAACAGCCATTTTTTCAGCGTCCATATCGGAACCTTCTGCCCTTGTGCTTGAATCCGGACTCTCCTCAAATCTCTGAAGTACATCTTCTTCAAAACTGGGAGTACGAACCTTGCGTGGAGCACCAGTATTTGGTCTTGTGACGGCACATGTACCAGTATCACGCATTCGCTGAGTAAGTCTTGCAAACATGGTGTGAGCTGGAATCCTACGACCCGGATATCGTTCTTCGTACAGACGACGGGTGGCTCGTCCATTTTGTCTAGCTTCCCCGTAAACAAGCAGCATGTCCGTGTACTCACTGAACGTGTACTCCATTGAGCTCCACTAAAACGTCACCCTTTTCAGAACCACAGCGAAAGAAATGACACCACGAGATTGCTTGTACGACAGAACAGTCAACGACAGACCACCAGTGATATCAAAACACACTGCGACACTGCGATGTCACGCTGCGCAGGGCTATGGCACAGCACTAACAGAAGAAACGAGGTGAGGCTGCCACCAACGGAAGTAAAAAGGGGCGGGGGTCAGCATTCGACATTGTATAGTCCTTTCGAGCGCTGCCCGGCGTCGTAAACACGTAATTCACCACAGCATCGTCTGTCTCGCACAAAGCCCAACGGGTTGCCTACGCTGACTCTTTCTGGGGCTACAGGGGCTTAACTACGCGTTTCCGGCAACATGTTTATTGGCAAAAATGGTTGCAAATAATAAGAGCTTTCTACCCTCAAGTGTTGTAACATGAATTTTGATACACCATGTATTGACACTTTTAAACGAAATATGTTAATATTCACTGGCTTAATAGTGATTATTTTCACAGATTCAAATTGTTGAAACTGCTTCATCCATCTTTGTGAATTAGTGAATATTCACTAATTCCGATTTAGAGTGTATGCTGTCAAAATATTATTGGCGCTAAATTAGAACTGTCAAAAATTAGGTTTTTTATTTAAACTGATACAGAGGTAATACATATCCATTTGAATGTCTGTGTTCTGCCCGTCACATCTATATCCATGCTGACAAATTGAAACTGAGATAGACACATGTGGATATTTAGGTATGTTGACTTATACTATTAGATCACGATAAGAAAAAAAACGGATATAGAACAAATGTTACACTAATGTTACAGAATGATAGTAGTGAAATGAAGGCCTATATTTACTTAGCTACCTATTGAAAGTGAAGGAGGGTAAAAATGTCACAGTGAAAGTATGGAACATTCTCAAGAGGAAAGGCAAACAAAAAAGGAAGCAAGTTAATAATATTTTCTGTGCCCCTGCGATATTCATTACCAGAAGTTAATTTTGACTGTGCATACTCAGTCAAGTAAGGTATATAAAGTTTAATTTGTATATGTAATTTAGTAAATCAGGAACATTTTTTAAATTTTATTAAAATAGTTTCAGATATCCTAAGTCTTTTTCCAACTAACCAAGATAAAAAAGTATTGATTCATGATGAATAAATAAATCGTATTTTTGTACATTTCTGATTTTTCTGCAATTACGTATGCAGCAGAAACTAGAAAATTTATGTTTCAAGTAGGCCTATCATGATTACATGGCTTATTTTAAGCTCGTATTATTATTAGTATTATTGCATCTTTATATATGAAGCTGATGACTAATAACCGGAGCCTTTACTTACTTCTAATAATATTTCTGCTATAGTTCTCTAACCAATTTAATATAATCACTATTAACTCATGCGTTTATTTACTTTATATTCACTTTATGTTGGATGGCAATTTAGTGGAATACTAGACAAACATTACATAATTATTTAGGAGTGTTTTACTCTACAAACAACTTCCACATTCTCGTGTGCGGAATGGTTTGAGGTATCTCAAACATCAAAGTACAGGATACAACGGCAGGAAACACAAGTTGCTGCTGCGAGCAGGGAAGAATCAGCTTACAGTTATATCTCTCGGGGCAATGTACAATGTCAGAACTACCCCTCCAGCGCTGCCAGGCCCTGAAGACCATGCCATCTAGTCCTCGCCTCGAGCTTGACGTGTCTCTCCCGCCAGGCAGCATGAGTCAGACACAAAGAACACCAAAATATACAATTTTCGTGAACGAATATTTTGAAATTCAAAGCGGTGACCCTACAATTTTATACTATCATTTTGATCATAACAATGTCGTCTTTAGTTGTATTGTTTCACATTTCACAAATTTTAGATAAGTAACCGGGAATTCAGGCATCAAACTGCTTGTTTCGAGCAATTAATTTTAGTAAATTACATCACGAAATTAGAAAATGTAAAAATATGCTTCCAGAAAGACTTCAATTTACTTGTCGGATAAACAATTTAAGAGCTGTTGCTCTAATAGTTTTATTGGAAAGTGCATAAAACTATGTACATGTTTTTGAAACCTCAAATGCAGGCAGATAGGAACCTTAAACATTTGTGGCTATAGTAATAAATCATATTGGAACTCCACTTTACGGAAACTTGTTTAGATGCGAAATTGTAAATTTGAATTGTTATTTATCATAAGCAAATTCTAATGAAGATACGAGGGAAAGTCTTTAAGTAAGTTACAAATTGATATGGTTTATCTTATAGTAATAACAAGTGATTTCCAAGAATGTTAACAAAGGGCGGCATCGTCCAGCATTTTGATATTAATTTAATATTGACTAGGTAGCATCCGCACACGTGTTTCATTCAGTTTCAAAATGGCGATGTTGCTCGATGATTGTACGATGGAACAGCAGCGAGTCCTAAAAGACTTAGAAAGCAACCAAAATAATTCTATTCAGCTGGAACGTGAGGAACTGATAAAACGGTTGGATGTGTGCCTATATATTGAAATTTAAAAAAACTTTTTAAAGTGAAATTTTTTTTAAATTATATATATATTTTTTTGATTTCGTAACTTTTCTTCGTATTTTTATACAAAATCAAAACCATAACACGACAACACGGTCACAGAGATTAACTGTAATGGCTAATAATTCTTCTAAATCATTATACTGATATGACAACACACTGATGTGGCTACGATTAAGAATGATGCTTAAGTGTCGTCCGTACCACTTCCTCACCCTCCTCCAATTCTCCACTCTCCTCTGTATTCAAACCCTCTATTCTCTTCCACGTTCTTTCCCAACCTGGTTGCGCAGCCTCTCTCTTGTCGGCTCGGACAGAGCGCGCCCTCAAGGCAGTGCCAGAGAAACCCCGCGAGCCTTCACGACACCACAGTTCCTCGAAAGGTGTTTCCCGAATAAGCGTTTCTTCGCAGACGTTTGGCGCGGGCGAACAGCCTTTCTCCCGGCAGAGCTGTGGGCGTCTGACTCACCGCCGGCAAGGTCGAGGTTAACGTTACGCTGCAGGAAGTCCAGCTGACGGCGGGGGATTCTGGAGGCCGCGACGGGGTCTCGGACGCAGGCATTGGCGCGCTTAAACCCTGGCTGATATATCTACTTGGTTAACCATTTTACGAAATCAACATATTATTAGCTGTTCTGACTATGTCACCAAACGGCAAGCAGAGCTCCGGGTGTTGACCGCTCAAATTTTTATTAAATTTCTCTGATTACGAATATCATTATATAGAAAGCGTTATATAATTTGTACTTTTTTGGAAAATATAAAAAAGGCTTAAACAGGTTTTTCCACGGTTTCACGGACGATTGTAGGTATGAATATTTCTACTCGCAGCATTGTAAATGGTATAGCGAAGCGTAAGCAGCCTTTGTCTCCAATATTCCACCATAAAAGTATCGGGTCACCGCTTAAAGTCTCGTAGAGGCGCGCTACCAACACGAAGACTGCACGGTGCCTAGCACGTAGAGGCTGTGAGGCGTGCGGTACGCGAGCCAGTGTCGCCCTTACCGGCCGCGCGCCTTTAGAGCCCGTGCGTACAGCCCGGCGGTTCCATTACGGTTATTTCGTTTTCACGTCATCACTTTCACGAAAGCTGTCCCGAAATTTACGTTTCATCACAACTTCTTTCGCCAAGTAAGGTCACTGATGGTAATATGGCCATGTTAAGCTTTGTTTAATTTTATTTTATCTAGTTTTCGGGAAATCCCCATAAGTGTTTGATGGACATAATATCTACAGTTTTTCTTGTCAAAAACCATTAACAAAACATTTTTTAATACATGTCATTATAAAATAACTGAAAAATAATAAATACATGTATTTGGGCCATATTAAAAGCATGTGATGTTAATATGGCCAATGATTTATAGGAAGCTAAAAATAAGGTTTATTAGCACAAATCATAAATGAATTGTATTTCTGATGAATATTAAATAATATTTACTTATACATACATAAGAATAAACAGCAAATATATTTTTTAAAACATATAAAATACAGTTTTATTATTTTTTGATAATGAAAGTCAGATTGTAGATAAAATATTAAATTAACAAGGAACATATTGGTCTCTTTCAAAATATTCACACTATAATAAACATTTCGGGCAAATAAAAAACTCTTTGTGATCTTTGGTGAGGCCAACACATTCTTCATGGACATATATTTCACAAACTCCGCACAGTCTCATATCCTTCACTTCATCATTGCAACAAATTGCACAGTACCAACTCTCAGACTTCTTTGAAGCAGTCATCTGGCGAACAGACTTTGTATTATATTTTTTGCTGTTTCCACTGTTCTTGCTGCTATCTAACTTTACATCCTTGTTATCTTCAAATAAAGATTTATTCAGTACAACACCCCTGTTGTTTATAGCAGGTTTCATAACCCGTGTGGTTTTCCGTTTTTTCTTTGGTGTAGGTAGCATTTCTCCAATGGAACCACGCCTGGACAGATTTGCAGTACTTTCGGGAATATGCAAACTATCAGAGTAATCTGAAGAACTTAAAGGTTGTGCCAAGTCTCCTGTGATATCTGAATCAGATGATGAACTGGTGCTGTGTCTAGAACCAAGCTGGCTAACATTTGTCTGTAGACCAGACGGACCTGCCAATGAATGGTCGTCATTGGCATTATGTTGTTCCTGCAACGCATAAGCGGTTACAGTTTCGTCTGCCATTTTTGTGTTAGGTGGCGGAAGCTCAGTAGCTATGCTGGGTGCAAAGGCCTCTTCTGGAATCACGAACGGATTGAAGGGGAAAATGCCAGTAGCCTTAAATCCACTTTTCATGTTTGCTTGTGTCATTAACTTTTCCCATGTTGGTGTAAAAACATCAGCAAAGTTCAATTTGGAAATGTCTTGCTGTTCTTTGTGCATATTAAAATAAAGGAGTGTGTGCTGATCCCAAAAAATCTCAAAACTTTGGAAACAACCTTTGTCTAAAGGCTGTAACTCATGAGTCGTGTTTGACGGAAGACAGTACAAAATAATTTCATTCTGTTCTGCAACTTCACATATGCTGTAGTCTAAATGTGACTTAGCCCCATCAAAAATCAGAAGACAAGGCCCACTTGGCTTGAACCTAGAGAAGTGATTCAGGAAGGACACAAAAGATTCGGTTGTCATGCTACCTTTTCGAGTCATTATTGTTGTTGAACCTGTAGGTAAATTTTTTTCCCAAGCTGGATTTTTTCTTAATCCAGGGAATAGGATCATTGGGGGAATGACATTTCCAGTAGCATTTCCACAGGCTACAACAGTAACACTCTCGCCACGTTCCTTTGCAACAATATGGACGCGCTTTGACCCCTTTTTCGCCAAAACCTCTGGATCTTTGTGCAGTTGTAACCTACAACCCTTCTCATCCATGTTGAATATTTTTTCAGGGAAGTTTAAAAACTTGTTCTCAGCAAGGACATTCTGCAATTTTTCAAAATGGTCTCCAACTATGAATTTGTTAAGCTTTTGAGCTCGGGCAGGATTTAGCCTTTGAGCTTTTCGTTTGCTAATTTCAGGATTTCTGGCCAAAAAGCCATTCAACCAGTAGCGACCTGCAGTTTCTTTAGTGAACCGGTGAGTTATCCCATTTTCACGGCAGTATTTAAAAACATTTAACTTGAGCATCTTTGATGTGAGTGGATAACCAACATCTGCTAGACGAATTATTCTCCTGCTAAGTTCCCTCTCTTCCTCAGTTTTGAGTGTTGCCTTACAACCCAATTTTTATTTAACATCTTGGTTATTGGAAAGATAACGGCGAAGGGTTCGCCTAGGCACGACATACCTTTTACTTGCTGCATTAACAGATAGGTTGCCAAGTCTTACAGCATCTACTGCCTTGCTGAGTCCATCTTGTGTCCAACTACCCCGCTTCTTTTGTGGATTGAAGGGATTCATTTCTGAAACAAAAAACAAATAATTAACATTAGTTACAATTTAATTATAAGTTATTATTTTTGGCGCTATAATTAATGTATCGTGATATTTTTTATGTAATTTAATTAATTTTTATATAGAATTATTGAAAATATAATATCCAGTGTGCTCTTTCAATAAATATTTTCCTGCAAAACAAGTTTCATGATATTTTCACTTCATTACATTTTTACATATTATTCTTAAAAATATATTTTCCATTGTGCACTTTAATAAATATTTTCCGGCAAAAATGCACCAGACAAAAACAATTTAAATATACCCAGTGATGGCATCTGAGGAGTTTTTTTTAAGTTGTCATTTTAGGTAGGTATCCTGTGTGAGGTACACATTTTTCTGTAATTTTTATTACTTGTCTCTGTAAAGGTATATATTAATTACAGTAATAAATAAACTCGTAATAAATAATAAAATCACATACACTAATAACAATTTACCTACGAGGGGACATACAGTATGTATAAACCATTTCATTCACAAAAGGTTGCTAATATGGCCAACTGCAGCTAATATGGCCACATGGTTGGCCATATCAACAACCTGGGTGACATTTCAAAAAGTCGATTATAGTTTTTAAATGGTTGAAGGTAATAAATCTTTTTAAAATACATTTAAATAAGCATAGAAATCTACGCACTGAGACATCAAATTTCTGACAATATCTAGTAGTACACTATTAAAACAAAATATAAACTTACCGGAGTAAAATAAGAAGAGTTCTCTGCTCGCAGCAAAAACCCATGAAAATGGCGCCTCCCTGGTGGTGTGCGTGCTGCCCGGACCCGGCAAATCTGTGAGCTCTCGACAATGGTGTTCCGAAGAACATGCCAGCACATTCTATCGGTATCCGCACGAACTACGTCAATGGCAGCCAAATGGCCATATTACCAACATGGCCATATTACCATCAGGGACCTTATTTTCTAAGTGTTAAAATGTCACGCAAATGTTTATAACAATGATCAATTGAGTGAAATTTCACAGCTCGCAAATAACGTTTCTTACATTTACGGTCCCAAAAATTGTGTCCAAACAGAAAATGCATAATAGCTCTTAATTAAGAGTCATTAATTTTTCTTAAATTAGTTTTGTTCGATGTTTTTGTTTTTTAACATTGAATTACGCTTAAACTGATGTTTTCACGGACGTTTTTTAATATTGAAATTTTGGAACACTTTATTATTAAGTGGAATAGGTACGTACATTGATGTTCCAAGACAAATTTATACATTGACAGCGCCAAATTCCCATACAGGCGCGTTATCAACGCGAAGACTTTACGGTACCTGACGCATAGAGGTGAAGAGGCGTGTGATGTGTGAGCTAGGATGGCCCTTAGCGCCTCCGCGCTTATAGAGCTCGTGCGCCCGGCCAGGCGGCCTTCTTAACATATCAGAAACTAGAAGAGTTGAACCATTTAAAAAAATATATATATTGTTATTCATTAATTACGAAATTAACCAATCAGGAGCCTTGGGCGTATTCCATTCCAAAAAAAAAATGAATGGTGCCTCTAATGATTCGGAAAATGTGCTGAAGTATATAGAACACTATTGTGATAGCATGGTCAGAATCTCGATTTTCCGAAATATAGCTATCTTTCCTGCGCGTTTACGTCAGAGCTACGTCGCATAGAACGCTCTCTGGTTTGTCTAGATGTCTCAGTTTTATAGCGTGATAACTTGAACGCGAGAGAATGCGAAACCTATGTTAGATGTGCTCTCTCAAGTTCTCTGACTTCTGCCATGTTTCTTAAAACTGCAAGTTGAGAATTTTGCTGATTGAAGATAAGATGTATGAATCTCAATATGTAGCAATGTAGTTTAGCCAAGCAGTAATACTCCAATCCAGGCACTAATTCGTTTTAACTGTAATTTATTTTAAATGAGGATTATGTTATTATTGGCCGTAGAGTAATTTTAAACTCTAAGACTGCTTAAAAATTTTAACTCGACCTCGTGGAGGGTAATGTTATATATTATTTTTAATTTCACGCATGCGTAAGCAAATATCATATCCTTATTTTTATTTGTTATATCTTAGCTCTGGGTATACGGCATTTGGTGGCAGTAATTTCGCGAATTTAACGGAAGTCAAGGAACGGAAATGTGTAATACCGACGGTGCTGCCATCTGTTGGCGCAAATCAAAGTCTACAAAGCCAAAGGGAAACCTCATAGTATTAACTGTGAAATGATTTTTAACAAGATGTGTAGTATTTTAATAAAATCCCTTATTGAAAATTAGGTCCAAAGCCGGGGTTTATTATTTTTTAAAGGTCTTTTCCGCTTTTATCGGAGCCTTTTTATTATATAGTTTCAAATTTCGGACTGCAAATCTTATGATTTAATAGTCGACGTAGCTGCTCCAGCAACGAATTCTAGCGGCGAGTGCGGAAACTACGTGTGATTCGCGTCCACGTACCGAAGTTCACAAATACAAAGGAAATGTGTCAAGAATTTTTTTACAAGATAAGCAGTAGGTACTTTGATAAAATTCCTAATCGAAAATCAGGTCCAAAGCCAGGGTTAGTACTTTTTCATGTCTTTCGCTTTTATTGGAACCGTTTAATTATATAATTTAAAATTTTTCTCTGCTAACCAAATGATTCGATAGTCAACACAGCTGCTCCGCAGATGCTGAAACTACGTGTGATTCGCGTCCAGAAATGTAGTTGAAAACACAGTGGGTGTGTATTTATCACGCTCGGCTTTATATTAAAGATTTCAACGCTAAATTGTGTGCCTTGGTGTCGTATTGTAAGTGTATTTGCAACATGAGAACACACGACTTTCCTTGTTACCGTGGTTATATGTTACACGTGATTGGCAAGGACTGAGGGACTCGCTCACGTTTTTTTTTTTTTTTTTTTTTTTAAATTTTGCACCTGAAACAAATTTTTCTGAACACACAAAAGTTATCTCGTGGAGTGATGAAAAATAGCAATATTTCTTTCTCTTTCTCTCTCCCAAAGATATTAATTTGAAAGTAATACTGGTCAGGCATTTAATATTATTTTTCTATTGTTCTGCTGGTCCCTTCAGGTGTTATGAAAATTAAGTGATGTAGGAGGCAAGAAGTCATAGAATGACGTTAGCTATGCCCAGTCTTCTGACGACATTGACTTCAAGAAAAAAACCTTGAGTTAACCTGCTCTGATTTGGCTTTAACAATGCCCAAACCAAGGCTTCCTTTAACCAGCTTAAGAATGGGTCTGGAAACACATCCAACCGCAATCTCTCTCACTTGTCTGCATTACTAATCAGTTATTTACGTGCTAATATTTTTGTATTGTATGCAGGGAAGTAGAATGTTTTATCACTAATAAGGTAAATGTTGGCAAAAATTTGAAAAACACTTTCCAAGTGACTAATCGAGTGAAGTTAAGAACATGCTTCTCTCGAAGGTATTACGTGTCACTATTATAGAAGGTCTATACGTTTTTGGCCCTAAATTGCAATTTACAGTCCGTTAGTTATTATATTCATTGTTGTTGGCTTGGATTTCAACTTCGTGACGTAGCTTTCTAATGACATCAGTCACATTGGATTTATTTCTCGTTAACGGTCTCCCAGGTTTTCTTCATTAAACTCAACAGCACCAGGAACAATAATTAAATGTGAGTAATTAAATGCTCAACCAAGTATTGCGCTAACTGAAGAGAGAGAATATGGTCGAGAAAAAAAAATGTCTACAGGGGTTACGGAAAGAGCTGTGTTATCTCAGTTGTTCAAATGACATAGGATACTTACAGACATACGAATACACAAAAAATGTTATCTGCGTTACAATTTCACTCTTTGGTTTCATTAAAACAACTATCTGCAAAGGATTTAATGAAGGTTTCTGGACAAACGCCATTGCAGTTTTGCACTGCTTGTCATGGAAAATCCCGAAAAAATGAAGATAAAAAATTTCCAGAAAACAAGACTGAATCAGCTGATGTCGGACAAATGGAACCAATGATGAAATAAATCAAGCATTATAGACAACACAAAGGCAACTACATTAAATCAAAATTCCCCATTGAATGAATAATTTAAAGAACGTAGTTTTTTGATTCACTAGATTTCCCCCGCGACTTCGTTCGCGTGATAGACATAATTAAAATTCGTATCTTTGACCGCGTGGATTGGTGCGGAGTTGATGAATTTACTGAAATACATATCTATACACTTTACTAAACTATATATATATACGTATATATGTGTGTGTGTGTGTGTGTGAAGGATTAATAGATTCACCTGCTACAAGGCCTTGTCTCTATCTTTATTTTCAATACTTGTTACCAGGAGCGCTAGTTAACACACATCGTCAGATAGAGGGCGCTACAACCATATTGTTTTGAGTAGGTAATCGATACAAGGAGCATTAGTCTCATGTAGTATAAATGCTATTTTCTAGATTGCGCTGCAGTCATTAGTTTTACCTGCTAGAGTGCCAATCACCAGAAAGTCATGTCATACGCCATATTGTCTATCGTCTTGACGCCATATTGTCTATCGTCTTGACCACCATCTTGAAATTTTTTATTATCAATGTAGAAATTTGGTAAAAATACCAAATTTTATCAAAAAAAGTAAGTTATTAAAATAATGATTGATTCGTTTGACTCTTCCTTAGTTCGATCCTTGTTTGATGCAGAAAAAAGTATAATTTTAGGTAAAAAATTTTAAATTAAATAAAACTACAACAAAAGTAACAAATTTAAGAAATACAGCAACAAAAATTCAAATTTAAAATTATTACCTAAATCCTACAAGTACAAATAAATGACTAGCATTTTAAGATTTATACAGTCTTCTTAGAAGGCGAAGAGTCCTTTGCATGATATGACAGTTTTCAGGCCAGTTATACATAACAAACGATTAACCAGGCATTTATATTCAGTAGCCAGGCACGTATTCGGCGGCCAGATACGTTCAGGTTGTGGCTTACATGTCCAGTTGTCAGCTAGGCATGTCAAGTCATCGATAGAGAATGAACAGGTTCTTGCCTAGACACATCAAGGTGGTAGCAAGGTACGTCCAGTCAGTGGCCAGGTACGTATTTAGTGGTCAGGCACATTCATTTTGTTGGCTAGACACGTCCATTTTGTGGTTAGGTACTTCCAATCTGTGGTCAGGCTAATATGATATGTATGAGGCCAGGCAGGTCTATTCAGTGGCCAGGCACATCCAGTAGTCGTTGGTTAAATACCTCCAGTCTGTGACCAGACACGTCAGATAGGTTGGACAGGCATGTCAATTTGGTTGTCAGGCACATAAAGTCAGACATATCCAAAAGTTTTAA
This sequence comes from Bacillus rossius redtenbacheri, assembly GCF_032445375.1. NCBI lineage: Eukaryota > Metazoa > Arthropoda > Insecta > Phasmatodea > Bacillidae > Bacillus > Bacillus rossius. The sequence goes on from NC_086330.1 coordinate 178,630,411, forward strand.
TATTTTGGTACTTGATATACCTTTCAAACAATTCATGTACAATGGCAGACATGTAGACCAAGTATTTCCAAAACTAGATGTATTTTTCTTCGATGCTGTGCGAACGTGTTAAACAGATCATGTACAATGTCAGACGTGTAGAATAAGCATCTCCAAACCAAGAGGTATTTTTCGTCGATACTCGGCGAACATTTTAAGTAGGTCATGTTCAATGTCAGGCTTATAAACTAGGTATCTCTGAACCATGAGGCGAATGATCTCCTGACTACAGACTTAATGATGCACATTCGTAAAAAAAGCATATTCAACGAAAAGGACGGACATTTGGACTAAAATTCAACTTGGTAAAATACGACCTCATCAGAGGGATACGATTTATTCAAAAGGATTACGATCTCAACAAAAGTATCCTATCCTTCTTTTGAGATAGTATCCCTCTGTCGATAAGGGTAAAAATTGGTAGGTAATGGATCATAGACTTTATGTGCATGAGATGGAGCAATGCTGGCGCTCTCTAGGAAAAACAGCAGATACAAAATCGGCGGTATCCAAGATGGCGGCTTCCAGCAGAAGACAAAAATTGTAGGAGATGACATAAACGAAATTTTCAGGGGAAATGTTTTCCTAAAAACTGGAAATTTTTGGCGAATTTCGGCGAATTTGTGGCAAATTTTGAAGGTAACGGTCAAAGGTCAAGTTCATCTAAGATGGTCACTGTGATGTCATCGAGGACGTAGGTTCCAAGTCAACTGATACCACCACCAACACCATGCTCCGGCTCCAGGGCTCAGAAATATTTTACTATGCTACTAGTATCATTAAATATAGCATGGTAAGATAAGAATAATTTTCTTAAACATTTTTTTTATTTTTAGACACTGTAAAACTTAAGTTTGAATTTAATTAATTTATTGCAGATCACGTCTTTTTAACTTCTTATATAATAACAATATATTAATTGAACTCACAAAATATTATGTGCATGTTCCTCTATCGCTGTCATAGCTTTTGATAGTCGTAGGCATGAAATGTCCAAATTTTAATACAGAGACAAAATGTTCATACGTAGGAAATATTTGTGGGCCGATAAGAACAGAAAGTACCATTACACAACCCTTTAACCAGGGACATTACAGCACTATTTTGCTAACAAGAATTTTGCATATCACTACATAGTATAAAATAAAGTTGCTTCCCACTGTCCGTCTGTCCCTATGTATGCTTAGATCTTTAAAACTACGCAACGGATTTTGATGCAGTTTTTTTTAATAGATAGTGTGATTCAAGAGAAAAGTTCAAATGTATAATACATGCATAATATAGTAGAGAAACACTGATAATTTTAGAGGTTTCTAATGTGATGTCGTAAATAAACACATTTTCTTGCGCTTAGATTGCAAACGCTGGCTGAACCCTACGAGATAGATAAAAATAATGTACTACAGTATTGTACACCTTAAAAAGGTCTAAAAAAAATCCGCGATGGTATATGGTATGCTCACCGGATGTGGTACCGGAGAAAATGTATTGATTCCCCGAATTCCTCTGATACCATCGGATTTACCGTTCCAATTTAAACACCTACAATTTCCGGTAAAGATATATTTTGCAATGACCATTAATAAATCGCAGGGTCAAACTTTCAACGTTGCAGGCTTAGATTTTAACGTTCAGTGTTTTTCACATGGCCAATTATATATCGCTCTTTCAAGAGTAACCTCTACAGAAAACATGTTTTTATTGTCTAATGACAAGAAAAAATGTGAACGTTGTATATAAAGACATGCTGTAATATATTTAGTATCAGCATTGCACCAGTGCGAAGCTGGGGGGGGGGGGGGGGTCGCTAGTCAATTTATATGACAATAAAGATAAAATAAATTATTGAGTAAGATAAAACGAACAATGTTTTGTAGTAATTACACTCAATATACATTTCCAGTACTTTTTATAGGCTGAACCTTTTTATTTGAAATTTATTGGTCTTGGTGGCGAAAGTTTTGGGGTCTGTTATGTACCTATACCTTATTCCTATAAATCATTTTTCTTCGGTTCCTTTGCAATTAATAGGCTAGTAAATTATATAAATAAATTTTTGTTTTAAATTTTAGTAAAGAAATAAAATTATTAAATAATTTCTCTGAACATTAAAATTATAATTTTTTTACTGTGAACTGAATGTTTTCACATACACATAGTAAAAGTTTTATAGCAAAATAATTAAAGTTTGAACATATTTCTCCAAAATTAATTAATTTATGCTTTTGTAAAGTAATAGTGTAAAATCGTAATAATTTTAACTAAAATTTCTCTTACACTGCGAATTTCATGTACATTTCATTTGACTATTAAAACTTCTATTAATGTCAATAATGCCAATTTCATTAATAAAAGCTGCAGAACAAGGTTTTATTATTTAATATTTAAGAAATAAAATTTTTATCAAACACGTAATTTTGGTACCATATTGAATAATAAGAATATAAAATCTCAAGCAAAAAAATTTTAAATTAGCAGAACTTAGAAAGATTGTAGAGTTGCTTGATGTTCAATCCTTACGTCAGGCAAATAGCGTTGTAGTTATTTAATAAATTATACTTATCAATTTATGTCCTGAAAATTAAATTATTTATTGGCATTAAACATTTCATCGTTATTACTATTGATGCAGTGTTATTATCAACCTCAAGTTATTTAAAATTCTTGCCAAATTTATGTATGCACTTTTGGGATCAGCAACCACGATAAAATATTTTCACGTCCTGAAACTACCAGGCCTTGACATTTCAGAGATGCTGTACAGAACGAGCACACTGTCAGCAACGCGCGTCCGACTGGCACTCGGGGATTTCAGCTAAGTAGGGTCCTTGCTAACACGAGCGTCAACAGTCCTCCCTTCCCCTTCCCACTGGAGATTTCCCCGGTGAGGGGAAAAACCCACTCTCCACCGCTGCAAGTCGCTCAGCCTTCCAGCGACGTCTCGGAATATGTTAACCTTTGAAGAATGTTCAAAGAGTAGGTTTTTTCTTCCCCTTCCCCTCCCCTCTCTGCCCCTTCTCTACACTCTACCGGGAAGATGAGCGACTAGGGGAATGCGTATATAGACACAACATCTGTAGTGTAGTTCAGTTCTCGAGCCGGTCCGGCAGCAGTCTAACGGGAGACCTCGACTTACGAATAGAACACGAGCTCGGGAGTTTGTCGTCAGCTGAGACACTGGTTTCCAGCCGCGATGAGGGATCTTACCCTGCTCCTTCTTCTGAGCCTGGGGACTCTTCTCTCCATGGAGGCTGGCACCACTGCTTTGCCAGGTCAGTACTTTTCCGGTTAAAGAATTATTTTTGATTCATCTCATCATTGTATCTGCAAGGAAACAAATGGTACAGACAATCGTAATTTTATTTCTGTACATTTAAATACTTAAATACTATTCAAAGAACGTCATTTTTGTAATGGATGGTTTCTTTAAGGTTCGGTTTCAATCGCTATATTAGTATCTTCGTTTTCTTACCATTACTATTAGTTATAAAGGATTATTACTGTTTGTCACAAAGTATTTGCTTACACTAATTAAAAAATATATATTTCACCCAAACGATCTTTTTTTTTAAAAAAGAAATATGTGATTATTTATGACATTACAAAGCACATTTACAATATTTAATGAAACATAAAATGCAGGAAAGTTATCAGGGTTAATTTACAAAAAAAAATTTGTAAATTTAATAATATCACGCAAACAAAACAATCAACATGGTGAGTGAGTTCGAACCTTAAGCAACGAATGATGACAATACACAAATATTTTAAATTTAAAATTGGAAGTAGAAATAATAAGGTTTAAATTTTTCTAAATTTCTACTAATTGCTTCAAAACTTTACAATTTTTCTCTACATAGTAAGGAACATTTTTTATGCACAACGCATAAACAATGATGTATTAGGAAATATTTAACATTTTACTCTTCCGTTGACATCATGTATCTTGCGTCAAAAGTGTATGTACGAAAAACTAGCAAGACCATGCCAAAATTCAGAATGTTAATTTACGCAAAGAAAATATACAATAAATGCATTGAAAATATACGTTCACGTGGGAAAGTGGTTAAGATGAAGGGTGGATTTTACATGTTACACATATATGCACCATATATCGTAAGCTTCAATATTATGACGGCCTCTGACTGCATGCTTATTAATCAGGGTACTCCTTGGTGCTCATAAATTAATGAGTGATCAAACCATCGACCCTACTTCGTCATCGAAATGTGACAGTGGTCACAGTAGTATATAAATAGATACATCATGGAAACTAATAGTCCCATAGTTTCATGTAGCATAACCTTTGTTCGGTTAAGAAAACCTCTACGAAATAGTCTTTGCACACGAGTAACTGTTAACCTTTACGTAATTTATAGAACGCTATATAATTATTTATTGCTATTTTCTGGTTGTTTACATTTTTATTTTTTTAGGAAATAAATTTCAACAAAGTACATTATAATTTATAACTCTTAGTTTTTAGTTTACATATTAGCGTATTTTTGTACATTTTAATTATTTTGCAATTACATATAACTACACTAAATTAATTTTTTGTTTTAAAAAATTAAAAAAAATTTATATTGTGTTAACTAAAAAAGTTTGTTTCTGAATAAAGTATGTCCATCCGCATTGTGAGTTACTTAACTACTAAACTTATTTATGTGAAATTCTTTAGTTCTTTGTGTGAAATTATTTTACATAAAATTCTTTATAACATATATTTGTAAGAAACAATTCTTTATGTGAAATTAATTAAATGATATTTTAAAATTAACTTTATTTTAATATTGTTTATTTTATGAAATTAGCATATTTTAAAAATATAATTTTTATATGACCAAATTTATGTTATTTATCATAACACCATCAGAAAATTGTTGACTGAAATTAAAACATTTTGAATTTCTGTCATATACAACCCAATTTAAAAATAAAAAAATAAAAAAAACATTTTCAAACTAAATTGTTCTGTAACTTAAGTCTCGTTTCTTACTTCACGGCAAATTCTTCATACAAGATTTTATAATTTTTATTATCATTTACCTACGATTTTTAGTATATCGTTGATAATAATACAACACAAGATGCCTAAAAAAACACATCTCCAATATGCTAAAATCCAGGGGGTGGTCATGCACTCATGGATACTGCCTGAAGCTAGTTTATGTCCACGCCAAGCTGGCGGGAAATCCGAAAAATTGATTAAAGTGTAGTGTTTTCACAGTAGCACCAGTTTTAAAGGTCCGTATTTTATTGAAGTGACCGAATAAAAACAGTAATTTTAACAAACACTTATTACCTATCATCAAACATGATTAAGCACCAAATCGGCAATGTTTTGGGTGTTGTAATTTGGCGCTCGTGAGCTGAAAAAAGTACTTCAACGGTACGTCATAGCATGTCATCTGAAAATCCATAACTCCATGGTACAAGCAAGAAATAAACCACCAGGGTTTAGACCTCTCATACATCTGGTCGATAGCTGCGTCACGTCCAACACGGGATGAAAAACAAAAAAAAAAGAAGCAGTTTCGCCGGCGGACTTCGCAGCTCTGCTCTCTGTTGTTACGCAACAATGTGATGGTCTTTTGAAACGCAGTGTTGTGAGTTACGGGCTGGGAACTGGCCTTGAAGGTTCTGGAGGTCACAATCGTTAACTGGCGCAAAAAAAATGTTGTTTGCAGCGTGATAATTATTGCTACGCTTGTTATCTTTGCCTGTGATTTTATCAGCCGAGGAGTTGGGAAACAAACACACTTCACTTGTAAAATATTCTGTAGTAACTTAATGAAATGTTTCTGTGGTGCTGTAGTGCACATTTTTTATAGCATATTATCTAAGACTGCTTAAACGCAAACCTCACAAGTCAATTATAGGATACAGCAGAGGTTGACAACACTCGTACATATTACGAGTACGTTGGTTTAGGTATAATACAATGAGAAAAAATTATATTACTGAAATTAAAATAACATCTTTATTTGCTCTGTCACGCGAAGTTTTTTAATATTCTCCCCAATTATTCAAGACTTTTTCTGTTCATCCATAGCTAACAGATTGAATGTCGATTTATACCTTGCATTGGGTTTATACGTAGTTAATAGTTTTAATGCACTTCAGCTGCATAATGTGAAATTATTTTAGTATCTTTAAAGTTACGAAAAGTAACCGATAGATACCAGTGTTTTTTTTACATTATTTTTAGTAGGCGATGGTGTTCAAAATATTTTCATTTAAATGATTTTTTGACAGTGTCGTTTCGTATTTAAATTTAAGATAATTTTAAACCACTTTTGATTTCACTATTGTTAATTTTTTGTAGTCTAAGGTCTACCTTAGACCATTTTTCTGGTTTGTAATATTGTCCTTTGTTTACAACTTTAAAAGTAAATACTGCTATTAATTCATTGTGTTACAAATATATCCTTTAAGCCACATATAACAGTTAAAACATTTTAGTATTTTTAAATTATACCTTATAAAAAACTTTTCCTTTAATTTAAACATTTCATGTTAATATATATGATTAAATGACTTTCAGTAAGCAACTAACATGAAATGTAAACCTATACCTTAACTAATGTGGCTCCGTATTCTTTGAAATAATTAATTAAATGTTTAGTTTAAATAGTTGCTGTAGCTTTTGGGTTACCTAATACTCTGCATTATCACTTGTTAACACGTGAGTCCAAATTGAATATTTTACACTAAGAGGGTAGTTTCCAAAATTATAATCATTATCTATTTTGAAATACTGGCCGAAATACGAATTTATAGAATCTAAAACTTTAGGATACCATTCCCTTAAATGCTCAAGGGACGACCTCACTTACTTTATCAGCTCGTAATTTTGCTCTAAACATAGTAAAATGCAGTTTGCGGTATCAGTACTAATTATTTCAGCACGAAATTAATAATCAGATCAACCTAGAGAAAGGAAATGACTTAGGCACTTTTTACTCAATTGAAAACATTCTAAAATAATGAAAACAAAACAATATTCTCAACACAGTTATTTTCGTGTATACAACAAGTAAATCATTTTAAGTGAATGTTATTTTCGATCTTGGGCATTGCGATGAAGGCATAGTCGATTTCTGCAAAATGGAAAACATAACATAGACAGTCTTTGACTGTTCACGGTTAGTCTTCAAAAGTAGGGATTTATAATATATAATACATTTTGAATATTTCGTTTTTAAGTTTTTTTTTTAATATCTGCAGTGCAAACACAATAAGTATTTACTAAAACTTAAAAATAATTCAACTTGATCCTTAAGTTATAAATAATTATTTCAATTTAAAACTATAGTGATGTACACGTTCCCCTGGATACAATGTTTCAAATAACTGCACAGTAATTTAGTAGACATATTTAAGTTTTACCTGTTATCTTACATTTTTTCCTAAGTGCTGTGTATAAGTACATGTATGTTCTGCATTGCGCCCAAGCACTGCTAAGAGCTCTCCTGTGGTCTGCAGCGGACCGAGCGAGGCGGGGCCTCATCGGGAACCTGCTACACGGCAACGCTGCCTCGCTGCTCGACCCTCTGGGTCTGCTGCACAACTCGCAATCCGGCGCCAAGTCGGAGAGCGACAGCTTCAGCCTGGGTGGCAGCCTCGGCCTGCTGGGCATCTCCGGGGGGCTGTCGCACTCGTCATCCAGCGCGCAGGCCGGCAGCTCGGCGGGCGGTGGCGCCGGTAGCTCCAGCGGCAGCCAGGCCTCGTCCTCGGCCGGCTCGCAAGGCTTCGGTGGTGCCTCGTCACAGGCGCAGTCGCAGGCAGAGAGTGGAGCCGGTGGCCAGTTACGCCCGCCACACGGTGGTCAATTCGGTGGATTTGAGAGTGGCTTCAACAGTGGTTCTTCGGCACAGTCGCAAGCCAGTGGTGCCGGTGGCATCCAGTTCGGTCAACACGGTGGTCAATTCGGTGGACTTGAGAGTGGCTCCAACAGTGGTTCTTCGGCACAGTCGCAAGCCAGTGGTGCCAGTGGTGTCCAGTTTGGTCAAAATGGTGGTCAATTCGGTGGACCTGAGAGTGGCTCCAATAGCGGTTCTTCAGCCCAGTCACAAGCCGGTGCCGGTGGCACTCAGTTCGGCCAACATGGTGGCCAGTTCGGGCGGCTAGAAAGTGGTTCTAACAGTGGTTCCTCGGCACATTCACAAGCTGGTGGTTCCGGTGGTATTCATTTCGGTGGGCCTGGTCCCGTAGCGCTTGGTCATCTGGATGGTCCAGCAGACGTCATAGTCTTTGAAGTACCTCATCAACCGCCACCACCACCACCGCGACCAGCGTACGATGGCCCCATTTTCGAAGGACCTCTACCTCCTCCTCCTCCGCCACCACAGCCTGCGTATGGTAGTCCGAGCTTCGGGAGGCCACAACCTCCATCGTTCGGCGGCAGTGGGCAGTTCGGGAGCAACTCGCAGAGCGAGTCCTCTTCAGGTTCCCAGTCGGGTGGCAGCTGGGGTGGCGGCTCACAGAGTGGCTCCAAGAGCGAGTCCTCTTCAGGTTCCCAGTCGGGTGGCGGCTGGGGTGGAGGCTCACAAAGTGGCTCCAAGAGCGAGTCCTCTTCAGGTTCCCAGTCGGGTGGTGGCTGGGGTGGCGGCTCACAGAGTGGCTCCAAGAGCGAGTCCTCTTCAGGTTCCCAGTCGGGTGGCGGCTGGGGTGGCGGATCACAGAGTGGGTCCCAGAGCGAGTCCTCTTCAGGTTCTCAGTCGGGCGGCGGCTGGGATGGCGGCTCACAGAGTGGGTCCCAGAGCCAGTCTTTATCCCATTCTGAGGGTCGGGGCTTTGGTGGGTCATCGAGCAACTCGCAGAGTGGGTCGTCTTCTTCCTCATTCGGCGGAGAAGGTTTCGGGAAGTAGGGCTCGTCCAGCGAGTCTCAGAGTCAGTCCTCTTCGTCATCGTTCGGGGGGTTCGGCCAGTCGGGGGCGAAGAGCCAGTCTAGCTCGAAGTCCGACAGTCACAGCCTGGTGATCGGGAAGTGACATGTGTAAAGACATTACTCAAACACTTAGAATACCTACGTGATGTTTACAGTGCAGGAATGTGTGTCGTATAGTCCAGTGAGCTTATGGGCTTTCAATTCACTTTTATAATATTTATAAAAGTCTTAATTTACAATCTTTTAGACAATTTATTTAAGTTAAAATTTGTATTAAAATTACTTAATTTGTAAACAAGTATTATTAAATATTTTATATAATGGTTGCACTCGGGAGCTTTCATGTACTCTGTTTTTTTATTTGTTTGTGCTGTTATTTTTCATACTCTTGTATTTTTTTTTAAAAATTATTTAATTATAGTAGTTCAATTTAACTTTGCATTTTTCATTTATTGACACCCATCTCACAAAATAGTTTAATGTGCTCCAAATATATTTTTTAATGCTCTCAAACAAATACATAGATTACATATGTATTATCGAAATTGCTGTTATGGTTATTATTGATTTTATTGTTTTACAAAGTGCTCTATCTAATAATTTGAAGCATATTTATTTTATTAGGGGCAATAAGTTTTCTTGTAAAAATTATGCTATGTTGTTTATATATACATACACATATAATAAGCCCATTAACATTTAGTCATCAGTCATTACTAAGTCTCCAAAATATTAAGGCCTATTTACTTTAAATATTTTGTGAATGCTTCTTAGTAGGGGGAGCGAGCTGGTTCTGGGGCACAGTAAACAATCATACAGGTGGGTGTGGCACTCCAACAGGTAGGCGTGGCACCATGTGTCCGGGTGGGCATGGCAGCAGGTGGGCGTGGCACCACATGGCTGGGTGGGGCATGGCCAGGAGCCACGTGGAGGGAATCTCAGGTGGTTGTTGACGTCACGTGGAGTTTCATCTGCTCGGGCAACGGCATCTTGATTCTAATTGTAGAAGCTAAGGAACGCAAGTGTCGCATGACAAAATTATTTTTTAAATTACAAAAATGCAAGGTATCGCGGTGGCGGGGATTAGATCCGTCAACCTTTGGATTGGTAGTCAGTAATGCAAACCACACGGCTACGAGGACAGTTGGAAATACAAATTTAAGATGTATATATGCTGATATTTTTTTTTTGTTTTGTAGAAGATTTAAAAAAAAGTATCTAGGCCACAATGTTATTTTTTTTACAGCACTAGGTGGGAAATTTAAACATGCCGCATCGGCTGCTAGGCGGCCGCCATGTTAATTTTTTTATAGTACTAGGCGGCAAATTTAAACAAGCCACATCGGCTGCTAGTCGGCACCATGTTTATTTTTTTTAAATTACTAGGCAGGAAATTTAAAAAAACCACATCAGCTGCTAGGTGGCCGCCATATTTATTTTTTATAGTACTAGGAGGGAGATTCAAACAAGTCGCATCGGGTGCTAGTCGGCCGCCATTTAAATTTTTTTAAAGTACTAGGCGGGAAATTTAAACAAGCCGCATTGGCTGCTAGGCGGCCTCCATGTTTATTTTTTTAAAGTACTAGGCGGGAAATTTTAAATATAGTGTCTGCTGCTAGGCGGCCGGCATCTTTTTTTCGTCAACATTGAAAAATAATTAGGCCACTATAAAGTATCCAAAACAGCCAATTTTGAAAATAAATTAATTTTATATATGACAATCGATTGCTGTAAGCCGCCATTTTGTAGCACAGCATAACAGGCCACCATATTGTAGCAGAGCTTACCAGGCCACCATATTTTTTCCTATTATAGTGATTGGTTTTCAATTATGAATATAAAAAAAATATTTTGTCAGACACTACTCTATGACTATAGTAGTAGGCGCCAAAATCAAAACACACACTAGAGGGCAGCCATGTTTATTTTTATAGTACTAGGTGCCAAATTCAAAACACACACTAGAGGGCAGCCATGATTATTTTTATAGAACTAGACCGGTATTGTCATATTATGATTAATTTGTTATGTAGATGGTGTGCCATCTTGGATACCACTATAAAGCTATAGGCATTACCTATGCTTACAGCAATACTTATGTGTTTATAAAATACTTTAGGTATATGTAGTACTAGTCGGCGAATTCAAACACCGTTTTTTAAGTGTTAAAGACATATGTTCTCTTTCTATTATTTTTCCAGTTATTAAATATACAGTGGCAATTACTAAAAAGAGTAACATTATTTTTAATATATCACCCATTTTATTAGAAGTATTCTTATTATGTCACACACAGTTGTCATTATACATAACTAAAATAATATTTTTAAAGGATAGTCTTGTGCATATACAGAGAGTATTCTCTCTTATAGTCATAATTTTAAATTTTTATATTGCCAATGCTGTGTATGTTATCCACGCGAGCTCTCGCTGTGTCGCGAGCCTTGCAGACACGTGGCGATGGTGGCCCCTCCTGTTTTAATAATAACCCAGACGGCCTCTCGTGTAGGGACCACCAGCCAGCAGCGCTTGGAGCCCGTTAGCAAAGCCTTCAATTAATATTATTTAGATTTACCTCAAGTTAAAATACTTTATCCATTCTTAAAATATTACGTGTACCTTTATACAAATGTAATTTCTCTCAAGTTAAAATATTTATTCACCCATTTAAATATTGTGTGTATATGCATTATTTTAGTTAATTATAAAATAGTATTTCAATTTTAAAATAAAATATTATGTATAACAAATTTTTTTTTTACTCCAGTTAAGTGTCAGGAATTTGTATGTGTGTTATTAACAGAGTTACCTGTTCCTGCCATTTGATTATTACCAGGCAAAAGTAACTTGTAATAATATTTTCTTCTTTTGCGATAGTCTCGTTTACATAACATTTATTTTAAAAATAACAAAAATAATGTATGTTTATTTCTCACATCAGTTTTAATATCTCTTAGGAGTAGAGCATTGCTAAAAATTAGTTTAAGTATTATGTTGGTTTTCCAGACAAACATAACTTACACCAGATTTGGATCATCAAATAATGTAGTCAACACATCGATATAATTTAAAAAAAAAGATATTCATATTGTACAAAAATTAACCCCACCCCGCTGGGCGTCCATTGCCATCAGCAGGGCCACAACCTTGCCGCTAGGCAGAGCCGGCACCTTCGCTCAGTGCCGCGGATAGCAGAGAGCTGTACAGTCTTTCAATTAATATTATTTAGAAGTAAACATTTATCTCAAGTTAAATATTTATTCCCCCATTTAAATATTAAGTGTGCCTGTATATACTTTTTGGTATACAATTGTAATTTCTCCCAACTTAAAATATTTATTTCCCCCATTTAAATATTATGTGTGTCTTCCAGACAAAAGTAACATCCTACATATTACAACAGTCAAAGAGTTTTAAAAACTTTTAATCAGACATGTATTCCCAATCACAGAAGGGGAGGCAGGCTAGAAATACAACGCAGGCGACACCAGCCCGCCAACACAACCACGTAGCTCTTTACACTTATTAAAAATTACTTGTGCCTGTATATTATTTGCTATACAAAAGTAATTTCTCGCAAGTTAAAATATTTATTATCACATTTAAATATTACATGTGTCTTCCAGATAAAAGTAACATAGAAGTGTACTTTGATAAGACGTTTGCCGAGAAATCTGTTTACAATGCCGTGCCATGTGCTATTTTACATAAGAGTCACGGAACTCGCCTAAGTGTGGAACACATTAAAAAAAAAGTACAACACAGTGATACATGAAGTTAATAATCGCCGAATGTATGAGATCAGTGTGTTCATTCTATATATAAACCTACAATATGGCCGTTAAAAAAAAAGCACTATTATAACGCCCTTCGTGACCCAAAATTAGATTATTTTAATTTAATAAAAAAAATCCTAGGAAACAGCTGAGCAAAAATATAAAGAAAAGGACAAGTATTACCAGTGGTGGCATGAGGTGGTGAACAATACAATTTGATACTCCCTGCACACAAGCAACTTGGGAGCTAGAGGATCGTTTAAATAGATATGGGTAAATAAGAAATAAATAAATCACTATATAAGTAGATTGGTATATAGGTTTCCTGATTTATTTAAAAATAATTAAATTAAATCTGTTTGCCATTTGTTTTGGATTCTTTAAGTTTCACAATGAAGGGTATTAACAAGATATAAAAGTTATTAAAAGGGTGCCGGCCCGATATTATTAAAACAAGTCATACTATTCTTTTAACAACAGATCAATCACAGAAACAAAAATTGAAGTATCCTTCCTGACGTATTATAGCATGTTAGATTTGTCCACTCGTTACAATTTCACATATTCTTATTTGTTAAGTTCCTTAAGCCACTGCTCGCTGGTATTCATTAAGATAAGTTCGTTCGTTGGTTGTAGGGAGAAGTTATATTTTTAAATATCACCCAGGGCTTCAAAGTTGGACATCTGGCTCGAAGCTCGAGTTCCTGGACAACATGATGGGTACAATTTCGGCGCCCAAATGTTGGACCTTGTCTGAAACACAAGTCAAATTCAGACGAATTAGACCTGCTTCCAGACAGTCAAACACAGTTGGCGCGAAAAGGCCAACAAACGGGAATTTGGGGAGGAAAAGAGACCGAAGTACTCACCAAACAGGGTGTAGCTCCTGGACTCACGAATGGTCTCGCGCAGAACTAAAAAAGGCGCGGACCGAGAACAGCACGGAGTATGCGGATGAAAACAATAATTTAGAAGAAAAAAAAATACAAAAGTTTAAACTAAGACATAACTTGTTGCCTAATGACAACGACTGACTGGCTACTGCTACATTTTTAACTGGGATCACATCCCTTAACACTGCTGACTACATTCCTTATTCGAAAGAGTTTGACGTTGCCACGAATAAGCCTCTCAACAGAGGGTACGCCGAGATGACGCGGTAAGTAGCCAAAGTCTTAGTGTCGCAATGGCGGACAATGCTCCTAATTAAAGCGGGTGCTCGGCCCTAGGGAAAAGAGGGGGAAGGTTCGGCTCTGGACCAAGAACTTCCAGAGGTGACCGAGGTGGGCGTAACAACAAAACATCAGTTGATGCGCCGAAGGACGACCACCACGCTCTCTACAGGCGGGCACAGAAAGCTACATACAATCGACTTTTACTGGACGCGAGTGGAAAGCATAGGGCCTTATGGTGCATCCGGTGCTGCTCTCTGGAGGAAAGAAGGAGGTTAGCAATGTCGCCACCAGGTGTCGCGGGCGTTAGTTCCACTCGCTGGCGACATGTGCAGAAGTCACTGTTTCTGCCACTAGATGTCGTGGGTGGTCTATATCTGCTCATATTTGTTCTGTGGCAAATTGTCCTTGAAGTAGGCCACTGCCTGGCGAGTTCACGTCAGGGCAATGATCCTGGGCTAAATTCTGAGAAACAAAGGGGGTGGGGGAACTCAAGGGTGAGGGTGGACAGAAAATGCAACGAGGCTGGAAAGAGAGTCCTAATGTAACACTCGGTCGTGCCAAGACTCACTGGTCTCAAAGAAATAGAGCTTGCAAGCCAGAAGCTGCTCTATGCAAATTTATTCAAGTAGGGAATTAATATTACAAACCCCTGACATGACGGCAAGCGGGAGAAATGTCATCCTGCCTGCTAACGTCTTCATTAGACTAGCAAAAGAACAGATTGGTCCCTGAGAAAAGGGGCCTCGGGCCACTGCCGCAAAGTTTAACTAAGTAGAGTACACCAGCCAAACAAAGTGTAAATCACCCTTTTGTAGCCAATAAAAGTGAAAAATAAAATTTCGAAAAATAATTTCAAATTATAATAAAAATTAAAAATACGTGCCGAAGTTCCTAATTTCCGGCAAACTATGCTTTAATACCAAAAATTACATGTTAATGTCATTTGCAAGCTGTAAAAGGTCACGCAAGTGATTGTAATCATAAATACCTGGCGTGTTGTTTTTACGCTATCAGTAAACACCTAGTAATCATCCGGGAAAGGAATTTGAGACAGAATGCAATAGATCTATCGTAAAATTTATAGGGATAGTCCTGATGTGATGTTTATGACAAGCAACTGAAATAACGAACAGGGTGAGTTAGAACGAGTTTTTAAGGGGACAGTCTACTAAGAGAAGTACACATGAGTAAGGAAAAATGACAAGTGACACAGTGGTTGGTAAATAAAGAATGTCCATAAATTAATGCCCAGTTTCAGAGGTATATTACAACAGTTTAGTTAAGACTATTTTCAACAAATAATACATCAAATTCAAGGTAAACAGTACATAGATTTTCTTTAAAATGTACAATATGTGCACATTAAGTAATACAGCACACATAAAACCTAAAGTCCAATTCTTCCTATACTTTGATTAACACATCCGTTGTAATGGAAGCAATAGCCTCGTCAATTCTGTGTATAAACTCTGGCAAATCATTAGGTCGCGGAGGAACGTAAATAGGATATTTTATAAAGCCCCAAAGGAAAAAGAATCGGTTGGCGTTATATTTGGTGAATGTGGAGGCCAGCAAAAAAGAGCTCTGTCGTCTCGACCATTACGACCAATCCAACGATCAGGGACTTCGAGGGTCGACCGGACTTCGAAGTTCAACCACTTTCGTACAGTTTTATACTGAAATAGGGATTTCTCCCCTTTTGGGGGCCTCCACGGGCGTATATACGGATACGCCGTATACGCGAAACAGGAGAGGTATTAATGTGGCTGTACACTCTCGGTCGAGTGCTTTCGCTAAGTCTCACCGAGACATCTCGGCCTCTCGCACTCCCAGCGAGTGCGACCCTGTATACTATCATCCGAGTGCTCTCGCTGAGTCTCGTCTTCTTGCATTCATAGACTTTTTTCTTAAAACACATCCATAAGGTCGAATGTGAACCACATAGGTTTATAAACTTCCCCTGATACTGCGCCAGATTTTAGAGAATTATTCACTCTCCTTTAATGTCCTCGATAAGTCACCATGAGTGAATACTTTTTCTTTTTTCATTTCAGGAACAGAAATTCCTACTTGCTCACTGATGCGAACCCATGTATCATATAATTTATTTTTTTCCTTATGGAATCTGTGGCTAGGATCCCATAATACGAGTTCCGATGATAGATTTCAAGGAAATTTAATTTCGCCTTTTTGACCACGACTTTATCACTGGGTATAACAGAACACAAAAACAAATCACTAAACAAAGACGGGAGCACGACTAGGAATGGAGAGTGTACTGAGGAGCTCTCGGTCACCTCGCGAGACCCTTTGACTCAGGCTCCAAAAACCGACTCGGGTCGGAGAGGGTGCGAGGGCGAGGCGAGAGAGGGTGATACAGGACGAGACAGGTCGAGACAGTCGAGACAGGACGAGACAGGACGAGTGCTACCATGTTCTACCGCTCTACCTTGCCCCTTAGTTTAGGTAAGCCTTTGGTGAAAGGTGAGCAGAGGAAGCCCAAGGAACATGTGCTCAACAATGTGCCATCCTACAAGGGAAAGTTTAAGCTTAAAGGGGGCCGACAGAATGCTGCCTAAGAACAATAGCTGCTTAATTATGTATATATGTATATATATATTAATGTCAAACAAAATTTTGTGCTGTAAGAATTCTAAGTTTTAAAAAGGTATGAATAAAAAAAAAATAATTGGACCTTTTTCAGAGGGCAGCCATATTACACTTTACTTTCGTTATTTTATAGTATGTATAAATTACAAAACAAAATACAGTAATAAATATAAACTCTTAACACATGTGACATGAGTATTAGTAAATCTCGTAATTGATCATAATTTTATCTCTGGGACCCCAACTAGTTTAAATCAAGAAAAGAATTAATTATTAAACAAGACAATTAAACATTTATGTTATGTCCGGATTTGATTTTTGGCAGGTTAATGGATCAAAAAAGAAATGGAATTGTCCGAAGAATGCATGCTGCATGCGGAGAACACGAGAGTAAATCATATCTGGTGCACATCCTGAGGCAGTAGGAGAGAAGAGGGAAATCCACTCCTAGTAGATAATCAAGTATTCATTTTAGACATGGCTCGGTCAGACCAAACGCCCACCGACCTTCAGGCGGTTAGATACACTTGAATTACTTCATAATTTTGTGATAGAGGAGAAGCTACAACTAGAAAATGTTCATTATGGCTGCCAAGACATGAAGAAGAATGCAGAGAAAGAAAATTTCTCGTAATTTAGAGGTGACCAAAGAGTCACCACTGTATAGAACAGTGCAAACAAAAGTTGTGTTCCTAATACCTATGGCATAATGCCTTACAAAGAAATACATTAAATAATTACCTTTTGATATTTCGTTAGTTCATACAATATTGTAAGTTCAGAAATACATCACAAATTTCAGATATTATAAAGCAAAAGATTACAAACAATCCACCATAACAATTATACAGGATGTCCATAAAGTCTTTCCCTCATCACAAACATTAATAACATGAAAACTACAAATGCTAGCAAACTGCGGTTTGGACGCACCTTTTGTTTAACTCATAAAGTTTATTTGCCAGACTAGACTAGACAACTTCTACATGTGCACCGTTGGTGGCCCGCAGAACATCAAGGCGATATTCGATTTGTTACCACATTTTCTTCAACATTTCGTCTGAAACAGAAGCGACTGCCTCTGTTATCCATTGAACCAGTGTTCTAACATCAGGCACACGTGTTGCATACACTTTATCTTTGACAAATCCCCAAAGAAAAAAGTCAAAGGGCGTACATCGGGTGATCTCGGTGGCCAGGATGTTGGTCCATCACATCCAATCCAACGGTCTGGGAATTTTTCATTAAGGAATTCATGGACATTCAGTCCCCAATGTGGTGGTTCACCATCCTGTTGGAACACAACCCATTGCTGAAACTCTTGTAGCTGAGGTGCTGCATAGAGATCCAACATGTCTAGGTAGATGTGCGCTGTTATTGAGCTCTCTGCAAAAAAAACGGCCCAATGACTTTGTTACGCAGAAGGGCGCACCAAACATTGACTTTTGGGCTATCCCTCTCATGTTCCACAATTGAATAAGGATGTTTGGACCCCCATATACGCATGTTATGCCTATTCACTGTACCAGACGTATAAAATTTTGCTTCATAGGAGAAACACACACGCTGTAGATATGCATTATCATCGTCAATACGATGCATAATTTCTGTCGCAAATTCAGCTCGACGTTTGTGGTCATTTCGTTGAAAGGCTTGAACAATTTGAACTTTGTACGCATACAAATGAAGTCTTTTGTGTAATATTTTGTGCACTGTTGAACGTGGAATACCAAGTTGGAAAGCCTGACGTGTCGATTTGGAGGGGCTTCGTTGGAATGCTTCTTGAACAGCGTGGACAGTGTCATCTGTTACAGGACGACCTGTTCGCGAATGGTGGCCCACACTACCAGTCTCTTTAAATGTCTCATACCAAGCTTTTATGCTCTTGTGAACATTTTGTCTACCGTAACTAATATATTAGTAAATATAAATTATAAAAAAAATGAAGCAGCTCTTCGGTTTGCCTTTAAAAACAAAAACACAATATGATATTGAGTATATACCCAGCAAATGCTGAATAGTGGCACACACTCCACCCCTCAAAGCACGCCATAGCTGGAAGGTGGCAAGCGTGCCCTCAACACAAAAAACTACACATAAAATTCCAACATATACACAAACCACAATAATACTAACAAGTTACCTAGAATTACTGAAATAACAATTATAAAATTAACATTATTCCACAGTGGAAGAGGAGGCTAAAGGGATAAGAACAGTACCTGCAGGTATAGGAGGTGAAGGACGGGTAGAAGGGGTTCTCAGGGACCACAACTTCCACCAAAGGAACAGACCAAAAACTAGGATACCAAAGTAAGTGAAGAATGATAAAGATACGGCAACAAGATTGAACTGAGAGGGTGATTTGATATGTTGGCGTGGACGCAAAGGTTTTACTACATCATGGAAAGGAGCACCATTAGGTTGAGATATTAACAAGTTATCGATATCTTGAATAATAGAAGTATTAAGAGACAGATTAGCAATTTTTGAGGTCATTAGGTGGATATAGTTAAAATTAACCTTTGGGAGGTGTATGGTGGGTAAAGATAAGTTTGACATAAGGGTTAAACTTACAGAACCGAATGTCTTAAAGAAAGGACCAACAATATCACAATGGGTGGTATTGCTAATAATTACAATACCACTTAACGAGATTGTGTATGGAGCAAAATTTTCTGCAGTGGATCGGCATAGGAAGGTGATGTCAATAGAATAGTTGCTGGTAAAAATCCACAGTGAATTAGTTTTCTGAACAAAAGGGAGATGTAGAGAAATTACAGATGTGTCACAAAACTCAAAGTAGGGTTTCCCCAGGAAAAGATTGCATTTGCAGTTGTTGATATGAGAATAAAAGAATGGGAAAACAGCGGGACACAGGGTGATGCCGTGTTTCCTACAACCTATCAATTGACTGGATGTAATAGGTGCAATAAGTTTTCTATCTGGGCTGACTAACAATATATTGTGAACCTTTAATAACAGATACTAATTTAATTTAGGGAATAAGAAGGGGAAAGCAAAAAAATTATTTAAATCAAAGTTGCTATCCTTATTGGCCAAGGGTACATTAGCAATCACATTAAGAGAATAATTTAATATTACTGATTGAACAGTACTAAGGCCATAATATATGTATAGATTTTCAGAAGAAACTGGAGTTATCATGTGCAAAGGTAAAGATATCAAGTGTTGAACATTACTTAACAAATTAATAAAGAAATTAGGCTGTAATAAGGTAGAACTTAATTTTCCATGTACACTACTCTCTATAGCTTGTCTCAAATCAGAGAGTTCCAAACGTGCACTAGAGAGAGCTTCACTTATCCGAAACAAGAGTGTGTTCAAATCCACTCGCCAACTCACTAACACAATTTTGTCCCAAATTTCATGTAGAGAGGTATTCAATAGCTTATAGAAGGCATTATGACATGTTTAGCAAGATTTGTTATTAGTATAGTATTGTTAAGCACTCTGTCTTCTAAATTTTTTACAATGATCATATGATTTAAGACACTAGCCGAAATTGCATCCTGACTTTCTGAGACATGTCTTAAGCGTTGTTCCAAACCGGCAAGATCTTCACTGTCTAGAGTTCCAAATACCATTTTCAGAATTTTTCCACCAAAATCAAATAAACCACGTTTTATTCTTCGTGAGTGTTTATGTGGTAAAAGAGAAGTTATAGTTAAAGTTTCCGACTTGTAAGCCATAAAGTTTTCATGGAGTTGCTATACTGCAAAGCCGAAGTTCTGATTCCAAGTAGCATTTTCCTTCTGTTGAATTTTATTAACTGAGATCACACCACTCAAAGTATCTTCTAAAAGTTTGCACTCACTTTCCAGATTCAATAGATCAAAACTTAAGACCAGAGTGTAGAAATTGTCCGAAAAAAGTAGGCCTTTTCAAAAAGGACTCCCGAATTGAGAGGTGTTACCATGATGTTGCCGTAAACCCAGGAGAAGACCCCAACAAGAAGAAACCACGTTCCGAGCATGATGTGGACAAGGAACTGGAGCAAGATGTTAGAAAACACAGGTCCACTAAAACATACAAAATTCAAACAAAACCAGAGGTAAATAATAAGTGTTAAAAAAATTTCTAACCCTAAACCATTAAGATCCTACTACGAAATAATAAAAGTATTACATTATTAAATGGAGCTAAGCAATGAAATCAATCTAGTTTCCAAAATTTTCTCAAAAATATAAAGAAACACAAACAAGTAAATAAACATAAAATCATGAGCTCCAACATGTTGCAACAGACTTAATATTACTACCATGGATTTTTGCAGATATGTATAAGACTTGTTGACAGAACACATCATAAAGTGAGAATGTAACATAATAAGGTACATTATAATTTCATATATTAGACGTCATAGATTGTATTTCATAGGCCTATGAAAATCATAAATAGTGTTAAGAATTGCTCAGGACTCCAAGACTAGGATTAGTGGGTGATCAGGCCTCGATCAACTAAGCCAAAGACCGAAGAAACTCAAAAGCCAACAGTTGTCTCAGGGTTGCCGAGGACTCAAACTGAAGGCGGAGATCAATATTTCTTTAAGTGAGAAATGTGAGCTCTTGTAACATTAGCTCCAGTATCAGGGTTAGCCAGGCTAGCCGTGACAGGTGTCAGAAAACGTACTTGATAAGGCCCTGACTAGCGAAAAAATAATTTGGCCATTCTTTTGTCGACTGCTTTGCTGGCAGGGTGTGCTTTGCACAAGACAAGGTCACCTCGTCTAAAATGATTGTCAATCCGATTTTTGTTGTATTTTACTCTACTTCTATGATGAGATTTTTTTTAGATTTTAAAAAGCAGCTGCCCAAACTTCTTTTACGTTTTTAGAATCATCTGGCAGAAGATCATTTAGACACCAAAGATTTGACAAAGGATTGTTTGGAGTGAAGATAAATATCAAATTGTATGGTGTAGATTTGTGAGATTCATGTCGAGCATAATTAAAAGCCATTTGGAGCCAAACTAAATTCTTGTCCCAACTACACTGGTCTTGCGCATGGAAAGCGATTAACGCTGATAGGAGATTATTGTTGAACCTTTCTGCATGCGAAGGCGGGGGATAGTACGAAGACAAAGTTATGTGCTGAATACCAAGGTTGAAACACATATTTTTCAACAATTTAGAAGTAAACTGCGATCCATTGTCAGAAACGATGGATGAGGGAATCCCAAAATTTTGAAAATGTTTTTGTTGAAGAGCTTGACTTGTGGAATGCGCACAGCTTTTCTCAATGGAATAAGCCACACAAATTTGGAAAATGCATCAATACAAACTAGTAACATGTTGTGTCCTGATTTACTCCATGATAATGGGCCTACAAAGTCTATGAACAACTATTGCATTGGTTTTTCTGCTACTTCTGATGACAGAAAACCGAGTTGAGTATGCTGTGCGGGTTTACTAAGGGCACACAAATAACACTGTTTTACTTTCTCAGAAATTTCGCTATGCATACCTTTCCAAACGAAATGTTTCGGATGGCTTCTATCGTTTTGTAGATACTAAGGTGTGCACCTATAGGTTAAGAATGGAAATACTCGAAGACAAGGGATTTCAAAACTTTAGGTAATACAATTCCTTTTTTGTTATTTCAAATTCTTGGATACAAACCACCTTTAGACAAGAAATAGGGTTTCTCAGGAATGCCTGCTTTCAGGTTCTGGATAATTTGATGCAATTCATCGTCTGTTTCCTGATGTGATTGTATAGTTTTAAATGCCAAGGGAAAGTCAGATACAACATTACAAGTGGTGTTACCTGAAGAATTTTTAGAGTGGGTATTATCAAACATGCGAGAGAGAGTGTCTGCAATGACATTTTGAGCACCTATAATGCGCTTAACCTTAAATTTTAGCGATGAAATCCTCATCACCCAACAACCTATCTTTCCCAGCTGCCGAGGGTGGGCCAAAAACCAGGATAAAGCCTGATTGTCTTTTTCCAGTAAGAATTCTGAGTGTTCCAAATAGGATCCAAATTTATCAATGCCAAACACAACTGCCAAACATTCAAGTTCATATATACTAGCTTTCTTTTCTTGTTGAGTAAGGGTTATAGATACAAAGGCGATAGGATGTCGTTCACCATCAAATTCCTGAATTAAAACTGCTCCAATAGCTGAACCAGGTGCATCAGTCTGCAATATGATTGTTTCGGAAAAGTCAGCCATACGAAGAACTGGAGGACTAAATATATCCTTTTTTAATGTGTTAAAGGCCTTTTTTTGCTCTTCTCCCTATTTAAACTTAACATTCTTCTTGCGTAAGTAATTTAGAGGAACTGCTTTTTCGGCCAAATTGGGGATAAATTTACCAAAGAACTGAATCATGCCAAAAAAAAAAAAAACGAGCTACACCTTTAATGTCTCGTGGGGTAGGGAATTTCCTAATGGCTTTAGTACACTCAGGATCAATATGAATGCCTTGCGAAGAAATTTTGTGTCCTAAAAATGAAATTTCCTGAACAGCGAACTTGACTTTCTGTGGATTCACAGTTAAACCAGATTTTTCCAAGCGGTAGAAAACTTCCTTCAAATGTTTCACATGTTCATCAAAACTTTCAGAGTAGACTTCTAAATCATCCAAATAATTGTAGACGAATCTAAACTTTAAAACATGAAAAATTTGATCCAATAATCTGGTAAGTACTTGTGCACCAGTGGCCAATCCAAAAGGCACACATGTAAATTGATATAAATTCCAAGGAACTCATAAGCTAGTGATGGGTTTTGACTTCCTTTTCAAGGATATCTGATGATATGCTGAGTTTAGATCAATTGTCGTAAAGAATTTGGCTTTTGAAAACCAGTGGAAGGATGAATATAAATCGGGCAATGGGAGGGATTCAATTTCAATATTTTGGTTTACACGACGAAAATCCACAACCATTCGTTGTTTTCCATTATGTTTGGGGACCAAAAATGCCGAACTGGCATACTGCTATGTCGACTGCTCTATAACACCTTTATCCAATAACTGTTGTACTTCATTTCATAACAGACTCATCTGAGGTGGTGCTAAACTATATGGTTGACTCTTAACATAACCATTATCGTGCAGTTTAATTTCGAACTTCAAAAGATTAGTGAGTCCTAATTCAGAAGTTAAACTTTAGGGAATTGATTACACAAAGTTTCAATAGCATGGTGCTGATCACCTACTAAATGACCCAAACGATCACATGCATTATTATAATTTTTGTCCATGCTGATTTCCGCGATATTATTTTGACAGTGATCATTTCCTGCACAATTCACCTTAAGAGAGGGTTGAGATTTAAAGAGTATGCATTTTTCTTGCATGTCCAACATGAGTCCAGACTTGGTCATGAAATCAGCACCCAGAATGAAATCTTAACCTAAGCCTTTCGATACTAAACATGTAAAATGTGCTATCTTCAACTTGATTGTTGCACAACATTCAATAGGCAAGACATCAATGGATGCGGTGTAACATTTAAAATCACCTTTCCTTATTGATTTTACAAGATGTGCGTTCTTTAGTTTATCAAATAACTCATACGAAATGATAGAACGTGTGGATCCTAAATCTACCAAAGTTTGTACATCAAATGTACCAAAAGAAACATTAATACGTGAGATATGTACTGAATGTAATCCCATTAAATTAGGTGAACTAACATTACAAATTTGGTTCTGGAATGTGACGATAAGAAGTATTGACCCCAAAATTCTTTTGAAAACAAAGTGCGGCATTAATTTGCTTAAATATGTGAGCATTGTACATAGAATTACTTGTTGAAGGAGGTTGGCAGGGTAAGCCGCTCACTTTGCATCCCTGCTCTGAGCGTTTTTATGTTGCAGAACTCTGCAATCCTTGATAACATGGTTGGTTTGTTTACAGAATTTACAAAATTGGCCCTGCTGTACACTGCTTTGGTTTGTTGGCTGGCCTGATGGTGGCTGCCCCCAAAATTTATTTTGAGCATAATTATGTTTGTTTTGTGTTATATTACATGTTTTAGAAATAGGTCGATGTTGTCTGTAACCTACAGGTTGAGATAATTGAATATTTCTATGGTGATCTGCAAACCTAACATTTTGTGAATGAATGCACATACTGTCTAGCTCTGTGAAAGAGGTCGGTCTGTTTGAGAATACTAGCCTGGATCTCCCTTCGGGAGATAGGCCATCCAGGATGGTATTTACCACCTCTAGTTCAGTTACCCGCAAACGAAAAATAACTGCGGCTTCCTTTACCTCATTTACAAAAACTGACAGATTCTCACCCGGCTTCTGTACTCGATTAAAATAATCCAACTGTAATTGGGCAAGTAATCTGGAAGGTATAAAAAAATTGAGGATATTCTCATGATGACTATAAAATGATAACTGTTGGTTAAGAGCATGTTGTGTGCTTTCAGCCAAATGTTCAAATGTAAAGGGTAAATCACCTCTAACAACTGAGACTCATGTATAGTGTTGCTCTGCCGCAATCTAACAATAAATTTCAAAAATTCTAGAAGTATCGGTACATGCAAACCATCAGTATTGCGAAATTCCTTGAGCATTTTCTCAAGAGGATGCGTGAATTTGCCAAACACATTAGGCAGAGAAAAGGTTGACTGTGGTGCTGCTACTTGTGGCATACTTGCTGATGTGCTAAAAACAACACGGGGATTTACATTTGTAGTTTGTGCCAAAGTGTGTGTTGCATTGGTTAGGTTATATATGGGAACACAGCATTGCAACTCAGGGACAGTGTCAAGAATTACCTTAGAAGGATCTGGAATGGGTGCAGGATTTGGAGATTGGGCATAGGATGTTGGCAACGAAAGTGCCGCAAACTGATCACAAACTTGGGGCATGGATGAGGCAGGTGTTATACCGTGCGTAAGCGAGAACTAAGTCACAAAACTATGAATTATCTCAAACAACTTCTTTATCTCGGTAGATATATTCTGTAATGTGGCCTCCTGAACCTCTGACAACATAGTGGAATGTACTGCTAATAAACATTGGACACATCTGTTCAAATGGTGCAAACGGTTTTTACACCTGGGCAATGTACTGTGAATAATAACATCATCAACAAGATTAGAAATCATCTCTTGTAAAACAAGAACTTTGCTCGCACATAAATTGTATTCATCATTAGGGTTTAGACGTTTAATGTTATCATTGACTACCACGACATTATTATGTACGGCCGTGCGCAGCATTTTGCGCAACATGGCCACCGTGGCTCATCTTTAACTAAAAACTCGGGTACAATAACACTAGACATATTTACTTACGACTAGAGAAAATAAATTAACAAAACTCCCAGATGCTTGCCACCCACACAGCCATGCACAAATTCAGCAGTGGCACATGCAAGACCAAATCTACGCATGCGCACAAAGGATTACAAGACGACACATTGGAACCACCAGCTCTGCTACCACTTTCTACCACTCTACCTTGCCCCTTAGTTTAGGTAAGCCTTTGGTGAAAGGTGAGCAGAGGAAGCCCAAGGAACATGTGCTCAACAATGTGCCATCCTACAAGGGAATGTTTAAGCTTAAAGGGGGCCGACAGAATGCTGCCTAAGAACAATAGCTGCTTAATTATGTATATATGTATATATATATTAATGTCAAACAAAATTTTGTGCTGTAAGAATTCTAAGTTTTAAAAAGGTATGAATAAATAAAAAAAAATAATTGGACCTTTTTCAGAGGGCAGCCATATTACACTTTACTTTCGTTATTTTATAAATATGTATAAATTACAAAACAAAATTACAGTAATAAATATAAACTCTTAACACATGTGACATGAGTATTAGTAAATCTCGTAATTGGATCATAATTTTATCTCTGGGACCCCAACTAGTTTAAATCAAGAAAAGAATTAATTATTATACAAGACAATTAAACATTTATGTTATGTCCGGATTTGATTTTTGGCAGGTTAATGGATCAAAAAAGAAATGGAATTGTACGAAGAATGCATGCTGCATGCGGAGAACACAAGAGTAAATCTTATCTGGTGCACATCCTGAGGCCGTAGGAGAGAGGAGGGAAATCCACTCCAAGTAGATATTTCAGACACGGCTCGGTCACACCAGAACGCCCACCACCCTTCAGGCGGTTAGATGCACTTGAATTACTTCATAATTTTGTGATAGAGCAGAAGCTACAACTAGAAAATGTTCATTATGGCTGCCAAGACATGAAGAAGAAGGCAGAGAAATGAAATTTCTCGGAATTTAGAGGTGACCAAAGAGTCACCACTTTATAAAACAGTACAAAACAAAAGTTTTGTTCCTACATACCTATGGCATAATGCCTTACAAAGAAATACATTAAATAATTACCTTTTGATATTTCGTTAGTTCATACAATATTGTAAGTTCAGAAATACATCACAAATTTCAGATATGATAAAGCAAAAGATTACAAACAAGCCACCGTAATAGTTATATTATTTTTTCTACCGTAACAAATATATTAGTAAATATAAATAATATAAAAAGTCATGCAGCTCTTCAGTTTGTCTTTAAAAACAAAAACACAATATGATATTGAGCATAACCCAGAAAATACTGAATAGTGGCACAATGTACACTCTCGCCCTCGCCCTGCCTTGACCTGTCTCACCGAGAGTGTACACCGACTTGAATTACAGATCACTCTTAACAAATTGCAGACACATAAAAGGCTTTACGCTCAAGAGTCGCCATTTTGCGTAGGTGGTGCTGCAAGCGAGAAAATTACAAAGCAGTACTCGCGCATGCGCTTATCTAAAACTGATTGAGTTCCTTTTTACATGCTTTATATTAGCTTCACCTGTATGTTTGTCTGTCCGTCTGTAACTTTGTCTGTCCGTCTGTAACTCTTTCGACTAAGAGTGAGTGACTCATCACTGTAAAATGTCCCACCCATTTCATTACGTTCGTTAGCCGAGCGGTCTAAGGCGCGCGACTTCTGTGACGTCAGCTTACGGTTTCAGCGAACGTGGGTTCCACTCCCGGCCACGCCGAAAAAAAAATGTTTTTTTTTTTTTCCCCCGGTAAATTCTAATATTATATCCATACATCTAACTGCAAATGATTCGTAGAGACTTTACCATTTCTTTGTGACGTTGCAACTCCAAATAGTTATCTCAGATGGTAATAGGTAGTGTCGGTAACTCATTTCCCTATGATAATTATACATAAATATAGTTTAAAAAACTAAAAAAACATGCTTTTAAAGAATATCAAACTAAAAAGTTAAAAATAAATATAGTTTAAAAAACTAAAAAACATGCTTTTAAAGAATATCAAACTAAAAAGTTAAAAATAAATATTGTTTAAAAAACTAAAGAAACATGCTTTTAAAGATTATCAAACTAAAAAGTAAAAAATAATTTTAAAATTAAATTTATGACAATAGTATATAAGCAATACTAGTATAAATGAGAAAAAAGCATGGGGCGCTTAATATACAAAAAATATGGCACAAAGCGCCTCAAGCTTTTTTCTCATTTATACTAGTATTGCTTATATACTATTGTCATAAATTTAATTTTAAAATTATTTTTTACTTTTTAGTTTGATAATCTTTAAAAGCATGTTTCTTTAGTTTTTTAAACTATATTTATTAATTGTGACCTTGAATCAAAACTCTACAACGCTAACAGTTGATACTATTAAAATTTATAAAATGAGACATTCTTTTATGGACACTATGTACATTGCGGTGTGGCTTTCAAGCTCAAAGATTTGAACAGTCTTGCCGTCGTGTATACTGTACAACTTAGCCTCTTTGAGTAGTAGCACTTACATTTAATTTTATGGTGTATAAATAAAGTTAAGAGTGTTTTTAAGTTCGTATGATTTTTTTTTTTACTTTGGTACAGTAATTTTTTAACCATTTTTATTAATTTCTGTTTTAGCAGATATATATATTTATATATACAGTAATCCAATGAGCAGCTACGCCTAGCTACCCACTTCTCCTTTCACCGCTTTTTTCCATTGACCTGAAAATTCTCTGATTATCTCGAGGGTTA
The DNA here is from genome assembly GCF_032445375.1 of Bacillus rossius redtenbacheri. Lineage (NCBI taxonomy): Eukaryota > Metazoa > Arthropoda > Insecta > Phasmatodea > Bacillidae > Bacillus > Bacillus rossius. The sequence goes on from NC_086330.1 coordinate 178,658,933, forward strand.
ACACTGAAAATCCATAGGGGGTGAGGTGCTGATGAAAATTATTATAAAAAACAAATATACATGTTTTACAGTGAACGGTTATGGGCTCACCAGTTAGCGAGAGTCCCGCATGCATGACTTTGTCCATAGGAGGATGATTATAAAGTCGACCTGCACACTTTCACTACGCGCATCATAACCCTTGAGACGTATACGTGACGATGCGGGTTGAAGCGCGCATCATTAAAACAGAATACAGAAAAATCGAGTAGATTAAAAGTTAAAAGTTACTGTTTTTTTTAGTTAGGCTATACTTATTTATGCGCGTCATGAAAAAATGATGAGAGTAAAATTTTAAGTTGCGCGTGCATCACTGTAACACAAAATGAACAGGTTGAAGCTGTGCGCGCACCATGTGACGATATTTTCACAGGAAGATGGCAGACCCACGAGTATGAACACAAACCCACATTAGGGGACATACCAAACGTATTGGTGTGCCAAATGAAACTTTATGATAGTGAAATTACCATGGAATTTATTTTGGTAAACTAAAATAGTCATAGTAAAGAGTAAATTAAAAGGTTTAAAAAAACCACATTATTTTGGTATTACATCAAATATAATACAAAATTCCTTGTAATCTTCTGTAAGAGCAGTGGTTATACTGCGCGGTCAATATGCTGAAGGGCCGTGGTTCATAACTCGAAGGTAGGTATTTTTTTTTAAGTTATACTTCTTTAACCGCGTTATGAAAAAATGATGAGAGTGAAATTTAAGATGCGCGCGCATCACTGTAACACAAAATTAGCAGGTTGAAGCTGCCCGCTAAACCGCTCATTAAGTCTCAAAAAAAGCTACCGACTAAATAGAAATAGAACCTCTATTAGTCGCGCATGTTGGCACGCTCGTCGCCTCCGATCACTGTTTTCATATCTATACTAATATTATAAAGCTGAAGAGTTTGTTTGTTTGAACGCGCTAATCTCAGGAACCACTGGTCCGATTTGAAAAATTCTTTCACTGTTGGATAGGAAATTTATCGAGGAAGGCTATAGGCTATATTATATTATCAATAACAGGGATCCTTACTAAAAGTCTAATTTAGAATCAAATGCGTTGGAGGGGGTTAGATACAACATGCAGTACACGTACGAAGTGTGTGTTGACAATGCTGCAGGCGCTAGAAGTTTATTTCCTATTGCCTATTAACATTGTTGCCACGCACTAGATGCCTTATCATTCTTAATTTTCCCATACAAGTAAAAAACACCCGTATGATATTAACAACGAAGCAATCAGTACCCTCATAAGAGTTCAATTAGTATTTAAATACTTTTTATCACTTTAAATCGCAAACCTAAACTATTGTTTTTTTCCCTCTCACTGTATTTAATTTGTTTTTTTTTCTTTTACTAGAATTATTTTTATTATTTTTAATTAATTTTCATTTTTCGGAGCATGAATAATTTTCCTCTCCCGTTACAATTCTGACAAGGACTTGTATATATAAATAAGCGAAATATCACTCACTGACTCACTCATCACGAGATCTCTAAAACTATACACCCGATTGACTTGAAATTTAGCATAGTTACTCATTTAGTGATGTAGACGCTCACTAAGAACGAATTCTGCGGAAATCAGATCCCAAGGGGAGTTTCGGGGGCGTAATATATTAAAATTTCCAGTTTTTGGTTAGAAATCACCATGGCAACGGCTGTTGCTTTGTTGATGCTTCAATCGTCTCTATGGCAACGACTAGTTCATTGTTAGTGCAGTCGTCATCACCGCTGAAATTTTGCGGGTACTTTAAATATCAAAAATTGCCCTTTTTTCAAGTATATATATTTTACAGACTTGAAACTTCACAGTATTGTTCCTTATGTTACGCAGGATGACATTTTCCGAAAATTAGATAACATGGGTGGTTAAAACCAGGCAACAGTGGGTACTTTGTCTGCATGAGAACAGGATTTTGCATTGTTCATGCCTTCTGCGTCTCCATGGCAACGGGCATCGCCCGGCAGTGGCGTACCCACAAGGAGGGGCATGTATAATGAGCGGCGCAAGAGTGATCTGCTTGTAGACTGCCGTAGCGAAGTACGGGTACATCAGTTGTACGTTGCGTGCACGAATCGGGAAACCATCGGTGCTATTCATTTTCTCTCCGGTACATTACAAAGCATTGTAATAAATTTTCACTGAATTTTTTTATTTACCATTACTGTAAATGGGAGATGTGCCTTAATTTTTTTCCATTAGTATAGCCATGCGAAGCCGGGTCGGGCAGCTAGTTTATAATATTTATCCACATGTTTCTAGTTTCTACATTCACAACACGTGTTTTAGTTTCATACAAGTGCTAATTATACATGTGCTAATAAATTATATTCAGTAGTGATTTAAATTGATTATTTTGTTTAATATTATTTACTATTCGTAAATATTAGTATAAAAAATTGTGCCTTTATACGTTTTTCAAGTGCTCCAATATAATTGAGAGTAGGTATATGAAGTATGTATGAGGACAGGGGCTGGGGGCTGGGGATTCGGGGATTATGTCACTTCCTTCGACCATGCACGCACGAAAAAGTGTCCCGTGACGTTCATCAGCCGTGTACGCACGAAAAAATGTCCCGTTATGAGTAGTTGGAAATAGGGGGTTCAAGCACAGGCGGAGGATCGAGGATCCGGCGGCCATCTTGGATGACGTCATCTAATACGTATGCTAATCCATGCTAATCCGTATGCTAATCTATGCTAATCCATGCCAATCTATGCTAATCCATGCCAATCTATGCCTAACCTAATCCATATGCTAATCTATGCTAACATAACCTAACCTAACCTAACCTAACCTAACCTAACCTAATCCATATGCTAATCTATGCTAACCTAACCTAACCTAATCCATATGCTAATCTATGCTAACCTAACCTAACCTAACCTAACCTAATCTATATGCTAATCTATGCTAACCTAACCTAACCTAACCTAAACTAACCTAATCCATATGCTAATCTATGCTAACCTAACCTAACCAAACCTAACCTAATCCATATGATAATCTATGCTAACCTAACCTAACCTAACCTAACCTAATCCATATGCTAATCTATGATAACCTAACCTAACCTAACCTAACCTAATCCATATGCTAATCTATGCTAACCTAACCTAACCTAACCTAACCTAATCCATATGCTAATCTATGCTAACCTAACCTAACCTAACCTAACCTAACCTAATCCATATGCTAATCTATGCTAACCTAACCTATCATAACCTAACCTAACCTAAACTAACCTAACCTAACCTAACCTAACCTAACCTAACCTAACCTAACCTAACCTAATCCATATGCAAATCTATGCTAACCTTACCTAACATAACCTAACCTAATCCTATTACTGTTGCATGTTTCGTTATGGCAGCCATCTTGAATCGTGTAATTATTTAGCTAGAAATTCGGGAAAAAATCCATAATTCATTAAATAAATCACTCATTAATTTACATATTGATTCGATCAGTTCCTGGCCTTGGTTCGATACTCGACCGGTGCAATAATGTTTAATTTTATGTAAAATTAATAATTTCAATAAACCATGTTCAAAAATTCTTATGAGGCTTAAAATCCTCTACTACCATCATCCTATAAGCCATCATGTCCGCCATCTTGGAAATTCATAATTTCAATGCTAGAAATTCAGGAAAAAGTTCAAAATTCATTAAATAAATTTTGTAACCAATAAAATGATTAATTAGATCGACTTAGGTTCTTGGTACGATTCTGGATGCTGAAGAAAAAATAAATATAACAACAATTTAACATAATAGTGACAGGTTCGTAAATAAAACATCGCAAATTCTTTTACAAAATAAATTTTATTACAAAATCTATATTTTACTACAGGATCACTTGCGAAAGCCCTGCATAGGCGTGAAATGACTAATTCTTAGCTCCAATCGGTTTATACTGGACAGAGACCAACCAGAACCTTTACAGACATAGTCCTCCTCTTCTTGACAGAGTTTCTGGATACCGTTTTTAACAGTTTGCTTCACATCGTCAGAACTGTAAATTACTGCAGCCGATGTCTTGAATGCACACTTCCTCACTTCGTCTTCGAATGGATACGGCTTTCCATATATACAGTCCAACCACAAGTTCTATTTTGATGGACCGTTTGTTGCTACATCATCAGTAAGCTGATTGATTATGTCCTCTCTGATATCATCAAGAAAATTACAAATGTCTTTTGACTCACCTAACGTATTTAGATAATAGTAATCTTTCAATTTTCCACGAAATGCAGACTGCGCCAAGTAGAACCCATTATCATTCACTTGTAATGCACCGAGCACAGTATTAGGTTTATTTTCATGTCCAGACGTTGTAGCAATCGGTTGCTGCACATTGGTTTTCTTGCTTGTACGCTTACGAGTCTCCAATCTAAAGCGAGGAGTCGAAATTTCTACAGGTAGTTCTTCAGTAGACACACGAACTTTACCGTTGCATTTTTTCACATGCCGTCGCAAACTATCAATACGTGTAAACCATTCATGACACTCATCACAGCGGAACTTTATGCGAGATGGATTCTTCTTGCATTTACTCCTCTCATGTCTTCGTGCTACATGAGAAAAAGTGAACGACATATCGCAGTAGCTGCAAGGATACCTTGCTGATGAAGACAAGCCTTTCAGACCCGATACAGATACTGACGTTGTCGCAGTTGCGCCATCTCCAGGCATACTCTTATGAACATCAATGCATCGTTGTTGAATAGAAACCTTTACTTTCTACCGAATAGCAGGACCTTTGCATGTCTTCATGTGCGTTTTCATATTATCTTTTCTGGCAAACTGCTTATGGCATTTCTCACAAACAATCATTTTACGATAAAGGTTCTTGACACATTCTCTCTTTTCGTGTCGTCGAGCATTGCTGTTGTTTGTGAAAATCTTGTCACAGTAACAACACCGATGTCCGTTAGTTGTTGAATCACCAGCCATTGAAGTCTCCATAGAGGCTGAAACGAAGTTCGTCATGTTTTCCTGTGAAGCCAGCACCATCGGCATTAAATTCTCTTCTGCTGGTGGTATCACATCTGTTGAAATCTCCTCCAATGTTGACGTCGTCGTTGCCAACGGGATCTGCACCTTCTCCATCGTAGCTGTCGTAAGGTTCCCGTAGACGATGGTACAACCTCCGAGTTCGACGTTTAAGACGGTAAAGATGCCATCGAGGTCTCAAGAACAGCTAATTGACACGACTTATGCACCAGAAACAAACTAGGTGATCCTTACACCGCCGACGTCAGTAACAAACTGAGCGTCCTGCTGTCTAGGACTCGCTTATATACATGCACCGTATGGAATAATACGCTAGTCAAATCAAGAACCATTTACAATAATACTAGAGTCAAATCTACAAATTAAAAAAGAGGATCATTAGATCGAAAAAAAAAAATTCGATCTCTCCAATATACGCCAGGCTCCAAGAGCTACAATTAACGTCATCAGATCAATCTACATTTTGCTCCTATGCTTCAATTGACCATAAGCTGCAAGTGCATCAACAGATCCATCAGCTCCAACACATAATGTACGCAATGTATGCACAATACATGCAATTTACATGCAATAAATGTAATGATCACACAGTACACACAGGAAACGGAACGTACACACAGTACACACAGGAAACGGAACGTACACACAGTACACACAGGAAACGAAACGTACACACAGTACACACAGGAAACGAAATGTACACACAGTACACACAGGAAACGGAACGTATACACACAGTTCACACACAGGAAACGGAACGTACACACAGTACACACAGGAAACGGAACGTACACACAGTACACACAGGAAACGGAACGTACACATAGTACACACAGGAAACGAAACGTACACACAGTACACACAGGAAACGAAACGTACACACAGTACACACAGGAAACGGAACGTATACACACAGTACACACAGGAAACGGAAATTACACACAGTACACACAGGAAAAGGAATGTACACACAGTACACACAGGAAACGGAACGTACACACAGTACACACAGGAAACGGAATGTACACACAGTACACACAGGAAAAGGAACGTACACACAGGAAACGGAACGTACACACAGTACACACACAGGAAACGGAACGTATACACACAGTACACACAGGAAACAGAACGTACACACAGGAAACGGAACGTACACACAGTACACACAGGAAACAGAACGTACACACAGGAAACGAAACGTACACACAGTACACACAGGAAAGGAAACTTATACACACAGTACACACAGGAACCGGAATGATCACACATACATTAGCGGAAACACACAGGCTTAGTTGGAAATCAAAATACAAGAAATAAAAACATTAAATTTTTACTTTCAATATTTAATTACTTCTCAACATTACACAAATACAAGTAAAAGAAGCCATTATTGTATGTAGCCAGCTTTCCTCAGTTCTTTGAGTATGAAGGATATTTCTTTGATGCACGAATAGTTTCCTGCACAAAGCGAGCCATGTAGAAGTCTTAGCCGGTCAACCAATATGTTTGGATCTTTCCATGATGTTTAATCAATCTCTTCTACCACCATCTAACTTGGTTGTTTATTATAAATACTGTTAATATCACAATCGTCCCAGTGATCATAATAAGCATTATCAGATTTTTTTATTATAACACGACGTTTCCATCGTTTCGGTCTCAGGACATCGCCACATTCTTCGATCTTGTCAGCTCTAGGTGCTTCATCACAGTCTATGCCTTTGTCATCAGCCTCAGATTCACTGTAACAATCACTGTAGAAGACATCCTCTTCACCCAGATTACCGTATGAATTCGCTATCGATGATGTCGAAGTGTCTTCATCATCTTCATGCTTCCTTTTTAGGAGTCCATCATTTTTACAAAGAATGGAGGATCTACTGAATATAGGCTTGAATGTATTCTCACTTTTCACGGTGTTGTTACTGCGATTAGTTTCAGTCTTCCCGAAGCCATTAGCATCCTTCAATTTATGTTCTTCCTCACGATCGGGTGAGCTAATACCATCACGCTCAGGACAAAGAAAATTATTGTCGTAATGCAGATCACTCTTCTTTAGTCTAGTGGATCCATCGGTGTTCTCTATGCCGTAAGTAGTCTTGACTTTACATGTTCTACCATGTCTTTTTAAGCTGTCAATTCGTGTTAACAACCTGCTACAACGATTACAGCTTAACATGTTGCGTAGTGGGTTTCTAGCACAATCATTCTCCTCATGACGTCTAGCATTCCTCCTCATGGCAAAATCCTTGCCACAGTATCTACAGCGGCTTCCTTCCGATTCAGCTGAAGATAACAAACCACGATCCATTGTAGCTTCTGTGACTAATGTTAGATACAAACTGTAAGTTTTCTCCAATTGGAACCATTTCTTAAATAGAGTTTTTGAAATATTTCATCAGCGAGAGTTAAGTTATCTAATGCAAAGCAAATTGATGCAAGTAGTTCTGGCTGTCGTAAACAGATGCCGCCACGTGTTGCTTGCAGGTAAATAATATCTATTTCATTAATGTGGGATGCGGAACGCTCACTATCGATCGCAAAGGGAGGTTGGCTTCGATAGTATCCAAGGAGAAAAAAGTTCGTCCTTCCTGCTAGTGCTTCTCAGATTTCTCACGGTCCGCCATCTTGGATTGCCACGTCACGGCGGCCATCTTGGATGGGTGTGACGACCTTTGACCGAAACCGCAGGAATGATCGCAAGCACACGGATTAACCATCAAAATATTGGTAAGATTAATCAGGAGCACACGGAGAAAACCATCATAATATTGGCAAGAATAATCAGGAGCACACGGAGAAAACCGCCACAAGTTTTCTTTGATATCATAAAAATACAAAAAAATAAAAAAAATTAATAAAAAATTAAAAATAAAAACAAAAAAAAACCAAACATTCTGGCTTGTACTAGAACTCTATATTTGCTCAACAATGAGAAGTTCACAAGCTAGCAGAATGTTTGATTTTTTTTCGCTTTTATTTTTAATTTTTTATTAATTTTTTTTTTTTGTATTTTTATGATATCAAAGAAAACTTGTGGTGGTTTTCTCCGTGTGCTCCTGATTAAACTTATCAATATTTTGATGGTTAATCCGTGTGCTTGCGATCATTCCTGCGGTTTCGGTCAAAGGTCAAGGTCACACCCATCCAAGATGGCCGCCGTGACGTGGCAATCCAAGATGGCGGACCGTGAGAAATCTGAGAAGCACTAGCAGGAAGGACGAACTTTTTTCTCCTTGGATACTATCGAAGCCAACCTCCCTTTGCGATCGATAGTGAGCGTTCCGCATCCCACATTAATGAAATAGATATTATTTACCTGCAAGCAACACGTGGCGACATCTGTTTACGACAGCCAGAACTACTTGCATCAATTTGCTTTGCATTAGATAACTTAACTCTCGCTGATGAAATATTTCATAAACTCTATTTAAGAAATGGTTCCAATTGGAGAAAACTTACAGTTTGTATCTAACATTAGTCACAGAAGCTACCATGGATCGTGGTTTGTTATCTTCAGCTGAATCGGAAGGAAGCCGCTGTAGATACTGTGGCAAGGATTTTGACATGAGGAGGAATGCTAGACGTCATGAGGAGAATGATTGTGCTAGAAACCCACTACGCAACATGTTAAGCTGTAATCGTTGTAGCAGGTTGTTAACACGAATTGACAGCTTAAAAAGACATGGTAGAACATGTAAAGTCAAGACTACTTACGGCATAGAGGACACCGATGGATCTACTAGACTAAAGAAGAGTGATCTGCATTACGACAATAATTTTCCTTGTCCTGAGCGTGATGGTATTAGCTCACCCGATCGTGAGGAAGAACATAAATTGAAGGATGCTAATGGCTTCGGGAAGACTGAAACTAATGGCAGTAACAACACCGTGAAAAGTGAGAATACATTCAAGCCTATATTCAGTAGATCCTCCATTCTTTGTAAAAATGATGGACTCCTAAAAAGGAAGCATGAAGACGATGAAGACACTTCGACATCATCGATAGCGAATTCATACGGTAATCTGGGTGAAGAGGATGTCTTCTACAGTGATTGTTACAGTGACTCTGAGGCTGATGACAAAGGCATAGACTGTGATGAAGCACCTAGAGCTGACAAGATCGAAGAATGTGGCGATGTCCTGACCGAAACGATGGAAACGTCGTGTTATAATAAATAAATCTGATAATGCTTATTATGATCACTGGGACGATTGTGATATTAACAGTATTTATAATAAACAACCAAGTAAGATGGTGGTAGAAGAGATTGATTACACATCATGGAAAGGTCCAAACATATTGGTTGACCGGCTAAGACTTCTACATGGCTCGCTTTGTGCAGGAAACTATTCGTGCATCAAAGAAATATCCTTCATACTCAAAGAACTGAGGAAAGCTGGCTACATACAATAATGGCTTCTTTTACTTGTATTTGTGTAATGTTGAGAAGTAATTAAATATTGAAATTAAAAATTTAATGTTTTTATTTCTTGTATTTTGATTTCCAACTAAGCCTGTGTGTTTCCGCTAATGTATGTGTGATCATTCCGTTTCCTGTGTGTACTGTGTGTATAAGTTTCCTTTCCTGTGTGTACTGTGTGTACGTTTCGTTTCCTGTGTGTACGTTCTGTTTCCTGTGTGTACTGTGTGTACGTTCCGTTTCCTGTGTGTACGTTTTGTTTCCTGTGTGTACTGTGTGTATACGTTCCGTTTCCTGTGTGTGTACTGTGTGTACGTTCCGTTTCCTGTGTGTACTGTGTGTACGTTCCTTTTCCTGTGTGTACTGTGTGTACATTCCGTTTCCTGTGTGTACTGTGTGTATACGTTCCGTTTCCTGTGTGTACTGTGTGTACGTTTCGTTTCCTGTGTGTACTGTGTGTACGTTTCGTTTCCTGTGTGTACTATGTCTACATTCTGTTTCCTGTGTGTACTGTGTGTACGTTCGGTTTCCTGTGTGTACTGTGTGTACGTTCCGTTTCCTGTGTGTGTACTGTGTGTATACGTTCCGTTTCCTGTGTGTACTGTGTGTACGTTCTGTTTCCTGTGTGTACTGTGTGTATACGTTCCGTTTCCTGTGTGTGTACTGTGTGTACGTTCCGTTTCCTGTGTGTACTGTGTGTATACGTTCCGTTTCCTGTGTGTGTACTGTGTGTACGTTCCGTTTCCTGTGTGTACTGTGTGTATACGTTCCGTTTCCTGTGTGTACTGTGTGTACGTTTCGTTTCCTGTGTGTACTGTGTGTACGTTTCGTTTCCTGTGTGTACTATGTGTACGTTCCGTTTCCTGTGTGTACTGTGTGTACGTTCCGTTTCCTGTGTGTACTGTGTGTACGTTCCGTTTCCTGTGTGTGTACTGTGTGTATACGTTCCGTTTCCTGTGTGTACTGTGTGAACATTTCGTTTCCTGTGTGTACTGTGTGTACGTTTCGTTTCCTGTGTGTACTGTGTGTACGTTCCGTTTCCTGTGTGTACTATGTGTACGTTCCGTTTCCTGTGTGTACTGTGTGTACGTTCCGTTTCCTGTGTGTACTGTGTGTAAATTCCGTTTCCTGTGTGTACTGTGTGTATACGTTCCGTTTCCTGTGTGTACTGTGTGTACGTTCCGTTTCCTGTGTGTACTGTGTGTACGTTCCGTTTCCTGTGTGTGTACTGTGTGTATACGTTCCGTTTCCTGTGTGTACTGTGTGTACATTTCGTTTCCTGTGTGTACTGTGTGTACGTTCCGTTTCCTGAGTGTACTGTGTGTACGTTCCGTTTCCTGTGTGTGTACTGTGTGTATACGTTCCGTTTCCTGTGTGTACTGTGGGTACATTTCGTTTCCTGTGTGTACTGTGTGTACGTTCTGTTTCCTGTGTGTACTGTGTGTATATGTTGTTTTTCCTGTGTGTACTGTGTGTACGTTCCGTTTCCTGTGTGTACGTTCTGTTTCCTGTGTGTACTGTGTGTACATTCCTATTCCTGTGTGTACTGTGTGTACATTCCGTTTCCTGTGTGTACTGTGTGTATACGTTCCGTTTCCTGTGTGTACTGTGTGTACGTTTCGTTTCCTGTGTGTACTGTGTGTACGTTTCGTTTCCTTTGTGTACTATATGTACGTTCCGTTTCCTGTGTGTACTGTGTGTACGTTCCGTTTCCTGTGTGTGTACTGTGTGTATACGTTCCGTTTTATGTGTGTACTGTGTGTACATTTCGTTTCCTGTGTGTACTGTGTGTAAGTAGTATAGGATAGGGCATCCGGGCGCACGGGTTCTGGGTGTGGAGCCGAGAGCCGAGCCACACCCATGACATCATGACTATCTGTGACGTCACGGCGGCCATCTTGGATGAGTGTAACGGGACATAGCGTAACGGGACAAGTTTGACCTTGACCTTTGACCCTCAAAATTCGCCAAAATTGGGCAAAAATTGCCCAAAATTCCTCAAAATTCGCCAAAATGTACATTCCTGTGGAAAAAAATTCCTCCAAAAAATCTCAAAAAATTCCACAATTCAAAAATTCCCGTTTTCGAGAGAAAAATTCCCGTTTCGAGGGAAAATTTCCCGTTTTTAGTCCTTAAAAATCCCAGCGGCTAGAAATGTCCATATGTAGGCTTAAGCATCCATGTCTACAGCCTACGATAAGCCTCCGACAGCATCATGGATTATGACGTCACCGTTGCAATTTTCGTTACGGCCGCCATCTTTAACTTTTTTATTTACTATCCGATTTTAATAAAAAAAAATTTAAATTAATAAAAAAATAACTTAATAAATTTTTAATAAAAAATATTTAAAAAAACAAACATTTACGACACGGAGTTCGAAGTCCTCGGTTCGAACCCGACGAGTGCAAAAAAAAATTAAAAATGGCGACCGATCCTTCCCCCGTGGTGGGTGCTAGCAGACTGACTCCCACCACTTTTTTTCAAAGCATATATATCGTCACCTAGTATGACGTCATGTCCGCCATCTTGTCTTCGATGCTGGAAGCCATCATCATTGTATCGTCGGCGAGAGTGCGCTGACGTCATGTTAGTTTAGTTCTTATCCGCTAGAGTACAGTAATCATTTATTACTATGACACTCGCCATCTTGAAATTCGGCCGTTATCTTGAAAATCCGTAATTATTTAGCTAGAAATTCGGGAAAAGTTCCAAAATTCATTAAATAAATCACTCATTAACTTACATATCGATTCGACCCGCTCCTGTCCTTGGTTCGAGACCCGGTCGATACAAAACAACTTTAATTAAAAAAATACTAAAAAAAGTGTTAGGTTTGAGAAACTAAAAACACCACAAGTTCTTTTAAAAAAAATTTTATTACATAAATTCAATACACTACTACAATTACAAAAAAACACTGACAAATTACCAAAGCCTTTTGGATACCTCGATTCAAACAGTCTTCTTGTTGTATGGTACTAATATTGTGTATTACATAATCCCGTAATTTCAAGTTTTTGATCTTCTCACAGTACGTGCAGTCGGGTGATGGAACACCGCTGGATGCTCCTTCCTTCATCAATGCCACTGGAACTGTTGACAACCATTGTAACACTGCTGACATGCTAACTTCTGAAGCCTTTGAGGTCTGCTCTGCAGAAGATGTTGCACACGTCGAAATCTCCTACTGTGCTGAGAGAGCAGGTGTAGCTGTAGACACCGTTGTCATCGTGCTCTGCACTGATGATGGTAGACCTTCGATCCAGGTTGGTATATATAGTGGTAATGATGCCATCGAGTTCTCAAGAATAGCTAGATACCGGTCTATTATGTTATACAAGTCTAACTATCCAATCCGTTCATTACCGCAGCCAGAGACGGACTGAAGTCCATATCACCAGGGTCTCACTTATATAGACTCATCAGTCGGTACAACACATGAGTCAAAACAAGATCCATGTTCATTATACTCACACTTAACTTTCTCGAAGCATTTTTTATAATGAAGATGTAAGCTATCAAGACGTGAAATTAGTTTTTTGCACTTATTGCACTCAAATTGTATTCTTTTAACATTATTAGAACAACTGCTTCTTTCATGTCTGCGAGCATTTGAGGTGATAGTAAATGATGCGTCACAGTATTTGCACTGACGCAATGTATGCTCTTCATTAGTTGAAGAATCCATTGCCGACGATGAAACTTCGGATGATGGTGGTATCACATCTGTTGAAATCTCTTCCAATGTTGACGCCGTCGTTGCCAACGGGATCTGCACCTTCTCCATCGTAGCTGTCGTCAAGGTTCCCGTAGACGATGGTACAACCTCCGAGTTCGACGTTAAAGACGGTAAAGATGCCATCGAGGTCTCAAGAACAGCTAATTGACACGACTTATGCACCAGAAGAAACAAACTAGGTGATCCTTACACCGCCGACGTCAGTAACAAACTGAGCGTCCTGCTGTCTAGGACTCGCTTATATACATGCACCGTATGGAATAATACGCTAGTCAAATCAAGAACCATTTACAATAATACTAAAGTCAAATCTACAAATTAAAAAAGAGGATCATTTGATCGAAAAAAATATCGATCTCTCCAATATACGCCAGGCTCCAAGAGCTACAATTCACGTCATCAGATCCATCTACATTTTGCTCGTATGCTTCAATTGACCATTAGCTGCAAGTGCTCCAACAGCTCCATCAGCTTCAACACGTAATGTACGCAATGTACGCGCAATACATGCAATTTACACGCAATAAATGTAATGATTACACAGTACACACAGGAAACGGAACGTACACACAGTACACACAGGAAACGGAACGTACACACAGTACACACACAGGAAACGGAACGTACACACAGTACACACAGGAAACGGAACGTACACACAGTACACACACAGGAAACGGAACGTACACACAGTACACACAGGAAACGGAACGTACACACAGTACACACAGGAAACTGAACGTACACACAGGAAACGGAACGTACACACAGTACACACAGGAAACTGAACGTACACACAGGAAACTAAACGTACACACAGTACACACAGGAAACTAAACGTACACACAGTACACACAGGAAACGGAACGTACACACAGTACACACAGTAAACGGAACGTACACACAGTACACACAGAAAACGGAACGTACACACAGTGCACACAGAAAACGGAACGTACACACAGTGCACACAGGAAACTGAACGTACACACAGTACACACAGGAAACGGAACGTACACACAGTACACACAGGAAACGGAACGTACACACAGTACACACAGGAAACTGAACGTACACACAGGAAACGGAACGTACACACAGTACACACAGGAAACGTAATGATCACACATACAGTAGCGGAAACACACACAGGCTTAGTTGGAAATCAGAATACAAGAAATAAAAACATAAAATTTTTACTTTCAATATTTTATTACTTCTCAACATTACACAAATACAAGTAAAAGAAGCCATTATTGTATGTAGCCAGCTTTCCTCAGTTCTTTGAGTATGAAGGATATTTCTTTGATGCACGGATAGTTTCCTGCACAAAGCGAGCCATGTAGAAGTCTTAGCCGGTCAACCAATATGTTTGGATCTTTCCATGATGTGTAATCAATCTCTTCTACCACCATCTTACTTGCTTGTTTATTATAAATACTTTTAATATCACAATCATCCCAGTGATCATAATAAGCATTATCAGATTTATTTATTATAACACGACGTTTCCATCGTTTAGGTCTCAGGACATCGACACATCCTTCGATCTTGTCAGCTCTAGGTGCTTCATCACAGTCTATGCCTTTGTCAACAGCCTCAGAGTCACTGTAACAATCACTGTAGAAGACATCCTCTTCACCCAGATTACCGTATGAATTCGCTATCGATGATGTCGAAGTGTCTTCATCGTCTTTATGCTTCCTTTTTAGGAGTCCATCATTTTTACAAAGAATGGAGGATCTACTGAATATAGGCTCGAATGTATTCTCACTTTTCACGGTGTTGATACTTCCATTAGTTTCAGTCTTCCCGAAGCCATTAGCATCCTTCAATTTATGTTCTTCCTCACGATCGGGTGAGCTAATACCATCACGCTCAGTACAAGGAAAATTATTGTCGTAATGCAGATCACTCTTCTTTAGTCTAGTGGATCCATCGGTGTCCTCTATGCCGTAAGTAGTCTTGACTTTACATGTTCTACCATGTCTTTTTAAGCTGTCAATTCGTGTTAACAACCTGCTACAACGATTACAGCTTAACATGTTGCGTAGTGGGTTTCTAGCACAATCATTCTTCTCATGACGTCTAGCATTCCTTCTCATGACAAAATCCTTGCCACAGTATCTACAGCGGCTTCCTTCCGATTCAGCTATAGATAACAAACCACGATCCATGGTAGCTTCTGTGACTAATGTTAGATACAAACTGTCAGTTTTCTCCAATTGGAACCATTTCTTAAATAGAGTTTTTGAAATATTTCATCAGCGAGAGTTAAGTTATCTAATGCAAAGAAAAATTGATGCAAGTAGTTCCGGCTGTCGTCAACAGATGGCGCCACGTGTTGCTTGCAGGTAAATAATATATATATTTCATTAATGTGGGATGCGGAACGCTCACTATCGATCGCAAAGGAAGGTTGGCTTCGATAGTATCCAAGGAGAAAAAAGTTCGTCCTTCCTGCTAGTGCTTCTCAGATTTCTCACGGTCCGCCATCTTGGATTGCCACGTCACGGCGGCCATCTTGGATGGGTGTGACCTTGACCTTTGACCGAAACCGCAGGAATGATCGCAAGCACACGGATTAACCATCAAAATATTGATAAGATTAATCAGGAGCACACGGAGAAAACCGCCACAAGTTTTCTTTGATATCATTAAAATACAAAAAAATAAAAATTAATAAAAAATAAAAAAAACGAAAAAAATTCAAACATTCTGCTAGCTTGTGAACTTCTCATTGTTGAGCAAAGATAGAGTTCTGGTACAAGCCAGAATGTTTGAATTTTTTTCGTTTTTTTTTATTTTTTATTAATTTTTATTTTTTTGTATTTTAATGATATCAAAGAAAACTTGTGGCGGTTTTCTCCGTGTGCTCCTGATTATTCTTATCAATATTTTGATGGTTTTCTCTGTGTGCTCCTGATTATTCTTATCAATATTTTAATGGTTAATCCGTGTGCTTGCGATCATTCCTGCGGTTTCGGTCAAAGGTCAAGGTCAAAGGTCAAGGTCACAACCATCCAAGATGGCCGCCGTGACGTCACAATCCAAGATTGCAGACCGTGAGAAATCTGAGAAGCACTAGCAGGAAGGACGAACTTTTTTCTCCTTGGATACTATCGAAGCCAACCTTCCTTTGCGATCGATAGTGAGCGTTCCGCATCCCACATTAATGAAATATATATATTATTTACCTGCAAGCAACACGTGGCGCCATCTGTTGACGACAGCCGGAACTACTTGCATCAATTTGCTTTGCATTAGATAACTTAACTCTCGCTGATGAAATATTTCAAAAACTCTATTTAAGAAATGGTTCCAATTGGAGAAAACTGACAGTTTGTATCTAACATTAGTCACAGAAGCTACCATGGATCGTGGTTTGTTATCTATAGCTGAATCGGAAGGAAGCCGCTGTAGATACTGTGGCAAGGATTTTGTCATGAGAAGGAATGCTAGACGTCATGAGAAGAATGATTGTGCTAGAAACCCACTACGCAACATGTTAAGCTGTAATCGTTGTAGCAGGTTGTTAACACGAATTGACAGCTTAAAAAGACATGGTAGAACATGTAAAGTCAAGACTACTTACGGCATAGAGGACACCGATGGATCCACTAGACTAAAGAAGAGTGATCTGCATTACGACAATAATTTTCCTTGTCCTGAGCGTGATGGTATTAGCTCACCCGACCGTGAGGAAGAACATAAATTGAAGGATGCTAATGGCTTCGGGAAGACTGAAACTAATGGAAGTATCAACACCGTGAAAAGTGAGAATACATTCAAGCCTATATTCAGTAGATCCTCCATTCTTTGTAAAAATGATGGACTCCTAAAAAGGAAGCATAAAGACGATGAAGACACTTCGACATCATCGATAGCGAATTCATACGGTAATCTGGGTGAAGAGGATGTCTTCTACAGTGATTGTTACAGTGACTCTGAGGCTGTTGACAAAGGCATAGACTGTGATGAAGCACCTAGAGCTGACAAGATCGAAGGATGTGTCGATGTCCTGAGACCTAAACGATGGAAACGTCGTGTTATAATAAATAAATCTGATAATGCTTATTATGATCACTGGGATGATTGTGATATTAAAAGTATTTATAATAAACAAGCAAGTAAGATGGTGGTAGAAGAGATTGATTACACATCATGGAAAGATCCAAACATATTGGTTGACCGGCTAAGACTTCTACATGGCTCGCTTTGTGCAGGAAACTATCCGTGCATCAAAGAAATATCCTTCATACTCAAAGAACTGAGGAAAGCTGGCTACATACAATAATGGCTTCTTTTACTTGTATTTGTGTAATGTTGAGAAGTAATAAAATATTGAAAGTAAAAATTTAATGTTTTTATTTCTTGTATTCTGATTTCCAACTAAGCCTGTGTGTGTTTCCGCTACTGTATGTGTTATCATTACGTTTCCTGTGTGTACTGTGTGTACGTTCCGTTTCCTGTGTGTACTGTGTGTACGTTCCGTTTCCTGTGTGTACGTTCAGTTTCCTGTGTGTACTGTGTGTACGTTCCGTTTCCTGTGTGTACTGTGTGTACGTTCCGTTTCCTGTGTGTGTACTGTGTGTACGTTCCGTTTCCTGTGTGTACTGTGTGTACGTTCCGTTTCCTGTGTGTGTACTGTGTGTACGTTCCGTTTCCTGTGTGTACTGTGTGTACGTTCCGTTTCCTGTGTGTACTGTGTGTACGTTCCGTTTCCTGTGTGTACTGTGTGTACGTTCCGTTTCCTGTGTGTACTGTGTAATCATTACATTTATTGCGTGTAAATTGCATGTATTGCGCGTACATTGCGTACATTACGTGTTGAAGCTGATGGAGCTGTTGGAGCACTTGCAGCTAATGGTCAATTGAAGCATACGAGCAAAATGTAGATGGATCTGATGACGTGAATTGTAGCTCTTGGAGCCTGGCGTATATTGGAGAGATCGATATTTTTTTCGATCAAATGATCCTCTTTTTTAATTTGTAGATTTGACTTTAGTATTATTGTAAATGGTTCTTGATTTGACTAGCGTATTATTCCATACGGTGCATGTATATAAGCGAGTCCTAGACAGCAGGACGCTCAGTTTGTTACTGACGTCGGCGGTGTAAGGATCACCTAGTTTGTTTCTTCTGGTGCATAAGTCGTGTCAATTAGCTGTTCTTGAGACCTCGATGGCATCTTTACCGTCTTTAACGTCGAACTCGGAGGTTGTACCATCGTCTACGGGAACCTTGACGACAGCTACGATGGAGAAGGTGCAGATCCCGTTGGCAACGACGGCGTCAACATTGGAAGAGATTTCAACAGATGTGATACCACCATCATCCGAAGTTTCATCGTCGGCAATGGATTCTTCAACTAATGAAGAGCATACATTGCGTCAGTGCAAATACTGTGACGCATCATTTACTATCACCTCAAATGCTCGCAGACATGAAAGAAGCAGTTGTTCTAATAATGTTAAAAGAATACAATTTGAGTGCAATAAGTGCAAAAAACTAATTTCACGTCTTGATAGCTTACATCTTCATTATAAAAAATGCTTCGAGAAAGTTAAGTGTGAGTATAATAAACATGGATCTTGTTTTGACTCATGTGTTGTACCGACTGATGAGTCTATATAAGTGAGACCCTGGTGATATGGACTTCAGTCCGTCTCTGGCTGCGGTAATGAACGGATTGGATAGTTAGACTTGTATAACATAATAGACCGGTATCTAGCTATTCTTGAGAACTCGATGGCATCATTACCACTATATATACCAACCTGGATCGAAGGTCTACCATCATCAGTGCAGAGCACGATGACAACGGTGTCTTAGGCTACACCTGCACTCTCAGCACAGTAGGAGAGTTCGACGTGTGCAACATCTTCTGCAGAGCAGACCTCAAAGGCTTCAGAAGTTAGCATGTCAGTAGTGTTACAATGGTTGTCAACAGTTCCAGTGGCATTGATGAAGGAAGGAGCATCCAGCGGTGTTCCATCACCCGACTGCACGTACTGTGAGAAGATCAAAAACTTGAAATTACGGGATTATGTAATACACAATTGTAGTACCATACAACAAGAAGACTGTTTGAATCGAGGTATCCAAAAGGCTTTGGTAATTTGTCAGTGTTTTTTTGTACTTGTAGTAGTGTATTGAATTTATGTAATAAAATTTTTTTTAAAAGAACTTGTGGTGTTTTAAGTTTCTCAAACCTAACACTTTTTTTAGTATTTTTTTAATTAAAGTTGTTTTGTATCGATCGGGTCTCGAACCAAGGACAGGAGCGGATCGAATCGATATGTAAGTTAATGAGTGATTTATTTAATGAATTTTGGAACTTTTCCCGAATTTCTAGTTAAATAATTACGGATTTTCAAGATGGCGGCCGAATTTCAAGATGGCGAGTGTCATAGTAATAAATGATTACTGTACTCTAGCGGATAAGAACTTAACTAACATGACGTCAGCGCACTCTCGCCGACGATACAATGATGATGGCTTCCAGCATCGAAGACAAGATGGCGGACATGACGTCATACTAGGTGACGATATATATGCTTTGAAAAAAAGTGGTGGGAGTCAGTCTGCTAGCACCCACCACGGGGGAAGGATCGGTCGCCATTTTTAATTTTTTTTTGCACTCGTCGGGTTCGAACAGAGGACTTCGAACTCCGTGTCGTAAATGTTTGTTTTTTAAAATATTTTTTATTAAAAATTTATTAAGTTATTTTTTTATTAATTTAAAATTTTTTTTATTAAAATCGGATAATAAATAAAAAAGTTAAAGATGGATGCCGTAACGAAAATTGCAACGGTGACGTCATAATCCATGATGACGTCGGAGGCTTATCGTAGGCTGTAGACATGGATGCTTAAGCCTACATATGGACATTTCTAGCCGCTGGGATTTTTAAGGACAAAAAACGGGAAATTTTCCCTCTAAACGGGAATTTTTCTCTCGAAAACGGGAATTTTTGAATTGTGGAATTTTTTGAGATTTTTTGGAGGAATTTTAATCCACAGAAATGTACATTTTGGCGAATTTTGAGGAATTTTGGGCAATTTTTGCCCAATTTTGGCGAATTTTGAGGGTCAAAGGTCAAGGTCAAACTTGTCCCGTTACGCTATGTCCCGTTACACTCATCCAAGATGGCCGCCGTGACGTCACAGATAGTCATGATGTCATGGGTGTGGCTCGGCTCTCGGCTCCACACCCAGAACCCGTGCGCCCGGATGCCCTATCCTATACTACTTGTGTACGTTTCGTTTCCTGTGTGTACTGTGTGTACATTCCGTTTCCTGTGTGTACTGTGTGTACGTTCCTTTTCCTTTGTGTACTGTGTGATCATTACATTTATTGCATGTAAATTGCATGTATTGTGCATACATTGCGTACATTACGTGTTGGAGCTGATGGATCTGTTGGAGCACTTGCAGCTTATGGTCAATTGACGCATAGGAGCAAAATGTAGATTGATCTGATGACGTGAATTGTAGCTCTTGGAGCCTGGCGTATATTGGAGAGATCGAATTTTTTTTTTCGATCTAATGATCCTCTTTTTTAATTTGTAGATTTGAATCTAGTATTATTGTAAATGGTTCTTGATTTGACTAGCGTATTATTCCATACGGTGCATGTATATAAGCGAGTCCTAGACAGCAGGACGCTCAGTTTGTTACTGACGTCGGCGGTGTAAGGATCACCTAGTTTGTTTCTGGTGCATAAGTCGTGTCAATTAGCTGTTCTTGAGACCTCGATGGCATCTTTACCGTCTTTAACGTCGAGCTCGGAGGTTGTACCATCGTCTACGGGAACCTTGACGACAGCTACGATGGAGAAGGTGCAGATCCCGTTGGCAACGACGACGTCAACATTGGAGGAGATTTCAACAGATGTGATACCACCAGCAGAAGAGAATTTAATGCCGGTGGTGCTGGCTTCACAGGAAAACATGACGAACTTCGTTTCAGCCTCGATGGAGACTTCAATGGCTGGTGATTCAACAACTAACGGACATCGGTGTTGTTACTGTGACAAGATTTTCACAAACAACAGCAATGCTCGACGACACGAAAAGAGAGAATGTGTCAAGAACCTTTATCGTAAAATGATTGTTTGTGAGAAATGCCATAAGCAGTTTGCCAGAAAAGATAATATGAAAACGCACATGAAGACATTCAAAGGTCCTGCTGTTCGGTAGAAATTAAAGGTTTCTATTCAACAACGATGCATTGATGTTCATAAGAGTATGCCTGGAGATGGCGCAACTGCGACAACGTCAGTATCTGTATCGGGTCTGAAAGGCTTGTCTTCATCAGCAAGGTATCCTTGCAGCTACTGCGATATGTCGTTCACTTTTTCTCATGTAGCACGAAGACATGAGAGGAGTAAATGCAAGAAGAATTATCTCGCATAAAGTTCCGCTGTGATGAGTGTCATGAATGGTTTACACGTATTGATAGTTTGCGACGGCATGTGAAAAAATGCAACGGTAATGTTCGTGTGTCTACTGAAGAACTACCTGTAGAAATTTCGACTCCTCGCTTTAGATTGGAGACTCGTAAGCGTACAAGCAAGAAAACCAATGTGCAGCAACCGATTGCTACAACGTCTGGACATGAAAATAAACCTAATACTGTGCTCGGTGCATTACAAGTGAATGATAATGGGTTCTACTTGGCGCAGTCTGCATTTCGTGGAAAATTGAAAGATTACTATTATCTAAATACATTAGGTGAGTCAAAAGACATTTGTAATTTTCTTGATGATATCAGAGAGGACATAATCAATCAGCTTACTGATGATGTAGCAACAAACGGTCCATCAAAATAGAACTTGTGGTTGGACTGTATATATGGAAAGCCGTATCCATTCGAAGACGAAGTGAGGAAGTGTGCATTCAAGACATCGGCTACAGTAATTTACAGTTCTGACGATGTGAAGCAAACTGTTAAAAACGGTATCCAGAAACTCTGTCAAGAAGAGGAGGACTATGTCTGTAAAGGTTCTGGTTGGTCTCTGTCTAGTATAAACCGATTGGAGCTAAGAATTAGTCATTTCACGCCTATGCAGGGCTTTCGCAAGTGATCCTGTAGTAAAATATAGATTTTGTAATAAAATTTATTTTGTAAAAGAATTTGCGATGTTTTATTTACGAACCTGTCACTATTATGTTAAATTGTTGTTATATTTATTTTTTCTTCAGCATCCAGAATCGTACCAAGAACCTAAGTCGATCTAATTAATCATTTTATTGGTTACAAAATTTATTTAATGAATTTTGAACTTTTTCCTGAATTTCTAGCATTGAAATTATGAATTTCCAAGATGGCGGACATGATGGCTTATAGGATGATGGTAGTAGAGGATTTTAAGCCTCATAAGAATTTTTGAACATGGTTTATTGAAATTATTATTTTTTACATAAAATTAAACATTATTGCACCGGTCGAGTATCGAACCAAGGCCAGGAACTGATCGAATCAATATGTAAATTAATGAGTGATTTATTTAATGAATTATGGATTTTTTCCCGAATTTCTAGCTAAATAATTACACGATTCAAGATGGCTGCCATAACGAAACATGCAACAGTAATAGGATTAGGTTAGGTTATGTTAGGTTAGGTTAGCATAGATTTGCATATGGATTAGGTTAGGTTAGGTTAGGTTAGGTTAGGTTAGGTTAGGTTAGGTTAGTTTAGGTTAGGTTAGGTTATGATAGGTTAGGTTAGCATAGATTAGCATATGGATTAGGTTAGGTTAGGTTAGGTTAGGTTAGGTTAGCATAGATTAGCATATGGATTAGGTTAGGTTAGGTTAGGTTAGGTTAGCATTGATTAGCATATGGATTAGGTTAGTTTAGGTTAGGTTAGGTTAGGTTAGCATAGATTAGCATATAGATTAGGTTAGGTTAGGTTAGGTTAGGTTAGCATAGATTAGCATATGGATTAGGTTAGGTTAGGTTAGCATAGATTAGCATATGGATTAGTTTAGGCATAGATTGGCATGGATTAGCATAGATTGGCATGGATTAGCATAGATTAGCATAGATTAGCATACGGATTAGCATGGATTAGCATACGGATTAGATGACGTCATCCAAGATGGCCGCCGGATCCTCGATCCTCCGCCTGTGCTTGAACCCCCTATTTCCAACTATTCGTAACGGGACATTTTTTCGTGCGTACATGGCTGATGAGCGTAACGGGACACTTTTTCGTGCGTGCATGGTCGAAGGAAGTGACATAATCCCCGAATCCCCAGCCCCCAGCCCCTGTCCTCATACATACTTTATATACCTACTATTGAGGTTAACTATCCGTATGTATTATTTATTGATATATATTAAAATATTATTATTGAATATAATTAATACTAAATATTATTAAATAAATAATTTTTAATATTTATTACTGGTTATTTAATATTTGCAAAATAAAGAAATAAATTTAATAAAACATTTAATAAAACAATTGTGATGAAAATTCAAATCGAACATCAAACTAAAATATTAAAATTTAGTATTTATTGTTAAATTGAATAAATAATAAATATTTATAAAAAATAAATGAACAAATTTAATGAAAAATTTCTGATAAAAATAAAAAGTGTATATTAAATTAAGAAAATAATAAATATTTAAAAAATGAATAAACTTAAACTAAATTTTTGAAATTTATTTTTAAATTTATTTATTTTCTTTTAAAATATTAAATAATCAAAAATAAATATTTAAAATTAAGAATCTTATAATATTTAATACAAATTATGTCATAAATATTTATTATTCTCCAAATTTAATATATTTAATTTTTTAAGTTTAAACTGAACTTTATTGACTGTGTTGACAATCTTTTTCCAGCCCTTTTATTATTTTACTATAATAAATTATTTACATGCAATTAAAAACTTTTTTTTAAGATGCCAAAGATGTATAACTTCTCACGCGCGTACATAAGTACACGCACCCATTTTTTTTCCGTAGGTGGTACTTTGAAAACGATATTATCTTTGAAGTACTTAAAATATTAATTGAATCTAAGGTAGTTGAAGTAACCCCTTAATTTTTTTCTTTCCACAATAAACTGTTGCAAAATATGTCCATAAACTTTGTTTCAGTTGTGAAAATCTGAAAAGCCTGCAGAGATAAATTCGTATAGCTTCACTATCTATTAAGGTTCTGCCTTCAGACGCATGATATTGATTTAATTTTTACATCATTTAATTTTTGATTATAAACCATTTCTGTAAATTTACCAGGACAGGTATTTCGCATATGTTGTTTTTGACGTTAAATGTGTTACTATATGCATGTAAAAGTTATTTCTGAGCTAAAAAAAGTCACTCAAGTACGTAATTATAAACAAGTAGTATATAAAAGTTTCTCCGGAAACAGGCGCCAGGCAGTGGATTGTGATTGTCGGGCCGCCATCTTGGATTGTGAAGTCACGGCGGCCATCTTGGATAGGTGTGACCTTGACCTTTGACCTTCACCCCGGTGGCCATTTTGGATCTGCCATCTTGGATCCGCCATTTTGGATGATGTCATTTTGTTTTCTCGAACATTCCGCCATTTTGTTTTACGCCATTTTGAATTATGACGTCACCGTTGCAAATTAAGTTACGTCCGCCATTTTTAATTTTTTTATTTATCATCCGATTTTAAAGAAAAAAATTTAAAATTAATAAAAATATTCAATTAATAAAATTTTAATAAAAAAATAAAAACATAGAATTACAGCACGGAGCTCGGAGTGCTCGGTTCGAACCCGAAGAGGGCAAAAAAAAATGGCGACCGATCCTTCCCTCACAGTGCCTGCAGGCAGACTGACCCCCACCACTTTTTACCATGCATATATATATATCATCAGGTAGTATGACATCATGTCCGCCATCTTCAAAATCCGTCATTTTAATGCTAGAGATTCGAGAAAAATTCCAAAATTAATTAAATAAATTTATAATCAATATACTGATTGATTCGATCGATTCCTTTCCTTGGTACGATCCCTGGACGATACGAACAACTTTAATTTAAAAAAAATACCACAAAAGTGATGGGTTTGAGAAAATAAAAAACACCGCAAGCTCTTTTAAAAAAACTAAAAAAAAATATTACATAAACTCTACACTACTACAAGTACAAATAAACACAGACAAATTACAAAAGTCTTGTGGATTTCTCGATTCAAACAGTCTTCTTATTGTACGAAGTAAGTCCTCTACATGACTGTAAATGTCTATTCAGTCTATCAGGTCGACATATTGGTACACCACAATATTCACACATAGACGAATTATCGACTTCATTAAAAGGACAGTAATATATTTCATGTCGTTTTGTAATTTGAATAGTTGCTAATGTTTTATTACAAAATATACAGCTTGTTTCTCATGAATGTACAGCCAGTCTATCACAATTCCTGAGGTGTGGTTTTAATCTTCCATAGTGTATAAACTTGCTTAAACTCCTGTTGCACTGATATTTAATGCGATCAGAGTTATTAGTGCATTTGTGTATTACATAATCCCATATTATCAAGTTTTTGATCTTCTCACAGTACGTACAGTCGGGTGATCGAACACCGTTGGATGCTCCTCCCTTCATCAATGTCACTGGAACTGTTGACAACCATTGTAACACTGCTGAAATGTTAACTTCTGAAGCCCTTTAGGTCTGCTCTGCGGAAGATGTTGCACGCGTCGCAATCTCCTGCTGTGCTGAGAGAGTAGGTGTAGCTGTAGACGATGTTGTCTTCGGGCTCTGCACTTATGATAGTAGACCTTCGATCCAGGTCGGTGTTGATAGTGGTAATGATGCCATCGAGTTCTCAAGCATAGCTAGATACTGATCTATTATGTTAGTCAAGTCTAACTATCCGATCCGCACGACAACGCGGTCAGAGACGGACTGAAGTTCTCATCGACAGGGTCTCACTTATATATTCTTATTAGCTGGTACAACACATAAGTCAAAACAATAACCATGCTCATTATACTTGCACTTAACTTTCTCGGAATTTTTTTTATAATGAAGATGCAGCTATCGAGACGTGAAATTAGTTTACTGCACTTGTTACAGTAAAACTCTGTTCTTTTCAGTAAATTATTCGGAAAACTGCTTCTTTCATGTCTGCGCGCATTTGTAGGTTTAGTAAATGTTGCACCAGAGTATTAACACTGATGCGATGTACGCTCTTCATTAATTGTAGTCTTCAATGCTGATGTTGAAACTTCAGCTGATGGTGGAACAGCACATATCGATGTATTCTCTGCAGCCGGTATCGGGATCTCCGATTCCATTAACGTTGCTGCCATCGAGGTCCCCGCTGCTGATGGTAAACAGTCTATCCCGGTCGACATTTGAGCAGTAACTAAATCTCGTGAAACTTAATGACGAGAGCAGGTCCGTACTGCACCTTGGCCAGAGGTGCACTGAGGGTCCTCTCGTCTGAACCTCGCGTATATACCTGTGGTCTACTGGTATACTACATGAGTCAAAATGATGTCTGTATTTAAAATAATTTTTATTAGGTACCTTACAATTAAAGAAATAAAAACACACGAGTTCAAGTTTTACACATTTATTTATATAAATTACACAAATACATAAAGAATGAAGCATTTTCGTAAGCAAAGTCTTTAATGCCGCATGCACTGCCTCGTCGACTCCGGTTCCAACTGCCTCGTCGAATCCGGTTTCAAATGGTTCGCAGGTCACGGGATCAGGAACACAGGTATCTAGCTGGCCATCTTCTGTGACGTCCACATCTCTAGCGAGACATGGTCGATGGCGTCTGTGACCAAGTCTGCGCCTGGGATTTGGCTCAGTGCTAGTTGGGACAGATTCACTGCCTGAACTTCGACGACGAGACGCACGTCGTTTGGACGTCTGAGTAGAAGCATCACAGGTCGCAACAAGTTGCAACACGCTCATGTTTAGTGTTGCACGTGCAGACGAGGCGACTACCTCAGCGATGCTAGCAGGAAGGATTGTGTGTGGTCTCATGTGATAGACGGCGCAGTTTCCAGGTTCGCAACAATCTAATAGCTGCTGAGTCGGTTCGTAGGACACAAGAAAGTGCACAAACCACCAATGCTGAGCGCCTCCATCACAGGTTTCTGTATATGTAAGTAGATACCCGGCATCCCAGTAGCTGTACTCGACACTGCTGAAGCTAGGTCTTACGCTCACGTACACATTAGCAGGATGAAACGTAAACATCTTCTTGCAGGGCGAACATCAACTGAAGGCTCAAATGGATGTACGCCTTTTATATATCAATGCTCCTACTAACACTGTGTGTGCTATTTCTGCATTAACTGCGAGTTTGTACCGGCACATACTCGTTCAAATTTGTCACGTGGCTGCACGTCATATATTGCACTAAGATTGCGCAGGGAAGGACAGCCATAGTTGGTCTGTAGGTCTTCAATTTCAACAGAAGCTCACACAACTTGTTCAGCCATTTCTTCTGTTCAGGTCCGGCAACGAAAATTATTTCGTTTTGATATAGTAAATCTCCAATAGTGTTTTTCACATGGTGGTATGGAATTTTTCCTTCGTCCCAATCTAGTCCGTGATAATATTTGGTTAGCCATTCATTCGACTGTTTGCTTTTTTCGTCTAGTAGTTTCCAAGGATACGGGGATCGGAAGTTGCGGGTTCGAGTCTTGTCTCCGGAGGTAACGGCAATTTCTTTGAGAACAAAGCCGTTTTGGCTCTGGAAACCTTGCAGGTTGCAGTACATCTTGTCGCTAGCAATGCTCGATCGTAACTGAATTCTTATCGCAAACGAAACAGTATTTAAGTCAGAATTTTCACAAGTTTGTCTCGACAATTGTATGATGCAAGCCGATCGTGAAGTATCAGACAAAAAGCATAGGTGTTTGGTGGAATATTTCCGCTAGTCCTTATCTCGATCCTACAGTCGATGATGTTTGAATTTAATCGATCATCCTGTTTGGAAACGTCAAACACCATAAACGGAGCCTTGTTCTTGAAACTGTCGGGACTCAGTATCGGTGACTGTCTCCGACCATAGTAAGCTTGCTGAAACTTGGCATACATTTGATATGCGAGAGGAAATCTTCCACTTTCAAAGTCTATGTTCATATCAACGTACGGATAACTTTCGCTGTTTAAAAATATTTTTACATTACGTAATTGACAGTTATCGAATAAGGAGCGACTTACTCCTGCATTGAGCTGTCTTCCGGTCTGAAGCCCGACGATGATGTATCTTGGTTTTTCCGTAGCGAAGCTGGACTTTACTATCCAATTGATACGCTGACTATGAGGCAAGCCAGGATAAGTTTCCAGGCTCCAGGATCGGAATGGCACATCGAAGTTCTTGCCATTTTCAATGTTCTTCAACATCTTGACTCGTTCAACGGTGCTCACTTGGATGTGGGGCAGCATCCACTCGATAGACTGTAGTGTTAGCGAGACATTTGAGGGTTTTCTGCAGCGGCGACAATTGCATTAATGTGAGTGTTGGCTAGAAGCAGTACGAGCTCTTGTTTCGAAGTAATGATTATATGCTTGTAGTCCTCAGCGAATCCAAGAAGCGCGGACAGAGGAACACAAACTTCGCACTTTCCTTCGGCAGAAACTGGAAGCTTATATTCATCCTCGAGAGCACAACCTGCCTTCTTTGCAGCAGACAGTTCATTTGGCGTGAGCGAATGGTAATTTTTCATAGCAGATGTTATGCCTACATCTCTCGTCTGGTCTACCTCGACGCCATTGAGTACATATGTAATGCGCTCGATTAGGTGAAGAATACCATTGCAGGATATTGACTTTGTTGTCGGATGCATACCATCTGCTTTTGTCAGCGTGTCTCTTATACGGAGAAATGACTGCGAAGGTAAAGTACATATATCTTGGTGCTGTACAGCAATGCGTACTTCTGATGGTAGTGCGTACGGTCCGAACAGGAAAGGCTGGTACTCGTGCAATTCAATTTTCGTAATGTTGTCGTCATAAATTACCGGATCTTCCACGTTGAGGATTTCGTCTTCCATATTTATTCGGCACTTGTACAATACTAAGAAGATACTTTATGCTGTCAGGTGTTAATGCACCGATGTCTGATAGAGAACTGTTATTATTCACGGCAATGCGATTTATTTTATAACTGTTTGGTGTGACGAACTTAATGTCCATCGCTTCAAGTGCAGACGTAATGTAATTTCTTCGTCTTGAAAATTCACCAATCGTCCTCGCTGGTCAACGATTCTGACGACGACTTCGTGTGCGCACTTCACGACGACTGGAACGTAAATGATACTTTGCGGTACTTCTACCAGTTTATATCCTGGCGGGACCATCGGCGAAAACTCGTGCAGCATGTTGCTTAGTCTTCCGTTTAGATACGTTCCACTTGCCAAATTACAGTTTATTCTTATGACATTCACAGGCAAAATGTTTACTGCACGCGTGGATTCGTATGCTCTTCCTCTATCATACACCTTTGATTCGAATCTGAGCATCGTACCTATGGTCCCGGATTTCGTAAATTCGACATTTTCACTGCATGTTAGAATGCTTTTTGAGTGTTTGGATTTCCACGCAGTTGAAAGTCTACATCCTGTGGTAACATATCCCTGATGTAATTTGCAATGTCGTCAATTTCGTAAGAGCCAACAGGTAACTGTATTTGATGAGCGGTCCCATCGCTTTTCAGGAAGCAGATCTTGCATTCGGTATGGCATGATACGTTTGAAAATCTACGTCTAAATCCAAAGGCGGGAAATGGACCGCCCTCAGCTCTAACGCGTGACCTGACAAGGTAAGTGTTATCGACATGACTAATAAATTTTCATATCTGTACAGTTATTTTATAGACAAAAAAATATTTTTTGGCAGCTAAATTTTTTAGTTGAAAAGCGAAGACACAAGTGTCCGCAGTTTGTTTGATTAGGCTTCTGCTCCGTTTCGTAATTGTAGAACAATGTAGTGGACTGGCCCAGGTACTGTCGCAGTTCTGGCAGAGGCCGTAAATTTCCAAAACTATCGTAGTACTCGGCCATTTTTCCAGATTTTATTTTTGCCACCCAGTGCGTGCCGCGACCTGCCGACACGTCTAAATTAATTATGGCACGCTCACATGTCATTGGCTTGCTGGGTAAAGTGTCTCGCATAAACACACCACGGAAATTTGGTATTTTCAGTTTGCGTGCGTACTTTATTAAATCTATATTGGTGAGCGGACGTTTCGGCAGAGAACATAGGATTTTTTCATTCGTTTCTTTCTCATGCCTCGACCTGATTTGTGAGGTAGAAAGTAGAGTCCTGCGCTGTTTTTTTACACATGTCAATGGATTCCATGCTGGCATTGTGTCGTTGTGCTTCTTTTAACTGCTTGCGCCCATTCTTCTTCTAAGTGTTGACTGCCCGAACTATACCGCTCGTTGCACCGATGAGGCCGCCGAGCAGGCAAAAGCAAAGGAAGAAATACTCCTATAATCTTCTTGTCGTGAGTTTGTAATTTTTGCTTGGCCTTTTGCACGCCTGCACCAGTCTTGCGTTTGGTCTTGCGTGAGTTAATCTTTGACTTGATGGAGGTGGCTCGACGAGCACCCAGTCCTAATTTGCTCTTGGCCTTCATGATTTTGTAAACACACCAAGCTGCGATTTTCTCTCCTAGTCCAGTGTTTGTTGATTTACTAATATCTTCAGCTTCCTGTGCCAATATCTCGTCGTCCCGGTGCCTGGATTCCAGATCCTTGCTTAATGAATATGCAATATCGTGCTGCTTGTACTTTTCGTCGAGAGAATTAATGCCCACGTCACCGCGAGCTAACCTTTTCGCTAGTTTAGTGCCGGGGCCGCAGAATCTGTAGCCGGGAATGTGTAGCTCGAATGGCAGATTGTTTATCAGCGAGTTCACGAGTCCTGCACCAATGTGTTTTTTGTTCTTACCTCTTCGAGTCATTGCGCACAACTGACCAGAAAGTATAAATGTGTATGATTATATACAATTTCGTCAGTACAATGCAAGTCGTCATGCAAGAAGTGTGTTTGACCGTGCTCATTACGCAAGACGATGTATGTAGTGCACGTGAATCACGACATGGCTTACTGTTGCCTTCTGCCGTACGATGCATAATGGCGGGTCCGTCCAACTGCAGTAAAACGTGCATTCTACTGAGTTTATAAGATGAGCCAAACGGTCTTAGGTTCGAAAACATGTACCTCTATTCCAAGGCGTTGCAACAGCCAAAATACCAGCGACTAGCTACAGTTCTACAATCGGTGGATTGTCTGGAGTATTTCCCGTTTAATGATAATGCGGATGTGGTACCTCCAAGCAAAACAAAAGCCAATTCTGTGTTTGTGTTTTCGACGATGTAATGTGCGAGAAGCAAGGCATAATACAAGAGTACTTTTCCATGGGCAGACATGCTAAAGTAGACTGCGTTTACCTGTGTCAGACGTACAGTCGTAGTCCATAACATCCCCTACGAGACAACGCAAATGTCATAGTTTTGTTTCGCATGGACGAACTTAATTTACGTCACTCCTACGACGACCACATTAACACCGACATGACATTTCAGGAATTCAAAGACATGTGTTCTTTGAGCTGGAGAAACGAGCACGGATTCATAGTCATCGTTGTGCCGTTAATTAGTAAATTCGACACGATATATTTTAAATTTTTACTATGATTTTAAATTTTTTTTTGTGTGGAAATTTTATTTGCTCTACTATAGTCTAATTTTAATTTGTTAGTCTGGTGTACTCCTCTGAGTTAAACTTTGTCTCAGTGCCCTGAAGCCCCTTTCCCATCGGCGTATCGGATATTTTGCTGGCCTAATCTCTGACTGGCAGACAGCTTACCGTTTCCCCCACCTTCAGTCACGCCTCAAGCCTGGAATATCATTTCTCTTCGTGACCCTAACTGCATAGACAAGCCTGTAGCCTGCAGGCGACCAGTTCTCAGAGACGAGCTGAGATTGGCCTTTTTCATCACGTCTTAGTGTTATGTTCGCTCCTCTGCAGCCACGACGAGACGTAGTTTCTCAGCGTCGTTGCATGTTACCCTCACCTCCCCCCCTTCTCAGTTCCAAGTAAGACCAATGACCGGTCATAACCCCCTGGACAACGGTGACCGTTCTCAAGGTCTTCCCGGAAAAAACGAGTGCGCCAAAACTGATCGCAAGAGCCACCTAGCGACCAAGTCGCGAACTTCTCCGCTTGCCTACCCTCTAGGGCGCCAGAGAGCAGCACCTGCGCTCCCTTGAGTTATATGGACGCCGTGCGCGAGTCGATTGTTT
Organism: Bacillus rossius redtenbacheri; assembly: GCF_032445375.1. Lineage (NCBI taxonomy): Eukaryota > Metazoa > Arthropoda > Insecta > Phasmatodea > Bacillidae > Bacillus > Bacillus rossius. The sequence continues at coordinate 178,691,457 of NC_086330.1, forward strand.
TCAACTCAGACCCCTCCGACAGAGTTCGCTACTGTCGCCCAGTGAGGCCAACTTCAAGACTCCTGCTAGAGTTTTTTTTCTCGCCCGCTTTTGGGCAAGTTCGGAATCTTTCGGCGGCCCAGACCCCCCTCCACCTGTTAGAGCCGGCGGGCACTTTTAATTACGAGACGCGGTTTGCCGCGACACAGATAATCTCGCGTCGCGCCTGCAGACAGATCTCCAGCGATTTTCGGCGAGTCGACGAGACTCTGCAAAACTTACATCCGGCCGCAACCGACTATGTAGTCGCCTAAATGAGGGATGCTATCCCTATAATATTTTTCAAGTGGTTTAGTCCGTCTGCGTAGTATAAAATGTAATAGTTATTTTTTTTAGCTTTTAATTTTTTTTGAAATTAGAAATCATCCGCGTCCTGCCGCGCAATTCGCGAGCTCCAGACCCTGGCTGACTCCACGATGGAAGCGTGCTGGGCAACTCCCCTGTTTTGGTGAGTGATAATTCGCGACCCCCCCTTTTATTCCCTTAAATTTTGTTTGGGCATTTTCTGCCCCATAGACTGCCTGTATACAAGTTCTAATCAGTTTTGATTTGGACTGTTGCAGACAGGGTCGATGACGGGGAGAGATTGATTGCTCCCATCTCGTGGCCCCACGACCCCCCCCCCCCCCCCCCTTCTGTTCCGTGGGTCACATTAGAAGAAACGTTTCGACTACCCGACGTGATCGTTTGAAGACCCCGGGTGGTAATGTAAATTCAAAATTTCCCCTTCACCTAGCTACGAACTATCTTAAGCGGATGACCAACCCACCAGCGACCAGTGTTTTTCTCAAGAAAATGTAGAACGAATAGAAATAACGATCAATGTAATCATCGGATCCATCCAACTTTGAGTGTGAAACTTATAATGCAAATGTTTATATGTCAAACTAAGAATGTAATTTGTTTTAAAGATTCGCGGGGCGGCCCCTTTTTTCGCTTTTCTGTTTGTTAATCTTTGAAACTTGTTTTGTATGTAAAATAATGGAAACAAGATAATTCATCAGGGCAAATAAAACAGGGAAACTATAGATCAAGTTAATCGTGTAGTTTTTATTTATTGATTTTAACGATCCACACCAACTTCCTCCTTGCTTGTTACAGGAAGTTCCTAAATTTTGTTTGTTCCCCACCTCGTGTCGCCTCTGGTAAAGCAATTTATTTATTTTTTTTTTATCCAACAAGTTTCCAAGGCTCCTTTTAATTAATTCAAAATAATTCAATTTTGAGGCACGAGGGGTGTTACATCGTAAAGGACTGGCCGCTATATAAGGGCAAGTACAGACAAGGTTTCGATCAGTTTATCGTCAAACATGAGTCATAGCATTTCGAAATTCCGTCGTAGCAGTCGTGACTTACGTACTGCTCTCAAGTCTCATGACGACGTTATCCGCAAATACATTTCGCTACTGGCTCAATAAGTAGAAAGTGTGAAAAACGAATTACTAGAGTATCTCGTTGCCATCGACCAGCACGTATAGAAGCCTCGGATTCTCGCATTCGCAACATGATCGAAGTATCGAATGCACAAAGACGTGACGATTTCAGGGCTTTTCAAAATAGTCTGAAAGCATCACTATCTCACTTGTCAACAAATTAAGATTTAGCCAAACATAAGAAAGAAGTTCTGCGAATGAATAAAAAAGTATAAAAGGAGGTCTTGCAATATTTTTTCAGCCAGTGCAATGTCGGAACTGGCCAGTGAGCTTCATCGAGCTATACATTATGTTCGTGAAAAATATCTACTTACTAGACAAAACAGACGGGCACGTGAGATGGAAAATGAAGAGATATTTAAACCAATCACTAGTCGCCTCGACGAACTTAAAAATAAGGAAGAACAAGCCATTAATGTGAAGACAGAAGTTGAAGATGAAATACCAACTGTAAAGAAGAGAAAGTATGAACCAGATTGAGAAGAAGAGTCCATGCACGAGAAAAAAATACTGAAAAGGACACCAATTTAATGCAATGGTCCGACATTACCTGATATCGTTTACGAGTCGGAATAATGACACGACGTACGGAGTGTACAGAAAACATAATAAGTAGTTCCTCGGTGCTAAACGAAATAATATGCGCGTGGAAGAGTTCAAAACGCGCGGGACTCCGGGTATGTACGAATTGCTGTTTTGCAGGGAGCCTAAAGGATATTCTCACAAAGACATACAAGAGTACAAAAAACTGCTAGAGCTAACCAATGCACATTTTCGTGATAACGATCCAGATAGTGGTGTATATAAAGACGAAGATCATGAAAAATTCGACATTCTCGCTAATCTCTTCAGTGAACTAACAATAGGTTTAAAAGAGCTAGAAAGTTATCAGATATTTGACTATGTATATTGTGACAACCCAATGAATTAGTTGATCGCCTTAGAATTCTACATGCTTCGCTTAGTGTAGGAAAATATTCGCACATCAACTAAATAGTCTCCATACTTGAAGAACTGAGGGAAGCCGGCTATATACAATGAGTCAAACCGGAATCGCTCGCGAACTTCATGCTCCTGCTAGAGGAAAATACCTTCGTCGCAAAATCATAGTTCACGGAATTGATGATTTATTTCAGGCGGACCTTGTTGAGATGATACCATTTTCCCGATTGAATAAAGGATTCAAGTACATGTTGACAGTCATCAATGTTTATAGCAAGTTCGCTTGGGCTAGACCTGTAAAATCAAAGACTGCAACTGACGTAGCCTAGGCCATGAACAATGTACTCAGCAGACTAATGGGCCTATAATTTTGGGGCAGTGTCTTGTCTTTTCCGGATTTATGAAAAACTATCACATTCGCTTCTTTCCACTGCGATGGAAAATACTGTAGTTTAAGTATTCCATTTATTAATTGAGTTAGGTATTCCAAAATTTCGTCGAGCAGTTTCTTAAGGACTACTGCTTTTTGCGGGATGGACGTGTACCGTCGCCCTTGCAAACGGACCTCGGGAAAGAATGCTGCAATGTAACCTTCAAGGCTTTGATGAAGAAGTATGGCAATAAACACTACTCTACATTTAGTAACGTCAAAGCCTCCATTGTCGAAAGGTTTAACAGAACTTTGCGTTCCAAGATGTGACGACAGTTCATGGCTAACGGAAATTACAAGTGGCTTGAGAACTTGTCGAAACTAATAAGCGAGTATAATTCCACAGTGCATTCTACCACGAAAATGAAGCCAAAGGACTTAAAGGACAATCGCCTGCTTCGAACAGTGTTTTCCAACCGGAAGAAGAAAGATCCACGAAGCTTAAAGCTAACGTCGGAGACATTGTGCGAATCTCCAAGCAGAAAGGTATCTTCGAAAAAGGTTTCACTGCGAACTGGAGTCCCGAACTTTTCCGTGTGACACATGTTCGTGAATCAGAGCCTAGGACCTACTACCTCGAGGATTTGGACCACAAACCTATTCGTGGCGGCTTCTATGCCGAAGAGATTCAGTCTATGTTGTATCCTGATAACTACTTGGTGGAGAATATTTTAAAACGAAGAAATGGACGATCCTACGTCATGATGTATGACTTTCCACCTCGCTTTAATTCGTTGGTGGCAGATGCAGAAATCGAGAAATCCACAAGTAATTTAGTAATTTGTCTATATTTTTTTTGTACTTGTAGTAGTGTAGAGTTTATGTCATAAAATTTTTAGTTTTTTAAAAGAGCTTGCAGTGTTTTTTATTTTCTAAAACCTGCCACTTTTGTAGTATTTTTTATATTTAATTTGTTTTGTATCGGCCAGGGATCGAACCAAGGACAGGAATCGATCTATCAATCAGTATATAGATTACAAATTAATTGAATGAATTTTTGATTTTTTCTCACTAAAATCGGATAATAAATAAAGAATTCCAAGATGGCTGTCGTAACGGAAATTTATACAAGTGGTGACATGATTCAGAATGTCGCGTGTGACGTAAGACATTTTTATTACTTTTCATTGAGAATTTTTTTAATATAATAATAAATTATTGGTTTACTCTCGCCGGAAATTGAACCGAGGACCGAAATCGTTTAAATAACTAAACATTTAAAGTCGGCAATTTTTTAATTAATTTTTGGAATTTTTTCGGAATTTTTAGCATAAAAATTACAGATTTTCAAGTTAGCGACCGTAACGATAATTGCAACAGTTACGTCTTAAAACAAGATGGTGGTTCTGTCTCGAACAGGTGATGATATTATTACTTCAAATTAAAAAAAATTGCAAGTCCGAATATGCATGTTATTTTTATATATACCTTATTTAATTCTCAGTCTGGTAGATGTGTCGATGGCCGTGCGGTTAAAGGCGTATGTTTTCCAACCTTGAGATCAGAGCTGCGATGATTCGAATCACAGCGCTTCCAATGTATTTTTAATAAAAAATTTAATTTAATATGACGATAAGGACCATAATAGCTATGGTAGATAATGGAACATCGACCTTATGTGATGAGACAGAACGACGCTGGCGCCCTCTAGGAACAAACAGCAGAAACAAAGTCGACGGTATCGGCGGCCTCCAGCGGAACATAAAAAAATCATTATGGTGACCATGACGAAAATTTCATCAAGAGTGAGTGGGGCGCTCGATTTAAAGATGGTGGAACCAAGATGGCGGATCCAAAATGTCCGCCGGGGTCAAATTCAAAGGTCAAGGTCACACCCATCTAAGATGGCCGCCGTGACTTCACAATCCAAGATGGCGGACCGACACCAGGCACCACAGCCAGAAGCCAGTTTCCGGAGGAACTATTATATACTACTTAAACACATGCGTGATATTTAAATGCTGTTAGAAAACAGTAAATATCTATTTGACAACATATGTGAAGAATCATTAAGTGCGAGAGAGTGGCCGTGATCAAGTGAAACGATAAGTACCAACACGTACGTGTCTGGCCCGGCTGCGAGGAAGGAAGCTCGCACGAGAGTGTGACTGAGACAAGTTGGGCTCGTGTTTCAAGACGCCGGGCGCTGCGGTCTGCAGGATATGGTGAACAAGGCACAATGTCGAATGTCGGCTTCTATGCTAAAAGTGGTCTTAAGCCCTGACTTCCTGAACAAATTTGTAGACAAGTTTCATCAAACTCGGTCCCGTGACAGATCACAGGATGAATCATATCGCATTAGTGTCTCGTTTTAATAGTAAAAAATGGTTACTTTTGCGAGAAAATACTGAATATTCATGTCAGTCATACTTAAAAAATAATTTTTAACTGTCTCGAGTGTCAACAATGATGAAGTTATTTAAATTTCTTCAGTAACAACCACTTCTTAGCCTAAAGTACCCTGTAATTTTTCTTCGTCAACCTCGCGAACATTTCGCCTGGAAAGATCGGTGTAGCTGCAACATGCCAGCTTCCAGGCTACTTAGATGCGTCGCTAGGAGAAACAGGGACCCTTCGTTTATCCACCTGCCAACTGCACCAAGTGAAAGGTTCCCTCAAGGTGTGAAAAACCGAGTTTGACCTCCTACCAGAGGTGGAAACTGAGTAAATGCTTAAATGGACATCATCGAGGTCCATACACAGAAAAAAAATATTTATGGATTTTTACAAATGATTCTTTGGAAAATCAGTTGCCAAAAAATAGTTTGTGATACTACAAGACAGATAAGGTAAATTTGTACAACACATGGCTATATTTGCATATATGAAATACGTTTTCCGAGAAAATACTATTTTTTAAAAAAATTGGTCCATCATTATATATTTATATTGATGTCGCTTTCAAGCATAATTTTGTAAAAGATAGTATAATATTCAATAGTTGGACTTAATTTTGTTTTATTATGCGTATTAATGTGCGTATTTAGTGCTGGAAAGCTATTCAGGGAACAGTTTACAAATAAAATTAACAATTGGAGGTGCTGGGACAATACAAAGCATAAATGCCTCGGTAGGGATCCGAACCCAGTATTACTGCGCACCCTATTTAGTGTTAATTCTGTTGTTTTCTTGTAAATGTACAAGTTTACAAATACTTGTAATTTTACAAGAAAAACAATTACAGTGCAGCGACCGATATGTGAGGAATTGTGTGGATAGAGCGGTGACGGAATGCATTGGTCGGAGGCAACGGAAGCACCCAGAGAAAAGAAACCACCAATTCAAGACAACTTCCACCCCATTTGCCACTTGCGAAAAATCTGATAGGCATTGGTGGGAGGCGAGTTGACCAGTTCATCATAGGGAAATTTTTTCAGCTCTGCCTTTACGATGCTACACCTACTCTCTTGTTCACTTGTGTAGCTTAAATGTCCCCTTAAAATTGATTTTGGGAGACTGGTGGATCTTTTAGTTTCAAATGCAAAACAATAAAAAAAATGTGATTTCGTCTAAATATAAGTGCCTCTATATTTATTGTACTCTTAATTAAGTAAATATAAAACAACAAAACATGAATTCCATAAACAGGTTAAAAAAGTGACTTAATTTACGTATATATATTGACAAATATATTAAAATTATAACCTTCAATTATTTGGTTGACAAAAATATTAAATTTATTAAATTATATTGAAATATATTAAAATTACATCATTTAAAGTATTGGCGAGCCCTAATTAGAAAATTTCTCTTAAGTTTCATTTTGCATAGATAAATGAAATCAAAGACAATAAAAATGTTAACATAAACAATCCCAGAGTTAGCGTTTAGAGTGATTAAAGTCCCGTAAAGAAAAATTTCGGATGTTCCAATCTTTTCAACGTAGTGATCTAATGGTTACACTGTAGACATACCAAAACAATCTGGAGGACTGGAGATTTGAAGTTCCTTGGCCAAAGGCAGTAGCGGATCCAGAGGGGGGGGGGGCTAAGGGGCTCAAGCCCCCTCCAAAAGCATCTGGGTCCACTATTGTTTTAGTGTTTGCCTTGATAAAGCTTAGCCTCAGCTGGGTCAAGCCCCTCCCAAACCAAAATCCTGGATCCACCACTGGCCAAAGGTGAGCTGTTACATGGTATCAGGATGCCTTAGTCGTCCTAATTGCTGGAGGATAGAATCGAGGGTGGTGTTGTTAGGTCCGCATCCGGCCCTTGGACCCTGTCTGTGAACAGGTCCAAAACAAACATGTCAGAACTGGTTCACAGACAGTTAGAAAAATAGGCAGAAAATGCCTATTAATAATGATGGGGGTTGAGGAAATAAAGTTTGTCAAAAACTCACCATACAGGCAGATGGCTTCTAGCGTCAGCCAGGGTGCGAAGCACGCGAACACGCGGTTATCGCGGACGTTTCCATAATTTTAAAAGATAGAAAGTATTGAGAAGTATTATTAACAAAGCATGATTACTTCTACTAATTATTAAAAGGTTATAGGGACCACATACCTTACCTAGCCGATTAAATTTTTGAACAAAGACCGGAGTTAAATCTTGATGTGCGGCTCACCAACGATGCGGCGTGGTCAGTCTGCTGTCGCGGCGCGAAGTTACTTTGGGGCGGCAGCGACTCGTAATTAAAACACGAAGTTAATCAAAAAAAGGTGGGAGACTTCGGCTTCTGGACCGAAAGGTTTTGAAGACTTCCAAGAGGGTGGTCGAGAAATACTGACTACGATACCTCTAAGTTGGTGGTACTGGCCGATGTCAGCGCAACCTACTAAGGGGTGTCCGAAACAAGGAGAGATCGACTCACATGAGGCGACTGCTAAAACATTAGGCTTATTGAGGGGACTAGTGCATAGCTCTGGTGGCTTGGAAATGAACTACCGGGCACTGTTTGTTACGTGAGGCACCAGCAGGCAGACGTTTAGCGGGTGTTCAATCACCCAGGGGAAATAACTTGCAACTCTGCCACGAGATGACAGAGGCGATACATTCGGGCACCGATAGGTGTCCTTGAGATTGGCCCGGGGTTGACGGCCGGTTGTTGAACTAGGCCTGGTTCCCTGTAAAGGCTTAAGGGGGGATGGGAAAAGTGCTGCTGTCAGTGGGAAACTCTTTCTGCAGAGGCCCGAATCGTGCCGGGGAGGTGTTTAAGACGAGCCGCGGGTGTGTCTGAAATCGCTCGCGTAAGGCGGGCTCTTAGAACCTAGCTGCTCTAATAGCTCGCATAGCACTTCTTGTTACAGCTGGGAGGAGAATTACAGTGACGGGTGTGCACCAATGCGGGGATAAGACGATCGCACTTGCTGAGCAAAATTAGAATTTAATGCTGAGAAAGATTGGGGGGACAGGTCTGACAAAGATTAAATGGGAGTGTACAGAGGGCGGAAAAAGTTTAAGTTGTTGCAACAAAAAATGACTGGCGACATTATTTTTCAAAAATTCAAATTTAGAAGTGTACCAAAAATACTAATTTTCCGCTCACCATCAGCATGTTTGTTAAATGCTTTACGAAAACAGACAACATTCACATTTCCTGACGGCTTTAAAATCACCTGATTTATTCTGATGCTCTGCTCACTGTATGAAAAATTATCTCTAATATACCAAAACTGAATTTAATTATTAATGCTGTCTTAATCATATTACATGAGTAGTCGAGTTCTCTATATTTTAGTGGTAAATAATTTTTCATGGTAATCAAATTCTTCTTAGATTTTATTTTTTTAAATTTATTTTGTAAATACTTTATTTAAGATAATTATTTTTTGTTTCTTTATCACAAGTCATTTATTGTATTCATTGGTTATCCTAGAGAATAATAATACTTTAATTTATTTTTTATTTAACATTAATTCACATATTCCGGCCCTCTGTTAGTTACAAAATCATCTCTGGCTCTGAAAAAGAGTTAATATGGCAGTATTATGTATATAAGATGGCATCCATTTATAATGTGAGGCGATTTTGGGTATTTTTTGACCCTCCTTCATCTTGGTGAGGTTTGAGACTTGGCTCAACACCCTCACCACCACTAAACAAACATGAGATTTTTAAAAATGCGTAGTTTTAGGGCAAATTCGTCAATCTGTGCTATATTGTGTTAGATTTAAAAAAAAAAACATAATTTACTTAATCATTTTATTTCAGACTAGTTAAGATTATTATTTAAGACAAAACGTAGTCTAGAATCACAGTGAGAAAATCGAACAATAAAATACTTAAATAGGAACTACTAAAATTCGCAAAATATTATTCATTCTAATTCTGTCCACGGGGACTCATGTATGGTCTCAAGAGCGACTACTGGAACCATGTCCATGTGATTTCCAGTCAAATCATCTGCTTCTTCCAAATTTGCTTCCTTTTTTTGATGTACTTTCTTTTTTGAATGTGCTTCTCTTTTTTAATGAATTGGCTTCGTGGTTCAGATATGCCTGGTTTATAAGCCTGACATTGAACATTAACTTTTTTAAATTCTCGCCATCGAAGAAAGATACCTATTGGCTACTTATTGGATGTGTGTTTGACCACTTACTAGTTGCGACTGACTACCACCTGGATGTTGCTGGCCACGTACTGGAATTTTGTTCCTGACCATTGAATTGACGTGTCTAGCTTACATCATGACTTGGCTGGTCACAGACTGAATGTGTCTGGCCACTGTCTTATGGTGTCTCGTTAACAACTGGCTGTCCTGGTTAATCGACTGTCATGTTGAACTGTCCTGAAAACTCATGCGAAGGACTCGCTTTGCCTTCTAAGAAGACTGTAGTAATGGAGAAACACTAGTAATTTGCTTGTTTATTGTACTTGTAAAATTTACATAATATTTTTTTTATTTCTCGGACATGTCATTTTTTGGTAATTTCACTTTTTTGCGTTGATCAAGGGTGAAACTGAGGTTATTGATTCTTTTTAAGACTTTTGGAATGTGTCCGGATTTTAGAGCTTAATAATTAGAGATTTACAAGATGGCGGATAAATTTCAAGATGGTGAGGCGTTCTGATAATAAAAGATTCCTGCACTCTAGTGGGTAAGAATTAAACTAATATGGCGGCAGCGCACTCTAGCAGACGAAAACAGTATGTCGATGGTGACCTCCAGTACTGGCTGACATAATATCTCCCTTGGCATTAGTGGTGGTAGGTCAGTCTGCCTATGGCTTCCGTGGAGGAAGGGTCCGCCTCTAATTTTAATCGATTGACCTCGCTGGGTTAAAATTGAAGACATCATATGTTTAAATTTTATTATTTAAATACTTTCTTAGTTTTAAAATTTTCCATTAAAATTAGATAATAGCTACAAAATTTCAAGGTGGTGGTCATAAAGAAAATTGCAACATTCAGCTATTGGAGTGCTTAGTTAAATTCCAGTTGGCATCTGAGGTCTGGGTTCAAGGTCGTTGTCAAGGTCAAGGTCAATAACAAGTTTCTAGGTCAAATGTAATGTTCAAGGTCAAAGCTAAAGGTTAAAGGTCAAAGTCAAATGACAAGTTCAATGTTAAATGTTAAGTTCAAGAGCGAAGAAAGAATATAGTCACCGGTTTGACTCAGTGGACTGCCCCGAATATCAAAGGGCACTGTCAAGAGAACTAGATAGAATAAACTATGAATAATACAAAATTTCCCATAAAATTAGGGCAATCACCAGGGCTCAGCTATTGCCACGAATTAAATGGTTTTACTGGCAAGGAAAAATAATCTGGATATCGTGTTAATTCAAGAGCATTATGTTGTTAGAGGAAACCTTGTAGGAGAAACAACAAAGGTGTCATTTGGGAAAGTAGCCCAAATCTTACTGTAATGAAAATAACATATATAAACAATGAACATTACATTTGCTTGAGATTGGAGCTTGGATGCTGGAACTGTTTCTTAGTCTCCTTGTATTTTCAGTTCTCCGAAAATACAGAGGACCACCTTGTTAAATGTAACAATATTCTGTTGCAAATAAAGAATGAGTCATTATTGGGGCAGATGTCAACGCAAAGGCATTCCTATGGAGATCCCCAAATACAGATAATAAAGGTATATTGGTGACTAATTCTGGGGTGGCAAACGATCTTTGGGTAATAAACACACCCGGCACCATGGCGACATATTTACCCCCTGCTAGGGATACAGAATCATATTTGGATATCACTATTCCCGACCATAGAATGACGTTATTAGTAAAAGACTGGACTGTCTCAGACTGTATTACAAGTGACCATCATCTTATCCAAATGAAAATCGATGATAAGAAAGAAATTAACACACGTATTGAAAATGTGATATACGGATGCATATGAGTTAACTGGAAGAAATATACCTCAATAAAATTGTGAAATAATATACAGCTTGTAAAACAGGTGTGCAGAAAAAGATGCAATTCTTATAAGAAATGCAATATTAAGCACATATGAAAGGAAATTTGAAGATAATTAAAAGAAAAGAGAATAATCATCCCTGATGGAACCAAGATCTGCAAGAACTCAGAACAGGACTCAGAAGTCTTAGAAGAAGGATGAAGGATCAAAGAGACTAAAATTTAAAATTAGTATTATTGAAATATATAGAATTCTTAAAACGAACCTATAAACAAGAACTTAATAAGAAAAGGAAAAAATCTTGGCAAAAATGGTATCAACAGAAGGCAATAAAAACACCACGGGACTTGTGTACAACATATGTGCAGGAAGACTAAGCACTCCTATAGAAACACCTGGTTTAGTAATAGGAGGTGTGTTAAAAACTACGGTGGCAGAGAATCTAGACGCAGAGTTAAATGTACTTCTCCCCGATGATGATCCTGTACTAGATACAATAGAACAGCGAAGGAAAAGAGAAAAGATGTAAGAACTTCAAGCCACAGAAAACACAGTACTATTTATGGATACTGAAATTAAAAATGTAATCAAAAAACTGAAACCAAAAAAAGGCTTCTGGGCATGATCAAATCACCACAGAAATACTGTGAAGAGTTTTTGGTAAAATAAAGGACAAATTGTTGCTCCTATATAATAATTCCCTTGCCAGCGATTACTTTCCTAGGGACTGTAAACATGGAATACTAAAAATCTTGTAAAAGAATGGTAAAGATCCTGATTATATTAAGTCATATAGACCGTTAACGATGCTTCCAGTACTGGGGAAAATGTACGAAAGATTGATAGTCGGAAGACTAAACGCCTTCCTTAAAACAACCCAAGGTATAAGCAATCAGCAGCATATATCTTTAGAAAATGATACAGCAGAGAAAAAGCTATCTCTGATGTGATCGGATTTATAAACAAAAGTGAAAAGCAGTATGTCCTTAGTAGTATGTAAATGGCAGTCCTGCGCCAGGCGTCTGGTGGTGGTGTGTGGTGGAGTCAATGACCGACCGACCTCTGAGGTCACGGCGGCCATCTTGGATGACCTTGACCTGTGACCTTGACCTCTGACCTTAAAAATTTGCCCAAATTGGTCAAGATTAGCCAATATTTACCCAAAAAAAGTCGTTCATTCCGTTTCCTGTGTGTACTGTGTGTTCATTCCGTTTTCCTGTGTGTACTGTGTGTTCATTCCATTTCCTGTGTGTACTGTGTGTTCATTCCGTTTCCTGTGTGTACTGTGTATTCATTTCGTTTCCTGTGTGTACTGTGTGTTCATTACGTGTATTGCGTGTAAATTGCGTGTATTGCGCGTACATTGCGTGTATTGCACGTACACTACGTTTTGGAGCGAATGGAGCTTTGGAGCTCTTGGAGCACTTGAAGCTGATGGGCAATTGGAGCATTGGAGGCGAATGTAGATGGATCTGATGGCGCGAATTGTAGCTTTTGGAGCCTAGCGTATACTGGTGGGATCGAATTCATGAGACGAGAACGTATCACACCGCATCGAATTTTTTCGTTCATATTCGCTTCTTTTATAAAGGTTGTTTTCACTTGTGTATTATAGTAAATGATTATTTATATGACTAGCATTTTATTCCCTCGAGTGCATGTATATAAGCGAGTCCTAGACAGCATGTCGCTCAGTTTGTTACTGTTGTAGACGGTGTAAAGATCACCTATTTTGTTTCATCTGGTGCATATGTCGCGCAATTACCTGTTCTTGAGAACTCGATGGCAACTTTACCATCTTTAACGGCGAACTCGATGGATGTTTTTACCATCTTCTACGGAAACCCTGACTTCAGCGACATCGAAGATAGAGCAGATCCCGTTGGAAAAGATGTCGACAACACTGGAGGAGACGTCAGCAGTCGTAGTACCACCAACAGAAGAGAGCTTAATGACTGCAGAGATGGTTGCGTAGGAAAACCACGATGAACGACGTTTCGCCCTCGATGAAGACTTCAATGGCTGGTGATTCGAGAACAACTAACAAACATCGGTGCTGTTACTGCGATAAGATTTTCTCAAACAACAGTAATGCTCGTCGACATGAGAAGAGAGAATGTGCTAAGAATCCTCTTCACAAAATGATTCGTTGTGAGAAATGTCATAAGCAGTTTTCCAGAAAAAGATAATATGAAAACGCACATGAAGACATGCAAAGGTCCTGCTCCGCGGCATAAAGTAAAGGTTTCAGTGCAACAGCGAATGATTGATGTGCATAAGAGTATGCCTGGAAATGGTACAATTGCAGTAACATCGGCATCTGGTTCGGGTTCGTCTTCATCACCGCGGTATCCTTGCAGATACTGTGATACGTCGTTTGCATTTTCCCATGATGCACGGAGACATGAGCGGAACCAATGTGTGAAGAATCCCTCTCGCATTGAAGTTTCGCTGTGATGAGTGCCATGAAGGGTTTACTCAAATTGATAATTTGCGTGGACATGCGAAAAACTGTAAAAGTGAAGTCCGTAAGCCTACTGTTGAACTACCTACAGTAATTTCGACTCATATTTTTAGATTGGAGACTCGTGAGCGTAGAAGCAAAAAAAAAAACAGATGCGCAGCAACCGATTTCTATGGCATCTGGACATGAAACTAAACCCAAGACTGTGTTCGGTACATTACAGTTGAATTATAATGGCTTCTACTTGGTGCAGTCTGTATTTCGTGGAACATTGAAAGACTATTATTATCTAAATACGTTAAGTGAGTTGAAAGACATTTGTAATTTTTTGATGATATCAGACAGGATATAATCAATTAGCTTACTGATGACTTATGAACAAACGGTCCTTAAAAATATTACTTGTGGTTGGACTGTATATATGGAAAGCCATATCCGTTCAATGACAAAGTGAAGAAGAAATCGGCTGCAGTAATTTACAGTTTCGACGATGTGAAGAAAACTGTTAAACACAGTATCCAGAAACCCTGTCAGGAAGAGGAGGACTATGTCAGTAAAGGTTTTGACTGGTCTCTGTCTAGTATAAACCGGTTGGAGCTAAGAATTAGTCATTTCACACAAATGCAGGCCTAAATGTTTATAAGATTGTTGGCTTTCGCTAGTGTTCCTGTAGTAAAATAGTAATTAAATAATAAATATTACGTTTGTAAAACAACTTGTGGTGTTTTATGTCTCGAACCTGTAACTGTTGTGGTATTTTTACATTAAATTAATTTCTTTGCATTACCCAGGAATTAAATCAAGGGCTGTAATCGGTAGAATCAATAAGTTAATTTATTGGATATTTATTTTAATTTGTTGGAATTTTCCACGAATTTCTAGTTAAATAATTACACTATTTCAATATGGCGGTCATAACGGCTTATAGGAAGATGGTTGTCTTGGAAACTATGCATCTTTTGTGTCTCACCATAACCATACTTATTAAAATTATTAATTTTTACATAGAATTAGTTTTTTTTTGCATCGTTCAGGGATCGAACCGAGGACTTCAGGGTGTAAGTGAGTTTTTAAATAGTTTTTTTTAAATGTGATTATTAAAGTTTTTGAAATTTTTTCCAAATTTCTACCATAAAAATTACGGTTTTCAAATATGGCGGCCATAACGAAAAGTGCAACGGAGGTTTTAAAGATTTTTTATTAAAATTTCATTTAGAATTTTTTTTTTAATTTTTCCTGGGGTTTTAGCATTAAAATTATGGATTTTAATAATGGCGGAAATTACATCATACTAGGTGACGATATATATAATTTTACATAAGTGGTGGGAGGCTTCCTTGAAGGAAGGATCGGTTGCCTTTTTTAAATTTTTTTGTTTGTCTTTACGGGGTTCTAACCATGGACTCCGAGCTACAGTTCTTTAATGTATGTCTTTAAATAATTGTTATTAAAATTTTATAAATTGAATTTTTTATAAATTTTTAGTATAAAGTTCGATCTATTAATATTTTTTTATGATTTTTATTTTTTTTTCCCGGTTTGCTAACATAAAAATTACGGATTTTCAAAATGGCGGCCGAAACGGAAATTGCAATGATGACGTCGTAATCCTAGATGACGTCAGAGGCTTATCGGAGGCTGTAGTCATGGATGCTTAAGCATCTTTTAGGAATTTGTGTTCTTTCTAAGGCAAAATGGCTTTTAAGGTTTTTCGAAATCCTAAATTTAAATTGTGAAATTTTCTGAAAATTTTTGGCAGGATTTT
This sequence comes from Bacillus rossius redtenbacheri, assembly GCF_032445375.1. NCBI lineage: Eukaryota > Metazoa > Arthropoda > Insecta > Phasmatodea > Bacillidae > Bacillus > Bacillus rossius. Next base: position 178,706,841 of record NC_086330.1, read on the forward strand.
TTTTCTAAAAAATGGGAATTTTGTCGAATTTCCACTATTTTTGGGTAAATATTGGCTAATTTTTACCAATTTTAACAAATTTTTATGGTTAAGGTCAAGGTCAAGTTCACACAAGATGGTCGCCGTGACTTCAGAGGTCGGTCAGTAATTGACCCCACCACACACCACAGCCTGGAGCCTGGCGCTGGACCGCCATTTACATACTACTGTCCTAGCAATAACTCTGGACATTGCTAGTGCATTCGATAATGCTTGGTGGCCGCAAATATTATGGTGAGTTAAAGAACTGGATTGTTCCCAAAATATATATTTGACCATGAAGTAATTTTTCGAAAAAAGATTATGCAGTTGCAACCTTGATCATGTAACAAGAGATAAGAATCTTACGAAGGGATGTCCCCATGGATCGGTTTTAGGGCTTACTTATGGAACATACTATTCGATGCGTTTTTAAGGAAACAACTTCCTGAAAATTGTAAAATATATGGCTATACTGCTAACGGCTGACTGAAACTCCAGAAAACAGCTGGAAGACAAAGCTGAAGAATTTTTACAGATTGCAATTGATTTTATCCAGAATTGCAAATTGCGAATTTCCCCTGTAAAAATGGAGGCAATCTTGTAAAAATGGAAACTTAGCACGACACGACCACCAGCAATCAGAGACCAAGAAAGGCCAGTCAAGGCAGTAATGGCCTTAAAGTATCTTGGATTAACGATTGGTACAAGACCCCAATTTAGTAGCCACATATAGGTAATCGGTAACAAGGCAATAACATTATTTCACAAGATCAGAGGTGTGGCTCCCTCAAATTGAAGACTTCATTTGAAACATTAAAAACTTAATGCAATGTGGTCTATCTAGTAATTATATGCTATGCCGCAGCAGTGTAGTATACTGCAGTGGAACAAATACACTTGAGACGAAGTATAACTATATCACAGAGAGCTTCTTGCTCACTATGACTAAAGCATATAAGACAGTACCAAAAGAGGCTCTACAAATCGTGGCTGGTACAATCCCTATCGACCTCCAAATAAAAGAAAGAGGGGAATTGGCAATTGCAGCAGGGGATAAGATCACTAAAGGAGATAAAGTGATTGCCAAAGAGATAACTCTAGATGAATGGCAAAGAAGATGGAATAACTCGCACAAAGGTAGACATTCCTATACCCTGCTGCCAGATATAATATAGATACTAAAGAAACTTCATATTCCCGTGGATCATTATGTGACAGAATTTATGACGAGTCATAGAAACTTTAAAGACAAGCTCAGCAGCTTGGGACTGATTAAGAATGGCATATTATAACTTGTGCAGTACCACATACTGCACCTAACATCTTGTATAAGTGTGATAAGATCATTGATATTAGGGAAAAGTATAAGCTAGAAGCACAATAAAATGGTCTAAGATTGAAAGACATCAAGGAAATGCTAAAGGATATTATAGGTTGCAAAATATGGCAGAGATTTGTAAAGGATTTTGGAAGAAGGTTAGAAGAGTTTAATACCTGGATGGCTAATCAGGACGATGAAGAATACAATTATGATGAGTAACATCTGTGGAAGTACAAGATGGCCTTTCCGCTGGAAACCTATGGTATTCGTGCATGAAGGAGCTCCTACCGGTCACATATCTAAGGTGATCAGAGATCAGACTAGGAGAACAGAACACCAACTTCAAGAAAGACTTAAAACTCTGGATAGAGAAAATGCAAAGGACAGAGAAATAGCTCTACTCATACTGAGCCGGAAATTAGGCATTTCGTCACCTTTTTTTTTAACTTTTCTATAATTTTAAAATTTTTTGGGATTTCTTATTTTTTTAATTCATCTGGTTGTTAAGGGGGTAATTTACTTTTGTTAGGCCGGTGTACGCCACGTATTTAAACTTTGTGCCAGTGGACCGAAGCCCCTTCCCAGGGGGCCAATCTGATATTTTTCTGTCTAATGTGGACATGGTCAGCCCGGTTGAAATTTCTCTCGCCTGCAGTCACATCCCGAGTTTGTAATTTCAATTCCCTGCATGACCAAAATTGCATAGAGCAGCTCCTGGGCTGCAAGCTGCTACCTTGTAGAGGCCTGCTGAGAATAGGATGTCTCGTCACGAATGTGGCTCCACTGGAGCTGTGTTCCCAGCGGAGTGGCGTTTTCTGTCCCTCCCCCCTTCCTCTCTCTCCACCTCACATGAGTTCTGAGAAATCAAGCTAGGAGCAGTGACCGGACAGGACGATGGCCTAATTCAAGGACCTTCTCCCTGGTCCGACAGACACGTCCCCGACATCTAGCGGAGGAAAAAGTAACCGCGGGCCTGGTTGCCAGCGTGCAGAGCTCACCCTCATGATACCTGGTGGCAAGTCAGCTCACCGCCTCAGTTAGTTCCCCTTTACGCCGCTAGAGAGCAGCACCGCGGCGCCCTTAAGCCCTATGTTTCCTTCTCGCGGCCTGTAGAAGTCGATTGTTTGTTGCCTTCTATTCTGGCCGGTAGAGAGCGCGCATGTCGTGTTCTTGTCATGCCAACCTCGGACTCCTTCGGAAATTTTCGGCTTAGAACCGAACCTTCCCCCTCCTCCCTAGGGCGTTAGCACCAGTTTTTAATTAGAAGCATTGTCCGCCATTGTGGCACTTAGTTCGCTGAGCTCGGCTACTGACCACGTCTTCTCGGCGCCCTCTGTGCTAAGAGGCTTGTCGCGGCAACGGCGAAATCGTGTGCACGAGAATGTAGTCAGCTTGCTTTAGGGATGTGATCCCAGTGGTACAGTAGCCAGATAAATGTAGTATCTAGAAAAAAGTCATGTTTAGTTAAATTTTAGTATTTTTTTATTTTCCTAAAAATCTTAGTTTCTTCCGCGCATCCGCGAATTCTCGGTACGCGCCATCCTGATGTCGGCGCGAGAAACCTCGCCAGCCCTGTTTTCACACCCTGTTTGGTGAGTAATCCAGCCTTTTTTCCCCCCAAATTCCCGTTTGTTGGCCTTTCGCGCCGACTGTGTATGACTGTCTGGATGCAGGTCTAATTCGTTTTGAATTTGGGCTGTGTTTCAGACAGGGTCAAAGTTTCCGGGGAGAGAAATTGCTCCCCGCATGATCTTCGGGACCTGCTGCTGATTTCCCCCTTTAGAAGAGTTTTCCTCTCGGTCCGACGTCACCCTGGGAAGACCCGGGTGATATAAGCTATATATATATATATTCCACTTGAATCGAATCAACTAAATTCACTAACAAGATACCATCGAGCAGGGCTGTAAGAAAGTAATCGTCAGGGACATGTAAAATCAAGGAAACTCATGTAGGTATATGTAATCGTTGGGACAGTCAAATTTTGGTGCAATTTTTTAAATTTTTGTTTTTGTAATCATTTATTTGTGAAGGTGTAATATGTATTGTTTTAAATTATCCCGGGGCGCCCCCCTTAACTTTGTTACTTACTAAGATCTTTATTGTCATGTTGAAATAATGCGAAAACTAAATCTCTTAATAAAAAACCAGGAAAACCTATAGACCAAGCTACCGATGTAGTGTATTTATTTATCAAATACCTTCTTCATTTTATCGATCCACGAACTCCCCAAGCTTCTAGTGTGCAGGGAGTGTAAATTTTGTCTTGTGCACCGCCTCGTGCCCCCTCTGGTAATTAACTTTAATTTTCTTTGTATTTTGCCCAGCAGTTTTCAAGGACTTTTTTTATTAAAATAAAATAATTTTATTTTGAGGCACGAGGGGCGTCACAATACATAGACAAGACGAACTTCTTACTTATAAAGAAAACTCAGTTTCAACTTTTGAGCTGACAGTGATCGCAAACATTCACAAGCCGACTAGTAAACATTCATACACGTGGGAAGTTTACCCAGCTACTGTGTATGAAAAACTTGAATATGACCATAGAATTGCTCGTTTGTATGAGATGATGAGATGGACATCCAAAATGCAGCAATAGCAGTTGTTATTCGCAGTATGGAGGGAGGAGACAAGATTAATATCCCTTACATGGACATCACAGACATAGATTTCCTGACCAGAAATAATATCCCTCTAGACATACAAGAACTCAAGTCCGTACTGCGAGACTGCTTTAACAGAGTTGTAATAAATATCGATTTTGAGGAAGTAAAAAACAGACTGAAAAGACTTATGTACGTTTGGTGTTTGACTACACCAAGCCATTCCAGGGCTATAAGATAGTGAAAAGACTTGTTGTTGAACATCAAACAGCGAAAGAGCAAGTAGCAAAGAGGTGTTTTATCCATTGACACTGTCACTATCAAATTAAAAATATTTTACTGATTATGACAAATGTTACTGGATTGACAAGGAAAAAGGCAAAAGAACGGAAGAAAGGAAAAATAAAGCAGGAGAAGGAACTAGACTGCGGACGGCAGTGGATGGATCATGCGTGGTTTTATAGGATAAGACGAGATGGAAGAGGAAAGAAACAACACTGGAGGTGAAATCAGTGCCCTCGCGTGTTGCTATGTCAGGTACAGGCATAGTGGATGCGCCAGAAATTTCCCTTACAATGCTCTATAAAGTTTTTAATATGCACTGCCATTTTTAATACGTGTGGACACAATGGCAATGGTTTTAATCTAACGAATGACAAAGCTGCAGGCATGGCGGTGAACAGAATGAATAAGTTATTCTTGGTAGTGGCCCAACGAATGATATGTTGCACCATTCACATGGCAGATTGGAACATCTAAGGTTAATTTCTACCCAGAGCATATTCCAAGCCAGGGTATTCCTGGATAGAAATGAAGATCAAAGTAGTGCTAGTATACCCTAACGGGTTTGTACCTAGGAGGAGGTGAGGCTAGGCCGGGCTTTGTCCGGAATAACTCTGTCAAAATCAAAGGTCAAGATAAAGGTCAATGTCAAGTTTTAGGTCAGATGGAAAGTTCAAGGTTAAAGCTCAAGGTTAAAGAACAAGGTCAAATGAAAAGTTAAATGTTAAGTTCAAGGTCAAAAGTCAAAGTCAATGTCAAAGGTCAAGGTCAACTGACAAGTTAAATGTTAAAAATCAAGTTTAAGTTCAAATATTAAGGTTAAAATGGTCAAGTACAAAAGTCAAAGTTAAGGTCAAAAGTTATGGTAAAATGTTAAGTTTAGTGTCAAAGGTCGATATCAAATGTCAAGGTCAAATGTCATGATAAAAGCTAAAGGTCATGTGTCAATTTAATAAAATCGTATTTAAATATTTCTTCATATATTAAAAAAAAATTCCGAATATAATAAATTGGATAATAATTCAGGATTTTAAAGATGACGGAAAATTTAAAAATGGCTGATGTTTTATATTAAAATTTAATTAATTTTTTATAAATTTTAAAATTCTTTTCAATTAAAATTGGATAATATTAATGGATTTTCAAGATGGCGGCCATAAAGAAAATTGCATCATTCGGGGATTGGGCACTCGATTCAAATAAAGTTAAATTAAAGATGGCGACTCACATCAAAGTTCATGGTAAAGGTTCAAAGTCAAGCTCAAAGTCAAATGTCAGCTTTCAAATTAATAAAATCGTATTTAAATAATTTTAATACATTTAAAAATTGTGACATTAAAATCGGATGATAATTACGGATTTTCAAGATAAAGAACACATTTAAAAATGGCGGAAGTTTTAATATTAGAATTTTATTAAATAATTTAGTTTTAATTTTAAATTTTTTTTCCATTATAATCAGATATAATTAAGGATTTTAAAGATCGCGGCCGTAACGAAATGTGTAATGGTGATCTCATACACATCCAATATGACTGTCGTAACGAAAATAGCTACGTTATAGTATCTAAGATGGCAAAAATTCTAGATTTCAAGATTTTGGCTGAGGTCAAGGTCATGGTCATCCAAGATGCCCGCCGCGATATCAGAATTCAATATGGCGACCATAACGAAAAGGGCAACGGTGACGTCATCATACAATATGACCACCGTGACGTCATAATTCAAGATGGCGTACTGACAATCTCCATCCACAGCCAGAAGCCAGTTTCCGGACATTCATTTACATACTACTAGTGACCATCACTGCCATATACTAAAGCTGGACTCTCAATAATCCCCCACTTCCGTCCGTCATTCGTTCGTCCGCCGTCCGTCTGTCAGTCTAAATGCCGACCAATTCACAATGATCTGCATGTCCGTCGTAATATTTTTAACAGTGGATGTTGCCAACGGACTATAAGGCTTAAAATTTTGAGAAAATACATCTTATAAAATTTTATAGTTGGACTATAATATACACTGAACATTTATAAATCATAAAACCGATTTTTTTTAACTCAAATATTTATTTCAATTTATTTTCTCTTTATTGTATGTTAAAAATTACACGTTTGTATCTCGGTCGATTTTTGTTTCAAATATGGCACTTTAAAACGTGTTCAAATGCAAGCTAAAAACAAAACATGGACGCAGCTAAGCAGGTAAAAAAAAAATTTAAAAAATCCTTTGAAATAACGTCAATCACTTTCATACATTTTTGAGGTTACAATTTAATCCGTCCATCGAAAGTTAATTAAAATTTCGAATATTTTGGACAGTGTCATTTAAAATTTAATGTTCGTTTTTTTATTTTAATATAATTCGACTACATCTAATTTTTTTCAAGGATTTTTATTGGACTTCACTTTTAGTTTGGACATGGAGATCGTTTATCTGGCGCCGCAGTAATGTTAGGAAACCTCGCCTGTGCGCGCGGAGTGGTACCGTTATGACATTGTTGTCTTTTGTCAGGGTTGTTTTTCATTAGTCGCTCATATTTCTAAGAATTTGTCAACCGGGAAACCCACCCAGCAGGTAGGCGCTCTGTGACACAGTTCCGATGAGTACATTTGCTGGCAGATATTCTGTTAGCCAATTAATCGGATCTTGTGTTTACAATACTCAGTAAGTATTCGAGTGATATGAAATCTTACGGTGTCGAGTCTTGTCAGGCCAGGCTTTCTTGACGTTGAAAGAAGTTGCCCTGAAAATAACATTTCATGCCAATTAAATACCGTCCAAGAAAAGCTACACGAATAAAGAAGCGTTCACAAAAACTCATTCTGTCTTACAGGGGTCATTAAATTGATGCTAACAAAAAATTTGGTATCGTTATCGCAGGAAATTGCGAAAAGTCATCCAAATAATTTCACACTGCCGTATGTTCCTTATATTGTAGGAATGCATAAATTTCTGTGTGCAATGACTTGCTAGAGGAAGGAAACACAGAGAGTAAAACTTAGAAGTAGTATAGGAATGTATGTCCGAGATCAGGGTCCAGGGGGTGGATTGAGGATTGTCGACGCCATATTGGATTGTGATGTCACGGCGGCCATCTTGGATGGTTGTGACCTTGACCTTTGACCTTGACCTTGACCTTGACCCCGGTGGCCATTTTGGATCCGCCATCTTGGATCCGCCATTTTGGATGACGTCATTGTGTTCTAGAAAATTCCGTCGATGTGTTATCCGCCATTTTGAATGATGGCGTCACCGTTGCAATCATCGTTATGGTCGCCATCTTTAACTTTTTTATTTATTATCCGATTTTAATGAAATTTTTTTTAAAATTTATAAAAAAAATTCACTTAATAAGATTTTAATCAAATATTTATAAAACAATATACTTTTACGACACGGAGTTCGGAGTCCTCGGTTCGAACCTGACGAGTGCAAAAAAATAAAAATGGCGACCGATCCTTCCCCCCGTGGTGGGTGCTGGCAGACTGACCCCCACCACTTTTTACCATGTACATATACGTACTTACACCCCCCCCCCCTTCACCTACTCTCCTAAAAAAATTATTATTTCTCGCACATGACGATCCACCCTTCCCCCACCCCCCTTTTTATTTTTTTATTTTTTATCGTAATAACCACCCTCCACCACTACTCTAGTTGTTTCCCTCCCTCCCTCACTTTACCGTCATTCTCACCCCAACCCTCCTCCTCACCCCTATTCTACCTTTGAAAGTATAAATACCGGCTGCAGGACCCGGGGGCCTTCAGTTTTTGCCCCAGTTCCTCCTCCTCCGCTGACGCCGAGTACTTACTTCGTGCCGCGGAGACGTACGTCGACGCCGAGTACTTACATCGTGTCGCGGAGACGGATTTTTGTTTTTTCACGTAATAAATATAATCATGGTTTCGCTTACCGAAATGCATGAATTCATTGCTGAAATAATCATGGGATATGAAGGGATGTCGTTCGATCAAATTCGTCAATCGCTAACTGCAACCATCTTAAGTAATCTTGAAGCATTTCCCGGAAGCGAGGAATTCATTCTGTATCTACACCACCGCATCCTGTGTACGGTGGAGGCGGCTATAGAGCTCCAGCACCAGCAGCAGCAGCAAGATGCACAAGACTCCGGCATCGAAGAGTGAGGCACCATCGTCGCGGCATCCTCGTAACAAAACCAGCAACAGCAACATGTCGACGACGGAGGTGGCGGCGGGTGACCGCGTGGACGAGGGTCATCGTCGGAGCCCATCGATGTCGCCATCGTCCGACACGTTTTGGACATCTTTCGCAGAGGGGCCGTGGCAGCCGCACGTCCCAAACGAGGACGTCTCAGCCGTCGTGTCGCGACAGCTGCCCCGGAGATCGTCAACGTGGTTCGCCCAGAGGACATCTTCTATCAGGTACCCAGACTTTGTCGACCACGTCGGCGACGTCGACGTCGACGACGAATACGATGACGAAGATGTCTCCACGTGGTGCTGGGACCTCTGTCCGGACCCACGCCCTCACAAGACTGAAAAGAGCACCCTGTTCGACATCGGCCAAGAAAACTATTCTTTCGTACGATCAGGACAGCAGTGCGTTCAGTATCAAATGTTTTATCACGGTTCCACTACCGACGTGTTCGCCACGAACATTACGTATTTTGAATCGTGTCGTGAAGACACACATTTTAGGCTTAAATGGGATTCCAAGGATCCCTTCGGTACCGTGAAACCTATAATTGCATATGACTGTACGAACCCAAATTGTGTAATCAAACTACGCTATCCGCAAGCGTATTTTCCGTGTTCGATTGATGAACTAAAGACATCGAAAAGCGGAAATCGTAAATATCGCTACAGTGAACAGTACGGTGGACTAAAAGATCGTAGGTACATGTACCACGATGATTTAGGTTATTGTTCAAAGTTTGAGACACCTTGTTGTCGTGAACTGTGTCCCGTGGCCAGATCAAAACTATTGTGTGACGCCAACTTTAACGCGGCAATGCATATTCATAGGCAATGCAAAAATCAACCATCATATACTTTATAAATATTATTTTGATGTTGTATAGTTGATGCAGTGTATCTTTTTAATCAAAACGTGAACGAAAAAAAAAATAGTCATGTTCTTTATAATTATTATTATTTTGTTTTTTGTATCTTTGTAAAAAACTTTGTAATCAAGAAATTCTTTTATAAATGTATCTCTACAAAACTAAATTTGAAAAAATCTTATAATGTTTTTGATGTTAAAGTATGTATTTAAAAAAAACTTGTTAAACAAATGAATATAAAAAAAACAAATTTACGTCTAAACGGCACGAAGAAGGTACTCGGTAGGATAGAGGGGGAATTGGGGCAAAAAACTAATGTATGAGTGATGTATATATATGTATGTATGAAAACGCAGAGAAAATAAAATGGAAAAAAAAAATTAATGTTTGTGTTTTATCATAATAATAAATCTCCCAAGTCACTATACACACACAACGTTTAAAAAAAAAAAATTCAAAAAATATCTCCTCATGACTATACGTGGAAAAAAATATCAGTTCATCATTATGCTTGAAAAAACATAGCAGTTCACCTTTATACTTGGAAATTTATAACAGTACATCTTTAACTTTGAAAAAAAAAAATTAAATCTCTTCATCTTTATACTTGGAAAAAAATTATACATCTTTATACTTGTAAAAAAAATTAATTCTTTTCATCTTTATACTTGTAAAGAAAATTAATTCTTTATGACTTATACCTGTAAAGAAAATTAAAAGTTATTCTTTATAAAATAATTTTGTAATATATTGTTAGCACGTGGCGACCAGCACACGTCACCTTGAAGGGACATCAGGTCTGTGCCCTCAGCGCCGTGTCCCACGCTCCGGCAAGCGACATGGAGGGGGAAGATGCACCTGCATGGGCCAGGGGAGAGGAGGGTATATTTTTGCAAAGTAAGATTTCCACCACCTCCACCCTGCCACCACCGCTGCGGCCAGGGGACGCCAGGCCCCCACCACCGCCACGGGTGCTGTGGAGGGGGTAAAAGTCGCCTCACTGCCCCGTCGACCGCGTAACGGAGCGGTCGCGCTTCTTGCACGCTCCCCGCATGATGCATATATACACGTACAGAAATAAAAAAAAATACAATTTATTACATACAAAGATTTATTTACACACAAAATATGTTTTACACACACAAGTATTTATTTAAAAAAAAAACTCATTGTTTTAAAATATCCTTTTCATCAATCCACGAGTCAAACTCTGGTCCATGATGCAACCATAGTATTAAAACCTTACCCTTCTAACGCCGTAACACTTTTTCAACGAGAAAAGTATCTGGAAATTTAGTTTTCATAATCTCTTCTCCATAAAACGCCCCTGTTATACGTTTTCCTTTCAGATCCTCGAGAAAATAAGTACGTGGATACATATTTTTTATTCTACATACACGAAATAATTCTCCAGTCCAATTCCCTTTGTAAGGCCTGTGAAAAATTCCGCGATTTTTCGAAATCCGCACAATGTCGCCGACATTCGCTCTTTTCTTTCGCGAATCTAGTATATTCGTCTTGGAGTACACAGTTCGAAGCAGTCGATTATCCTTTACGTTCTTCGGCTTGAGTTTCATTGTAGAATGCACAGTAGAATTGTATTCTCGTAGAGTTTAGGAAGTAAACTCAGCCACTTGTAATTACCGTTCGCTGTAAAATTCCTATACAGTTTATTCTTCATCGTACGAATCACACTTTCCGCCATTGATGCTTTGACACCGCTAAACGTAGAATAATGCGTAATGTCAAACTTTTTCATCAATGCCTTGAATGATGCATTGTAGAATTCTTTCCCGTCGTCCGTCTGCAGTAACGAAGGTCTTCGTTTATGTTTCAAAATATTCGCCATGGCACTCGTAACTTCCACGGCGGTTTTCCGTTTTAAGGGTCTAGCCCACAGGAACTTTGAAAAGGTGTCTATGACTATGAGAATGTACCTGTAGCCCTTGTTCACACGCGAATATTCGCACATTTCGAGCAGATCAGACTGCCAATTGTCGTCCAATCCTTTGATTTTTATTTTTCGACGTGGATAATTACGTCTTGCGGGTTTATGCAACTCGCCCGCAATGGCAAACTTTGACATGATCACTATTCAATATATCCCGCTTCCCGTAATTCCTCAAGTATGGAAGTGATTTCGTTGCTGTGTGAATTATTTCCCACGCTCTGAGATGCCTGTAGCAGTCTAAGACGATCAACCAACTCGTTCGGTTCGTCCCAATATACATAGTCCAATTTTCTACCAGTGTCGAGTTTATAAAGTCCGGCCCCTTCGATGTCTAAGAAAAGACTAGCTATCAAAGGATATTTCTCATGTTCATAATCTTTGAAACGACCCGTTTTCGGGTCATTTTACGCGTAAACGGCGTTGGAAGCATCTAGCAATCTTCTATATTTTCGCAAATCCACCTCTGAATATCGCCGCGGTTTTTTACGAAACAAAAGTTCGCATAATCCACGAGTAAGTTTTATCACCTCTTTGCCACATTCAATATTATCGCCGGACACCAAATGAACCTCCTTCGAACCAAGGACCCATTTACTACCTCGTTTATGCACGCCATACATCGCGTCGCTGTTTCGAGGCACAGAGGAGGCCAGGTACTTGCTAACGAAAGGACCGACTTCGAAACCTTTTTATTTCGAGGTTTCTTCCTAAGAGTTCGACCGACACGAACTTCGTCTTCGCTAGTAGATACGTTGGAATCGTCTGTTAATTGTGGACTTCGCTTTCGTTTGCCCGTGGACGTAGTTGACGGCTCTTCTTTTACTTCGATTTTAGTCGGTTTCTCGTTTTCGACGTCCCCTCGCCTAGCTATGAAACTATCCAGACGGGCACTCAAGGGCTTCAATTTTTCCTCTCTGCAAACCTCGTCACTTAATCTGTGTTGCTTGGCGAGCAAGTACTTTATTCGTATGGCCTCGATGACATCGTTCAGTTGCTTAGCCAAATCGGTGTTAACAGCCATAATTTTTTTTCTTATTTCGAAGCACCTTTAGACACCAGACGTGAATTAAGTTTTGACAGAAGCGACTTTAGGTCGTCGCGTCTTTGTGCATTCGAAACTTCGATCATGTCGCGAATTCGAGAATCCGAAGCTTCCACGCGCTGGTCTATGGCTACGAGGTACACTATTATTTCGTCTTTTGCGCGTTTTATATCCTGGCCAAGTAACGAAATGTATTTACGTATTTCAGCATCGTGTTTCACGGTGCATAGTTCGATACGCGGAGCTCGACTGCTGCATCCAATTTTAGAAATGCTATGATTCATGTTTGACGATAAACTGATCGAAACCCTGTCTGTACCTGCCCTTATATAGAGGCCAGTCCTTTACGATGACTAGGAATCCGTGTTCTTCTTTCCAACACAAGGAGCACATGTCTTTGAATTCCTGAAACGTCATGTCGGTGTTTACGTGATCGTTGTAAGAGTGGCGTAAATTAAGTTCGTCCATGCGAAACAAAACTATAACATTCGCATTATCACGCAGCAAATGTTTGGGTATTCTACCGTACGTCTGACACAGGTATACGCAGTCTACCTTGGCGTGTCTGCCCATGGAAATGTACTCTTGTATTATGCCTTGCTTCTCACAAGCCACATCATCGAACACAAACACGGAATTAGGCTTTGCTTCGTCGGTAGACACCACATCGGTATTACCACTAAACGGAAAATACTCCAGACCATCCACCGAGCGTAGAACAGCGGTCAAGCGCCGGTACTTTGGCTTTTGCAACGACTTGGAATACAAGTAAACGTTCTCGAACCGAAGACTGTTTGGCTCCTCCAGTAAACTCAGTAAAACACACGTCTTGCCGCAGTTTGACGGTCCTGCTATGATGCAACGTACGGTGGATGGTACTAATATACCATGCCGCGATTCGCGACCGATAGTGTCATCGTCCTGCGTAATGCACACGGGCAAACAAACATCTTGCTTGACCACCTCCATCGTACTGACGAAAATCTTATAAGAGCAATCGTATTTATTGATTTTAGGTCAGTTGCATGTAATGTCTCGAAGAGGCAGGAACAAACAACACATCGGCGCGGGACTCGTAAACTCGCTGATAAACAATCTACCATTTGAGCTACACATTCCCGGCTACAGATTTTGCGGCCCCGGCACGAAACTAGCGAAAAGATTAGCTCGCGGTGACGTAGGCATTAATTCTCTCGACGAAAAGTGCAAGCAGCACGATATTGCATATTCATTAAGCAAAGATCTGGAATCTAGGCACAGAACAGATTAGATACTGGCACAGGAAGCTGAAGATATAAGCAAATCGCCGGACGCGGGACTAGGAGAGAAAATCGCGGCCTGGAGCGTATCTAAAACCATGAAGGCAAAGACGAAATTAGGAATGGGTGCTCGTCGCCGGACCAGGTCTCGCAAGACCAAGAAGCGCAAGATACAAAGATCCAATAAGAAAAAGGGCGGATTTTTACCGCTGCTGGTGCCTGCTATAGGTGCACTAGGCGGGATCGCAGCAGCCGCGGCAAATATTGCTAGAGCAGTCAACACAAGCAAGAACCAGCGAAAGCAGTTGGAGGAAGCACGTAGACATAATTCAAGCATGGAAGCTATTGCCATCGGTAAAAAAAGGCGCAGGACTGTACTTACGGCCTCACAAGACAGGCCGAGGCATGAAAAAGAAACATGTAAAGAGAAAATCCTAAGTTCCCTGCCGAAACGACCGCTCACCAACGTAGATTTAATAAAGTACGCACGCAAACTTAAAATACCAAATTTCCGCGGCGTGTTTATGCGAGACACTTTGCCCAGCAAGCCAAACACACGTGAGTGCGCCATAATTAATTTAGACACGTCGTCGGGTCGCGGCACGCACTGGGTGGCCTATGTAAAGACGGGAAAAAAAGCCACTTACTACGACAGTTTCGGTAATTTACGCCCTCCGCCCGAGTTGCGACAGTACCTGGGTCCGACCACTACGTTGTATTACAATTACGAAACGGAACAGAGGCCTAATCAAACAAATTGCGGACACTTGTGCCTGAGATTTCTGACCAAATATGAAGTATGAAAAACAAGTATATTTTTTCTTATATAAAATAAACGTACAGTAGCGAAAATCAATCAGTCATGTCCGTAACACTCATATTGACAGGTCGTAGCTCGCAGCTACGAGCCACATTCTACCTGCCGCTGGACTTGAACGGAGAATGGAGCATCGGACTCGTAGATTTTCAAACGTATAATGCCATACCGAACATTGACGAAGAAAACTGCAAAATGTGCCTCTTGAAAAGTGATGAAACATCAGCTCGGGAAGTTGCCATACCTACCGGCGCATACGAGTGAGCGATATTACAAATTACATCAAGCAAGCCCTGTATCCAAACACAATTTTCGAATTGCGAGATAATCCAAACACGCTACAGTGCGAACTTTACTGCAGTGAAAATGTCGGCTTTACGAAACCTGGGACCATAGGTACCATGCTCGGATTCGAACCGAAAATATACGCAACCAAGACCTGTAAATATCATGTCGACAAATGTAATACGCATAAACTGTAATTTGGCAAGTGGAACGTACCTCAACGGAAGACTAAACAACATGCTACACGAGTTTTCGCCAACGGTTCCGCCCGGATATAAACTGGTCGAAGTACCACAAAGTATCATTTACGACCCTGTGCTCACCAAAAAGTACACGAAGTGGTAGTGGACATTGTCGATCAAGGCGATAAACTAGTAAATTTTAGAAACGAAGAAATTACACTACGTTTACACTTGAAGCGATGGGACTGATTTTCAAGACCTATAAATCAAATAAGCGACACGAACCCAGGACCAGTCTGTTGCGAGGCCGCGGCGCGCTAACACCTCTTA
Source organism: Bacillus rossius redtenbacheri (assembly GCF_032445375.1). Classification (NCBI taxonomy): domain Eukaryota; kingdom Metazoa; phylum Arthropoda; class Insecta; order Phasmatodea; family Bacillidae; genus Bacillus; species Bacillus rossius. Next base: position 178,721,985 of record NC_086330.1, read on the forward strand.
ACGTTAAGTATCTCCGCAGTTTAGGCTACAAAGTTCACAAGCATGGAAGATTATTTAAGCGTGTCAGAAAAAGCTCAGTTTAGTGACGATGTAAATAAATTTGAATATCACTGCTACGCACCCTACCTCCAAGGGCCGTACATGCCCGGTAGGGAAATACGCATCCCGGTACAGAAACAAGACGTTTATACTCTACCCTGCCAGTCGTTTATTCGTATAAGAGGCATGCTGACAAAGGCGGACCGATCACATCCCACAACTGCATACTTCGGACGAAACGGAATATTGCACTTATTCGAACGAGTTATTTTAGAATTGAATAATATTGCGATCGACGAATCGTGGGACCTGGGCATTACTGCCACGATGAAAAATTACCTGTCTCTAACACCGAACGACCTGAGCGCGACCAAAATCGCAGGTTTTGGAATGGAACCCGATTTCAAAATTCCCATCTACGAATCTGGAAAATTCGAAGTTAGCATACCGCTTTCGATGCTTCTCGGCTTCGCGGAGGATTACAAGAAAATATTAATTCAAGCCCGCCAAGAACTCGTGTTAATTCTAGCGACATCGCACCTGAATGCTGTCGTGGGAGCACCCGGAAACGACCCCCAGCCGGTCGCAGTCACCGTCACGAGCACCGAGTGGTTTGTTCCGCACATAACCGTCAGCACGAAGGAAAGAGTCAGACTTTTAAGTTACGTCAAAAAGGACAAGACAGTCGAAATTGCGTTCAGGAGCTGGAATCTTGTAACGTGCCCCTTACTGACCCATAATAGACGCAATCACTGGGTCGTCAAGACGTCGAGCAGTACAGAAAAACCTAGAAATATAATATTAGCTTTGCAGACAGACAGACAAATAAACCTCAAGACTGACAGATCGGTGTTTGACCACTGTTTTATGGAAAATGTAAAATTATTTTTAAACAGCGAAAGTTACCCGTACGTGGACATAAACATTGATTTTGAAAATGGCGGTATTTCCTTGCCGTACCACATGTACACGCAGTTCCAATCTTCGTACCACGGACGAGAATCGCACCCGATCCTGAGCCCAGACACATACAAATCAGTGGCTCCGCTAATTGTATTTGACGTGAGCAAACAAGACGAATCGATTCGCAGTTCTATGATTGATTGTCGATTGGAAATTTCCACGAAAGATGACGTACCGCCACTCACAACGGCGTTCTGTCTAATCCTACACGACAGAGTAATTAATTACGATGCGTTTTCAGGTCTCGTGAAAATATTTAACTAGATATAAATACGACTGCATGTATCATTACATCATCAGTTGGTTTCAGAATGTACTGCAACCTGCAGGGTTTCCACAGCCAAAATGGATTCGTGCTCAAGGAAATTGCCGTCACTCACGACGGCCGGACTCGAACCCGCAGCATCCGACCCCCGTATCCTTGGAAACTACTAGACGAAAAAAGTAAACGTTCGAACGAATGGTTATGTAAATATTATCACGGACTAGAGTGGGACGAAGGAAAAATTCCGTACCACCAAGTGAAAAACACACTTCAAGATTTACTACTGCAAAATCCGCGTGGTATAATCTACGTTGCCGGACCCGAACAGAAGAAATGGCTACGAGAACTGTGTGACGACGGCGCAGCTGAAATCGTAGATATACAGACCGACTACGACTGTCCTTCCCTGCCCAAACTCTGTTCAATGTACGAAGCTAAGCATCCAAACGACAAGTTTGAACATGTCTGTGCCTGCACAAACTCACAGCTAATGCAGAAATGGCACTCGCAGCAGTGCGAATAAATTTTATTTAAATATTGGAAAAAAAAATTTTTTCAAATATTGTCACACCTGAATTTTATTTTTTTTACTGTAAATAGCTCGAAAATCGAGCTCTATCAATCAGTTGACGTTCGGACACGATGACGTCGTTTAACCCGGAAACCGAGTACCTGAGCGCTAAACCAGACTACAGCTGTATTGAATACAGTTTCCTGGATGAAGAAGAAAATTTACGCACTTATACGGAAATATGTTACGGTGGAGTATTACATTTCCTAATGGCTCATTCGCCACGCAGTCATGAGCCATCACAACAACAAATAAACTGTTGCGGAGTGGAAAAGTGCGTCGTGTTTAACCTCAGACTAACAACCGTTCTTCCATGCACCAAGGAAGAAATTCTCGGTACAACTCTACACGCATCCGACTGCTCGCCAGAAGACTGTAGCGGTATCGACCCCGGCACCCTGGGCTGCAGTGAGCAGTCCAAACCCGTGTCTACGAGACACAGCGACCTGTCCAAACACGAGGTTACGAAGCGCAGCGACATGTCCAGACCTGAACTCAAGACTAGGACTCGACGTCGACCCTCTCCCAGACTCGAACCGGCAACTCGTCGCCGCAGCATCAAGAGACGTGGATTGAGCATTGATACGCCGCAGATCTACAGCGATAATGCTACGGACTGTTACGAATTCGATACTGTAAAAACATTTCGTAGCGCCCTGTGTTCTGTACTCTCTGCCTTGTTAGATGTTTTGAAGTAATAAAAACAAAATGTAAAACTATTGTAATGACTTTTTTTTAATTTCTCCTTCCGTTTAAAAAATAATAATTTGGGACTTCAAAGGTAATCATAAAACTAATAACAAACGATATTTTACAGTCAGTTATTTAAATATGACACTGTTGAAAATAACCTAATCTATAAAGCGTCATAATTTATATATTTTTCAATAACTTAACAATTTTTTTCCTTTGGAGCAAAGTGAGTATGTGGTGAATCTTCCAGCCGCCAGGAGCTGATTGAATCTGATTGGCTAGTTGATATCCCCACCGTGCAGTCGACAGTAGGCGGGGATTGTCAGCCTCCCTCCCGATTTCCCCTACATCCCTCCCAATTTTTCCCTTCTGTCCCCCTCCCGTAAACTTCAATTCGCACTAAACATAGCACGCAAATCCCTTCCCACTTTTCCCCTCGATCCTCCCCCCTTGACCCCTCCCCCATTTGCAAAAAATCGCGCTGACATCGCAGCGGCTCCCACGCATCCTGATTGGCTTGAACCTGTGACCAAGGGGGGAATTCGCCTATAAATTGCCATGTGAGACGTCCAACTCCAGCAGCTTGGTAAGTACAACTTCTCCGTAAATTTTAACTTTGAAATTTTTCCGAACGTTTTCAACTTTGAAAAATTTTTTTTGAACGTTTTCAACTTTGAAAATTTTTCCGAACGTTTTCAACTTGAAATTTTTCCGAACGTTATCAACTTTGAAAATTTTTCCGAACGTTTTCAACTTTGAAATTTTTCGGAACATTTTTCAACTTTGAATTTTTTATTTTATTTTAACATTTCGGTTTCGCGTGTGTGTATGCCTCTGCTGCGTCCTTCACTCAGTCAGCAAGCCTAACAGCTGGCCACTGGGTGAAGGCCGCTGCTGAGCCAGCTGGTACGTGACGTGGTGATAACACCCGAGCGAGCGCGCACGGCTGACGCGACGCCCGCCGGCTCCCCGGCCAGCCGGCCGACAGAGAGAAAGTAGAAACAATAATAAAAAAAGAAGCAAGGCGTACGCACGAGGAGTAGTAACCGTCTGTTTTCCAAAAATTTTTAAGAAATTATTACAATTTCCGACTCGTAATTTTTTGAGTGTGTTTATTCTTTATTCACGTCCAAGATCGGTACTGTTTAGATGATGTGTGCGAGTGGAACTGTTTTAGATGTTACGTCTGCGTTAGGTTCAGTATTAATATTTTACAGTCGTGATTATTACAATTTTTTTTTCTAGTCGAAATTATTAGAGTCATCAGTAGCAGTATATTACATCTTGAAATAATATGTTTTCCCCTGGCATACATGTTAGTTATTATTCATGCATGAACGACTTAGCTGGAAACAAGATGGATGCCGTGCATACCCGTGTCCTACCGACGGGGTAGCGCGCAGAGCGTGCCCTCCCCCTTCCCTGCTTCTCCCCCCAACCCTAAGTGCACGGAGCGATGTTTCCGTCGCGTCCTGCAGCTTACGTCTGGCTAGTTACCGCGCACCGCCGCATGGGGTGCTCAAGTCGCCCTGCCTGCCCCCCTCGCCAGGCCCAAATAAATAACAGGTGCATGCGTACTTGCTGTTAATAATCAAATAGAAAAATAAATTTGTTTCATAAAAAAATAGAAAAAAATTTAAAAAAAACTAAATACAAAAATATACCAAAAAAATACGAGTAACTTACTATTGTAGTACATTTCGTAAAAAATACTGTATGTGTTGCAGGTATTCAGTGCTTCTCCTTGCGTCGAGCTACTCCCCAGTGTGATCCGCTTGGAGAACGCCTGTCTGCCCTCTGGAGTCCTGCACCGTTCCTCTTCGATTCCAATCAGTATATAAAACATAAAATTTTGACGTCAGTGTCTTTGCGCTGTCTTGAGAAAAAAATTTTCGAGTGCTAAGCCAGGTGGTCTCTTTTCTATGTTACAGGTTACAGTGTGCTGTACGACGTTCCAGCCCTCCTCGTTGTGCGTGCGTGCAGTACACACAAAGTCGTTCCTGTGTTCTTCTGGTAAGTGGAATTTAATTATTTTTTATGCGTGTGTGCTTGTTTCTGATGTTTTGTGTGTGTGTGTGTTTGTAGCTGTCTTAATGCAATTGTATTTTGTTTGTGTGCATGTGTTTTTGTGCGCGCATGTGTTTGCGTGTGTGTTTGCGCGTGTGTGTGTGGTTGTATTTATGCATGTGTATTTGTGTGTGCGTGGTTGTATTTATGCACGTTTATTTGTTTGTGTGTGTGTGTGATAATTATGATGTTCTTGTTGCTATAATTTTTCCGTTGGTGTTACAGACTTCATCATGAAGAGGACTGCGTCTGGTGTCCCCGTGGCAGCCGGCCAGCCCTCGACATCGGGAGCCCTCCAGCCCTCGACATCGGGAGCCGTCCAGCCCTCGACATCGGGAGCCGTCCAGCTTGTGTCATCTCAGGTATGTGCACCGTCATCAGGGAATGGGTGTGCCTACTGTGGCAAAGGGTTTACCAATACCCAAAATGCCAGACGGCATGAGCGCATCTGCGCAGCTAATCCTGGCCGCACTGTTAACAACCAGTGCCATACTTGCGGCATGACAATAAGCCGCAAGGACAGTTTGGCCCGCCATATGAGAACGTGTGAGGGCACCATCGAGCACAGCTCAGGCTCGAGGTGCATTCACTGCGGGCAACAATTTGAACATAGTCGCCATGCCAGACGACATGAAAAGAGCCAGTGCCTGTTCAATCCCGAGCGCATAAAATTTACATGTACGAAATGCCAGGGCGAGTTTACTCGAAAAGACAATTTATTGACGCACATCAAGACGTGCAATGGCCTGGCCGCTAAGAGACGGTGCGTAGTCGTGACCTCCGGCCTGCAACAGCCCGGCCCCAGCACTCGTCTGCAATACGTGGCGAGTGTGCCCGACCAGGCACAGCGAGACTTGGAGGCGCAAGCACCTGACCAGGCTCAGGTTGACTTGGAGGCAGGTGGTTCCGGGTTCGTTGAGGCGGAGACTGCGTTCCGTCGCAACCTAAAGACCTTAGTGGCAGTCAACAATGGTGCGACAAAAGATATTTGCACGTACCTGGGCGAAATGAAATATAACCTAATAAATCGCATTTTCCAGGAAGTATGTGAAAATGGCCCAGTGAAGTTCAATGTATGGCTTGAATGCGATTATGCCAAGCCCGCTCCTTTCGATGAAGGTGTAGACAAGAGGGCATTCAAGACGAAGAATGTACCCATCTACGAAGAGATCGACATTGAAGAGGCAGTAACAGAATGTATTGAGAAAATATGTAGGGATGAGGACGAATATGTCAGTAAAGGCTCGGGGTGGACTCTGTCTGCAGTAAAGAAAATTCAGTTCCGTTTCAACAAGTTAGTACCTCTTCGAGTCGTCTCCTACATTGATCTGCCTGCCGTCATCAAGAACCGTGAAGCATGTATAAATCCCATGAACCTGGAACACAACGAGTGCTTCAAGTGGGCCATACTGGCGCGATACGTGGAGGGGGTGAGTCCTCAACGTGTGGACAAGTGCTACCACGACCTGGAGGGAAAATTTGATTTTTCAGGATTGGAGTTCCCTACCCCCCTCCACCAAATCAAAGTGTTTGAGCGAAACAACAAAGAAGTGTCTGTCAACGTCTACAACATTGACGAGAACGACAAGATCGCGCCAGTGCGTGTGGGGAAGGAAGAAAAACGACATCATTTCGACCTCCTGCTTCTGTCGAACGAAGATAGTAACTCTCATTTCTGCTATATTAAGAACTTCTCAAGACTCGTCAGGCCTCAGATCACTGCCCACACAGAAAAAATCCATGTCTGCAAGAGATGCTTCACGTACTATCACGATTTGACACGAGATTCAGGGCTGACAGGGCAGCAGTGTCTCGTTGCGCACAAGAAATTCTGCAACACCCATGCTCCCGTGCGCGTCGAGATGCCTAAAGCTGACAAGAACGGCCAGCCCCCTGTCATGGAATTCAAAAATTACCACCACATTTCAAAGATGCCCATCGTCGTTTACGCAGACTTTGAGGCCATGCTCGTGCCCATCTCATCATGCCAGCCGGACCCCCAGCAATCGAGCACACAGGCCTACCAGAAGCACGAAGCCTTTAGTTATTGCATATATGTAAAGGTAGATACTGATGTGATCCCAGCCACGCTCACCGCCTCGCTGCCACAAGAGCCGATGCTATACAGGGGGCCCGATGCTGAAGCAAAATTCGTGGAGGACATAGTCAATATTGGGAATCAGGTGAAGGAAATATACGAGACCAGCCTGCCCATGACGCCGCTGACGGCTCAAGAGTATGCCAGATTCGCCGCAGCCCAACAGCGCTGCTACTGTAATGCGGTATTTACCATGGAAAATTATAAAGTCAAGGACCACGACCACTTCAGTGGAAAGTACCTTGGTGCCGCCTGCAACAGCTGCAACCTTCTGCGCAGGCGACCCAAGAAGCTTGTTGTGTACTTCCACAACCTGGGTTATGATGAAAAGTTTATCAAGAAACTGGGCTACGACAACAAGGAAATATTTATTATTCCCCACACGCAGGAAAAAATGATAACATTTTCGAAAAGTCTGGGCAACAAATTCTCAGTACAGTTTATTGACACATTCAGGTTCATGGCACGAAGTTTGGCGTCCCTCGCGTCGTACCTGCCAGCCGACAAATTCAAAGAGACTTCAAAAAATTTCACAACAGAAGAAATGTCCCTCGTCACGAGAAAGGGTATATTCCCCTATGATTATGTTTCCAGCTGGGAGAAACTGGACGAGCCACAACTGCCTGCAAAGGAAGATTTTTACAATATATTAAATTATAGTAACGTTAGTGATGCAGATTATGAACATGCGCAGGCGGTGTGGAACAAGTTCGGCTGTGTGACCCTGGGTGACTACAGCGACAGATATTTAAAGACGGACGTGCTGCTTCTTGCAGACGTTTTCGAGAACTTTCGTCAGCTCTGTCTCGACACGTACGGGCTTGACTGCAGTCACTACGTCAGTTCCCCAGGGTTCACATTCGACGCCATGTTGAAACAGACGCAAGTACAGCTGGAGTTGATGATCGACTACGACATGTACATGTTCGTCGAAGCTGGGATCAGGGGTGGGGTGGCACAAGTGGTCAAGCGCCACTGCAAGGCCAACAACGTCTGCCTTCCCCGCACCTACGATCCCAGCCAGTCGTCGAAGCACATACTCTATCTGGACGCCAACAACCTCTACGGATGGGCCATGTCGCTGCCGCTGCCAGTCAGAAGCTTCAGGTGGGTGGGCACGGACATTGACGTGATGTCGATACCTGACGAGGGGCAGACGGGCTACATCCTAGAAGTTGATGTGGAGTATCCGTCTGCCCTCCACGAGGAACATAAGGACCTACCGTTCCTGCCTGTCAGCCAGTGCCCACCCGGCTCGAGTCAAACTAAATTAATGACAACTCTCGAGCATAAGGAAAATTATATAATTCATTATACAAACCTAAAGCAAGCTCTCCAGCACGGACTGCGAATTAAGAAGGTGCACAGAGTCCTGGAATTCAAGCAGCGTGCCTGGATGAAGTCCTATATTGAAAAAAATACATTAAAGAGACAACATGCTACTAATGATTTCGAGAAGGAGTTTTTCAAGCTGGCAAATAAATCCTGTTTTGGCAAGCTTAAAGAGAATAAATTCAAGCGGCAGCGTATGGAGCTCGTATGCAGCGAGGCAAGGCTCCGAAAAGTGATTGCCAATCCAGCGTTCCAGGACCGAACCATTTTGGACGAAGACTTGTCGCTAATAAAACACCAACATGAGAAAATATATCTTGACCGCCCTATATATGCGGGGTTCTCGGTCCTGGACTTGTCCAAAACGCTCATGTACAATTTCCACTATGATGTGATGAAACAGAAATATAAGGACAACATTTCGCTGGCGTACAAGGATACGGACAGTTTCATCTACGAAATCAAAACGCGCAATTTCTACCAGGACCTGGCCGACGACTCTGCGCTCATGAGTGTATTTGATACGAGCGCGTATCCCATTGACCACCCCTGCTACTCACCCACCAATAAAAAAGTGGTGGGTAAGTTCAAGGATGAGTGCAATGGGGTGGTGATGGAGGAGTTTGTCGGCCTCAGAGCTAAATAATATATGTACAGATATGGGGAAATGATTACAAAGAGAGCAAAAGGAATTCAGAAATGTGTAGTGAAAAATAAAATATTATTTGAATATTTCCTCGAGGTCCTGGAAGAACACACAACAAAGCGCGTAAACGTCCGGTCCATAAGGTCGCACCAAATGGTATTGTACACAGAATGTACGAATAAATTGGCACTCTCATAGCACGATGATAAGCGACGAATATGTGATGATGGTATACACACATTACCATATGGGTACAATGGTTAATGTTATTTTAACAATACCGCAGTATTTATGTAAAAATGAATTTGATTGCAAAAAGGTTTTTTTTCCCCTTCCACAAAAAAAAAAGCAACTGAACAAATAACATGAAATGTTGAAACTGGTGTCTGTGCTCGTACGTTTCGCGCAGTGTTCTCGGACGGTGTCCCAGGCTGTTGTGGTAGCCGAGAAGAAGACCCTGACGGGAATCTGTACCGTGATGTACGAGTATGGGACTAGTGTTTGCCACTTGGTAGCCACCCATGTCTCTGTTGATTTGGTGTACATAGCCTTCGTCGATGGATTTTTCATCGTTGGTTTCCTGAGTCCGCTCGTTGTATTTATGTTGCACCTACACTGTTTCGTGGTGCTCTTTTTTTTTGTTTTCTTTGCACCTAGAGTTTTGGTTTTCTGGTGCTATTTTTCCTTGATTTTTTGCACTCCACGCTGTTTCGTGGTGCGATTCGGTTTTTTTCATGCACCTACACACTGTTTCGTGGTGCGATTCGTTTTGTTCATGCACCTACACACTGTTTCGTGGTGCTTATTTGGTTGGTTGGTTGGGTTGGAAGTGGCGGTGTTTTGCATCCTCGTTGTTTGCGATGCTGCGCTCTCTTGGTTGGTTGGTTGGGTTGGAAGTGGTGGTTTTACTCACCCTCGTTGTTTGTGGTGCTGTGCTCTCTTGGTTGGTTGGTTAAGATGGAAGCGGTGGTTTTATGCACCTACGATGTTTGTGGTGTTATGTTTTTTGGTTGGTTGGTTGAGTTGGAAGTGGTGGTTTTATGCACCTGCGTTGTTTTTGTGGTGCTGCGCTTTTGGTTGGTTGGTTGGGATGGAGGTGGTGGTTTTATGCACCTACGATGTTTGTGGTGCTGCGCTCTCTTGGTTGGTTGGTTGGGATGACAGTGGTGGTTTTATGCACCTACGATGTTTGTGGTGCTGCGCTCTCTTGGTTGGTTGGTTGGGATGGCAGTGGTGGTTGGTTGGTTGGTTTTTATGCACCTCCGATGTTTTTGTGGTGTTGCGCTCTCTTGGTTGGTTAATTGGGATGGCAGTGGTGGTTTTATGCACCTATGATGTTTGTGGTGCTGCGCTCTCTTGGTTGGTTGGTTGGGTTGAAGGTGGTGGTGTTTTGCATCCTCGTTGTTTGTGATGCTGCGCTCTCTTGGTTGGTTGGTTGGGATGACAGTGGTGGTTTTATGCACCTACGATGTTTGTGGTGCTGCGCTCTCTTGGTTGGTTGGTTGGGATGGCAGTGGTGGTTGGTTGGTTGGTTTTTATGCACCTCCGATGTTTTTGTGGTGTTGCGCTCTCTTGGTTGGTTAATTGGGATGGCAGTGGTGGTTTTATGCACCTACGATGTTTGTGGTGCTGCGCTCTCTTGGTTGGTTGGTTGGGTTGAAGGTGGTGGTGTTTTGCATCCTCGTTGTTTGTGACGCTGCGCTCTCTTGGTTGGTTGGTTGGGTTGGAAGTGGTGTTGTTTTGCATCCTCGTTGTTTGCGATGCTACGTTTTTTGGTTGGTTGGTTGGGTTGGAAGCGGTGGTTTTATGCACCTACGATGTTTGTGGTGTTATGTTTTTTGGTTGGTTGGTTGGGTTGGAAGTGGTGGTTTTATGCACCTACGATGTTTGTGGTGCTGCGCTCTCTTGGTTGGTTGGTTGGGTTGGAAGTGGTGGTGTTTTGCATCCTCGTTGTTTGCGATGCTGCGCTCTCTTGGTTGGTTGGTTGGGATGGCAGTGGTGGTTGGTTGGTTGGTTTTTATGCACCTCCGATGTTTTTGTGGTGTTGCGCTCTCTTGGTTGGTTAATTGGGATGGCAGTGGTGGTTTTATGCACCTACGATGTTTGTGGTGCTGCGCTCTCTTGGTTGGTTGGTTGGGTTGAAGGTGGTGGTGTTTTGCATCCTCGTTGTTTGTGATGCTGCGCTCTCTTGGTTGGTTGGTTGGGATGGAAGTGGTGGTTTATTGCATCCTCGTTGTTTGCGATGCTGTGTTTTTTTGGTTGGTTGTATGGGATGGACGTGGTGGTGTTTTGCACCTACGTTGATTTGTGGTGCTGCGCTCTCTTCGTTGGTTGGTTGGGATGGAAGTGGTGGTGTTTTGCATCCTCGTTGTTTGCGATGCTGCGTTTTTTTGGTTGGTTTGATGGGATGGACGTGGTGGTTTTATGCACCTACATAGTTTATGGTGCAATACATATTTTTTTTTACACTCATGCATTTTACACTAATCTGTTTATTTACACTGATGGGTTTTTTTACACTGATGCGTTTTTTTACACCAATGCGTTTTTTTACACCGATGTATTTTTTTATGCATCGATGGGCTCCTTACGCCGATGGTGTCAAGACGATGGGCTCCTAACATCGATGGTGTCCTACTGATGGGGTCATGACGTTGGGCTCCTTACATCGATGGTGTCATGTCGAAAGTGTGAACGCTGGACTGTTACGCCGCTGGGTTCCGCAGTCGTTGGCATGCAAGATTTCGGCGTTGTGTGTCAACGCTGGACTGTTACGCCGCTGGGTTCTACAATCGTTGGCATGCAAGATTTCGGCGTTGATACATCGTTGTTACTGGTCAATTTCGACGTTTGTATGTGACATATGATAGTTTAAGCACGTGCTTTGTGTCAATGTATCATATGCTAGTTCTTTCTGGTAGGCTTGCATCGTTGTAATGGGCCACGGCTAAATAGAGACGTTGTTCATAAGTACTTGACTACATATGTGACGTATATTGCATATGGAGGCAAGGGGCTTGTGCGTGTCCAGCCTGTTTAGCGGTGTCGGTCTCCAGCCTGTTCCAAACACAGAGAGCTGCGATGCAAGCTTTTTGTTTGAGTGACTAATATTCTATTTAAGTATTTTAGCAGGTGAGCAGTTGCTGAGATGGAGAGAGTTCGACGTGAGCAGGAGGAGAGAGCTGGTGAGATGGAGAGATGGCGGGACGAGCATGGGGCTGCTGGGAGAGAGAGAGGAGGAGACCTGCGCATCTACACTCTCACACATGTCAAATAAAATATGGATATATTCAATTGTATATGTTAACGAAAATATATCTGTAAAATATTTTGAACTTTAAGTTTTATTTCTATAATACTAATACCCTTGTTTTTTTATATAATGTATGCTTGGAATTAAATTGCTGAAAACAGTACAAATTAATTTTATATTTTAATTTTTTTTGAAAGAGTATAATTAATAGACTTTACAAAAAAATACAATGAAATAAAGGTGAAAAGAAAATAGACAAATACATTGGTTTATATATATTTTATTTACATAATTCCATCACCCCTCACGTCAGTCGATGACATTGGAAACAATATTTACAATTGCAATAAGGAATAAAAAAAATTAAACATCACTGTAGTAATAAGGATGCTCATAGAGCCACAGCTTCAGTAACTGACTATTACAATGTGCACAGTGGTAACCATTATAAATTTTATCACACTTTTCAATTTGGTTTCCGTACATCTTTAACAGTGTTTTGAAGGAAGGACAGTTGCCTTGTTTACGTAGGTCAATTACATTGGCACTACACAAATCACTCACAATACGTTTCTGTTCATTACCAAGGACGTAAACAACGTCATCTTCCGGCTCGACGAGATCACGTAGCACAGATGTAAGTTGTTCATAGTCCACATCACCTTGATTCCACGAGAGTCCGTTCACTTCATAGGTCAGACGTCGGTTCTCGCGTTGAGAGAATCTGTCTAGTTTAGTCCAGTCACACGGCGGTTTTTAGATGTATTCGCTAGTCTTGACTTCGTCACCGCCAATGACGGACGTCATGGACAGTTGCTTCACTACAGGCCCCTTTTGGGACGTGAGACACTGGACGTTGACAAGAAAGAGTGTCATATTGTCATTACTCACAGTTACACATACGACGACGAGGCTGGAGTGACGTTGCTAAGATGCTGGCTCTGCGAGGATGGCGCTGCGAGGCCGGAGAGTTGACACTACAAGGCTGCGAGGCTGGCCTTGACGGAGACCGGGACGTCTGGATGCTCGCAGCTGTGACCCCTGGCGCTCAGGATCTAGGATGGTGCTGCCTGCACGCATCTCGTCGCTTCTTGCACCGCGATTTCATGTGCGGTGTGTCGGGGACGCTGGAGCTTCCTCTGTCGCACTCGGTGCACGGCAAACAGTCTTGCATGTCTGGATCTAGCTGCAGGTACACCGGTAGGAACTTGTACACGTATCTTATCTCGTGAGGGGCGTAGACCAGGAGAAACTCCTTTGGTAGATAAGGTAACTCCGTCTCCTTATCCAGTGCCGCAAGCGTGCGCACTTTACCATATGCTAAGATGGCCGTCAAGATCTTTGCTCCGCTCGCACAACACGTAAACATCGTCTTTCCTTCAGGCTGGGAGCTACTGCAAACACTGGCGGCTCCCGGGTCCTGCGGCCGGTATTTATACATTAAAAGGTAGAATAGGGGTGAGGAGGAGGGTTGGGGTGGGAATGACGGTAAAGTGAGGGAGGGAGGGAAACAACTAGAGTAGTGGTGGAGGGTGGTTATTACGATAAAAAATAAAAAATAAAAAAGGGGGGTGGGGGAGGGGTGGATCGTCATGTGCGAGAAATAATATTTTTTTTAGGAGAGGTGGGGAGGGGGGGGGGGTTGTAAGTTCGTATATGTACATGGTAAAAAGTGGTGGGGGTCAGTCTGCCAGCACCCACCACGGGGGGAAGGATCGGTCGCCATTTATATTTTTTTGCACTCGTCGGGTTCGAACCGAGGACTCCGAACTCCGTGTCGTAAAAGTATATTTTTTATAAATATTTTATTAAAATTTTATTAAGTGAATTTTTTTATAAATTTTAAAAAAATTTCATTTAAATCGGATAATAAATAAAAAAGTTAAAGATGGCGACCATAACAATAATTGCAACGGTGACGTCATCATTCAAAATGGCGGATAACACATCGCCGGAATTTTCTAGATCACAATGACGTCATTCAAAATGGCGGATCCAAGATGGCGGATACAAAATGGCCGCCGGGGTCAAGGTCGAGGTCAAAGGTCTAGGTCACAACCATCCAAGATGGCCGCCGTGACGTCACAATCCAATATGGCGTCGACAATCCTCAATCCACCCCCTGGACCCTGATCTCGGACATACATTCCTATACTACTCTTAAATGTTGTCAGCAGGGAGTGTTTTTATAAGCGATCGGGGTTAAGATGACTCCCTAAACAAGTAACAAGTAAGATGGCTACGTATACCTTACGTATTTGTTTCAGGGGTTTGCATTGCTACGAAACTCGTAAGCTTTTGAAAATTTTGCAAGAGTGAAAAAATTGAGTAAAGAACTGCAAAGTTGAGATGAAAAATCTGTGAAGTTTTAAGATTTACTAGCATATTTGTATTATGTCAACTACGGTTCAAGAGCTCGGAAAGGTTTGGTACACTTAGATACGTAACTTCTATAGTCACTACAGTCTATAGTGAGAATGTATGAAGATTGTCGTAACCTTAAAATGAATAAACTATGAGGATTAAGTTTCATTTATATATTTGCATGAATCTTGAAACTATTTGCTTAGCTGGAATTTTTATCATTCTGAAGGCATTGTTTGTCGAGTGGTAAAACTGTTTAAATAAATTTAAAAAAGCTTTTGCAAACTTAAAGCGTAAAATTTTTTAAATATAATTGTAACTTTCCGAATTGTATTAATTTTTCTGAAATGCTGCCTATTTTAATTGGGAGCTAGACACAATTTTTTTTCCTAATCTAACTAAAAACTAAGTGTGTTTGGGAGGGGTCCGGGTTAGGGAAAGACTCTAAGTGCATCTCAGGCCGAAGCCTATACGCTCTAATCATGCAGGGTTTAAGCCATGCAGGAGAGGAAGCATGCATCTACCCATATGGTGGCGGGTCTGGGGACGTCCTGGACATAGTTATAACAAACGACACACGTCACACCTTTGAACTGACATCGCTTTGCGAGCTCGACAGCGACCACAGCCCGGACCTCTGCGAAATGCTGAGGGCAGCCGCTTACCACCCCAGGGTGACCAGGCCACACACACTGACGAACTGGGAAGAGTACACACTCTTCTTAGACGACATCTACTACCAAGACACAGAGTTTACGACCCCTGATGACGTGGACCTGGCAGTGGGCTGCCTCGCGAAGCAGAAAGGGCAGCCTCTCCACCAGTCACACAGAGGGAACTCCTGCGGGCAGAGCACCCTGAGGTGGAAGTCCTGGTGGCGCATAAAAACGCCGCCCGGCACGAGTACCAGCGCACTCGCACAGCGGCGGCCAAGGCGCAATTTAACAGGCTCAAGACGAGTCTGCGCCGCACAACACAGAAACTCAAAATGGCCCAATGGGAGAACCACGTCCGAGAGGCAGGCCAGTCATCGACCGGGGTGTGGAGGCTGGCGGCCACTCTAAGGGGGAGGGGGGAGGAGCTCCCACCATGCCACTTCGGCGATACATGGCCTGCGCGGGAAGGCCTACACTGCCTCTGAAAAGGCAGAGGCAATCGCAGAGGTCCTGGAGCGCCAGTTCTCGCCGAATGAAGATCCCCAGGATGAAGATTTTACTGAAGAGGTAAATGAATATGTGACCAGGCACCTCAGGGGGCTCACTGCACCAGACCTTGCCCCCCTTGAGCACGTCACAGCGGCCGAGGTGGTGCGGGCTTTAAGAGACCTACCGGCCCGCAAAGCTCCGGGGGCAGATCACATTTCCCCCAGCGCACCGCCGACTTCCTGGCTCGACTCCTGACAGGAGTTCTGAGGACGGGGTCCTTCCCACGGGCTTGGAAGCAGGCGCACGCCATCACCATACCAAAACCGAGGAAGGACCCCATCTTCCCCAAAAATAGACTTCCGATCAGTCTCCTCAGTGCTCTTAGCAAACTGGCAGAAAAGGTCATACTGAGCCGCTTGAGGGAGCAAGCCGAAGAACTGGGGGTCCTCCCAGACTTCCAGTTCGGCTTCAGAGAGGCGCACTGTACCTCCCACGCGCTGGCGCGACTGATTGAAACGGCCACAACAGGATTTAACAACCGGGAGCACACATTGCTTGTGTTCCTAGATGTGGAGAAGGCCTTCGACAAGGTCTGGCACGAGGGCCTTCTCTACAAGATGATCCAGCTGCACTTCCCGCCCAGGTATGTGCTGCTGGTCTCCAGCTTCCTGGAGGGCCGGACCTTCCATCTCAATGTCGACGGGGCCCTCTCGGAGTCACGTCCCATCATAAGTGTCCCACAGGGAGCGCGGCTCAGCCAATTCCTCTACGCCCTCTATGTGGCGGACATACCGAGTGCACCGGCCCTCCAAGTACAGCTGTTCGCGGACGACACCACCATATTTGCCACTGTACCGGACGTGGCCCAACTTCAAAACAGGGTCCAAGACTATCTCGGGACCCTGGCAGAATGGCTGGAGCAATGGCGCATCAATGTCAACGCCTAAATGTCCTCCGCCATTCTGTTCACACGTCGAGGGCCGCAGCCCCCAGAGCCCCTCCCTCTTTCAGACACCAGTCCCACTTACACAGACTGTCAAATACCTGGGTCTGAAACTGGATTCCCAACTGCTTTGGTGCTCGTATTCAGGAAAAGGGTAAGAGCGCTCTATCCCCTGCTAAAGGGGGGCCTCCTTCCACACCGAGCGAAACTACGCATATATCTAGCCACCATCCTGCCGGCCATGCTCTATGCGGTTGAAGTGTGGGGCTATGCGGCGGCAGGAGTGTTTCGCCCACTACAGGTGGCGCAGAAAAGGGTCCTGCGGGTAGTCACTGGTTTAGACAGATACACACGTGTCAGGACCATGCACCAGTTAACCCTTTGCCCGCTCATGCCACATATGATCCTAAAAAGCAATATCCGCTTCTACAGAGCAGCCAGAGCCCACCGTAATGTCCTGATTCGGGAACTGGGGTGCTACGACCCGGAGGAGGTCACCAGCTACAGGCGATCCAGACTATCTGAACAATGATGCCACCCAGGCATACGCAGACAAAAAACCATGTCTGTGGGACAGTGCCACAATCTACGAGCCATCAGTGGCTGCCCGGAACTCGAGCCACGACACTCCACCCAGCCTCTCTTACATGCCGTGCGAGGGGGCGGGCCCTGGGAGGGGGGTCGGGCTGCATGCCCATTCCCTAGGGGACCAAGTCCCAGCTCTGCCCACACGATGGCAGCCACGAGGGGGAAGCAGTCACTGCCAGGTGACGCAGGGGAAGGGCACAAGGCTGGCCAAGGCATTGCCACAAAACCAACCAATTGGCCGACACCGTGCTCACAACCACAATCACGAGGCTGGGCGATGCGCACCCACAAAGTGCAACTCACCCATGCACATCCTCCTTCCGAAGTCCTCCGAGGGGCAGGCCGGATGTCTGACCAGCGAACGGGCTGTACCCGAGGCGGGCAGTGGCCCTCCTGTGGCGGAACAGGTTCAAACTGTTTATGCTCTTTTCATAAAACGTTTGTGTGGTACGAACAAAAAAGTCTTGCAAAGTTTCCGACTCGGTTGCACGATGCAAAACTTCTACAGGACAGTAGCATGGGGCATATGTAGCGATTCGAATACAGCCATTCTGAATTCGCTGTAATTTTAATAGGTGTGTAGGGGCAGCTGTTGCCCAGACAGGGGCTGCGTAATTGATAATGGGGCGAATTATAGCTTTGTACCGCAGTAGGCCGGTTTTAACCTTGCTGCCACATCGCCTACTCATTACTGGGTATAGTGAGGTAATCCTAGCCTGTGCTTGCGCTCGCTTGGTGTCTATGGTAGTGCCAGAGTAGTTTTATATCCATGTGTACGCCTAGATATTTCACTACATCCTTTTGTGGTATTTGTTCGTCAAACAAATGTATTTGCGGCCTGTGTTCTGCAGGCGGGAGATTTTTGCGGGTAAACACAATAGCTTCTGACATAGTTGTGTTTACTTTGATATGCCATGTCGTGCACCATTGTTGAAACTCGGTGAGCGCGACTTTTAATCTGTTTGTAGCTAGCTGGAGGTTGTGAGACCTGCTATACAGCACTGTGTCGTCTGCATAGCAGCCCAGCTTCACTAGGTGGTGTACGGGATGTGGCATGTCACTGACATATACATTAAAGAGTACAGGGCCTAAGATACATCCCTGAGGTACACCTGCTCTTATTTGTTTTACATCTGATAGAGCTCCTTTAGTAAATACTCTAAAGGTTCTGTCTGCTAAGCAGGGGCGTATCCTCCATGAATGCAATGCATGCAGTGCATGCTCTAAATGAAAATAATATTTTATGGGCATTGTGGCATTGATCACTATCTCGCTGTTTAGTTCTGTAATTGTTTTCTGCTTAAGTTATTCCCTTTTCTTTATAGCTAATCTCGTTCCGTTCACGATTTGTGCGACGTGTGGCAAACAAATGCATTAGCACTACCTATTGACTACAGCGTGAATGATACTTGTAATAGTTCCTCAGATTGTCGCGGTACGGCGCTGTGGTGTTCTCAACAGCCACTCTCAAGATGTGACGTCACTACCAACTCTCGCGAAGACGGGGTCGCATGCATGCACTAGTTGCTTCTGCATTCACTGATCAGTAACACAGCGCGACCGCGAACGAGTCCATTTAGTGTCTGTTCAGTCGTTTTTTTTTTTTTTTTTAATTAAATGTTTGGGTTAGAATTATATAACATTCGTAGACACATTTAGTTGTAATTCAACTCTTAATTTTACTATTTTTCCTTTTCACTGCAATCTTAACGCGTGCGGCGTGGGTGCTTGTCGCAGCTTGTGTTAAGCTTATGTGTCACGTGGGAGGTTGCAGGTGCTTGAAGGTGACATTTTATTCAGCATGAACAGGAGTAGATTGTGTAATGGTGAGTGATTTAGTGATAAGTTTACAATTAAGTTTGTTGTAAAATTGTAGTTTTGCAAGATGAATAACTGTAAAAATGACGTCGTAGAGACTATTTTTAATAAACCTTTTCAATCATGTTCATTTGATGAAAAGTTAGAAATCGTTAAAAACGGGCACCCGATGCCAGCGCTTAGCAATCTAAAAACATATAACAAAACTATAAATTTTGTACGGACATTTAATCCTGAGCTTTATAACAAAATTGTGTGGTTATGTGGCAGTGAAACATTAACAAAACTCTTCTGTTGGCCATGTTTGTTGCTTGCAAATGAAAAATCACCCTGGAACAGTAAAGACCGGGGTTATTCAGATCTTAATAATTTGCACACGGCAATTTCAAGGCATGAAAAGTCAGTCTCTCATATACATGCGTGGATATCGCTCGGTACATTCGACAAAAGTAGGGTTGACTTGCAACTGGATTCACAGAAACGTGCAAGCATTTTAAAACACAATGAAACTGTAAAACAGAATCGGGAAATACTCGTTTTTCGACGAAGTCACGGAGTAGTTCTGCAGGAAAAACCGCAGAGCCGAGTTCCATTATAAGTAAATACATGGTGAGTGACAATTTGATATCTTTGTTAATTCTTCTCTCTAAGTTTATCACAAAAAATTTAATGTTGTTACCAGTTTTATGTTTAATTATTTTTTTAAAAAACTGCCTAAACAGCACCATTTTGCTCCCTGAAAACCAAAATTTTCCGGGAGAGGGCCCCCGGACCGCCGTTCTTCCGGGGGGGGGGGGGGGGTTGGATGTATTCTATATTTCATGCGTTACCAAATTTGTCAGGATACGCCCCTGCTGCTAAGTATGACGTGACTAGCTTGATATAGCAGTCTGGGAATTCTGTTTGGCAGAGTTTGTAGATTAGCCCCGCATGAAATACTCTGTCGAAGGCCTTTTTCTACGTCTATAAACGTAGCAACTACGTAGTCTTGTACGTTAAATGCGCTTGTAATTTCCTCTGTTAGGAGCACTAGCTGATGCACTGTCGTATGCGTACTGCGAAAGCCGAACTGTTTATTCGGCAGTATGTTATTTTCGTGAATGTGTACGTTAAGTCGGTGTAGTATGATACTCTCTACGACTTTAGAAACAGTACTTAGTAGACTGATTGTTTTGTAATTCTGAGGCAGTGTTTTGTTTTTGCCTGGCTTGTGGAAGAATATAACTAGCTTATTTCTATTGCGAAGGGAAAATATTTAGCCTAAATATTGCATTTATGCACTCGGCTAGATATTCGAGTGTTTCATTCGGGAGTTGTTTTAGAACAACAGCCTTTATGCCATCGTTACCGGGAGATTTCGTGGCTTCAATTTTTTGATAGCTCACTTTATTTCTTGCGCCTGTGTTAGCAGAGGCGTAGAGATTGTAGGTAGTCCCAATTTAACACGGAGTTCGCGGTAAACTTTCGCAGTGAATAGCCTATCACAGGGCTGAATGTTGGGCTAGAATGCTGTTTCCAATGTGATGGCGAATGCTTGTGCCTTGTGCCGGGGCTGGTAAACTACGCCATTGTTTGTTTCAAGGGGTGGTATTTTATCCGATTTGTTTAAAATTCGCCTCGTCATTGTCCAGGCGCTTCCTTCCTGGGTTTCGAGTCTCGCGATTTTTGTTTTCCACTGGCTGCTTCGCCAGAGTGAAATTTCGTCGGATATGACTGTTTGTAACTCGTTTATTCGGGGTTTCGTCTGTTGTGTACGGCACCGTGTGTATTCGCGCCGCAGTCGATTTTTTTGTGAAATCAAGCTGCGGATGTACTCTGGCAGCTAGTCGTGCGCTAGCCTAAACTCCTTTTCTGGGATGCACTGGCTGATACCATCCTGGATTTTCTCAGTTAAATTTTAGTATCACGGAATTTAAGTTATCGCCATTTTCAATGTTAATTTCGGCCATGTCAGGGAGATTTATTGTTAAATAATTTTTAAAGCATTGCCAGTCCGCATTTCTATAGTCCCTGATTTTACGTGGGGGGTTTGAGTCTACGTTGACATCATCGAAGATCAAGTGGACTGGGAAATGGTCCGATGACATGTCGTGTACAATCTCGAGTTCGAATACCGTGTTGACACGCTTGTTAAGGGCGATATCTAAAATATCGGGCAGGTTATTTAGTCTACCGGAGTCATGTGTGGGCTCGGAAGGAGCATGTACATGGTAGTTTCTGTTGAGTTGGTGAGTATAGAGTAGCCTGTTGTTCGCTGTAGTGCGCCTGCAGTTCCACTCTATGTGCTTGGCATTTATGTCAGTAGTATACAATAGCCGGAGCTGGGACAGGCGCCAGGCGGTGGTGGTGGTGTCGGCGTCCGCCATCTTGGATTTGTGACGTCACGGCGGCAAAAATTCCTCAAAAGTCCTCAAAAATGACTCAAATTGATTCAAAAATTCCCGTTTTAAGAAAAAATTTCCCGTTTTCGAGGGAAAAATTCCCGTTTTGAGGGAAAATTTCCCGTTTTATTCCTTAAAAATCCCAGCGGCTGAAAATTCCTAAAACTGGCTTAAGCATCCTTAACTCAAGCCAACGTTAAGCCATTTATAGGATTATGACGTCACCGCTGCAGTTTCCGTTACGCCCGCCATCTTTAAATTTACTATCCAATTTTAATGAAATAGAAAAATTTTTAAAATTTATAAAAAAATTCAATTAATAAAATTTTAATAAAAAATATTTAAAAAACATACGTTAACGACACGGAGCTCGGAGTCCTCGGTTCGAACCCAGCGAGGGCGAAAAAAAATAAAAATGGCGACCGATCCTTCCACCACGGAAGTCACCTACAGACTAACCTACCACCACCAATAACAAGGTCAACTAGTATGATGTCATGTCCGCCATCTTGTCTTCGTCTGCTGGTAGCCATCATCATCTTGTTATCGTCGGCGAGAGTGCGCTGACGCCATGTTAGTTTAATTCTTATCCGCTAGAGTGCAGTTATCATTTATTATTGCTGTGTCACCCGCCATCTTGTCATTTTGCCGCCATCAGGGAATCGTGTAATTATTTAGCTAGAAATTCGGGAAAAGTTCCAAAATTCATTAAATAAATCACTCATTAATTTACAGATTGATTCAATCAGTTTCAGTCCTTGGTTCGATACCCGATCGATGCAATAATGTTTAATTTGAAGTAAAAAAAAATAATAATTTCATTATTCCATGTTCAACATTCTTAAAGAGACATTAAAACCTCTACTGTCATCATCATCCTATAAGCCATCAACACCAACATATTAGTAATTCATAATTTTAATGCTAGAGATTCGGGAAAAAGTTCAGAAATCATTAAATAAATTTCCAATCAATGTACTGATTAATTAGATCGACTAAGGTCCTTGGTACGATTCTGGACGATGAAAAAAAAATAACAATTTAACATAATAGTGACAGGTTCGAGAAAAAAACAAAAACAACACAAGTTCTTTCACAAACATAATATTTATTACATAATATATATTCTACTACAGGATCAGTTGCTAAAGCCAGCAATCTTATAATCATTTAGTTCCGCAGCGGTGTGAAATGACTAATTCTTAGCTCCAATCGGCTTATACTAGACAGAGTCCAGCCAGAACCTTTACAGACATAGTCCACCTCTTCTTGACAGAGTTTCTGGATACCGTATTTAACAGTTTGCTTCACATCGTTAGAACTGTAAATTACTGCAGCCGATGTCTTGAATGCACACTTCTTCACTTTGTCATCGAACGGATATGGCTTTCCATATATACAGTCCAACCACAAGTTATATTTCAAAGGTCCGTTTGTTGCTACATCATCAGTAAGCTGATTGATTATCTTCTGTCTGATATCGTCAAGAAAATAACAAATGTCCTTTGACTCACCGAACGTATTTAGATAATAGTAGTCTTTCAACGTTCCACGAAATGCAGACTGCGCCAAGTAGAAGCCATTATCGTTCACTTGTAATGCTCCGAACACAGTCTTAGGTTTAGTTCCATGTTCAGACGTCATAACAATCGGTTGCTGGGCATCTGTTTTTTTGGTTGTACGCTTTCGTGTCTCCAATCTCAAGCGAGGAGTAGAAATGTCGGCAGGTAGTTCAGCAGTAGGAGCACAGACTCCACCTTTACATTTTTTCGCATGATGTCGCAAACTGTCAATTCGAGTAAACCATTTAAGGCACTCATCACATCGAAACTTCATGCGAGAAGGATTCTTCGTGCATTTGCTCCGCTCATGTCTTCGTGCATCATGGGAAAATGCGAACGACGTATCACAGTAGCTGCAAGGATACCGTGGTGATGAAGACGATCCTTTCAGACCCGATCCAGATACAGGCGTTGCAACAGTAGCACCATTTCCAGGCATTCTCTTATGCACATCTATGCATCGTTGTTGTGACGAAACCTTTACTTTCTGCCGCACAGCAGGACCTTTGCATGCCTTCATGTGCGTTTTCATATTATCTTTTCTGGCAAACTGTTTATGACATTTCTCACAAACAAACATTTTACGATATAGGTTCTTGACACATTCGCTCCTCTCGTGTCACCGAGCATTGCTGTTGTTTGAGAAAATCTTGTCGCAGTAACAGCACCGATGTTCGCTAGTTGTCAAATCAGCATCCATTGAAGTCTCCATCGAGGTCGTATCGTCGATCGTCGTGGTTTCCTGCACATCAAGCTCAGTAGTCATTAAGCTATCTTCTGCTGGTGGTATCACATCTGTTGAAATCTCCTCCAATGTTGACGTCGTCGTCGTTGCCAACGAGATCTGCTCCACCATTGTCGTCGCTGACGTCAAGGTTCCCGTAGACGATGGTACAACGTTCATCGAGTTCGGCGTTAAAGTCGGTAAAGATGCCATCGAGTTCTCAAGAACAGGTAATTACGCGACTTATGCACCAGATGAAATAATCTAGGTGATCCTTACACCGTCGTCGACAGTAACAAGCTGAGCGTCCTGCTGTATAGGACTCGCTTATACACATGCACCGGATGGAATAATACGCTAGTCAAATCAAGAATCATTTACAATAATACTAGAGTCAAAACAACATTAAAAATAGAAGGACCATCAACGAAAAGGCAGCACATTTGGAAGCACCGACAACGAAAAGGCAGCACATTTAGAAGCACCGACAACGAAAAGGCAGCACCGTCATCGTAAAGGGATCGGACCGCAAGACTGGGTCATGTCAATATCAGACATATAGACCATGAACTCAGTACACACAGGAAAAAGGAATGTACACGCAGGAAAACGGAACGTACACGCTAGAAAACGGAATTTACACTCAGGAAAACGGAACGTACACGCTGGAAAACGGAATTTACACTCAGGAAAACGGAACGTACACGCAGAAAAAAAGGAACGTACACCCAGGAAAACGGAAGGTACACGCAGGAAAACGGAACGTACACGCAAGAAAACGGAACGTACACGCAGGAAAAACGGAACGTACACGCAGGAAAAACGGAACGTACACGCAGGAAAACGGAGTGTACACGCAGGAAAACGGAACGTACACGCAGGAACACGGATCATACACGCAGGAAAACGGAACGTACACGCAGGAAAACGGAATTTACACACAGGAAAACAGAAAGTACACGCAGGAAAAACGGAACGTACACGCAGGAAAACGGAACATACACGCAGGAAAAACGGAACGTACACACAGGAAACGGAATGTACACGCATGAAACGGAACGTACACGCAGGAAAAACGGAACGTACACGCAGGAAAAACGGAACGTACACGCAGGAAAACGGAAGGTACACGCAGGAAAACGGAACGTACACACAGGAAAACGGAACGTACACGCAGGAAAACGGAAGGTACACGCAGGAAAACGGAACATACACGCAGGAACACGGATCGTACACGCAGGAAAACGGAACGTACACGCAGGAAAACGGAATTTACACACAGGAAAACAGAAAGTTCACGCAGGAAAAACGGAACATACACGCAGGAAAACGGAAGGTACACGCAGGAAAACGGAACGTACATGCAGGAAAACGGAACGTACACGCAGGAAAACGGATCGTACACGCAGGAAAACGGAACGTACACGCAGGAAAACGGAATTTACACACAGGAAAACAGAAAGTACACGCAGGAAAAACGGAACGTACACGCAGGAAAACGGAACGTACACGCAGGAAAAACGGAACGTACACACAGGAAACGGAACGTACACGCAGGAAACGGAATGATCACAGGCTCCAAAATTCATTGGCTCCAATATTCATTGACTCCAATATTCATTGGCTCCAATTTTCATTTACTCCAATATACATTGACTCCAATATTCATTGGCTTCAATATTCATTGGCTCCATCAGTCATTGTCACCAACAGTCTTTTGGTTCCAAAAGTATTTTGGCTCTAAATATATTTGGCTAGAATTCTTCGAGTCTAAGAGACTATGAGACCACATGGCTACGAGTCTAAAATGATCTAGATATTTACGAGTTATACACGGCTTGCGAGGCTAGAGCTACGAAGCTTCTAGTTCACAAGTTTACGTGACTGCGAGGATACAGGACTACTAGTCTACATGAGTACTTGACTACGAAGCTACTCGTCTACAAGGCTCCAATTGCAGCATCTGTCTTCGTCAGAATTTTCTCTCTTGCTCCAACTGCACCACCACCATTATGTTATAAGATTACATGGATACTTGCTTACGTAGCTTCAAGTCTACGTGGCTCCAATGTATCATGACTACGCGACTTCAAGCAATGAGGTTACGAGACTACGTGAATACGAATCTTCAAGTTTACGAGTCTGCGAGGATACAGAGCTACGAAGCCTCTAGAAAAAGAGTTTACGTGACTGCGAGGATAGAGGTCATCAAGTCTACATGAGTACTTGACTACGAAGCTACTCATCTACAAGGCTCCAGTTGCCGTATCTGTCTTCGACGGAATTTTCTCTTTTGTTCCATCTGCACCACCAGCATTATGTTATAAGATTACATGGATACTTGTCTATGTAGCTTCAAGTCTACGAGGCTCCATTACACCATGTCTACACGACTACGAGCCATGAGGTTACAAGACTACGTGACTACGAATCTTCAAGTTGACGAGACTGCGAGGCTACATATCTACGAAGCCTCTAGAAAACTCAACAATGATAAGTTTACAAGCTAGCAGAATCAGTTTATGTTTTTTTTGTATTTATTTTAAATTTTTTTATTAATTTATTTTTATTTTTAAATATTTTTTTCTGTAATTTTATGATATCAAAGAAAACATGTGTCGTTTTTCTCCGTGTGCTCCTGATTATTCTTGCCAATATTATGATGGTTTTCTCCGTGTGCTCCTGATTATTCTTATCAATATATTGATGGTTAATCCGTGTGCTTGCGATCATTCCTGCGGTTTCGGTCAAAGGTCAAAGTCACACCCATCCAAGATGGCAGCCGTGACGTCGCAATCCAAGATGGCGGACCGTGAGAAATCTGATAAGCACTAGCAGGAAGGACGAACTTCCTTCTCCTTAAAGACTATCGATGCCATTCTTCTTATGCGATCGATAGTGAACAACCCGCATCCCGCATAAAATAAATAAATATTATTTTACCTGCACGCAAAACGTGACGTCATCTGATGTTGAAAAGCGGAACTGCTTGCAGCAAGTACCTTTGCATGAAATAAATTAACTCTCACCACTGAATAGTGCTATTGTAGTCAGTTAGAGACATAAAGTTTCGTAGCCATGTGGCCAATTAGTCATGCATTCTCGTAACCATGCGTTCTGGAAGCTTCGTAGTCATATAGCCTCGTGATGACGTAACCTTGAAGACTTGTAATCGCATAGTCTTGTAACCTCATGGTCGTAGTCTCGTATTCATGATGTATTGGAGCCTCGTAGACTTGAAGCTACGTAAGCAAGTAGCTTTGTAATCTTATAACATAATGCTGATGGTGTAGATGTAGCAAAAGAGAAAATTCCATCGAAGACAGATGTAGTAATTGTAGCCTTGTAGACGAGTAGCTTCGTAGTCAAGAACTCATGCAGACTTGTATTCCTGTATCCATGCAAACACGTAAACTCGTTTTCTAGAGGCTTCGTAGCTCTGTAGCCTCGCAGACTCGTAAACTTGAAGATTCGTATTCACGTAGTCTCGTAACCTCATTGCTTGAAGTCGCGTAGTCATGATACATTGGAGCCACGTAGACTTGAAGCTACGTAAGCAAGTATCCATGTAATCTTATAACATAATGGTGGAGGTGCAGTTGGAGCAAGAGAGAAAATTCTGACGAAGACAGATGCTGCAATTGGAGCCTTGTAGACGAGTAGCTTCGTAGTCAAGTACTCATGTAGACTAGTAGTCCTGTATTCTCGCAGTCACGTAAACTTGTGAACTAGAAGCTTCGTAGCTCTAGCCTCGCAAGCCGTGTATAACTCGTAAATATCTAGATCATTTTAGACTCGTAGCCATGTGGCCTCATAGTCTCTTAGACTCGAAGAATTCTAGCAAAATATATTTAGAGCCAAAAGACTTTTGGAACCAAAAGACTGTTGGTGACAATGACTGATGGAGCCAATGAATATTGAAGACAATGAATATTGGAGTCAATGTATATTGGAGTAAATGAATATTGGAGCCAATGAATATTGGAGCCAATGTATATTGGAGTCAATGAATATTGGAGCCAATGAATTTTGGAGCCTGCGATCATTCCGTTTCCTGCGTGTACGTTCCGTTTTCTGTGTGTACGTTCCGTTTTTCCTGCGTGTACGTTCCGTTTTCCTGCGTGTACGTTCCGTTTTTCCTGCGTGTACTTTCTGTTTTCCTGTGTGTAAATTCCGTTTTCCTGCGTGTACGTTCCGTTTTCCTGCGTGTACGATCCGTTTTCCTGCGTGTACGTTCCGTTTTCCTGCGTGTACGTTCCGTTTTCCTGCGTGTACCTTCCGTTTTCCTGCGTGTACGTTCCGTTTTTCCTGCGTGTACTTTCTGTTTTCCTGTGTGTAAATTCCGTTTTCCTGCGTGTACATTCCGTTTTCCTGCGTGTACGTTCCGTTTTCCTGCGTGTACGTTCCGTTTTCCTGCGTGTACCTTCCGTTTTCCTGCGTGTACGTTCCGTTTTTCCTGCGTGTACGTTCCGTTTTTCCTGCGTGTACGTTCCGTTTTCCTGCGTGTACGTTCCGTTTTCCTGCGTGTACCTTCCGTTTTCCTGCGTGTACGTTCCGTTTTTCCTGCGTGTACGTTCCATTTTCCTGAGTGTAAATTCCGTTTTCCAGCGTGTACCTTCCGTTTTCCTGAGTGTAAATTCCGTTTTCTAGCGTGTACGTTCCGTTTTCCTGCGTGTACATTCCTTTTTCCTGTGTGTACTGAGTTCATGGTCTATATGTCTGATATTGACATGACCCGGTCTTGCGGTCCGTGCCTTTACGATGACGGTGCTGCCTTTTCGTTGTCGGTGCTTCCAAATGTGCTGCCTTTTCGTTGTCGGTGCTTCCAAATGTGCTGCCTTTTCGTTGTCGGTGCTTCCAAATGTGCTGGCTTTTCGTTGATGGTCCTTCTATTTTTAATGTTGTTTTGACTCTAGTATTATTGTAAATGATTCTTGATTTGACTAGCGTATTATTCCATCCGGTGCATGTATATAAGCGAGTCCTATACAGCAGGACGCTCAGTTTGTTACTGTCGACGACGGTGTAAGGATCACCTAGATTATTTCATCTGGTGCATAATTCGCGTAATTACCTGTTCTTGAGAACTCGATGGCATCTTTACCGACTTTAACGCCGAACTCGATGAACATTGTACCATCGTCCACGGGAACCTTGACGTCAGCGACGACAATGGTGGAGCAGATCTCGTTGGCAACGACGACGACGTCAACATTGGAGGAGATTTCAACAGATGTGATACCACCAGCAGAAGATAGCTTAATGACTACTGAGCTTGATGTGCAGGAAACCACGACGATCGACGATACGACCTCGATGGAGACTTCAATGGATGCTGATTTGACAACTAGCGAACATCGGTGCTGTTACTGCGACAAGATTTTCTCAAACAACAGCAATGCTCGGCGACACGAGAGGAGCGAATGTGTCAAGAACCTATATCGTAAAATGTTTGTTTGTGAGAAATGTCATAAACAGTTTGCCAGAAAAGATAATATGAAAACGCACATGAAGGCATGCAAAGGTCCTGCTGTGCGGCAGAAAGTAAAGGTTTCGTCACAAGAACGATGCATCGATGTGCATAAGAGAATGCCTGGAAATGGTGCTACTGTTGCAACGCCTGTATCTGGATCGGGTCTGAAAGGATCGTCTTCATCACCACGGTATCCTTGCAGCTACTGTGATACGTCGTTCGCATTTTCCCATGATGCACGAAGACATGAGCGGAGCAAATGCACGAAGAATCCTTCTCGCATGAAGTTTCGATGTGATGAGTGCCTTAAATGGTTTACTCGAATTGACAGTTTGCGACATCATGCGAAAAAATGTAAAGGTGGAGTCTGTGCTCCTACTGCTGAACTACCTGCCGACATTTCTACTCCTCGCTTGAGATTGGAGACACGAAAGCGTACAACCAAAAAAACAGATGCCCAGCAACCGATTGTTATGACGTCTGAACATGGAACTAAACCTAAGACTGTGTTCGGAGCATTACAAGTGAACGATAATGGCTTCTACTTGGCGCAGTCTGCATTTCGTGGAACGTTGAAAGACTACTATTATCTAAATACGTTCGGTGAGTCAAAGGACATTTGTAATTTTCTTGACGATATCAGACAGAAGATAATCAATCAGCTTACTGATGATGTAGCAACAAACGGACCTTTGAAATATAACTTGTGGTTGGACTGTATATATGGAAAGCCATATCCGTTCGATGACAAAGTGAAGAAGTGTGCATTCAAGACATCGGCTGCAGTAATTTACAGTTCTAACGATGTGAAGCAAACTGTTAAATACGGTATCCAGAAACTCTGTCAAGAAGAGGTGGACTATGTCTGTAAAGGTTCTGGCTGGACTCTGTCTAGTATAAACCGATTGGAGCTAAGAATTAGTCATTTCACACCGCTGCGGAACTAAATGATTATAAGATTGCTGGCTTTAGCAACTGATCCTGTAGTAGAATATATATTATGTAATAAATATTATGTTTGTGAAAGAACTTGTGTTGTTTTTGTTTTTTTCTCGAACCTGTCACTATTATGTTAAATTGTTATTTTTTTTTATCGTCCAGAATCGTACCAAGGACCTAAGTCGATCTAATTAATCAGTACATTGATTGGAAATTTATTTAATGATTTCTGAACTTTTTCCCGAATCTCTAGCATTAAAATTATGAATTACCAATATGTTGGTGTTGATGGCTTATAGGATGATGATGACAGTAGAGGTTTTAATGTCTCTTTAAGAATGTTGAACATGGAATAATGAAATTATTATTTTTTTTTACATCAAATTAAACATTATTGCATCGATCGGGTATCGAACCAAGGACTGAAACTGATCGAATCAATCTGTAAATTAATGAGTGATTTATTTAATGAATTTTGGAACTTTTCCCGAATTTCTAGCTAAATAATTACACGATTCCCTGATGGCGGCAAAATGACAAGATGGCGGGTGACACAGCAATAATAAATGATTACTGCACTCTAGCGGATAAGAATTAAACTAACATGGCGTCAGCGCACTCTCGCCGACGATAACAAGATGATGATGGCTACCAGCAGACGAAGACAAGATGGCGGACATGACATCATACTAGTTGACCTTGTTATTGGTGGTGGTAGGTTAGTCTGTAGGTGACTTCCGTGGTGGAAGGATCGGTCGCCATTTTTATTTTTTTTCGCCCTCGCTGGGTTCGAACCGAGGACTCCGAGCTCCGTGTCGTTAACGTATGTTTTTTAAATATTTTTTATTAAAATTTTATTAATTGAATTTTTTTATAAATTTTAAAAAAATTTCTATTTCATTAAAATTGGATAGTAAATTTAAAGATGGCGGGCGTAACAGAAACTACAGCGGTGACGTCATAATCATATAAATGTCTTAACGTTGGCTTGAGTTAAGGATGCTTAAGCCAGTTTTAGGAATTTTCAGCCGCTGGGATTTTTAAGGAATAAAACGGGAAATTTTCCCTCGAAACGAGAATTTTTCCCTCGAAAACGGGAAATTTTTTCTTAAAACGGGAATTTTTGAGTCATTTTGAGTCATTTTTGAGGACTTTTGAGGAATTTTTGCCGCCGTGACGTCACAAATCCAAGATGGCGGACGCCGACACCACCACCACCGCCTGGCGCCTGTCCCAGCTCCGGCTATTGTATACTACTTATGTCGCCTACAGCGAGGAAGCTCGGGGCCGCCCCATTCAGGGCGTCCAGATCCGCCACACTGAGGGACCTACCTGGGACAGCGTACATATAGATAAGTTAAATCTGTTGGCGGTTTATGGTTAAATTAATTCCAATTGCCTCTAGATTATGAAAGTCAGGGAGCTGGCAAGCAGAATGTTTGACACTGTTATGTATTGCAAGGGCTACTCCACCGCCTTAGCGTCGCAGTCGCGCCTTATGACATAATTTAGAATAGTCAGCCTGTTAGTTGGTTTAGGTGTGTTTCATTCATCGTAGCTATTTTTATTTTTTATTTATCCAGATTGTTGATAAGTTCCGGTATTTATTTATAATGCCGTGTGCCTTCCAGAATAGGAGGAAGTGTACCTTAAAACTACTGTCCAGGGTTGTGATGCAACTCGATGCCAGATTATTCACTGTCATGGATGGCGTCCGCAAGCATGGAGTTTGTCAGCTATAGGTTAGGCTGGGTTTAGCCAAATTACCAATAGCTGACACAGAGGGCCGATGGCACTCTGCAAGTGGGCGTTGCCCCTAATGGCTTGATTTGCCTGCAGGGCTTCTTGAATGTCCACGAGAGCTGGTGTCTGGGCGCTAGTGGATGGTGTCGGTTGGGCAGTCGGCAGCGCAGGTGCTGTGTCAACTGCCATGGTGGCCTCAGGTGCGGCCTGCGGCTGGGTGGGCGGGGGCGTTATATTCGCCGGGGTTAGGGCAAGCCTGGTTGTAACCAGCTTGTCCTGGGCAGGCTTGTTGGGACCTCTCCTGGGTGAGGCGTTTGTGCTTGCCTTGGCCATTCTTGTGGCCCGTGGGGTTCTTCTTGAACCCCCTCTTTTTCTGTCATGGGTTGTTGGCTAATACTGGGTAGTCCAGCTCATTGTGGCTGAGCTCCCAGTGCTGCTGAAGAGGCGTGAACCGGCTCCCGCTGGCCTGTGCCAGGTACTGGCTGAAGCTCGGTGGCGGAGGGCCCCAGGGGTTGGGTCTCGAGGGGCCGTGATGGCCCTGTGGCGCTCGCTGCTGGGGCGGTGGCTGTTCTGCAGCCCTCTTGTTCTCCCGCATGTAACGGCGAGATTGTTTTTCTCGCTGCTTGCGGACCTTAGGAGGGAGGTGCCTACGAGTTTCTTTCTTGAATGCACTGCAGCCTTTGTAGTTGCTGCAGTGTTGTTCCTGGCAGTGTGCGCAATTTTTTATGCCCTTGTTGCCCTCCTACGGGGCATTCAGTTGTACTGTGCGGGCCGCTGCACCACCTGCATACGACAGCCGCGCAGCAGCCTTTTCCTACATGGTTAAACCGTTGGCACTTGCTGCACTGGGATGGTCCCTTTGGGCGGCGGTAGTCGTCTACGCTTATTTTCATACCAGCAAATTCGCGCAGGGACTCGATCCTGGCAGAATCGCATGTCTGCAGCACCTCAATGACGAGGGCGTCGCACTTTTCACATTTCTGCCTGTTTTCCAGAAACCAGTGATTCTGGACAGGCAAGTTTAGGGTGGCGAACTCTTCTTGTAAAAAGTCCGAGGGCGTGTGGCGATGTACACCGCACAGGACGAATTTTTTCGGTACTTCGTGATGCTGGAGAAGTACCGAGTACTGCGCACCTACCTATGGCCTGAAGGGCCTTGTTTGCACGATGGTATTCGTTGACTGTTGCGGTGTGGACCATTATCTCGTCCTTTCAGCGATTTGAGCAAGTGAAGTGTTCTGTTAGGGCATTTTTCAATGCGTGGTAAACCCTTGGGTATTCGTGTCCCTGCTCCAGGAACACAAACAAGGGTTTCACGCACGGGGCCTTGGTCGCGGCCACTGTCGGCTGTTTGGGGGGAGGGGGGGGGGGCAACCTGCTGTCCGGACGCCTCTCCAGTCATTTCGGTGTGCGAACGTGTCGCCTTTTTTGCAGTGACAGCCTGCCAGTCACCTTGGTTTTTGTCCTCCCGAGGGGAGGACGCAGTTAGGCTCATGTCGGTGTTGTCCGTCATTTCAGTGTTGTCCATTGTGTTGCGTCAGTGCCTCACACTCACGAGCACCCACTGACCATCCCCCAGGGCTAAGTTAGCCAGGTTCAGGCTAGGCTACAGGGGATCTAACTCCCCGGGTGTCTCAGAGCTCGTCGGTCGTTAATAATACCGTTACTTACTACCTGCCTGCGCACACTGGGTTCCCAAGCCAACTTTTCTGAAATGCCGCTTAGTTGCACTGGCAAGTGCTACACACAGCTTAGGCTGAAGGTTTAGACGAGCAGCTCCGGGACAGGTCCGTCCTCCTCCGAAGCACAGCTGGAACTCCAGCTAGACACATCACATATTTCGCCAATTAACATTTTAAAATACGTATGAAAAATCTGAAAATCTGGGATTAATTAAATTAAAAACGCTGATGGGTGGTCACTGAGAAAATTAAAATTTAATTATAATTGGTTAACGAGATTTCGAGGTATTGATACATGTAAAAAGAAGACTGTAAAATTATTTTGGTAACATTCATATATATTAATATATATATATATATATATATATATATAATGTGCTGGAAATTAGGGATTTAGGCACGTTTTATTTAAAATTTTGTTATCATAAATGTTTTTGGAAATTTATTTTTTTTACTCCTACATCTTTATAAACAGACCCTCAGCCTCAGTTTTCAGAGGCGAGCTGATTTTTTCCCCCCAGCCTAATGCTAGGTTAGCAGTCTGGCTACTATTTCTCCTGCCTATAGGCACGTCGGAGGCCGGTAACTTCATTTCTCCGCATGACTAAATTTTGCCTACAGAAGCTTGTGGAGCAGTGCTGAGCCCTGCTAACTCTGTCACGAATCGGTATAAGGTTCACTAGCAGCAAGACACGACAGGAGGATCCCGTGGGCCTTGCATCCCACAGACCATGCGTTTTTTTAAGCCATTCCCCCCCTGCTCCCCACCCTTTCTTCTCAGAATTGAAGCCAGGAGCGATGACCGCTTGTGAACTCCTGGGGACGGTAACCGAATTCAAGGCCATCTCAGGCTTGACAGCCGCAGATACGATTCTGGTCTTTAACGACATCTAGCAACGGCTGTGGTCACTAACGCCACTTGTGGCCGTCGGCAGCGCCGACACTAACGCGCTCGCGCGGAGGTAACGACAACCTTTCTCCCCCTTATATCTCGGGCCGCTAGGTGGCAATACTGGTTGCTCCATAAACCCCTAGCCGTGACACACTCGTCATCCACAAGTCGATTTCTTAGTGCTTCTTCTCGCTACCAAAATATAGCGCCTCAGTCGCGCAGTTACTCCAGTAAGATCTAATATATTTTATGCCGGACACCTTCGGGTGGGCTCGGTAATTTTCGGCTCAGAGCCTAACCCCCCTCCCACTCTCTAGAGATCCCGCGCTTATGATATACTGACGATATCCCGCGCTGAAGGCACTTCGGTGCGCGCCTCCTGGCTGACTGGTACCTTTTGTAACGGCGATCTTCGGCGAATTATCGACATCGCATCTTATATTATGTAGTCTTCTCAGACTATAGGGATGAAGTCCCTAGCTGAAAATTGAGATTAACCAGTCAGTAGATTAGAAAAAGTAGAGAAACTTAGTATATTTTCTTAATCATGAAGACTTCCATGTCTACCGCGCATCGTGGTTCGGGTTTTCCGAGACGAGACGCCCTCTCCTGAGCGCCAGGGCCAACAACCTGTTCTGGTAAGTCTAATTTCTTTCATTTATTTAAATTTTGTTATTTTTGTTAAACATTTAGGGCCGGCCCTCTCGTAAATGAAGTTAAAGAATATAATAAGTGTAATTGTGAGGAATTTATGTAAGATCACTTTATCCATGAAAAACAGATGTTACAAACAAAAATTTAATATATAAAAAAAAAGAACAATGATTAATAAAATAAGGAAGTCTATAGACGTAACTGTTGTTTTTTTTAATTAATCTATAATAACAATCCTTTTTCTCCCAAGTGTTCGTAGGGAGTCACTAAATTTTCTTTGTTTACTCCTAGTGTCGCCTATGATGTTGACTTTTGATAGCTATTAATTGAGGGCCACAGTGTTAAGAGTTTCCAAATCTTTTTACCTTCTTATTTAATAATTCTTTAAGACACTTGGGGTATTACAATACAGTGGAATATATTAACCTATATAATTTTATGGGGAATTTATCATAAAAAAATAATAAATTTACAATGAATTTGACGTTTTTCTAAACTAATATAAAAAAAATACATCAGTATGTTAAATTTAGCACATAATTAAATAGGTTGAAAGCTTTCATTACACGTTCAGAAATTTTGCCAAATAATATATACTGAGAGTGCATTTGATAAAACGTCTTGAAGAAAATGTACGATTGACGCTTGTTGATATCACTGTAATAGGTCTCATTGCAAAGCTTGTAACCCAAGACGCCAAACTCCGGTTTGCTTATTGAAACATGAGCATAACAAAAACGACAAATATGTTCGTTGAAGGATCCTTCAATGGGAAATATTGATTTAAAACCATTTATAGGACACACGTTATTGCGGATTCGCAATAGATGCCATAGAGAAACTTATAAATGAACCAAGCTGAATACATAAACACACGGCAAACACCAGTGTGTTCGTTCCTGGTAATAGGAGCAGATGTCAATTACCGAAATGTTGCAACTGTTTTTTTATAGGAAGCCTACTGTGTTCATCTATGCTGTCGTCGTTGTGTTATACAATTTATCTGTTTAGTTTCATTTCTGGGTTCATCTTTGCGTCTTTGTTATAATTTTGCTGTCCTGATTATCTAGGTAGTATGTTTGTTGGGTTCATCTGTTTAACGCTGTGTTGTTTGTCTACATCGACTGTTCTCGTTGGAACTGTCTCGGAACTGTCAGCCTATTGTGTTCGTCCGTGGTGCAGTTAAACTAATTTATTTTTAAATTTTATATTTTATGTCTAAATTTATCCCAGGGAATTACACTAGCTATAATAAAAAAAACTCAACTAGGTTGAATGCATAAACACACGGAAAACAAGCCAATATCATCTGATGTTGAATTTTATATGCCCAAACAGCACAGAAAATTCAGTAGAAGGAATTTAGTCAGAAAAATTTACAACGTAGACGAACACAGTGGGCTGACAACGATGAGATAGTTGCAACTACCAACAAGAAGATTTCATGCAGAAATCAACAACATTGGGCAACACAGCGACGCAGACGATTCCAACGATGTAACTTAACAGACAATCTGTAAAACAAACGATCACATCAATGTTTTTATGACGAAACAGTTGCGACATTTCGGGAACGTCATCAGACACAATCAGAAGCGATACTAACAAATATTGAATGAGACTATAAAAGTAAGCTTAAAATTGGGATTATTCTTTGAAGTATTTTTTTTGTGTGGTTGAAAGATTTTTTTTATGTGAGTCCGGCACTATAAATAGCGACGAGTAATCATCTTCGTAAAATACAGGCTCGTAATCACTCAGGTAAGTATTCTACGTAGAATCAAGTTTTACTTTCGTCACAGTTATGCTAAATCGCTAAACATATCCTACGGATAGCTCTCATGCGCTATTGCCAGCAGCGAGATAAACGGTCACTCGAGAAATGTCAAGGTTAGCTGTTGTCAAATGAGCGTGACGCATCATCGTTCACGTTTTCGAAGACTCTCCACGCAGGTAACCTCTGTGACTGAAATGTCCTATCTTTAGCAAAAGATTCTCGCAGTGGAACATGTTATGGAAGTCCTTTAGGTGTTCATGGCATGACTGATAGAATGCGATCCAGTTCAGCGCCTTGTGCTTAGAGACGATTCTAAATTATCTTGATACAGACTAATCCTTTAATCAGTATAACTCTGGAAGTTCATATATGTAGTTGTGACATTGACTTAAGCGAGGTAAAAGAGTTTATAGCAAATACACATATTTTATTCATGTGCATGTTTAGTTTAGCTTTTATAAAAATGATCTGGTCAATGGCCCGTATTGGAAAATTCTAATAATTGCCTTTGCTACACCATAGCTATCTGTTCTGTTTTCTCTATTAATAAAAACGGAAGGTGGCAGAAATGCAATGAATAAAATAACATCAACCAAACTTAGATTGAGAAAATAGATTGTGACTTCCCTGCATTAAGTAATATTTTTCTTTTATTTTATTAATTATTAATCATATATCTTCGGCTATAGCTATTTACAGATTTTTTTTATATTTACTATACCCTAAAGATAGAATATAAAAATTACTGAACAAATAAAATAGTTTGTTTTCTTGATAACATTATAACTTGGATACCTTTTAAATAATTTATGAAAGAGGTTTGTAAGTCGCGTTCACTTATATAGTCAAGAGTTCTATGTAAAACATATTCTCGTGGTGGAATGTCTTGGTTAGAGGATACAGATTTATAAATCAACGTGTGCATTACTGTTTGCAGAAAGGCCGAGCTGTATTGGTGCATGGCCACAGTGTTCATTATATAGTAAAGGAACACAACATGGGACTGATGACATAGGCAATTATTACATTATTTATGATGGAAATAAATGTAGCATTGATCGAACATCAATAAATGTAGCCAGTTGAACACACACAAAGTTCCGACGGGTGAGAAGCTCAACTTTAGCATGCATTGACGTTTGCTTCAGAGCATTAATTCAAGTTACTAGATTCGTTTACATCTCTATAGTACGTAATATTTCAGGGGTTTTAAGTATACTGTATTAATTTTAAGTATATCTTATCACCATACAAATTAGACGGGGATAATATACTGAAAAAAAATTAGCAAGAAAAAATTTACGGAACAGTTCAGTAAACAGTTTTAAGGGTAGCAGCAAATGAAATTTAGTACTAGCATCAGAATTTTCTGTTATTTATTACACTACCAATCGTTGCAGAACCTGTCTACATATTGCTTAACGTGTTTCTGAAGAAGGCATTATCTTTCCTGTTGTAAAAACAAATTTATCTCCTGTAAGAATTAAAATTAAGTTTGCAGTCACAACAGAATTTCGTAATGGCAGTGGTGTAAATTATAGTTAAGTCTAACAGAATTACGACAAACACATTCTGTTTCAGCTGCAGAATACTAGGTTGTATAATTCATGTCTTTCTGTTAAAAAGCTTACGAATAATTTGAGTAACTCGTTATTGTTTCTTTGAATTTCTTGGAAAACCACTTGAATTAGTCACTCCACGCGTGGCATGTTAAAGGTAAGCTTTTTAATTTTCTAATGACGTGTGTCAGCTTATACTCACATTTAATCAGCTTCATTTAGTGTGTATCTAGACAATAGTAGTTAGATTCTTTATTGAAATTCAACTAGAAAACTTAGTATTTAAAAACAAAAAAATAGTCTTTTTGCGGAAGCTGATTATTAGGAAAATATTACCTGTGCCGACTGATGTTGGTGCAGAGATTTTCCGTGTTGTACTTTTGAAGCCATTGAATCCTACCATTTATTTTACATCGCTGAAAAAAACTAGTAACCTATAAGTGATTAATATGCATGATAAGTTTCTTTTGAACTAATTGTTGACAATTTTGGATTGGCTGTTCCATTTGATTGTCTGATATATGACTTTGTATATCAGATTATGTGTGATTTGCATGTGGAATCTGATTGGTATTGAGTTGGCCGGAAGCATCATAAATAAACTCTTAACAGCATAATTTTTTAATAAAGTTTTACTGAAAATTCATTAACTCTAAATTTATTAAACTGTGTTTGATATAACTTAATAACATTCTTTATAACTGCATAATTAAATAATTATAGTAATTTCAAGGCAAAATGATATTTTTTCCTTATAAATTTCAAGTTTTAGTGCTAAACGTATTCATCTGTTGTACGTTGTATTTTTGTGCTCAATTACCAACCTTGATTTATTTGTTACTGCACGAACAGTGTGAAGTTATTCTCGTCAGTTTTTTTTTGAGTTTTTTCCTGTGCCACTTTTACAAGTACTGTGGTGTTGTGTGAGTTAAGACTGCATTAAGCAAAAATGAAGCACATTTAACGAAAAAAAACGCACATTTGAACGAAAATTCTACAGAAAGGAAGCACATTTAACGTAAAGGACGAACATTTAACGAAAAGGACACACATTTGAACTTAAATTTGAGTAAAGGGAAGTAAATTTAAAGAAAAGGACGTACATGTGCATAAACATACAAATCAGTAGGATGTGATCGTCAAATAACGATAGGATATAATGACACTGACAGTCATTGGCTTCAATGGTCATTGGCTTCAACAGTCATTAGCACCAACGGTCATTGGCTCCAACAGTCATTGGATCCAACTGTCTTAGGCTTAGCTGCTATTTGGGTACGAGAGTAGGAGGCTACGAAGCTGCTTGACTACAGGACTACAAGGCTTCAACTGGCTACGAGGCTACAAGTCTACGAGGCTACGTGCTCTTAACTGTCTTTGGCATCTTTCAATGGCGAGAGTTAATTTATATCTCATCCAAAAGAACTTGTTGCAAGTAGTCCATATTCATGCCAACAGATGTCTTCACGTGTGGTGTTGAGGAAAAATTCAAATTCAAAACGGTGACTCATAGGTATACCAAACTTCGCTATAGCGTCGGCAACAATCGGTTATTTTATCGCTCTACTGTAGATAGCCCTGCAGCCAATGCTTGTGTTCGAAGTGCTGATATACTAACGAGCAAAAAGGAATGGGAGGAAAACTTTTTAAAACACTTGGATAAGGACTGGAAAAGGGGAAGAAATGCTGGTAACAAAAAATTGGTTGTTTGTAAAGTCGGTTTACGGTCGATAATTTTACGTGACGTCATAACAAAACATTGATGAAATGATTGCATACTTTTATGAATAAATTGAATCATTTTTATTTTAGTAATAAAAGAATAAATACTTGAAATTATACTAGTAATCAGATTTTTAAAATGCTAGAATAATTAACCTTTATTGCCGAAATTGTTGTTGTAATAAGCAATGAAAACCACATTAACTTTTCACTTCACTTAATAAACAGTCGACGAAACAGTTCACGTGTAGATGACTTGTAATTAATTTTAAATACTGGCGTTTTGCTATAAAGTTTAAATACAATTATGAACAATTTTTCATATAAATAAACTGTAATCAAATATCTATCATCAATTATATGAATCACCATAACTTTTTAGTCAATTGTAACATAAACTATTATTACTGCACTTTATGAACACATTTTCATATAAATAAATTGTAATCAAATATCTAACATAACCTATATAATTGAAATTATACTATTAATCAGATTTTTAAAATGCAAGAATAATAAACCTTTATTGCCGAAATTGTTGTTGTAATAAGCAATGAAAACCAAATTATCTTTTCACTTCACTTTGTGAACAGTCGACGAAACTGTTCACGTGTAAATGACTTGTAATTAATTTTAAAAACTGGCGTTGAGCTATAAAGTTTAAATATAATTATGAACAAGTTTTAATATAAATTAACTGTAATCAAATATCTATCATCAATTATATGAATCATCATAATTCTTTAGTCAATTGTAACATAACCTATTATTACTGCACTCGCTGACAGATGCTACTTTTTTTTTAATAATCAAAGAATAAGTACCTGAAATTATACTAGTAATCTTATTTTTAAAATGCAAGTATAATTAACCTTTATTGACGATTTTTTTTGTAATAAGCAATGAAAATCACAGATTAAAATTCGTACAGAATATTTTACGTTTTTATTTCGTCCAGTGCTCAAAATGATATGCAATTGTGGCCGCGGGCACGAAATTTTGCGGATAGACAGCGCGATTAGTTCGGTTCGCGTCCGTCACCGTAGACGACAGCAATGTAGGGGAATAATATTATTTCGTTTTTATAATACGATTTTATAACAAATACGCATCCCAAATACACCAAACTTATTTATAATGTGTTACAATATTTTTTAAAACATTGTGCAAAAGATCCCGGGTGTAATTTGAATTATTATGTGTAACTGTAAAACACCATTGTTCGTACAAAAACGTATTTGAAAATTCAAAATTACTTAAAAATAACCGTACCGATTGTGCTGAAAATAGGTGGACGATCGTTAAATTATATAATAATAATAATTCAAACGACGAAAACATTATTGAAAAGTCAAATCGATGGTTGTTCCAATCGAGTGAAAGAGAGATGCGGCGCAAGAGTACAATGAGCGTAACGGGACGCATCGTAGTGGGACAATGTGCGTTACGGGACACTTTTTCGTGCGTGCAGGTGGCGTTCATCGATTTATTAGACGTTGTCACGTCAATAAATAAATAATTTTTGACGTGACAACGTTAATAAATCGATGAACGCCGGCTGCACACACGAAAAAGTGTCCCATTATGGACATTGTTCCGTTGCGCTGTGTCCCGTTACGCTCATTGTATGCTTGCACCGCATCTATCTCTCTTCCACTCGATTGGCCTATGCGTCCGAGGAGAAGAAAGACAGTGGCAGCACACAACTTACATCTACACGTGAACTGTTTCGTCGACTGGTTGTACGTTTGCGCCGCATCTCTCTTCCACTCGATTGGAACAACCACCGATTTGACTTTTCAATCATGTTTTCGTCGTTTGAATTATTAAGGAAATAAACTTCCGTGACGAATTGCAAGAATAGTCCTTCAGTAATTGAGCTGACAAGAAAACAAATTGACCTTCATGGCTTGCGAGACTGAGCAAGGACAGCGTCTGAAAAGTACACGCATTAAAATAAATTCTACACAAACATTTGTTCGATCTTCCACAAGGCCATATTTAATTACATATTAAACCAGTTCTTTGTAAAAATATCCTATTGTAGCCATTATATATAGTGTAATGTTTAAAATGTATACAACAATAAAATAGTAATACAAGCCATGAAAAAATATGAGCGAGTCCTTTAGTACTCGCCAGTTGAGGTGTAACATCTAACCTCGATAACGAGCATATTCGTGTGTTCTCATGTTGCAAATTCACTTATAATATGAAACTCGGAAACGAAATTTAAAGTATAATTCCTGGAAATAATGTCGAGCGCGATAAACATAGGCAAATTTCGTTTTCAAATAAATATGTGAATGTGAATCACACGTAGTTTCCTCAACCGCTGCAAGAATTGGTTAGAAATGTTTTTTTATAATGAAACGACAAAGATAAAAGTGAAAAAAAGACTTGAAAAATTCTAAACCTCGGCTTTGTATCTGACTTTCGACAAGG
This sequence comes from Bacillus rossius redtenbacheri, assembly GCF_032445375.1. Classification (NCBI taxonomy): domain Eukaryota; kingdom Metazoa; phylum Arthropoda; class Insecta; order Phasmatodea; family Bacillidae; genus Bacillus; species Bacillus rossius. Next base: position 178,764,323 of record NC_086330.1, read on the forward strand.
ATTTTTTTTAATACTGATCATCTTATCAAAATTGATTAAATATTTAATACTATAACATTTGCCTTTGGCTTTGTGCCATAGATTGCAGCACAGTGGTTACATATTTCTGTTCCATGTGACTTCCGTTCCGTTCATGAAATAACGCCTTCTAAATGCCATATACCGAGAGCTTGGATGTTACACATCAAAAAATTTGTAAAACCTTAATTATCCTTAACAAATATGGAATTGTAATTTGGAGTCGCCAGGTAACTTGAATAATATATTAATATTAAAGCTTAATAAATGCAGAGAAGGAGATAGTGTAAAGTGTGCAAGCCCCTTCCTAATTGGCCCTGAATACGCGACTGAAGAACATTTGAAGACCCGAAGGATGCGGCAGTGGGTCTGCCACCCACACGCGCGCGACCTGGCGCCGCGCCAACAGTCCTCTAAGCGTTTCTTCCCCGGGGCTCCGCGTGGCGTGACTCGTTGTCCGAGATCTCCGCTTCCCCCCCTCTCCTACTCCTTCAAACAGGAGGACAGCGCGCGCATCGGAGGGAAAAAGAAACAAGAAGTGAGCAGCAAGAGGTCCTCGCTCGGGGCAATCGCGTCATCGTCGGTGATCATGCGTGATCCACGCAGCTCGTGGGAGTGTGCATCACTCGCTCAGGCCCGTTCCACGACGGCGCGTTTGCGGACACGGAGCACGTAAACGGATACGCAGTTCACGGAACAGAATATACACGGAGTCACGCGGATAGGCGAACACTCGCGGTGTAGCTGGGTGATTCCCAGCTCTTTCCTATACGTTTCTCCGTGCGAACAACAGAAGCTAAGTGTTAGGCCGCAGTGGTAGCCTTGTTTGTTCATTATTTAAATACTTTTAAAACTGTTTCCGTAAATATAAACCGTGTTATTTTTAATTAAACTAACGTTCATTAAAAGTGGCATTTAATATTTGTTTTTACGGATTATGCAACAACCCATTGGTCGTCAAAATTCAAATGTCCGCACTTGTGCTGCGATACTAGTATGTATGCAATTTTTTTAAATGTTTTTTACACGTGCAGGTAAATTTGATGTGATTCTGTTGGTCACAAATCTCCCAACCAACCACTTTAATTGTAGTTCGTTTCGTTCCCGCGTCATTGCGGAATGGTCCGGGGTGTTTTTTCAATCACGTGATCTGCATCCAATCTGATGGCCCGGAAAATTCCTTTGAAGTTTAATATTTAAAGCTTGGTATGGTTTTGACGGACGGACAAATCGAATTTTCCAGGCCATTAGAT